>NC_135641.1:12902929-14167096 GCF_053574225.1 Canis aureus | reverse complement strand
AAGAAGACATGAGAATAACACAGAGAGGAAGGCGTTGCCATCGAGAATGACTGAAGACATCCAAGGTAGATATCAGCTGCAGGCTACACTCTGCAGCTGATTGGTCAGATTCTGGGAAGGAATTGGAAATACGTCATCACCGTTTTTAAATATTGAAGAGTCTGGCCTTCAATGAGAAAGTGATACTCTCCTCCTCCCACGTTTACAGTCTCAGAGTTTGCCTTGACTTTTCCCCTCAGTTCTATGAGAAGAGTCAACCCTCCTGCCTATGGGGTGAGAGTCGGCCCTCCCTCCCATGAGGTGAGAGTTGGGCCTCCCTTCTGTGAGGTGAGAGTCGAGCCTCCCTCACATGAGGTGAGAGTCGGCCTTCCCCTCTAGGAGGTTAGAATCCGCAAAATTGCTGGTTCCCAAAGATTGTTTGTGGATGGCCTTGCTTTTCCTCATAATCCTGGTTGGAGTCCCTAGAACTTCATGTTTAAATACCCCCACATAATTTCGTCATGTTGATAATTGAAGTCCCCAGTGGAAACTGTTTTCCTAAGGTCATGGGCTACGTGCATAAATTACCTCTTGTGTTGTAAATTGTGTAAAGACAACTCCTCGGCCTAGACCAGCGTCCACGCCCTGGGTTCTTTCTTCATGTGGGGTCCATCGCAAGCGTCTCGAGGTGCAGTCCTGCATCGAACGACCGGGCCCCCACTGCTCCTTGGAGGAGAGACGCAGCGAGTCTGCTTATTGGGACCATGTCTCCCAAGGCGGCACCAGGCTGGAGGTGCCATGGTTCCCTCTCCGCTGGGGGGCCCCGCCCTGTCCTTGCATGGTCCTCACAGGGTCTTGGATTTGAGGAGAGCTCTGCCCACCAAGGGAAGGAGGATGAGGAAGGGAGGGTGGGCCTGAGTGGCTGACAGAGCAGGTGGCCTCTGAGTCCCAGCATCCTTCCGTGCGCTCCCACTGAGACCCAACCTCCTTTAGGGTCTTCCCCATAGAGACTCATAGAGGAAAAAAAATGATTAAAATATACTCAGGAGGGACAAAGGGTGCAGACGTGCATCACTCTGTCCTTGCCGCACGATTTCTCGGTGTTCATCACAAACATGTCGACGGAGGGAGGGGCAGCCAGACACCCCACCCGACCGGCCGTGGTCGGAGGCCCCATCAGGAGTGTGTTTCTGCTCCCGGAATGGAGACTTAGAACATAAATAGAATGGAGGAGTCCATTGGAATAATTTACTATCCATCATGAATCATAAACGACGCGCTGTCCTGTGCATACGTGTCTAATTTAAACTTAAAACGTAGTAGCCCCATCAGTTGGCGCCCGAACGAGCGGGGCGCTGCTGCCCCCTGAGGCTGGGGCCCCGCCGCTGGGCTTTCACCGCTGCTCCGAGGGCCGTGGACAGCGCGGGCCGCCGCGGGGGTCAGCGCGGGTCCCCTCCCCGAATCCCGGTCAGCCTCGCAGCTGGAGACGCCTCAGTGGCTGATAAAGGCCTAACAGCCTCCGGCGCTGACAGACTCGACCCCCGCGGCGGAGACGGGAAGGCGGAGCGGGCTGAGCGCGGCCCGGCCCGGGCCCACCTCGCAGAGGACAGTGGCCGCACGCCGGGGAGAAGGCAAACCAGGGCGCGGCGGGGCACGACCCCACGCGTGACGCGGGGACCCGGCTCTTCTCGGCGGCAAGAGAGACAGGGATGCTCACCGCGCCGCTGGTGGCCTTGGCTGCGTAGGCTGCTCAGTAGGACGCGCCGAGCATCCGCCATCCCAAAGTGACACGGGAGCCAAGAGGCCAGGGGCCACCAGAGCTCTTGACCGGAGCCAGGCCACCCTCCTCCAGCCGCCGCAGGCCAGCAGTGCCCGGTGGCACTTCCCGACCAGGTTGCGTGTTGTTTCCTCACAAGGCGTCTTTAGCCCAGGTTCATATGGTCATTGGCCACTCGGATCCCATTCGGTGAGCATTCACGGGGTGTCCCCCGAATGCCCCGGGATGGGGGTGCTGGGGGCCCGTGAGGAGCCTTCCATGAGGCCCCTACACAGAGAACGACGCCGGCTCCCCGAGAACGGCCCCGGAGGTAGCAGGAGCTGGAAGGGGGTGGGGGGCGCCCCGTGGGCGTGTTGCTCATAACCCCCAGCACTGCCCCTGGCCTGGGAAGGACTCCAGTTCTGGGCTCTGGGCTTCGACAAACTTCTCCTTCCATAAGGAAGTAACAGCCGTAGGTCTGCACCACTTTGAGGAGACATCAATGGTTTTTCCTCAAGTAAAATAATGGGAAATTGGAGTCCCTGAGATTGGAGCCACGACTATCCCTCTGGAAAACAGGAAAGGCTCCTTGTGTGTCACTGATGCCTTCACAGCCTCGTGTGTATCACAGGAGCGTGCGGCCTGCCTGGCAGGTCCTACCCCTTGCACCTTGGCTCGGTCTCACAGCTGGCGTGGTGCACAGCACGTCCGGGGGCCCTGAGAGAGGAGACCTTCTGTGGACTAAAGAGTCACATGCAACGCTTGACCACGCTGGTGCTATGAGAAACACAAAAGCATCAGATAACAAGTTAATTGGGCTTTTGCATATATTTCTATTTTCAAAAGCTCCTTTAATGGCTTCTACATGGAGCAATCATATTTACACATAAAAGATTTACTGATTTTAATTTCATCATGAAAAACATATGAATGTAAAATATACACATGAAATGCCGACATATTTGGTTCACAAAGAACAGACGACCGCAGTGTGTGGGCAGTGCCAGCACGTGCCCTGGGGGTGGAGGTGCTGGGACAGGGCTGGTGCAGGGCTGGCCACTGCCCCAGGGGACAGGGACCCACTCGCCCTGCACTGGGGGTTGTCACCCCCATGTGACCTTGGTCACTGCCTCAATTGGAGGGAAGCTCCAATTCTCTCAGATACTGAAGGACATTCGACAGTCCCTAGACTGATTCCTTGTCTGCGTTGGGACTTTCACCAACGGGAGGTCAGCCCCAGCCTTCCATGAAGCGCTGTCGGACCTGTGGGCAGACGGGAAGGTTTGACAAACCCCGTGGTTCCACCCGCCTCTCCTCTGAGGCGTGACCTGCAAGCACCAGGGTAGGGTGGAAAGTCCGTGAGTTAAACGTACTCTATGCACATGCATGCACGCACATGTGCACACACTCATATGCCTACATGGACACAGGTAGGCACACACCTGTGCAGACCTATCCATACATACGCATGCACACATAGACACACGGTCACATGCATGACACGTGCACAAACACTCATGCACATGCTTGCATGCACACACACATGCACACATATATACATGCACACTCACACACATACATGCTCACACATTCACATACACAGTCCATGGATGTGCACGCTTGTGGGTGTGCACATGTGCACACATGATGCATACACACACACATGCACACATGGATGTGCAGGCGCACGCTCTCTCTTACCTGCTCACAAACACACTCCGAAGTAAGGAAGCTGCCAGTACACCAGGCTCCTCTATTACATCCCTAAATGGAGCGCCCACAAAGTTCAATCACAAAATTCAGGGAAAGATTTAATTTGCTTTCTTGCCTTTGAAAACAGTAACCATTCCAGTCTGAGCAGATTCAGCTGATTCTGGTCCTACAGACACTTACTATTGGCCAGCTCTGCATGAGAGGCCGGGGGCACCTGAGGAGGCCCGGTTCCCCACAGCGAGCTCCCAGTCGGCCCCTGCAGCAGTGTGTGTGACATGACATGTGTGACCGTGGTAATGGGGTGTGACCCTCATGGTCCTGGAGGCCTGGTGAGATGAGAGGCAGAACTGGTCAGCTCAGAGACCCCCCAGGGGCCAAGTACAAGGTGAGGCAGCCCCTGCCCGGGTCTGCCCACCTGCCACCAGCCCTGTCTCCCCCAGGGCGCAGCACTGGGTGCATGTGGGTGGCGGGCCAGATGTAGGGCCTCCAAGAGGGTGGTTGGTCACCCCTTCTAAGGCTTCTTTGTGGAGTGTCATGTTCCCAAACCATACGGTGAAGTCCCAATACCTGGTTCTGTGGATCTGATCTCACTCAGAAATAAGGGTCTTTGGAGACAGAGTTAAGATGTGAGTTAAGTTGAGGCCATCCTGGAGTGGGGGGGCTCTCATCCTAAATGAGTCCTAGCCTCACGAGAAGAGGGGAAGGAACAGGGGCAGTCCTGCAGAGCAAGGAGAAGCCCACGCGGCCAGGGCAGCAGGGCGTGGACACGGCAGGTACGAGGGGAGGACCGCCGGCAGCCCCAGGAGCTGGGAGTGATGCGGGCAGCCTCTCCCTCTGGGCCTCCCCCAAGGAACCAATCTGGGCGACACCATGATTGTGGCTTTTGGCTTCGTGAAGAAAGCTCTGTTGTCCAAAGCCTAGTGTGTAACATTCTGTCACAGCCGCCCTAGGGAACCAATCCACGGTGCAAGTGTCAGGACGCCCCCTGCAGGGCGGGGGACTCCTCTGGCTCTGCCCAATAGGGCACAAAGAAGCCTTGAGAAAGTACAGCCCTCGTTGACCATCCGGCGGATTCCAGAACCTAGACCATTGACATCCCTCGCCTTCATGGTTCCTTTAGGAGGACTCGCGGGAGCCCCCAGTGCCCAGGAGGGCAGGAGGGTCTGGGTCCCCAGGTGGCTGTCAGTGTCACCTGCTTCTGTCCCAGCAGCCAACCCTCTGCCTTCCCTGTTCTCCCACTGGCCCCTCCTCCAGGCTCTTCCCCTTCCCGTCTCCCTGTCTCTTTTTCTCTCTCCTTCTTCATGTCTGCCATGGACCCAAGACCCCCCACACTCCTCCTTCCCCTGGAATGGTATCATCCGTGCCTCCCCCCACATTTCCCCCAAGGCCATCAGTCTGTCTCCTGCCCGGTACACTGCCCGGCCCATCGCCCTGTGCACCTTCCAGCTGCCCTGCTCCCTCGCTGTTGGGTGGGCTGCGCCGAGGAGGCAGTGCTTACAGAGCACTTGCTGGCTTCTCCCTGGGTGCTGGTCCTGGTCCTGTGACTCCAGCACCTACAGAATGACTCCTTTCATGCCCAAGCCCCTCAAACACACCAAGCCTCACTCAGTGCCCCCCTCCTGTGTCCTCTCGACCCAGCTGTCCACTGCAGGCAATGGCACTACCACTCCCCTCCACCCGGGCCTGACACCTTGGCTCTAGGTGGGCACCCCTGCCCCTGGCTTGTCTAAATCCCTGTCCCACATCCACCACCTGTCACTACAGAGCCCGTCCTTGTGCTCTGGGCAAGTCCCTCTCCCAGGAACGATGACTTCCACCTGCTTCACTGTAACCCACACCACTTCCACCCCCTACTCATCTACCCTTCCTCTCATGTCAAGGGGTTTGCCCTTGACACACCTGGCACAGGGTTTGTCCCTGACACACCTGCAAACCCCCATTTCATCCCTAATGGTGCACATACTGTGATTCATTGAGCCCTTATTCTACTCATGGCTGCACATATATTACTGCTAATTGTCACCACACCCCTGCAAGGTGCTCACCATCGTATTTACATAAAATCACCTGGGAAATGACCTCAGTGAGACAAGCAGTATCCTTCCTGAGAGGCAGGATGTGGTACTCTTCTGGACTCAGGCTGCACGCACATCCCACAACCTGACCCGAGCTTTCCCCCCAGTACCCCAGCCTGCCTCTCTGACCCCTCTTCTTCAGACTTGTCCAGCCCAAGGGTGAATATCACAGTTTATCTGTAATCATATCCCCTCACATATTATGCTCTAATTATGTCATGATGGTACATGGCTGGCCTCCCCAACTTTGAAGGCTGTTATGTCTCTTGTCCTCACCGTGGAGCCTGGCATTATATCAGACTAATAATCTTGAACCAGTGGCGGTGCCCGGGAATACTGGCAGGCCTCCTTCTCCCTGTATACTTGTTTCACCGAGATCCTTCATCTTACTCCACAAGGCTGGGCATTCATTTATTTACTTAGGTTACCCCTTGCCTTTTTCTCCAGAGACCTTATTTGCAAGATGTTCACAAAGAAAAAAGAAAAGAAAAAGGGAAACATTCTATGAGGACCAAGTTGAAATCTGATCTCTGTCTAGGAAATGCATTCTGCACTGTCTTCTGGGTTCCTCTCTTTGCTCCTCACTTGGTGCCCCATCCTACCCGATAGCTCAGCCATGCCTGCTGGGCAGACGGAGGGAGTGCCGTCTGCGTGGACAGAATGAATGTGGAGGGCCACAGCAGAGGAGCTAAGGGAACCAGGGTGGGACTGTGATTTGAGCCTGGGTGACTCTTGATGGTAAAGGAGCTCCCCTGCCCCCCAGGGACAAGCTCCTTATGCTCAGGGCATGAATGCTCAGGCACAGCTCATCATGGTTTCATCAATGTCCTTCTCAGTAGGATTTCTATCAACACACACAGGGGTTATAGATACATTGATTTTTTTAAAAAAGCATATTACTGAAAATGCATCCTGTTTTTTTCTCATTCTTTTCCACTTGTTTTGGTAGGGCACAATGTGAGATCATCAAGTACTTGGGGAAAAGCCAGCTCAAGTTTGTAAAAATGTGAGAGTCTGGCTAATTTGAAAAACGTTAGCTCCCACTTTTGTAAGGTGTGTGCCAGAGGTTAAGCCTTGGAGCTCAGCCAGTGTGAGTTGGCTCTGGCTCTTGCTTGCTGTAAGGCCTTCGTCAAGTGACTACACTTTTCTCACCTTGGCATTCCCAACTGCAAATGGAAATTACTGCTACCACACACTACTCTTGTGATAGTTTAACAAAATGTGTGCAAGTGTGAAGTCCTCAGTATTTTGCCCAGCCCACTCGAAGTCATCAACACCTAATATTTTTAGCAGTAGATTATTAGTACGTAAGGTTTCCAACTGGAAGTTCTCTGTGCATTGGATTATTAACATATTTGTATTTAGAAGGAACAGGTGCGTATTGAATCAATGCTGACATTCTTGGGAAAATAAAGCTTCTAATCAAACTTTATATTTCTATAAAACTTTATGTGTAAGTTGTGTATTATTTTATGGAAGTCTCATAATCTGCCCTATGTATGAGCAGCACATTTCATCCAATCTCTCGAGAGGAGGAAGCTGGGAGAGAGGGACATGAAGTAACGAGGGAAGCATCAGACTTTGGGCGGGAACTCCAGCTCCAAAACCACCGATGCTTGTATTAACCAGGGGCCTCCAGAGAAATGGAACTAATAGTTAATACAGCATAAGTAGGTATTGATCTATACCAATAGGTACATATTATATATAAAAGTTAAAATATTTGCTGTAAGGGGTTGGCTCACATGACTATGGAAGTTGAGAAGGTCCGAGATCTGTAAACTGGAGACCCAGGAAAGCTGATGATGGAGAGCCTGGGTCAGGGGGGTGGGGGGGAGGGGCAGAGGGTGTCAGTCCTGGTCTGGGGGCATGAGAAGACCACCTACCCCACCTCTGCAGTCAGGAAGAGAAAGCCAAGTCTCCCTACCTCTGTCGTTCTGTTCTATTCAGGCCCTGGATGAGTTGGATGCCTCCCCTTCACCTTGGGGAGGGTGATCAGCTTTACTCAAGCTACGGATGGAAATGTAACCACATCTGAAAACACCTGCACAGACACACCCAGGATCATGTTGAGCCAATATCTGGGCACCCTGTGATCCAGTCAAGTTGACATGTCACATTAGCATCACACTGCTACAACACCTTAGGGCAGTGGATGAAATGTTCCTGGCAATGATTTTATCCTCAAGTGTCTTCCTACATGATTCCAAAGCAACCTCAGATCATCATGAATTCCACGTTAGTCAGCACCAAACACCATTACACTAAACACACACACACACACACACACACACACATTCGCGTGCATGTGCACACGGGCTCACGAAATGCTGTGCGGGATGTTACAGGCTGTCTTTCTCTCCCGAATCCCAGAACGACCTTGCCCGGGCCCGCAGCCACAAACCAGTGGAAAGATGTGACTTGTATCTCTCATTACCCGAGCCCCCTCATGCTGTAACCTTGATCTTATTAAGGAAAACATAAGGAGCTGATCCCACAGCTGAGGGGCGATTCGATGTCTGTGGAGAGCTCACTCATGTGAGGTAGATTAGCTCCTGCAAAGCATTACTCGTTAATTTCCCCCATTGTAAAATGTCATTGACTACATGGGGCTTTTTAATGTCTTAAATTTCCAGCCGAACTATTAGCAGTCCTCAAACACTGCCTTCCCTGGATGGCTGAGGAAAGCCACTCTCCGTCGCATTACACCAAGGGACCCCCCTCTGTTGTCATCTGAGGACATGTATACACCAGGTGGGACTCATGGATGTCCCCCCACGGGCGTCGGTTCCCGGCTTCAGTGACAGGTGAGAAAGTTCCATGTCGTTATCATCAATACCAGCTATCTTCCAAATCCTTGCCCCCATGAATGTGGGCACCATCTAAACTTACTGATTTTTCCCATAATAAAATAATTGGATGATATCAAAGTGCCCATCTCCTCACTGTGGCTATTCCAAGAACTGTTTGGGGCTTACGAGATTAAAATGAGAATTTTGGAAGCTCAAATTTTCTTTCCTTTTTCCCTTTTTATTTATTTATTTTTTTTAATTATTTATTTATTTATTTATTTATGATAGTCACAGAGAGAGAGAGAGGCAGAGACACAGGCAGAGGGAGAAGCAGGCTCCATGCACCGGGAGCCCGATGTGGGACTCGATCCTGGGTCTCCAGGATCGCGCCCTAGGCCAAAGGCAGGCGCCAAACCGCTGCGCCACCTAGGGATCCCTCCTTTTTCCCTTTTTAACCCAAAATAACATGTATTTCCGTAGTGGAATATGGTTCAAGAGTTTAGTTTGGGGCTCTTCCCTCACAGCACAAATTCTATAGTATTCTCTGCACTGAATTCACCCATTTTATTTAGATGGATCCTTAGCACTGTGCTTTGGATTTCGCAGGGTCAGAGCTCTACACGACTGTTGTGCTGGGTTTGGGTTTGCAGGGTGTGGGTGTGCAGACAGGCTTCATTAAGCACGTTCTTCTCTCTCTTCATTTCTTTAAAGAGTCCTAACTTTGCTTTTCCTAAAACTCTTCCTAGACACTGTAACAGTGACCGCTTGGCCAAAATCCCAGGGCCTTCTTCTGTGTAGAGACAGAGAGAGAAACCGTGTGGTTCTGCTCTGGTCCCATGACTAGCCATGACCCCACCATTCCTCCACAACCCAGCCTTTCATCCTGGCTCACCCACCTTACAACATGCCCTTAATCCACCCTTCAAAATGCCCCGAGATTATCCCCCAGACACAAAACAGAAAGTGCTGTTTTCTGACCTAAGGCTCACAGTGACCAAGCAATCTGCCACATGGCTGACCACCACACCATGGGCCCTCCAGGCCCACCCCCCAGCCCCACCCTGGCGGGCTCCACTTCTTACCTCCACACAAGTTCCAAGCTGCCACCTGACTGGTTATCCAGAACTGAGTGTCTGGAAAGTTCTACATTGGTTCCCAAGGCCAAGCCCCTGCTCTGTCAGGGGTCTATATCCAAAACAATCCTCACACATACACTCACACACTCACACATTCACACACATACACACACACTCACAGGTATACACACATCACTGTGGGGTGGAACAGTATTGGTTCTACTTCTCTAGGGTACAATACAAGTGGAATGGACCTTCCTCTCAGGACCTGTCCATTACACGCTGGATGGCACACATGAGCAGACCAATAGATGGTGCGGTGCACTCACAACTTCAGATCGTGCCTTCCAATTCATAAGTGACAGGTGACACATGAAGGTAAATTACGTGAAGACGGTGGACTAGTGTCCTGCCCCTTAGAATTCCATGTAATCATAGAATCTGTGATGCTGTCTGCATTAATTGTGGACACTCTTGTATTTACCATGCATTTTTGTTGCATGTATAATGCACATTTCTATAAAGCTGATTTTGAATGGCACTGTCAGAATGGTTATATCAAACAGCAAACCATATTTGAAGCAGTAAATTATAATGAAGAACTCAAACATAGAAGTACAGTTGATATGGTTGCATTTTGAACACATGGTGTTGATTTTAAGATATAGTATACAATAAAATATTATAAGAAGCACATATCTACTAAGGATAAAACTTTGCATGGAGATGAAATATTTGCTCTATAATGGAGGGTGTGTGAAATCCAGTTTCCCCAGGAATGGAAACTTCTCCCATGAACTTGACCCACCACCCACATGAAAAGTCAAGGAGCCTGTAAGCCTTCAGCACTTCAGACAAGGAGCTCTCATCCCACTGACCCTGGCTCCTTAGGACCCTGTAGTCAACTCAGAGCTGGGTAGAGGAGATCACATTTCAACGACTGTCGCATAACTAATCCACATGCCTATTGATAGTCAGCTTGGTCCAAGAATAGACCTCTGATGACTTAGAAAGATAAGGTGTGGCCATTATGCATATCACCACTGTTCAGAGCAAGGTTCAGTGGGGGTTCTAAGTTGAAGGAGTCTACCCAAAAGGAGAGGAGAGACTTTTGGTGCGTCTGAGCCCAGATCCATCTGCATTGACTGCTTACAGACTAGAGCAGCGACACATTCCTCAAAATATCCCAAATCACCAGCATTGAGCACTGAGGTCTCTATGAATGCTAGCTAATGAGGGTTTCACCAGTGGGAGAGCCATGGCTGAGCACCGGGGGGACAAGGCCCACTGCGTCATGGAGTACACAGAAGTGACGCGCACAGGATGGCTGTCGCTGCCTGGCCTTCGTTTCCACGCCAACTGCTCTACAGTCATTAACTTATTCTCCCTCTGATCACATTTGACTTTATATTCAGAAGTCAGCATTTTTGGATTTCTCCTGATAAGTAGCCATTCTCTGCTGTTGCACCAAGAGTTCTTTCTGCAGAAAGAGCACTGTTTCATGCCTCTGGAAAGCTACATAATGACCGTATGTTCGAGGCATGTTGAATGGTACCAAGTTAGAGCCTCCTGAAGAGGGGTCTAAATAGTAGGTAGGTACCTATTTTCTTATATTCCCAACAGACTTGATGCAGGTGCTGAATTCAGAAGATACAGGAGGAGCATAAGTAAAGGCATCATACAAATGATGGTTACAATACCTGAAACACAATTTGGGTCATACTTCCATGAATATGTAAATACTCGATTATTTAACTATTATTAAAGCATTAGGATATGTCATGGGTCTAATGTGAGAGACTTCATGTTTTCAGGATGTGTCATATGAGTTTCCCATTTTGGCCACTCTCCTGACAAGAGTACACTTAGCAATGGTTTTGGCCGCAGGTGTTCTTTTGCTGGACACCACAAGGCACAGAACAAAAAAAGACTGTACAGTAGCTCAGTGGTTTAGCGCCTGCCTTCAGCCCAAGGCATGATTCTGAAGTCCTGGGATCGAGTCCCATATTAGGCTCCCTGCATAGAGCCTGCTTCTCCCCCTGCCTGTCTCTGTGTATGTGTGTGTGTGTGTGTGTGTGTGTGTGTGTGTGATGAATAAATAAATAAAATCTTAAAGAAAAAAAAGAGAAACTGTACAGACCAACCTTTATTGATAGGGGCCATTATTGATAGGGTTCTAGGAGAGTACCTGTCTTAGTGGCCCTTGAGAGCCTCACCTGGACATTGCAGGATACAGTACTGGTGACACATGACCATGTGACTCACCAAAGAAATTCTAGATTATGTTAAGTTCACAATCTTAAGGAAATTAAAAAAAAAAGTCTAGTAAATGTGGAATGGGTTTCATCCATTTCGTTCATTTTTGTTCATGCTTTGACACTTAGGTAAAAGCAGGATTTATCTAGAAAATGCAATGCACATGGAGCTCCTCCTTGCTTGACTGGGCGGAGGAGGTGTCACCATAATCAAAGCAATGCCAGGGGAGACGGCTCCTGGAATGAGAGCTCTTGGTTTGTAGGATAGCTTAGCAAGTCGAGGTGCTCGAAGTGCTCCCATAGAAGGGCTGGGTCCCCTGGGGGTTACTAAGAAAGCAAAACTACACAGGCCAGAGAAGGAACGAGATAATTTGTGGCCCTCCCCACTCCCTCTGCCGCTGGTTACTGCAGAGTGGCCCCCTCTCCCTCCTGCTCCATCAGCACCATCAAAACAGGCGGGACACTAGACTCCAAAGCCCCCTGTAGTTGCGAAGAGAGGGACTCATTGATTGATGATGTAAGCGATCATCGATGCCCCCCACTCTGGCAGCCAAACTGAGTTCACGGCTTGAGAGTTTTAATTAGTGTTTCAGCTTTCAATATTATTTGAGGCAAAAACTAGGAAAATGAAAGTAAAGTGGAGGATATAGGAGAAAACAAAAGAAAGAATCTTTGGTAACAGTTAACTAGATGGAGAATTAGAGGAGCTGGGAAGGGTGCCTGGGGGCTTGGTGGGATGAGCCTGGGAGTGTTGGCTTTGGCTCTGTGGGGCTTCCCACAGTCTGCTTGACCCTCTCCCTCCTCCTCTGCTCCTCTCTCTGCCCCCTCGCTCTCTCTCTCCCAATAATTAAATAAATAAAAGTTTGGGGGAAAAAAAAATGAAATAAGAAGAGGGAGCTGGGAAAGCCCCCAGGGGAAGCCAATGAGGAAGGTAAGCAACAGGTGCCAAAGCCAAGGAGCCCTTGGCAATCCAGCTGTGCAGGGCAAGTCACTTGGTGGGCTGCTCTCTCTTATTCTCAGGGGGCTATAGTATATATGGATAAAAATAATTAAATCTGGGAAATGTTTGGTTTGACTGTATCACGTGCAATGAACCCCACTTTCCAAATTTTTCTTCAATGAACAACCAGCTAAAACATGCTGTCTGCCATTTTGAAGTGATGGACCAGGTATGCACGGCTCGTTTTGGAGGGTGGTTTATTAACACAAGGTTGAACCACAAGAAAACCCAGGCTATACTTGGGCCTATTTGAGGCAAAAATGGCAGTTTCTCAGGGTTCAAACTAATATATATCTGGGCGCCTTCATTAGTAAAGACATAAGCAGCCTCATCAAACATGCATAATTTTCTCTTGTGGAAATTGGCTGCTTCCAAGCTGAAGTCAGTGACCCACAGCTCGAGCCACTTAGGACTCGGTGATAAAACCGTTTCTCCGCACGCAGTTTGCCAAAGCCAATGGAACTGAGGAGATTAGAAGTCAGTGGGTGTCAGAAGATGCAGGGAGTAGAAAAATGAAGTCTTGAATAAACTGGGGGAGAAGTACATTCCTTTTGATTGTTGTCTCTTGCTTTTTAATGTTCTCAGAAAACGGCTGTATCTTTCAGAGTCTCTCAAGGATTTTTAGATAAAAAGAGAGGTTTTATCTTTGCATGTCTATAAGCAGTGAAAAACTCTGGAGAGCAAAACCTACAGGCAATTCAAATAAACTAAATCCGATCAAGGTAATATCAATGCCAGAATTAGACGAAAACCCAGAGAGAATATCAATAACAACATTAGAACAGCAGGTTTCAACTGGAATCAATAGGAAGAATAAACAGAAAAAATTAAGTCACAAAGTGTTAGTAGATAAAAGCTCCCCACTCATTAAAATTCTGTTTGTCTTTGTGTCTTTTTATCAATGTACCTATATATCTATGCAAGTGTATCAAAGTTCGTAATGTGAACGAACGATGAAATAATCTAATTAATTTCCGGTGTCATTCCACATATTTCTTTCAAGTTAGAACTGAAATATTAATAATGGTTTGCAGTTTAATAAAATATCTTTATGTCCTATTAACTCATATATCAGCTTGTTATAAAAGCCACTTTCTATCAAATAGCTAAACTTCAAAAGAGTTTTGCTTTGATCAGAAAAAAAAAATCAGGTTCATTCCATTTGTACTGAATAACCTCACTCAGTTTTATAGAAAGACAGTTGTCTGGGGCTGCCGTCCGCCTGCAAAAAAATATTCTAATGGGCAAAAATGTCCTAAAAAGACAGAATATATTGAGGCAGCCAGTGGACGAGGGAAAGCATGCTTTGTTCTTCAGTAGCTGAGGGAGGCGGCTTCTGATGGCAGGGCCCCCCGGGGGCCACAGCTCCAGCCTCCCTGCCAGGCGGCCTGGACCCGCTGTGGAATTCCAGGAATGCACCACCCAAGTTCCCACCACCACCTGCTCCACTCCTGCTCCTGCTCCTCCTCCTTCTTCTCTTAGTCCTCCTTTTCCTCCTCTGCCTTCTCCTCCTCTTCCTTCTTCATCTTCTCCTCCTCCTTCTTTTCCTCCTCCTCCTCTTTCTCCTCCTCCTCTTTCTTCTTCTCCTCCTTTTCCTCCTCCTGCTTCTTCTCCTCCTCCTTCTTTTCTTCCTCCTCCTTCTCTTTCTCCTCCTCCTTCTTCTCCTTCTTTACCTCCTCCTCCTCCTTCTCCTCCTTCTTCTCCTCCTTCTCTTTCTCCTCCTCCTCCTTCTTCTCCTCCTTCTCTTTCTCCTCCTACTTCTCTTTCTCCTCCTTCTTATTCTCCTCCTACTTCTCCTCCTTCTCTTCTTCTTCTCCTCCACCTCCTCCTCCTCCTTCTCCTCCTCCCTCTTTTCCTCCTCCTCCTTCTTTCTCCTCCTTCTTTTTCTTCTCCTCTTCTCCTCCTCCTTCTTCTCCTCCTCCTCTTTCTCCTCCTCCTTCTTCTCCTCCTTCTTATTCTCCTCCTACTTCTCTTTCTCCTCCTTCTTTTTCTTCTCCCCTTCTTCTCCTCCTCCCTCTTTTCCTCCTCCTCCTCCTCTTTCTCCTCCTCCTCTTCCTTCTTCTTCTTCTTCTCCTTCTTCTCCTCCTCCTTCTTTTTCTCCTCCTCCTTCTTCCTCTCCTTCTCCTCCTTCTCCTTCTGTTTCTCCTCCTCCTTCTTCCTCTCCTTCTCCTCCTTCTCCTTCCGTTTCTCCTCCTCCTTCTTCTTCTCCTTTTCCTTCTCTTTCTCCTCCTTCTTATTCTCCTTCTTCTCCTCCTCCCCCTCCTTCTCATCTTGCTCCTTCTCCTTATTCTCCTCCTCCTCCTCTCCTCCTCCTTCTTATTCTCCTTCTTCTCCTCCTCTTTCTCCTTTTTTCTTTTTGAAGTCTTAAGTCCTGCTCATTGAAAAATGGGCAAACTTTGTTGTTTTGTTGGGATGGCAAAGATTTTTTAAACAATTTCACTTTGTTGCCATGATACAGAAGTTCTTCTGTGACTTTACCCACGACTATGGTGAGTGCCTCTTGTCCCCACCATCAGCTCCAGCCACCTGACACTCTCTGTCCCTACCATCTCTGCCCCTGGCCAATGCCTGGGTACCCAGTTCGATGGTACAGAACTGGATTATTCAATAAGCACAGCCACTGACCCCAGAAGGTCAATACTAAAGATCTGGGGGTTTCCTTGGATTGTTCCTCTCAGCATAGTAGCCAAAATAGAAGTTAACAACCAACCAGGGCATTTAATTAAGACTTAATTTATTCATTTGGTGTCTTTTCCCAAAAGAGACTCCAAACACACTCATTTTTCTGGTAACTAATCTAAGTAGTGAGGAGTCCTTGGAAGGGAAAATATGGGGAGGGCCCCCCTGCAGCCCACAGCCAGAGTGAAGGAGCCTAGCTCCACACTTAGCCTTTGTCTGCCCTGGCTTTTGCCTGCCCACTTGCTCAGCAGCTCTTCTTGGGAATCCTCACATCTGCACTCACAGGGACGGCACAGAGAACGATAGTGTCCAGGCTTTATAGCAATGCATTCCTCTTGGAAACTCTTTCTTGTCATAGACATTGGCAGGGACACAAGTGGGGCATGAGGAGAATGTGCCCATAGGCGGGGGTTTGGAGGAGATGGGTGATCTGGGTTAGGCCCTTGGAAAGGAGGTGGCACACCCAGTGTGTGTCCCATGGCTTTCTTCCTGTTGTCCCCAACCCTGGGCCTGACACGCTGGAGGAGACAACTAGATTCTTGTTAAAGAGTGAATCGCTGAGGTAAACAGAGGGGTGTACCAGACTATCTCCACAAAGTGTCTACTAACAACTGGTAGTTATCTTTATGCATATGCATGAGGTCTCACTTTCTGGAGCATGGAGATTAGAGTTAATGCTTTTATTGAGGAGAGAACTATGGCAGGGATGTGAAGCCAGATCCCCCAACCAGCATCCGGGACCTTGCCTGAGCTTGGGGACCCCTCCCACTCAGAAGGGACCTGGAGACCACCTTCCAGGTCTAGGGAGAGCCACTCAAGATGGCCAAGAGGGTCCTTAGAGGAGGTGTCCCGGGACACTGAGACACAGGGTGGTGCCTGGTCCCTTCCTCCCACAGCATGTGCACAGCTCTCCAGATCATGGGCAATGCCCCTTGAAAGCCACAAGAAGTTCAGATCCAGTGAGATTTGATGGCAAGAAATCATCCCAAGCTCCCAAGAGGGAAAGTCAGCAACAGGCCATGGGGCAAGTAAGTTTCTAAGAGTCAAAGAAAAAGCTGATCATGAAAATATTAGTCTAATAAATGATCCTGGAAAGGGCTGGGGTGTCAGGAATACCTGCTGTGGGACAGGGAGGATGAGGACCTGCAGAGCCAAGGGTGGGTGCATCATTTTTTCATTTCTGTAGAGTTTTGTGATTACATCATGATGGAGGTAAGCCTAAGCCTGTCCGCTCAAGACAGGCTGTGAGCAGAGCGCCCTCCCTGGAGGTCCGTGGGTGTTCCAGACATGCACTCTTGGCATCTGCATGGCTCAGCTCCAGCTCCCAGCCTTGCTGCTTGCTGTGGCCCTGCACCTGCTTCCAGGCCTTTCTGGAGCCCTCCCCCAGATGAGTTTGGGGAGGAAGTCCATACACAGTCACACCACATCCAGGTGCCCTTTTATAAGTTTTGACTTTTTTCTGTGAAGATTAGTAACAACATCTCAGCCGAAGTGCCTCTTTCTTGGCATTTTCTCTCCTTGTTTTTTTGGTGTTTGTTTTTTTTTTTTTTCATCCTGATGTTTCTGTAGAAAAATCATTAACAGTTTGTCACAGTCACTGAAAGTCATCTCTGAAACACAGTATGTTAGTAAGATGATCTATAGAGGCACAGGACAGAAATTAGAAATCAGAACATGGAGAAACAAAACGTTTTTATTATATTTACAGAAATATGTATGTTCAATCTTTAAATATTTCTACATACGTTGGCTCAATTTTTTTTTTAACTCATGAGGTGAATGAGTGGGGGAAAAAAATGGAGACACCATGAGTCTACATAGCAGTTCGCAACTCAAGGGGATTTGGGCACCCAGGACAAATGTCTGGGGACATGTTGATTGTCACAACCGAGGGGCACCATGGCACCTAGCAGGTGGAATCCAGGGACACTGAGAAGTGCACAGGGCAGCTTCTCACACAAAAGACTAAAAGCCCAACATGTTGATAGTGCTGAAGCAGAGGTTAAAATCCAAGTGCTTTTGATCTTGAAGGAAAGGCCTCTGGGGCTGCAGTGCCATGAGACCCTACCAGTGCCACCCACTCCCACAGCCTTGGCTCCCTGGCTTGGATCACCTACCCTGCTGCTGACCTTTGGTTCACAGATGCCTCTCAGGTGCATGCCCGTATGGACTCTGCTGCACATCCTCCAGGCACTGCTGGTCAAACAGGGGCCCCCGTCTCCTTCCCTGGAGCAAGTGGGTACCTGGCCTTGTCTGCAGTGACCCACCTTTGTGATGTGCTTGCAGGCCTCCCAACTCCAGCAAAGGGTTTATGTGAGGAGGGTAGTCAACAGCTCACTTTGGAACTGAATTCTGTGTTGGGGTCTTTGTGAGCCGGATGAATCTGAGATCATATACTGCAGTGTCCTCATGAGGAGGACAAGGGCCAGAAAGATGAGCTCCTATTTCCAGACCACAAACATGGGGACTGTGGCAACAATGAGAAGGTGCACATCCAAGTCCTGCCTTCCTGGGGCTTCTGTTTTTAACAGGAACAGATACAATATCCCTTTTGAATCTATCTCACAGCAAACTTACACCTCACTGGAAAATGTGTGTCCCAGTGTGGATGCTTGGAGAAACTTCTGTTCACTTCCACAATCAGGAAGACAACATACTGATCAGTTTCCTCCAAACAATGCAAAAAAAAAAAAAAAAAAAAACCACTTCATAAAGCATGTGGGAAGCAGGGGCTTGGATAGATCCTCATCTAGTCTTTGAAATAGGCTTGACAACTTTCCCCAAAAATTGTTTCCCATGTTTGGTGTCCGTCCTTCTCACCACTGGCATTCAGTGGCAAGCTGAGTGTTTCAGAGTCAGGAATCAGCAACAGCTTGCCTTCCCCCCGGCAGATCTGTGCCATCCCCAGCCACGTCCAAGTGATCTAACCCAGTGTGGCTGAACTCACTTCCAAAGAAAGCTGAACTGTGTTGGGTGCAGCCCATCTGAGTCACATTCTGCATGTGACCAAAAATAACTGGAGGACATTCCATCAAGAAGAAAACAGTGGCAACGTTTTTCAAAACACAGGATTCCCAACACCGTAGCAATGAAGAGGAATTGAGCCCTGGTTCCCAAGGCCCTCTCTCCATGTGACAGGGTGATGACAGAGCTCGGTTCCTGGCTGGGATGGGGCATCTGCAGCCCCGTACAACACTCAGGAGAACAGTCCTACTCGGGGGAAGACACGTGGCCCACCACCGTGAGCACTGTGACCACCGCCTTTTCTGCTGGCGGCTCAGATGCACTTGAGAATATCTTGGGCTGGGAAGGAATCGGATGAGGACATCCGAAGGCGCTGTCATCTTCTTACTTGAATGAGGTACTGGGTAATGGGCGCTCCCGGGCCCGAGCACCCAGTAGTGCCCTCTGCAAGGGGGAACGGGCCAGCCAGCTCTGTCCTGGAGGAGACAGAAGGGAAAATGCTACAGTGCCTCTGAATCAGAACTCTCTCTCTGCATCTAGAATGCATCTTGCAATATACGTTATCTATAATAATAATGTTGAGAACATAGTGAGATTTTTAAAAATATGCAATAAACACCTATGTGTATATCTCTTCTAATCCATACACAGGGATTCCACTAAGTCTTACTTTATAATGCAACACCCCCGCCCCCAATTCACAAAGACAGCTCCACATGCCAGCCACACAGGGTTTACGGAGCCAGGTGTGCCCCGTGGGAAGGCTGCAGTGCCCGGGAGCCCCCAGATTGGAGGCATTCCCTGACTGACCCAGCCTCTCACCTTTTAGGCTTTGGCCTGCTTCTTTGCTTTTCAGTATAGACTCAGGAGAGAATTATTTCGAGGTTCTTTAAGACGCAAGTGTTCTGTGGGCTGACTGTGCAGGAAGGCCTCTGCTCGCACCCCCGGCGTGGAGCCCGCGTTCCTACACAGTGCCTGCTATGCTCCCAAGGGCACCGCGCTCTCACCCCCTTGCTGCCAATTCACAGGGTGGCGTGAGGCGTCCGGATAGGAGCTGGTGCCGTCTTCTCTGCGCCGACTGCCCCGAGACCAGACGGTCTCCAGCACGAGATCTGAAGCCAGGACACACAGACCCGGGCTCCCCTTCTGTGCTTCCCGGGTGGTGAGGAAGGGGGCACAGGAGCCCCAAGGGGCAGAGCTTTTCGGGATTGGAACTGCAGGAGCCTTGGGCCTTGGCACCAGGGGCAGCCTGTCCGTGTGCTGCTGGGAACTCGCGAGTTGTTCCCAGAGAACGATGTGCGTTTCGGACGCTTATGTCTTTACTGCGAACCAGCCTCGAGGATCTAAATTCCATGTGACCAAGGACTGGATGTTTGTGGAAACGTTAAGGACAACACACTCCGCTGCTGGCTCTGGTATAAAGATCCACGGAAGCATCTTCCTGGGGTACAATTTATACTACCCCAGGGCTGGGGACTTCACATGGCACAGGAAACTCCTTGTTAATATGGCAGGAGAAAGGTTAAAAAAATAATAATAATGATCTGATCATTAGCGATTTAACAGCACCTTCAAAACAAAATGTTATCTAGGACAAGGAAGTCCCCAAATCAGAACCCACTACTTTCTCCCAACCTGGCCTCATCCTTCTCTCCCAAAACACATGCTCTTTCCACACTGGTGAATAGTTTTTAAAGTAAATAGGGAAAATAAGTAATATCTGGGCAAGAGGGGGGTTATATCCAAAGAGGAGGTGGGATGGAGGTCTGGCCGGGGCCTCCTCAGCCAACGAGCTGCTTGGAGGGGAAGAAGGCTTCCATTTGCTCTTTGCCAAGCAAAGTGGAGACTCTAATCAGATATGCAAGTAATATATTTGAACTTTAATCGATTAATGTATTCGAACATGTTTAGTAGCATGATGTGATGTGCAAGGAGAACCCCAACATGCTGAGCTCTTCTCATCTCGTCTTCCTCCTTTGCTTCCAGAAGCTTCTATCTCAGGATTCCAGCCTGCATTGCCAGCTGCACCTGCATGAGTGCACTGCTTCCCTTTTTGCGAGGACTCAGTGCCCGGCGTGTACGCAGAGCCACCCAGAGACCCGAGTACAGTGTGCTGCTTGGGGCATTGCACTTAACTGGGTTAGATGAACCCAGGCCTGCCCCTACACTAGTGGGTCAAATGGGCTTAGACGTTCCCAGTGACTTGACCAACGTCTGGGAATATACAAGTAGAGGCTGAGCGTGGGTCTCAGTCAGCACTCGCCCCAGGGCCTTACAGATCTGTGGGCTTGCACCCCATGGGCTTGTACCCCCCATACGACCTGATACCTGTCCTCAGGGAGGGCAGAGAATGTCCAGCCATCTCTCTAATGTGTCAACCCATTTAGTTAACTACTAGTGGGATGGTCCTCGGAGTAATGGGTCCAAGAAATCAGATGCTGGCAAAACCCAACCACCGATCAGTGGAGCATTTGAGGAAGTGGATGGAGGATTCCTTAGGAATCTGGATGATTAGACTACGTCTCTCTCATTGCCCGTTACAGGGTTATGAGGTTATGAGGGTTTGAGAGATACAGCAACTCCCCCACAGCCCACTGCACAGATTTTGGCTCACGCAGGGAAATTCCTAATGTGCTACCTGAACCATCCTAACCACCTACTGTGATACAAAGATCCCGCTTGGTGTGCAGCCTCCCCGGCCCCTGTGCTGATCCCATGGTCCCTGCCCTAGGTCCCAGGCTGCACTCCCAGGCATCAGCTGCCAAGGCCACGTTCCCACACCCCGATGTTTCCCCACGTGCCTTCAGCTGTGCTGCTGCATACTCCAGGTAGAACCCTTCCGCTACACTGCTCCATAGCCACTTCAGGAATGCAGCGCAGGCTCCAAGCACAGAGCCCTGAGGAACCCCAAATGGCCTTACCCAGCACCCAGCCTGGACCAGCCAGCGGCAAGTGGACCAGAGGGCAGCAGCCGCCGCTGAGCCCAACCTGCAGGAGGGTGGGGGCCCCGCACCCTGACAGGCATCTCCGCCTCACCTTCAGCGCACACCTGATGCTCCACGGAAGTCAGCACCTCTCATGCCCGGGGCCCTCTGCGCTCTGCCCAGAGACCAGGCTGAGGGGCTCATGGCCACAAGCAAGTGTGTCCTACTTGAGCTATCTGGACCCACTGGCCACCGAGACCCCGGGAGGTGTTCCCAAGTACAGTCAGCTCCAAAGGAAACTTGCATTTCTTGGGAGGGAAACTCAGCCCAGGAAGGAGGGTGTAAACGGGTAAGACAGACAGCCTTGGCTGGACAGTGCGGCCTGCTGCGTGAGCACAGAGGTGGGTCGACAGTGAGCTGTGCACCACCAGACGCTTCTGAGCCTGGGAAGGATCCTGGGGGGGGTGGGGGGGCATGGCTCTGCCCACCCCCAGAGGAGGCCCATCTACAGTCTGTTTTTGGTCATCCCCAGCTGAAGTGTGAGGCCAGAAATGGAGAATATACTGGCATAGGTGGAGAGAACCAGGAACACGTGCCCCCAGCACCTACAAGGCTGAACCCCAATGTTCTTACCCTGTTGGCATCTTCCCCCAAAATGTGGTTGCCTGGAAGGCTGAGTCCCTCAGGGGGACCTCAGCCTTGCATCTACTCCTAGTCAAGTGCCTGGCACACAGTGGGGGCCCCAGGAGTGCCCAAGGAGGGTGGGCAGGAGGTGGAGTAGGGGAGACGTGGGAGCCTCATGTCTGCTGATAAATGCCAATAAATATGCAAATGATGAATCTAGGAATGCTCTTCTTACTTTCCAATTCAATTCCAGTGACCCAGGGGGTAAATCTCTATAAATTATAGTGGAGTGTGACTTGTAAATAACATTTTTCTGACATCCCTAAAGCATTGCTGTATCTTTGGAGTTTATAAATTGCTGATGTAAATGAGTTTATATAACCATTTCGTAGTTAATAAAAATAATACGCAGAGCAGTACTGGGAATCAGGTGTGCTTCCAAGCACATAAACGTGGCAGGTTTGGATATGGAAGTGCCGGGTTATAATTTGGTGGTGTCCATGCTGCTGGAAGCTGGGCGTGAGGTCTGTAGGGAGGAGGCTCGACGGAGAGCAGAGCGGGCATCCGCACCCCCACCCATAGCCTGAGCCCCCGGACGGTGGGAGCTGCCCAGGACTGGGGGACGTCTTCTCACTCGTTCATTCAATGTGGAATGAAAGCCAAACCTTCCAAGTGCTGGGCATGGTGCGGGAGTAGGTAACCCTGAGGACCCACCGATACTCTGAGAGGGCAGGGCCCAGGGGAGTCGGGGACCCTGCACGGGGAGAGGAGCTGGGGCATGAGACAGGCCAAGTGAACCTCCAGCATGGAGCAGACCCACCCTTGAGGGCAATGGGCTCAAGAGGAGGCTGGGGTGTGAGGGTGGCTTCCTAGCACCACAGCAGGTGGGTGCAGACAGGGAATAACTGCATGGAGTGACGGCAACAGGTGCCCAGGCCTCAGCCAGATGCCCAGCAGGGCCTGCTGCTGGAGTGGCTGGGAGAAAGGACAGCCTTCGCTTCCACACCCACCTGGAGCCCAACAGGACGCACACAGGAGGAAGGGGTCTCCCGAGGGAGAGCGAGTGAAGGCCTGAGCCTCTACCTAATATTCTAGGTAGCATATTAGCAACCCACCCTACGGCTGTTTTAAGAAAGATACATCATGACCAAATAAAGTTTGTTGAAGGAATGCAAAATCCACAGGACACCAGAGTGAAGGAGAAAACCATATGGAAACAATGATAAAACTCTACATCTATTCTGGAATTTAAAAATCTTTTCTGGGGGCAACTGGGTGGCTCAGTCAGTTCCGCATCTCCTTCAGCTGGGCTCACGATCTCAGGGTCCTAGGATCAAGCCCCATGTCGGGCTCCCTTTTCAGTGGGGAGCCTGCTTCTCCCTCCTCCTCTCCCTCTGCCGCCACCACCCTGCTTGTGTGTGCTCTCTCTCTTAAATAAAATTTTAAAACAATTTTTTTTTTAAAAAGCCTTAGTAAGTTAGGAAAGATGTTCTTTACTTTATACATCTAAATACCTACTAAATGTCTACATCTGGATCTCTAGGTGTGTCTGTGTGTATATACATGTGTGTGATCAATATGTCTCATCATACGTGCATCTCTGTGAGTGTAAGTCAGGTAACCACAGAAAAAATCCAGTATGATGCAGAAACACAGCCAGAGACAAGAGCAGCCCCCCCATCACAGCCCCCCCGCTTCAGGCACCACCTCACCGCGGGACTGACTGGTTGACAGTCGTTGATTCTGCAAGTAACGCACCCTTTTATTCTCAAAAGTGTCCTGATTTATGTCACTTGTGCAATTATGTGATCCCCCTATTGGAGGCATGAAATAAAATAAATGTATAATATCCAAACATATTTATTTCTGACTTTATGGTAGCTTATCAGGGAAAATCAAATAACAAATGATTAGAATTCATAAGAACATTCAGTGTTTAAATATATGTGTGAAAATACAGTTTTCTTCTGCAAGCCTCCTAAATCTACTTTTCCTTTCTTACAAGAATAAAAAACAGGAGATCCTGAAGCAGGTTCTGCAGTGACTCTTAAATGCCAGGCACTGAAGCCTCGTCCTCAGACAGCGGGCCCTGTGATGTCTTGACCCGTGACGCCAGTGCTCCCGTTGTCCCACTTCACAGAGGAGACACTGAGGCTCAGAGGGGTCAGTTTGGGGTCAACTTTGGCCGCCAGCCCTACTTGAGCAGCCACAGCCTCTGCCTTGCACAAGGAGCGGAGGCCCAGGGACCCCGCGTGGGGCGGGTGGAGCGTGGCGGCCAGAAGGTTTGATGGCAGGGTTGTCCACTGTGCAAATGGGCACCGCCCCACCAACAAGCAAAGCCCGGGAGAGCGTCTGCGGCCACCTGACCGGCTATGGGAAACGTAGCAGCTCCACATACGCCGGGCCCGGCCGGCCACGTGGGAGCCTGGAAGGTGGAGGTGTCTGCAGACGGCTCCTCATCGGAGGCTCGGGGGAGGAGTTCACTGCAGTGCTGTCTTGGCACTCATGGCATTCTGTCCTCCGGCTGCAGAACTGAAGTCCCACTTGCGCGCTGGCTGTCCCCGGGAGCCCCTGGGAGCCCCTTTCCCGTGGCCCTCCCTTTCAGCAGCAGAGTCTCCCTAAGACCTTAGACTCTGTCACTTGGTTCTCTCACTTCCTGTCCCAGGACCAGCTGGGGAAAACTCTCAGACTTTTAGGGGGCCTGAGGCACCAGGTCAGGCCCCCTCTTTCAACGTCTGCGGTGCCACCAAGCGATGACAGTCCTGGGAGAAATCCTGGGATGTAGTGGGAAGCCTTGGGGACCATCTGGGAACTCTGCCTGCCACACACACAGAGGCGACCTTCCTAAATAAGTAAAGACTACAGAGATCTTACTAAATGTTATCTCAGAAATGTCACCTATCAAAAAGAGAAAGTGGTCAAATCTTGACAGTTTTGGGTTTTTTTGTTTCTTTCATTTTGTTTTATTTAAAGATTTTGTTTATTTATTCATGAGAGACACACAGAGTGAGAGAATGAGAGAGAGAGAGAGAGAGAGAGAGGCAGAGACACAGGCAGAGGGAGAAGCAGGCTCCCTGTGGGGAGCCCGATGTGGGGCTCAATCCTGGGTCTCCAGGGTCACGCCCTAGGTTGAAGGCGGTGTTAAACTGCTGAGTCACCCAGGTGTCCCAATCATGACAGTTTTGAAGGTGTGGCAGTGGGACCCATGTCTGGAGCAGACGGTCTATGCTGTCCATGCTGTTCATCTGTGTGTGATAGGAGCCACCACATCTAAAAGCCTACACGCCTCCGAGCTTATGGACATACCTGGAATGTACTCCCTGACTCAGGTGTGATTCTGGAAAATAGCCTGGAGGACCTGCTGTATGATGAGGTGGACAGGAGGAGGGGAGAATGGTCACAGGGCCCTGAGCCACCCCATGGGATGAGTGTCAGGGGAGAATGGTCACAGGGCCCTGAGCCACCCCACGGGATGAGTGTCAGTGGGACACCAGTGTTGGCCAGGCCGGAAACTGGAGAACTTGCAAGGGTGATTGGAGGCGCTGGAGCAGGGTCAGTCTGCCTCCAGGTGGGTCACAGCCATGGAGAAGGACGCAGAGCCCCCTGACCCTACCGTCCATGAGACAGAGTCCTAGTTTACTTTACATGCCAGCAACACGCCTGCATCCCTGTACAGCCCCTCCTTGCTCCAGCTGATATGTCTCCTTACCAAAGCAAGAGGACTGGTGTCCCAGGGCCTAGGCTGGATGGCAGGAGCCTGCTGCTGAGAAGCTGTCACAGAGCAGACCTGGCGAGCCTGACCCACTCCAGACACTCCACCTCATGGGCAGGGCAGCGCGGCCTCGGCCTCGGCCTCTGCGGTCATTGCAGCACTTCCTGGAATCGAATGCACTCTTTAGTGCGTCACCATGCAATTTTCTGTGGAAAACTTTTAACTGTCATTGGGACTCTAAGAAACTATGACCATCCCCTCCGATCTCCAGCAGAAAGAACATATATATATTATATATATGTTATATTAATCTAGGGAGATAAGTCACTGCTCTGAGGCTGTTGTCTTCCGCAGGAGTAGACACTATCATCGCGTCCCCTTCAAAGCATCACCGGCACTCCCTTCTCTGGCCCACAGACCAAATTCCAGCCTCCTCTGGACCCATCATCTAGGCTGATAGGCGACAGATGGGTGGGAGCCAGGGGTGAGACGGGAACTGAAATCTCCCTGCAGGACACCAGGATGGCTCCCCTGGAGAACTGCAATCATTTCCTGGACGAGCCTCCAAGTAAGAAGAGAATTTGAGCCACCGGGAACATGAAAAGAAGACAATTTGGAGTCTGGGCACTTAGAAACCACAGAGTATTTGCTTTCTATGTGAACTGCCTGAAGGAATAATTCGGTTCACCCCGGGCCACATTGAGGGGACCGTGTTCTCCTGCAGCCTTAGAAGACTTGCCTTTGGTTTGCAAACCACACTGTGAAAATTGGCTCCGGCTTCCCTGGATGCAGAATAACTTTCGATCAAACTTAATTAAAGTAAGACTAGTCATATTTATCTTGCGTTTTCTCTCAGGCAGTGTTTTTCTTCTAATTGGGACTTGAGGGTATCCCCCAGCCAAGGCGCCTTGGGCTACAGAGAGTGGCCGCTCCGGGCAACCTGACAGGCGGCTGGCTCTCCCGGGAGGAGACACAGGCCCGCCCGCGGGTTCATCCAAAGAGGCTCCACTAAATCATTTCCATCCCCGCCATGGAGATAATTTTCAGCTTGAGGTTTATCTGCAGAAGGACTCTGACATTTTCAAACAGCCCCAATAGCCGTAACTCAAGACAGCACTGTCGACGTGAGCACAGTTTTGCAAGGATCCCCCAGGATCACGCGGCTTGACCCTGGCCTCCTTCAGCCCCAGGAATCTGCGTGAACGTGTCCACCAGTGAGCTCCACACGGGGCGGGATGGGAAAGAGGTGCCGGCCCAGATGAGGAGCCCCCCGCTCCTGGGAGACACAGTCTCGGTGTAGGCTTTGCAATTTCTGCCCAATCCTGGTGTGTTTCAGAGGCAGAGGGACCAGGGCTGATAAATACATCATCCTAACTCAGCATTTCAGAGATTGTGAGTCACCTGAGCTGCCAGCAGTCGGAGCTCATCACATCACACGGGAGCTGCAGCCAGAAGTCCACACGAGACGCTTAAATCATGCACTATTTGGATCCCCCATTTCTTGCACTGGGGGAAGGATGTCCCGTAAGTCCCCCACAGGCTCACATTTGATTTCCGCTTCCTGGGATCAAGGCCAGCCCATGCTCCCGGGATCCCCGGCACCTCCAGTGACCGGCGACAGGCGCGTGGGTCTGTGCCCTTCCCAACGCACACGAGGTCAACATGGCAGGTAATTCTGCCCTTGACTTTCCAAGATAAATGGCCTTCCACGGTCTACGCAGGGTTTTGTGTCCACAGCTGTTTTCATTTTATTTTGTGTCTGGGATCTCACCAGCGCCGTGTAATTCTCACATTTTTCCAAATTGAGCTGTTTTATTTTCTACTTCTGCTCTCCTGCCACATCACAGGAGCAGTCAGGGCTCCCTTAAAAGGGCAGCATTTTGAAAGACAGGTTTACTTGAAAAGGAGCTCTGTAACTTATTTTCAGGGTTTTGTGCTTTTTGGATATTCAAGCCTGCTCTTCATCATTCATACATAGCATTTTCCATGTGACTTGAGGATAAATGGCCCTAATAAATCCCATTATTCTGAAGAACAATAAAAATAACAGGTTGGTGACACTGGAGCCATGATAAATACCATTTTTTATTTTGCCTTGTCATTATTATCTCTTTCCTCCTGCCTGGCTGCTGATAGACTGTCTCCCGGCAAACCCAGCCCGGGGATCCAGCCGGGGATCTGGGCCCTGCTGGCCGAGACAGACATCTCGGGAGTCTGTCCTCAGGAATTCAGCAAGTGTAGAGTCAACTTTTCTCTGCAATTCTGGACAATCCACAAAGCCTCCCAGCCAGAGGAGGCCCTGAAATCCCAGCCTCAGAACCACGACTGATCCCTCCTCATCCCTCAGTGGAATCATCTGGAACCCTGGCCTACTGGTTCACCTTCTTGAAGCCTCGAGCCCAAAGACCAGGAGTTGGTGAGACGAGCTCAAAGGGCATGTGAAGGAGAGAGGAAGAAAGGAAGAGCTTTAGAGGCTCATGCGAGTTGTGTGAAGCGGGTTGGAAGGCAGCTTACTACACTCGCAGAGCCCAAATCAAATGCATCGAATTATACAAAATCTGCCTACAAAACTCTTGTTTGTATTTATCTGGTTACCAGAGTGGGACCATCTTACTGAAAACAAAGCAGAGGGACTCAGCACAGGGGACGGTGTTAGTAAGATACTCTGTGAGTGACACTACTGTACCCCTCCACCCCTGTCTGGGGTGGGTGGAGGTTTGAGGAGAAAACCTGTGAAATACAATGACAAGCCCCAGACAAGTCTCCCTGAGCCACAGGCAGGGGTGAGGCCCCCCTGAGAGCTACCAGTCTCCCAGAGCCTCTGGCCCAACATCCTCCTGGAGGTTTCCATTTTAATTGTCCTGTTTAATTTGCATTTCCTCCTGACGTTCACATTTCCAAAGGATCTGAGGCTGACATGTCCCATCTGAAGGGGCCCTAAAGAAAGTCTTCCCTTTTAATTTAGGCGAGTGCTTACAGATTCCCACCCCGCAGGGCTCTGAATACAGGGGCGCTCCCCAGGTAAAACAGCAAACATAGCGACCATCTCCAGCCCAGCATGAGGCAGGCGTGATCCAGCAGGGTTAGCGCACTTCTTTCTCACACCAGCCCGATAATCAGGACTCTGCACGAAGCCCATTTCACAGGTGGGGCAGCTAAGGCAGGACCGGGATGAGGACCTTGCCAAAGGATGCCACCGTGGAGTAGAGCCGGGTACAGTCCAGCCCCAGAGGCCATGCACTTGCCGCTCGGCAACGTGCCTCCTTGGGTGCCAAGGAGTGGCCGCGTGGGAGTCAGGACTTCACTGGGATCATGACCAGCAAATTTACTGCTGCCTGGTGCACATTTTAAAAAAAGATTTCATTTATTTATTTATGTATATATGTATTTGAGAGAGAGGGTGAGCACAAGCAGGGGGAGAAGCAGTCCTTCCCACTGAGCAGGAGCCCAACACGGGATTCGATCCCAGGACCCTAGAATCATGATCTGAGCTGAAGGCAGATGCTTCACCCACTGAGCCACCCAAGCGCCACTGCCTTGTGCACATTTAACCAGGATTTGTTCCATTCCTAATTGAAAACTCATCAAACCCCAGTGTCTGCAATAAGGCTCTGAACAGATGAGGAAGGCAAGGGTATAGCCAGCGAAGCTTGGGCAGATCATCGACTGGTCCAGTTGAATCCTGGTGTAGAGTCGTACCAAATTCCTCTCTGTCTACAGGTTCGGCCAGCCCATCTCCCTGGGTATAGCAATTAACATTCAACAAGTTGTCTAAACACACCCGCAGCGTTCCTCAGGGGGTAAAAAATCCCGGAAACATTTGTCCTCATTTGGTATTTCATCTATTTGTGGTTATGGGAGTGAGGACAGGAAGGCCAGGCTTTGGAAACGGGGTGGGGGATACAGGAAAGGCAGACAGGCCGCCCTGAAAGCATGCAGCTGCTGGAGAGGGGCGAACACACACTGGCATTAGGACTGCAGAGGGGCCAGGAGATCCTGGTTAGGGCATCTGTGGGCTCTGCACTGGATGGTGACAAGCATCACAGATGCACACCTCTACATTTGCACACGAAATACCCTAAGGGGCCTTTGTGCATGGTTTACACTAATTGTCTGTGCTCTTTAAATTCCTAATAATTTTTTAAAGATTTTATTTATTTATTTATTCATGAGAGACACAGAGAGAGAGAAAGAGGCAGAGACATAGGCAGAGGGAGAAGCAGGCTCCACGCATGGAGCCCAACGCGGGACTCGATCCCAGGACCCCAGGATCACACCCTGGGCTGAAGGCAGACGCTCAACCGCTGAGCCACCCAGGCACTCCAAATTCCTAGTAAGTTTTGAACAAGAGTCTCTGAAATTCTGTTTTCAAGTGAGTCCTGCAGATGATGTAGTCAGCTCTGTCCACCACACACACGCCCTATAAAGGATGCCTGTGGTTGTGATTTGGCTGGAATAGTTGATCCCATTATTTGGGGTGGGGGTGATTATGTACACAACCCCAGAACACAAGAAAACACCCAGGTGGCATTATCCACAGGACCTCGCTCCAGGATGCAGCCAGGAGGGCTACATGTGGCTGGCAGAGCACGTGGCTGCCGTCACAGCTGATGGCCGTGGCTGATGGGGCTACGGATGGGGTAACACAGATGTCCTTTGGACACCCTCGTCTTTTTTTGACATGAATTACCACCTTCTTGAAAAGTGAAACAGTGACGTTGTAATAAAGAGTTTTCTTTTTAAAAAAAAAAAGTCAAAAAGGCATGTTTCTAGTAAATATAAAAAATTAGTGAACCCACAAAACCATGATGTGATTCTGGGCATGTCGTTAAGGACATAGAATGTGTCGAGTGCCCAGGGCTTGTGATTCCTCTGCGAGGACTGTAGTCATGCATACACTGACCACAGTGAAGTCCCCGAGCTCCTCCACAAGGCCCATCGCTGCGGAGAAAGGAGTAGATGGGGCATTCTGTGTATTTTATGACCAAGGGTTATGGTGCTAGGCTGACTTTGATGATGTTCGATAAAATAAGAGATGGCAAGGGGCAAAGCGAGAGCAGCACGCTGAGTACACTTTGGGATTAAGATTTATTAGTCATCTTAACTCTCTTCAGTCCTATATGCTCCAAAGGATCAGGCTTCACCCACAAAAGTTGAGTGGTTTGGGGAAAAGGATAAAAGTCTTCCTTTTGGACTAGACACAAAGTCTGAAACACGCCACCTAAGACATAGGAATCGGACACGGCCACACGGCCACATGTACCCCTTCTGCCTGGCTGCCCGCAGCCTCCACAGGAGGCTGAGGCCAGGCGTGGGCCTCGGAGGGACCTCAGCTCCCCAGCCCTAATGCAGCCCCTTGCAGGGAAGACACCTGCATCCCAGAACAGCAGAGCTGCCCGCAGGGTCAAACCCCCAGCTACCCGGCTGGCTTCCTGACAAGCTGGGGCTCAGAGAGCTGGTGGCTGGTTGCAGGGCCTGCACACAGAGCTCTTGGCTCTCCTCAGACCCTCTGGTCTGCTTAACTGGGGAATGTGGCATCTGGAGAGAAAGCAACGGGGAGAGGGGGACACTGCAGCCCTTTTCATGCATTTTCCTGGTTGATCATCAGCCAATCTGGAAAGAATCCACTACTGTGCTCGCAAGAGTTCTAAGAAAACAACCCATTATTCTGACTTGTAGGAGAATCTAATGCATAACTTACTATTCAAGTAGCGTTAGACCCTCCGACCCGGGAAGTGACTGGAGAAGACCGATGGGTCCCCCCAGAATGGGCAGCCAGCGCACAATCAGGTTTGATATTTTAAGCACTTGGGGATTCCCGTCGGGGTGACAGAGAGTCAGAGAGTTTCAAAAGGACAGACTTAAGCCTGAGTAGAAAATGTTTTACAGCCGATCAAAGAGGGAAAGTGGGGGAAAAAAAAAAAAAAAAAAAAACACAATCAGCTAAGAAACTGAAGGCTTCCTGGGCGCAGCGGCCACGGTGCGGGGTGTCCAGCGAGGGCGGATGGCGGCCCCCGAGGCCTGGGGAGAAAGCCTGCCTGTGTGAGCAGCCGAGGCGGCGGCCGGCCCCACAAAGCAGCCCCTATTTAAAGGAAGATCCTAGCTCAAACAGTGTCTCAGGAGCCCCAAATGAGAATGTAAAATGACAGAGACATTGTAAAGTCAAGTGTAAAGAAAGGAAGATGAAACAGTTTGATGAAAGATTGGATAACTATGTGGGAAACAAGACGGCGGGCTTGGGGTCCACGGGCCCTTCCAGGACCCACATCCAAGGCGGTGCGGCCAAGACGGGCTTGGGTCTGCCCCTCCCACTGAGGATCCTGCGAGGACCCAGGAAAGCCACTGACCCTTCATCCCAGAGGCCCCTCGGGGGAAGGAGTCCAATGTGAGCCTTGCAAGGATAAAAGCCCCCGAGGAGGGCAGCCTGCGTGGCTCAGCGGTTTAGCACCGCCTTCCGCCCAGGGCATGATCCTGGAGACCCTGGATCAAGTCCCACGTCAGGTTCCCTAAATGGAGCCTGTTCTCCCTCTGCCTGTGTCTCTTGTCTCTCTCTGTGTCTCTCATGAATAAATAAATAAATAAATAAATAAATAAATAAATAAATAAATCTTAAAAAAAAAGAGCCCCCGAGGAAGGGGTTTCAGGGTCATTCTGCAAACAGGGGTGACCCAGTGAGCGGGGACAAGTGTGAGTTCCAAAGGTTTGGAAGAAGCAGAGAGGCACGTGGCCAACTTCCATTCTCAGCATGGGAGCCTGTGAAGGCAGAGCTGCCCACGTTGCGAACGGGAGAGGCAAGAATCCAAAGGAGACACCGTGACTGACGACCAGCAAAGCCCGCTTAGACCTGGTGCAGCTAATGAACGAGCTAACAAAATAGCGCAAGTGACACTTGCTTCGTCATTCAAAATTCTAGTCATAGTGGTCACAACTTAAAATCACATGGGCCAAACCGCATAACCCATGACACCAGAGCAAATGGCAGACTCGGAGCAAGGTCTGGTGATCGATATTAGCTTTGCGACAAAATGATGAATTCTCAAAACCTATGTTAGGAGACCTGTATTTCTATTTTGAAATAAGGGCATCCTGGCCACCTCTGGAGGTACTGGCCACTTACAGCTGCTCCCAGATCACCGCAATCTTCTCCTCAGGGACATGAGGTGTAAACAAGGACCCCAGAATCAGTCCATCTGGGTTTCAATCTTGGCTTCTCTACCTCTTAGTCAGGAGACCCCTGCACTTTAAGACAAAGGATACTAAAACATCTCATGAGGTGAGGTGGGCAGTAGAAAGATAAAACTGCAAGGAATGCTTTGCATGGTCTCTGGGGAGAGTATGAATTCAGTAGGTCATTGTATTGCTGAAAGAACAGCTTTTACATCTGCTATCCAGAAATCCTCACGTTTAACTGCCCCCAAGAGAGCTCCCACACCGCACAGTTGTGCCCCTCGGGGAGAACAAGTTGCAGGATAATGAGGAGAGCACAGGCAGTGGGTGAAAGGATTGCTCCAAGGACCCCATCCTTGGACAGGTGGAAGGTGCCATCTGTGAACACGGGACCTTTCCAGCATGGCCAGGCTTAGCTGTTGCCACAGAGTCATTGGAGCAGTAGTACCCCACGAAGCAGTACCCCACAGAGCTATTCATGCACAGAAAATAAAGCATCTTTCTAGAATATGCTAAGAAAAAAATAAATAGAAAAAGATCTTGGTGGTCAATTATATCCTATTTCATTGATCCTTGATCAGACTAAGTTCAGACTTACCCATCTCCACATTTCTCCTGAGGTTTCCCAGAGTTGAGTGTGTCCATTTGGTAGCACAAGCAATAAGAGAAGAAAAGACACTGCTTGTTAAGTGAGGATCCTAAGGGCACGTTCAGTAACCAGTTTCTTTCTTTCTTTTTTTTTTATAGATTGATTTCTTTTTTTTTTAATTTTTATTTATTTATGATAGTCACACACAGAGAGAGAGAGAGGCAGAGACACAGGCAGAGGGAGAAGCAGGCTCCATGCACTGGGAGCCTGACGTGGGATTCGATCCCAGGTCTCCAGGATCGCGCCCTGGGCCAAAGGCAGGTGCTAAACCGCTGCGCCACCCAGGGATCCCAGTAACCAGTTTCCATGTAGTATCTCACTCATTTCTCAGAACTGGAAAGAAGGTTATACTTTTATTTCCATTTTTAAAATAAAGTCATGATTCAAGAGAGATATAAATAATCTGCCCAAGTTCACAAAGGTATGTAATGGCAAAGGAATTTTGGTCTGATCCTCCTGGGAATCTCCCATCAGAATGGCTTCCCCTCGGCCCTCCCTCTCTTGAACCATATTCCAATTCATCACCTTGCTTCCAGGCTGAGATGGCCTTCAGAAGTCCTTACAGCCTCAGGATGTGGGGCAAATCCCTCAGCCTTCCACACGCATTCTGCACCACCTGAAACTCCATTCACTCTACACTGGGCTCACTGTTCGTGGCACCAAATCTGCTGACCGATCCTCATACTCCCTCCACTTCTCAGATCCTCTCAACCCCTCTGCACATGGTTTTCCATCCAATAGGTCTTTTGAGGTCACTGGCATGTCTGACTGCACACAATCCTGCCAGACAAGCTCCTAAGCCCACCTGCTGACAGATCCAGATGAGGTTGAGTCAGCTGAGTGGGGGAGCTGCACACGGCAGCGGCACCCCCTCCATCACGCTTCTTGCCTGGTCCTTGCTATGTTCTGTGTTCTGAAGTCCTGAGAACAGTCTTCTGTGTGCCCAGAACTCAGCTGTGTCCGACTACCAGTGGGCATCTGTGAGGGCTAATTGTGAATGAAGGGAAATCATTTCTGGACCTGGGAGAAGCTGCATTTGGCCATGTCCCCTACTCTTAAATTTCTACTGCTGGCCGCATACAGGGCCCACCCCTTATGATACCCTGATCGAGCCACTGGCTTTGGGTTCTCTGCTCATTATCTGTCACTCTAAGGTCGAAAATTAGAAGGAACAGCGTGTCTGAGTCGGAGGGAAAATATCCACACAACAAAACGGGCAGGCGGACCGGTCCTGAGTCACATGGCTTGGGTAGTGGCTGGTGGGAACGCCAGCTCCCTTCGCTTCAGAAACAGGTATTTTTCTGCCCCATTGGCTCCAAGAATGTCTCGGCCTACATCCTTTTATGGTTAAATGAGAATTTTTTTCATAAACTTTTGTTTTCCAGATATGCAAATGAACTCGCCTCCCCTTGTTCCCCTTTCCCCCTCTTAGCCACATCCCAAGGCTAGAGAAGCACCCGGAGAGGAAACCAAGTAGAAAAAAAAAAAAGACAGCGTGCGTAAAAACTGGGTTCCTAGTAGCTGCTTAAAACAAACCGAAGCAGAAAAAAAAGGACTCTCTATTATCAAATGCGGAGCTGGATTCCTGGAGAATTTTGCTTGCCAGCAGCGGCCACACTAGCAGCAGAGGCTCGGCCGCACGCCGCACCTGCTTGTACAGTTCAAATTAAAACCTGAAACCCAGCAAATCCCACTTCACAATGGCTTTCAGTGCTGCAGCCTCTGAATTAAAGGCCTCCATTGTTTGGAAGGATTATTTCCTTGCCTCTACCAGCTTCAAAGAAATGCGAATCTTCACTCACTTTTCTATTGATCCTTGTTGATCAGATTAACTTTGTTTTGGATTCCTACTGAAACAAAGACAAACAGATACATTTTAAGCACTTTTATGTACAGCTTTGTTTCAGTTCAGGATTCTTATTGTGCTTCTACTTCCTTGTTATAAAGATTACTAGGCAGTTGGGAGAAAATAAGGGAATTACCATAAATTCTATTCACTAAATACCAACACTTTCAGGCAAATTATCTCAATTGTAAAATACTTTGGCATACCAAGTAATTATATGCAATTAAAACCCCACTGTTCGTTTACCTTCCCTTGTTGACTTATAATAGAATACCTGTATCAGGAAAGCAAAAAGATTAGCAGGCCCTACACATCAAAGGCATCGCTCAACACCCACAACGTAGAGCCAAACCGTGATCCTACTCATCGGGCACTTCAGATTGCAGATGAAATTATTTAAGACTCTGCCACTCTTTAATATGGAGAATCTGAGGCGTATTTCCTTGAAGACAGAATGTTCTCAGGCTCTTTGTAAATATACCGAGGCAGCTTCCCCCTGCCTGCTCGGTGCTCTGCGGCATGACTCAGACACCCGGGGCTGAGATTAATGAGTTTCACTATGGGCCACCCCACTCACTTCCTACCTGCTGGCCGTCCGCCGTGGGCCCTGCCTGAGTCTGGTTTACACCTAGGATCATGGAGGCCCCCTCACCACCACGCCTGTGTCGGGCAAAGAGCCAGGAAGCAGACACATCTGCCATTTGCCCAGTCTTTGCCCTCGAAGACCCCCCTCCGCGCCCCTCCCTCTGACAGGTGCTTGCACTGAGACCGCCCTTGGGCAGACCCACCGTCACCAGGCCCAAAGCCAGAGTTCTGTGTAGGTGACATCAGTTTGTGGGAAGCAAGAGGCTAATTATCTCTTGAGCATTAGTTTGCAACCAGCCAACCGACCAACCAACCAAACCCCAAACAAAACAAAACAAAACAAAAAAACCCACACTTCTTCGGGAAGTTTTAAGGACTTGTCCACGCTTGCCAGGATACCAGGGATGATGACCAACAGTCCAGCATTTCTCGGGATGGAGGGACTCCCCAACGTGAAAACACAGGGAGTCCTGAGCAAACTGGACATGCTGGTCACTCTCTCCTATGTCGTGGATCATTTGTCCATGACTTTGTATGATGGGGACCCTGGTGGGCCTGTGCAACTCACACCATGACTCCCACATGTGAGGGCAACCATTCCCAAACCCTGCACACCCTGCATTCACCATGTCCCCCAATAAACAAGGCCACAAGTTAGGAAAGGCCTCTTGTCCCGTGTCAGAGCCACACAGCTCTTCCTACATAAATTAATAGGATTTTCCTCGTTAGCCACTTCATCACCAGCTCCAAGATCGAATTTCGCCAAACAGGCATCAGACAGTTCTCCATCTGGCAGGGGAGAGAAACCAGTCTGTTGGCTGGGCCCACATCTCTAGGCAGAAATTTAAGTTCAATACATATTCTTTTCCACAGCATCAGAGGTGCTGAGGGGTGGTGAGAACAGAGGCCCACGTGGACCCCTCCGTCAAGGTGGCTCTCCCACATTGCAGAGAGAGGTGAGAACACCCGAGGGCACTGCCCCACCGGCAGTCCACTCCCTCCTGTCACACGGCCCGGAAAGTCAATGGTTGCTCTTTCCACCATGTCTCTGAGCCTATAGCCACCCACCTCTGAGGGGCACCTGCCTTCCTGCTTCTCCAAGGAACAGTGTGGGGAGATTGGCCACCCCTACCAACTCCCGGACTGGCTTCAGGACAAGCGTGAGCCCTTACAGAAGCCCGAGAACATGCCCCATAGACATAGAGGTGAAATTAGGCATACCTACCGGATATTTTTATGACAGTGGATTGGAATATGCGATCATCTGGTCTCCAAAAGCCAAAATGAAGCATCTTCTCATAGGAAGCCAAATCCAATGATTTATTTTTGAGAGATCTTTTACCTTAGGGTTTATCAAATTTAAGTTGCAATGAAAACATAAAAATAAAAAGTAGAATAACTGGGGCTTGAGCCTCTACTTCACCATTTGCCTGCAACTTCACAGCTCAGAAAGAGCATCCCTTTCCTCACCTGCTAAGCTGGCACATCCTGCATCCCTCTCACTGTGCTCAGGACTAATTAAATGATGTGGAATGTCTCAAAAACAGTAAAATACTACTAATAATTATATCTTAATAACATACAGTGACTTTTCCCATTAAGTTCTGTTCCCCCATCTCAATGCTGAGAGGAGACAATCACCAAAACTTTATTCAGTGATACTAAGTAGCAGGTCTCTTCAAAAATGGTATCTTCTATTAACTATGTCAGGTTAACATGACCCATGTTTTAATTTCAGATAGAGCTCAGAACATTTCTTGATGTTATCAAGATGCAGGACAAACCTGTAAAGGCAGGTAAGCCTCAGATAGAAGCCATGCCCACTGGGTGATGTCTGCTTCTTTAGATTGTAGATGCTAACGCTTCTTATCCTGAAAAAAGGAAGCTTTTGAGATACTCCCCTCAGGAAGAGAACACCGCAGGTGCCTACTTTGGGTCACTGACAAGCCAGTTAGAGAAGAACATGACCAGTGGCTGCCTGGTGTCCCAAAAAGATTCAGTGCCAATGTCTGTTTGACCCGGACGGTCCTCTCCAGCACCCCTTCTGGGTGTGATTCCAGAACAGCACTGCCCAATGGAACTTTCTGTGGTAGTAGATGTATTTCACTTTTTATCATTTTCTATATTTTCTTAAATATGCCTACATTATTTCTACCCAAAGGGAAAAAAAACAACGGCACTAATCCATTTAGTCCACCAATGTGTCATTCAGAATATGGGCTTTGGGAACAATGAAAGGTGCCCAGGGAGTCAGGCAGGCAACTCTGGGTGCTTACTCTTTCAGGCCGTTAGGGTGACACTTAGGTGCATTCTCAGCCAAGTTAATTAATTGGCTGTTTGCTTAGTGTGTGAATCCCTTCTGGTAGCCTGGCCCTCTCTCGCTGTGTACAGCTCTACACTGTGTCCCCTGGAAAGTCTTTGGTTCCAAGAGAGAAGTGGCATCAACCCTGACACTTGTCTATTGAGAATGACGAAGGCTTCAACAAATCAAATGCCACAACCAGCAGTAGGATGTGATGAATGTTGAGACTACCTTCCTCCCACCTTGCAGCAAGGCACACATTTGGAAACTCTGGGAGGTGGAGTGAGAAGCTCCCTCCTGGTGGGTCCTGTCCTGCCAGCCCATCCAGTCTGATTGTCCCCGAAGCTGGGAATGAACCCCGTGGCTTCCCAAAGTGGATCTAATTCTTTCCCCTCGGGTGGGCTGGGCAACGGCTTCAAAATTGAATTCTATGCAAACTTGTGATGACTAACTTAGTGAATCATGTCAAATTTTAAACTTTATCTTATTTTTTATCGGCTGCTGGGTAATTGAAGGGGAGAAGATGCCCAATTGACATCCTGCCCGAGGCATCAGCCTGTCTTGCCACAGCCTCGCCTCCCAAGACAGGTGTCAAGAAGGAGTGTGGCTTCACGCAGAAGTGGTACCCTCCACCCTGTCAAAACTCCAGCGTTCGCCTGCTGTCAGCCCGAGCTCTGCTTCTCGGCCCCATCAGCCTCTCCTTCCCATAGAAAGTAAACATCCCCCAAAATCCATCACTGATGAAAACAAACTTTTTAAAGAAGTAGTGACCCTCAGATCTCACCTAGAGATTCTCATTTTGACACAACCCTTACCCGATATTTTTAGAAAGCCACCAAAGGCTAACTTACTAGCAAAGTAAGAGTTATATCGCCAATTATATGTTTCCCCAATTTAAGTACTTTTGGGGAAGGTGCCAATTTTCAAAACAAATTAGTGAATGATGGATCCTCCCATACACCCCATCAATGGACGAGTCCCAAGTCAGTCAGAAGAGAATCCTTGGTTCCCCAGGCACACCTGGTCAGTGAGCCCAGCTCTGCTCATCTGCATTTGGAAACAGATTTCCCATCAGAATTCATAAAACTGCATTACTGCAAAGTTCAGCCTGAAGAGGCAAAAACATTCAGAAAGTCTGTGGTATCCCCAAGTTTAAGATTCTGCAGTTGAGGTGACTGGGTTTCCTTGCACATCCTGCACCCTCCTGCTGGAAAACAGAGAATATAAATACCTTCCTCTGCGAAGGGGGTGAAGCTGTCCTGAAGCATAGTTCCCTGGGAATTCAAGCAGGGACGGTGCTGAGCGGACGGGTGACCCACATGTCCAGGCGCACGGTGACCTCACGCAGAGAGGGTTTCTTCCTTGTTCACATCACGTGTCCCTGACGCAGAACACAGGGCCTCTGCTTACCCTCCTAACAAGGTGTCCAGCTTGCTGGAAGCTTCCTCTCAGCACACGGAGTCATAGGCCGGTCCTTAAAGATGCTCTAGGGAGTGACACATGCTCCTCTGCTCATATTTCTCTGCTCCAGAAGTCACACAGCCACATCCAGCCACAAGCGAGTGAGGAAGAGCCACCGTCCTGTTCCCAGAGGTAGAGGCTGGAAACATGAGAGCAGATATAAGGGCCGGAACGGGTAGGAATATGCCCAATCCTATAGCCGCGGCTGGCACGCCAAGCTGCTCAGGACAACTCACCCCTCCTGCCAAATGGCTTGATGCCCCAACTTCCTTTGCACCTGGCATGGCCATTGACCCAATTCTGCCATCGGGCCGCATGAAAAGCTCTTCTGCAGGACTCCTGAGAACGATCACTTTTAGATATAAGTAAACCCCTTTTCTTTTGTCTGTGTTCCTCCCTATTTGAAAGTGTTTGGGCAGAATGTGATGCCTGGAGCCATGGCAGCCATATTGAAGCCAGGAGGCAATGCCAACAAGCTGTGCGTGATGGAACAGGGCAACAGAAGGAGCCTGGGCATTGATGACAGCATGGGCCACCGCACCAAACTCTGAACTGCACGCCTCCAGGCTTCTTCTGTGGGATAAGAGTGACTTTTCTGCTTAAGCCTGACCCAGACAGGTATTTCATTGCCTGTAAGTGAATGAATCCAAATTGATACAATGACATTTCTGCAGGTAACTAGAGACTAGACTATCAGCAGCATCGCAATGGAGATTTACTACTGAATGGCCAAGAAGGAGACCCAAGTCCACTGGGATTAGCAGCCTCGTCTTGATAATAAAGACAGGGCCAGACCAGTAGGGATCTCATATGAGGAGATGTCCGTGGCCTCCCAGAGCAGGAGACAGTGCCCTGTCATGTCACCTGTTATTTGAGAACAATACTGACCCAGCACAGTCTCTGTGTGAGGCCTTGGCTGGGGAAGAGGCGGCTGGCTGAGGTAGGCTTGGTTGCCCATGTGGTGAGAGGATGGTCTCCCTTCTCCGTTTGGGGAAGTGGTAGGGTGAAAGCGCAGAGGGGCCTGTGTCTTGGGGCTGGGAGACAGAGCCTTCTTGACCACAGGACCACAGGACCACAGGAGCAAAGACGGAGCCGGGAGATGGGAGGGGAGGTGGCCAGCCCTGGCTTGTGGGACAGGCCACACTCAGCACCTGGAATGCCCACTCAGTGTAGATGGCCATAGCCCGTGGCTCGGGACTGTCTCTAATCTGGCACATCTTGCAGCACCTTACTTGGCCGGAGGTGTGAGCAGCCCGAAAGCACTTCTGAATTCCCGCGTGCAAGCAGCCCTGGGAGCTCAGGGAGGAACTAAACTGTGCAAAAGGGAAGCCAGACGGCCATGTCTGGGGACAGCAGCAGAAGTGGCCTTCAATGCTCCGCTTCCCTCTCATGTCCCCACGGACATAGCTTTAATTAGACAACATTAAAATCCAGCATTTTCACGCTCTCTGGGTGATCGCTCGTGACTCCGACAGCACTGGGGCCGGTTCTCAGAGTGTGCCGTGTCTTGGTTCACCAGTCTGAGTGTGGATGTCGAGGGTGACACACAAAGACAAGGGCAAGTCGATGTTTAGTTTGGAAAGGGAACGAGGAAATACGGTTCAGGTCCCTAAAATCATGGCAGGTATGGAAAGAGTTAAAAGCAAACTCTGCCTGCAAGATCTCCATGAGACTTGAATTATTTTAAAATTCTTTTTATTGGAGTTCAATTTGCCAACATATAGCATAACACCAGTGCTCATCCCAACAAGTGCCTCAGTGCCTGTCACCCAGTCACCCCAACCCCCCGCCCACCTCCCCTTCCACTACTCCTTGTTTGTTTCCCAGAGTTAGGATCTCTCATGTTCTGTCTACCTCTCTGATATTTTCACTCATTTCTCTTTAGTCCCTTTCACTAATTTTCCCTTTAGTCCCTTTCACTAATTTTTATATTCCACAAATGAATGAGAACATATAATGTTTGTCCTTCTCCGACTGACTTACTTCACTCAGCATAATACCCTCCAGTTCCATCCACGTCAGAGCAAATGGTGAGTATTTGTCATTTCTAATGGCTGAGGAATATTCCATTGTATACATAGACCACATCTTCTTTATCCATTCATCTTTCGATGGACACCGAGGCTCCTTCCACAGCTTGGCTGTTGTGGACATTGCTGCTAGAAACATCAGGGTGCAGGTGTCCCGGCGTTTCACTGCATCTGAATCTTTGGGGTAAATCCCCAGCAGTGCAATTGCTGGGTCGTAGGGCAGGTCTATTTTTAACTCTTTGAGGAACCTCCACACAGTTTTCCAGAGTGGCTGCACCAGTTCACATTCCCACCAACGGTGCAGGAGGGTTCCCCTTTCTCCACATCCTCTCCAGCATTTGTTGTTTCCTGCCTTGTTAATTTTCCCCATTCTCTCTGGTGTGAGGTGGTATCTCATTGTGGTTTTGATGTGTATCTCCCTGATGGCCAGTGATGTGGAGCATTTTCTCATGTGCTTGTTGGCCATGAGACTTGAATATTTGGAAAACCCGAAAGAAGTGCTAGGGTGTGGGCCTCCGGCAGTGAAATGACAGCAAGTGACAAGAGGGGATGGGTGCCCAGGCCTGTGGTGCTCAGGATGCCGTGGAGCCTGTCCCGTGGTTCTTGCCCAGCACTGGGGCCTTGGCTGCTTCTCTGTGGCCTCTCTTAGGCTACCTTCATGTCAGAAACCCAGGGACTTCACGTGGTTCTCTCCTGGCCACCGCGCCCCTGAGATAACCCCAGGCAGCGGTCCCCATGAGTCTCCAGGGGACAGCGCTTCCTGTCCACGCAGGCCCATTAACTGTGAGTTTGCACAAATTCCCTCTACTGAGACCTAAAGATGTGGGTGTTAGGCCCTGTCATGGATAGAATGCTGGCTGTCCGAAGCTATGTCCACATCTTAATCCCTAGAAGCTGTGAATTGACCTCATTTGGAAAGAAGGTCTTTGCAGATGCAGCTAATCTGAGGATCTTGATAGGGAGAGATGGGTCCACATTATCTGGACGGCCCCTAAATCCAACAAATGTACTTATAAAACAAACAAACAAACAAACAAACAAACAAACATAGGAAGAGTCACAGACAGGAGGAGAAGACCAAGTGATAGTGGAGGAATGGAGACATGGGGTCCCCAAGGCCATCAGAACCTGGTAGAAGCAGGAAGGCCCTCCTCTAGATAGTCTGGGGGAAGCATGGCTCTGTGGCACCAGGATGGGAGCCTCCAGGGATGTGGGGGAATAAATTTCTGTTGTTTTCAGCTTCCCAGTGCATGGTGTTGCGTTAGGGCTGCCCTAGGACCCCCTGGGAGCCCCGGCCCAGGTTATCTGGGGTCTCTGATGGCAAGGATGCAGCATGAGGAGGACAGGCACCTCACCAGTTCCCGCAGCTCAGGACTCGCCACCTCTCTGGGCCCCTGGCAGAGGTGGAGCTGGGGCCAAGCCTTGGCTGTCCACCCCAGGGCTGCCCGGGACACGGGCAAGGCCAGGCTGGCATTCACTCACAGAACTGGTCATTTCTCTGAGAACCCGTCCTGGGTAACCCTGTGGGACAGCTCCCTGCAAGGCACCAGACGTGCCGAATCTCCTCTCAGGGTGTCCAAAGGGTCTCGATGTCAGCAAATAGGAAGTTCTAAGCTCACGTTCCAGCCACGCATCTCCTGAAAGCAGAATCCCTGGCCCAGCCCCATGTCTGACTCGTGGTGGCCGCTCGATGCATATTCGTGCAACAATAGTCTTTCAATCTGTTATGGAAGCCTGCGTAAGGGGAAAACCGTGCATGTCCTTGGCATCTTATGCATACAACTGGGGCCCGAAATCCAAAGTGGGAAGTCCATGAGGTTTTAGGTTTTCAATGCACATAAAGAGAATTTAAAAAATTATTCTTCACATTATTTTCAGTGTACTATGAAGCCCCTGGTGATGTTCTTAAATGACCCGCTGAGTGCAGGTTTCTCTACTTGGCTTCCTAATGCGGTCAGGGCATGCCCCACTCGGGTCCTGCACCTGCGTCACAGAATTCCTCACTGTACTGTCACCTTATTCCAGACACCGGTTCATAGCAAATGGGTGCCACATCATCCTCTTGCTTGATTGTTTATTCATGTTGGTCAATGAACAAAGGAAATAAAAATATTAGATAGCTACCGAATCTGAGAGAAGAATTTCAGAACATTCCATGAATCCTCAAATAAGATTCAGGAGAATAATATGCCAATGGCAAAGAAACTTGGATTAAAGTGACAAACATTTCACCCTCCTCAGGGTGTTGGCATTAAGGTGTATGTTCCACGATGTACCTGAATCATCCAGCAGGTTAGCTCCCATGGCCACGGTGGGCTCAGATGATGCATCTCATGCCAGAGCTGGAGTCAGGGCCACCACGGGGTTGGCCCAGACAGAGGAAGAAACTGGGAAAGAGGTTGGTGAGCTTCTGGGTCCAGCCACCTTCACCAGCTGATTCGGCTGGGGGGCTCCCTCACTTCCCTTCCTAACTCCCCCGTTTCTCTGTTCCATCCCACACCCTCCCGGTCTCCCTAAAGGAGGAGCTGCAGTCAGATGGTGGTGTAGAGTCATGAGACAAGCACACGGACCATGCCATGCACCGTAACTACATTTTCTAAAGTCAACTGCATGGATGTAATATCATTTTGCCTCCAAACCTGCCTTTCCAAGGTGTGGCCATGGGTTAATAAGGCCATTAATTCTCCTTCTGGCCCCCACCTGCTGGCCACTTAGCAGATGTAGACAGACATGCAACAGAGGACACCTGGCCTGAAAACAAAGCTAGAATTCTCATTGGATGGCTTTTGTGAATTTACCATCAAAACACACCCCTTACCAACAGATACCTAGGTCAGTATGTGAGAGAAAAGCACACTGGCTCATTTGAGAATAAACAGAGGGCAGGAGGAATTGTAACAACTCTGAAAAATTGAAACAAGAAAATAATGGGGTAGACGTTCAATGCAAATTTTGCCATTTATATTTTAGACAGCGACTCCAGCAAACACCTGGGAGGAATTTCAAAGTTGGTATTAGACTTTAAGATACAGTGCCCACTTTTGAAATGAATAACAATAAAAAAGGTAGCTTTTCTAAAACAGTGTGCTGGTAACTGACACACTCTGAAAAGGTACTTATGTGGTCTTTCTGTCCCCAGGGACCCACCAAGCACCCACCGTGTAGCAGACACAGTGCTGGCTGCAGGGATGGGGACACCGGGCATCTAGATCTGCCTGCCACCCTCTGCTCTCAGGGTCCCGGTGCCGTCCCTGCTCTGGGTGCAAAAAGCACAGCACCTTAGGGTGGGCACTGGCCACCAGGCAGCTGGCCCTGTATTGGACAAAGTCCCTCCTCCTCCAGGGGGCCAGTCCATTCAGGGCCTGCCCACTTTGTGTGTTGGATCCTTTGCACCTCAGTGCTCACCCATCACCCCAGTGGGGCTGGCCCAGGAGACCAAAGACACAGGGCCTGTGGCTTGCACATAGGAGTCCCCCTCCCCCTGACTGGGAGACTCACCTCCAGTGCTTAGGCAGGCTCCCTGTCGCAATCACGGCGGAGACATGGCCACCATCCTCAACAGAAGCCTTAACAGACAGATGTGCAAGTGCATCTACCCTGGAGCAACCTTCGCCCAGGATGCAAAAACGTAGAGCCAAGCCTGCTCCTGCAGCACCATGCGGACTCGTAACTAATTAGAAAGCATTCAAATGCCCTGTAATTGAGTGATAATTAAATAAAATATAGCACATTCATGCTCTGGGATTCTAAGCGAGAGTTTTAAAAACACAATGAGGGTCTCTGTGCGTTGCCATGAAAACAGAGGCAAAGTAGTGTTAGGGAAAATCTGAGTTTCAGACGATCTGGCCAGGAGGGCTGTCACTTGTGCAAACATATGCAAAGCTATGCATGCTCACGTATGTATGTGTGCATACATATCTTTGTGTGAGTGTGCACAGTTACCTGTGTTAGTGCATGGAAATGGAAGAGGGAAACAAACCACATGAACGGGATCAGAATTACCTCTGGGAATGAAATAGGGATTCAACAGACGGACATATGAGACAGTCTTGACAAGGGATATTTTAATTTTATTTGATATTTTTAGTGGCAAAACTATAGGTGCTACTTCTACCATTAACAATTAAAAATCCATTAAGATGCGTCATAGTAAGAAAGTGTGGTGTGTCTTCCAGGCAAAAAGGAAAGGCATGGCTCTGCATGGTGTGTGTTGGAAGCTTCTGGAAGGATAGGGCGGCTGGAGAATCATAGCTTCCTGACGGGGTGAGGCTGGGTCAGAGAGGGGTGGGAGCCACACAAACTGCTTGGCAGCCTTCATACCTTGCACAGCATGTGGGCTCCGGGGCCACCTCAGTAACTACCCGCAGAAAGCAACTGGGACAGTGAGCGATGTAGAATGTCACTTGCATCAGAACATGAGACATGTCTACATGGAACCAGACTGAAGGCACGAGATCTTTTAGGAAACCTTGACAATAATCCAGTCAGTTGAAGATGCCAAAGGAAAAGAGTACCAATGGGTGGGGTGACCATGTAATCTATCGTCCACCTTGGATTCTGTAGAAATCTGGTAGCCAGAGAGGCACTGAGAGTGTCCCGGCACACTGGAGTGTACAGAACCCTCTCACGTGGGGCATTGGGCATGAGAGGAGGAGAGGCAGCAGAGGAACAGCTGCAAAGTCATGTGTTGCCAACACCTCCACAAGGGCAGGGCCACATCTACCTTTCCTGTTCCCCATCTACCAGAGCACCCTGGAGCTGGCCCATGGCCAGGAGCATCACGCATGTTCAAGAAACGATTGATGGTGCAAATGGATGTTGAACAAGACAGGAGTGAAGATGGACAACCGAAGGAGGCCACCTCCTGGTGGCCCCGCATCCTTCCCTGGATGACAGAGGCACAAAGAGAAGCCCGGTGCATCTGCAGGCCATCCGGTGGAGAACAGTCACAGGTCGATGAGTATTTGGGTCTGTAAGTCATGGCTGAGATTGGATTAGATGGATTTGGGGGTCCACAGGAAAAAGCCTGGGTGTGAAGGAGCTTTTCCAGGGAGGATGCCTACACTGGGGTGAGCCCATGAGAGCAAGGAGGGTAGCAGGTGGGTAGAGACGACAGAGACAGAGCAAACGGAGACACAGAAGGCCTTTGCGGGGGTGGGGGTGCAGCATTGGTGAAGGTGGGTGTTGAGGTTAGGCATTTAGATCTGGCGTTCACACAGTGCAGCGAAGTGTGTGGGGTCTGAAGGGTCAAACTGGGTGTGGATCTTGGACTCTTTTTTATGGCATATGTTTTTTCAACCAACTAAATCCCAGTCACCCCTGTGCTGACTTCAAATTCGTAAATTGGACCAAGCCCCATACCTAATGAATTAAAAGATTTCTAGGCAAGGTCCATACATTTTAAGATACTTTCCAAGGGATTCCAAAGTCTTAGAGTTCTAGGATAATCTATGGGCTTTCCAACTGGATTTTGAAGACAAGGAATGAAAAATGGATTTGGGAATTAAGAGACGATTCTGGGCTTGGACCTCGGGTTGAAAGGTAGAGGCGAGGGGAGGAAGAAGGGATGAACCCAGACCAAGGCCAAATCTAATATTTCATGGAGTGTACTCTCTCTCCTAAGGAAACAGCAGATGGCATCCACACAGACTTTTCTGCGAGATGAGGGGAATAGGCCACAGCTGCTCAACCCTCTTCAGCTTGAGCTGGAACATTCCAACCACACATCTAACAGATGAAGTGCTAAGGAGATGGACCTCTTCACTCTGCAGTCAAGAGGGAACCCAGGATCTGGGCAGGGGAGAAAATGGTTGCACGCCTGCAGGCCGAACAACTCCATGCATCCCGGAATAAAAGCATGCAGGACACAAGTGATACTGGTCAGAGCCAGTGGGTGTGGGCAGCCATGAGAACAGGGGAATTAGAAACATCCTCCTGCCCAGGAGAATGGTGGTGGTGGAGGGGGAAGAGGAAGAAACATGCTCAGAGGTGGCCAGATTGACTTTGGGATTGGGGCGGGGGGTGGGGGGGGTGAGGACAGGAAATCCAAGTTTCTCCTGACAAAGGCTTTAGGAAACTTTCACAGATTTGCATTTCAGGTGGGAGGCAGTAAGGCTGGGAGAAGTGGTTTCTCTTCTGATGGTTGGTTGGATGATCAAGGAGCACAGCTAATTCCGGGTACAGGGAGGAAGTTATAGAAAGCCAACCACAATCGAATTCTTGCAGTAAATACAGGTGATGGCCAGGCGATATTCCAGCAGAACGTGGGGTGAGTGGTGATGGCGGAGGCCTTCACCTGTGTGGGTGACATTGCTCCCCAGGCCCCGGGCAAGGAGATTGACACCAGCACGCTGCTCTACAAAACCACATCTCTTCTGAGGAGACTAAGCCTTCCTGAGGGAACCAGCATTCATGCCAGCGTTTTCAGGGAGTTTCTTTCTTTTTTTTTTTTACATTTATTGACATTATTTACATTTATTTGTTCTTAGATTACCCACAAAACTGCACTAGTCATCAAAGTACTAAAATTTCTCTCTGAAACAAAAACAAATGAACAAACAAAATAGAAACAAACTCAAATACAAAGAACTGTGGTAGAAAGACAAACACCATGTTTCTTTTATGACCGGCTTTCACAATGATTCGATGAAGTAGGCGGGAGCTGCCCAGAACCCCCAACCTCATAAGCCCCTACAGCCCAGCAGCTGAGGGAGCTGGGGCTGACTCACGTCCCCTCCCTTCCTCTGAGCACAGAAACCAAGTTAATGGGTGGAAGCATGATAGGGTTCACTCCTAAGCCAAGATGCCAAGGGGCGTGGATGGCACATACCAGCCGCCTTCGAGTTTGGTGTGTGCCAGATGCTGACCAGTGACGTGGTTTGTGCATAGCATGCATTACGGAGTCAGAAAGGACCGGCCACACAGAAGCATCATTTTTCCCCCTGCAATAGCCAACCATCCTTCGTCAGTTGTCAGTCAGGAATTCCTGACCTGATGCAGGATTATTTTCCCACTTTATAACCACTGTATGCGTCTTCCCTCAAGATGATACTGTAGGCTCAACCTTTTGTGGTAGGCTTGCATGCATCCGATGCCAAAGGAAGGCTTGTAGGTATATTTTCATCCATATTAATAATAATAATAATGTCAATTAGCTTTATTGGAAAGCATTCTTTCCCTCTATGTTTCTGTCATTCTAGGTTTCTGTTTAATTTAACACTTAATACAACATAAAGAATCAAGCAAATACTCATTCTGTCATAAGAGATAATGATTCATTATCATTCCAGACGTAGAGAGAAAACCCATTGAATCAGAGCAGAGAAAGATGTGCTCATAGGCCACGTTTCACAAACTATCCCAGGTTTATGCATCATCAAATCACCTGAAGGGGATAGAATAGATAGAATCAGGACCCAGACAGTCACTTACTTCTATGAGATTCTTCAAGTTCATGGTTAGACGCAAACCCTTGTTCAAACAAAATCTTATCTGTAAGTACAAGTTGTCGAATGAGGGAAGCAGAGCTTTCTGCCCAGTGGACAAGGGGACAGGGCCCAGAGTCCCCCCAGAGCTTCCTCTTACCTGTCCCAGGTGCTCCGGAGCAGACTCCCCAGGAACAGCAGGGTGGCGGGAGGCTGGCCTCTTCCTGGAGTGCACACAGCAGGGCTCTGGCGGGGCCCCAAGGGCTGAAGAGGCTGGGGCACAGGCCAGAGGCCACAGTGCCCTCTCACTCCCTCCCACCAGGACCTCAGCAGGCATGCAGTCACCTCCACCGCCACAACGCAGTCCTGCAGCTCTGACCCAAATCCCTTCCTTGATCTGATCTGTCCTGTCCCTCCTCAGGCATCTGTGGTGTCCCCACCCCACTGCAATGCACTCTGATCCGGCCTCGGGTCCTCCTGCACCCCTGAGGACCACCTCCCCGGCGGGCATGCCGCTGCTCATACTCCTGACCTCTCCAGATTCAAGGCACCCTTCACAGCCTGGTTCAAATGACAGGCCCCTGGCCTCTTTCCTCAGTTGGTCCCTAAAGTCCAGGCCCCACGCATCAGTCCAGGCCCAGTATGTGGGCAGGAACTACACGGCTTTCTGAACAGAAACGTCAAGATAAAGCATCTAATTAAGCATCATTACAGGTTGAAATGTGTCAGCCCCAAGATTCACACACTGCGGTCCTAACCCAGGTGCCCCAGGATGTGACCCGAGGTGGAAACAGCTCTGTTGCAGATAAAATGATGAAGGTGAATCACACTGGAGTAGCCAGCCCTCGAGCCAATATAACTGTGCCCTGTGTGGAGAAAGGGAAATGTGGACACGGATACGCTCCCAGGGAGAAGGTCGGGTGAGGAGGAAGCAGAGTCTAGAGTCATCAGTCCCAAGCCAAGGGATAGGCAGAGATTGCCAGAAAGTTCTGGAAGGTAGGAGAGAGGCAGCTTCTTCCTCCACCTCCACAGGAAAGCCAGGGACCCCTCCTTCTTGGGCTTTTAGCCCCAGAATGGGTGACAATAAGTGTCCGTTAAGCCAGCTGGTCCGGGGCTTCGCTAGAGTGGCCGTCGCAGGTGAGGACAGTGCAGGGGGTGGCCAGCCAGCTGCTGAGAGGCGCTAAGGGAGCAGGAAGGCTGCTCGGAGGCAGAGGCAGACTCTGGTCAGACAGGGGGTGGAGGCAGGATGGAGCAGGGGGAAGCAGAGGGGCTGCTGTGGGCTCTGGCTGTGCAGGAGCAGGGTGGCCTGGCTCTGGGAGTGCCTGTGAGCCCCCACCCGTACACAGTGCTGCTGCCCAGGTGCAGCGGGCCCCTGGACCAGCCGGGGTCACAGCGAGGGATGGGAGGGATGGCAGGTCGCTGCCCCCTGGTGCCTCACAGCCACTGCCACCCCTGCACCGTCCTTTGCAGGGTCTAACGGAGAGTAATGCAGCTCTGCAGGGCCCAGCATCACACCGTGGAGGTACAAGGGGGGCTCGAAGCTGGCATGTCCCTCGTTACACGCCCTTCTGCCTCGGGTAATAATTAGGTGTTCGGATATGTTTCACCTAATTTACCTTAGACACTTACTTTAGATATTTAGACAACTGTGATTTGTCTTTGCTTCACTCACCATGCGAAGAACTGTTCAGTTTTTAAAGTGGTCCTCCACAACTGTTTGTTAAGGGAATGAGTTCTTTAAAAAGAGGGAAGGAAGGGATGGAAAGAGGGAGGGAGGGGGAGTGGGAGGGAGGGGGGAAGGAGGAGAGGGAAGGACAGGGGAGAAGGAGGGAGGGGCTTTAGGAGCTCCCCCAGCTGATGGTGATCCTGGCCCTGGCCCCTGGAGCACCCTCAGGCAGCCCCAGGGAGGAGGGCAGCAGTGGCTCCCACAGGACTTGGGAGGGGAAGGGGAGAGGAGGGAGGAGAGGAGGGAGGGGGAGAGAAGAGGGAGGGGGAGAGAGGAGGGGAGGGAGGGGGATGGAGGAGGGAGGGGAAGGAGAAGGGAGGAAGGAGGGGCTTCAGGAGCTCCCCCAGCTGATGCTGGTCTTGACCCCTAGCCCCTGGAGCACCCTCAGGCGGCCCAGGGAGCAGGGCAGCAATGGCTCTCATAGGACTTGGGAGGGGAGGAGGGAGGGAGCCCCATCACGTCCACAGGTCCGTCGGCCTGGGGCCCAGCATGCAGACTGTTGAGCCGGGTGCCAAGGTTCTAATTCTGGATTTATTACACACTTGCTAAGTGACCTTAGACAAACCACTTAACTCAACCCCAGAGATAATGTCACCCAGTCCTCAGCTTGTAAAATGATCAGTGATGCTCTCACACCACCTCTGCTGTAGCGATAATGCATTCGCTGGCAGCGAGGCCCAGCTGCTGAGGAAACATGGGGTCAGACTCAGAGTTTCCATCCTCCTGGCAGTCCTTCCTTGGTGACATCCTCACACACATACGCCCCAGCCGCCCCCCCCATGGGACCCAGGTGAACCGGCATCACAGGCCCACTGTCACACATCTCCTCTTCTCTGAAGCCTGCGAATAGGTCTTCACTGAAACCTTTGAAATCTTCCTGCCCAAAATGCTGTCGAGAGGATGCTGGTGCCTTTACTGCAAAGAACAGGGACCCCTCCAGGGACGAGGCCATCCTCCCAGGGCTTGCTGACGGCCTAGGAGACAAGGGGGCTCAGGATACAATTTGTGTCCTCAAAAGTGTTTCCTTCAAATCTGAGGCTCTCTCTCGATTATGAACCATGCAGATGTGAATAGTTGAAAGAACTATATCAGGGTGACCAGATCTAACCCTCGGTAACAACCAGCTAAAAAGTATTACTGGAGGGAACATGGTGCCCCATGATATGCTTCATATTTGTGTTTTGATTTTAACAAAGGTATCTTCATTTTCTTTAACCCCGAAGAGGGGAAAGTCTCAGAGCTTCTTGACTTTTGAACCAAAGCTGAAGGATAGGTTACAGGGTCAGAAACGAATGTAGCTTCAGCTGATGAATCCTTGTGCTGCTCGGGTGGGGAAAAGGGCCGGGAGCCATGGATTGTGCCGTGGGTTGCACTGTGTCCCCCCCACCCCCAAATGCATATGTTGAAGACCTTACCCTCAATACATTAAAATATGAGTGTATTTGGACACTGGGCCTTTAAAGACGTGATTAAGTTAAAACGAAGCCAGTAGGGCGGCTTCAAATCTAATCTGCCTGGCATCCCTGTAAGGAGGAAGTTTGGACCAGGAGAGACAGCGGGAGTGTGGGCAGAGGAAAGGCCTCGGGAGGACACAGGCAGAAGGCGCCATCTGCATACCTCAGAGAGAGGCCTCTGGAGAACCCAGCCCTGCTGACACCTCGACCTTGGACTCTCCGCCTCCAGAACTGAGAGAACATAAATCTGCCTTGTTGAAACCACCCGGTCCGTGGTGTTCTGTGACTACAGCTGAGCAGCTCGAGACAGATGGGCAGGGTTCTGAAGACTTCAGTTTGGTTCTGTCCTTGGCTGCCTCCAAGGAGGACCCATCTTTGGCCAAAGGGGTGTTAAAGCTTCCTTCCTTCAAAGAATGTTTGGGAAGAGGAGCCTCCACTCCATACATACTCCAAGCCCCATTCAGAATGTGGGTTTCCTCTCTCCCAGGAGCTTTGGGTCAATGCACTGATGGTCCCATATTAAAATGTAAATATTGTCCGCACAAGAGATGAAGTTCACCTACCTAGCACCCTCAGTCAATGACCGCCCTATGGTTAGCCTGGAAGGCACTCCGCTTACTCCCGGGAGCTGGAACCACAGGCCATGTGGGTTTCCACTAGATGGTGGAGGGGGCCACGTGGCGTGAGTGACATGGAGGATGTGTCTTGGCAGCTTTCACAGGCATGAAGTCAATCAGGAAGGGCTCTGGAACCCAGGACGAGGGGAGGGCACCTATTGGAAGTCAGAGGTTGGAGATAAGATGCCTCCTGAGCTTGGTCCTAAGTGTGTCATGTCCTTTGGGGCAAAAGATCCTCTGGAAGTGTGCATGGGAGAAGAGCCCCCATGGCCTCCCCATCTTCCCCATGCATATACAAACATTCCCACACACTCAGAGAGGGTACAAACTTGGGGAGTCAGAGGCCTGAGGCCACTCTAGCTAGTCTTTCTTGCACAGGGACAGAGGGATGGAGCTGGTGCAATGCCAGCCAAGAACCCCAAAATTTGGAGCAGCTCCTGAGACAGTCTTGGTGACAGTGATGAGGAAGGAGAGGTGTGAGCAAGAGCAGAGCAGGGACCATCAGTCTAGGGATGCTGCAAGTTTCCCCCCTTAGGCCCATTTCATATCCTGGATTTTGGTTTTCTACAAGAATGGTCCTAGAAAATGCTGGTAGACCCCAAGTATCTTCCAACCTCAGAGAAGCTTTCCCCTGGACTCCCAATGTGTCCTCTGTTGGGCACTTTGGTGGCCCTTGAGGTCCTTTAAAGTGAGCAGAATTCGGCCTCCCAACCAGTGACTTCTGCTGCACACATTTTGTGGAACCCTGATGCATAACACTTGCTGCTAGGGATGTTGTGTGGGTGGATATTTGTCAACTAAAATAGATATTTTTAGATATTTCTAAAAGGTCTCTCTGGTAGGTAGGTTTAATCTTTTCTAATAGATGTGATTGAGGGCTGATAGGAAGTCATGGGAGGTAGAGTCCTATCTGGTCTAAATTTCAAACAGTTCTCCAAGAGTCACACATAAATATGCCATTTAGTGTTTTCACCTTTTTCCATCCTACATATATCATTCCCTTTGAGGGTTTTACTAGCAAATCGTCTTTGGATTTGCTCAGATCTGAGAAATGTATTCTCATTCCTGAGTTATTATCTCATGTCCTTTCTGGTTGTTACTGTCAGTTGTTATTTGGAAGAATATGTGAAGTAAATTCATAAATAGTTTAAAATATGTATTCATGTAGATCCGGTTCTTTAGAAGAAAGGTGCTCCTGTAGCCACAATAGCATGTGATTAAGTTTACATGATAACTTAACCACCGCTGGTAGTTAGAGCACCCGCTGCAAAATGCACAACTACGATAAACCTCAGGGATTCTGAACAAAAACAAAAAAGCTAATAATTCTTATCAAAGTGTCATACTTCTCTTATAAGCTCATTCCTACTTAGTTGGACACTATATTAGTAATATTTAATATGTATGTGACAATAGTGTGCAAATCTGCTATTTAACTTATTTGATCAATGAAATATTAATGAAAATGACAGTGGAATTCATTCTAGTGGATTTAAGGTGTTCCTACTTCTTATTTTCTCTTCCCTGAGAGGGTGAAACACTTTCTGCCACCTCCCTCATCCCGTACATGCATTTTTCTGCTGAAATTCCACCACGCAGGGATAGAAGGCTCTGTCCATCACGCAGGATAGAGGAGGAACCACAGCATGTGCCTCTGCAGCAACCTAACCACAGAAAACACAGAAATCCTGTTAGACTTCCAGGGGGTCATCCCCCCTCCCCTGGCCCTGGTTATGAACTTTGCGTTAACTGTGACAATTACCTAGACACAAGTCACCTTCCGAGCCTCCCAGGAAGGATGGCAGGGCTTGGGGCTATTTGCTCTTGCTTTTGGAAAACAAGAGGAAATTAAATTCTTCCACAGTTTAGGAGGGGAGGGTTAAGGTCAAAGTCTGGGCCTTGGTAGCTTCCAATCCTGTGAAGATTGATAAACCCAGAAAGTCTTCCCGCTGCTCCTGTGGATGCCTCAGGGACCCAGGGCAGGATTTTTCCTGAAGGATGTGCCATTTCATTGCAAATACTAATCGTAAGATGAGTCCTCTAATAGACAGCTGTCATCTTGCACTAGAAAAAAGGAAACTGCCTACCGAAAGCAGAATGCAAGAAGTTTAAAAATAGACTTACACGACAAAAGTTAGAGGGTGCTAATTTCCAAAGGGATGTGTGCACAGAAAAGAACCTCTGCGCACACTCTCTCTGCACCCTTAACTATCACAGATTTTGTCTGAGTAGTACATTAACAGTTAACAGTCACATACTCAAGGAGTTAAAATATAAACCTTAACACATGACTGCTTTTAAGCTGTAATGTCCTTATAACAGAAGTTCTTATCAGAGGTCTGCACTGTACTTGGCAAACAAGACGTTCTACCTTTTAAACAAATAATTCATTAAGTAATTAAATTCAAGTGAGATTACTCTAATTAAATACACACTGCTGTTGAATCATAATTTCTATGTGGTCTAGTTAAAGATGAACAATCTCTTATTCCTGACAAAAAAGAAAGCTTTAAAAGAATTCCTCGGTGGCTGGAGGGATAGATTTACAGGCACTCCACAGAGGTCATTTCAAGAAGGAAGAGACAGCCAACACAACGGTGGCTGGGGGCGGGGGGGGGGGGGGGGTCGGAAATCAGGCCTGGAGATTCCAGAAATTCGGGCTGTGCGCACCGGGTTGGGTTACAGGACTCTGCGGACGCCGGCAGGAAGTCCCAGCGATCTTCTCTTCGCGGGGGCTGGGTTTGGTGCGCGCCCCACCAGGCGCCCAGGCGCGAGCGAGCGGCGCGCACAGGCCCCGAGCGAGCGGGTCGCGCCCCCAGAGGCCGGCGTCGCCGCCAGGGGCACAGGGCGTGGGCAAAGGGAAAAGGGACTCTGTCCCCCACGCCGAGCCCTGCCCAGCTCCCTCTAATGGCATCGGGAGCCGCAGCCACGAAGGCGCTGGCGCGGGCGCCGAAGTCCCGGCGGCTTTGATCTGCGCCTCTTGGCTGCCGAGAGCTGACAATCGGCTGCGTGGCGGCCCCGCGTTCATGTGTCAGACACGCGTTTCCTAGTGTTCCGAAGCAGGCAGCTACACCTGTACTGCGAGAATTTACATCGCCTTGCTCCGGGATGGCATTGATTTGGGACGGGTGAAATACAAACACAAACTAATTAAAAACTGCATAATGGGGCCCTACAGGAACACGGTAGAAAAACAAATAAATACGAGTGCAGCTGGCGCGGCGATTGTACCTCTGCCCCCGAGCAACCGTCTGGTGACATCAAATTATAAACCCTGAAAACCCTCACACCGTTGCCGTTGATCACATTGGAAGCATAATGGAAATGATTTGGTTAATTAAGGGGAGGTTTATAAAATATTTACGTGTGTGCGCACGCATGTAATTCACCTCCTCCTACACTTGGAACGACGACGGCGCGGCCCTCCCGGCCCGGGAACGCGGTGGCGGGAAACCCGGCCGGTCGGGGCCTCCGCGCACCCCCGCGGCTGCTCTCCCGCCCCCCGGTCCCGGGAACGGCGCCCCGCGGCCCCGGGCATCCAGGCACTTGCCCGAGCAGCCCACCCTCCCTCATTCCTCGCTTCTGAGCGTCTCCTCCCGGACTTTCCTGGGGTCCTTGGAGACTGAGGCCGGACTCCACTCGGGTCCCTCCGCGGCGCGCCCCGCCCTGGCCACGGGGCAGGCGGGCCGCGCTCTCAGGGGCGCACGGGGGGCTGCGGCAGGTCCCCAGCGCGGGTCGGGCGCCCGGGCCGGCAGGTCACCGCGGCCATCCGGCTCCGCTCCGGGCCTGGCGCCCCAGGGCACCCGGCTACAGCCCGCGCTCCCGCGCGCTTCTCCGCCGCCGGGGACTGGCTGACACTCGCCTTGCTGTCGCCGAGCAGGGTGGCTTCCTGGGTCCTGCTGGAGGACGGTGCAGAGTCTAATGAGTATTTAACAAGACTCATAAATCAGGAGGCGCGCGACCAGGCGGAGGGCAGGGCCGGGGTCGGGGGCGCGGGCCAGGTCAGGCCACCAAGCCCCGCCGCCAAGCCGCTGCCCTGCGTGGCGGCGGGGCCATCGGCACAGGAAGGACTGGACATCTTGAAAGGCGGAGGAAGAGGCCGAGGCGCCGCCGCTGCATCCCTGAGGCCGGCTCCCCTCCGCCACCTCTTTGGTCTTTTGGCGCCAGAGGCAGGTCCCCAGAATGGCTCCGGGGTGTGGGGTGTTTCTCCTGAGCCCCTTCCTCTTCTTCAGGGACCTGGGTCCCCGGGGCTTCACAATCAGTGCAGAATTATTTGAGAAGAAATAAAATTGTAAATGGGGATGCTGTTTGTTTAATCTTATCCTTGTGTGGACTGAAAGGGGGGTGTGTGGGGGACGCCTGGATGGCTTAGTGCTTAAGCCTCTGTCTTTTGCTCAGGGCGTGATCTTGGATCTTGGAGTCCCCGGATCTACTCCCATATCAGGCTCCCTGCAGGGAGTCTGCTTCTCCCTCTGCCTGTGTGTCTCTGCCTCTGTCTCTCATGAATAAATAAAATCTTAAAAAAAAAAAGAAAAGAAAAGAAAAGAAAGGGGGGTGGTGAGTAGACTGACCACTACTGTGGACTGGGGAGAACATGCACAGGATCTTTTTGAAGCTGGGGTGACAATCTCCTCCTATTTAGAAAAGTTACCCCCCACCACCACCTAATGACAACCAGCAAATAAACTTTCCATCAAGCCTTGAAACCTGTTTTAAAGTTAAGTTGGTCCAAAATTGTATTTTCACCAACCCACCCTCTTCCTCTGCCAACTCACACCAAGGTCTCAGGGTCTTTCTCTCCTCCCCACCAGAGTCCCCTTCCTCTGGAACCCCCTGCACTAGGGTACTCTGCACACCCTCGGGTACACCTGAACGCCCAGCTCCCAGAGCTGAGGGTCCAGGTTTTTCACATACAAGGCTCTGGTCACCTGCCAGAGGTGACGCTGCCCATCTCTGCTGGGTCCGGCCCATGACCCGGTCCAACTGCTGAGGGCCACAAAGTGGGCATCCTTGGCGCTCCCTCTCCAACCTGAGTCAGGACCCAACCAGTCAGAGCTCCGATTTGGCCACACAGCGACCTCTAGGTCTGGCTTTGTACCACTGGCTCCACTGTCCTGCCTCTGGCTCAATGTTGGTGGTAGGCCTGCCACAAGGAAGGGGGAGGCTCTGGTCCTCGGGGAGTCCTCCAGACCAGTGACACCAGTGACATGGCTTGCTTGAACCACCCCTTGCCAGGTAGGGACAGTGCTGACAGTCTGCAGAGGGGGTTTCTCCCTGCTGGTGGGTGAAGGATCCAGAGTAGCATGGCCCTGGGCCTCTGGAACCCTACAACTTGTCCCCAGCCAGTGCCACTGAGCCCAAAGAGAACCCTGCCTGGCCCTACTATTTGCAACTGCCTCTCTGCCATCAGAGGGATGACGAGGACCCCAGAAAGGCTGAACAGTGAACTGGGCCATCTTCTCTTGGGAAAGTTCTGGATTCTCTGGGGAAAGTTCTTGAACATAAGCAAATGTTCAAGTGAGGCCCAAGGTCTAGGCTCAGCCCCACTAGCTATTTGATGCTAACACGTGTGGCTTGGAGGGCTGGCAGGATGACACCCTCCATGGGGACATTGAGCCAGGATGTTCTAGATCCTTCTCTTTTCCTCTTCCTCTCCAATGGGATGGTTTGGAAGCAGTTTTCTTCTTCTTCTGTCAGGTTGCTTCTTAGTTTTCTGAATGCCAGTTTTTGGGTGAAGCTCAAGGAAGAGGAAGGGAGGAGGTGAGCCAGGGGTCACACCCAGGCTCTGAAGGATTCTAGCCCTGGCCCTGGGCAGAGAATGGCCACAGTCAGCAGGAAGGCATGTTTCTAGGGCTTCCCGGGCAGCCCACAGGCCTTTCAGAGATGATTCTCCCACTACCGTGGAATCCTCATTGTTTCTGGGAGGGCCCTTCCTACTCATGTTCCTGATGTCTTCTAGAATCATGTTTTCATAACCCAAATGGAGGTGATACAGGCAGGACACAGCAGGTGACTGGGGGGGTGTGGGGGTGGTCAGGACAAAATCTGCTGCCCACCCCCACCACCGCCAGGCTCTGAGAGCTACAGGACCACTAAAGTGGGCTGCTGTGGGCTGGGGGTAGGGAGTGAGAAGGAGGATCAGTCAATGCGGCTGAATCCTGACACTGACAAATTTCTCTGGGCTTACATTCACCTGCTCTGCAGGTCACGGAAGAAGGCTTATCTCACCTGTATTTACCTGTCACCCTGAAATGTGACACTGAAGTTTGCTAAACAGGACAGTGGTTTGTTTTGGATATAGGAGAGAGGGGTTGGGAAGGCCAGGAGGTGGTGGGTCTGGAGCAGGAGGAAGCTGCCATATAGTGACTTCTGAGATTGGGAGTGGTTAGTGCTCACTGCCCACACCCCAGAATCTGCCTCCAAGCAGGAAAGGTGCCCAGGCAGCTGCAGAGGATTTCTAGAGTGAGCAAGGGCTAGTTAGCAGAGGTCGGGGAGTGGTTGGGGAAGGGGCGAAGGGACAGCAGGAGCAGGAAGAAAGTCTGACTGAGGGGAGAAATTAAAGCCTGATTATGGAGCTGGTAATTAGTAATTAGTATTATGGGCGTTATTGTTGCTAATTATAGGCAGTGGCTCTCTGTGTGTCCTCAGGCCCCGAAATGGGGAAATGGGAGCCTTCCTGATGGTTGAAGAGTCACTCACTCCACCTGCATGATCCAGGCAATTGGAGGGGAGGAGGGGGGCTATGGGATGGAGGCCAGGTCGCTGGGTCCAGAGTGCCCGCGGATGGCCTAGGTCGTCAGCAGCACAGCACACCGAGGACATGGCCCAGAGGCCAGCCAGCCTCCACTCCGCCAACGGAAGTGGCCCAAACCAAGGCTGACACCGCAGTGCGCGGGTGACATTCCTGCGGGTCCAGTGGTCCCTCCCTGCAGGGCAGGGAGTGGTGCCCGGCGCTGGCTGCTGCTAGGAGCTGGCAGGAAAAGCGATCCCGACCCGGGGTGGGTATCCTGGGCACACTCCCTACGTGGTCCGCGGGACCAAGCCGCCCGGGGCACGGGGACGCGGCCTGCCCGACAGATGTGCCGTGCACCGGGAGGCGAGGAGGACCTGCCCCGGTCGTCCGAGCCCCAGCGCGGACCTGGAGCCTGCCCCGAGCGCCGGGTTCACGGCAGTGTCCTCTCGCTCTTCCGGCCGACGACAGACGAGAGGGAGGAAGGCAGGGAGGGAGAGAGAGGGACGGAGGAGAGGACGGCCTGTCCCCGGGCTGGTGGCGGCGCCGCCGCGGGCCGCAGACCGCCACGCAAGTTGGCTTCTTGCACGTGCACACCTAGTGGACAGACGAGGGCCCGGAGCCACACTCGGCTCCTCCATCGCCGGGGCGGGGGCGGAACGTCTCCCTCCCCCCGCAGTGGCGATTTTCCAGCAAAGACGGTGCCCACCCCCGCCTCCAAGAACCTGTCGCGGCGGCTTCCCGGCTGCCCCGGCTCAAAGTTTTCCCAACTGCAGAAGCCCGCAGAGCTCGGCCGCCTCCCGCGTCTGCACTGCCGGGTGACCCGCGAAGACCTAGGGGCCCGCGGACGCCGCGCCGCGCCGCGCCGCGCCGAGGGGCACCGGGGTGCGCTCCTGCCCGGGGGTCCGGGGACGCGGAGGCAGCGCCACCTCGGAGGCCAGGCCGCTGCCCGCCGGCCGTCGGCGCCCCAGCGCCGGCCCCGCTGCCCGAGCGGCGGAGGAGCCGGCGCCGAGGGGTTTCCCTGAAAGAGAGACGCACCTCGGCTCGGACGCGGCTCGCCCCGGGGTCCGACAGCTGCGAGCCGGCGCGCGCAGGGCGGGAGACGGCGGCGGGGCCCGGCCGGGAAGCAGCCCGCGGCCGGCGGCCCCGCACCCGCCGCCCCGCAGCTCGCGCGCCCACGGCGGACGGAGGTGGCCCGACCGGCGCGGAGCACCACGTGCTCGCCGGGAGGGGCGGGAGCGGCGGGCTGGGGCGGGCGGGAGGCAGGCGGGGGAGGGGGCGGGCGGGGAGCCGGGGGCGGGGCCAGCGCTCAAGGGGATGCCAATCAAAGCATCAACTTCAAATTGTGTCTGAAAGCCCCGCCGCCGAGCGGAGGGCGGCCGCCGCAGTCGGCGCGGGATCGCGGAGCCGGGCGCAGCCGGGAGCCGGGCGCCAGCGAGCACCGGGCCGAGCAGCAGCCACCGGCCCCCGCCGCCGGGCCGGCCCGAGTGCGCCCGGCCGGCCGCCCGCTCCCCCCGCCCCCGCCCCCGCCCCCACCCCCGCCGCGCCGCGCCGACCCCCGCCCCCGCCCCCGCCCCCGCCCCCGCCCCTTTAATACTTGCCGGCCGCCGCCGCCGCCGCCGCCGATCCGCGGACATGTCCTTCCCGCAGCTGGGCTACCCGCAGTACCTGAGCGCCGCGGGGCCGGGCGCCTACGGCGGCGAGCGCCCGGGGGTGCTGGCCGCCGCCGCCGCCGCCGCCGCCGCCTCGTCGGGCCGGCCGGGGGCGGCGGAGCTGGGCGCGGGCGCGGGCGCGGGCGCGGCCGCCGTCACCTCGGTGCTGGGCATGTACGCGGCCGCCGGCCCCTACGCGGGCGCGCCCAACTACAGCGCCTTCCTGCCCTACGCCGCCGACCTCAGCCTCTTCTCGCAGATGGTGAGTGCGCCGGGCCTGCCCGCGCCCCCGCCTCGGCCGCTCCCCGCCGGCGCGGGTGGGCTGGCGGCGCGGGGGGCGGGCGGGGCGCGGGGAGGCCTGGCCCGCGGGGCGCGCGGCGGCGGGGGCGCGGGGAGGCCGGCGGGCGACGGCCGCGGCGGCTCGGGGCCGGGGGAGGCGGGAGGCCTGGGCCGCGACCCGGGGCTCGGCGGGAGGCGGGAGGCGGGAGGGAGGCCGGAGGCCGGAGGCGCAGGCCCGGGGCGCGCGCCGCGCGGGCGGGAGGTGGGGGCCCCAGGCGCTCGCGCCCCCCTGGGCTCGGCGGGCGGGGTTCCGGCCGCGCGGCCGGGTTCGGCGGGACGCCCCGGGCCGGCCTGCGGACCCGGCTCGCGCGACCTCTCGGGCTTCGGGGGCCGGGCGGGGGGCGCTCGGTGCTCTCCCGCGTCGGTGACTCCTGCGGTTGTGTCCGACTTGGCCGGAGGGAACCCTGGAAAGCCTCGGAGACTTGATCGAAGTAAACCCAACAATGGGGAGATGAGACGGGGCCGGATGGGGTCTCGTATTGGAGGGTGTGCAGTTCTGAGATTTAGCGGGGGGGGGGGGGGGGAGAGTGGAAATGATTTTGGCGTCCGAAACGGTGTTTGCTTTGACTTTCGTTAAGTTGCCAAAGTTTTCATTTCTTTTGCACCGAATGAAAAGCACTTTTCTTTCCGCGTTACATAATGGAGGATTAAAGAAAACAGAGTCCCTGGGCTTAAAATAAATGCTGTCCTCTTAGTCTCCCGTCCCAGTGGGTGTCAGATGGGGGGGAGGGAGCTGCAAATTTCATTCTCGGCGGGGCATTCGCCATTCTGTCGGTGCAGAGGATCCATTTTCCCTGGTCTGACTGCAAGGTCGCGCTTAAACTTCGGGCTCCTGGGGAACTGCGCGCGGGCGCGGGGGGCCCGGGGGCCGGGGAGGCAGCCCCTCCGGCGCTGCTGCTGCCCTCGGGGTAAGGGCCGTTTGCAGCCCCCCCCCCCCACGTGTCCCGGCTCCCCGCAGAAGAAGAGCCAGGAAATAAATACCGGCCCACTGTACACGAGCAAAGCGGCTGGTGGGGTTTTCTGTAACTTTTCTTGTAGTTTTGAAAAGAAAGGCTATTTCTCTGAAAGCGGCCCCAGCTGCCTTTCAGACCGCTCGCTATCGAAAAAGATCAGCTCCCATTTTGTTCTGGCGGCTGGGGATGCCAGGGAAGCGATGAGAGATTTACAAGGTATCCTTTCAAAAAGAATTCCCAGCAGAAAAGAGGCCGAAATGTCCTCCTTACAGTTACAACCAAAATAATTAGAAAAGTGCCAAGTACGCTTTGCAAAGATTGGGCAGAAACGAAATCTGGCCAGGGCAACCTTTTCTCTGTGTTTTCCACCACTAAACTCATTAGTCAAAGAAATATTCTGCTCTTCACAACTTTCTCAGGCTGGGAACCCCCTCTGCTAACATAGCAACTGGACCATATTTACGTGGAGAATTATCATTTTTTAAACAGAAATTTTGAGTACGGATGTGTGCCATTTGGGACCCCCCTCCATGGTGTTTCTGCAAGAGAAAGGGAGCTGTGTGGTGTGAATCCGCTCCCATTGTAGTGCGATGGGGAAGGGAAATGCTTGATTTTTGGTATCTTATTTTATTTTATTTTTACTAAAGGGGAAACCTTGTAGAAATGCCCCCCTCCTCCCCAAGGTGTATGTATCTGCTACTGGTCTCCCTCCAGTTCTCGGAAAGTAAGCTTCAATCCAAACTCTTCATTCTAGGCCTGGGTTTCCAAGCCGTTATGATTGGAAGTCAAAAGATAAAATTGTGAGTGAATGTCGGTCTGGGCAATTTATGGTAATAATGAGGCCTAATGAGGTTGTTAGAAAGATAAAATGTTATTTACCAAAAAACCTGATGGGATAATTTGACTTGCTGTGTTTTACTACGGATGATAAAAAGAATATTGATCGCAAATAAATCACGGCCTCTAAATGCCTGCAAACAGTTTGTGCTTGCTCTTGCCACATCACAGTCAAACTTAGGAGATAAAGTGAGAACAGGCCTAGGAGAGCAGTCCCCTTCCCGCAGCCAGCGGCTTGGGGGCCCTCCGTTAATATTTTACCGGTGAATCCCTGCTTTTGTATTAAAAAAAAAAAAACAAATGATGTTTTTGTTATTATTATTGATGATGGCCCGGATTAAAATTTTAAATTACCTGTCACCATCTTCGACCTTTAAGTGTGGGGAGCCATTATATGCAGATTAATTTGGGAGCTAAAAGGAGTGTGCTTTCATTTTAAATTGCTGGTGGATTTGGACCTAAAGAAAACTCCGAGGTGGTTTATTTTGCTTGACCCCCCTCGGGGTCGGGGGGGGGGGGGGTTAGGCTTTAGATTCTTTACATTTGGAGAAACTGTTTTCTCAGTGCAGTTAAAAGGTTTTCCCTTCTAGTTAGTGTGAGATAAACTTGGAAATTACGGCTCTTGAAGTTGTTGTGGGGGGTGGGGGTGGAGGGAATTGAGGGCAGCCTGGAGAAATTCTATGGGGCCTTGGCCCCCGTTGTGGTCTTCTGGAGATGCAAGGTTCTGGAACTTCTCTTGAGTGACCAAAAAAAAAAAAAAAAAGAAAGAAAAAGAAAAAAAAGAAAAAAAAACCCAAAAAACAAAAACACAAAACCAAAACCAAAACAAAACAAAAACCCCTTAAAGATGGTTGGAAGCTCAGTTTCTAGAGGCGGCTCAGGATTCTGACCCCTTACTTCCTCCCTGGGTGGTGCACTGGGGGCCTTCCTGTTCTCCAGCGGACAAGAGCGGCTGCCCCCCCCCATTCCCAGTTTTGGGGACTCATTGCGCTCTCTCTCTCTCTTTTTCTCCCTCTCTTCCCTGCACCCCGGCTCTCCCTCTCTTCCCCCCTTGGTGGCTCTGTGGTTGCAGGGCTCACAGTATGAACTCAAAGACAACCCCGGGGTACACCCTGCCACCTTCGCAGCGCACACGGCGCCGGCCTACTACCCCTACGGCCAGTTCCAGTACGGGGATCCCGGGCGGCCCAAGAACGCCACGCGCGAGAGCACCAGCACGCTCAAGGCCTGGCTCAACGAGCACCGCAAGAACCCCTACCCCACCAAGGGCGAGAAGATCATGCTGGCCATCATCACCAAGATGACCCTCACGCAGGTGTCCACCTGGTTCGCCAACGCGCGCCGGCGCCTCAAGAAGGAGAACAAAGTGACGTGGGGTGCGCGCAGCAAGGACCAGGAGGACGGAGCCCTCTTCGGAAGCGATACTGAGGGCGACCCGGAGAAGGCCGAGGACGATGAGGAGATCGACCTGGAGAGCATTGACATCGACAAGATCGACGAGCACGACGGCGACCAGAGCAACGAAGACGACGAGGACAAGGCGGAGGCGCCGCGCGGGCCCCCGGCACCCACGGCCCTTGCTCGGGACCAGGGCTCGCCGCTGGCAGCCGCCGACGCTCTCAAGTCCCAGGACTCGCCCCTGGGCCTGGTCAAGGAGGGCCCGGAGCCGGGCAGCACGCGCCTGCTGAGCCCGGGCGCCGCCGCGGGTGGCCTGCAGGGCGCGCCGCACAGCAAGCCCAAGATCTGGTCCTTGGCCGAGACGGCCACGAGCCCCGACGGCGCGCCCAAGGCCTCGCCGCCGCCTCCCGCCGGCCACCCGGGCGCGCACGGGCCCCCCGCGGGCACGCCGCTGCAGCATCCCGCCTTCCTGCCCAGCCACGGACTGTACACCTGCCACATCGGCAAGTTCTCCAACTGGACCAACGGCGCGTTCCTCGCGCAGGGCTCCCTGCTCAACATGCGCTCTTTCCTGGGCGTGGGCGCGCCCCACGCCGCGCCCCACGGCCCGCACCTGCCTGCGCCGCCGCCACCGCCGCAGCCGCAGCCGCCCGTCCCCGTGGCCGCGGGGGTGCTCCACGGTGACAAGGCCTCTGCTCGCAGCAGCCCCGCGCTCCCAGGTAGGGCGCCCCGGGGTGTCCGCCCCGCCCCGAGCCGGGAATCCGGAAGCCACGCAGAGCGTGGGGGTGGTGGGCGAGCACCGGCCGGGAGACGGAGGCAGAGGCAGCCAGAGCCCGGGGTGGGCAGCGATGTCCGCCGGGATTAGGGGACCGAGGCCGCGTCGGGAGAGCTGAGTTCTGTCGGCAGGCCTGCCCCGGGAGACCCAGTCCTAGCTGTGGGGGGGAGGGAGTGGGTGGGGAAGAGGCTGGAGCACCTCGGCAGCAGCCTCCCCCCCACCCCGCCCCAAGGCGCACACCTGTCTCCTAACGCTCTGCTTCTCCCCCTCCCTCGCAGAGAGAGACCTCGTCCCCCGGCCGGACTCGCCGGCACAGCAGTTAAAATCGCCCTTCCAGCCCGTGCGCGACAAGTGAGTGCTGTTTGCTCGAACCCTCCGTGGGGCCGGGGAGCCGGGGAGCCGGGGTGGCGGGGGCAGGGGCGGGGTGCTCGGGGCCCCGAGCGCGAGCAGCGCCGGGCGGGCAGGGTCCTACGGCCACTGTCGGGGGTGCGGTCCGCCGGCCGGCGCGGGGGCCCTGGGCCTCCGCGGGTTTCTCCCGACCCGGGAGCGGCGCGGGGCTGGCGACCACGCCCCCAGGAGCGGCTGGCGGAACCGGCGACTCCGGGTCCCAGCGGCCCTCCGAGACTGACGGTGCTTGTGCCTCTTGTCTCGCTGTGTTTCCCCTGCAGCTCGCTGGCCCCGCAGGAGGGGACGCCGCGGATCCTAGCAGCCCTCCCGTCGGCCTGATTCAGGGTCTTCTTTTACTTTTGCGGGGGGAGGGGGGAGGAATTCGGGAGGGAGGGGATGAGGGAGGAATTAGGACAAATATTTCAGAACTGGTGTAAAGGACAAATATGGCCACGACGTCAACGACTCCCATCCATCGCTTTCTGCAGAAAGGGGCTCGTCCCGGCCGGGGTCCAGGCAGCCCGGCCTCTGCCCACACCTTTGGTGGCTGTCACCTCGCTCCGCTCCGGTTGATTATCGGCTCGGTAAATGCCCCACGTGCTTGTGTCTTTTTTTTTTTTTTCCTTCCTTCTTTCTGTATATAGAGTGATTTCAGATTGTAAATAGCGCGTCAGCGAACTTGTCTAAATCATATATTTTTGTCTAATAAACTAAATGAAATGATGCCCGCTGCTCCTGCTGCTGTGTGTGGCTGGGTGTCTGCAGGAATGTCTCGGATCCTGGGATGCTGGCAGGGCCCAAGTGCCCCTGGCTGGGGACGAGAGGCTCCTTGGGGAGTTTCCACCCCAGGCTGGTGTTTCTCACAGTCTTTTTTTGGTTGTTGTTGGATTTGTTAATGTTGTCACTAGCGCAGTTTCTTGTTGGCAGTTTAATTCCTCCCGACCTTTAAGAGGTTTATCTGGGGGCACGCCTTTCTCGGGACATAAATGAGTTCGATTTTTAGTAGTTTATAAAACCGATTTCTTCAAGTGGCACAATGGGGGAAAAAAATGAAAAGAATTTCCAATTATGTCCCCAAAGGAGAACTTCAGATTTGAAATCAATTTATAACTCGTTGTCTCAACAGTGCATCCTGGCGTCGGGTCGTTTGGTGGGTAGAGTGAGGACATAATGGAGTATGAAATTTTGGCTTTTGAATGTATTTTTTAGTTACTTGGTTAAATCAAACGTGGAGAGAGATTGGAAGGCTCTTTTAAGCTGTCCTGATGGCCGGGCGGAGATGCAGCGCCTGGGTTGGGTTCCCTGGGCTCCCTGGGCTTGTGAGCCAGGGAGCTGCGGTAGCCTCTCGGGCTGAGAAAGGGGGGTGGGGGCTTGGTCGCCCGGGGATGTCCCTTTAAGCCAGGGCTCTGCGCTGGGCGCCCGGAGGTCAGAGGAAAAGAGCCTCTGGCGGCGGGGTCTGGGAGGAGGGAGGGAGCGCCGCGAGGACAATGCGGGGCCGGCCCGGAGCGGGTCTCGGATGCGCACGGATGGGAACGGGCTCAGGGCCTGGGGAGCCGCGGCCGGCAGGGCGTCGGGCCTGGGGCGCTCGGAGCGGACGCCCCTCCGCAGCCTGCATTCAAACTGGGCGCAGACGACTTTGGGCAGAAATCCCGGACACCGAGGATGGCAGCATTAACAGGACCGCCGGGAGGACGTGAGCTGCAGGGGAACCTGCCCAGTGCGAAAGGGGCCAGTCCCAGGCGCGGAGCACCCCCACCCCCACTCCACCCCCACCCCCCATCCCCGGCTGCATATTCGGTCTCCTGCCCCTTCAGCCCCAGCTGTCTGGGCGCCTCGGCCCAAGGGCGAGGGCTGGGCGCGGCCGTCTTTGCCCCTGGCTCCTCCGTGGCGTGGTGGGGACGCACCGCACGGGGGATGGCCCCTTGACCGGCCCCTTCCACGCCATCCCCCGGCTGTCCCCGTGGTTTTAGAACAAGAGGTCCCCTCCCGGCCCCCGAGGCTGGAGGCGGGACGGCGAGGGCAGACGCAGAGGCGGCGGGAGAGCGCGCACGGGCGGCGGGTGGGGTGCGGGGCGCGGGGCGCGGGGCGAGAGGGGCGCCCGGCCGGGCCGAGGGCGGAGGGCGGAGGGCGGAGGGCCCGCCGCGGGCACCGGGGCTGCGGCTACCGTGGAGACGCTTCCCCTCCGAATGGACGTGCTCGGCGCGCCCTCTATGGGCTGGAAGCGGAATGGGGTCCTGACCGCGGCGTTGTGGCTGGGGGGGGGGGGGTGGGGGGGAGCATGGCTGGAGATCTGAGGCGCTGGGCCTGGGAGTCGCTGTGGGCACCAGCCTCCATTTATGCTCAACCCGCTCCCTCTGTGATCTCGGGTGCCCCAAGTTGTTTGGATTTGGGGGTGCGGCGGCGGGCCTGCTGGTTGGACTGCTGGGGATTGTGTGGGTTCCAGGCAGGGTGCTGTCATGGTCAGTGTGCAACTTGGGAATTTGGAAAGCAGTTCCTGGTCTGCCCCCTGACACTAGAGCTTCTGGGGTCATGGCACTCCCCGTTCCAGAGTTCCTGGGATGGATCCTCACACCCTACCCTGATCACCAGGGACAGATGGGTCTTGTGTACTTGGCAAGAGTGCAGTCTAGATAGTTTGGACCATTGGTGTCTTGCTCCTCTGATGAGGAACCAAGTTCTTGGCACACACACAGGTTGCTCTGGCATCCACAACGTGCTGGTGGATCCCTCCTGGGTAACTGCTGGAAGCATCAGGTGGGATTCAGGTGGGTGGCAAAGTCCTCTGTTCCTGGCAGCCTCCATTCTCTTTTATTTCCTAGAATCAAGTAGGACGGCCCATACAGGCATCGGCTGCTTGCACACCCTTTATTTCTGTTCTGTTCTTTTTCTTGTCCAATACCTTTTGGACCCCTAAACGGTATCTCCCAGGGGGCTGGACCAGCTTGTGCTCAGCACCTGAGTCCCACGCCTGAGAATCCTATCCATGGTCTAGAAGTCCTGAAGAGTCTGTTGCCTCCCCAACCCGCAACGGCTGACCAGAGTTTCCCATGCAAAGAAATCAGATCTCCAGCCTCAGAATTATTTTTCTCGAGTGAAAAGGTAGAAATGAATTTTTAATCAAGCATTGAAAAATCATTTTTGTTCTTTGTGCATGATTTGTTTCCATCCTTACCCACCACCACAGCTACTTGAGTGTGCTCGCCTAGGGTGCACAGCCCCCCAGTGGGAGCACCTGCTAGGCATGCTGTTTCAGCTCCTGAAATATCTGGGAGTAGACATAGAAACCTCTTTTTCTTCTAAAGCAAAAGCAAAAGTTCTTCTGGAACTTTCTGCATATGTAAAGGAGCTGTCATACTCTACGCACGGTTTCAGATGGTGGTGGTAGTTCTGTGACCAGCAAGCAGATTTAAGCGGAAAAGGTATAGGATGGGGAAATAGAAAGGACAGCCAGAGCAGAGGATTTCTGTTGAGTCTTCTGGTAGGGAAATGGTAAGAAATCCTGTGCAGAGATCTTCCTCTTTCTGCTCCAGTGCAGGCCCATGACAGGGAGATCATCAGGAGCTCATACCTTCTAGATTCCCCGCCCCCCCTTCCTACCCCATGTTCCTAGTCTGAAGACTTGGGGAGTGGGCACAGGTTCCACCCCAGTCATTGACCTGCTGGATGCTGGAGTCTGAAATCTCTCCGTTCCCACCATCCATCCCTCCCTCCTTCGATCAATTATATTCACCAGCACATTTATCTCGCCTGCAATATGGAGAATTCATATTCATATCTCGGTTTTAGTGGTCTGACACTGATTAATGTAATACGCGCCATGGCTCCGAGGGGCGCGCCACCCGATGAATCATGCCCTATAAAGTTTCAGTCGTCCTTGTAGATGGGGCTCTGCCAGAGAGCCAAGAAGCTGGAGAGGGAAAGAGGGAGGAGAGAGGAGAGAGAAAGGATAGGATGGCCATAGTACCCGGGTGCCCTGGGACGCACAATGACCCTTAGCCCCCAAACGTGGAGTCTTTGGCTGGCCTCGGCCCCTCTGCCAGAACCCTTCTCCTGAGTTGGGGCATCAGGTTCGGAGCCTATCCAGCTACCCTCTTTCCTTTCCTTCTGGATGGTGCAAGCAGGCTAGAGATTGTCTGGCTACTCCCAGCTGGGGTCTGGGTAGGACTGGGGCTGGAGGCTGGAAACCCAGATTTGGAGAGATTGGAGCCAGGAATGCTCTCTCAAAAGTGACAGGGCCCAGGTTGCTGTGGGGAGTGGGATTTTAACCTTGCATCCCCCAAGTTGGAGGTTGGAAAGGAGTGGAGGAAGCCATTCCTTTTTTTGCTGGCTGGGGGCGGCTTGAGTAGGTTTGGAGTGGGTATTAGGGACATGGAAGGCCTTTGGAGCCTCTGGGTGATCTCTGCCCACCAGACCTGTGCTGCTTGGGCCACATGCAGGACCCAGCACTGTGACACCAGTCAGCTGTGCTTTCAGGCTTCCAGGGACCTGAGAGGGACCTATCCCGGGGAACCTGACACTGAGCACAGACCTTGTGGGCTCCATGACTTCCCAGGCCCAGGGGATGCATCCCTGGGGAGAGTCCTGGCACATCTTGCTGACCGCTTATGTCGAATGTTAGCTCCAGGTGGGGAGGGCAAGCAGGGAGACGGCCCTGGGTCTAGAATCCAGAGTGAATGGCCAGAAGAAAGAGCTAGAAGGTAGAGGGAGCATGCCCTGGGGCAACTGGCAGCTCCCAGCTCCCTGCAGGGATCCCCCAAAGCCCTTGTGGACAGAGTGTGCCCCTGGATACATTTCCTGGGCTATGAGTACTCATCATGGCATGAGCTTTGAGTGAATGGTCTCCATTAAAAAGCCCTGCAGCCAGCTGTCTCACGCCCCACTTAGCCCAGTGGGTGGGGTGAGCTGTCCAGGTCTTCTCTGGGTCCTACCAGCCAGTGGCTCTAATTATAGCTGCAGAGCTGAAAGGCCTCCTGAGGTCATCCCTGGGGGACTGGTGGCATCCTTTTGTGCCCCAGCTAAGGAACCTGCCATACATATCCTCTTCCCCCTCTCAATAAGGACTCTGAAATGGGCTTTCTTAGAGTGAGCATAGTGGGGCACAGAGCAGGTGGGGTGACCTATCTATCAGACGGTGACCCAAGGCCTGGTGCCCACCATGGTTTTAGGGACCCATGAAAATGTTTGCTCTGATTTCTCTTCAAATGAAAAAAAAAAAAAAAAAAGAAAGAAAACAACCTTTTAGGTCAAAGGAAATGTGTTAATATATAAACCAGTATATTCATCTTTATGCCATCAGCCATTGTAACATTTATATTTTAACATTTGTTTTCAATGGAGAAACAAAAGTCACAGAGCGACCCAGGGAGAGGAGGACCCTGGAGGAGACCAAAATTCTAGAATGATCTTGAATATGGGAAGTCAGAGGGGTGAGGTGGCCCTGAACCCTGCCTGAAGGGGCGCACAGAGGGAGCCTGGCGCCTGGACAACCTCTCTGACTCTGGCGGGCAGGGGGAACCCCGGCCTCCCAGGCGGCTCCAGAGCGCCCAGGCTGTGGGCAGGAGCCATGTGAACCCTGCGGGGCCCAGGGCTGGTGGAGGAGGCAGCGGCGTGCAGGGCATCCGGGGTGCAGGGGTGCAGCGGTGCAGCGGTGCGGGAGGGGCCCCGGAGGGGGGGCGCGAGCGCAGGTCGCAGCGGGGGCACCGGCAGGGCCCGAGCAGTCGCCGGACCCCCGGGGCGGGGCGCAAGTGGCGGCCCTTTCCCTGTGCAGTTTGGCTTCTGAAGACGCCGCGGGTGTCTCTGATCCCCTAATCCATTTATTCGGCGTCCTGAGCCCGCGGCCTGAATGCGAGGCCACAGTGGCCGCGCTGCACCAGGGGGCCCGGCGGGGGGAACCGGCGCACCCAGCCGGCCTCCGGATGCGCCCCATCGTGGCACGGGCGCAGGGTCCCCCGGCCGGAGGCGGGATCACGCCGACTCTGTCTTCCAAACCCAAGAGCTTTTACTCCAATTCCTTGGGGAACTGCCCTTCGGAGCAGGGGGCGAGGCTTCCCTGGAGCTGGGGCGGCGCAGCCACGGTGCGCGGCGCTTCGGGGAGGGGTCCCGGGGTCGCCAGGGGCCGGGGGTGGGGTGCGGGGGCCGCAGGCCTGGCGCGCCTTTCCGCGGTGTCCCGTCCCGTTTGTTTGTTTGTCGCCTCTGTAGCTTCGCTTGTTGTTTGAATTTTAAACGTATGCTTAATTGCCAGGTCCTCCGTTAGCTGCTGCAGTGTCTGAAAATATTAAATACATCTGCGAGACGGTGGGCAAGAGAAATTAAAAAGGTGCTCCCGCACTGAATGTTAAAAAGATCTCACAATGAAGTGATTAACATTTTTATGAATAAAATTAATCACGCATCGACTCTGCAGCCCAGTACATCTGAAAGCCAAATGTGGCCGGGGCAGCCCTCCTTCTTACACCCAAGAACTTTGGGGGCCTCCTTGGCCCCCAGCAAACATTCAGCCACTAGGAATTTCAGAATATTTATGAGGAGATGACTCAATAATAGATAACTTTGAGACAAGGAAAATAAAGTCTCAAAAATACCGCCATCCACAGCACATACAGGGAGAAATCAAAAAGCAATGTTTTTTTCCCTATAGCAAACTGTTGGTCAAAACGGGCTATTATTTTCCTCCTCAGAGCTGCACATGGGACCCTGTGCACCTGAGTCCAGGAGGGCAGCCGAGGGTGGTGTCCCAGGGCCGGAGGAAGGATGCCTTCCCCTCCCTCGCCCTCATCCTCAGCCCACTTTTCTGGCAAAGGCGGTCAGATTAGAGGGCGGACCTTCCCCATTATTAAAATTTCCAGTCTTCCAGATGATAACGTGCGATTTCTCTGCCGGCCTCCTTTCTAATCTCTTGCCACTGTGGTTTTGGGATTATTCCAGCAGGCTGTACAAAGGGAAGCGAAGGCATCTGAAGTGTCACTCTGCAGCTGTGGCAAACGAACAGCATTGCCATTTTGTTGAAGTCCCCAGCTCGTGTGTGCAGCAGAAGGTGGAATCAAAGCAGCCCGTCCTCCTCACTTCTGCACATTATTTCCTACCGCTGTGGCGAATCTCTCTGAGCTCCATGAACCAATAGAACAACGGTCCCTGTTTGAGTTGATATATTAATATTTACCGAGGATTTGCAAGGTCGGGGCTAAATGTCAGCAGATTGCTGGGGCAGTCCTGTGGGGAATAATTAAACAAATCTCACAGCGGTTCAGGCTCATAACATCTTTATTAATCTTTTCTTTCCCCTACCCTCCTGAAAGAGTGCACTGAAATAATGCTTCTGCATTCAGATCCAGAGAAGATCCGGAGTTCAGAGTAAGTGTAACAATAGGACACGGTGCCGGCGGGCGTGAGCATCGCCTTGGACGGTCTCCGGCACCCTTCCCGGCAGATGTTCGCCAGGAGGGGAGGCTCTGATGTGTGAACGATCAGCAGGCGGTCGTGATTCTCACCTGCCCCTCAAATTTATCCTGACCAATTTGCCAAACACAGTCCTACTGTTGCTGTGATTTGATCCACACCCTGGCTGTGCTGGCCGAGTCCCCTTTGCTGAGCCAGGTGACTGCCGGTTGTGTGTTCGGAGGCCCACCTTCTGCAGCGTGATTACAGCCTGCACTTTAGGACAAGTTGTCCAATTCTCTTTAATAAGCTTCATAATTAGTGTTGGGAGCCTCATTACAAGTCATAGCCTGTAGCAGTCCTAGGCCAAACAGCCCTCCGCCATCTGATTTATTTTTTATCAGGCAGCAGGAGCTGTCTGGAGTTTTTGTTTGGATAATGGGGACCTGCATCAGGCCCCCAGTGTAAAAATACCACCAGGAAATTAATTGCTTCTGTGTGGATTCACCGCAGATGTGTCCTGTTGATCAGAACGGTATATTTTTGACTTCACTATCCTGCGGTGAGTTGTAAAAAAAAATAATAATAAAATAAAATAAAATAAAATAAAATAAAATAAAATAAAATAAAATAAAATACAATGAAAGCCAGCAATGCAAACATATTAGCATCAGTCCAGATTCAGGATGGCATAATTGAAAACATGGGGTTTCAGAGAAGGATGTGCAGGGAAAGTTCAACTTTTGGCTACGACTCTTTCTGCTTGCGTATAGTTCTTATTTATTTGTTTATAAATGTGTGTATTTATTTACTGCTTCTAAGTGGAACCACCTTGTGGCAGACATGTGGCTAGAATTTCAGTGGGTTTCTGGCTGAAAGATTTGCCACTTTAAGTAGCATACACCCCAGTAAGGTTGGCTAATCCTCCTGCTCCCCGGCCTGACACCAGGGCTCCTGGCCGAGAGCTGGTTTGATGCTCTCACAAGCACGTGGCCCTAGGTGGGTAGGCTCGGTGTGTGTCATGTGTATGTGTAACTAAGCTGGGTGGACAGATCTACGTCGTGTCCTCTCCACGTCCCTCTCGGGGCTCAGATGTAAAGAAATGCAGAAACTCCTCCATCAGACCATTTAGTCTCTAACTTCTGATTCCGTTGGGAAGGACTCCTCCAACTGAGAACACTTTAAGGATATTTTTAGACCAATTAGTCCCTGATTTAGAATTTCTGTTCTTGGCGCTGGTAGTCTGTTGCTGGTGATTCTCTGTGGATCACCATCCCTACGGTTTGCGTTTTCCTTCCACGTCCCTTTGTTTATTTGCTTTTCCTAGAGGAGTTTCCTGAGCTCTGCTCTCCTGCTCCATTACTGCGAGGCTGTTTGAGGCCCGCGGTCTGGTTTCCTTGCTCAGCACTGTGTTGAGATGCAAATTGTAAATTTAACCCCAGATTACTAAGCGGACAACATCTTATTTGTGTGTGTGTGTGTGTGTGTGTGTGTGTTGTTGGGGGAGAACACTGCATGTAATGTAATGATAATGAGAGTGAGACACTTCAAAGTGTGCTGGAAATTACATCCCTTTTCTGTACAAAGGAGCACAGTGCGGGACTTCTCAGGACCCTCAGATGCATCAAGTGTTTTTCCAGAAGCAGTGAGAATAATTAGACACTGGGATCTGTCAAGTTGGATTTGCAGAGCCCTGTCAGTGGGAGAGTTTTACTGGTGATGAAGGTCTCCTGGCCAGTGAACTCATGTGCCTGAGCTGACAGGTGGACATGGGCTCGGAGAGAATAGAGGCTGAGCACCAGTGGGCCCTACCTCCCTGCCTCCAGACGGATGGAGCGACCAGGGTGACTGTGGTCATCCCGTGGGTGAGCTCCGGGAGCACAGGCAGTAGGGCCAAGAGGGCAGCCCAGGTTATGTGAGGGTGTGTGGGCCGGGGGTGGGGGGAAGAGAGAGAGAGAAGGAGAGAAGGCAGTGGAATGAGCAGGCCCAGACCTCAGAGCCTTCTGCTAAGCCGTCCACCCTATTCTTCCCACATACCTCTCGGCCCCTTACCCCTGCAAAAGGCGCAGGGCACAGCAGGACCCTCAGGAAAATGTATCAGAAAGGCTTCTTTCCCAGCAGCCCCCTCCACACTTCCCATTCCAGCAGCTGTAGGATGGGACCCAGGAATCTGCATTTCACTTTTTTAAAAATATGTTTTTTAAATTTATTTGAGAGAGAGTACAAGAGCTGGGTGAGTGGCAGAGGGAGAAGCAGACTCCTTGCTGAGCAGAGAGCCCCATGTGGGGCTCGATCCTCATCCCGGGATCATAACCCGAGCCGAACGCAGACACTTCATGGACTGAGCCACCCAGGAACCCCGTCATCTGCTTTTTAGATCAGGATAATTCTGTAGTCGCTGGGGAATCCACACTTGGAGAAACACTGGGTGGATCCTAAGCCATGCTGAATTGCTTCCTGTTAAGGAATTGGCTAATAAAAGACTCTGAGATCACTCTTCTTGGTTCATGAACACTTTAACTTCCTAGACCCCAGAAAGTTCTAAAGCAGAACCAAATGAATCCATCTTTAATGGCAAGAATTGTTCATGCTCACCTGAGAGAGGAGATCCTCTGGGGCATCCGTGCAACGCAAGTGTCTGATGGTCCTTTAGGGCTACTCTGGTCACTGCAGATTTGGCCATGGCTGTGCAGGGCTGCACGAGGACGGCAGGTCGTCACCAGCATCCGACTCTGTCCCTGGCCAGCAGGGCCATTTATCATCTTGCAGCACTGAGAAAGGAATAATAACGCTCCCTGTGCCCCACTCAGGGTGGGAGCCTATATGCACGGCGGCTTCTGCACCTGTCAGCAGCAGCATTGCCGTGCTCGTGAATCTTGAGACAGGCCATTGTGAGGGTCTCCCCTTCGTCTGAGGGTCACTGATTCTTTGTGCATATAGTTAACCTTTTCTTGTGCATAATATTTTTCCTTTTTACTATTCGTGCGGTTGAGGATTCAGACACCGGGTGACAGTTGCCCAGGGCATACCCAAATGGATGAGTGAGTGAGAGTTTGATTCCATGAGCAATGAGCTAAGGATGCTTGATGGAAAGCGGTCCGGGGAGGCACTTGCGGTCATGGGAGTGATGGTCTATGTAGAATGTCACCTGGGCACAGGGGCAGAGCCGGGCACTGAACACAGCTGGCGTCCACCAGAAGGGCACAAGGAGCGAGGCTTGGGACACCTTCAGGGAAAGGCAAAGAGCCGGATAGACAGTTTTATCCCCTGTGCCCACCCACCTTCTTGTCCTTCCCCTCATTACCTGCAAGTACAACTAAAGGTGGAAAGGAATTTTTTTTTTTAAGATCTTATTTATTTATTCCTGAGAGACACACAGAGAGAGGCAGAGACACAGGCAGAGGGAGAAGCAGGCCCCATGCAGGGAGCCCGATGCGGAACTTGATCCCAGGACCCCGGGATCACGCCCCAAGCTGAAGGCAGACACTCCATCACTGAGCCACCTGGGCATCCTGGTAGAAAGGAATTTCTTAGCCAAGTTTGAAACCAGCCTTAATCTTTAGGGACTAGAGTTTGTTTTCTCTTGGGAGATAATTCTTCCCCTTTCTAAGAAGGAATTGTGGGTGCTTGTTTTGTTTTCAAATTCCAAAAAAGACCCCAGACCTTCCTGGACATCACATATCTGTTATAAACAGATGACGTTTTGATAACCCGGGTATAAATGAGTCAGAGACACACGGCCCTGAAGTCCCTTAATAGGCTGACTTTGAGAACCCCACATATTTTTACAAAGTGTGAGGTGTTCAAACTGCCGTGCAGTTTGTCCGTTCAGCCTTGATTTTAACAAGATGCATCCAGTACACGTGTTTCTGATGTATTTACAGTTATCAGAGCAAAGGGTTCATTTGGTAGCTTTGGATGGGCGAGAGTCCCTCCGAGGTCTTACAAACCATCCTGCCCTCCTCCCAGAGCCACACAACCTTCCTACCCCTGGCTTTGCATATCGCCTCAAGTCTTTCATTCTTAGTTTCAGGGGCTGTCAGACCTATAAAAATGTCCTTTTCCTGTCAGGAACCTAGTAATCTTGGAAGGAGAGGGAAGGGAAGATGTGGGCAGGTGGCTGTGCCTCTGGACCTCTTGGTTAGGGCATGACGGTCATCCACTCAAATGGGGGCAAAAGCTCTCCAGGTATCCGACCGCTGCCTGGAATTCCGAGGATTTAATTTTCATTGTCCTGAGCCAAAGATCGGTGCTGGGCCCGTGTGCTACCATAAAGGCAGTTCACAGTTTGGGCACCTAACACCAATCTCTGTGTCACGCAGCCCGGAAGAGGCGACTTTGAAATGCCTCCCCGTGCGTGCATGTTAGCCATGCACACACGTGTAGGCAGACCGAGGACAAGGTGGTGAATTTGAAATTAGAACCCATGGACAGGAACATTATCTTGGACCCGAATTACGATCATCACGAATTCCTGACAGCTAAGCAGCAGTTGCTTGGTGCCAGGGGTTGTTTGTAGTTTACATGTGGTGACGGAGTGGATCCACCAACATGGGGTGGGGCTGGGGTTCTTCTTTGCTTAGTTTTAAGGGTGAGGGGACTGGGAGCGAAGGCTTCTGGCCGACCCCCTGCCCTGGAATGGGAGGTTTGGGGAGCTCTCTGCTGACAGTGTGGCTGTCATTAGGGCTGTGGGAGCTCTTTTGTTTTGGAAGCTGTCCCGTGACGTGTGCCCCTAGCTCATAGGACTCCCCATGGTGGGATGGACCTCTGTCACCCTCAGGCCCTGCACTACCCCTGGGAATAGAGCTGCTCGGTCCTGGGGCCAGTGTCTAAAATCTGGTTGTAATTTTTCTGTCATCAGTAGGCAATGCTATTTTTTTTCCCCTTAGCGATGCCTTTTTAGGCCCAAATAGGACAAGCTAGCAGGTCATTTCCCACATTTTGTCTATGGGAAGGAGTCGCCTTTTCCTGTGGACACTGCCACTCAGTCCCACCCGGAACAGGGAATCCAGGGCCTGATGGTCCTGCGTGCGGTGGACTGCTCCTTCCCAGCTGTGCAGGCCTGCCTTCCCAGGAGCCACAGGCCCACTCTGCTCCCTGGGACTCTTTGCCTCTTTCTGTTGCCCCCGAACTTCCCAAGGCTCCACACAGACAGGAGAGGCGCTGCTGGGGCTGCCAGGACTTCCTGGGGGCGGGTGATGGACCTCGTGAACTTCCCAAATGGTGCCTTGGGTTTAGGTGTTTATAGCCGGGTCAGAGGAGCATGTGTGTGTGTGTACATGTGCTAGTGTGTGTGTACTAGTGTGCGCGTCTGAGGGTCAGCCTTGCTCATCTGGTGGGTGCAGCTGCCAGCCCAATAATTCGAGCCCATGCGTCCCCAATGTCCCCGTTTGTCAGGGCGAAGCCGGGCTTCCCTGGAGATCGCTTCCATTCCCACACTGGCTCTGGGTCCCATTCACAGACTCCCGGGCTCTGAGGCACCCACAGCCTCCAGGTGCTGGCAGAGGCATGGAGCCTGCAGGGTCCAGTGGACAGGTGAGAAGATTCCAGGCAGGGGAGCGGGCATGAACCCCGGTTAGCACGGCTCAGTGACAAGGAGTGACCTGAGTGCCAGGGGCAGAGAGCAGGGTGCAGGGAGCGACCTAGGTGCCAGGGGCAGAGAGTGGGGTGGGAGGGAGTGACATGAGTGCCAGGGGTAGAGGGGAGTGTGGCAGGGAGCAACCTGGGTGCTGGGGGAGGAGAGCGGAGTGGCAGGGAGAGACCTGGGTGCCAGGAGTGGAGGGGGGCATGTCAGAGAGTGACCTGGGTGCCAGGGGCAGAGCGGGTGGCAGGGAGCGACCTGGGCAGGAAGCTGGGGTGCTGCGATGAGTCAAGCCGGTTCAGCTCCTGCCCAGACTGTGCTGCCTGCGCCTCCTGTGCTGGGATCAGCCCCGATCCCCGGAGCCGGGACCAGCCGAGGGCACCCTGCCCCCAGCCCGGCCACGCTCCCGTCCAGGCCGCCTCGGGGCCCCTGGCAGATGAACGGCGATGCTGGGACCTTCTCCACCAGCGATTTTACAAGGACCTGCTGAAATCCACTCACCTGCTGAAGTTCATCGGCAGCAGCCGCTTCGTTTCTGGCTGGGTTCGGGGCTGCGCGTCGTCGGAATCGGTGCCCCGCGCCTCCTTCCCCGCGACAGTCCGGACAGTCCTGCCTCTGGTCTGTGGCTGCTCCACTTGCCCTCTGACCCCGAGACCTTCCCAAGGGTGGGGACCTCTCCGCGAGGCGGCCCGTCGCGGGAGCCGTGGACCTGGAGGGCGCCTCCGGTTTCTGATCACTGAGAAGTGCTGTACTTGAGTTAGCACTTCCTTTGGTGGCGGGGGAGGCAGGATCGAGGGGAAATGAAATGTGAGGCAGCAGATTCCAAGTTCCTGGACCTGCAGCGGGCGGAGGCGAGAAGCTCCCGTGGGAGCCCTGTGTGCCCGGGACGCTGAGCCAAGCGAGGTGGTCGCGCCCCTTCCTCAGCACGGTTCCCGGCCACCGTGCTGGTCTCTTGCACGGTGCTCAGGCCCTGCGTCTGTGCAGTGCTCCCACTCACGTGCTTCCTCCCGGGGTGCTCCACTGCCTGCGCCCACGGCAAACGCATTCGGAGGGGCTTTCCCAGAATTCTAAATACGAACCCAGGACCCTGCAGAGGACACTGGCTGCATTTATTCCAGGGGGCATGAGTTCTTCCATTTTTGGCAGATGTGACGCACTGTGTGGTAACGTCCCAAGAGCCCGCGGCGCCAGGTCCTCCTCCTACGGGTGGGGACACACATTAGGTGCAGTCTGTGCCCTGCCCTTTGCCCCTCCGTCCATCCTGGTTGAGCGGCTGTGGTCCCTTAGAGCCTTGGAGGGAGGGAGGCTGGGGTGGGGGGCCCGCGGTCAGACCATGTTCCTGTGGGTCGTGGGGATGGTTCTCGGTTCCATCAGATGAAATACTTACGTGAGAACAACTGGGAACTCTGTTCTTCCAAGTTGGGTTTCACATCCCGCCGGTTAATGCCATCGGTGAAAACAATTAACTTCTGTATATTTCGGGATACAGGCAGGACCTTGTAGGAGTCTTATTTAATTATGTGCTATATTAATGTTATATTGATTATGTTATTGCCTGTAAATCCAGTTGCTTAATAAAGCTGCAGTCATTTTGCAATAAAGTTGTGTTTGCAGTCAATTAATGGGTGTCTGGGGGCAGACAGCTATGCGCAGGGGGCGTGGGCGCTAAGAAAAATCGTCCTGGGGCTGAAAACCATAGAAACCAATGGTGAAAATCAAGTATTTATGTCCATATAGGAATGCATGTACGTACATGTATATGGTTGGATTAAGGGAAAGGGAAAAGCGTAGATCCCACTGCACTTATTTTTAGCACATGGATCTGGATATTTATGAACAGCCGTCTGTATGGCGGAGTTCTAAACAGCACTGAGGCAGCATCTGTACGTGGGGCAGGGTAATGTTTTAAAAAATACAAGTAAACGATAACTGCCAATATTGAGACCATGTGAAGGCCAGGGAACAAAGCATACTTTCATTGCTAATCATGTTAACATCCCGGGTGGAGGGGCACATTCACCCATTCAGAGGAAATGCCATCACCCCTCTGAAGATCACATCTGCCATGAATATTGTTCAGCATGTGCTCCGACTTTTATCTCCCTACCAAAGTTTCATGTCATGATTCTCACATCTGATGCTAAATTCAGGTCACTACAAATAAGTACATCTCTTTCTTTCTTTCTCCGCTTTCCCGATGTGTCCAAGATGTGTGTCCTAATGACAGAACATGGAATACATATCACAGTTTTATGAGTATACCTTTAATAATGCACCGTAGCAAATGGAAAATAATCCTTTCCCTAATGCAGATAGATAACTTGATCCTTTCCCTAAATGAAAGTGATACACTATTCGTATAATGATGCGTAAGTACTTGTAGTTGGGGGCAAGCCAATGCTTCTATCATGGCAATGTATCTTTGGCTGTAAGAATGACGTCTGAGGATGTATGATCCTGTGGTCAAAAATATGACCTATGATTGTGGGATGGATGCCAGTGACCGACCTGGTGTCACACCAGGTTCCCCGAAAGACCCACGCCGTGGGTGGCCAAGGTGCCCTGCCTCAGCTCCTGTCAATGACAAATAACATTAGAGCAAAAGTAAAACCCTATTTCCTGCTGCGTTCCAGTTGGACCTTCACAGAATGCAGCCTGCTGAGTTATCTTCTGAGAGCCCCGTGACCTAGTATTTCCTGTGCTCCCAAACTCCACAAGCTCAAGCTGCACCTCTTTCAAGGGCGCATAGATGCTCGTCCCCAGGGGCCCCATGGGGGCGCCCCATTTTGATGGGCTTCTCAGCCTACAGATCTAATTGCTTCGCCCCGTCTGTGTGTCAGATATCCACTCACTACGGGGTTGCCAGCGGCCCCTGTTGGAGAACGAATGCTTGTTCCGTGTTAAACCAAATCTGTCTCCCAGGCTGCTGTCCTTTTGGCTCCGAGGACCAGCCCACTTGGGGATGACTGGTGGGCATTCTGAAGTGAAGCAAAGATGGAAGATCAGACCCTGGGTCCCAGCCGGTGGCAGCACCATCCTCCCGTGTCCTCGTCTGCACCGAGTGCTATGGTGACTCATCCTGGGAATGATCTCCCACGGGGATGCTCAGCTCCCGGGGAATCCGATGCCTCTCAATGCCACTTGATCCTCACTTACTCTGTCCTGTTAGTATTTTTGTGGCGATTATGGAAAAAGGGGCCAGTCCAGATTTCCTTAGCCCTGGAACATGAATCAGGCAGAAATGTTACCAAATGAGAACGATTGGCTGCTGATGTGTTTTCTAAACAGGGACTGGGAAGGACCTCGGGTGAAGCAGGCAAGCAGAGGCTGCAGGCTGCAGGTGGGAGGCAGTGTCTGGAGCCCTCTGGGGCCTGTGTGGGGACCTGGCATCTCAGGGAGCCACTCCCCCCTCGGGAGCCCCCCTGACGAAGTTACGTCATGTTTGGCAATCTCCGAGCAGGAGAAGGAAAGGAGAGAACACAGCTCACGCATGGGTGTCCTGTGATCACTACCAAAGCTGGGAAGGGTGACTCCACTCCCTGCGGATTTCCCGAAAGCCAGAGGAGGTCTCCCCGTGGAAACGTGAACCATGTTGCCTGTGGTCCAAGGCCATGGTCAGCCCAGCCAGGGGAGAGGAAGTAGGCCACCCCGGGGCCTGTGATGCACATGCCTGCACACCTGGCACGCCGACGGCAAGGCTGATCCCGTGTGTCAACCCACTGATGCCACTTGAAGCCAGATGACCGCCAGGCACACACAGCGCAGAAGCAAAGGGTCTGTTGGTTTTGCTTAAAAAAATAAAAAAATAAAAAAAAATAAAAGCTGCCTGTGAAGTTGCATGGCCTCCTCTCAGGGTCGGGGCTCTCTGGCGTAGTTCTCTCCCTCGGGCTTACTTCTCTGCCCAAAACTTCGTCAGCCACGGCGGCACCGATGTCTTTAGAATCTGTTGCAAGAAGACACCCGGTGGATGTTGTGACTCTACCATGGCTGATGCCCAGGTCATGCTGGGCTATGAGGAGCACCCGGGGCTCCACCTGCCTGGAGAGGGAGAGGAGGCCCCAGAACTGCCAAGAGCTTCTGAGAGGCAGGGACGCCACCCTTGATGTTGGGAGTCCGCTCCTGTTGTGTCTCAATTGCTCAGCTGGTGTCGTAGGGGGTATTTCTGCAGACACCACAGCAAGGAGGAGTTTGAACTTGAGCCGGACCTCTCACTGCTGTGGAACGAGAATGTTCCATCAGGGATGTTGGTGATGAACTGCTTTCCCCTGTGCCTTGGGGGCTTCCATGGGGGCGTGAGTGGCTGTGTCTCCCCGTCCCCAGGGGCAGTTTGTGATGTCTGGAGACCTGGGGTGCTATTAGGGGGTGCTCCTGACATCTGGTGGATGGGGACACTGCTTAGCATCCTACAGTGCACGGACAGACCCTCCCCCACAGCCCAACAGAATCATCCCACCCAGGTGTCAACAGAGCCCGGAAGTTAGTCCTATATGCTCATGCTCTCTCCTTCATGGCTCTGCACCAAGAAGACCTGGGTTCAAGCCAGACCCTCAGGTAGAGGTGAGCATCCTTTGCAGGTGGCAGTGTCTCTGGGCCTGTTTCCCATAGTGACAATGCATGTAGAGGACCTCTTCCCTTCTGATCCCCAGACTGTCACAAAGCTGCAGGAGGGGATGTGGCCAGTGGGCTTTGCACCATGTCCCTCCTGGTGAAGCAGCAGGGGTAGTGGCCTGATGAACTACGGTTCTGGAAGCCTCCAGGTCCTGTGAGTCCACTTGGCCCTACCCGTGAGGACACCGGACCGCATTGGTGACAGTGGGCTGATGCAAGGGACGCTGTCCTGCAGAACGGAAGGCATTAGCCACAGGGACTTCGTCCTCCCACATTCTGCATTCTGCTTTCCTCAGGGAGGGTCATGTGTGCACATCCAAGATATCACTCACCCAAATCTCAATTCAAATCTCTATGACATGTCCTTTGTGATCGTTTAATCAAGATGCTTCCAGACACTGACCTTGCCCTCTACAGACTTAGTGTGTGTCCCTGGTTACCATCACAACCAGCCTCAGTTTACCCAGCTGGGAGCCACCCCTTTCTTCCTGGCTTCATAGAAGCATTGCTTAGATTTACGAGAGGGCTGATGTCTGTCCTGCACTTTGTTGTTCTGCTGAGAGGTACTGGGCTGGACATCATGACTGTTGTCATTTGAAAGGAAAAAGCATTGGTTATAAATACAAAAAGTGTGCTATCTGAATGTATGATGACGTCCAGATGTTAGCAGTCAAAAAAAAAATAGAAATCTTGATGTCAGATTTAATAGCTGGAGTCTTCTGATGGACGGCACACATCCAGTGACTTTGGTGTGAGCACCTGCGGGGTCCTTGTTGCCTTTCTGAGCTCTCGTGACCCCTCTGCCCACCACTGACAGGATGTTGGCTGCCACATTCATTCTTATGTGAATCGAAACCAGCTTTGGTATTGCTAAAGATTGAAGTGGGGTTTTCTATCTCTTGAGGAAACATTTAGGAAGAAGTCAATCAGCAATTTGGAGAGGTAGGTGTACACGGATACCATCCATCCCTCCATCCCTGTGCCCACACTCTGGGCATGGCACACTAGGCTGACATCCTTCTCAGGGCCAGGCGACGGCTGTACACATTGGTTTAGTTGTCCCCAGGGTCAGACACAAAATCATCTGCGTTTGTGAAAAGGCAGGGCCAGACCGATTGCCTTTTCTGCCTGTTGGAAAGGCTCTCTGGTCCCCGACCTGTATGGCATATGGAGAGGAAGTCTGATTTCACAGCCGGGCTTGTAGCCTAGAACCTGACTCTGGCTTCAGGAAATGCAAGCCAGTACATTGCAGACTCAGGAGGGTAAAAAATAAAAAGATTTATTATACACAGCTGATCACAAAAAGAAACCCATACCAACAAATGAAATCTAGAACATTCAGAAGGGAAGCAGGCTCATCTTTTAGGCAAGTAATATGAGGTTGGTGTGTTTAGCTGGGGCAGCTGTGAGGGTGTCTGGGGTCACTGACAAGCAGCCTGGGCCATGTGCAGCTTGGGGGAGCTCACCAGGACCCCATCCCTTCACATTTGGGAGCTGGACACATGAAGTCCTGTCCTGGGAACGTGGACCTCCAGGGACCCTAGGACATGGGATGATTCCACTTAGGACAACAACTCGGAGCCCACCCTCCAGCGACATGCACCCACGGGAAGACGGCTTCAAGAGGCAAGCCAGCCCCATAGGCGTGCAAGAGTTATATTGTTTCCCACCTGCACAGGTGAAGCAAGCTGGGGGGTGAGCTCATGTAAAAGGCATGATCTTCACGATGCATTTGTGCACAGCCCTGGGCCGACGGGGTGAACACACTCTGGTACCAGTCTCACAGTAACCAGACAGGCACAGCCCCCCATCACTGTTGGGGGCTTTGTCCGTAATGGCTCAAATGGCGTGCTTCTGGGGAAATATGTTCCAGTTTTGTTTTTTGGCATTTCAGTACAAGAATAGTAAATATGAGGGGTTGTTTTGAAATAAGAGGATGAACTTGGAGATGCCTAATACAGTAATAGATTGGAAGTCCTAACCGTGGAGCTAATGGGGTGGCACAGAAACGCTCAACCTTACGGCGAGAGAAGGAACTGCGCGTCCCCCACTGCCATCCCCCCCGGGTGCTGTCTGTGGTCCCGCATGTCACCTGAACAGTCTGTGCAGCGAACCCCTGAGCTTCATCCCAGTTCAGACCTGGGGGAGCGGGTGGGGTCTGGAGAGGCAGCTCTCTTATCTCAAAGCAACTGACCTTTCTAAATCCACGGAGAGCGGCTGGTCTCTTGCGCGTCCATCAAGGTGACTCTGACTTTGACTTCCCCTCTGACCTCAGGCTCTGCAGTGTGGCTCTGCTCTTAATCCTGCCCAAATGCCCTTTTCCCCAAGGCGACAGCACTCATTTTGACTTTCAACCCTAGAGCAATAAGGGGCATTTTTCCTGTTCATATCTAAAGAGAGAGAGAGAGAGAGAGAGGAAAGATGAGGAAGAAGAGTACACGGAGGTGTGAGGAGAGTAAAAGGACTCTTAAGACTTTCAGGGAAACGTGTTTGCCACCTTTTTTTATGACAGTGAAGCATGGATGGATCCACTTTAGGTCTCACAGGAAAACATGAATTCAATGGATTTTGAGCCAACCACCCAATGGAAAAAGGTACTGGCATTAAAATCACGTCTCAGAAAAACACTTAAAACTATGAGTATGTTTGTGTGTTAATGATAAATGACAAATGATGGGTACTGACTGTGGTGATGCTTTGACCCCAATTCTAGAAAAATATATAATATAAGGAGCCCTATTCCTAGATTTACTCATATATACTGAAAAGAGCCTGGAGGAAAATTCACAAAAAAATTAATTGTGCCTTCCCTATTAAGTGATGGGATGTTGTTGATTTATGTTTCTTCTTTACACTTAGAGGAGTTTCTGACATCTTTAAATGAGAAATAAAAGTTTGGTCATCAGAAAAAAAGTCATAATGCAAACGTTTTTGGAATAAATGCTGCTTCAAGTTATAAAATCAATTAAACTATGTCTTTCTGAGATCTGGGCTTGTACACAGAATGTTCTTTAAAATCATACGTGATTCTTGCACAATTGGTATGTGTGTGTGTTCCAGCCCACGAAGGCAGGTGGGGAATGCACACACTGGATTGTGTACAGACCTGCTGTTCACCCGAGGAGAGCTGTGCACCCAAGTCCCTCATGAGACTGTGGAAAGCTGAAACTGGACAGCTCCATATTCACTGACAAGTGGTACTTGGAGATGAAGAGCCATCGCACATAAAACAACACCCCCCCAACACACATGTCCTCTCATATAAACATGCTTAGGCCTGAAGTGCATGCCGCAGGGCCAGCATATGCGGCCACCACCAGATACACATATCATAGGTGATGAACCCCAAGGGGCATCTTTAGGCGCTTGTCCACCTCTAACGGCGTCCCCGCAGCAGTAACGGCGGTCAGGTCCTCACTGTCCCCAATCCTGCAAAGGCAGCAGGCTAGGTCTCAGAGAAGAGCCCCCCAGTGGCATTCCTCAGTTTCTAAAAATAAACTTTTTTTTTTCTTTTTTTTATTTATGATAGTCACAGAGAGAGAGAGAGAGAGGCAGAGACACAGGCAGAGGGAGAAGCAGGCTCCATGCACCGGGAGCCCGACGTGGGATTCGATCCCGGGTCTCCAGGATCGCGCCCTGGGCCAAAGGCAGGCGCCAAACCGCTGCGCCACCCAGGGATCCCTCTAAAAATAAACTTATAAAATTAATGTTTTAGCTATACTTTGAATTTTAAAAAGAGCTTTAGCAAAAGAAAAAAGAGGCACAGAATTGCCCAGCATCTTGAGGGAAGTCTTCTGCCCCTGCATTCATACATCAGGTCCCTGTTTCCTTCATACTCAAGCTTCGGGAATCCAATTAACACCAATGAAGCCATCGTGGGGGCATGGCTAAGATGAGAGACAGTCCCAGGCTTGGCAGTAAATCCACAGGGCACAAAACACGTCGTTCCTAGTTACCCTAGGAGATCATGACTGATGACAAGTTAATTGCAATTTCCATTTTTAAATTTACCTTGTACACCTCTCCCTCATTGAGCCCATTCTGGAATACCTTCTCTGTAAGTTCTTCTAATTACTGGCACTCATGATTATTTTACACTCCTTGGTAACAGAAGAAAGTGGGGTGCGTGGTACAACAGAAAGGGCATGGATGTGGGGGTGTGGAGCCCTGGGCACGCTGAGGCTTCGGTCCCTGGGGCGCTGGGCAGCCTGTGGTGCCTGCTCAGCCCCTCCACCCTGGCTTAGGTCAGGACAAGACTGTGGGGATCATTCCTGTGATAGAGTCAAACTTAGTTTCCTTTTTTAAGAGTACAAAGCAGGCAATGCCATAGCCCCCCAAGAAAAATGCATGCATTGCACACACGCATATATGTTTATACACATTCATGGGAACATACTTACCATAGCCTGTACAACACAGTCTAGAATTTTCTCTTCTACTCTAATTTTGGATGCTGGTTGTGACCAACTAAATTTGTGCCATGATCTGCATCCTGGCAAAACCCAATGCATTTGCCTTTTCGGTAGGACCCCTCCAGTATGTCAGTGCCACCACGACCACACCAGTTGGCATGTTCCCTGTATAGTAAGATGTTCACCTACAAGAGGCTGTAATGCTAAGGACACTTACTCCAGAGGCAGGTGGCTGGGGTTTGGTGAGAAGCTCTGTGGTGATACCAGAGACTCAGGGCCCTCCATCTTTCTGTCCTGTGTCCTTGGGCAGCGGGAGAAAGTGAGGTGTCCCTTAGGGTCACTGTAAGCCATGACAGTTCCAGGGGTCACGTACCTACGACCTCAACTTTCAAGGAAGACAGACCTTCCTTCTCTCTTGAACTATTTTTTTTTAAGATTTTATTTGTTTATTTACTTAGACAGTAAGGATGGGAGGGACAAGGGAGGAAGAGAGAGAGAGAATCTCCAGTAGACGTCGTGCTGAGTGCAGAGCTAACATAAGGCTCAATCCCACGACCCTGAAATCATGACTTGAGCTGAAACCAAAAGTCAAACACTCAACTGACCAAGCCACCCAGGAGCCCCTCTCTTGAACTCCTGATTTTTTTTAAAGAGGTGGGAGGGACAGAGAGAGGGGAGGAGGGGAAAGGAGAATTCCCCCCCCCCCTTTTTTTTACGATTTATTCCTTTATTTTAGACAGAAGAGAGAAAAAGCAAGTATGAGCCCAGGGTGGGAGGGGCAGAGAAAGAGAATCTCAAGCGGACTCGGTGGGGAACCCGATGCAGGGCTTGATCTCACAACCCTGAGATCATGACCTGAGCCAGAATAATGAGTTAGACACTTAACTGACTGAGCCACCCAGGTGCCCCAACTCTTCATTTTTTAATTAATTATTTTTACATTTTTTATTATTTAAATTTAATTTGCCAGCATGTAGTATAACACCCAGCTCATCCCATCAAGTGCCCTCCTCAGTGCCTGTCACGCAGTCACCTCCCCCCCATCTCACCTTCTTTAGCCCTTTGTTCGTTTCCCAGTTAAGAGTCTCTCATGGTGTATCTCCCTCTCTAATTTTTTTCCCATCAACTCTTAACTTTTTTTTTAAGATTTTATGTATTTATTCATGAGAGACACACACACACACACACACACACACAGAGAGAGAGAGAGAGGCAGAGACACAGGCAGAGGGAGAAGCAGGCTCCATGTAGGGAGCCCGACGTGGGACTCGATCCCAGGATCAGGCCCTGGGCTGAAGGTGGCGCTAAACCGCTGAGCCACCCGGGCTGCCCTCAACTCTTCATTTTTTATAAGCAAGGGAAACATGTCCCAGAAGCCTGAGAGTGGCTTGTTCTTTGGGTAAACCTGGCCCAGACTGGAGCCCATGGCAGGAGAAGGTAGTCAGAGAGACCAGGAGGGCAAGCATCTCATTCTTTGAGATTCTGGGGTGGCCAGAGGACTTTGTCTGCAAGGAAGGAGTGGGTGTCATGGGGTGGGCAGGGTGGGGACAGCGGAGTGTTGGCCACAGTGCCTGCCCACCGCTCCCTTCAGCTGCGGGATCCCATGAAGCTGGTTACAGTAGGCATCTGCAGGACTCAAGCAAGAGCCCATGTCTACCATGAACCTACTTATGTCTAGAGGTCTGGCTGTCCTACCTACAGACACGCAGGGCAAGACAGGACACGCTTGGTGGCACAGCTGCTGCGCAGAGCCCCTGAAGCCGGAGGTCAGCACGGGGAGCCACGGATGGAACTGAAGCACTGGCCGCTGTCTGCGCCCCTGGATTTGCTCTCCTGTTATTGCAACCGCTGCACGCTTCTCCCTGCTGAAGCCCGGCAGCCCCACTCCCGCTGATGACGCAGTTGGCCTCCTAACGGCACACCTGGGAACCCCTGGTCTGCCCCGTCCCCAGATGGAGAGGAAGAGCCCCAGCAGAGACCAGACGCTGCCTTCATGCACCCGCCCCTCCTTGTATTAAAGCCTCAGTTTTGCTTGTGCAGCCTCTCTCTTCTGCGTTCTCAGGGGCACTGTTCGTGTGCTCAGTTATTTCATCTGCACGCACACATATTCTTCTGTCTCCCTTCCCAAACTAACAAAAGCCCTGCTGTCTTGACCTTATGTCTCATTCAGTTCAAAGGTCTTTTTCCAAACGCCTCAGGATGATCTCCCCTTCCTGCTACTTCTTTGTGGAATTCTGTCAAAGAAGCATGTCCCTTAGCTCTATGCCCATTGGGCTCCCCACAAGCCAACCAGACTCCCCCCAAACCCACCAGGCCTCCCCCCAAGCCCACCAGACCTTCCCCACCAAGCCCACCAGACCTCCCCCTAAGCCCACCAGACCCTCCTAAGCCCACCCAGACCTTCCCCCCCAAGCCCACCAGACCCTCCCCGCCGATGCGTACCGTGCTTGTTTAGCCCACCTCTGAGCGGTGGCACTGCTGGCCTGCTAGCTAGAAAGCTCCCTCCCAGGTCAGCTGCCAGCATCACTGTCTTCCCGTTGTCCTCACTGGTTCATGGGCCTTCTCTTTCCCACCATTTCTACTGGCTCCTCCTGGCCACGACTTCTCGGAGACTCGGGCGCCTTCTCCTCTCCGTCCACACTCTTCCTTGGCCACAGTGTCCACCTGATGACTCCGAATGCACTCGGGTGCAGATGGCTGCAGATGGTCACCTGCTTGGTAGCCCGGGGCTCACTGACCGCCCCACAGGCTCCCCGGGCAGAGTCCCGCAGTCACCGCAGACCCAGTGTCCAGAGGGGTCCTTGGCCTCCACCTCAGAGCTGCTCTACACCCTATCTAGCCCTTGGAAATGACTCGGACCCCCATTCTCCTGGTGCTCAGGTGGGGACCAGGGGCTCTCTCTTACACTTACCCCATGGCCTGTCCATCAGCAAAGGGCTGGTGCTCCCTCCAGCATGTCCCCCTAACCCCACCACTCCTGGTCCGTCCCTCAGGCACCACTCGCTCTTACCTGGATAACTGGGAAAGCCTTCTGGCCTCTCCTCTTGGCTTTCTCTTGATGGTAGAGGGAAGAACTTTAAAATGCAGTCCTTTCACACGTCACCTTATTCTGACCACTGTGTGCTCCCAATTGCTGTCCCTTACCAAGTGAGGGTGCATGTGCTTACAGTGCATACACAAACACACACACACACACACACACACACTTCCCTCTATGGTTCTCTTTTTTTTTAATTTATTTTATTTTATTTATTTATGATAGTCACACACACACACAGAGAGAGAGAGAGAGAGAGAGAGAGGCAGAGACACAGGCAGAGGGAGAAGCAGGCTCCATGCACCGGGAGCCCAACGTGGGATTCGATCCCGGGTCTCCAGGATCGCGCCCTGGGCCAAAGGCAGGCACCAAACCGCTGCGCCACCCAGGGATCCCTCTCTGTGGTTCTCAAGGGAGAATGTGAAGCGTCCATCTGAAAAATGGGAAAATGGGAAAAAAGCCTCCACCCTTTCTGGTCATAACTCGCTCGAGTCATCATGTAATCTTGTGTGTAATAGTAACTAAAGTTTTAAACAGTTCAGTCCCTGTGTCACAGGAAGTGGCCCACAGTAGGCCCATTATAATCCCCACTTTACAGGCGAGGACACTGAGATGATTGGGAGGCTCCGGGAAGCTACCCAGGTGACAGCGTCATAGGGCCTGGGACCCCATGTTGAGTTTGTGTAGCTGGTTCCAGGGGAGCAGACCCTGGGCGGAGATGAGCACCCTGGAAGCTTAGCAGTGAGCACCGCACAGCTGGACATCTATGAAGAGGAAGGGGTGGCCCACCCCACAGGAGCTCACAGGGATGAGGTGAGGGCCCAGGCTTGTACCCTCCTGTGAAGAGGGATGGGACCCCAAGGAGGGAGTGTGACCTTGGATGAAGGCAGCCAGCCTACTCCCATGGGCAGGACTCGGGGGCTGGGGATGGGTCCTCTGTCCTCACCCAGCACCTGAGCAACAGATCTCTGCATTCCACTGGGGGGTCTCACATTGTTGGCTCTAGAGCCTTCACGCGGCCCCCATGCTGAGCACACAGCTTCCATGTCCCAGTGTGGGGAGGGGGAAATGCTTTCTGTCCCACAGGCTCCTGTGGCTGCCACGGGCTCGCTTCACCTTGTGTTTAGGCCCCGGCAGGGCTGGGCCCCTGTTTCACAGAACCACAACCCTCACCGCCAGACCTGCCCCGTTGGCTCTCATGCCTGCTTGCATTATGCATGGATACAAATTGCCTCTTTTCCTGGGGAATTTTGAGTATTAATAAGTAGAGTTGAAAGGGGTGATTTGGTCATTGGGGTAAAGCGGCCTTAGCTGGAGGAAACGGTCCTCCTGCTGATGAGATGGATTTGAGTTTCCTGTGGCCATGCCCAAGGCCGTTTCTGTCCCGCTTTCATGGTGAGTTATGTTATCTGAGTCCAGGGAAGGGAAGGAGATGGCTCGAGAGGTTAACAGGAGGGAAGGGAAAAATTGATTTTTCCATCCAAAATGTCATTGTTGCATTGATAGCAGACTGCTTTAAGATCACAAAGCTTCATATGCTCGTGTCCACTGCAGGCAGCTGGAGTTTGTTTGGCTTATTGCCCCCCACCCTCGAATGAAGAGATCAGGATTAATCAGCTACCTAAACCAATTTTTATGAAATTGGCTTCTCTATAGCTACAAATGGATAACGGTTGCAGTTTATTCTTACAGTCTTGGCAGAAACGAAACATAAATACAATCAAGAGCCATAGCTGAAAGGCAGCTTTGAATGTAGACAACAGTTCAGTGTGGGGGTTAATCAGAGCCCCTGTGCCTTCGTGACAGTGATGTCAATAGCAGAGCATGGCCAGAGCTTTGGCTACATTTTCCTGGGCTCCCACAAGAGGTGGGGTGTCAGTCTCCGATTCTTCTGGAGTTTTCATGCTGGGGTGCAATTCTGGCATTATGGGTAGGACTGGGGTTGTGCCTCAAAACTGTGTTTCCATGGCAAGAGCTTTTAGTTAGATAGTTTTATTGGGACTTTTTTGGGGGAGCTGATAGAGATTTGAGGGCCCGAGGCGTCTCTCCCTCTGCTCCCTGGGGCCGCTCTGGAGGTGGACATCTCCAATTCCAGAAGCTTCTTTGCACATGCAGGCACATTGTCTTAGAGACAGAAGCCACAAGTGGACATCCACTTCTCCTCCCCAGCTGTCCTCAATATCCTGATGTGAAATATGATTTGAGCAGCTCGGAAGCCAGTGGCCTCCTTTAGACACACACTGCTCCATCACAAGACCCTTCCTCTTTATTCTCAGACCTTGGACCAGGGTTGGGCTTTGTAGCCACATCTCAACTTTCCTTTATTGCAAGGATGGGTTCTAAAATACTGTTTTAAAAAAGCCCATATCCAGAAGAAATTATTTCCTTCTCAACACCCTACACTCATATTTCCCCCTCTGAAATGTGTGTTCATATGGCCAAAGAGTGGCCCTGAGTTTCTGATGAAGTTTGTTTTTTGGAAGTATTTTCATCTTGAAAATCTTGACTCTCCTAATGCATTTACACAGATTCACAGCTGCCGGCTCTCCAGGACTTCTATCTTGTACCTCTTTTCCCGGGGACACCAAGGAACCGTCGTATGGCCTAGACCATGCCTGTCTAGGATTGGGTTCCACCTCCTGCCTCTGGAACGTGCAGTTACCTCCTGCAGGATGGATGCATGCATGGGTCGCAGGAAAACCTGGGGAGGGAGGTGGTTCATTCAGACCCTTTTATTTTTATTTTTTTTAAGATTTTATTTATTCATTCACGAGAGACACACACACACACACAGAGAGAGGCACAGACACAGGCAGAGGGAGAAGCAGGCTCCATGCAGGGAGCCTGACGTGGGATTCGATCCTGGGTCTCCAGGATCACACCCCGGGCTGCAGGCGGCGCTAAACCGCTGCACCACCGGGGCTGCCCTATTCAGACCCTTTTAGAGCCAAACAGGGGTGGTGTTTTCTGAGAAGCTCAGTGAGGTGCATCAAGCTGAGACAACCAAAGAACATAATCAATCACAGTAAAAAAATAAGGCTATGAGCTTGGCTTCTACCTACATGCTGTACATTATGCCTCATGTAGAGATCTGACCATGCATGTGCTCTAGTGAGTTTATTTCTTTTTTTCTGGTCTATTCTAAACGTGGGTTCAGATGCTTACAGTAAAGGCAGAGCTACCACAGATTAGTAACTCAGGCTTGCAACACCGGGAACATGGGAAATAGAAGCAAACACACCAACACTGTGGTTTGATGAGGGCATGACGACAAAAGAGAAAAGTAGGAGAAGAGAAGGCAACACATGAAGTAGAACCCACTTAGTTCCCAACCCTTTGTTCGAACCCTGTTAAGTATCCCACTCTGAGCCACATGACATGGGAGAAAGCCAAAGGACTCATTTGGTGGGATTCATCCTGGACTCACCTCATGACTCCAAAGGACAGATCTGACTCTACTGAACCACACTGCTACATTACCATGGAGACTCTAGCATTCTACCCCATAGGTCAGGGGAGGTATTTCCCCCCTAAAATTTAAGAACAGACCTCCTCAACCACCTTAGCCATGGCAAGACTTCAGAAGCACATGCACTGAGCGTGCCAGTGTGAGTGACTGGGCCCCTGGGGGCACATCTCACATTTGCCTGGAACGCGCACACAGGTGGACATCACGCTGTCACGGTTTAGGCCACACACCACCATCCATATGATTAACAGAGTTTTAAGAGACCTGATGTGAGCCGTGTGGACTCCGGGTGACGATGACTTGTCCGTGACAGTGCTTCAATGGTGACAAACGTGCCCCTCTGGCATGGGATGTTGGCGGCGGGGCAGCTGCGCATGTGGCAGCAGGGCATGTGGGAACTCTCTGCATTCCCACTCAGTCTTGCTGAGAACCTAAATCTGCTCTACAAACCGAAGTCTATTAAAATATCAACACCGACAGCACTGATAACCGTATTTCTAAATCCAAGATTCCCTCGCCGTGTGCTCTGGCCTCAAAGCTGGGCCCTCACTGGCCCTCCTTCCCCGCGGGCCGCATCTCTGCTGCCCATCCAGCTCTGCTCTCAGCTATGGAACTTCAGATCTTTCCATCACGTGTCAAAATAAATAGAGTCCCTCAGTTATAGGGTACCTTCATCCTCCCTTGTTGCCCGCAGACTTCACAGGAGACCATACCTTTCGTCTCCAGAAGAAGAAAGAAGGCTGTGATCTCCATATTGCAACACTTTTATTTACCTTATCTGTAATATAATTAATAGATGACTACGCAGAGATCAAGGCTCTTTCAAAGGAAATGAGACAGCTTCATATGAAACTTGCTCTTTTGAATCAGTCCAGGACTCTATCAAAGTCTGTGTGATAATTTCATGTAAATCCTGGTGTTCCGAATCTGTATCTTTTAACCTGTACCTACCATTTTTAACACAGTACATTTCAAAGACTTCAGAGCCGGGTCTAATTTGTATTACAGAATTATAGTGTAATCGGCAAGCAGCACATCATACTGATTCCTTGAAATTAATACGGAAGTGCCTTCTAAGGACACTCACAGAGGTCTCGTATGTAGTCATCCTACCAGGGCCGTGATGGGGAAAACCACATTCTCAGGTTAAAACCTTCTGGTTTTCCTGCAGTCAAGATCCCGCCGTGGATGGTTGGATTTTGAAACTGCCGTTTGCAGGTCGGGAGGTCCAGTAGTGTCTAGCGTTGCCCCACCATGGGCACAAGCAATTGCAGCTCATCACCATTTGAACCCTCAGTGCACTTGTTTATAGATTCTCCTTTGCTTAATTTGGGAAAATAAAATATTTTACAAGTAGATATTGCTGTCCGTCTCTTTGGTCCATCTCATGGGCTTTCCTAATCCTTCATCACCAGTGTGACTTACACCAACACATCTGGAGGCCAGAAGTCCAAAGTTGAGGCATCCCAGGGCCGTGCTTCCTCCCTCTTCCAGATAATGGTGGCTCCAGGAATCTCTTAGCTTGTGGCCACATCACCTCCAGTCCCTGCCTCTGTCCTCACCTGGCCTCCTACCCTGTGTGTCTGAGACTCAAATCTCCCTCTGGCTCCATCTTATAAGGATGCCTGTCATTGAACATAGAGCCCAGGCTGAGCCCAGGGTGATCTCACTCAGAGAGCTTTGACTTTATCATATTTGCAAAGACCCTTTCCCCAAAAGAGGTCACACTTACAGATTCTGGGCATTGGAACTTGTGCTTAACATTTTAGGGGACACGATTCAACCCATTGCATGTGGAGAGTTCTGGACACCAGTCTTCAGTTCCCAGGTTCTCTTTAGAATGTGAGGATGACTGTTTCCTATGGTCTGCAACTCTGGGGTTCTAGAAGTTTTCAGATAGGAGAACAGTCCCACTTAGCAGGCTGGTGTATGCTGACATCGCCTGCCATCCTCACCATAACCTCAGAACCCTCCAATGTAGCCAGTACAACCATTATGAGACCACAGGTGCAGAGTGGACCAGACACCTGAGCACAGCAGCCGGACGTGGCATGGATGGGGTGGGCTTCAGCCAAGAGCTGCTTGCGAAATCACTTTGCTCATAAAGCTTCAGGACAGTCCCTGTTGCAGCCATTCTTCAGTGCTCACTGCATTTCCTGCACAGATGCAGGACCTCCTCTCCCCCCTCGGGCTGCCCACTGGGTCCCAGGAGGGTCTGCATCTGCCACGTGAGGGTGACGACCTAGGTCCCATTGAGGCTTCCAGAGCTGCCGTTGCCCTTCAGACTGAGGCGTAGGGAAGGGAAAGTGAGCCTTTCCCAGGGTTTGTGCCCATGGAGACAGCTAAGAAGCTCTAACGGTGGAGCCCCTGCCAGGGAGCCCTTCTCCTTTTCTGCGAAGACCCTTCCCATCCCCGTGCCCCTACTCGCTCTCTCAGGGCGGCACCTGCGCTAAAGATGGACGGGATGGTGGCTCCCACCCTGGGAGCAGCAGCAGAACTCCCAGGAAGCTTGTTTGAACGCAGGCACCTGCCTGAGCACCTGGGCCCAGGTCCAGTGGGGGGCGGGGAGCGTGCGTGTTGGGAGTCCCCCTCCAGCTCTGGTGCAGTTTCCCAGCCCCCCAGGAGGGGCCCACAGGGCTGTCACCCCCTTTGTGCTGAACGAACAAGCCTGGAGAGCTGCCCTGAGCTGGCCACGGTCCAGAGCAGGGCGGGAGAGGCTGGGAGGATAACCCTGTCCCGTCCGCCATCCCATCAGCATTCCCTCTGCACCTGTCCCCAGGTGCCACCTTCCCGGTGGTGCAGGTGCTTTCCCTGCTGCCCATAGTGGGGCTTCTTTGGAGGAGCCAGCTCCAAAACTCAGCCCCACTTTCAGCAACTGGTGGAGGAGGAAGCAGGAAGAAGGAAGAGTTGGTGGGGCTGATGGCCCCCCTGACACTCAGGAGCACCCAGGGAGTGAGGTGTGCACTGAGCTGGTCCCCAGCACACAGCTCCGACCCGGTGCCCATGGAGCCTGGGAGAGCAGACAGGAAGAGCACTTGGCCCTGTCTGCGCAAGAGAGACCCCAGCCCAGGGTTGGGTGTCTGGGGGGGACGGGGCTTCTGTGGGGGCAGTGGGGGAGGGCACCCCTGGGGAGGTTGTGGGAGGAGAATTCTGAGGGGTATTGGGGGAAGGCACCCTTTTGGGGGCTGTCGGGGAGGGACTGAGGTTGAGCCTCAGTGAATAAAGACCCTGGCAGTCTCTTCCTGGCCGAGGCACCAAGAGCACATGTCTGTCTTTCATGAGAGGGATTAAAAACAATGATGAAGGGATTTCACTAAATTGTTCTTCAAAGTGTTGCCTTTAAGTGGTAACATCTTGCACCGAGTAGCTGGGCTTCTCTGATGTGGGTGCACCGTCCCCCTCCCCTCCTTGAGCCTTGGTAGTTGGCCTCAGCTCTTTGCAGCGGACAAAGATGCTCTTGCCTGTGATTGCAGTGGCTCGGATCCCCTGCAGCAGTGAGGGAGAGCCCTAGATCGGCAGTTTCTTTCAAGTCCTGGGGAAATGGAGAGCTCCCGGTGGGTCAAACTGCCCCTTGGTCTACTATCCTAAATACACAAGGGTCTCAGGGCAGAGATGGGGCTCAACCTTTAGACAGGGGCTGCTCTCTGCCCTCTACTGTGCACACCCTGGAGCTCTGCCTCTGTTCCCCCTCTAGGGAGCTCTTGCTGTGCTGTGGAAGGAACCCGAGCCAAACAGGCATGGGTGGCAAGCTCTGCTGCCCTCTGACAGCATGACCTTGGGAAAGCTGCTGAGCCTTTAGTGTCCGGTGCTCCTACTCACCTGAGCGCCCAGTGAGAGGATGCAGGGATGAGTCAGGGACAGCTCATGGCACAGCCCCTGGTGCAGAGCAGGTGCTTAATGACTGTTGGTTCCTTTCTGCATTTTTCTTTTCCCAGGGTGGAGGGAGAGGTCCTAAAGAAGTCTTCATGATTAAGACTGTTCAAGGGCATATCGTCAGTATCTGTGCAATACCTTGGTTGTTTCTTGTCACCAGCCCCAAGACTTGGAATTTGAAGAATGCTCATCTTGTCTTCAGGAGTACTGGGGATTTTCTTCCAACTGTGTGGGTCCCTCTCTTCTCTCCTCTCCCATCTGTCTTCTGGGAGACAGGGCCTTCTGGACCCCATGCAGGGGTCTGGGAAGCTAGAGCTAGCGCAGGTCGACCTTACAGTGAAATTTTACCACCCTGGCTCCAGACAGGTCTCTGTCAGCAGACGTTCAGCTGTAATCTGAGTTTAGTTCCCATTAGCCTAATTACTTAGCAGCCAGAGTACTGCGCATGGCAGTTCTGACTCCATCACAAGGGGGAAGGGAGGCAAGGCTGTGCCAAGTGCCTGTGGGGCGAAGCTGCACCCGTGTGCAAGGATTGGAGCTCACTGAGAACTGCTCGAGCCACTCAGAAACCCTGTGGACACTTGTGGTGGAGGTTAGGGAGGGATTAGAAGGAATGGCAGTGTGTGGAGTCCAGGGGTAACAGGCGGGGACAGTGGAGGACGGTGTCAAGGTGTTGACCTGGGGACATCTTGTTGGATTGCCCAAGTCCTTCCTCCCTTTACCTGGAGCTAAGGTGGCCCCATGGGCAACTGTAGGACTCACACTTCTGCCTCCATTTCTGGGTGAGACACTGACTTCCAGTCCTTGGGAGCATTTCTTTACCTTTCAGGAGCTGATGCTGCCCTGGCTTGGGGGCAGCCTTATCTTTTGTCACTTTTAATAATGACAAGACAATTTTGCCAAGAAGTTAACAAAAACCAAAACCTTCCCTATTGACAAGATCTATCACACAAATGGCTACTTTGGGTGTCAGACAAGTCCAGGAGAAAGTCATTAAAGTTTGCTCCTGCCCCCTGCCTGGTGTCAGCCTCATTAGCTGGGCGGCCACACAAGGGGAAGGAGGACAAAGGGCAGTGTTGTTGGGTTGAAGGTGGGAAGAAGGGGCGAGAAGTGATGTCTTTGATTTTTCTGTGGAATTAATTCTAATTTCTACAGTGATGCATAGCACATTTTCGGGACATCCAAATAACCCCAACTAAACATTAAAACCATGCATTGCTATTCTGGGAGTGAAAATTGAAAAGCATTGCTACTTTTGCACAGTCTAAGTCATTATAATTTTATGGCTTTGGTTAACATTGAGCTATAAAATCCAGTAAATAACTGTTAAAAGCAGAGTCATTTGCTCAAAAATATTTTATGAGCTTCATTTTTGGAATGGTTGAACTTTCCACTAGATTTCCTCCTCTCTGTGTACACGGAAACTTTGTGTTGTGTACAACTCTGTGTGTGAACAATACTCCTCCTCCTCAACTGCTGGACGGGTGGATTGGAGGTGGTTGTTCTGTGTCTGGATGATGCAACCAGCCACTGTCTTACACACTATTTTCTAGAAGACAAAGGCTGTATTAGCTCAGCATGCTTTTGGTGGGGGTTACATCTAACTATAGATCACTGCAGCCATCTCAGAGTCTCCCAGACCACTGGAACCTGCTACTGTTTCCATTCTTGGGGTCAAGAACAGAGACCTTGACCTCCCAAGCACTCATTTAGACTTGGAAGCCTATGTAGAGGGAGGTACTAAAAATGACGACTTTTGCCCTTAATGATGTGTAACCATGTGTTATGGGGGAGGATAGGATCCTGAATCACTCCTATGCAGCTGGAACGTGGTGGGTTCTCTACCCATCGTCCCTCATAGGTTCTCTGGACTTGGAGGCACACAAAAACCCCTCAGGCCCAGTAATGACCCAGTCTACATGGGCACACAGCACAGCTTCTGGGAAGAGGGCATCTGGGACTACCATGTGGTGGGAACCACTACAAAGTCCCTAGATATCTGCTTCAGGGCCCATCATTCAGGAATGAAGTCCATGTGCCTGGCATCCTGCCCGGCCCACTGCGGACAAGTTGTAGGTGACTATTTATAACTCTGTGGGCAGTGTGAACCCATCTTAGAGGTATGCAGACTGAGGGCGTTGGGGCTAAGGAGCTTCCCCAGCTAGAAACTGGCAGGGACTCACCTGCATGGCCCTCTCCATGTCCCAACCACGGAGATACGGTGTCTGAGCAGATGGCTCTGTCAGGGCCATGAATCCTATCACAGTGGCACTTCTGTCCTCTGAGGTCCCTGGGCGCAGGCCACCCAAACAACAGTGCCCAGTTGGCTCCATCTGTGCCTCACCCATGCTGCATTTCGATGTGTTCATGCATTCTGGGGTGCATGACACAATTCCTGGTTTGTTGTGAGTGCAGGTAGACTTCAGGTAACCCTGTGTACCTGTGTTGACTTCAATCCCACTCCTTAACTAGCATTTACATTATACATCCACGCCCTTTTTTTAAAAAAAAGATTTTATTTATTTATTCACGATAGACATAGAGAGAGGCAGAGACACAGGTAGAGGAAGAAGTAGGCTCCATGCCGGGAGCCCGATGCAGGACTCGATCCTGGGACTCCAGGATGGCACCCTGGGCCAAAGGCAGGCACTAAACCACTGAGCCACCCAGGGGTCCCCATACATCTACCTTTTTAAAGCAAGGAAACAATCTTGTTTTTTTATTGTCATCATTTTGTTTCATATATGACAGTCCATAAGGGCTGGTTCAGTTGGTAGAGCATGGGACCATTGGTCTCGGGGTTGTGAGTCAAGTCCCATGATGTGCATAGAACTTAAAAAAATCTAGATAAATAAATATATGGCAGTCTCCAGGACCTGTAGTAACAATAGAATTCAGTATTTCAATATTTGGAACGTTCTTGAAGAGGCAGTAATAATACCTTCCATGGTTAAATACTATCCCCGTATGTTCTGGTAAGTTTTTTTTTTTTTTTTTTTTAATCTATCATATCTGGCAAAATAGTTGCCTCTCTTTTCCTGCTATTTTGTTTGGGGAATGTTCATCCCTGAGATGGCCCAATCTGGAGGACCCTGGTGTTCCCAGAATGCCCTGCAGTGGATAACTAAGTGAATGTTTCCATCTGTAGCCCCTGACACCATGTTTCTTTATCAGTGTGAAGCATCCTAAGGGATCTCAGACCCTGATTTTCAACAATATTCACTTTAAGTTAAGGTTTTTTTTTTTTTTTAATGTATAATCTTAGAGTTAGCATTTCTGTCCTAGAGTCTGCTTTTCTCCCTCAACAAAATTGTGTAGTGTTGATCAGTCATGATGGCTGAAGGTGGGTATGTTGGCCAAAAATAATTGGGAAACAGAGAGGGACACCCAGTCACTGTATAAAACCACAAGGGTACCGAGGTGTTCTCCAGCAAGTGAAATGTGTGTGCGTGGGGGTGGCAGAGGGAAGTCCTCTCTGCACTTTTAGCATCAGCCCACATTTAGATGATGACACAACTGATTAAATTTTCCACTTCCCAATAATTGAGTTGAGGTCCCACTTCCGATCAGGAGATAGCACGCCACACCATCTCGGAACTGAAGCACCTAACAGGAAGCTCCTCTAATGGGCTTACTCTGCACCACCATGACACATCCCGCCTGATTGAGCCTGTTTCATTGGTTAAAACTGATGGTGGGAAAGAATAAGTCAGAAAGACCAAGTTGGAAGGAGTGAGTGGTTCTACTTGGGGAACCGTAGTAGCCCTGGAGATTCCTTCTACGAACGCACAGAGACTGTCATACAAGTTACTGTTAGGGTTTATAGATGACACATTGGGAATCATCACTGCTGATTTGTCTGTTTCCCGCCTCCCTGACTTTATAAGGGAGGCCAGCTGAGGACACAGAAGGAAGGTGTCAAATGTGTCTCAGATGTCAGATCTCCACTTATCACGTTATCACCTCATTGTTCGCTCCCAGGAAGCAAATAGGAGAATAACCCACGTGCACGTGAGGAAGCTGAGGACGGGACATTGGAGCGCATCCCTCAAGGCTTAGGGACGGTGGAGGACATCCCAGGCCTGCAACCCGCCCCTGGACGTGCTGGAGTTGGAAATCACATCTTTTCCATTCCATCGTGCATCTGAGGAGACACTGACGCTCGGCCCACCGTGAAATAGTGGCTGTAATTATGACACCGCTGGGGGTTCAGTGTGTCACGTGCCTGCATCGCACCCCACATCACACTCCAGCTGGAACACATGGTGGTGGCAACCTGCCCCCCTCTACCCAGCCAGCCCCGGAGGCGTCCCTTCATGCTCCACGTGGGAAAAGGGCACGGCCAGGACCGAACAGCTATTCAGCATGCGCCTTTTACGGCCCGTCTAACAGAGATGTCTGAGTCTGTACATTTTTCATGGTCTTCATCTGAATCCAGATAGTAAACGCTATGTCAAGATTTAGAGCCCAGGAAAGAAGTCCATTACCATTCTCAGTGGGTGCCACTTACGTGCCTCTAAGCCACATCTGTCGAGATGAAATGCATTCCCGGGACATCGGGCCGCCTGGCGGCTGTACGGTCGCTACGGAATGTGGAGCGCTGGGCCAGCGTGGAGCTTGGGGCTGCCTCGGTTCCTCCGGGGGCCCTCCCTCAACCCGGAGCTTGAAGCCGCTTGCCTGCTGTCCATAGGGGTGCCCCGTCCACCTGTCCCCCAGGACCAGGCAAGTCCCAGACTACTGGCACGGCCTGGATTGGCAGGCAATGTGTTTTTCCTGAGACTGAGCCCCACATCCCGCTCTATTCCATCAGTGTGGTCGGGAGAACTGACTGCCGTTCCACGAGGAATATCTTCACAAAGAAATGAGAAGGTCCTTGCAGACACCAGCCCACACGCCGGAGAGAGAATGCCCAGGCCCTGCTCCTGCCCAGCCTCTGCTCCCCGTGGCCGTTGCCACATGCACGGCTCTGGCCACTTTGCTCCTGGGCCACTGCAGCCCTGCGCCTCCCCTCTGGCTGGGACAGTGACCGGCTCACAGGTGGCCAAAATTCATTTTTTTTACTTTGCAGTCACATTGGCCATTGAATCCTGGTTAATTTTACTTCTTGATGAACTCAATATGAGAATTCATTTTTGAAAAATCATTTTTTAAAATGTAATGTTACTATTGTGAGCATGAAAGACATGTCTGTGTCCCAAGTTTAAAGCCACACGCCAAGGGCGACCTGACTTCTGCAAGACAGACTCCTTAGTTTCTGGTGTGTCTTTCCTGTGCTTTTTTTTTTTTTTTTTTTGCAGAAATAGGCAGGTATATATAAACATTCATTTATATTTCCATCCTTCTTTTCTTCTTTTTCAAAAAGTAGCTTGTTATCTCACTTTCTTTTTTTATTTACTTGTCTTGATTAAAGACGTATCTGGAAATTCTTGACGTCGACTTCTAGAGAATGTCCTTGTTCTTTCTACACCTGTGTAGCCCTCCGTTGTGTGGAGGTACCAAGGTTTATTCAACCTTTCCCTTGTGGATAGGTACCTGCACTGTTATACCTCGACAGAGAGATCAGATAATGTCCTGCAAAAGCACGCCGCTCCCTTCCCTTCAGGCAGATGCGGTGGGGGGTATGGTATGTTAAGCATCTATTATGCTTGCTGAAAATATCCAACCCGGGTCTCATCATGAAGAAACAAAAAGACAAATCAGAATGTGAAACATTCTTCCAAAATGTCAAGACCAGGAAGGACCAAACCGCACATGAGATGGAGCAAGTGGGGGAAGGAAAATGAAGACCCTCAGCCACTGAATTCTGTTCTTGGGCCTCGGTGGGCCCAGGACTGAGCTGAAAACAGAGGATCTCTCAATGACCTGTTGGGGACAACTTAGGAAGTTTGACTATGAGCCATCTACTAATGATCTGCGACATCCGTGCTAACCCCTTGTCTGTGATAATGCTGTTGGCATACGGCGGTGACATGGGGGACATCTCTGATGAAGGGTTGGGGGGAGGTTGGGACATCCACAGCTTATTTTCAAGTGGTCCAGGGAAAATGTGTGTGTGTGATATGTGTGAGTGTGAGCGTGTGAGTGTGCATGATGTGTGTGAGTGTGTGATCAATGTGTGTGATGTGTCAGCATATATGTGTGAGTGTGCAATATTTGTGAGTATGATATGTGTGAGTGTGTGATGTGTGAGTGTGATTATGGGTGTATTATGTGTGTGAGTGTGTGTGCATGTGTGCCGGATGGGGGACAGACAGCAAGAAACCAACAGAGGGGCCGAGGAAAAAGCCAGTGTGACTTTCATGAACAACTGGTAAACACATGAAAAGTATGTGGATTCTCACTGTGCTAATTAAAAAAAAAAAAACAACTCATAGGTTTGAAGTTGTTCAAAATTCACAACAAAATAAATAAATTGGAGAAAATGTTCTCTATGAAGACAAAAAAAAAAAAAAGGGCAGCCTGGGTGGCTCAGTGGTTTAGCGCCGCCTTCAGCCAGGGCGTGATCCTAGAGACCAGGGGTCGAGTCCCACATCCGGCTCCCTGCATGGAACCTGCTTCTCCCTCTGCCTGTGTCTCTGCCTCTCTCTCTCTCTCTCTCTCTCTCTCTCTCTCTGTGTGTGTGTGTGTGTGTGTGTGTGTGTCTAGTGAATCAATAAATAAAATCTTTAAAAATAAAGACAAAAAAAATCCCCAAACCCCAAAGTGATTCTGCTTTATGTTAGGTCCTCCTTTGTAACATATCTGAGACATTAGGGAAGTACTTGTATGATCTGAACACATGTGCTCAGTTTTGGGTTAATTCAAGCAGATTTAAGCAAATGAAGCACACTCTGAAGTAAAATGTGAGGATCCCAACACTTGAGAATTTAGAGCAATGCCTCACACCGTGCGCCTGCTCTCCGCAGTGTTCCCGACTGAGGTGGGTGTGTGGGTGCCACGGAGGGCCCCGCATCCCTGCCTTGCCGCCAGCTCGGGGAGCTTCAACCCGGATCAGTGTCCTGGGTTCTAAAGGAATCTGGATCTTCTTGATGTCACGAGGAGATCAGAGCCCATGTGCTTCCTAGACTCTCAGACGCGGCCAGCTCCATAAAATCAGGGTCTGGAGTCCAGCCTGGAGCCACGGAGGTGACTTGTCATCAGTCCCTTGCAGCCCACGGCGGGGGTCTGGGCCCCCTAGACCTCCCAGTGGGTGGGGAAGGGAGACCATGGAGCCAGAGTCCCCATGAGGACACGCCCATCTATGCAAAACAGGCTTTCATAGAATTGGGGCAAATCTCCAAGGAATTAGGCCAAGCAGGGCCAAGGGCAGCACCTGAACTCGGGTTCCTGATGCTAGACTGCACCTCGATCCCCATCCCAGGGCAGTGACTCAGGGCCAGAAGGAGCTGGGGGCCAAAAGAGGACCCCGGTCACAGCACTGACGCCTCTGGGTGAGGGGCTACTGCCCATCCCCGGGGGCTCCGGGACAGAAGAGGGAGTAGAGGAGCCATAGGCCGGGTGTCAACTACATTTCTGGGCGGGGAGGGGCTCCGGGGTACCCGAGGGGGAGGCGCCCGACGCCGTGCTTCCCGTTCTCTGTCGAAAGCCACCTTTCCTAAACTTGGTTCTCAGTGTTTGGGGGGAAAATATGGTTAGAATAGTGGATAATTAAATATCACATTTCCTTATTCTAAGGTGCTGACAACTGTAATATGCACCATTAACTCAATAACGGTTTTTCTGGAATTCATCTGAAATTTAATGCCAACCGGGCTTCCCAGATGCACCCTGACTTCAGAAATGTCTCAAAATGCATCTGAGTGCAAGGAAATACTGTGGGTTGGGGTGACTTGGGGTGAAATGAGGTGGTAAGTGTCTCTCTGCAAAACTTCTCTGAGACTGTAGCACATTTCCACCCGGCGCACATCTCTAGGGCCCGCCTGCAGATCAAAGCCCCTCACCCAAGGGGGTCCTAGATGGTGGAAATTGCCCCACATCTCTGCCTGTGAGTGATCGGGTCCCTTGGCTGCCTTCAGGGGGTCCTAGGGGTTCAGACAACCCACAGAAGGTGCACAGCAGTGCAGGCGCTCCTCAGGGGATGCCTAGCCTCCCAGCACCCCCAGACCTCCTGCCCCTAGGTCCTTCCAGCTGTTTTCGTTGCTCCTTTGTGACCCTGAAAAGGGAAGGAAGGTGAAGCCATCACTGCCGGTGATCCCCACACACTCAGTAGTTTCCTGATGCCGTGCCATGCCGGAGTGTGCAGGTGCACCACAGATGCACATACGCTGCCAAGAGGAGGGATTATCAGAGACATTGGAGCTACTGATATATTTATACAACAGATATTTACCAGTTGCCAGGATTCTTCTAGACACAGAGATTGAGCAAGAACCTAATAGAAGGAGCATCCTATATGCCAGTGGTGGGAAGAGTCAGTACATTCATGTAAAATATAGAGGATATTAGACAATTCAAGTACCCAGGAGACAAAAAAAGAAAAGAAAAGATTGGAAGAACAGTGAAGGGGTCGTTGGCTGGAAACCTGATCAGAGTGGGAGAGAACTGGGTAGGCACTCCCTGCGTGGCCGGTCCTGGGGCTCCCCAGTGCTGGCTTCCTGCGGTGGGGACCCACTGGTCTGGATCCTCCTCTGAGACACTGCCCTGCGGTGGAGTGACCACAGGGTTGTGGACATTTTTATGACCTCATTGGGGTGTCATAGGTGGGTTTAGTAAATATAAGGATGTGGTTTGTGCACACTACCTGTGTGGTTACAGCCATTAGTAAGATTGTACCCATCACCCACGGGTCACCTTGCCTGGGTCGAGGCATGAAGATTCCAGGTCAGAGTGGCCGGCTTGTGGCAGGTGTGTCCCTGTGTGCCAGCACTGGAACCAGGTCTGAAGCCCACAATGGCAGGACAATCTTCCAACCATGGCTCGTATTCAATTCCCAGCATGGGGGGTTTGGTTCTCCTCCATGCTTGCTCAAAATAGAAGCCCTTGCCTTTCAAGATTGTCCCTGCTTAGGTGACACACCCCATTGTCGATGTAGGATATTTCCCCTTCTTTCTCTCTATTTTTTAAAAATGGGAATTAACCAAAATGGAATTACCAGATGTTGTTGGTAGAGCACAGACTTGTTGCATTGCCACACTCCAAACATCAAAGATAAAAAACCAAATTTCAATCAGACGTGCTACATCATCAATCTACTCTCCATATAAAAATGATGTTAGTAAATCATTGTCATAAGAAGAAGCAATAAAAATGTGGAAAGCAGTATTATAGAAGTGTGTCTTGAAGTTGATTAATAAGACTCGTTATCATTTTGGATTTTGTGATGTATATGGTCTTCCTCAAACTTTAAAAATCTATAATTTGCTATCCTTCTGAATAAATACCTACTTTTGTGTCTAATTTTTCATTGACAATTTTGTATGATTTATTTTTAAAAAGGCCCCATCTCACCCCTGCCTCAACCCTTGTGTAAGCTTCTGTCACCCAAAGCCTGGATCTGTCTCAGCCTGCAGATATTAAGGGGATGAGCTTTCTCGATAGAGAATCATGTGCAAAGGCCCTGGGGTAGAAGTGTGTTTGGGTTATCCAGGGAGCAGTGAGGAGGCTACTATGCCTGGAATTAATGAATCATGCATGGGGCAAGCAGGGAGGTGGTCCATGGGTGTGGGTTTGGTGGGGTCATGGAGGCATGGTTTGGCATTTATGAAGAAAGAAATGAGGGTCTTTGGGGGCACTGGGTCTGAGAAGCAGCCCGATCCCACTTATGCTTTATGGAGTGATTCTGGCTGCAGTGTTAAGGACTGCTCTCAGGGTTGTCCATGGCCCCTCTTAGCTACTCCCAAGGTACTCAGCCTGGCTCCATGTTCTGGGAACACTTCCCCCCAGTGAGATATAGACAATGCTTGATGATGACATGGAACTGACCTCCAAACACCTCTCAGGGGCGTCATATCTGGTCGGAACACCACCAGGAGGCAATGACACTGCTTTAGAGCTGGACGAGGAGGTGTTCACCTGACCCCGCAAGCCAGCCTTCCACAGCCTTGCACATACTGATTCGTGGTGTGAACCACAGAGTCTGCTTTGGACAAGAGGGGCAGCAACACATGCATGTCGAGAGAGTGGAATGCACGCTGCCTGAGGGGCAGTATGGGATGCAGTATGCTTTGAAGTCACCCTTTATGCTTTATTTTGAGATAATTTGAGAATCACCTGCAGTTTTATGAAATAATACAGAGAGATCCCTCATGCCCAGTTTCCCACGATAATAAACAACTCGCACAAACGTGGTACGAAATCACTGCTGAATAACAACATTGATATCATCCACCCATTCTGCCCTGATTTCCCAATTTCCCACATGTTCTTTGTGCATGCATTTAGTTTTGTGCAATTTTACCACCTGGACAGATTCAAGCCTGGACCACCACAATAAGGACACACACATTCCCAGCCCCAACGGAATTCTACATGATGCTCTGCCTTCTACAGCCACACCATTTCCTCCTGCCCGGCCCCTACTTAGCACCTGGAAACCAGCCAATCTGTTCCCTATTTCCAGAATTGGGTCATTTCAAGAATGTTATGTAAATGGATTCACACAGTATGGAAACTTTGGGGATTGGATTTTTTTCCCACTCAGCATTAATTCCTTGAGATTCATCTGGCTCTTGTGTGTGCCGTGAGTTCATTTCTTTTTATCACTGAGTGGCATTCCATGGCATGGATGGGCAAGACACATTTAAAATATGTTTCTCTAAGGGTTAATGTCTAAAATATATAAAGAACGTATGCAACTCAACACCAAAAAAATAAATAAATAAACAATCCAATTAAATTAGGCAAAGGTCGTGAACAGACATTCCGCCAACAAAGACATCCAGATGGCCAACAGACACATGAAAAGATACTCAACATCATTCATTGTCGGGGAAATGCAAACCAGAACTACAATGATATGTCACCTCACACCTGTCAGGTTGGTTAAAATCAGAAACACAAGACACAACAGGTGTTGGCGAAGATGTGGAGAAAGGAGAGCCTTCGTGCACTGTTGGGGGGAATGCAAGTTGGTGCAGCCACTCTGGAAAACAGTCTGGAGGTCCCTCAAGAAGTTAAAAACAGAGCAAGCCTATGATCCAGCAATTGCATTACCAGGTATTTACATGAAAAAAAGATGAAAACACTAACTCTAAAAGATATATGCACCCCTATGATTATTGCAGCATTATTTACCGGAGCCAAGATATGGAAGCAATCCAAGTGTCCACTGACAGATGAATGGATAAAGAAGCTGGAAAATATTATGGAATATTACTCAAGCATAAAACAGAGGTAAGTCTTGCCATTTGCAACAACAAGAATGGCTCTATAATGCTAGGTGAAATGAGCCAATCAGAGAAAGACAAACGCCATATGATTTCAGTCCTATGTGGCATTGAAGAAATAAAGGAAAAAGAGACAAATGAAAAAAGAGACTCTGAGCTAGGAGAACACACCGATGGTCAGGGGAGGGGAGCTGGGCAGGGGGAATGGGGGACACAGGTGATGGGGATGAAGGAGCACACTCCTCGTGATGAGCACCGAGTCATGGACAGAATTGTTGAATCACTATACTGTACGCTGAAGCTAATATAACTCTGTGTTAATTACACTTTAATCAAAATTCTCTAAAAATCAAAAATACATTTCTCATTATCGCAATCCCTGGGAAAAAGTCTCAAAGGATTCCCAACATGCTCTGAGTGATTTCAGGGTCCTCGAGATGAGTTCATGCCAGTGCAAGAGAGCATACTCATGTGAGTCTACATCCAGCGGGGTTGGTCGAGAGAAACCAAGGGAACCCTCTGGAACTCTCCTGGGCCCTGGTCAGTGGCAAGGAATCACTGGGATGAGTGGGGGCAGTCCCTATTGATGGCCCTTAGGGCTCCTAGGGCTTGTGGGGTGGATGGTACTAGAGGAGGCTCTGGGCTTTGGTGTTCCCTAGGGTGTGGGGTCACGTGCTCCTCTCTCTGGAGAGTGTTAGGGAAGCTGTGTTTCTAGGGCTCGGCTAATGGGAGATGGTCGCCCCCAGGACCACAGGAGGGTGGCTGTAACTCAGCCTACTGTGCACTTCCAATAGGGCTTTCCTCGGATGTAGAAGAGCCCCTACCAGTTCAGTCCACGGCATCGCGGACACCACTACCTTCCTCTCTCTGAGAATAAATTGGTTAATTTTGCAGAGTGCTTTGAAAATGCAGAGTGCCGTAAATGCTCGTGCTCTAAGTGGGCCCCACATGTGCACTAGAAGGAGAAGGTGCAGAGGGGGCTATGGCTTGTAGTTTGCATAGTAAATTTCATGATTGCTTCTGGAAATTATGCTTTCTTATTTATAAGTCTTGTCAAAGAAATAAATTGAATGGAATCACCAGATGGCCCTAAATATTGTCTTTATTGCTTAGAACCATCTTTAGAGAGCTTTTGTGCTAGGGACGGGGAGCCTTGCGAATGGGACCGCGGGTGGCAAAGGGACACAGCGCCTAATTCCAATGATTGTCACGGCCATCTATTTATTTGCTCAGGGAGGTGAGGGGGAGACCATCTCATCTAGACTTATTAAAGCGTCCAAAAGTGTAACACTCTTCAAAAGGGTCACTATAAATATGCCACATACTATATTTCATGGAGTTTATGGGAAAGGAAATTGAAATCTCCTAAAAATAGAATTGAATCTTGTCCAAACAATATTGGATACACCAAACGAGTGTTTTTGTTATTACATATAACAGGCTGATATTCTGAGCACATTTTCATAAACCTTTAGTTTGTTTTCATAAATGTTGGACTTTCCTACAATTCTTAGGTTTCTTACAATTACCCACCAGCGTGACAGTGTTTTAAAAATGAAAATGAAAGGCTCGTTTGTGGCAGGGCCACCCCTCCTCCCACCCTTCCTGCTCAGGTAGCTGGCTCTGCTCCCGCGGTCTCCGGGCGGACCCGGGCGCCAGTGGGCCAGGGAACGGATCCGGACCCTTCTGGAAGCGTCCTTGGTCTGGCAACACAAACGAAGTCTCTACCATTGAAACCCCATCTGCTGATCCACAGGACAGGCTTATGCCCTGAGAACCCAATGCCATTGGACACCAGAGACACGACCCAGCACTATGAAGCTTCTGAGTCATTCCCCCAGGAGGAAGGAAAAGAGGCCCATTTGTTGAGGCCACCCTTTTTAGGGTATTGAGCCCTCATATCCCATTATTCATCCACTTGGACACCAGGGAAGGAGTGAAATGTCCAGGGATTGGTGTATAATAGCAGGAACAGACATGCACTGTATTTCAGATTACACCAGTGCAGACAACGTCATGCATCCACAGCCCCATCTGGACCCTGGTCCTGGATGCAAGGGTGGAGGGAGGGAACAGGGAGGCCTCACACCTGTGTCTTCCAGGAAAGGTGTACAGTCTGAGCCTCAGCACCAGTGCATCCAAGTCCACCCTTTGTGTGGTGGCTTTGCTCTGCTTTTGTGCCAGAAGGAGGCCCAAGGAATTCACGACAGAGCTCTGGGTTTCCCAGTCTGCAGAGACTTCACACAGAGCCGAGGTTCTGGAACAGGAGTTGTGCATAGACTCTCTGTACAATGGATTAATCTTCTGAGCTATCCCTAGTGTCGACAGAGATTATTTTAATTTCTAGTACTTAAATATGTACACAAATAAAGCTAGCACAAACCCTTTGCACTTGCCATTAGACATGTAGAGTTGAGAATCAGATGCAAGCGAAACTTTCAGTGATATTTAAACAAATAGCATTGGTGGTGGTGTGTGGCTGACATTAGGTTGCTGCTCCCAATGTGGCTGCGCTCTGACCCCAGGGCTCGGTTTCTCTGTATTTCAAGGTGACTCTCTTCTCCAATGAACTACAGAGAAAGGCCCTTCAACCACCATCAGGACAAGTGGACTTTGCTTGGTATGTAAGCGTCCCAGGTTAGCCAGTGACCCTTCTGCCTTTTCCTTATTAGCAGAGGCCATGATTAGGGCCAATTCATTCATAAAACAAAGCAGACAGGAAATAGGTCCTTTTTTTAAAATTAGAATTAAAGTAAAAACACAAAATCAAAACCAACTTGCAAAAGAAAAGACCCGTGGATTTCTGAGAGTGTGTACGGGCCCCTCCTGGTCTGAAGAGCACACTTATCAAAAAATTATAAGCTTTGTTCTGGAGCCTTTAGGTCACAGCACCTAAGACCAACTTTCCTTAGGAGTTATGCAGAGGGGAGCTTGAACGTTGTATGGGGAAGCACCTTAGGGATGCCACCCTGAGCAGTGTCAGCAGCACCACTCTTGGTCCATCATGATGTGACTTACACATCTCTGAAATGAGGATTACAGCGAGTTTAGTTAACATCCATCACTTCACATAGATATTTTTTTTTAAAGAAAAAGTTATCTTTTCTAATGATACAAACTCTGAGGATTTACTCTCTTAGCAGCTTTAAAACATGCCATCCAGCAGCGTGAATGATGGTCATCACGTTGTCCGTGACGTCCTGGGACTTATTATCTCATAACTGAATTTGCACCTTCAGTCACCTCCTCTAACTCTGCTCCACCACCCCTGGCTCTGGTGACCACAAATCGCATCTTTTTTTCTGCGAGTTTGCTCTGTGTTTGTCCTCTTAGACCCCCACATGTAGATGAGATCATGCAGTATTTGTCCTTCTCTGTCTGACCCACCTCACCCAGGTGATGTCCTCAGCTCCATCCATATTGTCACAAATGGCAGGATTGTTTCTTTTTAATGACTGGATACTATTCCACTGTATTCCAGTGGTATTTCAGCATATGTAACTTAATCACTGGTAGCTTGATTCAGTTGTTGGGCCAAATCCAGCAAGGGTTCCCAGAGTGCCTGCACAGAGAAGGCTCACTTGTCACTGTGGGCTGTGCTAGCCTGACCTTGACCTCAACCTCACCTGCTGCCTCTGCACCCCCAGTCACTCTGCTCCCCTCTGCTCTCCACACTCTGTCTGGCATGACATGGTCATGGCAGCTGGCATGGCTCTGGTCCCTCCTGAAAAGCTACCTTCTCCATGAGGTCTACCCAGGACACTGTCCTCCCACCCAGCTTTTCCTTTGACTCCCACTCCCTGCTTCTTTTAGTTTTCATTGCATGAAAAAGCAATCTGCTTATTTGTATGGGTATATCCTTTCCTCTCCCTCAGAATGTTACCTTCAGAAGCGAGAGAGAATTAGGGATCTTTGGCCATTCAGTTCCCCAACGGATCCCACATGCCTGAAGCAAACATTTTTGCTGAAGAAATGAACACAGAAGTGGGTCCCCAGCAGAGTGGACAGTGTGTTCAGAGGTTCTGACAAGCAGCTGCCCCCCAGCAAAGCTGCAAACACTGCCTGACCTCCCAGGTGAGAGGTGATGGGAGGCTCAGGGCTGTGTGGCTCCCCTTCTCCATGGTTCCTTTCAACCTTAATATTTTAAATTATAAACCAAACTGCTAGTGAGAGAGACTATAAAACCAGGAGGGATGTTGTTTTCAGAGGGAAGAGGGATCCTGGAGAGGGAAGGTACAGAAGTGTGCCTCAGAAGAGGGCAAGGCCACGCGGGCTTCGCTCCGTCATGCAGCTCCTCACCTGTTTGAAGGCAGCTTCTGTATGTGTCACTCCTGTGCTGTTAGAAGTTTAGTCTTTTGTTAAATTATTTAGAGCTTTTGGGGACTGCCAATCAGGACAGGATTAAAGCTAGGTATTCCTTTTTTGGTCCTGTTGGTCTGCTGCTACATATTTTCAGTAACAAAATATCATCAGGAAGCACAATTTCCATAGAAAAAAATTAGCATTGGATACAGATTAATCCAGCTGAGTGTGGTTTGCCCTGGATCACAGCAAGAGCTGGACTTTTGCTCTGATCGCTGAGAAAGGAAATTTTGGAAAAAAAATAACAGCAAGATTTTTGTATGTCTTCTTTCTCAACTGCTTTTTTAGTTTTAATTACAGTAATTTGAAGGTGAAATGTGCTTCCTGTTAAGTTGAATGTAAAACTGACTTGATGTTAGCATTATTAGAAAAATCATTAGGAAATTATAAACATGTATAACAATCTTGAAAAAGCCCTGTGTGTAGATCTTGTCTAAGCTAAAAGCTTATTTTATGAATCTTATTACTTTAGGCAAGAAGAGATGCATCTCTCTGAACACTGTTGATGGTCTTCTGAGATGGCAGGACCTGTGCACTCCATCAGCACTTAGGGGCCCCTTGGGACTGTCTGTGGAGACCACTCAACCATCTGCAAAGCACTCCTAACCAGACGTTTCCTCTATGTCTGTGAACTCTCACAATGCTGGGCTTTGGTGGCTTGGTCCACATCCTCTGTTCACTCTGAATATGGAAATTGCAAGTCCTACCCAGTCCCTGTCTTTGGTGACATTTCCCTCTGAGGAGAGATACCAGGAGCTACTGAATGCTTGTGACAGCCTAGGCCTAGGCCAGGCTTTGTACATCCGTCTCCCCACTTAATTCTCACAGTGACAAGAGGACATTTCCTTTTATTGAGAATTTAGAGATGGGGAAACAAAGGCTCACATAAGTCCATGCAAGTCTTGATGCACAAGACCTACTAGTAAGATTGCCTGATGAGAAAAGTCTTCATTCTTAACCACTGTGCATACTGCTTCAAGAAGAAGAAAGAGAACAAGGGGGTGGAGGGATAATTATTAAATCCATAATATTTGATAGATGCTTTAGTTGGCATTTGTCCCTGTAATCTTACACAAGCTTCAAGGCAAGCTTAGAGGGAGGGGTTATAACCTCCATTTTTGGGTGAGAAAGGGGAAGCTCAGAGAACCGGAGGGACATTCTGCAGGTCAGATAGCCAGGCAGCGGCTGGGCTGGATTAGAATCCAGACCCACTGTGTGCCTCCCATCACTGCAGACTGCCCCATCCTGCTGCTGAGTCCCCCCTGAGACTGCACCTGGCCTTGTTCTCTGAATTCTGAGACAGAATGCTCACTGTTCGTGTTCCCTTGACAGTAAACTGCAGACCGGACTCAGTGTCGTCAGGTGTGTTGGAGAAGCAAGGAAAGGAAATGGAGTTTATAAACACATCCTTCTCTGTGAGGAGCGCTGCCCAAACCCCACTGTGGGCCTCATTCCAACCGTGTTTTGATTTTGGGCTTTCAAGTGAGCAGAAAAGATTTGCCAGTGGACATCAGACACCCTGCAGATGCCCCCCATCCCCAAGCCATTGCAGGCAGCCAAGCCCAGAGCAGTACCTTCAGAGAACCTACAGAGGCATCCAGTCCTCCATCTGCAAGGTGAGGAGCAACGTCCCCCCAGTCATCGGCCCAGCCTCCACTGGCCAGCTGGGTAGCAGCTGCCTGAGGGCCCTCCAGCCACGAGGCATAAAAGCCTAAGTGCCTGGCAGCTGGCCAGGGACCAGCCCACCAGCGGGTCTCAGGCATCATCACTCTGCACTCTCTCTCCTCTGAATCTGTGAGTAAATAAATATATTTATGTTTCAAGAGGAAAAGATCATAACTGCCAGGTTTGACACAGCCAGGCCTCTGTCATGCCAGGGCCGTGTGTTTCTTTGAGCTTCGGGATGACTTTCTCGGGCTTGCGGCAACAACCGGACTCCATTCATGTGGGAAGCAAGAGCGTGACACTTCCCACATGGTGGTGGCTCCTTGTCCAGGTGTGGTCTTGGAACAAGGTTGCCTTAGCCTGCCTTTCTCCTTCTAATCCCTGTCTTCATAAATAGATGCTTGGGTGGCCCGGAAGCCATCCCTGTGCTGTGTTTCCCCTTGACCCCGACTCCACTTGAAACACCCCTTCCCAGGGCTTCCTTTGCTCACCAAGCAGCTCTCCCACCTTCTGAGCTGCAGCAGGATGCATGGAGAAGCAAATCCTTCTCTGATTCCTGCTGCCTCTCAAAGATGCTATCGATCAATAATGTACTGACTCTCAAGTAGTAGCTCCCAAAGCTGAAGGCAGCTGAGCAGGGGACAGGTGAGTGAGGCACCTGTGGCACATTTAGGGAGACCCTCCCTCTCAGGGTTGTGCAGGGCTTACTTGTTGTGCCCTGGGCACCACGCTTGCCCCACCCTGGTCCTGGCCCCATGCCGGAGCCAGCTTGCACGGACAGTGGAGGACACCCGTGCACCTCCTCCCAATTCAGTGATGGCATGTCACTGGATAATTCTAGATATCTGTCTGTCTCCTCAAATCATCACCCTTCCCACCACCCCCGATAACTGTCTCTCTCTAGAATCACCCCCATCCCTTTCTAGATAATTGTCTTCCTGAATCATCACTTGCGAGGTCAGTGATTGTTTTTTAGTGTTGATGGGTTTGAGTGTTGGGCCTTTCCGTCACAGACAAATGGGGAGGAGAGTCCCTCTTGCCTCCTCTGTGTGCCAGGCCACCGTAGGTTCAGTCTCATCCTTGGCCATTGTGCATCCTGGGACCCAGATAGCTCTTCTGCATCCAGGCCTGTGTTAGTTTTCTTGGACTGCTAAGATAAAACATCACAGAGTGCACTGCTCCAACAAGACATTCATTTATCACAGTTCTGGAGACTTGGAATTCTGGAATCAAGGTTCTGGGCCAATTTAGGTTCTGGTGAGAGCTCTTTTCCTGGCTTGCCTCTCTCTCTGTCCTCACATGGCCTGTGCTCCCTGCATGCCCATGGAGAGAGAGAGAGAGAGAGAGAGAGAGAGAGAACTCTCTGGTGTCATTTCTTATAAGGATACTAACCCTACTGATCAAGGCCCTACTTGTATGACCTCATTTATCCTTAATTACATCCTTGGAGGCCCCATTTCCAAATACAGCTACCCTGGGTATTTGGAGGGGTATACAGAATTCAATCATAACAATGCCCAAGAAAGACCAGGCTCAGGAAAGTTCGACATGTATTCTGGTCAAGAACTGTCTTTGCAGAGTTGTAGTTTCATTCTGAATGCGGAGGAGATTGAAAGCATGTGAATGCCTGTGTACACACTGACAGAGGGGACACGGTTCAAATAATCCCAGTGAGGCAGGTTCTCCCTCCCATGTGTGAACTGTGCCTTTCACCTGGCCACTGATCACAGGAGCTGCATGAGTGAGGAAGAGCGGGCTCAGTCCAGTAAAGGCTACCCCGCAGTCAGATAAAATGTGAGGGCTCCAGACCTAAAATCCTGAGACCATGAACCACAGAGGCTCCTGCTTATCTTCCCAAGTAGACCTGGATTCCCTTGGTTTAAATAAGTATTGTTCCATGAATTTCATTTAAAAAAGAAAATCCAACAGGTACACAGAGATGTATGTGCAAGCAGAGCGTTGTGTACAAAGTGACATTCTTTACAGGCTTGTGAGAGCTGCATTCTGGCCAAAGCGCCAGTCAGTGGAGGACACGTTCACAAGCCTGGTGGCTTCCCCATTCCGTCCACCTGTGCCCTGGGCCACCTCCCAACCCCAGAACTGTGCCCAGCTCAGTCGGGGCACTCAAAACAAATTACTGGATGGACAAATGAAGGCATTGTATGATATATTTTCTCATTTTTCATAACATATTATGATAAACAAAATCAGAACCAGATCTCTTTTAGCATATTTGTCACAAGTGATTCACGTCCAACAGATGCTTTATAAGAAAACTGAATTTGACAAATGAGTTTTTTGGGTTGTGAGGATGTTAGTAATCGTGTACATTTTAATGAAGGCGAATCACTCAAGCTAGCAAGTAGGATGCATCAGGTATTCGATTTCATCTTACTCCCCAACAATCCTCTTTTCTACTGATATTTATGACCATCTGCTAGTCATCCTGCCCCATCCTTCCTTCTTTGCTTCTTTCTTCACCCATAGTCTTCTTTTCATTCATTCAGTCCATCCATTCAAATATTCATTTACCTTAGAGATCTCAGTTGGCTCATTCCCAGAAATAACTCCAGGAAGCAGGACAGACCCCTGGTAATGACCAATTTTATTGATGTCACAGATATTTGCAATGGGACAAAAGTTTAAGATATCCACTAAATTCATATTTTTTCCTGGAAGGAGGGAAGATTGCTCACAGGGAGTCATTGCCTACTTACCTATCTCTATTGGATGTATTTTCTTCTGATTCTGTGATCTCTGCCTATAAATGATCAGGGGCATGAATGGAGATTATGCTCCCAAACTGCTCGTTACAGGAAAAAGGATGTGCAATTTTTTCATGGAGTTAGTTGATTGCTTTAAATGTGAAGTTCTTCATTTTGTTGCTTCTAAAAAATGATATTTTAAGACTGAACACAACACAGGTGGAGTATACTTTCTGACTATCATGTGAGGGGAACCAGCTAATCCACGGATAAGACTTTATCTGACCCTGCTAGCATGGTGCGGTGAAGCATGTGGTCTTTCGTTTTTCTTAGAGAGGCATGTAGACACAATTTCCTCAGGACCTGAGCAGCAGCTGACTAGTGCCCTTTCCTTGTGTCCTAGCCCCATTTGTCTGAGGCACGGTGGTGGGAGCCCATGGGACACAGGCACATGCAGCCCGCCTGTCAGAGGGGATTCTTCTTGCAGCAGTTGCTGAGTGTCTCCCAGAGCAGACGCTGCCCTCTTTCCTGATCACTTAATCTATCAGAGGGAGGGCTGAGCGATCTGAAACATCTCGTACTTTCAAGTGTTTCCAGATATGAGGGCAGTCCATGGCTTTGGTTCTTTGTGAGTCTGTTCTCTTCATGAAGAGGAATGTGAAACAAGAACCAGCTGACTCTAGGATATTATAGTCAAGCAATTTGTATTTAGAAAGCCTTTAAAATACATTTGAGCCAATTGCTATGGTGCAGCTTTTACCAAAGTGTTTGAACAGTTTTGCGGATGGGGTGATGGAGCAGGCTCAGGAGCCAACGGGGCTTGGGCTGCATGTTCTGGCCACACCGCTCAGCAGCTGGGAGCCTAGTCTCTCATGGCTTCAAGCCTCAGTTCCCTAACCCGTAAAATGGGAGAGTAGATAAAAACGAATGCCGTAGGTATTGTGAAGATTGGTAAGAACACAGGCAAATGGTTGTAACAAATTGCTTGCGAGCATCTGGAAAATCTGTTAGGAGACTTTAGGGTGAGAATCATATTTGGAATGTGTTTAGAGGAGGGAAGTGGTTTCATCCACATTTCGGCATCACCACGAAGGAGTCTGTTGAGGGAGCTATGGAGAGGGTCCCTGAAGGTCACACGGGCAGACAGCTGTCCTAAAGACCCCAACTCCCTGCATTCCCAGACACAGGGCTTTTCTTTTCTTTTCTTTTTTAGGGCTTTTCTATACACACTTCTGCCTAAGGATGGAAACAGACCCCTTCTCGCACCTGGGCTGAGTGCTGTGTCAGTGACCAGTGCATGGATCCAGTAAAGGCAACCAAGTACAAGACTTGTTTGGAACAAGCACATGCTCTCTCCCCATGGTCCCGCATGGCTCCCTGAGGCCCTGGGTTCTCTACGGGCCAAGGTACGGAGGGTCCTGCCCAAACTGGGGGAGCTCTGGTCGCTCCCTGGGTGGTTGGCTGATGGCTTTTTAATTGGACCCAAGTCTGTTGACATAAAGAAAGAGTCAACAACCATCCCATTTGGAGGGGGCGGAGGGCAAGAGAATTATTTTGCATTTTAATGCTTCCAGGGAGCTCATGTTAGTTTTCCCTCTTAATTTTATTTTCCTTTCTTGTTTGGGCAACCTTGAGAAGCTTAGAAATGGTCTTAAGAGTCTTTATAACAGTGATTTTTTTCCAAGTTAATTTTGGCAAGACCAGAGTTGTTCTAGTCTCACTCTGGTTGATAAATGACACTGGTTTTAATTGCATGTTGTGGGGAATTGATTCAAGATGACTGGTAATGTTTGGAACAATGATGCCTAATATGAGTCTTGTTTTGACTAGTCAAAAGTAATTCTTGTGTGAGGTAGTGAGACCTTTTAACTGAGATGATGTTACAGGGAATGTATGCACTGGCCTGGAGACCTGTATGAGGGGATCTGGAGCCGGGCAGCTGGGGTGGCACCTTGCTGGATATCTCACCGCCTCCTCCTGGGTGGCACCTTGCTGGATATCAGTTTCCTCATCTGTGAAATGGGCCACTGGTACCCACCCTCTGCTGCTGTGAGGACCAAATGAGATGATGTGTATAAAGTGTTTATCTAGGAGCAGGAGGCAGGCCCTTTAAAATGTTAAAATCACAGCCTCAAATGCAAGCCATTGTGCACAGATGTCCAAGTGCAGAGCCCTTGCTGCATGAGGCTCCCTGTGCATTCCTGTAACTGGCTCCTTCACTGGCTTGGGGGACGGCTTAGCCACAGGAAATGCACAAGAAAGGTGGTGTTCAACCCTCTTCAGCAGTGAGAAGACGCTGCTCTGCACCCCCAGTGGTTCACCCCAGGTGTGGGCTCAGCCTGTGATGTGGACACACAGTGAGAGATGATACCCGGGGCCCGGGGAGAGGTGCACTCATCTGGGCATCCCAGCGGCTAATCCAGTGCCCCCCTTAAATGGCATTTGCTGGGGGGTCTGCAGCCACCCCCAGGTCCCCCTGAGATGCTCGGCAGGCTGGTGGGGCCTGTTGGCCGTGGAGGCTGGAGTCTGGGCAGCTCAGCTGCAAAGCCAACACTGTGTTAGACCAAGCTCATCAAAAATGGAGGCTATCCCTCTGGGTTTCAATTTTGACCAAGTGAAATGTCAACTTTTTATTTTTTTATTTTTTTATTATCAGGAAGTCTTTTAATAGATTTCCACCAGTAGCCCTCAGGTCACAGGAGGAAATACAGGGCAGGAAGATTAGACCAATACTCTAATTTGGCTTTGCTGAAACCGGTTACATCCACCCTATAAATAGTCACCCCTTGCAACCTTGAGCCTTTTGAAAACCCAGCCATCAACCCCACTCAAGGTGCTGGGGGAAATCTTTCCTAACAAAATGTCAGGAGGTTTGCAAGCCTGGAAAAATGTCTCCTTCCCTTCTCAATCCTGACCCTTCCTCCTTTGTTGCACCTGGGGATTGGTCCAGGGCTGGCTGTGTGCCCTGCCAGGCAGGCCAGGGCCAGAAGGGAGAGTTCTCTCCCCCAGTGGCCCCCAGGTACAGGGACCTTGTGCTGGGGCACAGGTGGCCCGTGGCTCCTCTTTCTCCAGCCCGCAGGGGGCTTCTCCTGTACCTGAGCTACTTCCCCAAAACTCAGCTTCAAATTCTTCCAGCCAAAAGTTTGCTTTTCTGACTGGATTACATTGTAAGGAGGGGAACCATGTGTAGTCATTACTTGACTTCTTTTCCCCCTTTCCTCCCCAGCGTTGAGCATCACACCCATAACAAGGGAAGCCTTTTTCTTCACTGAAAGGTAGCACGTGGACAAAGGAATGAACATAATGCAAAGGAACGGGAGTAAGACAAACACTTTGAGCCCAGTTTAAGACACAGAAGCACGCCGCCCTTAATGGTTGCTGGATTCCCTCCCTGAGCCAGTCCGCATCCCCACACCCCCTTGCATTTTGTGGTTCCGATCCCCCTGTCTCTTACAGTCCTATGACTGGCTGGTGCAACCTCAGCCCCATACTGCTTGTGTGTGCACGTTCAACACCGTGCAAACAATCCCACTTAATGCAGTCAACGGCGATGCGCCTTCTCATCCGTTGTCATGGCTGTAGATGCCAGTCCCTGTGGGCGTGCCCCCGCCTTCGCTTACTTCCCCTCGCTATGCAATTTCTCCCCAGGAATACTGCAGGGCACCCATTTTTCCAGGTTTTGTTACCACTTCTAGAAACCTTCTAGTACCTGTGCCCTGAGGAGACAGGAGGGTTTCCCAGGAGCACTCACGTCTGCCAGGGAACATGCTGGGTGATGCGCGCCAGCCCGTTTTGCTGAGTGTTGCTGCGGCCAAATCAGCCGTGCGAGTTTCCCGGGTTGCTGCGGTTCCTGCCAACACTTGCTACTGGTGGATGTGGTACTTACTCCAACCCGATGGTTGTATAAATTGATGTTTAATTTCTGCTTCTCTACTGTTGAGTATGGAACTGGCACGTTCCCCCTCCTTTCTGCACAGACCTTTTTGGAAGTTCTTAATTCTAATACAGCCTGATCTATAGCTTCTCATTAAGTGTCAGTTGTATCAATTTTTTTTCTTTCTTAAAAATCTTTTTCTACACTAACATCAGAAAGATATTCGCCTCTTTTAAGCTTTTTTTTTTTTTTTTTTTTTTTTTTTTTTTTTTTTTTTTTTTAAGTTTTAACTTTATGGCTCGTTCCACACACATTCACTGCTGTGGCTGAATCCTGTTATCTGGTAGAAAAAAGTCCCAACACCACAACTTTATCCCCCAGAACTAGCCTTTGTATGATAAGATCTTTAGAGATTTTTCAGATTTGCTTTCCAGCCTATTACTTGCTCAGGTTTTATCCATCATGCCTGTTTTCTGTTCAAATTGTAGCCATACTGAAACTTTGGGGTCAGTTTCAATTTGATCTTCCAATTTCTGGGAGAGGTATATTGTAATCTCTTACCAGGATGGGAGATATTTCAACTTGCTGTATTTAAATTTTTCTTTCTTTCTTTCTTTCTTTCTTTCTTTCTTTCTTTCTTTCTTTCTTTCTTTCTTTCTTTCTCTTTCTTTTTCTTTCTTTCTTCTTTCTTTCTTTCTTTCTTTCTTTCTTTCTTCTTTCTTTTCTTTCTTTCTTTCTTTCTTTCTTCTTTCTTTTTCTTTTCTTTCTTTCTTTTTTTTCTTTTTCTTTTCTCTTTCTTTCTTTCTTTTCTTTTTCTTTTCTCTTTCTTTCTTTCTTTTCTTTTTCTTCTTCTTTTTCTTCTTATTTTCCTTCTTTTTCTTCTTCTTCTTCTTCTTCTTCTTCTTCTTCTTCTTCTTCTTCTTCTCCTTTCTTCCTCTTCTTTCTTTTTCTTTTCTTTTTCTTTTGGAGCCATACTATTACATTTATAGGAGGTTAAAATTCATGTATATTCTTGAGAACTTAAATGGTTTCAATACCCACTAATGAATTATTCACTAATACTGCCTCTCTCCTTTACATCTATTTTGCTTTATGTTAACATGGCCACATCTGCTTGATTTAGATCAGTCTCTGGCCATTTCCTTCTTTTTTTGTGTTTTACTTCCAAACTTTCTGGAAGCTTTCCTTTTCTTTCTTTCTTTTTTTTTTTTAATGTATATTTTTAAGAGCATATTGATGAATTGCATTTTAGCTAATCTGACAATCTGTTTTTAAGCAAGAGGGTGATTTTTTTAAAAAAGATTTTAGGTGTGTGTGTGTGTGTGTGTGTGTGTGTGTGTATTTAGAGTGTGCATGAGTGGAGCGAGGGGTAGAGGCAGAGGGAGCAGACTCCGTGCTAAGTATGGAGCCTGATGGGGCTTATTCTCATGATTCTGAGATCAAGAGTCAGATGCTTAACCAATGGACTACTCAGGCACCCCTAGAGGGTCATATTTTTTAATGATTTCATATACATTTGGATTTATTTCTGCCATGTGATATTTATTCTTTATCATTTGCCCCTTTATTTCTTTCTTTAAATTCTTTTTCTCCTATTTTTGTCCTCAACAAGTTTGGAGGCCGTGTACTTTATTTGGATTGACAGGATTTAAGAACTTTTAACTTGACTTTAACTTTTAACTTGGTTACTAAAGTTGTATACTTTATTTAAATTCTTCTAGTGGTTCCCACAGGATTTAAGCATTTTTAACTTTAAGAATTTTTAACATTACATTAGCTTAACTACACACATCTTTCTTGTCTTTCTAGACAACATAAGAGACTTAGCATTCTTTAGGGTTAATTACCTCCCTCTTGAGTCATATATTCTAGCATTTTATATGTTCTGATATTTTAATTCTGTATTTTCTTTCTTAATATAGGCTAGACCTTGTTATCCTCATTTCATAAAGACACCATTTGCTTTGATTCATCATGTTTACCATTTTCCATGCCTGCTTGCATCCCAGATATTCCATTCAAATTCTTTTTTCCCAACTGTAGTAAACCCTCTCTCATTATAGGTTTTTTGGGAAAATAATTTTCTACTGTCCTCTTCTTTAAGACAGGGACTCCTGGAAGTCGACTCTAGGTTGGCAGAAACTTTCACTACTTTGAAAATAATCCATCATGTTTGCTTTCCATTGTTGTTTTTGAGAACTCAGGTTTCATTCCAATGACTTTCCTTCACAGACACTTTGTCTTCTGTCTTCACTTGGCATCTGATAGTAGGTAAATGTCTTTATTTGCCCACTTTCTTGAAAAATAGTATCCTGGGGCATTCAATATTAGGTTATGAGTTCTTTTTTAGTTCTCGTTGTATTGAAGCTCTCTTCTTTGTCTTTGGTGTTCTGCAAAGTCTCCATGGGGTATCTAGTGTGGATTTTATTTATCATTTGTGGGATTTATCAGGCCTCCTTAATATAATCATGTTTGTCTTTTACCTTCTCTGGAAAATGGCCAGTCATTATCTTCCCAAATATTATTTCTTCCTCATTATTATTTTATTCTTCTAGTGCCAGATAGAGGTATATTAGATCTTCCTACTCTATAGTTCATGTCTCTAACCTTTGCTTTAATTATGTATCTTGTTGTTTATCTCTGCTATATTATCCATACTTTCTTTAGATAACTTGTTCAGTTCAGCTCTCCTTTGAAGTGTCTCTAATATTTGTATAACATGTAATAATTAAACATCTATTGGTTTTTCTTCTCTTAATAATTACATAATTACATGTTTGCATATGTACATGTAATAACTGCATGCTTCTACATACTTCTCTTACAGTCTATCCAGTTGTGTGGCTATTTTGAAAGTCTCTCGCTCTTTTGTCATACTTTTATACTCTTATTTTCCTTATTAAATTAATTGTTATGTTTTGGTGATTTGATCGTCTGAGGACTTTGTGAAAAAATTTTTTAAAGGTTTTATTTATTTATTCATGAGAGACAGAGAGAGAGAGAATGGCAGAAACACAGGCAGAGGGAGAAGCAGGCTCCATGCAGGAAGCCCAATGTGGGACTCAATCCCTGGACTCTGGGATCATGCTCTGGGCCAAAGGCAGATGCTCAACCACTGAGCCACCCAGGCGTCAGTAGTTGTGGATTTTATTATGTTGGTTACTTGATTTTTTTTCTTTGTGTCTGGATCATGGTACCTGGTCTCCCCAAATGCAAGTCGCTTCCTCTCATGGACCAGCCTTTGGTCCGTAGTGCGTAGTGTTGCGTAGTGTTGTCTCTAGGTCCTGTTTCTGTTTTGTGACTTCCAAGGTCAGGTTGTCATTACTTTTACCAGTGACATTTTGTGTTGAGTATCAAATGAGGCTTTTATAAGACTCAACTGCCTCCTTCATGGCAACCTTTTGGGACCTGGGAAATGCAGCATTTAGTTGGGCATGTTCAGTCTGGGGTGACTCCTTTCACTGGAACTATGTCTGGGTTTGTGGGTTAGCTTGTCCAACACAAGAACCTCACTATAAGATGATATCAAGAGGTGACCACTATTCATGTAAATACTATTCATTAAAAACTAGGGGGTGACAGAGAGGAAGAGCAGGTTCTTGGTGACCCTGCCATCTCAAAGTGCTGCTGGCCACATAAAGGAACTCATCTCACTTACAGAGGTTTCTAGAAATCTGTGTGGCTCCAACAAATGATTTTCATGAGGCTTTATGTCTTTTAAAAACTGTCATTTGGATCTAACATGACAAAATATTAACATTAAATTTTGATAATGGACACAAGAGTGTTATTTTTGGTATGTTTGAAATATACTATAAAAAACATGTTTAAATTGAAAAGAGAAATGTATTTGAAGCAGATTGCCCAAACTGACAGAGGCCTCATCTGCTGAAAGTCATTCTGCCCCCATGCAATAAGAAGGCAAAGGCAGCTGAGCTTGAGGTTCAAGTACTCTCATTATGATCACCCTAAATGATCCAAGTAGTGGGTGGGGCATAGGGGCTGCGGGGGCTGCTGATCCTCTGCTGAAAGAGTCATCCGTGGCACCCAAAAGGTAGAGGAAGGCCACAGGGAGTGGCCCTGGGTATGTCTGTGGATTGCGTGCCACCCAGGGTGAACATCCTGAGGGTGGCAAGCCACTGCTAGGAGATGTGGCCTCTTCCTCCAAAGCTGTATCCATGTCTCCTTACATCTGTGTTACCTCCCAGCGTTTCCTGGAAGCTGAATCCCCAGGGGCATTGCGTGTGTCGTTCACCATGCTCCCCTTGCTCTCCTGTTTCTTTTATCTGGGTGGTGGAGGGGAGGGTTATTAATTTCTGATTTCTCTTTTAAATTCTTTTACGTGTCTCTCAGAAGGGATTAGAGCTCACATGTAGCTAGATGTCAACCATCAGACGTGGGTTTTTGACACCAAATGTTATTTGCCTCCTTTTTAAATATGTATTATTTGTATACAGGGGAAGATATTTGTGTGCTTTTGTTATGAGAATATCGAAACGGTTTGGCCTGGCCTTGCAAGTGCTTCTGATTAATCTTAACCTCCTAGTATCATCAAAGCATGGAGCTAAGTGTAAGGAGTAGGAAATGCAGTAGAGAAAATGAAGAGATTTTTGTTTCAGGTAGAAACATTTTCGAGCTGGAATTTATCAGAGGCTGCATTTGTGGATTGTTCTGCTTGCACTTTCACTATAAAAGAAAAAGAGCAAATAGGTGATGTGCCTACCATTTCTTACCTCTTCTGCAATTGTCCAGGACCTCTCTACTCTGACAAATAAAAGTACTTCAGGAAGACAACATCTTTCCCCAGACCCTACATCACCACCTTCTGACTAGGGCAAGGGATAGAAACACTGTATGTGGTCAGGTAACGCCCATCATTAACCATCATGATGATAGTTTTGATCTAGAAATACAGAAAATATTATTTTCCTCGGAGTACATCTCCTCTATCAGGTGGTTACTACTGTACTAATTGGTTCTATGTCAGTACAAAGCTGGTTTATTGGCTAATCTTGGTCCAAAAAATGTGGTTGTCAATTGTTTGCATGTCTCCTTTGATTGGCATCACCCATGTCCTAAATAATTGTGGTTTTATTCAAGTCGATATTGTCTGCATTTATCATGCACTGAGCGAAAACTTTGGTGGGACTGTTAGGATAATTGGGCATTGGGGATTATTAGAAGTCTTTATTATGTGGAAATGCCCAAATAGCATCTGCTCCAACATTCCTGTTATTCAGGGCTGCTTTGTAGTTGCCTTGTCTTCAGGGACCTTCAAAACAAGAAACAAAGAAATTCAATATAAGCTGCACTTGGTGTAAAGCCTGTTAAACCCATCAAGTGAGTGTGGCCTGGGTCTGGGTTAGCCTAAGCCTTGGTGAACAGGGAAGGACTCACCCCAGACACTCCCCCCCAGTTTGAATGTAAACACTAATCCTAGCGCCTCTGTTCTTTCTACTTCCAGCAGCAAGTGTGATGTCGGAACACTGTGCTTCCTGAAACAAGTGGCTCTCAACTAAATGGGTCTCTGACTCTCAACACTCCCGTTTTAGTCCTGGGGCTTAGCTACTCCTAGCTTGTAAATACTTTTTGCATGACTTTTCTATGACTTTGCGTACAGGTCACTCTTGAAATGTAACATTTCCTTCCCAAGAAATGGATGATTTCTGGTACAATGTGGAGAGGACTGGTCTTGTTGGAAGATGGGTTAGGGGCTGCTGCCAAGAATGGGCTGCCACCTACAACACTGTCACCATGCTCCAAATAACAGTGGAACCTGAGTCCCCACCTACTTGGCCCCTCAGTTCTGGTCTTTGTGCTATGTCTCATAGAGGACACAACATGGTATGTGCTGTGTGTAGTGGTGGGCATAAAAGAGCCAGCATCTGGCCTGCCTGAGCTCTGAAGGAACTGCCATGGGGCCGTGGCCATGGTATGGATCGTTTGGGGGTGCATGTTCTCTAAGGAAGACAAGTGACCCAGGTTGGAGGCCTCACAGATTCCAGAGGAAGTTGGATGTGGGTTCAAGCTCCTTTTTCATGGGTTCCTAGAGGTTCAGTCCTCTGACCCTGCTCCCCCTCTTTACATCCATCTTCCAATCTAGCCTCCTGGCATGGGACCTTGCTTTCAGTACCAGATGCCTAAGAATGTTTTAGCAGCTTCTACAAGGACAGCAAATCAGATCTCTATACAAAATCCCCAATTCCATGTTGTTTCTAGTAGTCTGACTTCTGCCCTGACTTACATTGTGTGTGTGTGTGTGTGTGTGTGTGTGTGTGTGTGTATTGTATTGCTATAAAGGATTTTTTCTGGTTTCTTTTAGTTTTTATTTAGCCCACTATGCTTTTAAGCTTTCATCTCGATCTTTGTAGAGATTCTAAGAAAAGGCCTGTCTTTTCTACAGAAAAGAATCTGTCTTTTCCTCCACTTTCAGATCCCAGGCCAATTTGTCCATCACCCCTGAGCCAAAGAAATTTCAGTGGACAGGCCAACAGTCAGAGCAATGAATATATCTATTCCCTGATTTTTTCTTTTCAGGGACATGGACCTAAACCAAAGAACAGAACAAAACAAAAAACAACAAATCAGGAAATAAATTGAAGAAAAGGTTGACACTGTGACACCAGAAATGAGTGGCCTATAAAATGAAGAGCCAAAACACCAAGAGATAGGACACAAAAGGGGAGGGTGTCAGAGAATTGCAGGAAGGATCTGAGAGATCTATTATAACATGATTGGTGTTCCAGAGGCAGAAAAGGGATATATGGCAAAAAATAATTAAGAAAAAAATAGATGAGAATTTCTGAACTAGAGAGACACCCCATTGGTAGATTGAAATGGCTAACCAACTAATACACAAGAATGAAAGAAAAAAAAATTGACCAAGCTTTCAGGCACAAACATGAAGTTATTAACAAAATAAAGGCATAGGTTGTTATTAGTTTTCTTAAGTATTAACAGTACAAGTAAAGCACAGTTAACACTGCAAGTTGTAGTAAAATCAGTTACATAGGGCTCAGGACAAGAACCGCACACCAGGATTTCTATACCCAGCCACGCTATTACTGACTCAACAAGGTGAAAGTTATTACAGATAGATATGTATGTTTGAGAATACACAGACTAGGAGTTGGCCTGGGCACAGACTTTGAAAAGAACACAGTGTACCTGGGTCAGGAGTGGGAGGGGCAGAAATAGCCAGGACTGCTTTATGCTGAACCCAAAGGGCCTCTCTCTCCCTGATTATATACTACCTGGGAACATGTAATTTACGCAAAGTTATGTTTCTTGAAATAGAAGAGACATACATCCAGGGGAAATGCTTAGAGTGATCTAAAATAAAATCTACTAAATCCTCTGGGCAAATCCAGGAGTAATTACGTTCCCAGGAGAACATCTTAGGGCAGAAGGCGGGTGGTGCTGAAGTAAAACCATTCCAAACATGTCAACCTAATATTTCATGTGAGTCAGGCCTGGAGTGGAGGGGGTGGGGGTGGGGAAGATAAAATAACCTGATGTGGTGAGTGGTTTTCTCATTGTCACATCGTGAAGAAACATGTGTTTGATTGAGTGTGAGGAAGGCACAGTTAAGCTTAAGGAAAGACAAATAGAACTCCCAGATTGAGGAGAGGGGAAAGGGAAGGTGTTAGATCAGCAGGGAAATTGAGGAGGGGGGAGAGGAGGTGAAATCCAGTAAAATACATAATCAAATAAAATCAAAGGGATAAAATCCAGCATATGGACCCAACATCAACTGTGAAGGAACCGGGTTCTTCCGCTGAGAAGAGACTGTCCACAAGGTTGGGGATGAACTCCAGCTTTGTGAGGTAAAAAAAGGTGGTGTCTTTTCCTGCCTTCAGTGCTCTCAGACACCTCCCATGCGGTAGATACTCAAATGGGCTTTTAGTGAACAAGTGAACACATGGAGCCATCTCAAACATCATTGCCTAGAGAGGCAAGAAAATGGAACTGATATGTTTTAGAAAGGTTTCCAGCAATAAGATTAATATAAAGATAGTTTCTGCTTAATCCTCAACTGACAGGTTAATCCGATAGTTGGGAGATCCTGCTCTCCTTAGCATTTTATTAATGGAAACTGACTACATGTAAAAGAGTACATTCTATCACTAATAGCATCTCACGAGGTGTTTGTTTTGTTTATTGGAAAGATAAGGCGGGAGAGAAAGGACCGGACACATGACTCCTTCTACACAAACTACAGCCCCATGTCCAGTTATGTCAGTCCCTGGTGCATTTTGCTTGCTCTGCCACTGTGACTCATTGGTTCAGGTGCCCTGGCCAGCTCAGGCCCCTCAGCCCTAGAGGGATTCTCATGCTGGCCTGGACCCCGCAGAGTCTCTCTCCTGCTATGGTGCCTGGAATGAGTTGCAGGTGCCAGCCCCGAGCTGCTCCCAGGGTGGCTGCATGCCCCTGGACTCTCTTATTCCCAGGACACCTGGTGTGCACCCACTGGGCCTTCTGTCACTGCAGATGCCCCAAAGCAAAGGCAGGGGAAAAGGAAAAAGTGGCCCTGTACCTGTGCTCCCCTCCCATGCCCGATACCGACCCCTCTTCCTCCCATGTGGGAGGGAACGGATGGCTTTCCCTCCTTTGCTCAGCAGGGGTGGGCAACCTTGCAGAGCTCTGGCCCCAGGCATCCCCGATCCGAGCCTACCATGACACTCCAAGAGCACCGCTCCTCCCCTGCAGGGGGCTGACGGTGCTCCCTGCAGCCCGCCTGCCCACCAGTGGGCCTTGAGGTGTCCACGGCAGCTGGGTGCGGTGGGGGGACACGGTGACAAGAGTTTGCCTTCTCCTGGCACCGGGCCACCTCCCGCTGACTCCAGAGCAGCCTTATAAAGGGCAGCAATCTGTGATTGACGTGCATCTGCGGTCGGAGAAGAGACCAACGGGCTGGTTTAGCCCCTTTACTATTTCATTTTGGAGATGTTTCCCCAGTGCACCATTCTGGAAAAAATTTCCACATAAACAAATTATGAGTTTCACCAGCCCTCCTCGTAAATGCTTTCCCGTCTCCTCCAAACACCATATCTCCATGAAACAGGGGTGGGTTAGGATTTGAGAAGAGAGTGGTGCTGCCAAATACCATTATTTCATTCAAAATTGTAGTGGTGCGTGGTTGGCTTCTACCATTCCCGCCCTCCCCCAGCCGCTCCCGGGCTTTTGTCCCCTGGTCGTGAGCATGGAACCCATGGAAATTTCCAAGCAAGAGCAGATAATAAGCATTTTGGCTATTTTTCTAGAGGCTTCGTAGACTCTTGTGGGAATACTGAGGCGCCCCTCACTGCCACGGTCCGAGCAGGGTGCTCCTGGGGCCAGTTGCACAGACAGAGAGCCCGGGATGTGCAGGTGCTAGAGCTGATAGAGTCCTCCCAGGGGCATGTGCGCCCTGGCAGCTCGGTTGGGAAGGTATATTCCATACCTGCCTAGCGTGACTCTAGCCAATTTCGCCAAGAAATGCCAAGGAGGTAATGGAAAGTTATACAGGCAGTCATTCAGTAATTTGTGACCCTAAGTATTGTTTCTGCCAGAGGTAGAGAGAGGAGGAGCTCCAGGTGTTTGAAACAAGAAGAGAACCAGTTCTGGTTGGGGAGCCCTGGAAGTTGCAGAGAATGGGGTCCCCCAGACCCTTCGTTCCTGATGCATCACTTCACTTGTCTGGGGAACACTTTCCCTCCTTACTTACTACTTTTCCCCTTAGGTCCACTCTCACTGCTCATACCCCTCACCCCACACCCATGCAGCGGGTGAGCCGTGTGCCATTCGATTGGCCCGGCCCGTGGCCTCATAAAGGTCAGTCTTGTCGCCTTGTGTGCCTGTATTTTGATAAGTGCTGCTAATTGCATTGCTGGTGGGAATGTCAGATGGTGGAGCCCCTGTGGAAAACAGTATGGTGATTCCAACTGTTGATGGTGGCATCAATTATCAGGGTATCTAATAATTCTGTTTCTGGGCTACATACACACCAGATTTGAAAGAAGGACGCCAGCAGATATTTGCAGATCTATGATCATAACATAACAGCATTACTCACAATAGCCTGAAGGTGAAAACAACCCAAATGTCTGGGGACAAGTGAATGGATAAACACAAATCTTCTCACAACAGAAGATTACCATTCAACCTTAAAAGGTAAGGAAACTGCACGCTACAATATGGATGACCTTGAAGATATTGGGTTCAGTGAAATAGGCCAATCACAGAAGAATAAACACTGCATGATGCCCCTTGCACGGGCACCCAGATACTAAATTCTGGGAGACAAGAAGTAGCATGGGGGTTTCCAGGTTCTGGAGGAAGTGGGACATGCAGGTAGGGTTGAATGTGTATAGAGCTCCTTTGGGAAGGTGGGAAAGTTCTTGACGTGGCAGTGATAGTTGTACAACTTTGTGAACATACTCAATGCCCCAGAGCAACACATGATTGGTTAAAATCATACATTTTATTTTATTTATTTTACTACAATAAATTTTTAAACCAAGATATTAATGGTAAAATGCTAGAAATCTCATTCTGTTCTTTTCTCTTTCCCTTCTCCCTCCCCTTCAGAGATCTATTCGTGTTACGGAATGTTCTGGTAGTTGGTGGCTACTGACTGCTGCCTGCCTACTGTTCCAAGGTGCACAACGCCAACATTTTACTCATCTTTCCCCAAAACATCAAGATTCAGAATCCCTCTGACTCCCGGTCACCACAAAGGAGGCTGTGGGGGACATTCTTGCGAGTCTCAGGTTTTCTTTGTGCTGTTCCCAGGAACGGAATTGCTGGGCAGGGGTGAGCAGCATATGTGTCTAGGATTTAACCCGGTGGTGCGTGTCTGTTCTTCAAAACAGGGTGGGAACCCCAGGGGCTACCTTAGGGCAAGGCGTTGTCTTTGTGTTGCGGACCTGCCCACACCTATAAATCCAGCTTGCGGGTCCTGGCTAGTCTGCTGGCTGCAGAGTGAGAGCTTGTGGCTCTAACTTCCGGCTTTCCAATTATTGAAGAACCTGGTCATCTTCTTATCTTTTTAGCTTTTCAGGGTTCCTCTTCCTGTGAAGGGCCTCTTCACGTTCTCTGCCTCCCTGTCCATTGTGTTTTTTTCTGTTTGATTTATAGACATTTCTTGCATATTCTAGATAGTACGGTCCCTTGTTGGTTTTAGATGTTGCAAATATATTATCTCAATCCGTTATCTGTTTCTAACTTTGTCCATGTGTTTTTCATTAAAATCAATCCATATTTAGTGTAATAAATTCAAACTATTTTCCCTTTGATTAGATCATTTGTTTCCAATCTGTCCTGCTAATGAAAATGTATTGGAACATATAAACTTTACATACTATCCTAGATATGTCCACACATTTTAAAATACAGTGTTTTCATGTCGTCCATTCCTGTATATTTCACAATTTCCTTTATACTTCCCATTTTAGCAAAATACGTAATGTTGGGATTCTAAAATAAAAGGAATTTTGGGGCTGTGCTTCCTAATTAATTTTGGGTCTTAGTCACTGTAGTGGGAGAGTGTAGTTTATGACACGGGCTTCTCATTTGGAGTCTAACCCATATTCCAGTCTGTGGTTTTTCTCTGCTCACTCAGAACCAGGGTTCCTCAGGCATTCGATGGTGAAGGATGAGGGGCTTTTGTTTTGTATTTTGTTTGTTTGTTTGTTTATTTGTTTTATTAATTTCCGCTCTGTCACAAACCATTATTTTTCAAAATTTGATGTAATGAAGACATGAGAAAAATGATCATGTAATTGGATGTTTCAGCAGTACCAAACTATTTAAAAGTTTTTGAATGCTTTCAATTTTTATACTTCTGTCATTGCAGATGGGGAAGTGACAGCAATGGGCAGGCACTGAGTAACCAGGAAAGCTGTGCTTCTCTTTGCTAGGCTCAGAGCAACAGACAAATTCACTTGAGCTTACTAATTACGTTATCCACGTAGCCTCTCTATCTCTATTTTTGTCTCATTCAGGTGTAAAATCTCCAACTGCTATTATTTATATATCAATTTATTCCCTCAATTTGCCAGTCATTTTGCATATTTTGAGTATATATTGTTAAGGATGTATTGGTTCATGATGGTTATATGCTACTTTTCCTAGTAGAACATTCTGCATTTTCCCTTAAGATAATATTGTCTAGATATTTGTTTAGTTGAATATTAAAATTGTCATTACAGCTTTTTTATGGGTAACATTTCCCTGGTCTGTATTTTTCTATTCCTCTATTTAACTTTTCATGATTCTTTTGGAAGAAAAAGGAATATTATTTTTCAAAATCTAATCTGGATTTCTTGGTTTCTCTTTTGCTGAGTTTCACACCCTTTCATTGATTGCAATTATGGTTATATTAGGATTTATATCTACCCTCAACTCATGTTTTCAATTTACTATACTTGTTTATTTTTTATTCTTCTTTCATGTCCTTTATTGGATGGACCAGGTTTAAATTACAAGTTAGCATTATAGATTTTATTTTTCACTCTTATAGTGGTTTCCTAAAATTAGAAACCCATAATTATGTTTATTAACTTTTATTGCTATGTCTGAGTTGAGGTAAAGTTAACTTACAATAAAATGCATAAGCTTAAGTCTTTAGTTTGATGAGTCCTGGCAACTGCACCCGCCTCTGTAACCACCACATCATGTAAGAACATCAGCTTTACTCTAGAAACCTCCAAGATGCCCTCAGCCAGTCTCTGCTGTCCCCTAGAGAGGACGGTGTTTTGACTCCTTAGATGCCTTTGCTTATGCTCGTACTCCTGATTAAAGACATCCCTCAGGTCTTTAGTGTGTGACTTCTGTTGCCTGCTATAATTGTTTTGAGATCATTCATATTTGCAATGATCTGTGTTTTATTCCCTTCTACTGCTAAAGAGCACTCCACCCTATGAACATATGAATATACCATGATTCTTAAAATCCCATTTTTCTTTCGATGGACATTTTGGTTGCTTCTAGTTTGAGTTATCATGAATAAAGCTGCTATAAACATTCCTGTATGGTCTTTTTTATGGTCATAAGTTTTCATCTCTTCTGAGTAAATACCCACCAGTGGAACTGTGGGTCATGGAGTACACACAAGTATAATTTTTTAAGAAATGGGCAAACAGTCCCCCAAAGTGTTTGCCATTTCACATTTCCCCTGGGAGTGCACAGGACAGCCAGTAGCTCCACTTCCACTCCAACATGTGGACTCTCTGTTCTCTTACCCCATCTCAGTAAGTGTGAGATGGTATCTTATCATGATTTCCATCGTCATTGCCTTGATGACTAATGATATCACCATCTTTGCATGGGTTTATTAGTCATTCCTGTGACTGTTTTTTTATACTCATGTTTAATGCTCAATTAAAAAAAATTGGACTGTCTTTATGGTTGAACTTCCAAAATTTTTATGTAAACTCATATACATGTACTACCAATATTTTTTCCAAAATTGTGATATACTGATTTACTGTTTTAATGATCTCCTTGGATCAGCAGAAATTTTTAATTCTGATGAAATTGAAGTAATTAGTCTTAGTTTTGGTGGATTCTACTTTCCTGTCCTGTCCCGGAGATCTATGGCTACCTTAATATTGTGAAAATATTCTGTTATATGTTTTCTTAGAGATGTTATGGGCTTTAATTTCACATTTAGGTTGATTGATGTTTGGTGACAGAATGAGATGGGATGCAAGTAGCTTCATGTTTTTCTAGATGGCTACTTACTGTTCCAACAACATGACAATGTATGTGAATGTCTGCTTCGGTCTACCTTGTCCATTGATCTAGTTGCCTATCCTCATGCCAATATCAAGCTGTCTGTGGTTTTATCACATGTCTTGAAAGCACACAGTGTTCATTCTTCACTTTCGCTTTTGTTTTTCAAGATTGTTCTCATTACACTGCATTCTTTACATTTCCATCTAGATTTTAAAACCAGCTTATTTCCTTAAAGAGGGTCTTCTGGGATTTCAATAGTGTTGCAGTGAATCTATAGATCAACTTGAGGAACACTGATGTCTTAAGAAATTTAAACATTCCTGTCCTCTGACAAACATTCCAATACTCTTGAGGTATTTTGATGTCCTTTTTAAACAGCTTTTCCCTCTGCTTGTCCCATCGCCACTTTATGAAGAATTTTGTAAATCTAGTTCTGGGTGAGTGTGATTTATGTTCCCCTTTGCTTTTGGTCTTACTTTTTAAGATTTTATTTTATTTTTTTAAGATTTTATTTCTTTACTCATGAGAGAGAGAGGCAGAGACACAGGCAGAGGGAGAGGTAGGCTCCCCGCAGGGAGCCTGATCTGGGACTTGATCCCAGGACCTTGGGATCACGCCCTAAGCCGAAGGCAGACCTCAACCACTGTGCCACCCAGGGGTCCCTCCTCTAGGTAAGATTTCAAGGTAGATCTTTCTGTACCTAAGCCACTGAGATTTTGTGTGCTGGAGGATATTTTAATTTGCTCTCTCATATAAATAATGGTTGAATTGAACATACAATGATAGGTTCAAAGGTTTTTTAAGTCTCTTCATTCATTTAAAAATCTGAGTCTATATCTTCGTGTGTCTTGTGTTGTTGTCGAGGACCATGGTGACTTTGCTTGTTGTTCCTTTGTAGACAATATGCTCTTTTTCTCTTGCTGCTAATAGAATATATTTCTTTGATATTTTCACATGTCCCTGCAATGTGCCCTAGTTTGGGTTTTCCTCACTCAACCTGTTCGATCTCCTCTGAATCCTTGCAACATGGGATCTTTCATCTCTGTTTTGAACAAATTTTCTGCAATTCTTTCCTCTCTTTTTGGATTTATCTTGTGGGGATGTTGGACATGTTTAATTCTTTCCTCCTTAGCTCATGACTTTTCCGTTCATGTTTTCAGGTCTCTTCTCCATTCTGCTCTCTGAGGAGACTCTCGGGCTGATGTTCTGCTCTACCTGCATGAATGCCACACACCCTCCCATCTGTGTGCTCTTTCTTTCAATTGCTCTGCTTCTCATCATGTCAACATGGGTAATTTCTCGTCTGGAGGTGGGCTGCTTGAGTTCCTATCTGGTTCTGCCTCCCTCCATCTCTACGTAATTTACTTAATCCCTGTGCCCCTGTTTCCTAATCTTCAAAATGAGTGTCATAGTAACAACTAGTTCTGGTATTCACTGCAGGAATGGAGGAGCTAGCAGGTGTCAAGCAGATAGAAACCGTCTCTGTGGAGACACACAGGGCCATGGGTTCAAAGGCCAGGGCCTTTGAAAGGCTATTGATTAGGCATGTTTTCTTTTCTTTTTATTTAAAGATTTTATTCATTTATTCATGAGAAACACAGAGAGTCAGAGACACAGGCAGAGGGAGAAGCAGGTTTCCCATGGGGAGCCCAATGTGGGACTCGAACCCGGGATTCCAAGATCATGCCTTGAGCCGAAGGCAGATGCTCAATCACGGAGCAACCCATGTGCCCCAATGAGGCATGTTTCCAATCCTAGTCTGTCCCATTACCATTACCTGCCTTACACTCCCATGTGGTGTCAGTACACCTGGTTCTCCTCCTAGGAGTTGTCTCCTGTCTAGGTACTTGGCCTGCACTTGTTCCCCGGGGCATCAACTGCTCTGGTCGGTGATGTGTCCTGCAGAGGGAACCCTCTATGTCAGGCCCTTGGTATAAAGACAGGTGAGAAGATAAGCTGAGGGCAGCAGAACCCCTGAAGACCCAGAGGTCCCAATGAACCCGTTTTCCTATTCGTTGTGATCTCCCTCTTCCTCCCAACTTCCTTCTCACCATCCATCATCCTCTTTTCTTTTTCTTTCTTTCTGGGGTCTTCTGTTTCTAATTTCATGTCTCCAGTATTATAGATTAACTAATTTGTGTTTCTCTTCTTTTGTACTACTTCAGGAGATGGATGTAATCAATGTGTCTATTCTTTAGTGATTTCACTGTGATTAAGAGCCCATCCTGATTATCACTAAATATGCAACCTTGTTGCACTATTTTCTTTTTTTAATCTTTTTAAAAAATTTTTATTTATTTATGATAGTCACAGAGAGAGAGAGAGAGAGAGAGAGGCAGAGACACAGGCAGAGGGAGAAGCAGGCTCCATGCACCAGGAGCCCGACGTGGGATTCGATCCCGGGTCTCCAGGATCACGCCCTGGGGCAAAGGCAGGCACTAAACTGCTGCGCCACCCAGGGATCCTTATTTTCTTAACCATATCCTTATTTTCTTAACCATATCTACATCTTATTTTCCTCCCTTATGTAGTTCTGTGAAATAAATGCAAGGTTTAAGGAGCAAGGAAAACCAACAAACACTATGATGTTCTTCAATGAAGAGAAGAAAACATTTTCATCGAGGCACATTTAGGAGATGTGATCAGAAGCTCCCCACATTCAGATGAACGGTGCACACCTCCCAGCCTTCCAGATGATGACATAGATAAAATCCCAAGAACAACTGATAACTTTTGAATTCATTATTTACAATGTAGATAATCTTTCTTTTGTGTAGGGAAATACTTGATTGAAATTCTGTTTATAAACATTTTTCAAAGTCTGATGGTTTCTGGTTTTTTGTTCGTCTATTTGCCATATATTGTTTTGTCCATTGGAATGTTACAATTGGCATAAAAAGACATTTATCCCAGACACTCTCACACACCTGTTAGGAGAGGCTTGCCAATTTCCATGATGTGTGTATAACTCTCTCTGAAGAGTTCAGGAGTGTGGGGGGGAAAGCAAGTTTGGAAAATTAAGGGTGAATCTCACCTCACTAAATCAAGACCTGCTGGAGCCAAGGGCTCCACCCTCTATAACAGTGAGGAGAGGCTGTATATGCCTGCTGAGGCTTTCAGATCAATTCAGCTTTGTTTTGTCTGATTAGGTCCTTATAAGCGTAAAATTAGGAATGTAAATAGTGTACTTCACTAGAAAGTGTTAAGGCACAATAGAAAACCTGTCACCAAATATGAGCTGAGCCCCACTTTTTAAACAGAAACATAGAGTGGATTCCATAAGTGATGGGTTCTTCTACCCTCAGCACCACGGATGCTCCATGGGCTGACCAGCATCCTGTTCCTGCCAAGTGCTGGCCTGGAAGGGCCCAGACCCTGCGGGACTGTCAAATTCATCATACAAATCAATTATACAACTTAAATATTAACAAAACTTATATGAGATGAATAGGGGCATGGAGATATATATATATATATATATAATATATAAATATATGCATACATAAATATATATGCATGTGTATGTGTATATAAACATAAATATTAGTGTCTACTACAGAACTTGGGGAGCTGTATGGATCCAATCTCAGAAATGAAACTACTATTAACTTAGAAGAAAGATCAAGGACGCCTGGGTGGCCTAGCAGTTGAACATCTGCCTTAGGCTCAGGGTGTGATCCTGGAGACCTAGGATTGAGTCCCACATCAGGCTCCCTGCATGGAGCCTGCTTCTCCTTTTGCCTGTGTCTCTGCTTCTTCTCTCTCTGTCTCTCTTGAATAAATAAATAAAATCTTAAAAAAAAAGAAGAAAAAATTAGAATCAAATAAATTCTTGAAAAGTTAAAACTGAGGTCTAATAAAAACATTTAGAAGAATCTTATTAAAATAAGGATTTTTTTCTGACTTTTTTTGGTCCCACCTCTGAGCAAATATATCAAATGACATTAACCTGGAAACACATGTGAGGAAGAGAGGGGCATGTATGAATCAGAGTAGTGAACGCACTTCTATATATCAAATGATGAATCATGGATACAACTGGCACAGATGTAATAATGCCCATAAGTGCCATGTCATGAAACATTGTGTACGCAGCGGAATTTTGCAGACAAAGGCCAGCTCTCACATGTGTGAGCGGGGCCTCCTAGGCCAGGGCCATTGCAATTAGCTGTTGGCGGTGATGGGGTCTGCAGAGCCACTTGCATCCTCCACGAGCACTCAGTGCACATGATTCTACTGTTCAAGTCTGTTCCTCTAGCACTGCTTTGTGTTTAACTCAGCACACTTTCCTGTTAGGTGCCTCTCTTGGAAAAAGTAGGACAAGTTTTGTTTTGACAGTGTCTTTTTGCACTCAGAGTGGGTGGATCGTCTGTAAGACATCAGTGCATCTCTGCTGGTGACTTTTTCCCTTTGTGATTGCCAAACAAGATTTGTGAGGAGCACTTACTCTACGATTTCAGGCTTGGGTTAGCCTTGGACGCATGCAAATAGCTTAAAATGCTGAAATATTCAAATACATTCTGCAGAAGCATGACTGCAGCTCCGCGCGGGGCTGAGGCACCTGTGATATCTCGGATCTGCAAAACTTACATCTTGAGAACTGTCATTAAGCCTGGAATATTCTCAGCCAGCCAGCATGGCGTTCATATTACATATTTATGGCATGCAGTAAGCCTCTGCTTTGCTTTCAGAGCTTGAGGGAGGAGTGAAAAACACACGTAAATGGAGTGAATCCGTGCCAAGGCAGTGGGTCAGGCGCAACTAACCTCGTCTAATCAGAAAAAGGTGGGATGCTTGGGATGCTTTCATTTCTGGCCCCCTCCTGTCCTTCTCATCAGTTTAGAGAGATTTCTAAAGTCCAGTAGCCAGCACTGAGTGAACTTTATTGCTGATACAATGCGACCTTGCAAGGTAATTAGCAAGCCCCATGCATGTCTGAGGGGGTGGAGAGGCGGGCTGTAATCTTTCAAGCATTGAAATATCTCTTTTCCCTTAAAGAAACTTTTAATGAAAGGTGCCATTAAAATGGAAGTCTTTTGTCCATCCTTAGAATGTCTCAGTGTGAGGCCGCTCCTAACACATTTAAATGCTACCCTGCAGAGAGCATGGCCCTGGAGGTTCCCAGCAGCCAAAAGCTTGGCTCCATTTATACCCTCCCTTCTCCACAGGGACTAAGGACAAGTGCACCAGGCAGTGCTTTTGGGGTAGAAAACGTGCCTCCTGGGAACTGAGCTTGAATCACAAAGTCATTTCCTGGGGTGGTCAAGTGGGTGGGTGTATGACAGCCTGGTCATCAAGTGCCCAGCCCAGACTTGGGCAACATTCCCTTACAGCCCCCACCATCTTGTTCCTGGTTTCCATTTGTGCTCTTCCCATAGAAACAGAGATGCCATCCACTGGATTCATGGATCAGAAAGTTGATGTGAGGTTCATCAATGTCCATCATGGGCCACTCAAGAGAATCACAATCCAACGATTCTGACATCAGAGCACATAAATATGAGAGTAGAGACCCTCCTTCATTTGTCAGGTGATGAGGTGATGATGTACTACGAGCATTAGCTATCAGTCCTAAGTTTTAAGAACCAAATATTGTATCATGTTCTTTATTCACAATAGTAGGTATTTGATGATTTACAAATATGTTTCTAAATCACCTGCTTCTACATTTTTGTTTTTTTATTTTATTTTTAATTTTTTAAAGATTTTATTCATTTATTCATGAGAAACAGAGAGAAGCAGAGACATACGCAGAGGGAGAAGCAGATCCCTCACAGGGAGCCCAATGCAGGACTCGATCCCCAGACCCGGGATGAGGACCTGAGCTGAAGGCAGAAGCTCAACTGCTCAGTCACTCAGGCGTCCCATGCTCCTACATTTTTAAATTATGTATACTGTTAATTATGGTTATTGTGCATGTTTGTCAGACTATTATTCAGTTGCATCTATTCTTATCACTGAATAAAAGTATTATTTGGATATATTCTAGACCATAAGTGACAAAAAAATGAAATAGTTTTTCAGCCCAATAAGTATGTATTTCCCACTCAAATTTATGTTTTCATTCATTTAAAAAATGCTAAAAATAAAGCATGCTCAGGCGAGAAAAACATGTGTTGCAACCGTCACTCACAGAGAAAAGACTCTGTAGTGTTGCCAGGTGACCTGCTAACTTAGGCCGCCCCGGTTGTCTTTCACAGATAGACATTTATAGAGCAGACATATGGGCTGCATGTCCGGGATTGTCCCAACGAGCAGGTGTGAGGTTCTGATGGGTATCCATCCACTCTCCCCTCAAGGGTCCATTCCCAGCTCTGTGGGCATTTGTTTGAGGGCTCGTTGGGGTCAAGGCAAAGAGCACAGATGCTGGAGATAGACTGGATCTTTCTGGATTTGAATTTTGTCTCTTTAGCTTACTAACTGTGTGACCTCCCTGTGCCTCAGGTTCCCCTGTAAGATAGAAATACCTATCCCCCAGGTTTATTATGAAAGTTCAGGGCCTCGGTATTTGAGGCCTGGAACATAGAGGTTGTTGTGTAAGTGATAGAATAAACAACATACATAAGAATAGGCCTTTCATTCACTGAGATCTGTTTCAGCTCATTTCTGAGCAAGAGTCAACAGATAGAAAGAGGTAGCCTTCTGGGCTTTGGAGGGACCATAGGATTTCCAGGTACGGATGCTGGGATGTGAATTCCAGGCCTTAGTGATCCTCCACACCTAGGCACCCCCTCCTCTGCCTCAGTTGCACACCTCTACATGAATGAGGAATGAAGCCCTGATTCATCTTCCACTTGCTCCTTCTCCATGTACCTTAAAGTCAGACACTAAGTCTTGCAAATTGACTTGTGTCCCTAAGGTCACTTTTTACAGAATAGCAAGCCTGGGGAGTAGAAGTGTATGACTCACAAAGGCCTCTCCCAGGTCATGAATGCTCACCTTGGGCCCTGTAACCTGTTGAGACACAGGTAGTTGAATTCAGGGATTCTGAAGAGCAGGGTGAGTTTTGCAGTTCCCGAGTCAATCATTTTTGTATGGGTCAGGATGAACCAAGATTCCCTCTGGACTCCCTGGGATAGTGTGGGAAGTGGACCAGGTGCAGAATGGTTGGAATACAATGAATTCCCCTTGAGTCTGGCATATTGCAGGCAGGTGTGGGCTTGTCAGACTGACTTTGTTCTTATCTAAAGAATTAAAAGAATCTAGAACGTTGATGAGGCCATCCACGTTGTGGTTGAGAATAACACAAAATAGAAAAGACACAATGTTGGTTAAGAGACTCATCCCCTAGGTTTGTACTTGAAGGGATCTTCCTTAGAGATGGAGTCTTCTTAGTCTATGGGTCTCTGATGAGTGGAGTGGTGTGGGAGGCACCTGAGGACTGTCCTCTTGGGTTGTGTTGTGGTGATACTGAGCTACCTAGTGATGACTTACTAACCGCCCCCTGCCCCGCCATGTTCTTGAATATAGGGCACTAAATCCACTCGGGGCTTGCAGAATGAGTATTTTACTATTTAATATCCCACATCTATTCATCACATGTTAGCTGTGTATTTATGGTCAAGAAGGTTGTTGGGGCTTTCATATTTCAGAGGATCAATCTCCAATGTTTTGAGGGTTTAGGATCATGGTGGCAATATTTTTACAAATGATGATTGTGTTTGTAACCAGTGCAATGTGGAAAGGTTTAGTTAAATATTTGAATATTTCAGAGAACAAATTCAACTCTGTAAGTGTGCCAACCTTTTAAGAGATGTGAGCAGTGAGTGGCAGGGAGTTGAGAAAGAATTACAAGTAATATTTTTCTCCTCAGGAAACTAATTGAAACCATCTTTCCAGAAAAGGGACTCAGGGTCAGAGAAATTGGGAAAGGGTCTCTCACATGAAGATGTGGGGAGAAGATTCTCTCATCCAAACCCTGGGATGGGAGATAGATCCAATGGGGTTGATCCAAAACTCTACCACCCCATTCCAAACCGGGGCGTCTTACACCAGAACTCACAGAAGAGCTTGACCTGAGTGTGAGCCTGGGGTGCTGCTCAGGCGCCACCATGACGGGCCACTCTCATCATTGCCCGAAGGACCGGGAGGGGGGTCCTGCCCTCCCAGCAAGGACCAAAGGGAGAGAATGCACACCCTCTCTCTCTTCTCCTATCTTATAACTGTTGTTCTCAGGTCAATGGGAATAGGAGAGGGAAATATATTTCTAAAGACATCCCTGCTCCATCCTTTCATCCTTACTTCCAAATGAACTGTCCCTTAGCCACTTCACATGTCAGAACCTGAATTAGAATTTTTGTAATAAAAAAAAGAATTTTTGTAATTCAAAAACAACATGTGTGTTTATGTAATACTTACTGTTCACACCCATTTTGAGTCATTTAAGACTCAATATCAGGACTTGCATGTTTAAAATAGTACTGCCGGGGATCCCTGGGTGGCTCAGAGGTTTAGCGCCTGCCTTTGGCCCAGGGTGCGATCCTGGAGTCCCAGGATCAAGTCCCAAGTCGGACTCCCTGCATGGAGCCTGCTTCTCCTTCCTCCTGTGTCTCTGCCTCTCTCTCTCTCTATGTCTATCATAAATAAATATTAAAAAAAATGAAATAGTACTGCCTTTTGACATAACCATTTGGGGAGAATTTCCCCCTGGTTTTATGGAGAAATCAACATACCTTATTATATACATGTAAGGTGTACAACGTGGTAGTTTGCTTTACATCTTGCAAAGTGATAATCACAACAGGTTTAGTTAGTACTTATCAACTCGTATAGATACAATATAAAGGAAAAGCTGATTTCTCCCTGTGATGAGAACTCCAGGATCCACTGTCTCCACGGCCTTCCTCTGCACCATCCAGCAGAATGAACTATGGCCATCATGTTGTCCGCATTCCCTAGTGCTTATTTATTTCACAACTTGAAGTGTGTACTTTGGATGAATTCTGAGGGCATAACTTATTTTTCCGCAAGATAGCACAGGGTATGGATCCCAAGGGGCTCCCTAAAAACCCAGAGGAAACCAAAGTAGTGTCACTTAGAACATGAAACAAGTAGAAAGAAAAAAGAAAAATAACAATCAAGTCCAAGGAGGGAGATGGGAGATCGATGGGGCCCCAGGAGGGGCAGGGACCACTTGAGAACCTGTGCCATGTGCCAGCTGCCCTGGTGTGGGGCCCGGGGCCCAGGTCCCGGCGAGAGGTGGCTTGAGCATCTGGAAGGCACAGAGCAGGGCTCCATCCGCAAGGGAGACAGCGCGTCAGATGTGTGGTGGAAATGGCATCAAAACTGCCCCGTGAACACGCAGCATTGTACTTACGAGCAACTTTTTGAAGAATCGTGTTTACAAAATCCTCCAGTTGGTGTTACCACATCAGCCAACAGACTTGGGGCTGAAATGGCTCTTGCCATTTCTCCAAATCAAAATGTTACCTTCCTATAACAGAGTTTGCAAACCCTGAGCTGACTTACAGCACTTACCCTAATCATCGAGCCCAGACTTTTCATCTATAAAAATATAACAACAGTAAGATCTTAACCACAACGTGGAAACAAAGACGCAGAAAACAATTGGCCACTCTCCAGTATTGGGTAAATACATCGAGATTACACTGTGCTTTTTTTTTTTTTTTTTTCCACTGTGCTTTTTACACTGGCTTGGGGTAAACCCTCCATGAATGTTTACTTTCTTTTGATATGTCTCCAGCAGACGCTGGAGACATTTCTGAATTACAAATTTTACAAATGTTCTGAACACCAGTGTTCGTGGACGGAGTGTGCCCTGTGTGATCCGCAGTCCTTCCTGCCCGTCCTCTGCGGTTCTCTGCAGACCTCACTTCCGTTCCTCACATCTATCACACACACACAGGTACCAAGTGCAGCTTCTGAAAGGGCTGCCTCCCATGAGGCATGATTTAAAAATCATTAAATGCACTACATTAAAAATGAGAAAGATGCAATCTTCAAATTACACAGTTGACACAAACTATTCAAAATCCGAAAAAAAAGAAAAAAGAAAAAATCATATGGGCTTTTGCTTTAACTTGCCTTAAACGTCATTCATCTCCACCACAAAAGTGACTACCGGCTAATCTTTCTGGTTGATGAATAGAATAATAGGTAAGTAGGCACACAACTGATGTCGGTATTTATAAATCTGTAATGAGTATGAAAAACAAATATGCTACATTTTTAAGATTGAATTGAGACAGACTTTACATAAAGCTAAAATTTCTTTTCTTTTTTTTTTTTTTTTTTTTAAAGAAAAAGACGACCCATTCCTTGTAATGCCTTAGGAGATTAAAAAACTTAACGCACGGTATTATGGCATTTCAATAAATGCAAAACATACCATATGTAAGTTTTATTTTTCAAATGTAAAAAAGCAATTTAGGAATTGTTTTTATAACTACTTAACGCCTCCCTCTGCTCACCCCTGGGTAAGCTTTATTGATCACACATTTCCATAAGGTTCTCATATTGAGGAGTTTAACTTGACAGCACGGCCCCTTGCGTCCCCCCGTCTGTAATTTACTGCCTTTACGTGGCTGGCTGCCTTCACACGGAAGCCACACGGACCCCTTCGACCCTCTCTGGAACAATGTGCTTCTGATACCTCTCGTCTCCTTCTTCCAGGTTATATTCTATTAAGATTTTTTACTCTTACAATATTTTTAACTTTTCCATAAAGATGTGCAATAAACATAAGTAGTAATGGGAACAAGGGCTGTCAGGGAGCCAACAGCTCAACGTAATTTCTGCAAATATGAACGCTCTGGATGGAGATGAATGGTCTTATTTCCATATGGTTTATTGTTGCCTTTAGCCTCTAGTGTAATAGCAACTATTAGGATTTTAATATATGGATTGAAAGGCTATTTGCTTCAGATTTGATGAAATATTAACATCGCTCCTGAAATATGTTATAAATGTTGCGCTAACACGTCTTGACGAATGACATTAAGGGGAGTTTACACTTAGCGGTTCGACTCTCACTTCAGAGAGTTATTACTGTGTGTCATGGAAACACTTTAGATTTATGTTTTAAAACCTGTAAAGTCTTCTACTTAAATATGTTATTAATTTTTAAAGTTCTGTTTCAGAATAACCATATATTTGTAACTAGAAGTACTGTAAAAGAAATAAATTTGTACCTGAATTAGAGTAGTTTCTAAAGGAACCAGTGGACAAATACTTGGAGGAAAGGCTTTATTTTCCCGAGTAGATCTTTGCTCGCAGCTCTGTGGAAGGCGGCACAGAGGGGATTCCTGTCCCTCACCACCCCTCACCAAAGCTTCTGATCGAGGAGAATTTATTGCTGTGGGAGAAAAAGTACTGAGAGCTCAGGAAACAGAAGCTGGTGTTTCGGGAGAGCTGTGTCCACCATAGCTGGAGCCCTAACTCCCATTTCCCAGCATGACTTCCTTGGAGGTCAGATCTTTAAAGAGGTAATTAGGGTAAAACGAGGCCCTGTGCATGGGTCCTCTCACAGCATGACAGGGGTCCTTGGAGGAGGTAGGGATTAGGATGGAGACAGGCTCAGAGGGATGCGTGGCCCCCGGGAAGGCAGCTGTCTGCAAGTCAGGGGGAGAGGCCTCAGGAGAAACCACCCTCCTGACGCCTCCAAACTGTGAGAAAATAAACTTCTGTAGTTCAAGACCTTCCCCGCCCCTAGTCTGTGATATTTTGTTAATTGGATGTGATGCGTATATAAGCATGACTTCTTATAAAATATATTTAAATCAAAGTGCTGGTGAAAACATTCAAAGTCAGGGAATACACGGGAGTTTAGGGCTCCCGTGGAAGGTTCTGGGTGCCTTCTCAGTAACTTGGGCACAAGAGCATCTTCAGACAGACAGAAGGACCAGGTGTGCAGGGTGGGCCCAGGCTCTGCGGGGTCAGGACTCGGGCAAGCAGGGGCCTCCTTAAGGAAAGAGCCCAGCCTGTGAGTTTTCCTCCCCGGCCGTGGGAAGGCGCTGTGCCTGTGGGGATGGTCCTGAGCTCACGTAAATCTTCCCTGGGCACCAGGTGTGACCAGGTCCTCGTGCTAACCACCTGACCGCCTCCCCTCCTGCCCTTCCGTTTGGGGGTGACCTCCCCTCCAGGCTTCCCTGTGGAGAGGCGACGCTCTGCCCCCCATCTCCACCTTTGTCCCCCGCAGCCCTTGCCAGGGTGTCAGAGAGGCCCCCATCTCTTACGAACCCTGGGACAATCAATCCTTGCCTGGCCAAGGCCTCCTTTCCCACTTTTCATCCCCAACTGCCAGCTTCATGGAAAGTATGTGCTCCTGTTGCCCGTTCTTGCACATGGAATGCGGCCCGGGCTGTCCCTCTGCGCGGTCATCATCCCATCTCAAGAAAGCATGACAGACGATTGCTTCCAAAGCCAACGGCGCCTGCTTCACAGGCCTCCAGCACCCTGAGTAAATGGGCCAGAGTGAGACCTCCAGGCAGCCGTTTCGGTTCCCTGTGGCACCCACCTCCAACTTCTGTTACTTATGCCCACCCCCCCCTTCTATAACATTCACCCTGTGTCAGGCTCACGCCTCCATGCCCGTCGACCCTGTGAGGCAGGTGTGAGCCCCTCCATCCAAGGACCCCAGGGGGCAGAAGATGATAGGCTGCATCCCCAGGGCAAGGAGGTGAGCTGGATCAGAGCCCCGTCGTCTGGTGTGGAGTCCCTGGGGGTTCTGCTCTCAACTGCCTCTCCTCAGGCATATGCTTATTAACTCTTAAAGTGCATCTCCCTTCACTTCCTGGGGCACCCCTGCCCTCCCACCGCCCGGCTGCAGCAGAAAGCTTGCTACCCTACTCTCATGGTGGGTAGGGGTCTGGACTGGGTGGCCCTGCCATGGAGGGGGGCAAGTTCCAGCACCTCTCTGGGAATTAGAACCCAGGGCCCTGCTTCACTGGTGGGGGTTGGGCTGGAGTCCGGCATCCTTATCCCTTGGCTGGGCACCTGGCACACAGAGCAGTTTGTGTAGCATGCGGGGTGACCGGGACAGCAGAGCTAACTGTAGGTCTGGCCTCCATTGGGGTGAGTGTTTGGGGCAGACCTCAGGCCCAGCTAGTGTCCTCAGATCTGGGAGTCCCTGGGGCTGTCTCCTGGGTTAGCCAGGCCTCATGGTCATCTATGTATTCCACCTCAATTCCGCAGCATTTGCTGGGCTCAGTGTGACACCCCCAGGTCCCAGGCCTATAGCAGGCCACAATGCTCCCCCACAAGCATCCTGTGTATTCCCCGTAGGAACTTCTGCATCGTCCCTGCATGTAGGTCAGGGGCATCCAGGAGCCCGGACTCAGTACCACCTGGTGGGCAGCACCTGCCCCAGCCCATGTCCCTGAACCCCCATCTCCCAGCATGTGGAACACAGATCCTCTGCTCCTGGTTGTTCTTCAACCCAGGCCATGGCATCATTCTGGGGCTGGGGTCCAATACTCCCAGCTTCCGTCCAGGTAGATCTTCCAACACAGGATGGAGAAAATGCCTGTCCTGGGATGGCACCCACATGCCCTGAGACTGTGCCGATGGTTGTACCACTGAACTTGTGTGGTACGTTAGGAGGAATCAGTGTCTAGAGATGGACAAATATAGGCAGTGGGATGTCTTTAAAATAAGAAGTTGGTGGAATTGTTGGAAGCTCTTTGCAGAACCAACTCCCAAGTCATGACAGTCATCAGCCGGACCCCGATGGGCAGAAATCTTAGGGAATGGTGCCAGGGTGGAGTGTCCTGGTGATCCGTCATAGGGCCCCATTCTGCACATCTGGCCGTGTGAAGACCCAGTAGTCCTGGGTCAGAATGGCTCTGCCAGGAGCTGAAAAGACAGAGGGTTTCTTTCCTACCACACTCTCGGGCTGGAGTGGCAGGTGTGGGCTGGGAGTGACATCACCCGGCCACTGAGGGTGGGTAACAGAGGCAGCCCCCGTGAGGGCACGCTCCTCCTTCCCATGGGCGGCAGGGCTGGCCTAGCAAGAGACACATGCGCAAATCCTTTCTTATTTCAATAGCTGCTCCAACTTACCCCTCGGCCACGATCAGTGGAAATTCATTGCTGGGTGCTCATCTTCTCTGTATGTTGCTTTTCATTCCTTCACTTGCTCTTTACTCATTGATTCATTCATTTCCTTGTTGCTGCCAGGCAAGCTGGTGCTTGATGCAGGGACTCTGTTGGGTCACACTGTCACTCCTGTCTGAGCCTGCTGTCCAGGGCGTGAGTGGACACCTGAACGTCTGAATGGCCATGTGGAGGAACAGAAGCTGTGGTCAGCAGAGCACAGTCAGTGCAAAATTGTTGGGTGTGGCTAAGGTCACCTTACACTACCTTGGGGGCACATCTGAGCTGGCTTCCTTGCATCCTCCCCATTCTGTGGAACTGGGATCCTTGCTCCCCAAATGTGCCTGTGTCGCTCCCTGAACACACTGCTGTCAATGGGAGCTCCCTCTGCGTTCCTGCTGGACATAAATGTTTCCACAAAAGAAGAATTTCTCCAGGAACATCTAGACCTTATGCTTCTTTCTTGCCATCATTTTGGATTGGCAGGAAGCAGTAAAAACCCCAAGGTTTATACACCTGCTACCGGGAAATAGCAGTGTCAAAACAAAGCGAAGCAAATCCTTTTATCTAACAGTTTAGTGTGGATTTCTGAAGCCACATAAGCCTCAGAGAGCCTCCTTGTAATCGTCATCCTTGGGTCTCTTGTATTAGCTTGTTCGAAGGGAGGTCACTTTCCAAACAGCTAACAATCTTGTACGAGGGAAATGTGGCGGAAACCTACATTTTCATTCTTTTAACCTTTTTTGTTGAGAGCAAATGACTGTGTTTACTATGATCCTATTTGGGGCTGTATCAGCTGTATCACACGCTGCTTCTAAGGAATAACATGAAGGTGTTCTAGAAATTATCTGACAAAAGCATCTTGTTATCAGAAGCATCATTGACAAAAGAAATCAAGGTGAGTTTCTGCATCCTGGAGAAGGAGGGGCCATGGAGGGCGAGCCCGGGAGCAGGGCAGGCGCCCCAGCACAGAGAACCACAGTGGCCCCTTAAACCTCCCCCCTTGCACGTCCTCCTCCCTCCCTGCCCATTCCTCTGCTAGCATTTGGTTCTAGAAGCGGATGATAATTTCCTTGCTGGATACTAAGAAGAGTGATGAGTCGTAATTTGGTGGAACTGTAAACGATGGAAACTTTGGCTCTGTGAGGGAGAGGAGGAAAAGGTAAATGCTAGCCTCTTGGCATAAGTCTCCAGGTAGCAAAGGCTCAATGAGTACAATGACTTGAAACCATCCTACTTTTTAAAAGAAGAAGTGGTTCCATAGAATTAGCCTTCCCTATCAGAATTACTGGGCTTCGCATCCCCATTTCTCCCGGGCTCATCATTCGGAAGAAATGTCTCCCCAGGGTATTCAGAATCTGCAGCCCCAAACCCAAAGCAGGGTGGCAGCGCATGCTCTCTGTGTCTGATGTGTGGTCCCAAATTTGCTTCTCGATGCAGACTTTCTTGCCTCCTTACTGTTGCTTTGGTTTTTTACATTGACTCATTTGGCACATACTTTTATCAAGTAGTCATCGACTCGTTAAATAGCTCAAGGGGTGAAGGCAAGGACGCCTCTTTAATTTGCTGCTTTCCTATGACAGAGTGACAGACGCGCCATGCTGGCCCGCAGCGCCAGGACGGGGGTGGGGGGCACCCCTGTGAGGATGTGCGCAAGGCAATTACTACCTACAGGCTTGACTTGTGCCTGGTAATTTTGGTTGTGCCTCCTGTCATTTTCTCATACAACCATCTCTTTATAAACACAGGGGTCTGGGGCAGAAAACCATGCCCCTCTGAACGTGAATGATCTCTTTGCTGGTTATTACGGCTTGCACATCAATTCGTGGCTTTGCTGCTCATGAGTTATCCTAGATTAGAAAAACATTTCCATGGATGGAAGTTGTTAGCCTCAATTGTGGCTGTTTCTCCACCATGATTTTACGTGATTTGATTTTATTTTCTAAATGGCTGTTTATATTATGCATGAAATCATTCTGTGCGCCTCTGGGGTTTGTGTGATATGAGGGCAGCTAACTGCTTTTGTTGGGGTCATCGGTAAAGTGATATATTGTCATGAAAGAATTAGGGATCATTTGGAAAATTGACCTCTAATGCTACTTGTGTGCACTGCAGATTTAGAACAGTGTTGCCAAGCATTTATTATATCATAAAGTTAGGCATCTGTCCCTACTTAAATGTCACATTTTTCGTTGTTTAACACAAAGATTGCCCCGCTGCCAGGCTCTTGAAGATATAACCTGAGAGACGCAGGCTTTGATGCTCTGAATCTTGAAGGGTTTTTCTTTCCTTTTTTGACTGTCACAACTACTTACGGAGGAGTTGAGTCTGACAGATATAATGGAATGAGGAAAAAATGAGCACAACGTGGAGAGCTTAGGGAAGTTCCAGGAGAGAGCCCAAAGTGATACAAGGTTTGAACATAAATCCCCTTGAGAGAAGCTTAAATGCATTTTGCCTCGAAAAAAATATATATCTGAGGATGGACTTAATAATTGTGGCTGGGTCTGCATAACAGACTTCAGATGGTTGAGGTTTGGGGGGGAACAAAAATGAAATTGCCTGTTTAGTGATGTTTTAAACCACTAAATGTTTGGTGGAGGCTTAAACCAGACCACAGTCTCCACCTCGCCCGAGCTTGGCACCTTCCCGGCCACTGGTCAAGTCCGAGTTCTCACCGGGGGGGCAGGTTTTGTACAAGAAAGGTGGCTCAAACGTATTTCTCTGCAAATTTCTCCTTTCAGGGAAAAAAAACCCACGCTTGCTTCTTTTTATTTTTAGCTCTTGTCTGTAGCTCATTGACAACGCTGTTGGGCAGATGCTGCGTGGATCCCTTTATCGTGATGTACATTTGCCAGCAGCAGCGCCATCACCAAAAACACACATATGATATGGCCTGTGTCTACCGCCCACATGTCTGTGTGCCAGAGGACGTGGCCCACCACCCAGAGACCCTGACCGGCCTCCTCAAAGGCCAGCACAGCTCCCTAGAAACATAATTTTCTGCACCTTAACTAGTCCATCTTTTTTTTTTTTTTAATCCTCTGTTGTATTTGACAGTAAGTGACACATGAAAGTTAACAGTGTGTTTGCAGTTGGTGACTGCCAGGCGAGCTGATGCAATCACCGAATGCATGAGAATCAACCCTTCAGGAGAGAGGGCTGAGCGGCTCTCTAAATGTCCTGTATTGGGGTCGTGGAGGCACAAGTTCAGAGAGAAGATTAATTCTAAAATATTCATCCAGCATGTAACGCAAGCACCGTGCTCTCCTAGGAACTGAGGAAACAGTGACAAATGAGCAACAGCTCCCACCCTCAACCCGCTGGAGTTCCACGGGAAGACGGGCCACCGACAGTCATCACTGTCTGCAGAAACATGCACTGGGCAGCGCAGTGTGACACAATTGGACAGGAGCGATTCCTCGAGAAGGGGCCAGGTGGTACCAATAGAGGCTGGCATTGCTGGGAGCCAAGATTGTCCATTTCTGGCCAGTGGGAGTTCCCTGAAGCTGGCTCTGATGGCCTTTGAACATGCCACCCTTTCTTGCATGATGAGGTTCTACAGGCTCCTTTTGTCCGTGTCTTAGCCCAGGTCAGTAATCAACCGTTTCTCCAAGGAGCTCTGGTTCCTCCTAGTAGTGTGATCTGGATATTAGATAAACTGCCTTTTGTTTCATAAAAGAAACTTTATTTTATTTTATTTTATATTTAAAAGAAACTTTAAATTCTTATATTCCTCACAATTTGGAAGTGTGACTATCCAAGTCATACGCTGTTCCATTTCAAATGTCAGCATGCATCTCCCCGTCTCCTACAAAGCACGAGTTTGGCACAAAGACATTTGAATCCTTTGGTAGAAAATGTTATGCTAGCTTGGGGTGTGTCACTTTTGCATCTCCTGTTGACTGCCCTTGTCAGTTCATCCCAAATGTTTTAATTAGCTCCAACTAATAAAGCTTAAAGTTAAATAAGCATTTAGGAAACTAATTAATTTCCATTTAAACAAGAAAAAGTGACACAGTATCCCCCAGACAAATCCATGCATAGTAGCAAAGCTATAAGGAGGCCAATTTAAAATTGGAATCTAGGATGCTCTGCAGTGTGGCCAGGTTGGGTCCCTCCACGGAGCCAATCACAAGTTAAGGGGTCCCAGGCAGGTGACTCCCAGTCTTGGGCATCATCTGCAGTCAGGGTGGTACCACCACCCCCTCAAGAGGTGGCCACAAGACTGGTGGGCTCTTGTGCCCGAGGAGATAGCATTTGGCACACAGAAGTACTGAAAGGAATCAGAACGCTTCTGGAATCACAGAAAGATTGTGATGACAACTTGGGAGACCCAAGGTGTGGTGCTTGTTCTGCTTCTAAATAAGCAGCATGGCTGTGGATTCATCACCGGGTCCCCGGGACTCAGATCCCCCCCCCCCCCACACAGAGGTGGGTTTGAGCCACTGGATTCAAGGAGATGAGTCTACGTGCACGTGTGGGTGCGTGATGTGAAATGTGCTCTGACTCCTGGCAGTTGTCATTCTGAAATATTTCTAATCAGAATTGCACCATGCAGAGTTTATTGGGGATTGATCCAGATTGAATGCAAATCCGGGCTATCAGCTGGTCTGAGGGAAACTCCCAGAACAAACTACAATCTGCGCAAAGTCAGGAAAGGTGATAATTTTTAATTTTTCTTTGCCTGAAATGTAGCCTGTATCAAATTCTTTCTTTCTTTTTTCTCTTTTGGGAGTGATTTTTTTTTTTGGAGGGGGGAGGGTGTTGTAAGAAATTCACAAGAGCAGGAGCGGATATTGAAATCCCTTTTTTCTTCATAAAGCAGCAGAACTACTGGCAGCTGTAGAAAGTAGAATCTCGTTTCCCCCTAGAAAAAGGAATCCCTAGAGTGATGTGGAAGATTATTTGGCAGAAAAATGTCTCAGCCAATCTTTGATGCCTCTGCTGTCTATCAGCTTCTTTCTTGTTCCTGCTAGCACTAAATCCTGAAATAAGATTTATCCTACATCTTGAAGTCAAAGGTTATAGGGAAAAAAAATCCATCTTTCAGGCCACCATTTTGTATCCCTGATCAATTAATCCTCACACCATAGATGAAACAAACAATCCCTACCTGGTGTGCTAAGCCCTGGGGAGGAGGCATGCGTCTTATGTCTGTCTTCCTGGAATGGCTGGTTTCCCGTCTCTGGCACTGGGTGACTCCTCCTAACTTTGGTTGGTGATGACAGGTAATTTATGGAATCTGAGCCAAGCCCAAGGCCACGTCTGTCCCCTCAGTGCATCAGACCCTCTTGCTGGTGTTGTGGGCATCTCAGTGGTCCGTGTCCCTGTAGGGTGCAGTCGCACCAAGCAGGTACCAGGCTGGAACTCATTAATTTCAGATGCGAAGAGTAGAGGGAGAAGATAACTTTGAGGTCTGTATCTTTATTTCTTTAAGAGCTTGAAGGAAAGCATGTTATCTTCTATTATTATTTCTCCATCAATGTGCCCAGTAGTAATTCCTTCCATAGAAGGACTTTTTAAAAGGGCAAGTTAACAGTACATTAGGATAAAAACCCAGATAGCCAGTATCCTCAGCTGCAGAATTACCTGGAATACTGATCTACCGAGGCTGTATGCCTGCGTGGAGCCCATGGCCATTTGCATCTGAAGTTTTTTTTTTTTAATTTTTTTCAGGCCATGTGCAATTGCAGAATGTAGCAAACAAACATTTGAGTCTCATTTAAATTTTAGAATATTTGTGTGTTTAAAAGATGTGACCTACAGATATATTCAATCAACTACTTGCCCGATTTTAAGATACTTGTAAATGATATGCTTCTGAAATAAGTCTCTATTCATTTGGCAAATATTTGTGAGTACTCACTGTGTGACCGGGAATGTTCTGGACATGGGGTTATGCCATTGAAGAAAGGTAGAAATCCTTGACCAATAAATGTGATGAGTAGCAAAGTGTATAGTCTGTTTGGAGGTGCTATGGAAGATAGAGAGCCAGGTACGGGTTGGAAGGTGTCATGGGCAGAGGACCTGCCTGCAAGGAGTGGTGAGACAGGGGTACCTCAGAAGGTGACATCTGCACAAAGGCCAGTGAAAAGAGGAGAGGGTCCTGGAGACATTTGTGGGGAGGGAGCTGCAATTCATCGCATGCAAGTCCAGGGATGAGCAAAGCAAAGACTGAGGAGGGAGGGCGCCTGGTGTGCCCGGGCAGCACAGAGACCATGTGGCTGGAGCAGAAGCACAGGTTAGAGAGAGGGCACCACAGATCCACTGTGAAGGCTTGCATTACTCTGAGTGGAAGGGGCATGGCTGGGGTTGGAGTGGAGAGAGACAGACCTGATCCTGGCTCTGAAATAGTGTGAGAGACAGAGAAAAGTCAAGATTGCTTTCAAATATTTTAGCCTGAGCTACTGAGCAGATGGAGTTATCCAACTGAGTTGGGAGTTGGGAAGATGGTGGGTCTAGTGGGTTAAGGTGTGACTTTCAGAGATTGAATTTTGAGCATGCCCATTGGACATCTGAGTCTGATATGGAGGAAGAATGGGAACTGGAGATGGACCAGGCTAGAGGCACAGGTAGGAGCTGTCAGAGGAGAGACACTATCTAAAGTCAGGAGATGGGAGGAATTGTCAAACAACTCAGTGGGGGTAGAGAAGAGAAAAAATGATGTCAAGCTCTTAGGGAAGATTAACATTAAGGAAGAGATGACCCATGTTGGACAATATTTCATTTGTATATTCTCTTCAGTACAATTCCAATAAAATAAAAGCAACACTTTTACAATTGTTTAAAAAGATTTTATTTAGTTATTTGAGATAAAGAGATAGTGATGGAGATAGTGAGAGAGCACAAGTGGGGAGGAGAGGGAGAAGCAGGCTCCTGGCTGAGCAGGGAGCCCCACGTGGGGCTCGATCCCAGGACCCGGGTTCATGATCTGAGTGAAGGCAGACGTTTAATGGATTGAGCCATCCAGGTGTCCTGAGAACAATAGATTTCAAATTTTTTTCACTTCTCGAACTTTTCAGGAAAGAAAAATATCCAGAAAGAAGAATGAGCTCCTCGATGAGAAGGATATGGTGGAGACTTGGCCTCTCAACATCAAAGCTTACAAACCGCTAATGCTCCCGTGTGTGGTATGGCTGCAAAGGTAGATAACCCACCAGTACGAACAGTGGGAAGCACGGGTGCAGCCCCACAAATACGTGAAAACTTGATGCTTGACTGTAGCTTTTTGAGAGATAATGTATAATATTGCATCTCTAGCTTGGTACCACCTAAATACCAATTTCTTGAGTGTTGTTAATTCCTTCTGTATCTTCCCTTTGGGATATTGTCTGTGGCTTTCCTTCTGGGAAGTGAGGTCTGAGTTTCCTTCTCCCCCTCTGAGACCCTCTCCCTACCCCACATAACTCCACACACTCTCTCTACCTCCCAGTAAATGTGAATTGTACTTACGGCTGAGTCGTTATTACAATGATGTAACAAATACTTAAAGCTGAGTCATGAGGTATGCGGTTGCTTTCTCTTTCCTATACAATTTTTTTTCCAATTAAAAGCATCTTGTTTGTCAGTTTAATTTCCTAGATATTGATCACTAATTCATGTCCAAGCTCTGCACTAGCCGTCTGAATCTTCTTGATATAACCAAACATGAGAGTGTTCAGAGGGCCGTCTCCACTTGAAGGGCCTCCGCTGGGCGACTCCCCATCTGCTCGGTGGGGACTGGGTCTGCAGCATCCCAGTGCTTCCCACAGGGTCTGGCTTTCTCACTCCCGAGGGACCCTCCACCTTTCTCCAGGGTTGCACCTCATTTTCTCCCTTCTGTGTGGACTGCTTTCTTGGTTTACTACCTCGTTTTCTTGGTGCACATTTCCAGGATATTTCTGACCCAGAAGGTGTGGTATTGGAGATCTGGAAAGCTTGAAGGTCTCTTTTTACTCCCATCATACTTTGTGGATAGTTGTTCCTGCAATACAATTCTAGATCAAAACTCATATGGAACCTGTGTTTACATTGTCCTCAGGACAGCTCTTGGAGCTCCTCTAAGCACAGTGTTCTTAAGTCCACAATGCCAGGTGTGCTCATGTTGATCCATGATGCTCCTTCTAGACATGGACTTCCTAGCCTCTGTTGTAGGGAGTTTTCTGGAATTATGTTGGTGATTATTTCATTCTTTCCAGTTTCTTTGTTTTTTTCTGTTCTTCCTATTAGATATTGGACATTCAGGATTTTACTGTTGTCTTCATCTTAATTTTTTCCCCACATTTCATTCAACTTCATCTTTAATTTAAATTTAATTTTAATTTCTACTTTTATATTTTTAATTTACAGGAGCCTTTTTTTCCCTCTCCTCCAAATGCATTCCTTTTTATAGCATCCCATTACTATTTCAAGCACGGTCTATGAGACAAGCTCTGTCTCTACAAGGATATCACCTCCTTATTTTTGAAGCTGTTATCTCCCTGTAATGTATCTTTGTAGTTTCACTTTACACACACACACACACACACACACACACACACATCTTAGGAAACCAATGTGTGTGTATATGTGTCTTTTTTTCACCCTGTAGGCTTTCTTCTGAAGCTTAGGGACCTTGGCTTTCTACTCTGGTATAAGAAGTAAGTGTAGACAATCCTACTGTTCTGCAGAAAGGTTTGCAGTGTGGACCGGGCTTGCTGATCTGGCTGGGCTGTGTCTGTGGAGATTCCTTTCCTCTTGGGTTGGTCAGCTGGCCCAGAGAAGCAGTTTCACGTCTTTCTCCAGGCCCATGTGAGTCTGGCCACTGGTAGTGAATCTGGGAAAGGCCAGGGCCTCACCATGACAGAGGCTCCTACTCCATCCCAAGAAGAAAATGCAGCTCGGCCATGAGCAGCTGGCACTCAGCATTGAAAGACAACAGGATGGTCTGTTGGCAGGTGTAGAGAGACCCACTCACCTGCCATGTCCCCCCCTCCAGCCACACTTCCACCTGAAATGTGGCCCTGTCAAAATCCTCACACTTATATATAGTTCCCGGATTCTTGACCCTGCTTGTTTGAGTTCAAAGGTGCCTTTGATTTCACCTTCTCATCTTGCCATTCTCCTTTTCACCATCACACTAAGCACATGTTGCCATCCTTCCAGGAGCCATTCTGCAAACAGTTCATGAAAATCTAAAGGATTCTGATGGTCTCAAGATCTTTTCTTACATCAAGGTAACAGTTGCTTTCCTATTACTTTCACTTGGCAGTGATACTTTTCCTTTTGGAACAATAGAGATCGGGTCCCTGCTCCTCTCTCTTAAACTATTTGCCCATCGGGTCAAGAGTCAGACATCTTTAATTTCATTACTGAATTGGTGCCATACTAGGGCTGTGGCATTGGATCAGACATTAGCTTTTTGTATCTCAGTTTTATTCCCCCTTGAAAAGAGAAATCATGTCCTCTGATGCTTCAGAAGAATGCACGGTTTGGAGAGCTATAAAACTGTATGAAAGTAAAACTGTATGAAAGGAGCTGTATGTACTATTGGGACATACATTTAGGGGGATGCTGCTGATAGGCTGCTCAGCCTTCTGGCCATCTCCTCCTCAATATTCCCATTTGCCATCAACCTTTGTGAATTTTGTTGCTGGGTGCAAACCAGTCCGGATACTGTCTGGCCACTGCAAATTTCCTTTGGGGTGCCTTCTCCTTTGGTGCTCTGCTCCATATCACTCCTCTATGGGAAACCTCCTGCCCTGAGGAAGCCCAGCATGCAAGTCAGCCCTCACTGTCCTCAGACGGATGCCTGGCCATGTTCCAGTCATGCCTAACAATCTCACAGGTCAGCTGTGAGGGCTTCGCTCATCCTTGCTGTGCCCTGCAAATCCAGACCAAACCCTGTCCCTCCAGAAACTCCTTATCTTCCACATGTACACAGCTGCCCCATCATGTTACAGGAGGGTTACACATTTTCTCCTGAAGGCAGACATTAAACCAAATGAAGATTGTAGCCCAGGATTTAGTTCAGAGCAAGCTAATGGCTTAATAGATGTGATGGTTAATCTTATGTGTCAATTTGGGCACCGGATGCCAGATATTTAGTCAAGCATTATTCTGGGTGTGTCTGGATGAGATTAGTATTTAAACCAGTAGATGAGTAAAACACGGTTCTTCCCAATGTGGGTGGGCCTCATGCAATAAGTTGAAGGCATAAGTAGAACCAAAAGGCTGAATAAGGGAGAATTTGTGTTTTTTCTCTGCCTGCCTTAGAGCTGGGACATCACTTTTCCCCTGTCTTCGGACTGTGACTCAGACTGGAACTTACACCACGGGGTTTCCTGGGTCACCAGCTCGGCAAGTGCAGATCTTGGGATTTCTCAACCTCCTGTTGATTCTGTTTCTCCAGAGGACTCTGACTGACACCATAGACATTTCTTGAGTGCTGGTGTGGCTTACCTATACACTGCGTTACTTAACCTTTAAAAAAAATCTAAGTTTTTCAGAATCAGCAGCTATGATTTTATAATACATAGGTTTTTGTTTTGTTTTGTTTTAAAATAAGTTTCTATCTCTCTTTTTAAAGATTTTATTTATTTATTCATGAGAGACACACACAGAGAGAGAGAGAGGCAAAGATACAGGCAGAAGGAGAAGCAGGCTCCTCGCAGGAAGCCCAATGTGGGACTTGATCCCGGGACTCCGGGATCATGCCCTAAGCCGAAGGCAGATGCTCAACCCTTGAGCCACCCAGGTGCCCCTAATACATAGGTTTAATTTTGTTCAGTCAGATCCCTTATAATCAAATAAGAATGTATAGTGTCCAGCACATTCCTGAATTAGCAAACCTAGTAACCACCGATTTCAAAAACTACACTCTACAAATAAGGAAAGTGAGAGAAATCACAGTCACCTGTAGGGATTTGCAAATATGGGGATTTTTGGTGTCCCAGGATGTAAGCCTCTAGAACATCCAGGGTTCCATGCTTCTGGTATCTTACAGACCTCAGGAAGGTTAGTGTGTAATCAGGGCACAGAATACAAGCCTGTGCAGCTGCGGGTGAACAGAACTCTGCATTTATGCTGTGCACAGAAAGCTAAGTACACATTATGGTTTGTGCTCAAGAAACAGATGAAGTGTGTGATTTTGATCATGGAAGGGCTGAGCCCCCATTTGCAGTGAGGTCAGAGACAGGAGAGGGCCATTGTGGGGAGCTGGGTGCCAGGAGACATCAGGACCACGGGGGCTGTGCCAGGTCCAGGGCCCACGGACAGGTGGGGGTACATGCAGGCTGAGGAGGCCCCTGCCCAGTGCACCCCTCAGCATTGCTGCAGGAGCTCCGTGCCCGTTACTCACTCTGGGGTCTCTCTGGCGGATTGACCATTTCCTTGTTTCTGCCCTTTTCAGGGATGGAGAGTGGGGCTGGCAAAGCCTTTAGGAAAGAATGTGTCTCTCTCAGAGAGGAAGTGAAAGACAAACACAACAGTGCTTTCTATGCAAAGACAAAAGGAACAAAAAAAAAATCAATCAAGATGTATATGTGCAGAGGAAAGGAATAAAGTATAACTTCATCTGCGCCGAGAGCTCACAGAAGTTCCTTTCAGAGCTCGCCCCGACTCCTGTCTTACTGACTTTCAAAAGTGCTTTGTTTATTCAAAACCACATGGTGTATCCAGGACAGATCTTTCCTTTGCCTTAAACCAATCTTCAAAATAAATAAAGAATACAAAGAAACAGCTATAAAAGGAAGGGTATTCTGCAGCGAGCCAACACGGACGTAGAGGGCGTGATGTCACAGCCTGCGCACTCCGTCCTCGGTGCCACACCATGCCGGGTGTTCCTGGGTGACGTGCCGTCTCACCCTACTGAGGGCCCTGAGGGCCACACCTGCTGGCACTCCCTCACCACTCAGGTGCAGAACCTCCCCTTCAAGAGGAAGATTTGCTTCTGGAGACCACGGATTGTCTACCAGGAATTCTTGAGAACAGAAGAACTAAGGTGCCTTGGAAATCAGAGCCCAGTGGCGTTAAGTCATTTCCATGCTCTGAAAATAGCCAGCCCCTCCCTACCCCTAGCAGGTGGCCCAGATGTAGCCTGGGGTCCAGCTCTGCCCCACCTGCTCCCCTCGACCAGGGCTACCACCAGAACTACCACAGCCTCTTGGCTGAGTTGGGGCCAAGGTTCCTTAGAGGCTCAGAGGTGCTCCTGGAGAAGTGGGTGTTACTAAGTCAACCTTCTTTTACAACAACCAGTATGGGTGGAAGTGGATGCGTAATGACTTGGGTCGATGCCTGGTGTTGCCTCCCGTGGGGGTGACAGGGCCCGATGGAGGTGGTGCTTGTGGAGTGGTGGGAGGTGACATTGCCTGCCACATGGTCCAGATGTGTGAGCGTCGCTGCCCTTGCGTTTGGGGGTGTGTGTCAACTGGCAGAGGACGCGGTGCCAGATGATCCATCAACACCATGACACCTGCTGGGAGGTGTCTCTGGAGCTGCAGAAATATCTGCTCTGAGAATAGACTCTTGGCTTAGAGTTTTCTGTTAAAATCCAGAGTTTCTTCTACCAATAACTCTCCATCCCCTTTGAAGCTCCGGACGTCAATTGTAAGGGTTTTCTGGTTGCAGTAATTACATGTTACTAAAAGCAGAGCTGCCTTAGTTGTGTGGGATGGAGCCTTGGAAATGTAGCGCCGACTGGGAGAGCCCACTTTAGGAGTCCAGCCAGCTCAATCTGGGGCCTGTTACAGGATTCCCCAAAGAAAGTTCCTCAAGGCAGTTATTAGGCCACCACAGTATCCACCGGTGGGGGACAGAGGAGGGGATAGGACATGTCGGCCCACGGGGGATGGCTCCGGAGGCAGTCACAGAGAAGGCCTGGGTAGTCCAACAGCTGGCGGTCCTCCCTTGAACAACTGCGGAGTCAGAGCTCCAATCCCGTATTTAGGGATGGCAGGACTCGGGAGATGGTAGGTGGGGAACACAAAATGTGAGGCTCCAGATATAACACATGAGAAACAAAAGGAACAACCTCTCATACATTGAAAGTGAGAGCAGCGTGGCTACTCTTTTCTAACGTTTGAGCTACACCTGTTCACCTGCTCACCTGCTAACCCACTACACCTTCTCGACACCCCTTACCAGTTGCTTCGGTTGGCAGCCGCCGGGCACGCTGAACACAGGGGAGGCCCAGTCACACCCTCTGGGCTGGCGGGGGACCTCACGCCGGGCTGTGCCAGCCCCCCGTTGACTGCCTATGCCCAGGAGCTGGACCCAGAGACTAGCCGTCGACCAAGGACAGATGCAAATGGTGATAGGAAGAGAAACAGAAGGGGCTTTGGGGTGTCCTGAGTGTTCCCAGAAGTCCCCAGGGGCACTGAGACCCAGCTGCCCACTCACCCAATCAGAGTTTCTCTAGAGCTAGGGAGCCCAGCGGGGACACGGAGAGCTGCTCTGATGACTGGGGAGGGGTCAGACTGGTTCTGAGGGTTCTGTGCCCACTGCATTTAAGCTTCCCTCCACACCTGTGTCTACGACAATGGGGCAGTTAAGGCCGGTCCCGGAGTCACTCAATGATCTTCATGAGTATCGCCTTAGATACGGCGGTGGGTTTTGTCACCGGGGACCACGTGGATGGGCGTGCCTGCCCTTCTTCCTCGCACGTTTCCAACTGGTGCCATAACCCTGGCTCGAACATGAGCCCACAGCTGCCAGAATTGGGAAGGAGGAAGGGTCAAGGGTGGGCTCAAGGAAGCTTTGACAAGGTGTAGTCAAGACCCTGACCAACGTCTTAAAGCCCCCAATGCCGTTCTTCAATATCTGTGGGTAAAGTAGACTCGGGCATTGTTAAAAAGCAAACAGTTACGGACTATAACTAACTCCACTTAGTCCAAGTGGTGGCTGATGTTATACATCAACTTGATTGGTCTATGGGGCGCCCAGATACTTGGTGAAATATTATTCCCAGTGGGCGTGTGAGGGAGTTTCTGGATGAGATCAGCATTTTAGTCAGTAGACTGAGTCAAGCAGATTGCTCTCCCCAGTGTGGGTGGGCCTCAAGCAATTAGTTGAAGGCCTGAGTAGAACAGAAAGGCAGTGACAGGGAGCTCCTCCTCCCTGCCGCCCTCAGACTTGAGCAGAAACATCAGCTGTCTGGATCTCGAGCTGCCAACTTCAGACAGGTACGACACCACCGGCCCTTCTGGGTCCCCACATTCCCACTGGCCCTGTAGGTTTCAGGATGCCGCCTCCATGATCATGTGAGCCAACTCCTCACAATCAGTCTCTTTATATACACCCTACATGTGCCATTTCTCTGGAGGGCCCTGACCACGGAACTGAGTGTAGGCCAGAATGCCCGCCAACGCTGTGGGACTTTGGGGATGCAGAGGGCTCAGGCCCAGGACTGAAATGGTCCTAGGATCTCAGTTTAATGAAAGAGCACATACCATATACACATATATCAATTTATATTTGATGAAACTCTTTACCAAGAATGTGTAACGTTTTTCCCTTCATGCAAAGTGAGCCAGATGAGCTCTGAACAGCATCTGTGGGCTTTCATCCTCGGGGTGAGGAAAGTGTCCCTGTCACCCCTTGAACTGGCATCTGTGGGACCTTGGGTAAGGAAGCTTCCCCATCTACAAAGGAGCAATGATGGCTTTCCCCATCCCCAAAGCTCTTTGAATGGAGCAAGTTCATGTGCAGGGAAAGGCTTCCTGAATGAGGGGGGTCTGGAAAGTAAGAAAAAGCAAACGGCGAACCATGGTCCCACTTACTAGCTGCAGCAGAGCTTGCTAGTTGTACAGGCTTGGGAGCTTCTGGATTCACCATCTCTGGGTTACAGACTGGGGGGTGCTTCCCAGGGTTCCTGGATGAGGGGGTGGACCTCACAGCATGACATTTCTCAGACACAAAGCACCTCTGGCAGTTGGCCACGTAAGCTGCTTTCCCAAAGTTTCATGAACGTAACAGACCGAGTCATTCAGGGTGGCAGAGGGAGGATCGGCTGCTTTTGCCAGAGGGGGTCCATGGCCATTTCTCTACCCTGCTGAAATAAAGGGGCCAAGTCACTGACTCACCCTCGGAGCGGCAAAACCACCAGCCCGCGTGTTTTTAGACCAGGATGCTTTGATTCCGATGGTTGTGCAGCCTCCACCCTGGGCCGCGCCAGCTCAGCCAAGCTGCTGGTTCCCAGCTGGACCGAGGCTTGAGTTCTCAGAGTCATGACCACGGGAAATTCTCCTTCTCCCTCATTTATCCAAAGGTATCTCTGAAGACTATGTGACAAATGTCACTGTGATGGGGACTTCATTTGTGATGCCCGTGTGCTCTGATCCATCTTGCTTTATTGCAGAGTCACCTGAGAAGAGCAGGTGGATGGAATCCCGTTTAGGTGATTGAAGGGAGCTCCTCCATAAGGACATCCATGTGAAACTGGCCGGATGCCCCTGTGCCTTCAGTCAAGTGACACACGGGCGTCTCACACAGCGGGTTTCTGAAGGTGAATTACACCTGTGAACCAAACAATCCTGACTTGTCAGAGGTAAGAATCTCACAGGGTCTGGGAGGAGTACCATGGCTGGCCCTGCAGCGGGGGCAGCCATGGGAACCTGCTCTGCAACATCCTGGTTAGGAATGGATCAAGACCTGAAACGTCTTTCCAGGTTACAGAGGAGGCCACTGAGGCAGTGTAGGACACCAATTCACTCAGAAACACATGGCATGAGGTAGTTGATCACACTGGCTCCATCTAGGATTTGCCTTCAGGGTCTGGCTCACAGAGCAGGGACGAGGCTGCCCACCCGCCTCCACTCTCTGGAGCATCCGCTGAGGGTCACCAAGTGTCTGGTGGGATAGTGACTGTGGGCTCTGCCCTGCATGTGGGGCTGGGCCTCCATGTCCATCTGTCCTGGACCAGCTGCCCCGGGAAGTCTGTCTGTTGCCGAGAGTGGGCCCAGAGGGAGGGCACCTGGGTCAAGCAGGGCGGCCACTCTTCCTGCCATTCCTGTTGGCCTCCTGTTCTCGCTGTGGCCTCTTTTGGTTCCCCAGGTGGGTGCAAGTTGTTCTACTCATCACAGAGGATCCCAGTTTGTCGAATCAGTCTCAAGGTGCCCTCGAAACCTAACAGCACTGGCCGGGCAGGACCCCCCCAATCTTTGAGTGGCCACACTGTGGGGTGTTTGTTTCCCCAAGTTCCTGAAAGCTAACAATCCAGCTTCTGTCTGTTCCCCTAGCCCGAGGGGTGGAGGCCGCCTTTTGCAGTTGCTCCAAGATGGTGGAGTGGGCTCTGGGGCCTTCCCACCTGCCCGGTGTGCAGCACGTCCTCCCTTAGGACGACTGGTGTGGCTCTGTCTCCCCGCCGGCCCCTCGCAGGTCTAGGGACCTCCCCCTCGGAGCCTGGCTCTCTGAAAGCAGAGGTGAGGTCACCCCTTGTTCCTCTTCCCTGCTCTGCCCGCGGCACTCCCCATCTGCACAACCCTGCCCGGGCAGGGCAGCAGGGCCCAGGTGGGGCACGCAGCACCCCCACAGTCCAGCACTGATGTGGGCGTGGGCGCTGGGGGGATAGACAAACCTCTGGCACGGGGAGAGCAGACAAGACTGGAGCTTGGGGACGTTTAATTATCCATTAATCCTTATGTGTTTAGAGAAGAGATTTTTCATACAGCTCACCTGGAAAGAATGTTCTTTGGTGTAAAACTCTATTCTATTCATAAAAAGCTCCCTTGACTTTACTCTGGCAAATGCCCAGCTCTAGGTTACATGTCTGAGGAGAGCTTTATACAAATAATACAAACAGTGTAAAATTTAGCTTCAGTCTGTAACCCTCACCCCTATATTTTAATGAACAATAATGACTCTAATTGAAAGCAAATATTTTATACCTTGTGGTAAGCTTTCTGCCACCTGCCGGTGGAAGCTGTTCCCCTGACCTCTAACTCTGTACAGCAACTGCTCTCATTTTCTTCCACCTTTTGTGAACAGCGTCATTAGATGGCTCTTTGCTTAACGTTCCGGGATTGCCCCAAATGAGATTTCTCGTTGTATGCCCTGCTAGAAAAATGTCCTTGAAGGCTTGGTTTCGTCGATGGCAAGAGTGGCCTGGATGCCTTTTGCCTTCCCTGTGCCAACACCGCGGGGTGGAATGTCCCAGGGCCGCTGCACGTGCCTGAGGAGTCTGGTCTTAACCCATGGGAGGCAGCCTTGCGTAGAAGGGTAGACACACCTTGGACGGAGTTGCCTCGGGGCAGGATGACTCCAGGACAACACATCTGAGAACTGCAGTGAGGACGTTGTTTCTTATAAATATTTAACGAACTTTCTAGAATGTACCCAGACTTAGAGAAAAGCTGCCACCATAGCACAGGGAGCTCTAGCATGTCCCTAGCTATTTTCCCTCTCCCAGACCCTCCATTGTGATGCAGCTTACACATTTGTGAACCAACATCTCTACCAACCCCACACTTGATTGAAACATCACTAGTTTCCCCCTAATGTCCCTTTTCTGTCGTGCCCTCACACTGGTCTATGATGGTATCAGACTTCCCTTGTTTTCGGTGACACGGAGAATCGCGGGGAGTATTGGTTAGATTTTTTTGTGGAATGTCCCTCAGCTTGGGTTTGCTAATGTTTTTCTTATGGTTAGACAGGGTGTATGGATTTGGGGGAAGAGGAGCATAGAGGTAAAGTGGCATTCTTCTCACATCATATCTGGGGTACATGACATTGATGTGACTCCTCATGGGTGAGATTCATCTTGATCAGCTGGCAGAGCAGTGTCTGCTGGATTTCTGTGTTTCTTCCATTTCTTCCCATTTCCATACTGTTCTCTTTGGAAGTAAGTCACTCATTGCAGCCCACACCCAAGGGGAGAGAAGGGTTATTTTTCTTTTCTCTTGAACTTTAGCAAAATATCCTAAATCCTTTGCTTCTCCATCATCATACACTTTGATGATCCAAATGTATTTGGCAATGTCATTAGGAAACATGCTGATTTATCCCCAGCTCTGCTCTGTGGATTGGGCCCCCATGCGTGTAATGTGTGTAATGTGTGTAATGTGTGTAATGCATCCACTGCTCTTAGGAGACAGGTAGTGGATGTCCCCTGTCTTCCAGTGCAGGAAAACTAATCCTGAGTAGATTCTCATTTGGGGCAATGAAGATACATAAAAACCCCTGCAAGATAAGTAAAACAAAGCCAAAAACAAAGAAAAAAAGTCCCTATTATTAGGAAAAAAAAAGAACTATAGTCCTTAGATAAAAATATAAAGGAAAAATCTGAAGTCCATTTTCTCTTTTCTTTCTGGTCAATGCAAGTCTTCACAGCTGACTCAATACTTTTCTTTCAAGAACCTTGGTCTCCCTTGGAATGCTCCCAACTGTTCACCTTCATCTGGCGGCAGGGCCAGTAACATCTCAAGCTGCAGCAGGTGAGGATCATGGACCTCAGAGCAGCCACCTGATGCATGAGAGGCCATAGATGTCCCCCTGAGTTGCCAGCCCACCCTTCCCTCTGGCTTGTCCCTTGGCTCAGTGGGAGGTTCCATGGTGGAAACCAAAGGAGAAGAACAGCCGTAACATAACTGGTCCCAAGGACCACGTGAAAACACTGTAGTCAAGTTCTTTTGAAATAAGTTGCTCACTTGCCTTATTTCTTTCCCAGTTTAAATGAAAGCAAATATCCAAGTTCTTCTTCATTCACATCAATGAAGAAGTTTTAATATTATGACTTGTTGTCTAAAACTTTACCTGTATTTGTGTATTTATGTATCTACATACATATATGTATGTGTGTGTATGTGTATTTTTTCATTTTCTAGAAATACAAATCAATGTATAGAAAACTCATGATTTGATTTTTCACCACAAGTTTCCATTGCTTTGGGGATCTAGAAAAGTCAACAAAACCCGATTCTCCATAACAGCACTGCTCTCTAGGGCCTTCGTGAGGATAAATACGTGGCAAACACTCAGAAGAGCCCCTCACATGGTATTAGCACTCTGCAACGTGAGCTTCTTTGTGTAACTGTATTTGTCAGTCTGGGCACTAGAATAGAAATACCACAGGCTTAAACAACAGATGCTTAGTTTTCACATTTCTGGAGGCTGGAGATCCAAGACCATGGCTCCAGCAGAGACTGTGCTACTGAGGACTCCTCCTTAGTTTGTAGACGGCTGTCTTCTTGCTGTGCAATCCCATGGCAGACAGGTGGACAGGGCTTTCTGGGCTCTCTTAGAAGGTGCTGAGCCTATTCATGAGGGCTCCGCCCTCAGGACCTAATTGCATCCTGAGGGCCCCCACCTCCAAATGCCATCACATTGAGGGGTAAGATTTCAACATATGAGTTTTAGGTGATACACAAACAACCAGTCCATACACCAATTAATTGTCATAAATGGTGGATTGTATAAAACTAAAATTCCTTTCTTGCCACTCAGCAATAACATCAAGAGAAAACATAGCAGATTTCACTGCTCTTGGTCTACACATATTAGTACCACAAAACCCTCCCAGAAGGAAGACATGCAGGGACCGAGGCTTTTTTTGCATTTAACTAAATATAAAATTTCAGTGGTATTTATTTGAATTACATCTGAGAGCTGATAGAGCCTGTCAGTGTTAAAATGCTATGAAAAAAAACCACATTTTGCTTGTAAGTGACTTTCTCTGTATGGTATAATGGGAATGAATAATAAAAGTGAAAAACTTTTCAGGTATCTGCTCATGGTGGCTCCTTTTCCAACAGGGACACCTTCCCTCAGTGGTGTATCACATCGTGATTGTGTTCAGTAAAGGATGATTGACGTGCATGACCTCTCCGTGGGGGAGGAGCAGCTCCAGTGCTCTCCTTGCAGGCAATGTGCACCTGGATCAGGGAGCCCAGTGGACCCACAAACAAGCAGGCCAGGCTTTGGATGGAACTTTAAACCCTTGGTTAGACATCTTGGAGCTCCAGGGACCCTGGTCACCCAAGCTTTTCTTGACTCAAACATGCCCTCGGTTAGCACCTTCTGTGTGTGAGTTTCCAGACCCAGGGTGTGGGAAGGTCTTCTCATCAAGGAACAGTGTCGTTTCAGTAAAACTGCAATAGCTAATACTTGCAGTCACTCACCCATACCTGCATATGAGACATGGCCTTGGGGACCTTAGCTTGTGGGAGTGTGGGAGGGACTCTTACTGCCCTGTCCCCCCAACCAGGACTGACATTCTCTGGTTGCTGGCTTCATTTTATTCTTCATTTCCTTGAGGGTTTCCCCAGAGTCAGGCCCTGGGTGGTCCCATATCCCTCCTTTGAGTTTCCTCCTGGAGGAACTTGTCCTTCAAGCATTTACTTCTAAGTTGAAGCTTTCTGGGACCTGCTTTGCCAGCATCACTGTGTTAGAAAGACCCCTGTTGTCATAGCAAGGCAGTGAGACTGAACCTTTTCCAGTGTTTCTGCTGAGATGGATGGGCCATCTCACTCATGTGTGAAGCTTGCAGGAAGTTAGCACATCTTTCCTAGAGAATCTGCACCCTGACTTCCAGTAGCCATGGGGTCACCTTGGTTCAGAACTTGGCTCATTGTCGTCAAGTAGCAGAAAAACAGTGCACACACCTGTTGACTGTGGGTTATTTGGTGAAGGGGTAATACCATGGAGTCAACCTTAGAATCATAAATGGTTAATTTTGGAAGATAAATATGTGCTTTCTGACTCAGGATCCAGATTTATTTGTCACTTGCAATAGCCAGAGACCAAGAGTTGTTTTTGCTTATAAAATCAACCCCAAACTTCCCCTCATTTATAAGTTTATCTAATCAGTGCCTATTGAGCATTAATTAAGGATACATCATGGGTTAGGACCTGGATCCACAAGGATAAGCAAACCCAACACTTACACTTTCTGAAAGTGGGGGTCAAAATCTCTCTACCCTTGGAGCCCAGGCCCAGTGCAGTATTCACTCTTGGCACTAGGAACCCACTAAATGTCCACTGAATGCCATGCTTTAGTCTTCCAATAACCAAGTTGTACATTCTAGGTCTCACTTCTACAATCTCTAGAAATAGTACGCTGATAAAAACTGGGAGAGCCACAGATCTAGGATGCAGGGAAATGTTCAAAATGTGGGAAATGGCCTATTTTTACACTATTTCAGCAGCCACAGGCATGGGTAGGCAGGGTAGTAAGAGGGTTTATAGGCAATTCTGGATTCAACCAGTTGTAGGAACCATGTCTTTAGAACAGGAACAGAGTCTCTCATTAGGCACAGTCCCACTTGGTACCCACCATTCACACAAGTCTGTGTGATTCCATCATGAATAGCACATTAACTCATGAGCATTTGCATTACCCAGGATTGCATAATGTGTGCTGGACCTCAGATGCTTACATCAACTACAAGAGATGTTACAAGAAAGTGAAGAGCAGGTGGTGATTTTGGAAGCCTACTTACTGCAAACATTTTTAGATTAAACCTTATATTGAATATCTTATACATAGTTCAGCAGGCTATACCATAATTTATGCAATTGTTAACAAAAATTACTATTTTCAGCAGAGTATGACTACATGTAATAATAAGACAGCTTTTTAATTTTAACCTGTTTTTTTATGTTGGTGTAGATAGTAATGTATAGGGCACAGAGTTTGAGCACTAGTTCATTAACTCGTTTATCTATCCAAAAACTGTTAATTAGCTGTCTTCTCTGTGCCAGGCCCTGGAGGAGGTCCTGTGGATATAAGGCCCCATTAACAATAGTCACTCTCGTTCATCAGCTTACGGTGGCAAACACAGTTGATTTAGTGGCCAGGGGCCATCAGAGGGCTGATGGGGGCCAGTGGTACTATGACCACATGGAATATACTGCCCACACCTAAAAGAGGCTGGTTCCACCCGTGCAGATAGCAAACCCAACATGGCCAGAATGCACGGTTTGTTTAAAAAAGGTAGGCATTTAGATTTTTAAATATGGAATATCTCACTTAAATAGTCCTGGCAACCAATCTAAATGTGCTTTTAAGAAAGCACTCTGTGGGTCACATCAAACCTGTCAGTGAGCTGGAATGAAGTCTGGGGTAAATGGTAACCATGTAAACTCTTCAATTGTGGGATCCCTGGGTGGCTCAGCGGTTTGGCGCCTGCCTTTGGCCCTGGGCGCGATCCTGGAGACCCGGGATTGAATCCCACGTCAGGCTCCCGGTGCATGGAGCCTGCTTCTCCCTCTGCCTATGTCTCTGCCTCTCTCTCTCTCTTTCTCTCTCTCTCTCTCTGTGACTATCATAAATAAATAAAAAAAAATTAAAAAAAAGAAACTCTTCAATTGTTGAAGGAGGAAGGAGGGGAGGAGGGAGGGAGGGTTTTTTTCCATGGCAGCATTGAGCATCTATAATATGCTGGGGCAACCTCAAGACTTGGTGGGACAATGGTGAACACTCGTGTCCTGACCCTATAGCGATTCACAGACTAAAGGAGCAAGCTCCAGGTAATGTATGGACTGGCCTGTGTTGAGCATTTGCAAGAGTAGGCCCCAGGTCCCTAGGGGTGGGCAGGGAAGATGGGCTCTGCATTGGGGATACACTTGGCTTATTGGAGAAGATCCTATAGGACACAAATTACAACAGTGATAAGGTCTCAGAAGGAGAAGCTCCGTTGCCTGCAGAAAGGTGCACCATCACTTAGGAGTTTGCTCACTACTAGATCTCCAGGGAGACACTGCTTGATGGCTATCTGCAGGACAGTAGCCTTCCGTGTTGCTGATGTAGAGTCTAGACCTCTAGGGAATGTGTGTGATCCTCACGTGAGGGAGTCTGGAGCAGTGAAGACCCAGGAAACCTTACTCCAAGGGAAGTATTTTTCTCTTGATTGACCTTTAGTAGGTGCTCCTACTGAGAGCATGAGTGAGGTACAGAGTACTAAATACTACGGGGTGTCTCCCAACCTCTCCCCTCATCCCACCACAGCACACACACACACACACACACACACACACTTAACGCACACATACACAGGCACACACATTTACACACACAGTCTCAGATACACACCCTGGATCCTGCACAGATGTCACTGGGCCGTGTGTCTACAGGCCGTGGGGCCTGGGCAAGGTGCTTCGATGGTCAGATGTACAAAACTGCCACCTAATCTTTTGCCTGTGTCAGGCGTGTTCAAGGGTTTGGAGATGGGTTCATGGTTGGTGCCTCCTGCTCCCCCCTTGACTCCATTTCAAGGTCTTGCAGTGAATAGAGATGACAATCTCCAAGCAGCAGACCGATGTAGTAGATGTAGATGATTAGTCTAATCAGGCTAATGAAAAATATCGGCACAGTAACCAAACATGGGCATCAGGTTTCTTCCACCATAGTTGTGATACAAATTCTCCACAGCTCTGCTGCCGAGCAGGCTTGGCATTAGATAAGCTGTTGTGTTTGTTTGTTTTTGTTTTTTTTTTCTTTTTCCTCCGGCACACAGAGGGGGCATTAAGTCAATCTATATGCGGCTTGAGCTGGGCGAGTCACTTGGCCTGTCATCTTCCAATCTTCACTTGTGAAGTGGCCCATGGAGGGCCCCCCACCCCAGCCCCCCTCGGCTGCCTCTGGGGCTGCGGGTGCAGAGGGCAGCATCTCCCCGATGTGATCCATGGAGCTGGGGACGATTTGTTTTTTTATCCAGGTTACTGGCGCGGCTGCCGGAGCCGCATATGAAATCTAGTGTGGCTGATTATTAGAGCATTAAAGATCCCTTTTGGTGCCTGTATTTTATCCCCCGCTTTCATATTAGTAACTCTTTTTATTTCTTAATATCCCCTGTGTCTGACAGTGCGTCCTAACCTCTGACACCAGGAAGTCAGTCAATAAACCCGGCGCTCTTTGATCCGCAGGATTATGGGATTGCTGTTTATGCAAAGGGAAACATCAGGATAAGCAAATATGGAAGAGAAAACCCCTCCGGAGCAGAGGAGTTTGAAGACGAAGAAGAAACAACTCGAGAGCATTTGCAATGCAAACCCTACTGGACATCTGAGCCTAATTTATCGGTTGTAAGAAAGGGGACCAGACACGAGTCATTTCTGCTCCACGATTCAGGAGAACGTGCAGCTTCTGGTGTTTTCCAGCAAGCGCACTGCCCCTGGTTATCTATCTGCGATGCTTCTGGTGACTCAAGGCAGCATCTATCCTGGTAACGTTTCTAAACAACAAGGCTCTTGAAGGCTCAGCCACTGGGGACGATATCACGTTCCCCATGCAGACTCCTACCACTGATCAGGGGATGGACACGCTGGCATAGTGGCTTCACTTTTCTCTCTGTGGTCTTTTCCCATCAACCCGGTGAAGGAGCGCTGCTGTCCTCAGACATGAGTGGACGTTCCTATATCCCATTTCTTAACTCTGTAGGCTCCACTGTCCATTGCCCAGTGGGTACACGCCCCACTTCTTGTAGGGGGAGCTTGCATTTTCAGATCAGGACTTGTCTAAGGTGGGTGTACCAATAAATAGCATGCCCTTGAGATATGCGGTTTTCTTTTTGTGTCATTTCCTTTGTTGCCAAAACCCTCTAAGTCATTGTTTCAATCAGGTGAGGACTCAGGAAAAGAAGTTGGAAGATACCAACACAGAACTGCTACTAAATCCACCATGGGTCACCTCTTCTCTGACACTTCAGAACTGTATACTTCCCCAGTAAACTTCTCTAGAGAGAAGGCTTTTCCATGGAAGCGGGTGTTCTGCAAACAAATTGGGCTCTACTTGCCTTTGTGTATTTCCCTAATGAGAGGAAATACGCGGGGTGATGGGTGAATACTATTTTACAATATTACTGTATTTTTTATTACTGTATATTCTATTTGCCTTTCACCCTTAAGAGTGGAGAGTAGACTCATGCCTTTTCATCTCAGGGAAATCTGTGGGTGGGAAGTTCATTTCCAAAAGCTCAGACTCATCCTGGAGATTATGCAGGGGGAAAAACCAAGGACGGTGAGACCCAGTGTCTTGGAGGAGCCAGAGAAAGGGAGCGGGTCTCACTCACCCACCTGCTACTGCTCCCACATTCATGCTGGGCATGGAGGGGGCTGAGGCCTCGGCACCACCCCCTGCAGAGACAGTGAGACTGGGACCTGGTTATGGCCCTGGAAGCATCTTTGAATTTCCCCATTGGAGGAACGAAACCTGGGACTGCTGCTGGGCCTCCAGGAGCTTCAGGGGAGTGAGCGAGAGGAGGAACAGCAGGGCCAGACTCGCAGGGACCGCCCTGTGGAAGAGGAGGTCAGCAAGCCAGTCCACATGATGAGGATGGAGAAGGGGTCCGGGTCCAGGAGAGGAGCCTCATGGAGCCCATGGGGCAGTTGATGTAGTGGCTGTGCTGACTTCCTACCATGCTGCTTAAGTTCTTTTCAAATTTGTTTTTCAAGGAAGAAAAGGATAATTGTAAGAAAACACAGACTTCATGATGTAGATATTTCATTGCAGCTGCATCAAAGATAATGTTTTTCAAATAAGAGGGTCTAATCACTTTAATTTCAGAAAAATTATAACCATTTGCAATCTGTTTCATGACAAACAAAATATCAAACTCAGTTATATTTTTAAATGATCTTATGGTGATTACCAAGATACATACTTTAAAAGAACAGATTCCTTTTTCCCTATTAACATCTATCTAGTATTTATGTAGAAAAATGTTATTTTAAGAGTTATCTTCTTACATGAGTGTTATATTAACTTTGCATATGGTTTTGAATATCACAGATATAATGTGTTACATGAAACTACATGTAATATATATAAATTAATATTAATTTATTCTAAATAAGTTTGGTTGGCTAGTGCAACTTTATTACAAGACACTTTGAAGCATGACATGAACTTTTCATAATTATTTGCTTAGTTATATTGAATTAGCATAAATTATTTTTCCAACAAATCTGAAAAGAAGCTTACTTTGAAGTAAAAAGAAGAAGAAAAGGAAGAAGAGGCAAAGGAGGAAGGGGAAAGAGAAGGAGAAGAACCACCACGCCTTTGAATCATATAATTTGGAAGATCCCAACTGACTTTCTTATAAGTTGCTGAACAATATTATCAGGGAAGCATATGCCATCTTCCTCGATACATTTAAATACATATTCAGAAAGCACTTCTATTAGAATATGAAAATGTCAAAATAACATCACAAAATAAGGGCATGCCTCACGATCTTATTTTCTAGCCAACTTTAAATAAAATGCATCCTCCCTTCTTGTCAAAGACCAGAACAAATACTCTCAGATCTGCAAACCTCCTTGTGTGGTAGGCATTTAGTTTCAGAGGTGCTGGGGGCACCTGAAAGCTTCAGAACCCAGCTCTGGGAAACTGTCCTACTTCTCATTTATTGGCAGCACCTCCAGTTTTGAGAGTTTGGGTGATTCTCCATACCCTCCACAAAAGGCTGCACCCATAGATGCATCTGGGGAGGCCCCGCTGTCTCCCTGTCCCCTGGACCCGGCTCTGCAGTGACCAGACCTCAGACAAGAGCTTCCTCTAGGATTAAAGCTATGACCAGCCCGAGCAGCAGGGGTTTCAGCCTCAGAGCCAGGCATGGGCCATGTTCTTTAAACCTTAGCATCTTCTGTACATGAAACAAGGGGATTTGGACAGATGCCTTCAGGTCCATGCCACTTGAAGGTGTGGGATTGAGGAAGGGGAAAACTAGAGGATAGAAGGTGTGGGTAGACTGATGTGCCATAAAATAGCGAAAACAACAGTAACAATTATATCTCTCCTTGTTGAGATTAGGCAAGAGAAGTTACAGGTGGATTAGTCTTCAGTGTCAGCACTGGAACCTAAAACCTCGATGGGGGGTGGGGGGTGGACAAAGCCATTCTAAACACTAAATTAAAAGAATATACTGCAGAGGGAACTACTGAAGTTTAATGTTACAAAAATGTAAAATTTTTATTTGTCTAAAATACCATAAAGTTAAAAGACACATGACAAATCAGAAAATACTACAAATGGAGTTTAAAAGTCTTTATGTATATAAACTCGTAAAAGCAATAAAAAAGCCTAAGAATAAAAAAATGGCAGTCTTTATATACTAGTAAATATACATGAATTATTTAACCACACCAGTGAACCAATGAAAAAAGAAAGAAGAAAGAAAAAGAAAGAAAGAAAGAAAGAAAGAAAGAAAGAAAGAAAGAAGAAAGAAAGAAAGAGAAAAAGAAAAAGAGAGAGAAAAGAAAAAATACAAATATAAGTAATAGGGATTACCACAAATCTCTTACCACATTGGGAATCATTCATAGTTTTTATATTTAAGATGCTAGGAAATGTAAATTTTTTTAAAAAATTTATTCATGAGAGATAGAGAAAGAGAGAAAGAGAGGGGCAGAGACACAGGCAAATGGAGAAGCAGGCTCCATGCATGGAGCCCAATGTGGGACTTGATCCTAGGACCCCAGGATCACACCCTGGGCTGAAGAGCGGTGCTAAATTGCTGAGCCACCCAAAGATCCCACAGGAAATGTAAATTCTTATACATGGACACTTGGGGAGGCAAATTAAGGAAAAATTAATTGAGTGTGCTGGCGATGTGAATGCAGATCCTCAAAAGCACTCTTCTACTTTGCGTCTAAGTTCTACTCCTAATAAAGTTTCTTCAATAAATCACCAGTCACACACAAACCTCTGGTACAGCACAATTGTATTGAAAACACTGCAATAATTCATAATGACTTCTGCATTTAATGATACAATATCCCTTGTTAGGATGTTGGAGTTCTCTCTGTCAGCGACGTTCTTCCCCCAAATATGTGCAGGGCTTGTCCCCTCCCTTCCTCCATTCTCAGTTCAAACATCACCTGTTAGAGACCAAATATCCTTGCCACCTACCTGAGGTCCCACTGTCCCGCCTCCTGTCACCCCCTGACACCCATGCGCCCTGTGGTCAGCCTTGTGCACCCATTGGACTCAGCTACATTTATTTGGCTCCAGCCTTCCTGCCTGGAACAGCACGAGGGGGGCTCTCGAAGGTTGAACGAGGTCAACAGTGTCTTAGTAGATTCTCTCAATGGGCTGAAACATATCCAACGTAAATATTATCACATTGGATTTATGAGAACACAGAGGCTCAACGAGGTAAGCAGCCGGAAACGACATCACACAGCACCAACTGGCAGAGCCAACAATGGAGCCTGTGATTATATCAGTGGGGTCGGCGGGGAGAGACAGACGGAGGGCTTGGGACAGGGAGTGCCACGATGGGGAGAGGGTTAGCAGGAGCCACCTGGTAGGAATATAAAAGACGAGTGAGACTGGATGAAGAATAGAATCGAAATAAATCAAAGGCATTTTTCTTAACCTGTCAAATCTAAGAGTTGCCTCAGTCTCTCAAATTATTTAATAACATTGTCAGTTTTAGCTAAGCATGCATAGAATTTGTCAATTTGGCCAAATGTTTAAATACTTCTAAATATGTGAATACATACGAAGATGTTGAAGAAAGAGTCACATATCCAACTGTATTTTTGATATTGCTTATCAAAGAACCTGCGGTGTGATTTTGTCTCTGTGTTATCACCATATAGAGCTTGTTAAATGGTTACCACCCAGTGAACTTCTTGAACAGAGCTGGGTAATACTATATTCTTCTGAGACAAAAGTAAAAGGTTATCATGCATTTTCACTTGTGAGCATGGCCAAATTGGTCAGTGGAGTATGGGTGGAAACCCTTTATCAGGATTTGGAAATTATTGGGCAAGTCCCCAGAGGTGTTGGTAGCTTTTTTTTTTTTCTAAGATTTTATTTATTTATTCATGAGAGACACAGAGTGAGAGGCAGAGACACTGGCAGAGGGAGAAGCAGGCTTCCTGCAGGGAGCCCGATGTGGGACTCGATCCCAGGACCCTGGGATGACGCCCTGAGCCGAAGGCAGACACTCAACCACTGAGCCACCCCCGTGCCCTGTTGGGACCTTTTTGTTACTTTTTCCCCAGACCATTTCTTTCCTTTTTGAATTGTTTGTCCATGTTTATTTATCTTTTAATTTTTTTAATGCCTTCTATTACATTTTGAGAAGGAAAATCTGTGATCCTCACTTACCCTGGTTTAAGACTTAAGCACGCAGCCCATTCCTATCTCCATGGCATGAAATAAGCAGCCTCCCTGGGCTACTTCTCACTAACTTTTGCTTCAGACTCAACCTGCCCTGTGCATCCTCACATGTGAACGTGGCCTCTTACCAACCGGTGTCGTGCAGGATAACTCACAGGGAAGATTGCAGAGCGAGGGAACCAGAGAATCCAGTGTCGACGTTTAGCTGTGTCACTTTAGGGAGGTCTGTGAAGCTGTGAGAACCTAACGGTCCGCATCTCCAGCCTGGAGTCATGGGGCTTTAGCCACATGGCATTGCTGTAAAGACAGAATGGATTGTGCATGTGAATGATGAGCTCACACCTGGACACAGCATGTGTTGAAAATGTTAGCTCTATAGGCTGCCTCGGCCTTTCTGGGAGAAAGACTCTCAGAACACCTCAGTGACACTTCATTCAGGTAGACTGATGTTGGCAACGCTTACCTGAAGAATTTGTAGCAAAACCCAACCCTCCGATTCAAAATTCTGCTGCGCAAACCAAGCGCTGCACACTGTGCCCATTGTCCAGATGGGAGACGTTCCGACCCAAGGGAAAACCGATATTTGGTGTCAATTAAAGAGGAAGACCCTGATCTTTCTGCATGAAGAGAATAATTTGTTGAAGGTTCAGTAATTTTATTCAGGATTGATTGACTATTTTCTCAAAGATACGAGTTTATTGACTATTTGATTGACTCCATGTTGGGATGTGATAGCCCCAGGCATGGTCCAGGGAAGGAGAAATATTCATCCTGAGCCCAGGGTCAGCCCATCATGCGCCGGAGGGCTTGGGTTCTGAAAATCTCCAGCACCTCCTTTGTTCTTGGCTTCCCAGTTCCCAAAAACACATTTTGGAGCTCCAGCTCAGAACAGCGAGGGCTGGTTCTACTTCTTTATGGCAACATGGGATGTAATATTCGAGTTTTATTTTCTCACAGAAAAGAAAAATCAGCATGTAGGATGGTGACACCTGTACCCCACATGTGTGTGGGAAAAACATCCTCATCTTACAGGAAAGGCTGCTCCTCCCACAGGACTTGGATAGTGTATCCCAGTTAATCAGACACTCCCTGGCTTATTTATTTATTTTTGGTGCAAAGTCTGAACTCAGTAGATTTCAGTGTCTTGGCCATATCATAGCAAGAACAGCCCGCATCGAGATTAGTGCGTGAAGCCACAGAGGAAGAGAGGCCTCCAGAGGCGTTCCGGCCCCACATAGCACACTGGAGGCCCACCCCACAGCCTCCCCGCAGCCTCCCCGCAGCCTCCCCACGCTCCCACTGTAAGTTCTGCTTCAGAACAGTGGTCATACGCATGGAATTCCCTCCAGCAGCTGCCATTTCAAATGTAGAACTCACTCTTGACAACAAATACCCAAGCACTGGTAAGCAAAGGACAGTTTCCCTCTAGGCAAAAAGTTCTGAAGACTGTAATATCTCCTTAATAGACCTTCACGAGGTACTCAGGGATTTCCAACCCCCCTCCACTAGGTAGATATGCATTATAAAACTTGTTTTGAAATTAAGACCTTTTTTTTCCTCATGTGTGATAATTTGGACATAGCCAGGCACTCTGGTTATGACGGGAGATGGGGGAGTAGAAGCCACGAGTCACAAAGTGTCCCTCTCAGTGGGGACCCATTCCCTCAGGGCGCAGATGATGTGGGCAGGAGGGTGGCCGCATTAACCTCAGCCAGGGACCCGTCCTGCTGGAAGGCTACGCCCAGCCTGGCCTGCAAAACACCCACTGGAACTGATAATTAAAATAATTATAGAAGCCACAGGAAAGCATAATAAGGAAAAAAACATTTTAAAGAAATTATTCAGAAAATATTAGAAGCCAACGCTCTGGAAATATTCCACTCTGCTAATTGTATCTTAATATGTTAAAATATGGTGTAATTGTTCAAAGATGAAAGTCTCTCCACAGTTTAAATTCCATCACAGTGTGATATTTTTCTTTATTTAAATGAAGTAAATGCGGCAATTATCACAACATAAAAAAGACGCTTAGTTTTAATCCAAAGAAGTGCTCTACGCACTGGAGACAAGGCTCCCCCCACCACACACACACTGGTTTCCCTATGCAGCGAGGCCTCCCTTATTTACCCAAATACAACAACTTCTTGGGTGTGTTTTGAATCATTTTTCATGAACCCAGAGGAAAGTGGGTTTCTTTTACTTTCAGCTAGGCCTCCCGGGGCGTAAGGTCATTCCTTCGTCTCTCTTGTGGTTCCACTCTGCTTGATGGCCACCTTGTCCGGGGTCCAGGACCCTCTGGGGTGGAGGGGCCGCGGGGCTGTGTCGTGTGGGGGGCAGGTACTGCACCCCGAGAGCCGACCCGGGCTGGGCCGAGAGCCTGCAGTCGGCTCGGAAACCGGGGCTCCCGGAGTGGACGGGCCGCAGTGGGACGGGGCACCGGGGGCCCGACTGGCCGGCACTGGCTCCGCAGCCGAGCGTCCAGGGCTGGCCCGGCGGTCCCATGGCCCCGTGTCACTCCGGGAAAAGCTAAACACTTGCCATCGTGTTTAGAAATGCTATAGCCGAGACTATTTACAACTGACTAAACACAAAAGCACTTAAGCCTTCAGCTCTGTGACGGGAGGGGAGATGGGAGAGGTGGCCCCGCCACGCCAGAGGCCTGTCCCACGTCGCCGCTGGGTTCGGGGCTGTGGTCCGAAGGCGGCTCATCACGGCCCACAGCGGGGTGTGGGCCAGCCCGGGGTTAGGGCCCCCGCGCCCCCAGGGCCCGCGCTGAGCTTCACCCGCACTGGGAAGAGGGGGGCTCTGGTCCCCTGGGACTCCGAGGGCTCCCGGCGGAGGTGCAGGGGCTGCTGAGCTCTCAAGACCCGCAGGTGCTCAGAACCCGGCTCCCAGGGACCCAGGCAGTGGCTCTGGGGAAGGAGCAACCCTTTCTCCCACAGGACCCTGAATCAGTCCTGCCTGAGCCACTGACATCAGCTCTGTCCTCTGTCCCTGGGTTCAGAGGGGCCATCAAGAACTGTCCGCCACGCGGGGTGTGCGGTCAGAGAGCTCCGACAGGAAGGGGGAGCAGAAGACATCAGTTCTCAGAACCAAGGGCAGCTGCTGAGCTTTCCTGGTTTTGGGGTTTGGGCTCCTACCTCACTGAATTAGCATATGCCACAACCTTCTCTAACTTCCCCTGAAAGCTTCAAATCTGTTACCCCTCCCAACACACAGTCCTAATTTTAATTTACAATAAACTGAATCTAATGGAATGAATTGAATCCACATACATGTATATTTTAATTTTGAAGATGGATAATCTTGAGGACTTTTTTTTTTTAGTTGAAATGGTAATATTGTGCAAAACACCACAGCATCTATCATGTAGAGATGGCCCAGGAATTGCATAATGTAGGCACGCTGCATTTCCGTCTGTTTGGGTCTTAGAGAACCGTCTACGGGGGAGGTGGGCTGCCCTGGAAATCTGCCCTAGGCCTGTCTTAGGGGCAGCCTGTGTGCCCATCACTGGCCGGTGCTCTGGGCCAGACGGGCCTGGCGCAGTAACCTGGTTCTGGAGTTTGCATCTGGCCCAGGACAGCGTGAAGTGTGCACTGATGTTGATGGGGACCAGCCCCTTGGCCCCAGGACGTGGCATTGAGACCTGGGACACCGTGCCTTCTGTGGCTGCTTCCCTTGCTCCTGTGTTTCTGTTCACAGTTAGGGCCTGTTGGAGAGAAAGGCAGGAAGCAAGTCCCTTTGCCAGAGTCCTGGCTGGACGTGGCATCTCTGTCCTGTCATGGTGGCTTGCAAACAGCCAAAGACCTGGGAGGAGGATGAGGAGGAAGGACCACAATTTACTCGTGGAGAAGGAAGCCCTTGGGCATCTGATGACCATGCCTCCTCTTTCTGGTGACACAAAGCTGGTGGCTAGCGGCACCCACAGGATCTCCTGGTGACAGCGCTGCCCCCGTGTCCATGGGGAAAATGGAGCTGGGCCCGGGCAAAGTGCTGGGGCCTGGGCCACCTCCCTGGGACTGGGCAGTGTCTGGATTCAGGAGCACCTGTATTGTGTCTCCAGAAAGGAAAGGGTGTGGGGTGTCCGGGGAAGTGTCACAGGGAAGCCCACAAGCTGGTGACAAAGGAGGAGAGGTATGTGATGTGACCGTCACATACCTTGCAAGAAAGTTGCATGAAATTGATTTCTTAGAGAAAGTGCCTCATTAGATTTTTCAAGATTCTGTTGAAAGACAGGTAATGTCACAGCCAGGTGAAGCTTCATCCTCGACATCGAAGATGCTGCCTATGTTGAAAGCAACAGTGATGTGAGTCCCAAATGAAGCTGAGCAACATTTTGTCTACATGAGTAACTAGTACCCCGGCTGTAAATGCTAACCATCCAGGGCTCGTGTCGTGGCCGGGACCCGGCCCGCATTTGACATGCCTGTGTGAGGGTTATTCCTGTTTACATGCGACCTGGACAAATCGATCCAGTCATCTGTTTGTTTCAAGCAGGCAGCCGTCCTTTCCCACGGAAGGCAGCTCTCACTGCTGGTGGCGGTGGGCTGCGGGCCAGAGGAGGCTGTCCTGGGCCCTGGCGCTCCTCTGGGCGGGCGCGTCCCCTCCGGCCCCGTCCGTCCCCAGATAACCCTTGGTGGTCCCTTTCAGTGGCAGTGCCATATAATTCTGGCAAATTAATGTCGTGCAGGACAAGTTTTCACAGACTCCTCATCCATTACCGAATAATTTTTCTCAATAAGAGCCCTCCGTAAGTCAAACAAAGCCCGCGTGCGGCTCAGGGAACCGCTGTGCTGAGTGCATCAACGTTTATTTTTCTGGTGAAGAAAATAAACTATTACTTTGACTAATAACTTCAGTGGAATGCGGGTCGGGAGCGCCGTTCAGTGTGTCTTGCCAAAAGAAACGGGTGCCCATGGTCCTTTTCAGATCTGTGCTCTGCCTGTGGTCACACAGGGGGCTTCCAGGCCTGGCCTGTGTCAGTACAAATCTTCCAAATACTCAGTGTGGGAGAGAAAACCACTGTGATTTCTTTTGGTCTGGAAACACACAGGCAACGACAAAGTTTTGTTAGTAAAATACGTCATCCTCCAAGGAAAATTGTTGAAACTCATGCTTCACCTTTAGAGAGTGTTTAATATTTTAAACTGGCAAAAAAAAAATGCATGCAGACAGCACGGTGTGTTAGCTAATAGTGCTTCGGGACAAGAAGTTTGCTAAGAAATGGAGCTTGCTCGGAAGGATGTGCTCTGCTTGTTGTTGGAGGAGAAGGGAATTGGAAACCGCTTGCTGAGGCCCTCCGTCTGGCTTCCTGGGCAGGAGGCTCTGGGGGGCACGCACCCCTCCTCTAAATGGGGACACTCGCCATTTTTCCTACATGGTTTTCATTTTTGTTTCTGGAAGACTCCCTTCTGAGTTATTAAAGATGGGACACAACTAGAGAAGTCTCAGAGAGGCGTCCTGGTTTGAGACTTGGGCGTCAATTTTGACAGCAGGATGTGGGACTGGCCGAAGGCGCTTCTGCCAAATAACGTGGCTTTTCTGCATCTGTGATTACTCAGAAACGCCCCACTTTGGAAGTTCATAGTGTATTCATCGAACAACTGGCCCCTTTTTGTATTTCTTTTTTATTATTTTATTATTTTTATTTTTTTCCTTTTTGTATTTCATATGCAAGAATATAACAAGTTGTATATTCTTTTTCTACTCCCTCTACTAAACACTTTGATTGTAAAATTCCAGCCACTGACACCGTTCACACTGCTCATCATCAGCTCATGGCCATTCACTATAACCCTGTCTTGTCAGTGCTCCTACGTGTGTATTTAGGGAGGCTGTGTGTAGCATTGTGTTTTTGTTTTTGTTTTACCAGAATCGATTTTTGAAGTGACTGGGGATATTTGAGTGAAGTCCATGAGCTGTCAGGGCAGGACTGGTGGGATGATCTCCAAAATTTCTGGTTTCCTTGCAGATCTGAGACCGGACACGGACCCCGGCCACAGTCGGAAGCACACTAGCTACTTGTTCTTGTTGCTCTGGACCTTTCTTTTCTCTTTCATTTTTTCTGTCTTTTGAAAATTGACAAACCAGGGATTTATCATGTATTGTTATATCACATACTGTTCTCTTTATTTCTGACTTTTTAGTGTTTCTCTGTGACCTTCCATTGCCAGTAGCTATCACTTAATGGTGACTTGTCACATACTTACACATGTGTGTTCACTAACTCGTTAGCACCAGGCAGGCAGCAATGTCTTTATAGTCATAAACATGCTCCCCCAGCAGGTGAGAACCCCAGGTGGAGGACGGCAGGTGTCTGGCCTGGGGTCAGAGGCAGGATGCTGGGGTCATGACCACATACACTCTCTGCTCCAGGACTGGTACCCTTGTGCATCACTAGGCCAGATGCTCCACACCACAGTCTGAACGTGCCTGCATACATGTATTGTGGGTGCTTTGGGCTTTCTATGTTGTTGTGTTTTGGGTTGGGGGGAGAATGGACAGCCTGATGCATTTGGGAACCTTGAAGACTCCTTGAGTGGTTTCTGTTTGCATTGAGCTCACAGTCTGAGGCGACTGCGCTTTCTAGCTACTGTGCATGTCACTCTACCGCTGCCAGAGGCAGGGACTGGGGACCAAGTAGATTTCTTTCTTGTGTTTTGCTCCCTTCATGAGGAGGCCAGGGCGATGCTAATATGTAGGGTCTGCAGGTTCCGTTGAGGTGCTGCAGCAAGTGGCTAAACCCCTAAAGTATAATGTGTTGGAGAAACAGAAGGGGATCCATTTCCAGGAGTTAGCAATGAAGGCAGATTGGATCAGCTGCAAATAGCTGTGATGCGATTTCATCACCACCGATAAGCACACCCAGGAGCTATATCTTTGCATCTGTAGAAACAGGTAACATTAGGCCACGATGTTCTTGAGACATGCACAGAGCTCCTCTCTTAGAATAAACAGACATCATAATTCTGAAAGTACCAGAGCCTCACAAATGCCCCTGAAAAAGACAGAACAAGGTAGTGTTAGCAAAGAAAATAAAGCATTTTTTGCACAGGCATAAGTACAGACAGAGGAGTGTGGCACGAGTGCTGTTGGAGGTGCCAGGGCTTAAAGCCTTGACCGTCCACGTTGTGAAAGCGCAGCAGAGCTTTGTCCAGAACTCAGGAACTGTGGCCACCTTTCTCCCAGGATCAAAGACCAAAGAGGCGTGCTGAAGAACACAAAGGAACAATTTTGCGCAGAGGGGTACAAAGCGCCAGAGCGGAAAGGGACCCCGTGAAGCAAGAGGGGCGTCACCAAGGCTTTGTCTCTCCACCACATCCTGGGAGCCGCGCTCCAGCTGGGGGGCTGGGGTTTGCCCAGCTCCGGCCACGTCGGTTTCCTGTGAATCCCCACGTGGTCCCCGCGCCACTTTGAATGGACATTTCTGAAACCTGTAGAAAGTAGAGAATGGCCCGTGACTCTGATACTGTAACACACACACACAGACATAGACACACTTTTAGCTTTTGGCAAACACTTAAAACTAGAGCTGTTCTTTTAGACGGACATTTGACGTTCTCTCCAAATCAGGCCCAGGGAGGGTGACCTTCCCCCCCAAAGCAGGAGCATTGCAGCCAGATCGTGAGCATCCCAATCCTGCCAGAAAGTTCCATGATGCCGGCCGGGAAGGCCCACAAGCCCGGCTGCCCTCCCGCGGTCCCCACCCCCGCGTACGGACTCGGTCACCACCATGTCACGTCGCTCAGGGGCGGGCGTTTGCCAAGTGCTCCTGCACAGCTAGAGCGGCCACTACTGCGTGGACGTCACGTCCTCAGCGGTGGGGGGTCCCCGAGGAGCTTCGATGCCACTTCCCGTCTCTGTCTGTAGAGGCTAACACTCCTGCCGCTGAGTAAACACGGAAAAAACCCTTACTGCGTGAGGCACAGGTGGCGGAGCCTCCCCCAGCTCGCCCTTCCCACCTGCCACAGCCGGCGGGGGGCACATGGGGGCACGTGCACCCGGGGGCCCAGCGGGCTCGTGATGGAGCCCATCAGGGTTGGGGACACCCAAGGCTGTGCACGTCCAGAGGCGGCGTTCCAGTGATTCAGTGGATTCTCGCTCACTGATTTTAAAAGTTAGTGATGTGTGCGTCCATTAAGCTATTTTAAAAGCCATGGGATTAGAGGAAGGTGTGCTCAAGGGATGTTGGTGACAAGATCTAGTGCAGCCCTAGGACGGCAAGATGTAGCCCGCAACCACTCGACTCCATCCATTCCCTGCTTCCCTAGTCTTTACAAGTCCTTTCCCAAAATGGTTTGGGCTTTGCAACTTTGTTCTCTCCCCACCAAGTGTGTCCATGTGTTTCTTTCCCGTCATGATATGGATACTTTAGTTCTTCATTGCTTATTTTTCCATGCCATGGGCTCATTGGAAACCACTCTACCTGGAAACAGAAAGGTTGATTGATTGCAAGTAGGTGTTACTAAAATGATTGCTACTAGAGGTAGAAAAAAATAAGCGAAGCCTCTCATAGTAGAAGCTGCCAGCCTGTTTCCTTCCCAGCTCTGGGAAATCAATGGTGTGGATCCCTCCCCGCCCCCTCCATCATATGGATGAGGGACGGTCCACCCACATTGACACCACCATCGGGTTAGCGGTACATCCAGGATGAGGCTGCTTTGTCACAGACCTGGGGAAAATGGTGTCAGAGTGGCACCCGCCCAGAGATAGATGATCACCAACTCCTGCAAACAAATGTAAAGGGACAAGTGTGATGGGGGAAAGGTCGCCCCATGACTCTGACAGGTCAGGAAGTGTCTTTCCAAAGAAGTGGCCGTTGGGACGACAGCAGAGGCCTGTGTCCGCGGTGGGGGTGGGAGAGGCAGGGGTTACAATACAATCCACCAAATACCTTCAAAATGTCCTCTGTAACGATACAACGGTGTACTGTCGCCACTGAGAATCATATTTCTAAAAAGTTATCCTTAATGAATCAATTAAGTGGCCGTTCGAGGAAGGGAGAGACTAGGACACTCAAGGGTGTGGTTGAAAAACAAAATTAAAATACAAGCATCCCATGGGCAGCCCGGGTGGCCCAGTGGTTTAGCGCTGCCTTCAGCCCAGGGTGTGACCTGGAGACCCAGGATCGAGTCCCATGTCCAGGTCCTTGCATGGAGCCTGCTTCTCCCTCTGCCCGTGTCTCTGCCTCTCTCTCTCTGTGTCTGTCATGAATAAATTTTTAAAAAATCTTGAAAAAAAATACAAGCATCCCAGAGAGGCTGCATTCTGACCTTGGATCCCTGCTAGCACTGCTTTCCATTATATTTTTAAAAAGTCACCCCTTGTTTCAGGGTGGCTCAGGTGTTTCCATTCTGGTTCTTTCCTGATTTCCACGCACACTCAGTAACTGAATTTTCCCAGCTTCTGAATATGAACAAAAACCACTACTCATTCTAGGGAAACATCCCTCTGCAAAATGGCTTTCTGCGGCTACCGATAGTTCAAAATTTAATTCTGCTCCCAGATCAGGCTGTTAAACAGCAAAAATAAAATCAGTAGAATTCAGATTCTTTTTGCCCAGTTCCTATCAACACAAAGTTAATGTGTAGCAAATAGAGAAATTAGCAAAGTTAAGGCCTGTTTTCATCCTTGATGGTCACATCTTCTAAAGTAGAAACAGATCCTTGGATTTATATATTTATTTCTCTTTTTATGTGAACTCTTCTCCAGAAAGACCTTTCTTGGCACAACTGATGTGATTTCCAGTCAGCACCTATTCGAAGCACAGTAATTGCTATTTTTTTTTCTTTTTAAATAAACATCATTTACAGGCTTCATCAGAAAATGTGCAAGAAATTTTCTATGAACCAGAAGGAGCTGAGAAGCTTCTGCAGCTCAGCATCTACCGGAGGAACACTCTGGGCAGGGCTAGCTCCGTGGAGGTGGCGTAGGCTGCCCTGGCCAGGCGGCTGGGCCCAAAAACCTGAGTCGGTGTTTTGGGCAGGACCGCCAGGCCCCCTGCCATTCCCCTGGAGCCTTTCCTGCAGGGCGTCTCCCAGGGTCAGGGGCCCTGAAGATACTCAGGGAGATGATGGGCATCCATCGGAGGGGAGCAGAGACCCGCCAGGGTCGGTGCATGGCCTGTGCTGAGAAAGAACCTGACTCCAGATCTCCTTAGTCTTAGCAAAACCTTCCTTTATTTGCACTGAGAAATGCATTTTCCTTTTCTTTGAAGTGGCTTAAAACCAGTCAAATATCCCATCGGTTTAGTCTGAGACCTTGGGAGTTGCTTTTATCAACTATCAAAATTTACCTGCTCTGGGGCTGTCTGTCCTTCAGTGTTTATGAAGTGGAGTTCCGACAGTTTCACATAATATAAATCGGAGAAGACTTAGTCCAACGTTTTCTTAATGTTACTTGAAACAAAAGTCTTTTTAAAAAACTTTAAAGAAATTTAAAAAAATTTTTAGGAAGGCAGTTTTGAGAAAGCAAAAAATTTGAGGTGTAAAAATCCCAGACGTGGGCATGCCTGTCCTCTTAGGTTTTGCTTGAGTGAATTGATGCCATTGGCTTTTCCAGCCTCTGTTGCTTTCAGGCTTCTTGTGTGCAAATCGGTCCCAACGTGGTGACACTGTGGCCCTCATGGAAGGCAACTGGCTGCCGGCTGCCTCTCCTGGAGACGTGGCCTTGGCGTCCAGCAGAGCTGAGGGCGCCACTGCTCTTTCTCATACGCTGCCTCCTCGAGGGCAAGCCCTGCTCTTGTCACGGCATCCCAGCACCCCTGCTTGTTTCCAGGATCTCCCCTTGCAGCTGAGCCTCTCTGGTGCCGGCTGTTCTTGGATGATCCACCCGCACGCCTACTGTTCTGGGCATTCCCCCGGCACGCTACACATAAAAGCCCACATTTCCCCAGGATTCCAGGTCGGGTCACCGCTCCAGGAATAAGGCGTGGTCTGTCCTTCTGAGCCTCTCCTACCAATGTAGGAACCCCTGCAGGTCTGTCCGTGGGGCTCCCCGCCTCGCCATGGCCCCTTTTCCAGTCCTACCCCACTGTCTCTGTGTGGGTGTCCCCTCTCCCCACACACACCTACAGACACCACAGCTGCAGCACCCACCCTGACTCTGTGGGTGCCTGAGTCAGGGAGAGGTCTCTGGTTGCCCCAAAGGCCACAGTCTTCATGTACTTGTCACCTCATGGTGGCTGATGGAAGTCCCCCTTTCTCCGTGGCACATGTTGTGAGCAGGTGCTATGGACCGAGTGTTCATGTGTCCCCAGAATTCACATGTACCCCCAGTGGGATAGTACTAGGAGGTGGCCTTTGGGAGTTGATTGGGTGTATATGAGGTCATGAAGGTGGAACCCCCAGGATAAGATTAGTGCCCTTACAGGAAGAGGGAGAGAGACCAGAGATCTCTTCACTATGTGGGGACACCCAGAGGAGGCATCCATCTCTGCCAGAAAGAGGGCTCCCTTAGGAACCAAATTAGCAGATGCACAATCTTGAAGTTCTAGCTCCCCAAAATGGGATAAACAAACATCTTCTACTGAAGGAATTATGCTACTGTGGCCCTGGCTGACTGAGATGGGAGGACAGCTGGCAAGACACACTCCTGCATCTCTGCTCCCTCTGGATACCTGGAGGCTCCCTCACAAATGCACATGCTGTGGGGGGAGGGCCTGGGCCCTGACATCCCAGGGTGGCTTGCTGGCCCGAAAGGCCTTTCTTTCCTGAAATGCTCTCTCAGCTGGAGGGCTACCTTTTCTTCCCCCAGTGAGAATTTGGAGAGGGGGCTATGGCAGTGATGTGCCAAGCGAGCTGTGAAATCTGCCCTCCATCCAGGCGCGCTGCTTCCGCATGCAGGAGACTTGACGCCATAGAAGGGATGCAGAGAACACAATCAGGGCCGGCGTGTCAGCCAGGGAACAACCAGGGATGATGGAAGGAGGCGAGGCCTGCAAGCCAGGGGGCTGCCCCAGTAGGAGAAGCTTATAGGTCCAGGTATATACCAACTTCTTCATGAGTCCCAGAGGGTCAGGTGCGCTTTGACGTGAACGGGGTAAACCGAAGGACTAGAGAAGTGGACACTGTCTCATCGGCCAGTGGTTGTGAGGCTGTGGGGGTTTTCCCTCGATGTGGATCTGAGTGAAGGGAGCAGGATGAAGGGATGAAGGTGAATCTCTGGGGCAGCCGGAAATGGAGGCAAGTGGTCCAAAAAGGGACGGAGATCGCCACCTGGAATCACGTCTTAGAGCTGTGCGCTGATGGGTTTGCACATATCCTGGGGACCCCTGCCTTCCCGTCGGTACTGCTGTGCCCGCAGGCATGCAGGAGGTGTTTCGTTCATATGAGACACTTGGCTTTGGACCTGTAATCCCAAGAAGAAACACTGGAGTTGGGGTGGAAGGCTTGCATTCCTCCTGCGATACTGGATAAAGATCCTAAAGAGGCATTGTTTTCACTTTTCTGCCTTAGGGTGGACCTTTGAGTGGCTAATGAGGTGACCTTGAAACTTGGCGTGTTGGCCCTTGACCTCCCTTCCCTCCACATGCCATCTGGGGCCTGGCTCACAGCTCATTTAAAAATGCCATCCTACCCTCCACTTAACATGTTAAGTCTTTGTAGAAAATTCTCATTCACTTAAAATAACACACACCGGGGAACCCTGGGTGGCACAGCGGTTTGGCGCCTGCCTTTGGCCCAGGGCGCGATCCTGGAGACCTGGGATCGAGTCCCACGTCGGGCTCCTGGTGCATGGAGCCTGCTTATGTCTCTGCCTCTCTCTCTCTGTGAGTATCATAAATAAATAAAAATTTTAAAAAATGACACACACCTTCTGGCTCTGATATAATAAATGTTTTTGACAAAGGTAATGATTTCTATGAGCATAAATGTCCCTTGGTAGAGATGCACACCTGTAAGTCCTGGTGAGATGTTCATGGTGCCTGTCTTGCACCTGTTCAAGGAGACGCTGATTCTCACAATGCAAGGAGCATTCACTACATTCGACTGTTCCAGAAGCAGGAAGAATGAGTGAGTCTATTGGATTAGCCAGCAGATAGGAAGGTTTGATTTATTTTATGTTTCGAGAATTCTTCCATGTAGTACTATCTAAGCACTTAAGACATTATCAGCTTAATAGCCTGACCCTTCTATCTCTCAAAATGGCCAGGAGTAAGGACAGAAATACACGATTCTCAGATACAAAGAGTTCCATGGGAAACTCATTGGACAGGTTTCCTGAATTCTGAAATATAAACTACAGCAAAGGACCCATTTTACATTGCAAGCCAACAAACACATAAGTAGGCATGGAACTGAAACCTAGTAGGGTTTCTGTTCTCATATGTTCTAACAGCCAGGAAATTTATTTCATGGCCCTGTTAACTGCCGACAACTCATAACTTAAAAAACCCAGGGTTATTGCTCAAATGGACAGAAACAAAAAAGTTAAACTAGAGGAATATTTCAGAAACAGAGCCCTAAGGGTGCCTGGGGGGCTCAGCCTACGAAACGTCTGCCTTTAGCTCAGGTCATGATCCTGGGGTCCTGGGATTGAGTCCCACAATAGGCTCCCTCCTCAGAGGGGAGTCTGCTTCTCCCTCTGTCCCTCCCCCTGCTTGTGCTTTCTCTCATTCTCTCTGTGTCAATAAAATAAAATAAAATAAAATAAAATAAAATAAAATAAAATAAAATAAAATAAAACAAAACAAAATAAAATAAAATAAAATAACAAAGCCCTGACAGAGGAGTCTGGCTCAACTGCCCACATGAAGTAGTTGGTCTATTTAGTGGATGGCCACGCTGGCCTCCAGGGTTTATTTCATTTTCATTGAGATACACTTCACGTACCATAAAACACACTATTTTAAAGTGTATGAACTGGTGGATTTTAGTAGATTCATAAAGTTGTACAATTATTCTAATGATCTAATTCTAGAGCATGTTCATCATCCCCAAAGAAATTATAGCCATGTAATGTTAGAGTTGAACCGCTTAGAGTACCTGACACCATTTGTGTGGCCATGTATTTACTGAGAAGTTTTAATAATTTCGGGTAAGTTCTAAAATAGCTAAACTGGAATAAGAAAACTCATACTGTAAATTGTCTTTTAAAACACATCAGAAGCTAACAAAGGTTTACAGCATAAATATTTAGCGTTGTTAATGAAAGACAATTGTTTTCCTTTCTGGGATCTATATTCACACGTGTGGCCAACAGGCATCTAGGAGTGTTCAGTATGCTGCTGGCGATGTCTCGTGGAGGCTGGAGGAGTCTACTGGATTCCAATGTCACTAGAAGTATTATCTTAGCAAATACTGAGTGCAAAAGAAATGCTATTAAAGCAGAGAAGCAAGTCACACATTGACCAGTAACAGTTATGGATTGTCCACTTGTGCAGCTCGGAGTCTCTGTCTTTTTTTGCCTTCTTTCCCTGAGCTATGGGGGGAATTAATTTAATTCCAGTTTTGTCTCATAATTTCCAGTCAGACCCCCCTCTGGGCATCAATCCCAGGCCGGCTTTATCAACGGCAACAAAACTCTGACAGTTTGAAGCTCGCCTCTAAAAACATACCTCGAGTGAAGCTTTCGGAAAGAGGGAGACATTGACTTTCAAAATAGCTCTGTATATTGCGTGTGATCTTGATAAGGGAACTTTCCAGCGAAGAATTTACTGGGTGGGTGAGTGATAGCAAAGCTGTCTTTCCTGGGGAAACGTGTGGCATCTCCAGGTTACGGCAGTTCATCTGAGACAGAAAGTGTGAGTAAAAGTCAGAAGTTTATCCCCTACCTGGTCGCTGTGGCCCACAAGAACATTTTCCTTATGCTCCTTAAATGGGAGAAGGAGTTTGGAACCGGGGTCCGCAGAAACCGTGTGGCTGCTTGGGGGCATCTTCGTGGTGCTGGGTCTGCCCCTGGGTGACCTGGCCTTGTCCACCGGCCTGCAAGGGCTTGGCAGCGCTCTGCCTGGGGACCAGACCATCCTCCAGCTAAGATTCCGTGGCAAAGTCTCCTAATTGAGAAATGTGTCTCCATTTAGAGGGAATTTACGCACAAACCAGGACCAGCCTTGGGGAGCTGTTCCTCTGCAAGGGAGCAGATTTAAACAGTAGTCCAGCCATCCTTCGCGTTACCGGCTGTTGGCTGCCTACTGACCGAGACCCCAGGAAGGCCGAGCGGTGGCTTGAGGAGGGGTTGGCCGTGGCCTTAGAGCTGCAAGTGCTCCTGGAACCTGCGTGGAAGCCTGCAGAGCTGGCGGGGCCAGCGGGGGCATGGCTACGGAGCCCAACAGGTGCTTCCACCTGCTGGTGTCCAGCTGCACCTGGCTCAGCGAGGGCCGAGTGGAGTGTGCGGGTCTGGGACCAGGACACACACCTCGGAGAGCAGGTGGGGACAAGCCAGGGATGTGGGACTCCCCCAAGGAAGCACTCTCCCACGGCTCCCTAAGCAGCATTTTCAGACCTCGCACTCGGGCTTGCAAAGAACAGATTGAAAACATTAGCTGGCCCGCACTCGTGACCAAGTGCACTGTGTGTACCTCACTGCCGCGGCTGTCATTCTCGGGACGTCAGTCAACACGTGTGCTTTTGATCGATCCCTTTGCCCCATCTCTCTTGTCTGCTTCTAGAGAAGCCCCCGTGGCTTATTGGAGCAGTGGGCTCTTGCGGCTGGTCGACCCCCTTCCTGGAGGAGTGTGATGGGCAGTGGGGAGGCAAGAGCCGCCCCCCTTGGATTCCCCTCGTCCCGCAGCACAACTCACTTCCCCATGCTCACCCCCAGGGGCTCCCTGCTCTCTGCCTCCTGCGAGTGGACCAACTCAGAAACTTGGCACAAGGGGTGACAGTGTCCTTGAGGCAAGTGTGCAAAGGAAAATCCAGACACCGAAGATGGACAGCTTACAAAATAAGTGAATATTGTTCAGAAAACAAGTTAGAAACCTTGAATATGTGCTCTGTTTGTGTTTGTTAATACAAATTTAGATGGTCTCTGGAAACTGCTGGGCTGTGTCTTTAAGAATCTCTACAAACACAATAAGGAACCAAGATGCGGTGTCTCTATCTGGGTGCCCATGTGGGATGGGTCAAACCAATCAATCCCAACCAAAAAGCAGGTGGTTGGTTGGTTTATGTATAAGAATGAGAATATGCTCTTGGGTGGGGTTGGCCTGGGTTCAAATCTTTACTCTGGCCCTGTCTAGCTGAGGACACTGTTCTATTTTATCACCCAGTGATGTGGGGCGCTGTTACTTAGTTTGAAATATTATTGCAGAATTATTATTTTAAGATTTTATTTATTTATTCATGAGAGACACACAGAGAGCAGAGACACAGGCAGAGGGAGAAGCAGGCTCCTTGTGGGGAGTCCGATGTGGGACTCAATCCCAGGACCCCGGGATCATGACCTGAACTGAAAGGCAGACACTCAACCACAGAACCACCCAGGCATCCCTATTATTACAGAATTAAATGATAGGCAGCCTTACATGCACTTATATGTACAGCACATAGCAAATAGGATTCAGTTATAACCCTTAAACTACGTCCAGTCCTGTTGAACATCACCACAGTTTTCCTGAGTTCAAGTGGCAGTAAAGACACATTTATCACAAATAGGTGGCCTATGGTGAAAACTATGTTTAGAGCAAAGATCCATTTTTATTTCCTTGGAGAAATTGTCACCCATGTAAGTGTCTAGATGAACCCTGACATGGCAGTGAGAGTGGCATCAATCTCCCTCCAATATATGTCCTGCTTTTCAGGTGCAAGAGAGCCAAGCCTCCTGTGACAGAGGATGGACAGACCGATCACTGCAGGGAGCGTCTTACCTGCTCCAGAGAGGGGCACCCCTCAACTGGTGTACCCCGTCTGAGCATGGCTGTGGCTTTCGCCAGCTCAGGGACACTGTTCTGCTATAGAAACCCATCTTTCAGGTGGGCTGAGAACATACACAGTAAAGCATTTGCATTATTTTACATTTCTGTGAGGAAAAAAATCCATAATAAAACCAGAGAGACTTTGGGAAGAAAACACAGATGTGGTTGTGACAATGCTCCCTCAAATGGGTGTCAGGAAGGTGAGATCCATTGCTGTTGGTGTTCAATGAAAGCAAGGATCTTCTGGAAGCCTGGTTAGCTCTGGGCTTCCTACGGCTAGTTTCTAAAATATACATGAGGCCCGAAGACACATTTGCAACTCTGAGTTGCCATTTTAGTTAAGTCTTGGGGTTAAAACAATAAGGTATCGTTATATGAAGTGGATGTTTCTTTTGGCAAGATAAAAATATAAAAACTACTAAAATTACACAGTTCATTTCAACCAGATGCCACAGAGCCCTTCTCTAGAAATCGCGTCCTCGCGCTGCCTGGGAATGCAAACAGATGCTCGGTGGCACTCCATCAGCGGGATTGCGAGCGCACTGACGCTGCGTGAAGGGCATCGCAGAGAATGTTTGCCACGGTCTCTGCCCACTGCAGGCTCGGAGGCCTGCACCCTCCAGCACAGATGGGACTCGTGTGGTCCTGAGACTCGACTCTGTTCCCTGTGATGAAGAGCACCGAAGAGCGCTTTAGGTGCACTCCCAGAAGTAACTTCCTTGGCTTCTAAAATGCAGGAAATATATGGAGGGCTTTACATGAATGCATAAGAAATACCTAGGGGTGTCTTTTAATTGTCTTCTTTCGAGGACAGGACCACAACTGGCTCTCGGTAAAGCTTTTCTCTCAGCAGTCTGTGCACATTATTTCTGAGATGACCACACTCTCCGCTGAACCCAGGGAGGAAGCTCTGCTGGGAAGGCTGTGTCCCAAGCCACCAGGTTCAGGCCCGAGGGCGAGGGGCCTTCTGGAAGTCTCAGTCAGCTGACAGGGGTATTGGGTGGGCTCGGGGCTGGGGAGAACAGAGAAAAATTCGTTTTCATGAACTCTCATTCTCATTGAACTGTGCAGCCCACAGCAGTGGCTGAGTCTGGGGGTTAGAATCTCTCAACCTTAGATTTAAAATCCTGATTCTAACACTCAGGTTTTATGACCTGGGCCCATTACCAGGGTGTTTCTAAGCTTCAGGGTCCTGTCCCCATCATTTCATAACAGTTTTTCCTTCCCGGGATTGCTCCGTGCGTCAGAGTCTGGGGATGGTGCTCAAGTGCTCTGCGAGTGCACACGCGTGTGCACACACACACCCACACATAAAGTTACCAAGTGTTACTGATAAGGGAAATAGCTGACATTCCAGAAGAGTTTTCTCTACCACAGCTCTCATTTCTTAATTTATATAACTTTCCTCACAGATAAGCAATTCCTTCTGTGGCAAGAGTTCCCATAATTGGATTAAAGAAACACTATTAGCATAACCCAAATATTCCTAATCAACTTGCATTTCAGGCATGCCATGCTTTTTATGCACTTCTACAGGCCGTGGTAAAGGAACACCTTGGCACTAGTGCGAGTGGGTTTTTCTGACATGACCGTCAATGACAATGCTGTTTTCAGCCTTGCCTGAGATGCTAGCTCTGAACTCTGATGTCCGCAGCATACGGGGCTCAGCGACACCAACAGGCTGGCCCACTGCACCTGTCCCGCTTTCTTAAATGGAGCACGATTTTGAAATATTGCAAATATAATTTTCCTATTGGGCACATGGAAGTGGTGGCTGTCCTGATGTCGAAATGTCTCAGGGGTGGAGTAGAGCGTCACTGAGCATCAGACCCCAGGGGGGTGAAGGCCGAGCCCAGGAATGAGGTCAAGTGGTTCCCAGGTAGCAGTGTCGTTCAGTCTGACCCCCTTTGCTTCCCTGACGAGCCGCTAGGATGGGATGTCCCCACTGGTCCATCTGGTGGGATTGCAAGGCCAGGGTCTGTCGTGAAAGGGAGGGGCCGATGTCCTGGTGAAGCCAAGGAAGCCAACCCCTGCCGACCTCGCGGCGGGACACACAGCAGTGGCTTCTCTAGAACTGTTCAGCGATAGGTTTTTCTAGGACATGGATTTTGTCACCAAGGTATAAAATATTCCAGTAGTCATATGGCTATTTTGTGACTAAACTGGTGGTTTTTCTCCCAAATTCCCGTCACCAGATTGTAAGCAAGGTGACAGGAAGGCCTGAACCGCATTCCTGAGCTGCTCATGGGCGTCCTGCAGCTCCCCGGGAGGGGAGAAGTTCGCCGACCAGAGTCACTGGCTGCATCTGCCTCTGGGCCCCCGTCAGTCCCCACGGCGATACCGGCACACACCTATGTGCACACACCTGTGCCTGTGTCTCTCAGCACCTCTGTCTACCTGTGTCTGTCAATATCACATCGATATCTATCCCTATCGACATTTAGATGGTATCAGTGTCGTCTCTGTGTTCATATCCACGTCAGGACCCGTGCCTTTCTCTCTGTAGCATGTGCACCTCCACCCACACCGCACCCCTGTGGGGACCAGCGCCCGCATCCACCTCCCGGCCTACACCTACATCTATGTCCACAAATGCAGCAGCTTTACAAACTTCGTGTCCATAAAAGTTGTGGCTAAGGAAAGGGATACTAATTTCTCTTCAACAACCGGCCCTTGCGGCATCTTATCTTTCCTCTTTAATATTGACTTAAATAAAAATAGAATGCTCTACAGGCATGGGATTTCTGAGATAAAAAACTAATATTCCTGCTCTTCCCAGGTGACTGTCATGTTGAAGCCCTCATCATCCAGGTCTGGATTTTGGATAGAGTCTCGGAGTGTCCTGGTACCTAGCCAGTGAGGTCACCAGCCAGTCCTGCCTCCTCCCTGGGTGCCATCTGCCCATGGGAGACCGCTTCTCCGCGCTGACCACCACCCTGCCTCCCGGCTGTGTACTGAGGCCTGGGCTCAGCATGTCACATATGCCACGGACATTCAAATACATTCAAAGAGGGGCACCTGGGTGGCTCAGTCGACTGAGCATCCGACTTTTGATTTTGGCTCAGGTCATGATCTCAGGGTCCTGGGATCGAGCCCCACATCGGGCTCTGCGCTCAGAGGGGAATCTGCTGGAGACTCTCCCTCTTTCTCCTTCTCGCCCTGCTTCTGCTCTTTTGCAGTCTCTCTCTAAATAAATAAATAAAATATCAAAAAAAAAAAAAAGAAAAGAAAGAAAAGAAATGCATTTGAAGGAAATCTGCAAGCCATCACCAAAGGAAAAGAGAACCCAGGGAAACACCGACATTTGTAGTTTCCACGTGAATTTTACGTGGTGAGATTACTCACAACCATTTCTTCTTTCTTGGCTCCCCGGAAATCAGGATCAATTCTCCAAACCATTCACTACCTGACACAGAGGACGCCTGTGTGGACGTGGTCAGCCATGTGTCGACCTGGCGTTTCCTGGACCAAGGCGGAGGCGAGGCTGCCCAACCAGGGCTTCCTTCTGCCTTTTCCAAGCAAGAAAGCCTCTGACATTGAATAATTGTCGTTTTCAGCCTTCGGTGATGCCAGAAATCACTAAAAACCTCATTTAAACTTTCCATTGTAGTTCTCAAGCAAATTTACAGCAGAGGTGGGTCCTTCTGCGAGATTGCTGGTGAGAATCCCTCATCAGAACAGACGTGTTTTTCTCTGTTGCTGAACCAACTGCCTCCCATCAATTTGTCTCCTCACCTCGCCCATCTTATTATGACCTTCATGGGATAAAGGAAGTAGAGCTCGCACTCCTTTTTCTGCAGACGGCGCCTCCCTGTGTATGATGTGGTTAATATTGATTATACACTGCAGTCGGCCCTGAGAGCCCGGCGCATCCCCCCGACTTCCCTTCCTCCCTCCGGAGACCATTTGCTGCCTTTCACCTGCTCTGAAATGCTACTCTGGGTATTTATTCTTTTAAAATGGAGTCACCACTTCTAATTGTATTTGTTTAGAGTCCAAACCCTGCAAGATGACTTTATGTCAGTGACAGCATCCAGAGGCGGAATCGGATGAGAACGCCTGGCTGCTGACAGCGGATCTGGGTGATCTAATTTACCAGCAACTAGAGATAATTCTCTGCATGGGCTCTGGGTCCCCCTGGGTTACCGACTCAGAGGTCAAATGAAGGAGAGCAAGGCAAGGCTGGGGTCACCTGCTCCTTTCTGATCTGTATTCTCTTGTGTTCGCAGTTTTAAGAAACATGCAATTTTGATCTAAGACGTAAAATTCCTTAATGAGTTTGTGTACAGATGCGCAGAATATAGGAGCGGATGAGAATATTGACAATTAGTGACCTTGCTTTCTTTTATAAGCTCTTCCAGTGGTGCTAAATTCAACTTTGGTCACTTGGGTTTTTAATGTTACTTGAAAAATCCCGATCACCATTAGCTCTTCCAAGGCTGATTTGATTGTAGGGACGTTATTCCTGAGGCTATGGGCATATACTCTTCTCCGTCTAGCTGACTTTAGCATAAAAATAAAATTGAATCATAAGCAATGAAATTTTATCTATTCAACTCTCTTCATTCCCAACTGGAGTTAATAATGCTTGATTTTACTCCTTCTCCCTAAATAGCATGAAATATATGAAATTGAAATTAACACGTCTCCGAGATGATCAGGTCACAAATAGGTTTTATTAAATTTACTCGTACAGTGCTCGTTCTTTCTTAACCACAGACCGAATGTGGCAATAGACTTCCTTTTTTATTATTATTGAATTATGGTAATAGAGCGAAGTGATTTTTTTTTCTGTTATAAACTAACAAACAAAGGAGGCCAAGCGAAGTAATAACAGAAAAGCAATGACTTTGATGAGGTCACAGGTGAGAATAGGGGTGACAAGTTTTGATTGCTGGGTGGTTACTTTGTGCTAAGTTCCATGCTAAGTACTCCCAGCGTGGATCAGTTCTGACTGCATTGACCTTGTGTGACCGGGAGGCTCATTCTGTGTGAAGAACTGAGGAATGTCTGCCAACGTCCGCCAAGGAACAATGGAGCCCTGCCCGGTGAGGAGAGGCCAGAGGAGGAGGACAGAGGGCGTTCTGGGAGAGGCATGAGTGTGTACAAGAAAGATGCTCTGGGGGCAGGTCGAGGAGGGATTTATGAATGCATTCCGGGATTCGAGTGGAACAGCGGACGAGGATGTCTGGCCTTGGATGCACAACCTGACGTTCTGACGGGCACAGGAGGTGCGGAAGGAGCTCCCGGGTGCCCAGGTGCCCAGAATGGGGGCTTCTGGCAGCACCTGGGGGGAGCAGGAGCCAGGGCGTGCAGAGGCTCTGCTCCTTGGAAGCAGAGGGCTCAGCACGCTCCTGCTGCTGTAGGGATGCGCTCGTGTTTTCCTGAGACGTGTTTTTTTTGATGGTGGTGCCACCTCGGGGTTAGTTTACAGTGGCTACACACGGACCCCTGAGAAGATTCCAGAGCCTAAAGCAAAGAGGGGCTCCTGTGAGCCCCCCTAGGCTCAGCCTCCCCTGTAGGATGAACACACGTGGCTGAGCACCAGTGGGTAAGCCCAGGCTGGAAGGACCCTCAGCAAAGCCGTGTGTGTGCAACCAGCAATCAGGCCGACCTCTGCTCCTTTAGACACATGCTGTGGTCAAGTTCTCCCTGGTGGCCAATCATGACTCCTCTCCTCCCCTCCCTTATGCAGGGACACTGAGAGCCATGGTCACCTCCTGGGACCTCGCCCCCCATGAAGGGCGCCTTTGCTCCAGGCACTGCCGAGGGCCCCCTACTCCATCTCAGCTCTGCTCGCCCCCTCTCAGTGAGCTGATCACCTGAACGTACTGAGAAGGTGCCCCTACGCAGAGCCCCCTGCGAGGGAAAGGCTCACGTGTCCATGCCTGCAGACTGACTTGGCTACATCCTACCCACATACACTGCAGGCCGTGTGGGGCGAGCTGGTACGTCATGGATAGGAAGGAAGATCGGGGTGTCCTACCTGCATACACCGCAGGCCATGTGGGGGGACCTGTACATCAGGGATGGGAAGGAAGGACGGGGCGTCCTACCCGCACACACCGCAGGCCGTGTGTGGGGGGACCTGTACATCAGGGATGGGAAGGAAGGACCGGGTGCAGTCAAGTCAGAGTCAGGTTCAACGTCCAGGTCTGTGTTTACCGCGTGTGTTCACAGACAAGGCACTCAGTCTCTCTGAGCCTCAGTTTCCTCCTTTGTGGAGCAGCGGTAGGATCAGGGCCTTGCAGGCTCCCCCGGAGGAATAAGGAGAGCCTGCATGGGAGCCCAGTGGCCAGCGCCCTGGCTGCCCCGATGGCCGGGGGGCCGTCACCGTCACCGTCATGGCTCACGGAGGAAGAGACCCCTGGACTCATGGTTCAGGGATGAAATTAGAGTTAGCCAACCACGTGGAGAGCTGTGGGGGGTTCAGACGCTGGAGGTCACCGGAGAGGGAAGGAGAGCTCCTGAGTGGAGCACAGGGCCCCTCCATCACCAAAGGCCTTCGGGGCGCACGGTGGGAGGTGACGCCTGTGCTGACGTTCTGAGGGGCACAGGAGGCAGGAGGGCCTGGGGACCTCGCAGGAGCAGAGACCGCCTCTGTCATCTGATTGGAACGTGCCTCCTGCTGAGAGTCGGAGGGACACACGGGGCTGACCGTGTGCGACTGACTGTTCACCCTCCAAATCCAAGGTTTCAAAATTAGGGAAACGTGAAATGGGAGACCAGACACATCTTAAACTTTGTTCTTCTAGGTTATAAAGTGGCAAAAGAATAGCACTATCACCTTGGTGTCAGCAAAAATACGTCTTATTTATCTATTTATTTCCATGTTCGGGGGAGGCCAGGGTGTTACCATCGGTCTGGACAGGTTGATGGGTCTCCTGCCACTACACACAGAGACGCAGTGTTCACAACCCTTCCACAGCTCGATGAAGACCCTCGTGTCATGTATTCATAACTACATTAATGCTCTTTTAAAAAATATTTATTGAGAGAGAAAGAGTGAGTGAGAGAGAGAGAGAGCACATGTAAGAGGTGGGAGGCAGGATAGAGGGAGAGGGAGAAGCAGGCTCCTCCCTGAGCAGGGAGTCAGATGTGGGACTCAAACCCAGGACCCTGGGATCATGACCCGAGCAGCAGGCAGATGCTCGGCCTACGGAGCCACCCAACACTAACACCTACATTAATGTTCTTAAGGTGAAGTATAGGGACTGATCATAAAATAGAATGACGTGTATGCATTTTAACATTATTTTGTTAATACTTATGATCTTGAATGACATGCCCAGATTTGTAGTTTTAATGGTCAGTGTTACTTGTGTGGATGGATTCCTCCAAATGCAAATTTTTCGTGTAGTGGAACTTCATACACAGCGACTTACACCTTTGATCATGAACAAATAGAAAGAGCCCACAGTGTCTGTGGTAACAGCTGTGTCACACGCCCATGATGGTGCTTGAGAAGCAGAGATTTTTTAGGTTTTCACCTGAGAAAATTCCCCTCATGCTCCTTGAGATTCTGCAAAATTTTTCAATAAACAACCTAAGCATCTCCAAGCCAGCAACAAGTGGCCAAAATGAAGATACTTTCCCCTGTCCAGCAGCAGTCAAGCATCCCATCCTCTCCTCACGCCTTGACTCAGAGTTACCTCCATGTACACAGTTATATTTAAATGAAAAGCAAAGTTTCTCCTTGTACTTAAGATGGAAGATTGAAGTGATCATATTTTAAATTTCACATAGTTGGAGAAGCAGGTAAATCAGTGATTATTTCATTTGGCTTCTAAATAGCCCTGAATATGCTGGGTGGGAAAAAGTAGCATTAGAAATGATTGTAGGGGATTACTGTAAAAGGGAAAGATGTTATTTCTAATTATGTATTTTAACTTGTGTGGGCATGAAAACATCTGATTGCCTTGAGGTAGCCAAGGAAGCATTTCTTTGGTTGAGTTTTACAAAGTTAATACTTAAAATATATAGTATGGTTGAAAGAGAATATCTATAATTAGACCTTGGAGACCAAATTCCATTATGACAAAATTTCCCAGTAGAAAAAGTATATATGTAATAAATTATATAAAGTATGTAGTTTTAAACATAGAGAAGCTATGTCAACCTTTTAACCATATGTAAGAAAGGATAATTACTCATAACCAGCTTTGCTAATTGTGTCATGGATTTCTTATTGTTTTCTTAATATGGCATTCAAGGGGGGCGGGTAGGACTTCTGAAGACTGTTTAGTGAAGAAATTTAGGTTTACTATTTTAAGATAAAAGGTTAGGATTAGGACAGACATACAACACATGACAAATATAGACTATTGAAATTATTGAGAAGACGAGGAAGAAATAGTACAGTCTCCGGGAGTTCTGGGAGAGCAGTGGTATCTTCTGGCTCCAGGGGCCCCTGGGGCAGACTGTTCAAGCCACCACTGGCATCTCAATGCAAGATACTGACTCGGCTAGATGAAACAGATGTGCACAAATTAAAAGACACTGTTCTGTCAAAATCTGCTATTGCTTCTTCTCATATATATATATATATATATATATATATATATATTTAAGTTTCAGAGGTAGGATGTAGTGATTCATATTCTTTTAATAGCGCACATGCACATTCTCCCCAACAACGCTAAGACTGTGCACTTTGTCCTTGAACAACACTGTCGTAAACAATGACCTCCTCGTTCTGGTTGACCTCCATGTCTACCTGGTGATACACGGCCTTCCTTCCTTTTAGCTCCCTCCCTCTGGTGATCTGACTCTGCCCCTCACCTGGGCTGCCTGTTAAAGGCTTTGCTCATCTGTAATCACCTCTATGTTTCTAGAATGTCCTTCATGTAGCCATGCTCCAAACCAACCTCCAAGTCCACCGCATCCTTTGCTCCACTGGAAGACAAGTTCCTGGGTGCTGGTTTACTGTCCTCCATAAGCTTGTGTCCACACGAGTCTTCCTCAGGAAGGGTTTCCCTGATCACCATCAAGTTCTAACTCCATCCTGCTTTGCTTTTTGCTCATGAGAGGTGTGACAAGTCTCCCCTGCTCTCATCACGTGTGGTCATCTGGTACCCAAAGAGTGTGATAAAAGCACCTTGGGGCAGGACCTCTGCTGCCTTACTCACCACCCCGTCCCATCCCTGTGACAGCTCCCTGTGGAAGAATGAGTGATCCCATAAGAACCCACACAGTAGAGCCCTCCTGGTGGAATCTGTGCTCCTATAGGAAGAGACAGGATGCCTGCCTCCTCTCTCTGTTGTGTAAGCATTAGGTGAGATGGTGACCGTCTGGGAAGCAGGAGGCCACCCTTACCAGATGCTCACCATGCCTGCACTCTGACCTTGGGCTTTCCAAATCCAGGACTCAGAGAAATAAACAGCAAATAAAGTATATGATAATTTGTGACAGCAACCTGAGCAGACTGAGACAAAGACCACGTACACTTAGAATCCAGGGAAGTGTGCTGGTGTCCAGGGAGGGGGCCAGATGGCTTACCAAGCACTTCTCAGATTTTAGTGAATGTTCCTAGTTTTAAGTTTAAACGGGATTTTACAGGGATTCCTGGGTGGCTCAGTAGTTGAGCGTCTGCCTTCGGCTCAGGGTGTGATCCTGGGGTCCTGGGATCAAGTCCCACGTCGGGCTCTCTGAAGGGAGCCTGCTTCTTCCTCTGCCTGTGTCTCTGCCTCTCTCTCTGTGTCTCACGAATAAATAAATAAAATATATATTTTTTTTTTAATAAGGAGGGATTTTACCCTGACTTTTCCATGAAACAATAAATTTCCTTATCTGATTTTTGCTTTCCTTACCTTTGGTCAATGAGGTAAAGTGATGGTATTGTTGGTTATTATGAATTAAGAGACTGTAACGTATTTATAAATGATGTAGCTCACACTCCTTGCGCCCTCCAGCCAGGACCTTTTAGCTGAACTTTGAAAGGATACATTTAATTGTCCTCTATTTTGCATACTCTATTGGACTTGGATTTGGGGCAAACACCTCAAGCATTCCATGCTCAGAACTGCATTTTCAATAGCTCTTCACGGCCTCCATCCACCCATCCGGCCTTGCCTGGCCTTCTGAGTGACATGTGTCTGCACCCAGCTGCAGAGTTCAGCATCATGGACCCTCTTCCGAACGGCCCTCTGTGTGGTCCTGGCCTCGGGGGCTTCAGAGGGCTGGCCACCCAGGCAGCACAGGCACTAGTGACTCCCTCTCCTCCCCTCCCCCTCCTCCCTCTCCTCCCCTCCTCCAACCCCTCTCTCCCTCCTCTGTGTATCCCAGGCTGGCTCACCTGCCAGCTTTGACCTTGAGCAGGATGCGCAAATAGGATCCAACTTTTAGATCTTATAAATATTAAAATTAGAAGACGTTGCTCCAGGACACTACACCCTCCGGTCCCTCCTCACTTGACTTCTAATAAAGTGAAGAGCTCTCCAGGGCTGGCCAGACTCCAAGGGCTCTCCTGCCTGCGCCTTGAGTTTCACCAGAGCTGTCTTCATTCAGTTCCTGAAAAATGTTAAACTCTTCTCTGCTTCATGGCCTCCCCTTGCTACTTCTGTCTTGGGCCCCCTACTTCCCACCACGCTGGGTCTGAGTGCGAATGTTACTCCCCCTCCATCCCAGAGCTGAAACTCGCCAAGTATGGCATGTCCTCTGTGTGATGTTTCCATGTCATCCCATCGTTGCTCATGCCTTGGCGATGCTCTAACCATGTGCGTACTGCCAAGTGTGCTGTCTGTGCCCCCCGAGCCTGAAAGTGCTGGTGTTTACTCCCGGATGTCACCCAGTGCCCGATACCAGAGGGCATTCAATGCTGGATGGATGTCTGGAAGGATGGAGGGTAAGTGTGTGGATAGATGAAACCTGAAGGGACTTCAGAAAATTCAGAGGAAAAAAAAATACTTTAGACTATCTGACGGAAATCAAGCTTAATCAACTGAAAAACAAGAGAAAGATAATATACCTTTGTTCAGTTGATCTAGATTTACTCTATGTTCTGCTTTAATTACCTCTTCTTTTATTTCATTTTTTGTGCAAATTGTTACAATTGCTTTTTGGAAGCTCAACAATATTCCACCAGGAGTAGTCTCAGAAAACCCAAGGGCATAATTACTTAGAAAACACGATTTTTCTTTAATAAGTACATCTCTGCAGGTACTGATGTGGGCATACAACAGAAGCGTGTGGGACCTTGCGTTCCCTCGCTGATCCTGGAAGGAACATATTTGACACAGAAAGCTGGTTTCCATCTGTCCTGGTCCCTGTGAGCAAAGAGAACACGGGGTGCCCTCATCTTCTCCTGCGAGCTGTCACTTGCACATTATCGCGCCAGCCACAGTTCAGATCCTTATCGCACACTTAGGCTTGCCATGTTTTCATCTCTTACTTAGACATATTTTTTTTTTCCCTTGGATGATAGTAAAGGGCATCTTCAGGCACCCTTACCTCTCATATTGAATTGTGAATTTGTCGTGGTGGATTAGATTAATCAAAATGGCCTTAGAAGAAAAATCTCCATGTGTGCTTCTCAAACTCAATTTCTGTCAATTTTTTTTTTTTTTATGGAGACACTACTTTCTGTAGTCCATTCTCACATGCTGTTTTCATATATCTCATGCAGCTGAAGATGTATTTATCCCAACCCTTGGTGGCTTGAATTTAAGCTACTGTTTAAATTTATACCTAAGCAGTAAAGGCAAGGATTAGAAAAATACCATCAGAATTGGAAGCAGGCAAGTTTTAAGCTACTTGTCTTCAGTAGAGCAAAACCTTTAGAGTTCTATCACTGCCTTCAAACTTTTAAAAATCACACACTTATGAAATTTAATAAAAGCTTATCTGAATAATGGGTGGTGTTATAAACCTAAAACACTAACATAAAGATAGTTTACCAAAAATGTATCCAAATGAATCAATGTCTTGGAACATTTGCATTATTCTTTGATTCTCATCTATCAAAACAGAAAAGAAAAGAAATGAAAGGAAATGAAGGAGAATAAACCAGTGGGATATAGATGGAAAACAACTTTAAGGAGATTTCTTGGGCAGCTGGGTGGCTCAGCGGTTTAGGGTTGCCTTCAGCCCAGGGCTTGATCCTGGAGACCCAGGATCGAGTCCCAAGTCGGGCTCCCTGCATGGAGCCTGCTTCTCCCTCTGCCTGTGTCTCTGCTTCTCTCTCTCTCTCTCTCTCTATATATATATATCTCATGAATAAATAAATAAAAATTTAAAAATAGATTTCTTAACAATAACAACAACAACAAAAAAACAAAAAACAAATTCTGTTCTCTGTCAAAACTCAGAAAATGTTATATTTATATTGCAATTTAGCATTTAAAAGTGTTCTCTTTTTTTGTAAGATAAAATAATATCTTTCTACCTCAAAAAGCAATCAATGTTCATTATAGAAATAACAGGAGTACTTATAAAAATAATGTAAAATCACCTGCAATTCTTCTATACATATTTATTCCCTCAAAACAAGATCATAAGAGTAATATACTTTATAGTTTTGTACTTGACAAATGGAAATTTCCCTATACTTTTAATTCTTTCTTGATAACCTTACATTTACGCCCTCTACTCTAACAAATAGTTTCCAGTTTCTTCCTTTTCAAATATACAATAATGAGATGAACATCTTTGTGGCTACAGCTTAGAATATGTGCTTAACTAGCTTCTCAGGAAAATTCTTGGAAATGGAATCATTTGGACAACAGTATTCCCATTTTTAAAAGAAATCAGGTATACATCACCAGATTGCTCCCCAGAGAGGTTGGCTGCCCTAATTCATACACTGAACCACAGCAAACAAGGATTTCCCAGCTTTCTTTCAACTTCATCACTGATGGGAATTATAACCTCTATAAGCTCTAAAGGTTTAATTAGAGAAAAATGAAAATGAAGTGTCCTTTAAAATATCAGTACTTTTCCTTTCATGAGATCATTGGCTCTTAGATGTCATGTATTCGTTGTCTGTTTATGTAATTTGCCTTTTTGGGAGGGTATCGGTATTTAGTATTTTTTGATATTTTTGATATTGGCATTGAGTGTTGAACAAAAATCAAAATCAAAACAACAACAACAAAAAAAACTTTCAATGTTACAGTTATTCACTCTTTCCTAGTCATCCACGTATCTCTTACATATGCGACATCAAAATAACTGTGGATCTTCAGCTACAGCCATACAGAGAGATTGGTATTAAGTTTACTCTGTGGCAATCAACAGGCATAAAAATAGAGACACTGTCTCTATTTTTTTTTAATAAGTACATCTCTGCAGGTACTGGTGTGGGCATACAACTGTCAGCAGTCATCAGATGCTAACCAATGCAGGTCTACAGTATTTGAGAGGTTTTTTTCCCTGAGGGCATCTCCAAAACCTTCAGTGAAGCAGACAGAGCCCAAGCAGAGTGTGGCAGTCTCACTGGTCTGCCTGAGTAGGAATGCAGATGGGACTGCTAAGGTGACCATGATTTGTAGGGGTTAGCTACCAGAAAAAAAAAAAAAAAAAAAAAAAAAAGAAAAAACCACAGCACCATAGGGAGAGATCTCAAAAATCCTGCATAAGAATTCTTCTTGGATCTTTGGCCAAACCAACACATGCACAGGCCAGATTCTAAAACTCCAGCAGAGAACAGATGATGGGAGGCTGAGCAGAGATCTCAGTCCAGGAGAGATGTTTGAATGTGCCTAGCCAGAGTAGAGGTATCCCTGAGCTGACTCCAGATATAAGTTCATGCAGCACAGACAAGCAATCCTAAGTGCTACCTATGCCTTCTGGGGAAAGGCAAAACTGAAATACTCATTGTGATAAAGCCTGGAACTAAGCTTCATTAGGATCCAGGCATCACCTGGCAATTTAACTGATGACTAAAAAAATCCCATGTTCCCTTTGGGCAAAAACAACAAAAACTTGAGCATTTACAATGTTTCATCCACAATTCTTCCACACAATAAAAAATTATTAGACAAAGGAAGAGGAAGAAGCGTTTGACCACGAAGAAACAAAATAACCAAGAGAAGCAGATCCAGCATGATCAAGATATTGTAGTACATACATAAAGTACTGCAATTAATCAGGTAAAGATGATGGGAGAAAATGGGAAAAATGGGTAAAAAATGAGAAGTAGCAAAAGGAATTACACTATACAAAGTGATTCGGATGGGCAGTTTAAAACTGTCAAATAAAAGGGAACCCTCATACACTGTTGGTGGGAATGTGAACTGGTGCAGCCACTCTGGAAAACTGTGTGGAGGTTCCTCAAACAGTTAAAAATAGACCTGCCCTACGACCCAGCAATTGCACTGTTGGGGATTTACCCCAAAGATACAAATGCAATGAAACGCCGGGACACCTGCACCCCGATGTTTCTAGCAGCAATGGCCACGATAGCCAAACTGTGGAAGGAGCCTCGGTGTCCAACGAAAGATGAATGGATAAAGAAGATGTGGTTTATGTATACAATGGAATATTACTCAGCTATTAGAAATGACAAATACCCACCATTTGCTTCAACGTAGATGGAACTGGAGGGTATTATGCTGAGTGAAGTAAGTCAGTCGGAGAAGGACAAACATTATATGTTCTCATTCATTTGGGGAATATAAATAATAGTGAAAGGGAAAATAAGGGAAGGGAGAAGAAATGTGTGGGAAATATCAAAAAGGGAGACAGAACGTAAAGACTGCTAACTCTGGGAAACGAACTAGGGGTGTTGGAAGGGGAGGAGGGCGGGGGGTGGGAGTGAATGGGTGACGGGCACTGGGGGTTATTCTGTATGTTAGTAAATTGAACACCAATAAAAAATAAATTAAAAAAAAAAGAAAAATAAATAAAAAATAAATAAATAAATAAATTTAAAGTAACTCAGTGGATAGGCTTAGTGGCCAACTGGACCTAGAGGAAAATAGAATTTGTGACCTCAAACTTATAAACATTAAATACACTTTAATCTGAAATTAAAGAAAAACAGCACAGCATATGAGTGATTAAGCAAGATGGGAAAGTGGGTCTACACTTTGAACAGACTGTGTGTGTGTGCATATGCGTGTGTATTGGGGAGGATTTAATAAGCTGAATCTAAAACATGAAAATGTAAAGAAACAAGAATAATCAAGATACTCCTGAAAATAAGACAGAACCTGCTCTGTTGATATCAGGAGTTATTCTGAGGGTATAATAATATGGATGGTAAATACCAAGACCAGGACAGAGTAGAGCAATGGAGCAGAGTGGAGACCACGGATGAAGATGCACATGTGTGTTGAGGGGTGATTTACCACAGAGATGGCACTGTAGATAAGTAGAGAAATGGTCATCCTTTACTGAATAATACTTCAGGCCTTTGGAAAAAGAAAACTCATGGTAATGCCGTCACAATAATTCCAGTTTTCTCAACGGTCTATTGGTTTCTATCTTGTCATAGTTTCTGTTAGTTGACTATCTCCAAAATATCTCCAAAAATGTGGCACCTGGAATATTCCAGGGTCAATGGAGTACAGGATAATTGCTTCCTTTCCTCTTAAAAAGATATTCTTGGCTGTGTGGCCTTCTTGACAACTCCCCTACTCATGCTTGAGGGTCTTTGTCATTCATCTGCAGGAAGGCGGTCCTCACAGACATCACTTATTAGTAAAATAGCCACAGAATTTTTTTAAAAATTGCTCCCCATTTAATATTAGGCATAATTTCCATCTGTGAAGATGTTTCTCTGTGATAGAGACCAGGTTAGATTTTCACATTCTCAGTTTTCTGCTTCCCTCTTATCTACTGTTTTTCTTCTGTTGGCTCACTTCATGCTTTCTTCCCTTCAGTCTTGCATCCTCATATGTGATATTTGTGCCCTTTCTTCCCGTGAACAAAATCCAGCGTCTGAGTCAGCGGCTGCATGGCCCATTTCCTTAGAACACAACAATTGGGTCATATGCCATTTATCACTTTGTTGAACTCCCAGTATTACATGATTTCAATGTGACAAGTACTACGTGGCAGTCAGGAAAACATTCCAGTCAACCTCCACATCAATTGTTCATCTACTAAGTCTTCTTTAAATAGTTCTTTGATAGGCTATTTGTGGTGAAAGCTTGTTAGCTTTACTACAAACATCCACCCCACTTCTCAGAAACAAAATAGTACGTTGTGAGGGATAATTACCTGACTTCCACTATGAACAGTCTTTGTGGGAAGATGATTAATGCACAGGGGACAGACATGTTTACCCCCCATCTTGGTGACAGTCTCCAAGCACAAGGTGGTAGGCACGTGGTCTGAGCTCAGCCAGTAGGATTACCTCCAGGGATGTTGCACTGTGAGCCAGAGAGCAGGGACGGAGGAACGAGCTGCAGTTTATTCATCACATGGGTACAGGGAGCCCAGGCATTTTCTGGTACAAGGTTGTAGCCATGGTTTCTGCACTTCGCTCTTGTGGAACAGTTGTAAAATCTCTGAGCCAGCTCCCCAATATTTTTGCTGTAAATTTCCTTTGTTTTGGACAGCCAATCTCTGTTGCTTGCAAACTAGGGACCCCAAGTAACCCATGCCGAATGGTCCCCTTTGAGGCAGTCAGAAACCTATGAATCAACTCCACCTAAGAGTCTACTTTCTTATAGGGACTATCATCTTAGAACAAGTATATCCCAAGCTTACTTTCCAGTAACATTTTAAAGTCAATATTTCCTTAGCTTTTCTGTGACCTGTCACATTAGAAATACAACTTCAAATTAGGTTTGTTTTAATTTATTTGTTATTAATTAACCCATTGATTGGTTGTTTATATGAACAACATGTAATTTAAGAAATGGAGAGTAACCAATATCTCTCCATCCATAATTTTGCCACTTTTCTGTTGAACTCACTAGTATATAATCTTAGTGGGTACTATTTTCTTCTTTTGAGACAGGGCGAGTATTTGGTGACTCTGTAGATCTTGTCCTTTCATTTCTTTTCACTCACTCTCAAATATTTTAGAAAATCTATCATTGCAATTGTATCATTGAAACAAACAAGAAAATGGGAAAAAAAGAGCTACCTATAATTTATTTTAGTGGAAATCATATTGGATTGACTAAAAGTTTAATTTCTCTTAAAAATGTTTTTCTCTGAGGCCACCTGGATGGCTCAGTTGGTGAAGCGTCTGTCTTCAGCTTAGGTCATGATCTCAGGGTCCCGAGATCAAGCCCCACTTTGGGGTCCTTGCTCAGTGGGGAATCTGATTCTCTCTCTCCCTCTGGTGCTCCCCACTGCTCATTTTCTGACTCTCAAATAAATAAATAAATGATATCTTATTTTTTATTTTTATTTTTATTTATTTTTATTTATTTATGATAGTCACACAGAGAGAGAGAGAGAGAGAGAGAGAGAGAGGCAGAGACATAGGCAGAGGGAGAAGCAGGCTCCATGCACCGGGAGCCCGACGTGGGATTCGATCCCGGGTCTCCAGGATCGTGCCCTGGGCCAAAGGCAGGCGCTAAACCTTTGTGCCACCCAGGGATCCCATGATATCTTATTTTAAGAAAATATTTTCTCTGTTCTGACATTTCTAAATTGAATACCAAGTTTCCTAGAAAGAATGGGACTAGCGGACTACTGTTTTCTAGCAGAAACAGGTAGTATAGGAATAGCTTTCTGTTTCCCAAGCATTGGCCCTACCTATTTTTCCTTTGTTTTGATGACCACTAATGTGTTCTTTAGACTTCTTTTTGTGAATGTTAGCCTGTAACTACCCTTAAAACCAAGAATACCTTTAAAAATAACACATTATTGCTAAGGACCTGGCAACCTGTTTTATAATAAACATTTCTACGTAGGTTTATCATTTTTGTAGAAGTGCATTGGACTCGGAACGGATGTTGTGTTACTCTAAAGATGGGCAATAGAAACCCAGGGCTCTATCACCAGATGACCTCACCAGCTCTGGGTCTTCTGTTAGATGGAAACATGGCTAGGAATCAGTGTGGTTTTATTTTACTTCCCCACTGAATCGAGTTTTATCAATAAGTGGTTTTCTTATTCTGAATTTCATGGTTTAGCAATCCCTAATTGCCAGACTTAATTTCTTTAAGAGTATGGACATAGACACTATTATTAATTAGTTAAATATTAAAGGTAATTTTAGCCCATGTAGGAAAAAAAGATTGTTTGAAAAGCCACACTATTTCAACCTATCAGTATATTTTCAGTGCCCTGAAGCAATAATTGAATAAATATGTATGGCAATACTGAAACTGTTGATTAAGTTTCTTAAAGGGTTTTCCTCACGGGGGAACAGTTAACAACAAGCCGGAGCCTAATTTCATACAGAGAACTCTACAGTCTCTAGGCCTTTCTTAAACAATCAGTTAAATGATCCCTTTGTGTCCTTGGATGAAACAACTAGTATAATCCTCAAAGAAACTGAAAGAGATATCTGTATCCCTTTGGGATTGTTTGAAGCTGTGACCTGTGTTATAGACCAGCTAACCTATAGCGGAATTGTTGGAAACATTATCTTACCTACAGTTGCAATGTTTATGGAAATACACTTGTATAACCTTGACACCTGAAACATTTTTGCCCCAACTACATCTCAATAGTAATTTCCTCAGGGAGTGCTTTAAAATATCCACAAAATGAATAAATGTAAATTAGAAGGATGATGCTGTACATAAGCTAATACTTCTATTTGGGCCTTGGTAGTAGCTGCTGGTGTCTTAAATATCAACAAAAACAAAACAAAACAAAACAAAACAAAACAAAAAAAAAACAAAAAGAGAAAAAAGATATCACACTAATCAATCATTAGGTCATTCCTAACAAGTAAATATATTAAATCTATGGAATGGAAGGGTCATTGATCTATAGGGAGGATCCCTACCTTTCTTCCAATGATAAAGTGAAGTCTTGCATCAGACCATCTCACTTATGTGTCTTGTCAAAATTATCTATTTTTGAGGCTCCATAATTTTGGTTTCTTCTTTAATTTTCTTTTTGATGAATTACCTTCAGTGAGATTTTCTACAGACTATGATAACTGAGCAATGTGTGATAGTCTCACACCTCGACAGGCCGGAGGAGCTTAGGGGGACAGGATAAACTGGACACAGTTTCTGCAGTGGGCAGCATGAGCCACCTTTGCAGAACCCACTCTACAACTGACACAAAGGTCACTCCATGGCAGATACAGTCTCATATATTGTGGAGAGAAGGCATCCGTTAGAGGACAAGCTTACAAAGGCACCAGCCCTCTATTTATACCTACAGACTCAAGAGGAAAAGGAACAGCATCCTACATAGGCTCGCCTCCAAAATAGGTTCCAAGGGAAAGCATAGGGTCTGAGTGAGAGGAGCAGATACCTCAACACCAAGAGGACAGGTGGACTCAAAATATGGACAATGGAATTATAATCATGACAACAAAGCATGAGAAAAAAGTCTAGACTTTGATTTCCAAAATTCATTTTTTTATATTCACAGTTTAAAGTAAAAATCTCTGAGTTATTTTAAGACATTAATCTTCTTTTAAGAAGAATTATCTAGAATTATCACTGATTGTTGCTCTCCCTGCTCCTAAAGGAGTAATGTGATTTCCCTTCCAAGTCCACGGCCATCTTTTAGCAACATTTCTTGCTGGGTTATCTTGGTAGGAAAAAGGAAAATGAAGTGATAATAAGCCTCCACATGGAGGGAATAAGTGAAGATTTGAAGAAGGAAAGGGAGAAGAAGAAAGGAAGGTGGGCAGAACTGGGGGCCCAGCATGAGCCCTGGAGATGGAGCCCTATGGAGAGGAGTCAACCCTACTGGGGTGGCTGATGCTCCAGTAGCCATCTCCTGACCCAGGCAAAGCCTCCAAGAATACAAACGCCTGCTGCGATTGGTGTTCCTGAGGAAACCCAGCTCACAGGGCTGGCGGACAGTGTAGCAAGAGCTGAGTCCAGGTAAGCATGAGCGGACTCACCAGAATCAGAAATTGCAGGAGATCCGTGCAAATCTTCGGCAGATAACACATTTCTCGTTAGAGAATTAAGAGCTTGACCCAATTAGATGGAACTCCCTAGAAAAGAGTGGTTTCTACTGATACCGGAATTGAAAAAAAAATTTTGAGAAAATTTAAATTTAGTATTGAGATGAAAGTTAAAACTAAGATGAGAAGACGTAGCTGATGTGGAGGGAGATACTTTATCATATGGAACCAAGTCAAATATTTAGTGGATTTTTTTTAAAGATTTTACTTATTCATGAGAGACAGAGAGAGAGAGAGAGAGAGAGAGAGAGAGGCAGAGACACATGTAGAGGGAGAAGCAGGCTCCATGCAGGAACCCCGACGTGGGACTCGATCCCAGGTCTCTAGGATCAGGCCCTGGGCTGAAGGTGGTGCTAAACTGCTGAGCCACCCGGGCTTCCCCTGGATATTTTATCTGGTCAGGGAGACTTGTGGAATTTCTAAGATTGTGTAACTAATTATTTTAATAACATTCCTTCTATTTCACACTGAAAGCCAAGTACTTCTGTGTTGTTAAGGTATATCATAGTTACAGAGTGAATGCTTCACAGCACTCCTGGGAATCAGGTCAACCTGATTTTCAAATTTGAGATGAAAACACAGACAGTGTTGGTGTTCAAACTCATATCCCAAAGTTAATGTAGCGACAAGAAGGGATTCTGTATTTCCCTAATCCGTCATTAAGTATGACCTCACCAGACCCACTCTCTTAGACAGTAGGCTTCTAGAGTCTCCAGTTCCAGTCATGCTTTCAACACAGTGAATTTTTCTTTATCTTTCATGGTTGTGGTTGGAAGGTTCTTGTTAACCAAAAACTCTGTTATTTAGCTAGAGAAGCACCACATACACTGCAAAGTCACCAGTAAATTATATAGAATAATAAGAGCACAGGAAAACATACCAAATGCAAAGCAAACTACATTTATAGTAAATTCAATATTAAACTTCTGTTAATACAGAATTTATCTCTGTATCTGGATGAAATGGCTGTATAAATCCAACCTGTAATTAGAAAATGTCATCGTAGATGTGTACAATGATGTGTAATTAGAAAATGTCATCGTAGATGTGTGTGTGTGCATGTGTGTCTCTACCTCTGTCTAGTTTAAAAAAATTATCTCATTTTCAAATATTATTTGGCCCACCTGAGTCATCCTCAAGAGAGAGCCAGCATCAGTCTCCAGCTATTGATACAATGTGCACACCAATATACTGAGGAGAGCTCCACACCTTTGTCACAAAGGGTATTTTCACAGATTTTTCAAGTCGACTGAGTGGCAGACTTAAGAAAATTGTATTTCTTTGTACAAACTTTCTTGGATTTAACAATAATGTCAAATTTCTAACAAAATCCATTGATGCTTAGAGTGATTTTGTATTTTTTTCTATTGCCACATGATTATTTTTATTAACCCATCTCATAGTCTCTCTATTTAGGGAAATAAGATATCAACTTGATTTTTGCAACCAACAGAGTTGTACAATGTCTTTTCATCAGCTCTAATACCGTGACATACGAGTCTTGGTTAAACTTGGTGAAATGTGGAAAATAACGTATAACAAGAATATAATTGCACAGTGACTGAATTCATTTAAAAATTACTTTGTATATACTGAGACCAAGTGTTCCAACTGTCTGGCCAGGGAATCCTATTATTCCTAAATGAGATTTTAATGATATTTTCTATTTTTAAAGAAAACCATAGGAGTGTGCTTTAAAATAAAAGTAGCAGCAGAACACGTCATCAGGATCAAGTCTTTTAAGCAAGTAAAATGGAAATAAATCCTTGGGAGAAAAAAAAAAAAAAAGCAGAGAAAGGTGCATTTAGTTACCCTGGATCCTGCAATTACAAGCGCTCAGGATTACAGTAATGCCATTTCTCAGACAGCGTTCAACAATGTGTTCACACATTGCCTTTTATCAAAGGTTCTCACGTGCTAACTCTGAAATCCAAATCACGCCTTTGTGCGACAAGAGCCTGGCTCTTATCACCACCACCTCCACTTGCTGATGGAGGTGAGGCATCGGAGGTTAAGTGCTATCCTGAGGCTACCATAATAGTCGGATCATGGCTTAGGAGACTGGCAGCAGCCTTGCTCCTGGCATCCATGGCTTTGCATGTGGCCTGGTTCCCAGACAATCATTTTTGGCCATTCCATCCATTAACCCACACTCAGTTTAGTAGTAGGTGGATACATCAGCAAAAGCTGGATCCTTGAGCGGATCTTCGAAAGGTCCAGGAGCAGTTCACCACAGAGTTACAGACTCTGCTGTATCTGTGATTGAACATGTGGTTCTGTTAGCCTCTTACACAGCTTATGAAGGTTTTTTTTTTTTTTTTTTTTTTTTTGTAAATCAAATTACTATAATCAATATTCAGGCACTACTCAATTCGCTTACATTTCTGGATTCACAGTGTTCTCTGATATTCGAAGACCTAGGAACAAGTTGAGCACCACCACACTAGTTTGTTGGCAGATGGTGACCTTGAAATGTTAACAGTCATGACAACCATCCATTTGATTGAAGAGTTAATCTGTCTCTGTTCTTAATCACACTATCCTGTTTTCTGAAAGACTAAGTTAAAAATATTGCTCATTTTTATTATTCATGTTTATCATCTAAAATTTATGTAATCAGTGTCTATGGGTTTAGCATCCATCATCAATCACATACAGGTTTGTTGTGCAATTATGTGAATTCTGATCTATTTTTAATCTTTATGTTAACTTACTGTGTGTATGTTTTATGTAGAAGGTTTTAGTTCTTTTTCTAGGGAAGTATTCATGATACAGAATATAAATGAATAAATATAATGGAATTTAGTTTAAAAATAGATTTAAATACAAGTATAGTTAATATTTTAATGATAAACATATGACCAACACAGTAGTAATGGTTATGTGAACCAGTCTTATACCATAATATGGAATGATATAGAGCCATAAAAGGGAGACAGCATGAAATAGTTTTGTTATCACTATGATAGGATTATTATATAATATGAAATGAAAAAATCTACCTATAGTATGATTTAAAATCTATCTTGAAAATGTATGTGGAGAGATGCCTGGGTAGCTCAGTGGTTGAGCATCTGCCTTCATCTCAGTTCGTGATCCCAGGGTCCTGGGATTGAGTCCCTCTTCAGGGTCCCCGCAGGGAGCCTGCTTCTCCCTCTGCCTGTGTCTTTCCTCTCTCTGTGTCTCTCATGAATAAATAAATAAAATATCTTTTTAAAAAAGAAAATATGGGCAGCCCGGTGGCTCAGTGGTTTAGTGCTGCCTTCAGCCCAGGGCCAGATCCTGGAGACCTGGGATCGAGTCCTGCATCAGGCTCCCTGCATGGAGCCTGCTTCTCCCTCTGCCTGTGCCTGTGCCTCTCTCCCTCTCTGTCTGTGGATCTCTCATGATTAAATAATTAAAATCTTAAAAAAAATAAAATGAAAAAGAAAATATATGTGGAAGGAGAGAGAGGAAAATACCCCTCAAAAGATTAAAACCCTCTGGATAGAGAGACTAAGAGTAACATTATTTGTCTTACAGTTTTTTTGTATTTCTAAATTTTCAACAATGAATATTTATAATCAAGATAAAATCAATGTTCAAAGCACAGATTCAGGACATAAGTTTGATTTCCATTTCCACATTGCTAATAAAATTGTATCTGAGAGTTTTTTGAAGCTTCATGTTTGCTACTATGGCATCTCTATAAATTCAGGTTTTTGTTTCTAGGAATATGGTGAGATGAAGGGAGATTTCAGTATCTTTTACAGGAAAGTAAGATGTCCTAAGTGATTTGAGATGAATGCTTCTGAACTATAAAATAATACTATGTCCCTTAACTGATTGGGAGAGAGGCAGGACCCGGTGGTGGTGAGGACCCTGTCACCTGCTCTTGATCGCCATCCCTTACCCATGGCCACTGTTACCCTTGCCTGGTCCAATTCAGTAAATTCAGGAAACAAGAAGATTTTGGTCAGGAAGAGAGAAGGAGGCATGAATTGGGTGTGATCATTCAGAGTCAGTATTTACAAAGTGTGTGTGCTTATGTGAGTGTTTTAATTCTCTGCAGCCCATTGAAGGAAGACTCCTAAAACCCAGCATTTCTAGGTTCTCTCTTATTATAGCCCAGCATGTATGCTATGCTTCGGTCAAAGGATTTACCAACGATAAGTCACCTTAGAGCCTCCTCAGGGCAGGTGCTTTTCCAAACACTTTACATGTGCCATTGCATTGGTCAGGGAGGGGTCAAAGAATGAAAACACTCAGGAAAAAAAAAATTTTTTTTCCCTGATGGCAGAGCTTGATGGAGCCCAGAACCAAGCTCACTATCTCCTGGCCCATGGGCTCCTTGTCTTCCATGTTGGATGAATGTGCATAACCATCAATCACTCAAGATGATAGAGTCTGAATCCTTCAACCCTTCAGGCCCTCGGCTCCACCTGGAGCAGAGGCTCTGGCTCAGGGTCATTCCTCCCTCTCCAGGCTCTGCTCTGCTGGAGCCCTGCCTTCCCTCCCCCCACCCCTGGGCCTCACCTGTGGGCCCCTCCCAGGTGGGTCTTCCTCAGGTTCCTGTGCCTCCAGCACGCTGAGCTGTCACAGGTGTTGGCTCCTTGAAGAATGACCCATACCCTAAAAGTCTAAGCCGGCGAGCAGCACTATGAAGCACCCTGGGGAAGCTCAGAGCACTCCCATGGTGTGAACATCGTCTGGTGATATGGCTCCAGCCCTATATAATTCCCTCATCTCCCCTCCCTCTTCATTACTTGAGTGGGACTGAGGGAGAGAGTAAGCTGGGAGGGCCAAGGCACACCTGGGCTCATTACATTCAAGGCAAAAGGCCAGATGTGTCTCCCTAATGACACCATAACAAATGCTTTGAAGTCAGCGTGTGATTAAACGTGTTGTTGTAGGGGCAGAACAGGTTCCTTGGGTGAGCGGGGAGTGACACACACTCAGCGGCTCATTTTAACAACAGCTAACTGGATGCAGACGAGGTTCTTTCTCTGGTGGACTTGGAATATGGAGCCGGAGAAAAAAATGGGCCACTAACAGTTTAAAATAAAGGATTGACTTTGCTCGTGCATCACGTGGACACGCATTAGTATTCTGTGCTCATCGTGGGCTTGGAGAGATTCAAAGTCTTTCATGTCTCAAACCTCACGATCAAGGGCAGATCTTTTCTAGCCTGGAGTTGAGATGGAAAAGAGGCTCCACGTACGGTTTCATCCGTGTGTTTGACTGTAAGACCTTGGGAAAAAAAGATCTTCACTGCCTTTTATTTCATTAAAGCACACTGACTTTTTTTTGACACTTTAAAAAATTAAAATGGAAATGTTTTAAGATTCGGGCTGTCATCAGACCATATGTTTTATTTGGATGAAATGATACTCTTCCACTGGGACAAAACATTTTCTGAATTTTCGCCCCATCTGAGATCGCAGAGTTAAATTGCTATGTAGGAGAATAGTGGTCTTTGAATAAGTAATTTCATTCAAAATAAGCTTCTGACATGTTTGGGTGGAAGGCTGCCAGTGATTAAAACCCAAATCAGAGTTAGGAATTTATTCTGATCCTTCCAACGTGGTTGCGTTCAGGAAAACTCCTCGCCAGGATCACTGTCTTCTTGCTTTTCCACTCCTGCAGAGGCCAGGTGGAGGCCTCAGGAAGCCCGGAGCGGGAAGCTGGCTGGAGTGGACCCCTTTCCAACCGTGCTGTGGGGGAGAAAGTACTTTTCCCTAACACTGAAATCTTGCCATCATGAGAACCGATCCTCTGACGTCTTTCTGGACATACTTGCTTCCCTTCTACGGACTGTGAATTTGAGGTCACAATATCATGACTGGATCTGTAGTAAGTGCTTCCCTCATGTGAAAACACTTAGCACAGAGCCACGTGCATCTCAAGTGACTAGAATCTGAACTTGAGCGGAACCAGTCCACTTTTGAATAAGACGGCACGGATAGCATATAATACGTGCTACCCCTCCAGCATAAATATCACAGCACATACCATTTTGTAATCTGTCCCTTTGAGCGCTGGGAAGTCGCTTGGTTCTTGGAGGGACTAGAGTAAAACGACATGCTAGAAATTGCTAAGTAAATTAGGACGAAACCACGTAACACAGTGTTTAATTTCATTGGACTTTTCCCTTGCTTTTGAACATAGACGCGTAGTAAGCATGAATAAATGCTTATTAAATTTTTGAAAATTTCCGATTTGTGATTTTCATGGTGCGGAAAGTCTCTTCCCCAAAACTTTTTATCCTAATAAATTAGAGGAAGAAAGTTAAGTATGCAAAAGTTATGCTATGAAAACAAAAAAGGGGCCATATTTCCATAATCTGGGACTGAAGTAAATGCCATTTGTCTTTAACCTAGAACATAGATCCCCGGGGAGGAAGAACGGTCTACCTTTTACATTTGAAAAGGCCATTAACAAGTTTTTCTAGAGTAAATACTAGAAAACTAGAAATGGTTTAACTAGTATTATTTAATAGTTAATAATACTGTGTTATTACAATAAATCAATTAAATTATGTATTAATTTAATATATAATACTTATATTACTTAATATTAGCATCAGCTAACAATAGTGATAGTAGTAACAACAGTCCTTATTGGTATTGAATACCAGCAAACAAAAGGGTTAATGCCTCATCCTTTGCTCCAAGTAGCACTTTCCGCTCCCAGCACGGTGGCTGCAGGGGCTGCTGTGGCAGCGGGGGACCCAGAAATGCTAAGGAGAGCATGCCCCTCCCCCCAGAATCAGGGCAGCGGGGGGCTCCTGGGGTGCCCCCTGGGAACGCCTTGTCCCTCCTGCTTGCACCTGGTGGTCAGTCTCAGCTGCTGCCCAGAGCCCACTGGGAAGAGAAGTGTCCTAGAGAGTGCCTCCTCCACCTCCCTGTGCCTCCCACTCTCCTGACCGAGGTAGACCTGCCGTCCTTTAGTGGCCAACCATGTGCCCCCCAGAGCCCTGGTCCTCCTTCCCATCAGGAATGTCTCTCCAGCAGTTCTCGGCACATCACCCTTCTCTTACTCTGTTCTGGATTGTTCTATAAGGAAGCAAGCATGCTGCTCCCAAGCCATATCACGATCATTAGGTAGTCACTCCTAAAAAGAATTGTTGACACTTGCTCTCTTGACTTCCTCACTTCAAGACATGCTGTTGTGGGAGAAATGCTGCAGGCCAGAGCTTACAACTCATCCTTCGTCTATCAGGGGTCTATCAGCTATCTATCAATGTATCTATGTATGTATCTATCATCTATATATCTATGTACCTATGCATCATCTATGTGTCTATGTATCATCTAACATCTACGTATCTATGTATCTGTCATCTATGTATCCATATATCTATCACCTATATATCTATGTATCATCTAGTATCTATGTATCTATCATTTATCTAAGATCTATGTATCTATCGTCTATCATCTATGTATCTATGTATCTACGTGTCTATCTATCATCTATCTGTTATCTGAGTTTATACTTCAGAAAATTAAACCGTGATAGTATTCAGACATAATTATTTCCAGTTTTACACACACACACACACATACTCACACACACTCACAGAGTATATTTACTTATATACTTAACATATGAATGTTATTATCTTTGGAGAAATCAGAACATTGTTGAAATTTTCCATTCTCTCTGACCTATCCCAAAAATATGGCGCGTTGTACCTTTCCTCACGTATAAATACTGCTGGGGATTTGTATCTTTCCACATGATTTTTAATGCTTTTAAACACACATTCATTAAAAATTTAGAGTATTGATTTGCATTTTTTAAACACAAACAGTATTACACCATATTTATGGCTCTGCAGTTTGTTTTTTGCATGCAGTGATGTGTTTTCAAAGATCTTTCCATATTCCTAACATGCGCTTCATGTATCCTTTTATCTTATGAATATATTAGCCTGCCTTTACCCTTCTCCTATGACTATTCAATCATTTTATTTAAAAAAATTTTTTTCCCAGTTAGTACAGATACTACTCTTTCTGTAAGATAGCTAGTGGAATTGCTGGATTATAGGGAATGTGCAATTTTAATTTTAATAGAATCTGCCAGAATATTTCCAGCATGGCTGGAGTCGTCAGTCTGTGCTGCAACAGTACTGGGTCCCAGATGACTGCAGAGGTCCCGCACCTCACACCCCGCAGGCTGGCAGCAGCCGGACAGGTCCAGGCTGGGCTCAGGTGGGTCCGGGTACACTTCAATGTCTTCATTCCCGGGTCCGGGATTCAGGGCTCTGGGGACAGCCGGTTCCTGCGACACTCCATGTTGTCAACCGCACTTCTTTTTCCAATATGACAAGGGAAAAATACACCCATTGCCACCTCAGCTTCTGTTTCTCTGCTCGCTAGTGAGGCTGGGTTTCCTTCCATAACTGCCTTGGTCATTTGCATCTTGTCTTTCTGCAAATTCCTTATGAAGCATCCTCTGTCCATTTCGTGGGGGTACGTGCTTCCTTACAGGGTACATGGTTAATTGACATGTGTTGTAGAGATTGCTTTTCTGTTACCTTTGAAGGATCTCTAATTTTCTCCAAGGGCTTTAGCCTTATTAAAGGTATCTTGTCACAGAAGAATTTTTATCTATTTTCTTGTATTTTCCTCTTGTGACTTGATTAAGAAAGCTTCTCAACCCTGTGATAACGTTTGTTTACATTTATTTCAGATTGGCTTTCTGTATGTTGTGATTTAGATTTACTAATGGTTTAAGGGGATCCCTGGGTGGTGCAGTGGTTTGGCACCTGCCTTTGGCCCAGGGCGTGATCCTGGAGACCCGGGATCGAGTCCCATGTCCGGCTCCTGGTGCATGGAGCCTGCTTCTCCCTCTGCCTGTGTCTCTGCCTCTCTCTCTCTCTGTGTGACTATCATAAATTTAAAAATAAATAAATAAAATGACAGGTGGCTAGACGTTCATCCTTTACTGACCTTTAGTAAATGGCCCTTCCTTTTTTTCAGTGCTTTGAAATGGGAAAGACCTCAGACTCATCTCTGGCTGTGCCTGTCTTCTTGTGCCCTCTGTGTCTCTGTCCCTGGGAAGGTGTCACCATTCTTATCTATGTAGATGGTAGAATGAGTCACTTTTGTTTTAACATTTAAAAATGATATCAATGCCTTCTGGCTTCTGCTTAGGAGACAGACAACTAGAAAGATGTTGCTCCCACTCAAAGATAAGAAAACGCTGCATAATTCCCCAAAACAAAATTTTGGTGTCCCCATCATAGAACCAAGGACTTATGACAACCAACTGACCTAAGATCTGAGAAAGAGTCAATGTTTTGAAAAAGCTTTTATCTGAATAGAAGAGAAACAAAAACCAGGTTCATATTCTGTGGAAGCCATCCCAGGCCCCTGTGAATAAGAGCTGAAATTTACATTACTTCAGTTACAGGGGAAAAAAAAAAAAAACTTCCAGCTTAATGCCCTAGAAAGCCCCATATTAGAATGAGAACAGAGCTGAACGCCCTTGGCAGGAAGTCCCATATCAGAATGTAAACAGAACTTGAGAAATTCCTCCACCCTTTCTGGAGGTCCCCTAGACCAGCCCATAAAACTAAGCTGAAACCCACCTCGGGGTCCAAGTCCCTGCTCCACTGTGTTGGGTATACTTGGACCCAAGCTCGAGCTTGTAAATAAACCCTTGTGTGTTTGCATCGGTGTCGGCTCCTTGGTGGTTTCTCGGATTCGCAATCTTGGGCACAACAATTCTACAAAGCGTGTTGGTGTGTCCAGGGCCCCTGGACTGGGTGGGGTGGGCACAGAGCCATGTAACTAGATAGAAGTTTTGTGTCTGGAGATAATCAGCGGTGCTCTTGGGGTCCATGTCCGTGGAGCTCAGGGGAAGGATCCAGAGCTGAGTGGGCACAGAAACTGGGTTGCTATGCAGCCCAGTGAAGGTCTCAGTCAACCTAGTGGAGACTCTAGGACTTGGACGATCTTTCAGAAATGTCCCCTTTTGAGAGTGGGAGCCAGGCCTTTCTAGCCAAGGCAGTCCCTAAAGGAAACTGCCCATCAAACTGGTTTAAGACATTCCTTTTTAAATGCCTTCAAGCTATGTTCCCCACACATTGCTGCTATAGACTAAATGTTTGTACCTCTCAAGATTCGTATGTTGAAACGACCTGCTACTATGATGGTATTTCGAGGTGATGTCTTGGGGCTGATTGGGCCATGAGGGTGGAGCCCTCATGAATGGAATTAGGGTCCTTAGAGAAGCAACCCCAGAGAGCTCCCTCCCCTTCCCCCTGCAGGAGGACCCTGCCAGTTCATATCCATGAACCAGGAAAGGGCTCCCACTAGGGCTCCCACTCTCAGATCTGCTAGAGTCTTCATCTTGGACTTCCCAATCTCCAGAACTGTGAGCAATACATTTATTTTGGTTCTAGGTTACCCAGTCTGTGGTATTCAGTTATAGCAGCCCAAATGGATTAGGATAGTTACATTTTGGTCTGCTAATGGGTTGCATTAAGAAACAAAATGATGCCCTTGCATAAAACACATTGCTAACCCAACCCAATGATAGTGTTTGCTCACAGTGCCCACAGGGCTCATGATATGTCAAAGAAGGATGGGTCAGCCTCGGTCTCACATGGGTTTTATTACCCTTTCTGCATTTTACTATTTACAACTAGCCAGCGAAGTTGCTTTCCCAGGGTGAACTGCACAGGGCAGATGTGGGTCATGTTTCTCAAGTGATGCTTCTTATGCCACATCAGGAACCCAACCCAGAGGTGCCACAGGACCTGCCAAGCCTACGCCACAGGAAAGGCAAAATGTAATTATTTTAAAACTATTTTGGTGATAGCAAAGTAATTTCTTGCTGTGAACCTTTTCACTTGAGCTATTCAATGGGCCAGCTTCAGATTTAGAGTGCAGCATCATTTGCTTTTCTTTCTGGTTCTTCCTGTTCTGAACGGCTTCTTGGTTATGGATGAAAAATGATTTAAACGTCTTAATGTGACAAAGAATCAAGTTTGAAATAATTTGTAAAACCATGAACCTATGTTTCTGTAGATTCCATATCTCCCATTCATCAGTAACCCAGGGAATGGTCTTGTCTTTCAAAACTTGCTGGTCATCACGCGGTACATGCACCTGCTCGAACAAACCCCGGGATAAGGGCCTTCCAAACAAGATGAAGAAGTGAATTTCAGACGGTCACCTGTCATCCCTTTGCATGGTTTTAGAATGTAGAATATAGGAGTAATTCTTGGGTTTATTTTGGTGAGGGTACTAACAAATCCATGATTAACTGACCACCTACTACATGTCAGACCCTGTTTGAAATCCTGAGACTCTGAAAGAATCACCAGGATCATGCAGAGGGGAAAAAAGGAGAGAAATTGGAGAGGACAGAGATGAGGGAAGCTGAACAACTAGAGCTGATTTCCATTTCTTGCAATGGTTACACACCATAACGTCCCTGTGGACACTGACGTAGTGAACGCTGAGCCACTGCTCCTAGGGAAGCAGAGCTAGGTTCCTACGAGCCTCTGGTCACAGCATTTTGTCAACCAACCAATATATAACCTTGCTTTAAGTGTGTTTCTGTTTGAAGGCTCTTTATTTAATACACACTGTCAATTCATTGACACCAAAATTTGAAAGACTCACAGTAAAAAGACCATAAAAAGGCACCTGCTTACCTCCGGCATCCCAAACAAGAAGCAGCATCACATGCTCATCCTTGGCTGGGAAGGTGCCAGTCAGGCAGTCTCCCTGCCCTGCACAGGCTCACGTCTGCAAACAACCAGAAGGCCTCATGGGTATTGATATGGGAGTTAAAAATAACTTTTAGTGAGTAGACAGATTTGCAAATACAGAATCTGCACATAACGAGGATGGACTGTCTAACGGAAGTCTGGGACCAAACTGCAGGATGACCCCCATCGATTCTCTCACTGGTACTTGAAATCGATTAATAGAGGTCATCCTAGAATACCAGCAATACCTAATTTATTTGTTTTGACAATCTGATTAAAAAAAAACAAAACAAACATTCTCTGTGTGGTTATACTTGGAAGTTCCGAGCCCCGATTCTCTGGAGAGTTTGTGACCACATGCTAGGTAAGCAGTCAGCACCCAGATCAGACAGGAGAAGAGGGTTGTTTGCATCCAGATCCCCCAGCAAATGCACTGAGGGTGGACCCTGTAGTCATGGAAACATAACATATTCCAGAAGTGCAAGATGGGATCTCACCCGTGTTCTCCAAGTGTCTAGGTGAATACACTAAGGGTTGGGAGGCGCTGTGCCCATTTTCATAAGAGGTGCGACCAGCAAGCACTGAGGCCTAAGAAGCCTTACTGCCCATTACATTGTGGTGTGAAAGGTTAATTATCATTTTACAGGCGAGGGCTGTATGCAGGGTGTGCTCAGTGCATATTCCAGCACGGCTGCATTAGCTCATCTTTCATGCTTCTTGTTTATTAACTTTTTTTTTTCCTGTTTATTAACTTAAATAACATTTAACGTTCCAAGTTTTCCCAATGCAGTGCATTCTTTTCTAAATTTACTCCAGATAGGATTTATTAAACTTTGACTTTTTATATTATATTCTACCACAAGCAAACCAATGATATCTCTGCCCTCATCACTTTTTAAAAAAAAATTTCCATTGAAGGCAGCCTGGGTGGCTCAGAGGTTTAGCACTGCCTGCAGCCCAGGGCCTGATCCTGGAGACCTGGGATCGAGTCCCGAGTCGGGCTCCGTACATGGAACCTGTTTATCCCTTGGCCTATGTCTCTCTGCCTCTCTCTCTCTCTCTCTCTCTCTCTCTCTCTGTGTGTCTCTCATGAATAAATAAATGAATAAATCTTAAAAAAAATCTCCATTGAATTTTATATTTTATCTTTTCAAACCAAAGTAATGGTAAAATTGCCACCATTTACACTGATTAACAGGAACAGTTACATTGGGTAACATCATGAAACATTAACACTAATTACCTTGACAATATCAAACATGAATTTGGCATTGAAGATGATTCTATAATTTTATTTCAGTGTGAGAATAAAATTTCAATCCTGGAAAATCTGCACCCAAAGAAATATGATAGTCACTCAGAATTAGTTTCTAAGTTGTTGTTTTGTTTTGTTTTGTTTTGTTTCAATTTTCGCCCAAGCAGGAATATGAAACAATTACAAAGAGAGGAAATTGTAGGAAGGATGCATTGTCTAAAGTCTACAAATACACACAGCTTGTCCTCAGTGTTCCCTGCGGGGGCCCTCCTGCCCCCACCGCACACAGGATGGGCACCACCAGCCAGAAGGCAGCTGCAGGTTCTCTTGGTGGGCATCTGAAGTGGGGGAACCCAGGGCCAGGGGACAGGGCCTGGCTTCCGTAAGGTGAGGGGCCTGGCAACTCCTTCCTTCTTCGACTCCACGACGTGAGTCTGAGATGAGGCTGCAGACTGGGCCTTGTGACCTGCCGGTAATGGACAAAGGGGGCTGCAGGTGGATGGCTCGGATATTGTCGTTCTGATGACTCAGCCTAGGGGCAGTAACTGGACCACCATCATGAGAGCAGACAGGGTCACTGCCACCGGTTGGGAGCAGTTGGGATTGTGCAATTTCACGTGGCCTTCTGGGCCGTGGCCAGGGCTCAGCTCAGCGGGCAACCGTGAGGTCCAGCCCGCGCAGGGCGGTTTCCTTGTGGCTTCCTCTCCAACAGCCTCCATCTAAAGTCTTCAACTTGCAATGAGATGTAATCCAGGGGCCCCTAGAAGAATAATTGCAGGTGCATCGAAATGGTTAATTATAGAGCAAGAGATGCTGAGATAACTTTGTTCTATGATCCTAATTGATAAAAATCTCATGTAACTGGATTTGATTCCTTGAGACCTGTCTGTGCTTCAGCATTTCTCCAATGACCATGAAACCACCCACAAGCTCCGAGCATGCCGGTCACACGCTTGCACACATCTCAGCCGTGGGGATGGATTAGTGGGCCTCAGAGAGCACTCCTGCCAGGGGCGTCATTTTCTCAAACGTTTCACTTGATCCTTGTACAAAACCGCTTGCCCATCAGTCCTTCGGGCCTAGCCATGGGTATGGAAACAATGTCAGGAGACTGGGAACCGGCGTTAGGCAGACACAGAAAAGCACACATTTTGGAACAAGCCACCTTGGGCCCTATTGAAATTCCCCTAAATGAATGCTCCCTGGGAACCCGTTTCCCCGGCTACTCCGTCATCTGCGCTGTGAGACCCCGGCCCTTTATGAACCTGAGCGCACATCGCGGCTGAGAGGACGGCTGGCTGTTCTCACATTGTTCCCCGCACTGGGACGGGGAGCGCTTTCCCAAGCAAAGTGCGAGGCGGTGCCAAGTATTTTCGTCCCCTGCCGCTTCCGACAATGGGACCCGGTCTGGGGCTCCCCCGCGGGAGTGGAGGGGCTCTTCCTCGTCCGCTCACAACGTCGACGGCTTCAGGATAATAAATGGTCGGTGGCTGGAGATCCCGGCGAGGGCGAGGGAAGCGGAGCCTGTGCATAGATCACCCTGCTGGAGCCCGGCCGGGCCTGTGAGAGTCTGGCCCCGGAGCACAGGCGCGCAGACAAGAACGCATCGCCGCCCCTTGGTGCACGGGGCGGTTTGTTTAGGGGATTCCAAACAGAACAGGGGACATCCAGCCAGGGCGTTTTTCTGTGTGACTCTTCTCTTGATACACAGATGAGAGTGAGACTTCAAAACGGGAGTTCAGGGGAGCGGCTCTCCTTTTCTTGCCATCACCGCTGGGACAAAACGCTGAACTTGCCGCCCGACGTGTGACATGAACATCACAGCTTTTGATGTCAGGGCGGAGATAAAGCCTATGCAGTCTCCTAATGTAAGAGCCAAGTGGCAAGGACTGGCTCTGGACTAAGACGGGGCTGGAGCAGGTCTCTCGGAATGGGTTAATTGTTTGAAATCTCTTCTGACGTTCCTCTTCCAGCCGAGTTTTTAAGTAGGGTAAAGGTTAGTTGGATTCCGTTCAAGTTCGATCGAAGCCAGTCCTCCTCCCCCCCACCCGGGTCCCAGCACCAAATGCCCTCAAATCTGGAGCACAAACGAGAAGCCAGGGAAGCTGGCATTTCCAAACGAGGAGACGGGGAACCCAGATGGGGACCTGCTGAGCTCCACGGGGGCCCAGCAACCCAAGGGGGGCGGGTGGCCCAGGGAGCAGGGCAGCTCAGTTTGTTCAGGCACGACAGGCATAGGACATGCGATCTGGCCAGAGGCCTCCGCCATCAAGTGTCTTGCTAGGATGAAGTCACTAACACCATCGCTGGGATTTTCCCATATTGGCTGATTTTTCACGCTGAAAGATCTCTTTCCAATAACATCAGAAATTCTCTTTTCTTTCTAAGACATTCAATCCCTAAGGGTTTTTTTGTTGTTGTTCTGAAAGGTATTCATTGTTTTTTTATTTTTTTTCTCTTCCAGTGCAATTTTAAGTGAAAGCTTAAAAATGACAGCATGTTTTCTTTACTACCTGTTTAGCATGGCCTCTCTCTGCTTCTGTGACCTTTTAAAACTTCAACAGTCCTGCCTGTTTTGGATGAAGTTATGAAATTTTGTCCCAAAGGAAAATCTTACGTGCTGAAAGCTTTTTTTTTTTTTCCTCTACAGCATTAGTTTTTTTTTTTTTCTTTTCTTCTCTTTTCTTTTTTTTTTTTTTTTTCTGGCATCCAAGTAGAGAGTTGTAATGGTGTTTTATGTTCAATCTGGACTTTTATCTAGACTTGTTTGGGACACATAAGACAACTCATGGTCCTTTTGAGAAAACAAGGCACAGCCATGTCTTTTACTGGCTTTTTATTCAGTAGTTAAGATTTTTCCTATTTGATCAAAACAGAGGGAGAGCCATGATATGTTCCTACTTCCATCACCCATTTTAGAGGTTAGTCCATTCATGGTTAGGCCCAGGAAGCTCACTGACATATGAACTCAGTTTGTTTGACAGCCAGATGATGTTTTCTGCGGTCATTGAGATTTGATCCAATGGTGGAGGGACCTAAGGATTAAAAGTGGGGCTCTGATATTGCACGTGGCTCTGAGGGCCCCACATCAGTCAGGGTCCACTGGGGAGGCGGAAACTACACAGACATGGGAACAGGGGAAGTTTGGGATCAAGACTTACTGACATTGCTAGAATACAGGTGTTGTGGGGGACTGACTAGAAGGACTTAGATAGAATAGTAAAGAATAAGGGAATGGAGGGTCCAGGTAGGGGCCCCTCACTCTAGGAATGGACATGGAGCCCTGTCAAAGGGACAAGTCTGGAAGAATCCCCATCCTGGAGCAGGGTCCAGACTTTGGGGCAGAGGATGTGTCTTTGGCTCGAAGGATGGAGGGGGTGGTTGCTGAGTTGGGTGCTCAGGGGGACTCAGCAGGAGTTTACATTCTGGTGTCATGGGGAGTCATTGGCAGGGAGGTGCTGAGCCTCAGAACCCTAACAAAGCTGTCATGGCATGTGCCTGTGCTGCTGGCATCGGGTCTGCTGCAGGGGTGTGCCCAGAAAGAACACCCCAGAAGACGGACAATAGCCCTTTCCTTTGTCAGTGTCTTTCCAGCACCCTCTACTGACAAAGCTTATCATTGGACCAAAGGGAAACGAGAAATCTACAAGGTCCCACTCTGTCGTCGCCAAGCAGGCAATCAAGTGTGGACGTGGGTCTGAGACTGATAAATTGATCATTGGTCCAGCCCCATCCCTCTCCACTTCCTGGAAAAAGAAGTGGGAGGATACCCCCTCAAGCATGATGGTAATCTTGGATTGGTGCATTAAGACTAGCCCAGCTCCTGTACCTACGCGTCAACATCTTGGTGACCTTTGTTTTAAACATAGATTAATAGGCACACATATGGGAAAACAATTTGCATATGAGCAACGTGGGGGCATTTGGAGAGATGTCTTATAATTATGAGTCATGAGTGAAGGTTGAGCTTTCTAATCATGAGATTTTAAATGCAATTTGGGAGTTAGGCTAAGAGTATTTCAAGTCTGTGCTCGTGTGCCTCCAACACACTGATGGACAAAGAATAAGCCTCCTTGTCCAGGACATAGCCCAATTCTAAAAATGGAAGACCGTAGGTCCCAAGGTGGTAAAGTTCTCATATGAAAGACTGCAAACCAGAGGCGGGGGGTGGGGGAGGGAATTCAGGAAGATCATACCCTCAGGAAGCGTTAGTCTTTGGCTTACACCAAACTGGAGAGAAGGGCCTCCCCAAACTATCCCAACTGCACAACTGAAATGGAGTTAAAATAACCAATTAAAACATCTAGAAACGTTGAAGAGTGTGATGTTATTATCATTCTTTGAATCACAAAACTTGTCATCTGAAGTGTAGTTCTAAACTTCCATACCTGGAGAATCCAGCGAAGGGCAATACATAATTTTTGTTTGACTTACAACATAGAAAGGAATTTGATGCTGAAAGTACTCATTTTAGGACCCATTTAGGCTGAGTGGCTTTAGGCACCGTTGGGAGGTCCACCTGCCTGACCTCCATGTCTAGGTCTCTTGTCACCTCGCCGGCTGGTCCCCTGAGCATAATGCTCAGGCACATGACTGGACTTGTTCACACTTGCTTGGGTGACGTGGTCCTGATCTAGGGGAGGCCAGCACAGCATCCAACAGAAGTGCCCGCCTCACCGGACTATGGTGATAATGTGTCTATAATTACTGTATCAGGATTTTTACTTTGATTCTATTCTTAGAAGAAAAGCTGGAAAATTTCAGACAACAGCAAAACTCCAAGGGCTGGATTCATTTTGGAAAGAGGATTTTTTTCATCAAGTCCTAAATTTCAATGTAGATGTTATATCTTTACACGGGAGATGGGTCTGCTCAGCAGCCTCACATCCCCCGGAGCCAGAATGGAAGATGCATCAAGAGATCCTGTCACAGGAGGATGTGGCAGGGGGAGGTGGGATCATCAACCCTCCCCAGGTGTATCCTTCCAAAACCCCCTCTTCCTGGTATTCCCTCCATATTAGTGACCACTGATCTTTTCTAGCAAGAGCCCTATTGCCTGAATTGAGTGCCAAAAAGAGGAATGGAGATTCGCCCACTAAGTGAATATGAGAAAAACTTGAGTTTCTGAAACATTTGTAGCCTAGAGCTTCCCAAACATTCTGGATCCATAGACTCTTTTACAATAGCATAGCTAATGAATCCCCTTGGGAATTACCTCTTTTATGAAAGCATTTCATCTGTTACATAATAAAAAATGATTTTGTTTTAAAAACTTTAAGATATCATTAAAATACTATTCTAATTTTCCTTCTCATATGGTCTGCAGTAACGGTTAAAATTTAAAGCTACATTGTCATGTTTTCCATTTCACAAATATGCATGTTCCTTAATTTATTTTAAATTAAATATTTATGCATTATCTGTCAATAATTTGATTTAAAGTGACATCTTGTTTAATTTGATATCAAATGATATGAGATATAAATTAATTATTTTAATTTTTAATTTTGTTTTATTATACTTTTTCACCAGAGGATATGCAACACACTGAATCATGGATGATTTTATGACTTTTACAAGGTAAAAGAAATATACGAATAAAAACATTTCAACATAGGATCATCTATATACAAGTACTAGATGTTATGTTTACATATCAAAAGACATTAAATTTCTTTTTGTGACTGCTATTTAAAATTGTTTTCTAAACCACTTTATGGAAAAATGATTGACATACAAAATGCTGTACATTTTTAATGTGTGCAACATGATGAATTTGGAAGTAAGTATACACTCATGAAACCATGTCTACAATCTATGCCACAAACCTATCCATTGCCTCCAAAGGTTCCTTCCCGTCCTCTTATTTATTTGATTCTATTTTGTGTGTGTGTGGTAGGAGCTTTTAACATATGATCCATCATCTTAGCCAAGTTTTAAGGGCACAGTACAGCATTGTTAACCATGGGCACTTACTCATGTTTCATAACTCAAACTTTTTACCCCTTTATTAATTCCTCTTATTTCCCCCACTCCCCAGGCTCTGGCATCCACCGTTCTACTCTTTGCTTCTATAAGGTTGACTATTTTAGATCCCACATATAAGTAAAATCTCATAAGTGTTTGATATTTCTCCAAATAATACATACACATTGCCCACTGCTATATGAAAGTATATATTCAACATCTGGGAAATGCAAATCACTAGATAGAATGGCTATTATAAAACAGAAATAGAACAAAACAAAATCAAAATAATGGTATTTGTTGATGGAGATGTGGGAAAAAGAAAACTCTTGGGTACCATTGATGGGAATGTGAATTGGTGTAGCCACCATGGAAAACAGTATGGAGGGTCCTCAGAATATTAAAAATATAGAACTACCGTATGATCCAGTAATCCTACATTTAGGAATATAGCTGGAGGAAACAAAATCAGTATCTTGAAGAGATATCTTCACCCTGTATTCATTGCATATATTATTTATAATAACCAAGACATAAAAATAAAATAAATGTCCAATGACAGATAAATGAAGTATGACATATATATTTATATTTTTTATATAACACATAATATATACTTTGACAAAGTTAATAAACTTATACATTTTATATATTTTACCTATATTTATATCTATATCTATATCTCATTCAGTTTTTTTTAAAGGAGATATCCTGGCATTTGCAGCAACATAAATAAACCTGGAAGACATTATGCAGAATGAAATAAACCAGACAAAGGAAATATAGACAAACTTTATGGTATCGAAGATATAGGAAACTTGCTATATGACGTCTCTGTCTTTTGTTCTTCATATAATCAGTTGGTATACTTTTAATAATTCTCATGTTATTTCTAATTATTATTTCTGATTATGATATGGAAAGGGACTTAAGTCTGGTTTTGTAATTATTTCTTGTACATTTCAGGTGTGACTCAAATTTTGTCTAAATAAACTCAAAAAGTAAATTGGTTATCATAATCATTGTAGTTCTTTTTCTCACGTTATCTTTGAAGTAAGAAAACAATCTCATTTGAATTTACCTCTGTGAAAGTCCATACTTTCACTTGATTATGCTTTTGGTTGTTCTTCTTGGGAAGTAAAATGCAATTTCTTGTCTTCTTTCAGCTCAGGGAAATTTTCTTATATATCATCATTATTAAATCCTGGCATTTTTTTCTTTATTATTTTAGCCTCTTCTGGAATACATCCTAAGAATATTTTTACCTCTGTTTCTGCTCTTTATATGTCTAATTCCTTTTTTGAGAATTTTAATCACTTTGCAATTTTCTTCTATTTTCCAAAGCTTGTCATTCATAGCACTGATTCTCTTTCCCATAGTGTTGATTCAGGACCATAATAATCCTAATATTTTTGTATACTCTTCAATTTCCATTTTTCTTGTTTTTTTTTCTTAGTTCATTTAGCATCTTTTTAAAAAATTTCAGCCTATTACTTTATCTTATTTTTTACAGAATCCAAGTTTTATTTATTTTTTAAAAATATGATGATTTTAATAAATATCTATTTTTAGTCTATATTTTACAAAATACTTACAATATACTTTACAAACTATGTTCATTTCTCCTTACTGTGGAGATTTTCTCCTTTCTGTGGAGATTTTTTTTTGTTTTTTGAATGGTGGTAGTTCCACCCAGGTCAGATGTTTCTTCCTTGTATATATGGATTGTCCTTGGGGCTCTTCACTCCTAGACTAAGTGTCTTTCCAGGTGTCATGTCAAAATGTAACTTATAGATCTAGATGATGGATATTCCCTTCACTGTTTTTTTCATGATCTTGAAGTTATAAAGCAAAAGGCTTTGACAAAACTGAAGAGGAGTACATAATAGTGATACTTTTGGCAGCACAGGGAAAGTGTAGCAGTGAATAATGCTGCTGCAAATACATAGAGCTAAAATTGGCAGAAGTAAATTAAAGAAAAATAGAGAACTCCATAATCATGGTAGGGGAAATTGACATGCTCTTCTTATGAAAAGGCAAAAAAAAAAAAAAAATAGGAAGGTTTAGGAAGACATAGAAAATGGAGGTATGGAGGAGACATAAGATTGAGAAGATATGAAGGATTTGAACAAAACTATTAAAGAACTTCACATTCTTCATCCATATGTGTACACAGTAGTCAACAGAGGCAGAACATGCACCGTATTTGAGCATGTTCACAGAACTCACGACATGCCGGTGTGTTACCTCACTAATCTATAAAAATGCTGCAGGCTGTGACTGAAATTTAAGCAGGTGAGGAGCCAGGGTGAGGTAGACAGAGAGAGCAGCATGGCCATGAAGGTGCTGAGGATTTCAGGCAGCACTGAGTACTTAGGGACCTCAGTAAGGAGACATCATGCGCAAATGTCATGAAACAACACGTGTGAGGAGGCCACTTCAAGGCAGAACTGTCAGTGCAATATGATGGTCAAATCCCTCCCTATGGTCCTGGTCCTTCCTCGAAATATCATGGACAATAGGAGTAGTGGACAGGAAATAATGTGTGTGTGTGTATGTGTGTGTGTGTGTCTGTGCGTGTGCATGTGTATCAATGACCCAATTCTAAACACAATGAATAAATACCTTCAAATCTGGCATTATGATACCATGTTATAATATCATAATAATTAGCTTCTCTACATGCAGAATAGGAATAACAATTAAAAATTCAGATTGGTTTGACAATAGTTAACATCTGCAACATTTATTATGTTCAGGAAAAAAAATGTGAGACTTCTCAGAAGTCACTGTTTAACTAGCACTTCAGACTATCTATCTATCTATCTATCTATCTATCTATCTATCTATCCATCCACTCCATCTATCAATCCTTCTATCTATCCATATATCTACTCCATCTTTCCATCCATCCATCCATCCACCTGTCTAGCTATCTAGATATAAACAAATGTATAGATGCACAGATGTTCTTTTGTTATCATCCATCTGGGACATTAACTGAGAATCACACAAGCATGTTTATGACTAAATTGACTTGGTGGCCTATGACACAAGGGTTAAGCACTGTTTGAACCTTAATCTCAAGCCTTTGACCAGCTGGTTCCCAAAGGCTCAATCTTTCAATGATGGTTCTTGCCCAATCTGTCTTGTAATTTCTAGATTCAGATTACTGTTTGATGTTTCATGGGAGCTTATCCAAAACCTCAAAGAGCAGGTATATTTATACTCACATCTAAAACTAGCAAATTGTGGTTTTCTTCTGTCCAGGGCAAGAATTAAATCCCTGTGACAACAGCAGCAAAGTTAAATCATTGGGGATATAAAGAAAGCTCAGCCATGGCATCTTCAATGTGGTGAGATTCATGTTGAGATATGACATCCCTTAACATTAGCATGTCCTTGACTTTTCCAGCTGCATTCAGAAACATTGCATTAGTGAAGCTCTCAACAATTCTGGGGCAAATGTGTTATTTTCCTTGCTTTACTGATGAAAATATTTTGCTGAAGATGGCACTAAAGAAAATACTTGCAAAAATAACCATAAATTTGTAGCTAATGGTAGAACACAGTGCTCTTTTCACTAAGCCATGTGGGCAAATTTAAGACCAAACATAAGATCATTAGTTCTTATTTTCATTAAATTGCATCAGCTTAGATTGTGGCAATAATGCTGTTTTCCTGGATAATTTACCTCATCAAATAAGATACTTTACCAGCTACTGAATGTGTTAATATAGTAATTGACGGTGAATAATAATAACAGTAACTAATGCTTTTTAACCTTGTACTCTGTGCGATGCTAAATATCTTATATACACAGACAGCTTGTTCAATGCTCATTATCTGATGGCATGGCTTCTCTCGTTACGCCCAGTGTGCATGGGTAGGCACACTTAAATTGCTATATCGAAAATGGATGGGGCACCTGGGTGGTTCAGTGGTTTAGAGCCTGTCTTTGGCCCAGGGCGTAATCCTGGACTCCTAGGATCGATTCCCATGTTGGGCTCCCTGCATGGAGCCTGCTTCCCCCTCTGCCTGTGGTCTCTGCCTCTCTCTCTCTGTGTGTCTCTCATGAATAAATAAATAAAATCTTTAAAAAAAAGAAAATGGTTGGAGGCTGTTTAGCCCGTAAGAGATGATATTAGGACCCAATGACAAGTGAATGGGTCTGCAGACTATGTGCTGACCACTATTACTGTAGGAAGGCCAAATAATGCCAATGGTGATTCTCAAATGATTTTGAAATCATCTTTACTAGTGTCAACACAAATGGATGTTATTGCTCTTTCCTTGTGAAAAATTTTAAATGATAAAATGTATGGTTTAAAACAATATTTCTCTAAGTGCTGTCCATGGAGTACCTGCATCAAAATCATTTGGGAATGTGTTACAAATCCAAAGTCTGGGCCTTATTTTTTTTTTAATCAGATGCTCAGGAGAAGGAACTGACATTTTAACAGATATCTTGGGTCCCTCTTATCACACTAAAGTTTGATAGTAACTGCCTTAAATAAAGCCTAGGAAACTGCAAGAAAAATACAGCTTGAGATGCAAAGTAATGCTTTTATATGGAACCATAATCCTTTTTATGGACTATTTCATTACCCAGTTAAAACAATTAAATTAGCTTAATGTTGCTTATGCTACTAAACATCAAATAGTACATAAATTTCCAAGTCAATTCAACATCCATAGGGGTGAATTGAAATTATGGCAATCAAATATGTCTGGAATAAAATAATTTCATAAAACTTCCAAAACATTAAGCACCCTTAAGGCCAGGATCTAAAGGACAGAATTTGGCACGTTATCAGAATTATAGGTGTGATGATGGCATAACGCAGGTTGGAGGAGGCCTCACCACACTCTTGTTTTGCTGGGATAATCAGCATTCCAGTTAGCACACCTGCACACACACCAGCCATGGCTGGTGCCTCCGCACTGCTGGTCCTGGCTTTCCTTTTTTCCGAGAGTCTCACCTGGTCTATTTAGCTGACCTCATATGGGATGGTGTCACCTGGACTGACCATGGTTAGAACATTCTGTCTATTTCCTAAGGAAACAATTATTAGTTCCAGGACTAATACCATATTCGTTCAAGGTTACTATTTTTTTTATGATTTAATTAATTTATTTGAGAGAGAAAGAGCACAAGTTGGGGGAAAGGCAGAGGGAGAAGCAGGCTCCTCATGAGTAGGAAGCCTGATGTGGGACTCCATCCCAGGACCCCGGGATCATGACCTGAGTCAAAGGCAGACACTCAAACACTGAGCCACCCAAGTGCCACCCAAGATTTTATTTAGATGTGATTAACCTCTATGGTTGTCCTATTAGATGTATATATAGTAGTTCCTGATAATCAACTTATGTGGACACTGGCCATTGCAATCAATCGAACCACTTCTGATCTCAAAATCTCAGTAGCTTTAGGTCCTGGGAAAGGCAGTGTACATCCTTCACCACAACTCTGCCTTAGACACACCTCCTGGTAACTTTCCTGGAGGACTTTTCACGTATTGATCAGCATGTATGTATGCTTCAGTCTGATGAATGACAGCGAAAAATATGCCTCGATTCCCATGGTTATGCAGTTTTTTTAATGGGATGGATTGATATAGATAACAAATTTAATAAGATAATATATTATTCATATTTTGCCCACATAATCTGAAACAAGCATAAGAATCTCACCCGTTCTTCACTGAGTGATCCAATTTAACCAGTGAACAAGACTTTCTTCTTGTTTGGTGTTCTAGCGACAAAGATACCTTTTCTGTATTTTTCAGCTATCCCCAAATTAGTTTCATTTCAGTTGATACATGGATTTTTTTTTTCTTAATTTCAAAGTGGTTCCACTCCCCCAACCATCAGCCCTGGCATTTGTGAGACTAGTTAGTGTTTTCCATTGGAGCTGGAGACCCGCACAAATCATGACCAAAAGAAATAAAAAAATCAGCAAACACTTGAACCCTGGGGGTGTTGAAATTGATTGCTATAAATCTATGTCATTTGACAGCTGTAAAAGTCAAGAAAAGGAAATGCTTTCAAAGTAGAAATAAGTAACCTTTGACCTTTCCTTTCTGACTAGTTCAAGACTGGATTTTTCACCATTTTCAAAAACCTAGAGATTGGAATTAGGCCCTACAGCATAATCATGGGAATGACATTTATTGTTTAAAAACAATAGCATCAAACCCATCATCACCTATTTAGTATTCTCCAAAGAACTTCAGGAGCAGTTACTCAATTTTTTAAAATATAATCATTTATTCTGATTCAGTTTCAAGGCACATAAGCCGTTTACCTGTGGTTTAGATTTATTTTATCAACAGATCACTTTCTGACTTCATCCTCAGATGTTAGGAAAGTGAGTCACTGCCACATACGTGCAAATCCTTGACTTTCCGTTTCTGTAGAACGTGTGGTTGATGAACGTGTTATTAAGAGCTGGGTTTCCCTAGAGCTCAGCGACATCTGGATTCTAGATCTAAGTTTGAAGTACATCCAAAGCCTTTTTAGTTACATCAGATAAGACTTCACCTGTACAATTTCAAATCTCACCATCCTTCAAGGGATTGAACATAATGTTATGTTTCTTTATGGTGGTTTATGCTTATTAAATATTAAAACCAAACATTACCACTATAAAAAGACTTTTACAGCCATGGGCATTTTCCCTGGTAATAAAATTTTACTTAGTTTTATTATTCCTTCTGTAGGGCATATCTGGAATCTCAGAGAAACTACTGAACTAGAAACATAAGTAATATGGAATAGCTAGGAAGGGACCAAGCGGTAGAGGTCTAATAAAGAAAAAACTAAAAGCTGCATGAAATTCTATTTAAGCACAAATTACCTATGGAAAAAAAATGCTCATATAAACACAGGTAGAATGTTGTTGCTCTTGCAAAAAGGCCACTTTGTGCTAGATCTTTAACATAGTAAACTTGATGAAAATGTTTCTATTATGAAGTAGCAAGCAGCAGCCCAAACTTCCAGAAACTGAGAGAAGGTCCACGCTGCCACTCGCCTTCCCCACCACTGACGACTTTGCAACCTTGTGCCTTGGGATGTTTGTCACTCTTTTGGGGTGCATTCTTCAGAAAGGCGTTTTCATGGTCTGCGATCATATACTGGTCGATGAGAACGTCAGCAGCTGGCCAGGACCAGATAGGTGGGTTGCCCGTATGAACGAGTAGACCCTTCATGGAACCATTCGAGCTTCCATGTTTATGAGGCTTCTGGAAGACTTCTGTGGCCCCACAAATGTCTCAGCAAAGCTGGATTTTTTTAAAGATTTTAATTATTTATTTATTCATGAGAGACACACACACACACACACAGAGAGAGAGAGAGAGAGAGTCAGAGACACAGGCAGAGGGAGAAGCAGGCTCCATGTAGGGAACCTGATGTGGGACTCGATCCTGGGTCTCCAAGGTCACGCCCTGGGCTGAAGGTGGCATTAAAACGCTGAGCCACCCAGGCTTCCCAGCAAAGCTGGATTTTAAGTTGGATGAATTATTAAAGAGCCACCACTAACTTAATGTGACTTTTACCTATACTTAGGGCAGAGGAAAGCCCTCGGGGGCCAAGGCAAAGCTCAGTCACAGACCAAACACCTTCTCATCCCACGAGTCTTGGGCTGAGCAGCCCTGGTGGGCAGGGGGATGTAGATGGCGTAACTGAAATGTTGTAAACTTTCATCTGCATGTGCTTCTGATACAACGAGTCTGAGGAGGGGCTGATGCCCTGTGTCACACTTGTGGAGGCTGAAAGACAACATGCAGTAGGGCTCTTCCCCAGCATGTCCTGGTCCACCTGTTAGTGGGAGGATGGCTTGGGGTGACCTCTGACAGCAGCAACAGATGCCACCCTGTCATTGAACAATGAATGGGTGACGGGCACTGGGGGTTATTCTGTATGTTGGTAAATTGAACACCAATAAAAAATAAATTAAAAAAAAAACATGTGGGAGCAAAGAGCTCATCAAGTCGAGGAGGAACGGAGGACTGCGCCTTGGGCTTCTGCTCAGGAGGGCCGTGTGCAGAGGCTGGCTCAGCGCTCATCAGCGCAGGGCTAATGGGTGTCCTATTCTACGTGAACTTGACCACATTCAGGAATTCCCAGGCTCAGTCGGTACCTTAGCAGATGTTTCCCCTGCAGAGATATTATCTGTGCAACAGCTTAGCAGAGAAAGACGTAAGGCAGTGAAGTGAGAAAGGTGGTTTGCCCAGCTTAGGGGACCGAATGGTGGCTCCCAAAATATCCATGTCCTAATCCCTGGTACCTATAAATTGACCTTATTTGGATAAGGAGTCTTTGCACACGGGATTAATTTAAAGTTCTTGAGTTATGGAGCTCACCCTGGATGGTCTGAGTGGGTCCAGTGACAAATGTCCTGGAAGAGACACACAGAGAAGTTGGGAGCAGAGGACAGCCATGCGAGGAAGGAGGCAGACAGGAAGCAATGCGGCCATAGCCCAGGAGCACCTGGGGCCCCCAGGAGAGACAGCAAGGATTACCCTGGGTGTTTGGAGGGAGCACAACCCGGCTGACACCTTGAATTTGGGCTCTGGTCTCCAGAACTGGGGGCTAACAAGTTTCCGTTAAGTCACCAGTTTATGGTGATTTATTACGGCAGCAACAGGAAACAGATCCAAGTGACAGAGCCTGATGGGGAGCTCGGGCCCTGGAGGGACATGGTGGGGATGAACCTGCCAGGGCTTTCTTCCAGTGGAGCCTCTCCCCACCTTCTCCTCTACATTCTCAATCCAGAGTGAGGCCAAGGCTTCTATCAGATCAAAGAGCGGTTCCAGCTTTCTTCTTAAAAAAAAAAAAAAAAAATAGACAACACATAAACATAATTGAACTTCTGTATATTGATTTGTTTCATATTTGTGGGTTTCGTAATGTGTCATAATTTATATTTGGTCGCTTACCTGAGCATGTATTGTTCACCTAGGTAGTGGGAGAATTATCCCATTTCCAGAAACTGAATGTCATTTCTAAGAAATATTTAATAGATTTTTTTCTTTGGTATCTCAATTCTGGTTGTAAGATTCAGAATTCAAAATGTTGATAAAAAATCTTACAACTTTACCTTCAACAGAGAGATGATATTCCTGTTGCCAGGAAGAGAACCGGCAGACCTGAACTTGGTGACAGCAAGGACACATGTAAAGGTGAGTTGTTTCTTGTCATTTTGACGTTCCACTGATCAAATTAACTCTTCACTGTCAGACGAGCTGCAAAGTTCTTCTGGACCCTAATCCACTCGTCCCTTTCCCAGTGGGTGACTTTGCAACTGCACCTGGAGTTTGTGTTGGGCCTCCGTGTTTGCCTTGCCCCTGCCAGAAAGGTGGGGAGGTCTTTCCCCTTGTGTGCTCATTTCACTCCACACTGCTGTATGTAGGTTGCGTTGAGTGTGGTCACTGTTTCCAAGTAAAAAGCAGTGTGTCTCGATGGTTCTGCACTGACAGGGGCTAGTGAACCGCCTTCTTTCTGAATGTGTGGTGCTTGGCGCTGGCTCTATTGGCAGGTCCCTGGTGGAGGCCCCTGGAGATGGACATTGGAGCCCCACTGAGCCCCACGGCGCTCCCAGGGGTAGAGCTGGTCTGTCCTGGCCGGAAGCAGGTCTGGGCCTGGCTCTGTATGGTGGGCAGGCCTGGCGCTGGGCACCTGAATGATGCCAGCTTGGGAGGCGTAGGGTGGGGTTCTCTCTGCAAAGCACCCGGAACTGGTAGGAACAGGCCACAGCCCCCCCCACCCCCCACACACACACCACAGGCTGCCTTGAGCACGGAGAAGGTTCTTCCTCCATCATTGCACTTGCTCCTTTCAACGCTGCAGCCCCACACGGGACAGGCCTAGGCTATTTCTCAACAAATTGTTGATACTGAGGTTTGACAGTTTTGGAACCAAAATGGCTCTGCTGCATTTTTTTAAGAGCCTGAGCCACACAAGATGTTTTGGAAAATAAGAGCGAATGTGGGGAAAGCCATAAAAACAAAAAACGAAACAGCAGAACACACTCCTGCATTAGGCCAGAGTAAATGTCATGTTTGATCAAATAAATTAGATATAATTTATTTTGTTTTGGTCACTGCTTTCCTGATTTATTATGAATTCTGGTATAAATACATGGAAAATATCTATGGAAAATGGCAGAGTCTCAGGTTATCCAAGCTCAAAGCAAATGAAAGCCCAAAAGAGACTTCACTAACTCCAGGACTTAGAAATGCAGTGATTTGACTATCTGTGCTTTTGGAGATGTTCGGGACACACGGACTTAACAGAGTCCTCAGGTCACAGAATTCCACTGCATGTGGATTTTCACCGACTTTTTTCACCTCCAACAGAGGGAGATGTGGGAGACGTCTGGGTAAATACCTTGGCCCACTAGAGCAAGAGTCCTTAGGAAATGCAGACAATTATAAATACCTGCCATAGAATGTTGGGTAGTTTAGAGTAAGTTTTGTTTGGATAAACATTATGAATTTCAAAATATTTTTCAAAACTACACCGAGAGATTTTGACAGGTACTTACATAATTTTTGCAAGAAGCCTCTCAGGACACAGCATGGTCATTCACACCTTGTTCTCAATGTTGGCCAAATGTCTCATAAGACCTCGGAAGACCATCTTACTGGGCCTCTGGTCACCCAGTGTGCAGTCCAGGATCTAGATCCAGACGCAGTGCTCTAATTTCTCATCCTGCAGATGGGGCTGGGCTAGGAGACAGGCAACAGAAGCCTCGTCAATGGGGCAGAAGTAGGACACAGAGGAAAACATCATCATGATGACCTGAAAGTTCAGGTTGGAGTGAATGTTGGAACTGTTCCTCAAGGTGGAGATGCTTGAGGGCAGGGACAGGTGGGGAGGGGGTAAGAGAATCCAGAAGGTCCCTTGTTTAGGCCTTGCAAAACCCGGAATCATCAACCCAATTTTTTGGCTACATGTTGCTTTCTGTAAGTTTTCATATATATATATATTAACTATTGCATTATGTGCAAAAACATATAATTAATATATTGGACTTCAGTAAAATAGAATGAAATGTAAGCCAGTGCATCTTTTCTATCCTCCTTCCTGCCATGGTGCTGTGACTTGGCCCCGTAACCCTACACTGCCTGGGACAGCTCAGGTCGGCATGTGTCCTTGGGAAGCAGGCTGCTGTTGGGTTAAAGGGCTGCCCATTCCCACCCCACAGTCAGCTTGCTCCAGTTCTCTGCTCAAAAGTTGAGTCTCTATGGGAGTGTGTTTGCTGCTGTGACAAAGTGCCACAAAACCCAGGGGCTCCCCTTCCATCTCATAGTGCAGTGCAAGGTGGTGGGGGTGGGGAAGACCATGCTGGCCAGGAGGGTTTCTTGCATGGCTCTTCTGTCCTCTTGCAAACACACAATGTCATCCCTATCATCACTTTTTTTTTTTTTTTTTTTTTTTTGCCAATCCATGTTCTAGAATATCCAAGTGGTCAGTTTCTGAACAATGTCTTTTCCCATGCCCTTTAGATCCACCACCTACACGTGCCTGTGTGTGGATTTACTGCATCTCCAAGCACAGTGGGTGGATGAAAACAAACCAACCAGGAGGGCAGTGGGTCCATAAATATTTCTTCGTGGGCAAATTTGTATGCCACACACTTTGGCTTGAACGACAATTATTAAACTCTGTTTTGTTTAAAGCTTGCATCGTGTCTTAATCAGAGGGGGAAGCAATCTCTGTTCCCAGTTGAGCCGATGTCACTGGCACAAAATATGAAGCATCGAATTGAAGAGAAATGACATCACTGGCTTACAACCAAAGCCTAACAAGAGAAAACAAGTCTCAGCAGGTGGTTTCCTCGACGTGTTTGAAGAGGTCACCTCACAGAAGTGTTAGACATGCGATTAATGCAATGTAATATAAAAGAATGTAATTTTATCTTCCGTGATGCTGACTCAAAAGATAATTAAATATGACAAAACAGCGCAACATTCTTTTGGTTTTCTTTGGGTTTTTCTTTCCCCCCAGGTAGGGCAACATAGATGGCAGGAGTCTAGTCGTCATGAGGATCTATTTTGCTAACAAACACCTGTGAGGTGTCCCACGGGGGGCCCAGAACTCTGCTCTGTGTTTAACAGCACTGATTTGAGGTTCCACCCCGCGGAGCGCACCGCCCATTGCCCTTCCTGGGGGCCGCAGGCCTCTTTCAGATGCAGGGGACTGTGGAAGCCCTGTGTCCCCATGTGCCGCACTGCTCACAGCCTGGAGGCAAGCAACTTTCCTGCCTTGAGAAAGCAAGTCTTGCTGTCAGTGCTTTCTCAGAGAAAATGCATTTCTGTTTTAAGTGTGAAGAGGAAAGTCTCTATGAAAGAAGAAAGCTGGAGCCCTGAGACGCTTCTGTGGGTGTGTTTATGAGCAAAGCCCTGGAAGAGCCATTAGATCTTCAGCTTTTGAGTCGTGACAAATATTGCAGATTTAAAACAGGTGAAATTGCAGGCCTCCCAATGACGGGCAACACTTCACTCAACGCTTTCATCCTTCCCTTTCATAAAGGGATGTGAACAAATTTTTAAGACGATCTTTCTCGTGTTCACTCTTGGCCAGCAAAAGCCTCAAAGCCCTGCTAGGAAGGGTGGGCATGTGTGTGAGGTCAATCCCATGAGACCCAGTGCATGAAAAATAAATAAATTAGAGGGAAAGCCAAACTCTATTTGTGGAGATGATAATGAGGACAGTATGGTTCTTTTTCAAAGACAGCTCAGAAGAAGGAAACGGACTTGTGGAGGAGAGAAACACAGGATCCCTCAATGGACATGAACTTATGGGGAATTCTGATAGAAAACAGTAGCTTTGCTTTATCATCTGGGAAGAAGTGTGGACAGGAAAGTGTAGGATCCATCGCACGCAGAACAATTGCAAACTGCAGGCCTAATTCCAAGCTTCAATGTTTTCCCACCAAAACTGGCAAAGTTTATCTTCCAGGGGGATTGGGGAGATTTTAATGGCATCGTGGCTTGAAAGAGTTAGGGCCACCTGGGTCCAACCAGATAAGCGAAGCTCCTTCCTTCTCGTGTAGCCATATCCCTGCCCTTGGGTACCCCGTGGACTCAGGACCTGACAGCTCTGTGTCCTCTGGCCTCTTGGCCTGTGTCCGCTGGTCTCTTGGCCTGTGTCCGCTGGTCTCTTGGCCTGTGTCCTCTGGCCTCTTGGCCTGTGTCTGCTGGTCTCAGGGTTTCCCAGGCCTTCCTCCCCTGGTCTTGGGCTTACTCGAAAGGGGAGCCTCTGGAGTGTGACCTCCTCACTGTACACGAGGGAGCTGGCTACTTCAGCATGACAGGCTAGCCCAGGCCTTGCATGCCACTCCTGGGATAAAACATTTGGGTGTGAATGGGGGCCCCACGGCTTTACTCAGAGGGTCCTTGTGGCTGGTGTACTGGGCATAAGGCTCCTCTGTGGCGGAGCTGTCTCTGTGGACACTCTGACCAGGTTTAAGCAATTCCCTTTCTGCTGTAATGGGCTGGGGGGTGTGAACACAGGTGCACTTGGCTGAGTTTGCAGGTCCCTGGTCGTGGAGAAAGGGAATGTGGTGCTGGCTGGTCATCCCTGGAGGCTTGAAGGCATTTATGGCCTGACGCTCTTGAGGATGGGACCTAGCAACCGGTGGGTTCCAGTGATGAAAGGTCTGGTTACATGCTGCCTGGGGTCCCTGCAGTGTGGTGATCCAGGGGACAAACCTGTGTCAGGAGCAATGCGGCAGTTACAGGGGTAGTCGGGAGGGTGCGGGCTGCGTAAGGCCGTCCCAGGAGCTCGGAGGACATTTGTGAGCTCTGAGCGTAGGGTCTGTACCCTGAGAACCTGGGCCTTTGTCTGTGGGCCCAGACCCTCGTCATCAGGCTGTGTCCGGCCTCACCACGCCACAGCCAAGCCCAAAGTGGGAACCGGTGAGAGTGAATTGAATTCACAGCCTCTCCAGTGATCTTGTGTGAGAGTTGGGGCTTTGGCAATAAGGAAGGAGAGCATGAACATTGAGGTGAGGACATATGGGGCCACCGGGAGCCAGAGATGAGTCCAATCCTACCTCTCAGCTGGTTCTGATTTCTCCTTGTAAACTATAATCACTTATAAACAGCAGAGCTCACTCATGACCTGGACCAGAAAGCAGCATTTATTCAAGGTTTTAGATGCCCGCACACTCCTGGGGAGACAGACTGCCCCCCCCCCATTATTGGCTTTGATGAGAGTCACACCAATGATGCTGGCCACTGGACCCCAGAGACCCCAGCACCAGCCTTCTCTTGAAGGTGAACAATCTGCCTCGCCTCCTCCCCATGGTGGGTCATGCCAGGGCCCTGTTCCCCCAGAGACCCCAAATGCAGCCTCCTTCCTTCCCTCCTTCCTTCCTTCCATCCTTCCTTCCTTCCTTCCTTCCTTCCTTCCTTCCTTCCTTCCTTCCTGTTGATACTTACTCAGGCAAGGAAAGCCCAGTGAGTATGAGATTGTGAGTAAAGCCTGTCCTCCTGCCTTGAAGGAACATGCTCTGATTGAGGAGAAAGATAATGTGATGTGAACCACAGTACACATAAGAGAATCGGCAGACTGCCAGTGGATGCAGCTCAGTAACACGGGAGAATCCTATTAATCCATGGGAGAGGGCAGGGGGTAAAGGGTGCTTCAGAACAGTGGTTTCCTTTGACCCTGCAAACTCTCTTCTGGAGCAGCACTGGCACCGGACCCCTTCGCCAGGCGGGGTGTCCTGTCGGAGACCCACAGCCACACTGCGTACCTTGGATGGACTACTGATAGCTCATCCCCACCTCCCATTCTCTGTTCCTTCTCGGGATAGGTGACTTTCCTCACTGAAAGACATTGCTTTTTCTGAGAATCTTCTGAACATGCAGGCAGGTGTGCAAAAAGGAAACAAAAACCACAAATGTGGGCAGCCCAGGTAGCTCAGCGGTTTAGCACCGCCTTCAACCCAGGGTGTGATCCTGGGGACCCAGGATCAAGTCCCATGTCGGGCTCCCTGCATGGGGCCTGCTTCTCCCTCTGCCTGTGTCTCTGCCTCCCTGTCTCTCTCTCTCTGTGTTTCTCATGAATGAATAAATAAAATCTTTAAACACACACACACACACACAAATGTGCAGGACACAGGTGTCTGGCTTTGGCTGCCGACTGTCGGGGCTTTGACTGCGTCCAGGAAGCTGGCTGGTGACGCCATGGGCGCTGGGGTCCCTGCTGTGCTCTAGAACCCACTCGGCCCCCTCCATGGGGACTGCACACCTCCACAGGGTGGTCAGGGCATGCGTGTGACCTGCGGAGGGAGGCCGTCCAGCCTGAGACAGTTTCAGGAGAGGGCAGTCCCTGGGCAGCTGCAGGCCTTGCATCGCCCTCTCCGAGCACTTTTCCACGAGGCCTCGAGCCTGAACCACATGGCTGCAGCATCTCAGCAGCTTTATTTCGCCTTGCTCCTCTTTGTTGCAGCTCTAAATTAAACTCTGCTGGAGAATGAAGCATTTCATATCATAATAATGCCTGTCAGTTCTTTACCGTGCAAGATAAAGTGTAAACCCGTTAATTAACTTTCTTTTTTTTTTTAGATAACAAATACTAGAAACAGCTCTAGGATCTTAAAATGGGCACACTTTCTGTATCCCTTCCTCTCTGCATTCCATTTCTGCCGACCTGTATTTGATATTAGCAATCAATTAACAATGCAATTATGTTATCAATACAAATATCAGAGTAAGTGACTTGGTGGCACATTCTACTTTTGAAATATTGTTTAAACTTGAATGATAACTTGAATTCTACTCATTGAGATCTTCTTGTCATATTCCTGGTGTATGCGATTTTGACTGAAATTTGTATATTTCAAGAAAAATGTCTGGGAACAGTCAGGGCGCTAATTTGGAATGCAGCAAATTGAGCTAAAAGCAATTCGGTTTCAAAACAAGGAATCGGCAAACTTAGAATGTCTTTGCATGATATCAGCTCTGGGCCTAGCAATTAACTCTCATATGCTACCTAGTTTTTATAATTATAATATATTATGTGATCCTGTAGTTTTTTCATTAACTCACCTCCTACGAATAGTACAGATTTGTATCTTGCTTAGCAGTGTGTAATGTACATGAAAGTAATAAAACTGTATTTAAATACACATTTCATAATTCAGGATTATCACACCATTATTCCTGATTAGGAAGTGCTGTACCTGTGCTTGAAGATGTATGTGAGCTCTCCCGGTCTGGTTTCAAAGGACACCAATGCCACTCCAATAAGCACTGGATAGATTTTCTAGGTTAAAAATAACAACATCGCTTTCTATTAATGAAAAATAATGACAGTACCTCACAGACCCACTGATCTCCCAATTACATTTGAAAAAGCATAGCCATTATTCCCCCAGGGAGCACAGCAAAGTTTGTTTCCATTGCTCATTTGTTCCTTCCCTCTGAGCAGAATGTGGTTGGCCCAGGAGGTGGCTTCTTCGGGGAGACAGGTGCGCTGGGGGCGGGTCCCAGCAGGTGTCGGGGAAGGTGGCCTCGGTGGGAAGACGGGCAAGGCTTAGCAGCTCTGCCCCTTAAAGTCCTCTGGTCTGTGATTCTCACAGGAGAAATGGGGATTTGCGGGGGAAGGCAGGCTGGCATAGGTCAGCCACAGGAACCAGGTGAGCTGGGCTTGGCTGCCCCGCATCCGCCAGATCCAGGCCCAGGGGCAGTTTTGAGTTTCTGCTTCTCGAATGTACATGTGTGCAGCCACCTTTTGAGCTGAGTCCTACGAGGAACGTGGGTGTGGCAGCCCTTTAAATTTTACATTTTATGATGAACTAGGCCAGCTGTGTGCGTGTGTTTTACATCAATCATATCAGAGAATTATCATATAATCTGACTCCATCGCATCAAATGGACAACGTGCTGGCCCGAAGAATGAAGGCATGGATCACAAGCCCTTAGTTTCAAGTCCATGATTTTAATGTTGATTTAGTCACAGAACTATTTATACCTAAATCAGGTCTCAGTCTAACCATAATTTGGCAATCCCTATAGTGTTAACATCTAAAATGCTGAGATTGTCTCTTTCAACTATTAATACTGTTTATAGATACATGTGTCCTGAAAACAATGACCCTTCAATCATACAAGGGGAAAATAAACATGACCTCTTGAATGCTTACAAGTAATTCAGTAAAAGACAGAAAGTTCAATTTACAACCTCACATGACAGAAATAAAAAAAAAATACAATATAGCTAATTGAATAGCCAGTAACATATATTTTAAAATTAAAACATTTATGCACTTATTCTTTAGCACCCGGATAATCAAAGCAACATTTTGAAACAGCTCGTTCATGTTCAAGAAGCCTCTTCCCCTTTGCACAGACCTCTCTTTCTTCTCAGTGGGGAAGTCACCCTGTGTCTGCGTCGTCACCTGTACCAGGGTCGTCACCATGCCACCAGAATGCCAGATGCTTCTTGCAAAGCTTCTCACTGGCTGCCGCGGATACAAAACAGACTTTAGCGAACACAGGGCTCCTTTACTGACATCTGGTAAGAAAGTACCCTATTCAAGTGAATTTTTCAAGAGCTCAATACTTGTATCTTAAATCACTTTGTACCTTTGTATCCTGTTTGATAGAATTTTATGTGCTTGTATGACTTCTTCGACTAAATGAATTGAGTACAGTGTCATATTTTCCTTGTGATGCCGGAAAACTATTCAGATGTCAATGACAAGTGACCTTGTTTCTGGACTCCAGACACATGACTCCAGATATGTGACTTCACAGAGGTGTTCAACTCACACCGATTTTTTTTTCTAATTCCTATTCTTATTTTTTCTCTCCTCTTGGTCACTCCTGACTCATAGCTAAGTATTTCAGCAGTTTCGTTGTTCCTTCCAGAACAATACCTCTGGCCTTACTTTTCCTTTGCTGCTTCTAATATTTTATTCCCTGGAAAAGAGTTACTTGACTTTGGATCATGTACAAAAACAGTACATGGTACAGCTGTTTGGGAAAACAGTACGGCGGCTCGTCCAGAGTTAAGTGCAGAGCTACCATCTGACCCAGCAACGTCACCTCGGGCCGACCCCAAGAGAAAGGACAGGCTGCACCCACACAGGACGTGTCCATGCACGGTCACAGCAGCACTGCTCACAATACCCAAAACATGGGAACAACCCAAATGTCCGTCAGTGGCTGAACGAGCAGAGGAAGGAAGCGTTCTGTCCCGACACAGAAATAGACTTCCACTGCACACTGGGGTGCTGTTCTGACACCTGCCACAACACAGATGGGCCTTGAAGACACGATGCTCAGGGAAAGAGAGCAAACATCTATGTGGCCACATTTACAGGAAATGACCAATGTGGACAAACCCACAGCGACCTGAACGGGTCTGCGGGGCCCAGGGCGCAGGTGGGGTGACTGGGGTCGGCCGGTGGGTGAGGCTGAAGGGCTCCTTTCCGAGCCAACAGAATGTTCTAAAATGGGTTGTGGTGATATTTGCAGCACTGGCCCTGTATCCGAGAGCCCCTGCCTCGTCCACCATCCATGACCACACGGCGTGGAATGCGAGTTGTATCGCAGGAAGGCTGCTACGGAAACACCAGGGCAACATGTGGGGCCGACCCGGGGGCTGCTCCTTGAGGGGCCTGTGGGTGTCCCGCTTACCTTGAGCTCCTGCGTATTTTCTGGAAAGAAAGTTCTGCCACTTTTTGAAGGTTGATTATTTTTATGCAAAACAGCCTCCAGGGTTCGGGGATGCATGTTTTCACGTGGCAAAGGGAAAATCTTGGCATGGCCCCCTGAAGGTGCATTACAGTTAACAAGTTCAGGGTGAGAACTGGGTGAGCCAAGACAGGAAGGCTGGTGGGGGTGGAGCTGGGGGTGAGGAGGGGCACCTCGGGAGAGGAAGCCCAGCAGAGGACAGCTGGCCCAGCAGCCACCTGCCCGATAGCTCTGCTCCTGGTCGGGGTCCTCCATTCACTCTGCTTCCCCCACAGCACATCTGGTCCCCACTGTCCCAGACTGGGTTTGGAGGAGGCGCCCCAGGATGGAATGTCCTCCAGGACCTGCTCCCGGGCCGCCCTCCTGATGTCCACAGGGGGAGGATCAGTGCAGCCAGGAGTGCTTGGAGGCTGAAAAAGGCGTCGTAGGTCATCATCTGCACGCTCAGAAAATGTTCACGCTGCCGTTTTCATGAGGCACAAACACCTGGTTACATGCGGCTGGTTCCAGGGTGACCCACTGAGGGAGGGGTTTAATTCTATAACAAAGCAACCCTGGTTAAGGAACCCACCCACGGGGACAGGTGGATGCCTGTCTCAGTGGCACCCACGGCCCAAGCCCAAGGAGGGGCTGTAATCAGGTGCATGACCCAGCATAGCAGGACGACACTGGCCTCAGCTTAAAATAGAAGGAATTCTCGTAGAGCTTCCGCCTAACATTTAGTGGGAACAGACAGACCAGACAGATAGAAGGTCGGAGACAGAAAAGCTCAAGACCATACAGTTATCCTTCTGGCCATGGGAGGAAGCAGATTCCCAAACTATGGGAACGGCAGGTGGAAAAATGATCAGTGTTGCAGGGAATCAGCCAGCGTGGCATGATCCATGTGTGTCAGTTCTTTGAAAAGAAGGGAGGAGGAGGAGGGAGAGGATGAGGAGGGAGAAGAGGAGGAGAATGAGGAGGGAGAGGAGGATGACGATGAGGAGGAGGGAGAGGATGATGAGGGAGAGGAGGAGAATGAGAAGGAAGAGGATGAGGACAAGGGGAAGGAAAGAAGAGGAGGGTGAGGATGAGGAGGGAGAAGGATGAGGAGGAGGAAGAGGATGAGGACAAGGGGAAGGAAAGAGGAGGAGGGTGAGGATGAGGATGGAGAGAAGGAGGAGGAGGAGGAGGTGGAGGGAGAGGGGGAAGATGTTTGCAGACACAGCTCCACAGCGTCACACGGGATCAGCGTGGGGGACAAGCACGCAGCCACCTCCAAGGGTTTGGAGTGTGATGCTGGGGCCCATCGTCTCATTTTCTCCCTTCCTTGCGCCAGTTTCTCAGCCCGCTGTAGATTGAAGAAAATAGGAATAAGCATCTTTCGACCACAAACAGATGTGCTTGATAAAGAAAATGTCAGCAAAAATACTAAAGCGGCCCGTCACAGCAGCTTTCTGACAGATAGAGGGAAAAGGTAAAAAATGTTCTATCATGTCCGACAAGGTGTTCTTTTTGAGATTTAAAGATCACTGTGCAACTTTAAACATGTTTGTCACTGTGCCTCTGACTGGAGCTATCTGGGTTCACAAGAACTTTATCAGCTCGGCAGAGGGGGGAAGAAAGCCGCCGGTCCCCATTTATCTCGGCTCGGTTCCCTTCAAAGCCAACAAATAAATTACAGTGTACATTTGATACAAATTGATTTCTTAACTCAAATAACAATGTTGTCCTCCCGGTCGGGCCATGTGTCACTCATTCGCGAGCCTGAGTGAAAGCCTCAATCTGTGCGTGTGACAGAAATAGGGCTGATGGGGCTCACCGGGGGAATGCTAATCACCCCGGCCGCCGGCCTTTGTGGGCGCGCGGCGATAAGGGGGAGCCGCCCGCACCCCGGGCCCGGCCCCGCGCGCCCGGCCCTCGCCCGCCCTGTCGGGGGGAGACCAGGATCGGGCCGGGTGGCCGAGGCGCCGGTGGCTGGGATGAGGAGCCGGAGCCGGGGTGAAAGGACCCATTGAATATCTGGGGCTGATCTTATCGGCCGCTGGAGAAATGAGATCTTGGCAGGGGCCGCGCCGTTCCTCACAGCTGAGCAGGTTAATAAGGTGGGGAGGTGGGCCGCGAGCTAATTGGATTGGCCCCGGCCTGATAAACAGCGGCAGGCCCGCTGCCAGGAAACCCTGCACTCCGGCTTCTCCTTTGTCTAACTTGAGGCCGGAGAGGAAGAAATCACGCCGCCCTTTGGAAGCCAGGGACCTCCCGAAAGGCCGTCGCAGCAGAGCGGAGTCCCCCTCTGCGGCTCAAGTGGCCGGCTCCCGATTCTCATCACCCACCTCCGGCAGCGGGCCCACACTGGGGGTTCGGAGCCCGGGGCCCCGCTGGAGGTGAGGAGGTTGCTGGGGCTGGATCCCGGGCACCGAGCCTGGGCAGGGACCCCGGGCACACATGGGGGTTCAGAGCCCCGGGCCCTGCTGGAGGTGAGGAGGGAGCTGGGCCTGGATTCCGGGCCCCAAACCGCCCTGCCGGGGTGCTATTCCTTTGTTGGCTGTTGAGCTGCTGCCTTCCTACCACTAAAGGGAAAACAGTGCGAGTGCCACCATGTAGGGCGCACAAATCATGGACTAGCAGGTCGTGACAAGCGTGTGGATGGGCATCCTACTTCCTAACCCATCTCCTATGCGTATGCAGGGCATGTCTCCACTTGAGAGCCACGAATACATGGGGGAATCAGACCCCTGCCCCGGGTCCCACGTCAGGACGCCACCTGTGGGTGTTATCGACCACTATTCATACTGACCCTGAACTGGTGAATACGGAGGCCTCAGCACGTTGGGATGGCATCCAGGACAAGCCCCATGGACTCTACTCATGATGTGTCATCTCAATTGAGGTGAGAATGTTGGAACTAATTGCAGGATGGGTTTTGATCAACTGTGTGTGTGTGTGTGTGTGAGTGTGTGAGTGTGTTTAATTTCATATTACCTTACATGACATAACCTCTTTATATTGTCTTACAAAACATCTTTACCTTTGAAAATCACTAATCTAGCGAGACTTGGCCCACTGACTGTTAGGCCCTGCTACCACCCCGTCCCCAGGAGACAGACAGTAGATTAGCAAATGCCCGGCTGACAGACATATATAGCTTTTCCAACACCTTTTGCCAGGCACCTTGAATATGCCCCGCATTATAGATGTTTGACTCAGCCAATTAACACAAAAATAAAGTTATGTAATGGGTCCCTAGTGGATACATCAGAGAATGTTTATGTCATTAATTAAATCATGTTCAGGGATCCCTGGGTGGCGCAGCGGTTTAGCGCCTGCGTTTGGCCCAGGGCGCGATCCTGGAGACCCAGGATCGAGTCCCACGTCGGGCTCCCGGTGCATGGAGCCTGCTTCTCCCTCTGCCTGTGTCTCTGCCTCTCTCTCTCTCTGTGTGTGACTATCATAAATAAATAAAAATTAAAAAAAATAATTATTAAAAAAAATAAATAAATCATGTTCAGTATTTATTTTTTCTGCCCAGTAATATTTATTTGAAAGACAATTGTAATCACCTTTGGACTGGGATTTTAGAGGAGAAAAACAAGGTAGTTAAAGAGTTGGCATCAAAGGGCACACTATCTAATGATTTCAATGCATGATGTTGAGAAATCTGGGGGTGTAGCACCCACACCTCCTTCTCATGGATGACTCTATGCCATAGGAACCAGGTAGGTTAAAATCTCTGCTCTGTTTCTGTTAAAGCCAATGAGGAGGCTGCTGCCGAGACCTGTCTGGCAGATGGAGAAGAGGCTGGTCCTACCGAGAAGGCGCAGTTGGGGAGCAGTCTAGACCTTGGGCGTGAGGAGCGGCCGGCGGGGTGCTGAGAAGGGGAATGTGCAGGACAGGCCCGTGCAGCAGGTGCATCGGCAATGCAGTTACTGGCAAGTGTTTATGGGATTATTCGTTATTATTGGACGTTTTCATAGAGGTCGGGATACAGGACACAAGCTGGGTAGAACGATGAATCTGGAGAATGTCGGCCCCTGGATGGTGTTGGAAGCCATGGTACTGAGAAGACCATGAGGGAACCTAACCGAGATGGAGAAGAGGAGGTTCCACCCTGGGAGTCCCAGGGGAGCAGACACGCCGGGGCGCCGGGGCAGGAAGGGGCTGGAGCCGGAGGGTACTCACGCTGGGAGGTAAGCCACGAGCGTGCAAAGGGAAGAGTCCCCCGTGGCCAGAGGAAAGGACAATGCAGAGCTGACTGTGGGGCCTGGCAACGTGGGGGTGTCAGGACTCCGTTGAGGGCAGGTGGGGGCTGAAGGCCAGTCTGGAGCAGATTGTGTGACGCCTTGAGAGGCAGTGCGTCCTCAGTTCTACTGCCAAGGAAAGCAGAGACCCAAGGCCTGGGCTAGCAGGCAGGGCGAGTGGGCACAGGGAAGGGGTTTTATTTGTTTCTTTGCTTTTCTGTGGGAGAAGTGGTAGCTAGAGCTTAGAGAGGTGATGAGCAGAGGGGGCGCCTTGGGAGCCGTGTGGCGGGCAGGGTGGGTCCCCGCAGGTGGGTGAGCCATTCCTCTCTGTTTCCTGCAGGTGTAGGTGTGCTTGCACCTGCCATGGCAGGGAGGGGAGGGCATCCCCGTGGCCCTTCGTTCCTTAAGTAAGAACCATCAGTGTGTGACACGGGTCCCTGAAGCAGATGTCAAGGCAGATGCAGACAGTTAGGGAGCCCGGAGTTCCCTGTGTCTTCGCGCCGACCAGCCCACTAAGCAGGTGCCAGGACGCCTGCGAGGTGTGAGGGGCAAGACGGCCTCAGGCCTCTTTTAATTTTGTGCTCCCACCTATGTCGTTGCTACAAATGATCCTCGCAAGATGGCACTTGGCATGTTAGATTCATCGCCTGTTGGATATGCAGGTGTAGGAACCCGAATTCCATACATGTGTTTATTTACATACTTTTTCTCTAAGAAAGCGGAATGTTCGTGTTTAAAATTTACTTGGAGATCTTGACTGGCTCATCCCCTCCTCAGAGGTGGCATCACTGAGCAAGCTGACACAGGAGCTGGTCAGGGCCCAGCAGCTCTGGCTGCAGGCTTGGGGAGGCAGCCGGCACTTTGCGCACAGCTCCCTCACCCGGCTCCCTTGCTGGGGACCCCAAGGGCTGCGGGTTTCTGTTCTAGGTCGTCCCACTTGGGGTTGAGCAGTGGATCTGTTAACACTTACTGAGCACCGGGACCTGTTACATGTCTGAGTTTTCCCCGTGTGAGCGCCATGAAGCTGCAGGTCATAGCCACACAGCGCTCCTTCTGGATTTCTCCAGAGCGCATCATCTGCACACAGCTCCGTGCACTGTGCCCACCATCCAGTGCCCTCTAGGACTAGGACATGGGAGTATCACAGCTCCAGCAGCCCAGGGGCCCATAGACCGTGTGTCCCAATGGAGGGGAGCTGCAGGAAGTGCAGACTCTGGGGGACCCCCAGACCCAGGAGGGCAGCAGGCTTCCCAGACCGAGGGGCCTGCTGGGCTCTGGGGAGCGACAGGGTTTGGGAAGGCCGAGAACAGCTTGGGCTGCCTCCGGACATTGGTGCGGGAGTGGCTGGTGGTTTCTGCTGGGCGTGGAGAGACCAACCTGTCCCACTCTCCAAGGCCATGGGGAGGGGTAGACCCAAGACTGTGTCGGAGAAGCCAGGATCCTGCGTGTAAGTGGTCACATGTTGGGGGGCCTTGTCTCACCTCTGCTACCTGGTCCACACCTGAACCCAGGGAGACCCCTTTGTCCCCTGGGGGCACAGAAAGGTTCATTACAGCACGAATGGTCCTCACCCACACCAGGAGTTCCCCGTGGGGGAGGAGCAGGGCCTGTGTCTCTAAACCAGTCCCCCCTTGGTGCTTCCATAACAAAGAACCACAGACTAGGGCAGCCCGGGTGGCTCAGCGGCTTGGCGCTGCCTGCAGCCCAGGGAGTGATCCTGGAGACCCGGGATCAAGTCCCACGTCAGGTTCCCTGCATGAAACCTGTTTTTCCCTCTGCCTGTCTCTGTGCCTCTCTCGCTGTGTGGGTCTCTCATGAATAAATAAATAAAATCTCTAAAAAAAAAAAAAAAAAAAAAAGAACCACATACCAGGTGGTTGAAACAGTAATATATCCTCTCCCAGTTCTAGAGGCTGCAGGCCGGAGACCGGGATGTGGACAGGGCTGGTTCCCTGGGTGCCCTGGTGGGGAATCTGTTCTAGCTTCTCCCCTAGATTCCGGTGGCTGTTGGCTGAGCGCCCCTGGTTCGTGCCTGCATCATCCCCCTCTGCCTTCAGTTCCATGGCATTGTCCATGCTCGTGACTAATCTCTTCTCCTAAGGACACCAGTCAGGTTGGATTAGGGCCCCACTCCACTCTAGCCTGACCCTATCTTGGCTGATTCCTCCTCACCGACCCAATAGCACTTTGAGGCACTGGGACTTAGGACAGCAACAGATGGATTTGGGGGGGGACATAATTCACCCTGTAACAGCCAGAGCTGTGTTCCTTCCCTCAGATGACCCATGGGTCTAATCAGCCTTCTTGCCTCCTGCATCAAAGAGCAATAATCCCTAACACCTTGCAAGCAATTGCCGCACCAGAGATGCTGCTAGAAGCACCTGACACATTTTAACTCATTCGATGATGGGAAACTTTCAAGAGAAGGATGAGTTACATTTTGCAGATGATGAAAATGAGGGGGAATGAAGGGGAGGCGCAGAGAGGTTAAGTGAGTTACCCAAGGTCACACAGCAAGGAGTGACGGGGCAGGAATTCAAGTATAGGCAGTGGTGCACGACCACCTGTTATGGGGCCTTCCTGAAGCTGGGTGCACACACAGGATCCTAAATGCCTACACAGTCCTGTTTCAGGAAATCTTTCGCCCTACTGTTTTCATGCACCCAGGAAGGGTTTAATACTACAACATTGCTCTGAGGCCACTGGGTTTTTATGTATTTACACTAATGAAAGCAAATCTTGGTGGAAAGTTGTTGTGAGTGTGTGTGTGTGCGCGCGTGCGCGCATGTATGTGTATGTGTGTGTGTTTAAAGGCTTTTGTCTAATTACCTACTAGAGACGTTTTGTCCCCAAAGCAATCACAGTGCCGAATGCTCTGCTTATTCCAGTGTCTGCTGCAGAAATGGGAAATATTAAATCAAGCCTTGCTCTCTGGAAAGAAAGAGAGTCTACTGAATAAAATACAATATTATAAAAAGTGTTCTGCAGCAGAAAGGAGCACGTTCAGTCCGGATAAATAAAGAAAAGAAAACAATTTCAACCAAACTTTGCTTCAAATTAAAATGCAGGTTTATTTTTAAAGAAAGAAAAATCACCCCTCACTATAAGTGTGTGTCTGGGACACAAAGCTCTGATATAAAATTGGCTCTGCCTTCAAATATTTTATGTATAATGATTTCTTCCTTTAACGTTTTGAGAGTTTTTATTATCTTTGGATACATATCAACACATTGTAGATGCAAAAGGGAGCAGCCTGGGGATACCAGAGAGAATTTTCAATAACATAATTAGAGTGTCATAGCAAATCAACTGGTCCTTCCTCTTGAATTACATTCGATGAGCAAAGAGACTTTCTAAGAATTTGGTGAAATGTCTCTTCATCTGCTGGATCTGCCATGACAAAATACTACACACTGAGGTGGCGGGGGGGCAGCCTCAATCCACAGAAATTTGTTTTCCCACAGCTTTGGAGACTGAAAGTCCAAGATCAAGGCCAGCAGGTCGGATTCCCGGTGAGAGCCCTGTTCCCAGCATGGAGACCCTGCCGTCCCCCTGTCGTGTCCACACGCAGCACGGAGAGGAGGCCCCGAGAGCTCTCTGACGTCTCCTCTTGTGAGGAGATGAACTTCATCAGACCTAGATCCCACCTCTGTGAGCTCCTTGAACCTCGATTACGTCCTTAATGCAAATGCAGGCACACTGGGCTTTGGCCTTGAACACAGGACCTTTGCAGGGACACCTGTCAGTCCAGGGTAGTGTGCGTGGCATCGTCGGAGGGTATATTGCCCGTGTTGGCTGGGTGTGTGTCCACATAATGTGTTGCTTCTGGGAAGATCGTTCGGGAAAGCATAATCTACACAGCATTACACAGTGGGATCCAAACTTTTTGAGCATGACAGGAGAAGGTCACGGGAATTCTGGAAACTTCCATGTGGGTCAGTATAGTTAAAGAACTCTCAACTCACAGGTGGTGTATTTTAAGAGATGTATCACTCCACCTCAAGCCACCAGCCAAGTGAGCAGACACACTGAAAATCCCACTTTTTTGGAATCTGCTGTGATGGTCTTGCCCCTCAAGCTTCCCCTGACATGACAACTGTCACTCACGGGGGTTTTGGTTTCCTTGAATAATCTGCACTGCTTGTGTTTCTTTATTTCATGTGCCACTATTTCAACCACACGTGTCACTGCAATATTGAACCCACACATCTAGGGGTGGCATCTGTAATGGAATATCTTAAATTTGAAAATTTACTAATCAAGACACCTCGCTGTACTTTCAAATCACTTTACCGTTTACGAAGGCTTCCACAGATGTTGTCCAGGGTGGTCCCAACACCTCCAGGAGGGAGGGTCCCCATCGCCATTTTATCAGCAGGGTGACCAAGTGAGAGGGAGAGCAAGTGACTTGAAAGGAGTTACTCCACTAGCAAAGGGTGGAGCTGCAGGGTGGGCTTTCGGATTTAATTAAGAATAAACTGACTTTGGGAATAAAATACAGCATTGTATTCCCAGGAGACATTTGAGATACATTTCTAGCACCTTGTGGTTTCAATATACACACAAAATGAAATCTTCAAAGGATAGGCATAAAGACTGTATTTTTCCTCTTTAAAATATTCATCGTCGCTAATGGTGTTCCAGGCATGAAGCACACTTGGCACGTTGTGAAGGAGACACAGCCCATGGAAGATATTTCTCGAAGATTGATTTGTGATCCTATAACCTTGGTGGTTAGAATGAAACAGTGTATGTCGTTAATCAACACACTAGGGTTTGTCTTGCATGGAAGAGTATTTATTTTCTCCCCTTGAAAAAGAGACACACATGCCATAACGATATTCTAGGTTAGGTAATTAAAGTAATTGTGTTTAAAATGTATAAAGGAAAAAAATGTATAAAGGATCTGAGTCAAGCCAGATTGTCTTCTGATCCTTGATACACAGAATCTTATCTCTGTGAGTAAAATCAATGAACTGGAATGATGGCAGAAGGACATCCGACTCCTAGCACCATGGGCTCTAGCTTAGCTGGGTGGGCCGGGGATGGCGCAGCTCACTGAGCGCCATGCACTGCCCTGTCCTGACTTACAGGGCCTGTTTGAGACTCATCTCGATCTCTCCTGGAATCACCTGTCCGTGAAAGCAAAGCAGTTGAGAGTGGGGCTCACCATCTAGTCATGGACCACACATGGCCAGCTGTATCTCCACCCTCAGACTGCAGCCCCCCAAGGTCGGAAGTTGCCCAGATCTCACCTTCCCTGCACATTTCCCTCACCCATAGAAGCCCACTCCATCGGGGAGGCATCCTAAGCACAGAGGTCTTAGACCCTCCAGGTGCGGATGCGGAGCATGGCTTGTCCATCAATACCTCTCAGCAGGAAGTCCATGGAAAACATCTAGTACCATCTTCCCATATATGACAAAGAATGGGAAATGGAAAACCGTATCCAGGTTCACAAAGGTCAATCTTTTCTAAGACAAGTGACTGATACAGAGAGCCTCGGCTTCAGGGCAGGGCCTTCAGAGGAGGGCTTCCAGAAAGAACTTCCTGGTGAGGAGCATTCCAGGTGTGGGGTGGTCTCCCCTGGCATCTTGCTGATCCCCACAACCATGAGGTCATTCAGCAAATACTCCCTGAGGATCTACTATGTGCTGGGACCTCTGCAACCTCGAGCCTCCTCTTCCCAGTCAGCAGACCTTATGCAGACACTGCAGTGGCCCGAATCCAATAACCTACGTGAACGTGGAGCGAGGGAAGGAGAATTCTTTTCTGTAAGTTATTTTCACTTGGGAAAGACTGAGTTTGGCTATAGGGTGAAAAAGGCATTTGATGATCCAAGTGGCCAGAGCAGCCAGAGATAGGCAAAATTTGCCATTTGTCAATTGCCAATGGGTTAAAGTTGACTTAATTATTTTTTCTCATTTTGAGACTTTTTCTAAGTCTAAGATTTTTTCTCTCCTATATCCTGGAAGCTTTGCCCTGCCTGTTGTAGCACTTGAAGGCACGTGTGCACATGTGTGTAGGTGTGTGCTGGCCGTGGGGGAAGGGGAGACAGATCCATTTGAGCCAGAAGGATTTAATTTAAGTGTTCTGCTCTCTCCAGCCATCAGGATAAGCTCCATCATTGGGAACTTGACTTCAGGCCACTCACAGCACGCTCAAGACTTCAGGCAATAGGCACTTGATATTTCTGAGCTGTACAACCAGGCTGTCCCCTGGCTTCACTGGCATGGGAGGGAGCAGACCATGGTGACCTGTAAAGTGAAGACAGGCCTCAAAAAGAGAGCTGGAGCGGTGAGGCAGCAGGGAGGATCCAGTGAGAAGTTTGGGAGCTCTGGGAGCAAACCGGGATGCTTTCCTCCAAAGCTAATCACCTCTTACATCACCAGGACACCTCCTACATCACCAGGACACCTACATCACTGGTTTATATAATTGTGAGATAAGAGAAAAATATATATATTTGACTCTGTGCTCAGTTCCTGGCAAGGGGCTGCTGAAATCCTTGCAAGTCCCCACGTGATGAGAGCCCTCGGGGCATCTCATGTTTGAATGCGGGGACTCTGGGGGCTCCTGCGTGGCTCCTGGACAGGGTGGTGGCCAGAAAGACTGTTGGGCACCACCTCTATTCTCCAGACAGAAGCCAGGGCTGGACATGGAGTCGGTAACGATCACACCTCCGTGAGGAAGTCTCCATGATCCCAATAGTACAGGGTCCAGGGAGCTCCCAGGGGTGAACGCGTCCACCCCGAGACGGTCGTGCACCCCAGCTCCCGGGGACAGAAGCTCCTGCGCTCGGGACCTCCCGGAGCTTGCCCTACGTGTCTCTTCACCCGGCTGCTCTTCTGTCCTCCATCACATCCTTTCCTAAACTGGTAAATGTGAGTCACTGCCCCTCTGTGTCCTGTGAGCCCCTCCAGCAAGTTAATCCAACCTAAGGAGGCATGTTGGGGCCTCTTATGTGTAACCAAGTCGGATACAAGTCTCGAGTAAGTGGGGGACCCACTACATGTGATTGGCATCTGACACTGGGATGTCTCCTGGGACAGAGCCCAGAATCTGGGGGATCCCACACCAGCTCCAGGTAGACGGTGTCGGAAGTGAGTTCATCTAGGACCCCCAGCTGGTGTCCCGGAAGCGCTGGGTGTGGGAAAACCCACGTGTGCAGTATCGGTGCCTGGAGTGTGGTAGCCGTTCGGGAGTAAAGGAGCCACACAAGACAGAGGAATGGGTGGTTTTTCTGCACAACAGCTTATAAAGTGTGTTACACTAACTATCCATGAGGGAAAAGAGAACATTTATAAATGGTTTATAATACAAATATGACAACTCCCAAGTATTTTGTCCATCTTGGTGAGGATCAGAGAAGAAGCAGAATAAACTTCCTACTTTGTCTCAGCCAACATGTCCTCCTTACCATGGCTCTCAGAGAATGTTAGTTAGGGGAAATATCTCAGACGTCCATAAAATATAAATACTCACACCATGATTTTCTCAGAACAGGATAGTCTGTGACACCCTTTGGAAAACATCATATCATTTTATTGAAAACTTCTCTCTTCTGATGCAAAGGCATACATGCACCTGGTATTTTTAGCAGCATTTTTAATAATTTTTATAATAGTAAAATTAGGGAAGCAGCCCAAATGTCCATTTATAGATGAATGGATAAAGAAGATGCCACACACACACACACACACAATGAATATGACTCAGCGCATAAAAAAAGAATGAGATCTTGCCATTTGCAATGATGTGGTTGGAGCTAGAGAGTATAATGCTAAGTGAAATAAGTCAAAGAAAGATAAATACTATATGATCTCACTCATATATGGAATTTAAGAAAAAACAAATGAGCAAAGGGAAAAAAAGAGGGAGAGGCAGATCAAGAAACAGACTATTAACTACAGAGAACACACTGATGGTCAACAGAGGGGAGGTGGGCAGGGGGATGGTGAAGATAGGTGATGGGGATGAAGGAGCACACTTGTTGTGATGGGTACTCGGTAAAATATACAATTGTTGAATCGCCATAGCTATATTGTGCACCATAACCAATGTAACACTGTATGTTAACTACACTGGAATTAAAATAAAAACTTAAAAAATATAATGATGAATAATAATGAAAAAAAAAAACAAAAAGAAAAGTTTTCTCTTCCCAACCCAATATTCTGAGAAAAACAATCAAATGCTCACTGGTAGATTGGCTCTATTTGTTTGGGCAAAACAAACAATGCATATTCTCATCCCACAATGAGGGTGGTTTGCAGCTACCTTAGCAAACTCTCCATGGCCAAGAGAAACAAAGCAGGTACTTGCAAGAAATAAAATTAATTATCTCTATTTGCTACATATACAATATTTTACGCATTAAGTACACCATTAATATATACAAACACTCAATGTTGTATAGTATTTTATTAAATTCACTTATCTTGCCCTTTCACTTTATTATTGCATTACAGAGTAAAAAGCACTACTAACATATCTTATGCTAGATAATTACATTTCGTTTCTTTGTTTTTTCCCTCCTCTCAGAAATACAGTACACTCATAGAACATCCAAAAAAGATAATTCAGATTCAGATTCCACTAAAATTAATCAAGTACAAAAAAAAATTAATCAAGTACTTTCTGTGTACCAGACACGGCATTGGGAACTTCTCCATACACCTCCTCATTAATGAGGAAATTATCATCAGCCCCAGTTTTGCACCAAAGAACAGATATGCGAGGCACCATCCCTTGAGCAACAGCACTGGTAGGGCCTGAGAATCCATGCCCCAAAGAGGTTCTAATTCCTTCCTGATGAGGGTGTTGCCCTCTACCCAACACATCTCCTTCACAAACTATATAGTGAGACTTGTAAATTTGAAAAACTGGAGGGAAAATGTTATTCCTGACAACTCAACAATAACCAACAAACAACAACAACAACAACAACAACAACAACAAAACAGTTAAAAATAGGCAAAAGATATGAGCTGACATTTCTCCAAAGAAGATATATGGCCAAAAAGTCCCTGAAAAAAGTGCTCAGTGTCACTAATCATTGGGGAAATGCAAATTGAAACCACAATGAGGTGCCAGTTGATACCCGTTAGGGTAGCTATTGTCTAAAAGACAAAATGCCAAGTGTTAGTGAGGACATGGAGAAGCTGGAACCTTGTGCTTTCTTGTAGAAATGTACAGCTTTGTAGCTACTGTGGTAAGAGCTGTGGCAGCTCCTCAAAAACTTAGACATAGAACTACTGCATGATCCAGTAATCTTACTTTTGGATAGATATCCCCCAAATTAAGGACATGAACAGATGTTTGTACCCCCATGTTCATAGCAGTATTCACAATAGCTAACAGGAGAAAGCAACCCTAGTGTCTGTCAGCAGATTAATGGGTAAACATAGTGTGGCATATGGTGGAAAGGAAGGGCCCTCCTTACTTAAAGGGATGAGCGCTGCGTGTTATGCTATATGTTGGCAAATTGAATTCCAATAAAAAAAAAAAAAAAAAGGAAGGGCCCTGATACAGCCTTGGAAAGGAAGGGCGTTCTGATACATGGACCTGAGGGACGAGATGCTGAATGGAATAAACCAGTCACAAAAGGGGAAATATTATGTGATTCCACTTAATGAGGTCCCTAGAGATTCCAGATTCAGAGAAACAGAAAGTAACATGGGGTGCCAGAGGCGGGAGGGGGGTGGGGGATGGGAGGTTCGTGTTTAGTGGCTATGTGATGGCTGCACAACAGGTTAAACTTACTTAATGCCACCGAACTGTACACTTTTTTAAAAGGGTTAAAATGGTAAATTCTACATTATGTATATTTTACCACAATTAAAATGGCTATGGATGTAAAAATTATTGCTGCCAAAGATTAGAGAAAAAAATCTAGATTAGAAAGAGCATCATGTAAAATAAAGTGATGAGAAACATCTTTAAGATTTACAGATGTCCTGAAATCCAGCGTAGGAAAATAAAACTGTGAATTATTCAGTTGCTTTTTGAAATGACAGCTTAAATGGTGTGAGTAAATATCAATGATGCGATGTATTGAGATTGCGGCGGCAGTGACTGCTAACTCATCCCCAGGGAGGGCACCAGCGCCACCTCCACGACTATAACCAGCTAATGGGCCGGCTCTCCCAGGGGCCTCCTTCTCTGTCTTCTCTTTCTGTTGGGAGACACTGAGGTACTCAAGGTCCTGAGGACACTCTCTGTTTCTCTGTCCCTTCCCTTTCCAGCATTTGGTTAACTCCCTCCCTCATGCACTCAGCTGGCAGGTGTGAGCACCCACACTGAGGTCAGGATGGCACAGACTCTTCCTCTTTTTAGGCTAGAATTATGGACCCTGACACCGTGAATACAGCTGACAAGGATCGCCCCTCGATGCTGGTCTAGCAACATGACCTCTATAACCACAGGCCCTCCTGAACAGCACAGAACCAAGCAGCCATGTGACACTTGGAGCAGGATGGCCACAAGGTACCATGGTTTGGCCCCGACCTGTTTTCTTCCACTGTTTCATCTGGATGGAGTCAGAGCTGACATCCACAGAGAAGTTGTCGCTGGAGTGCATTGTGTGGAGATGGACAAGACACAAAGGTGAAATGATTCCCTTAAGGAATTTAAATGAAAACAAACACATCTGTAAGTTCAACTGTATTTCTCTCCCCAAATGCTTCTTTAGGGCTGTGTCAATGTGAAAGCAGAGGAAGAACCACAGAGTCATGCCTTTTCCTCCAAGAGAAAGACAACACAGCTCAGGGAGCTGAGAGGTTGGGGACCTGGAGACAGTAATGGGAAACAGCCAGCCCTGAGAGCACATGACCTGATGGCAGCAGGATTGAGAGGAAAGGACACAGGTGGAAAGTGTTAAACAAAGCAGAGAGTGCTAAAAGATGCACGTAGATGAGTGCCTGGTCCAAACACCAAATCCAATCACCTTCTAGAGTGAGGATAAAGGAGGGTGAACAGGAAAGTATGGCCCTGTTTTTCACTTAGGGTGATTCCTTTTCAGTAAGAAGGAAACGTTGTCAATCATCTTGTTAACTGTTCCAACAGGAAGAGGTAAAGACATGGGAGCTGGGGTGGAGGGACCCACCCTTTCTTCTCATTTTATGTGCATCCACATACAAAAGCAATTAAAGGTCCAATAAAGATAGTTTGTTGGCCACCATATAATTGATATTCCCAGGAAAAAGTTTATTTTCAAGATTACGAGATTGTTATCCAATCTCTTATGGTATATATTGCTTATGCTATATATTGCCCCTGCAAATTTCAGACAAGTTTACCTTACTCTGAGCTGAACTGATGTGAAATAGCCAATTATGGTTTTAGTTTAGTGCCCACTTCAAAATCTGACATTTTCCTGACTATTTTATGTCCTTTCTCTGGGCATGGAATCTTCTAAGTATTCTCGGTGCAGGTAAAAATGAAGTAGACTGGGAGCCTTTGGGAAGGAAGCACTGCCTTTTGCAAGAAGTCTAGGATGTGGATTGAGACCACAAAACTGGTCTCAGAACTGCCCTCTGGAAGGTCTTTTCTGGATGCCTCAGGTGTTCTGAGCTGGCAGTGCAATGATTTCTGGAGTCTGTCCATCCCAGATACTTCAGAGAGAACAGGATCTGTTCACATTAGAAACCCACACTGACATACCTATTAAAATGGCTCAAATCTGGAACGTGGATGACACCAAATGCTGGTGGAGGAGTGAAGCGAAAGGCCTGCTCACTCACTGCTGGTGGGAACGTTGCATGGGGCAGTCACTTTGGAGGGCACTCTGGTTCTTTCCTACAAACCAAACATATTTTTACCTTATGATCCGGCAATTACCCTTCTTGGGCTTTACCCAAATGAGTCAAAATTTTATGTCCAAATGGAAACCTGCTCATAGATGCTTACAGTAGCTTTAGTCATAATCACCAAAACTTGGAAGCAACCAAGATGCCCTTCGGTAGGTGAATGGGTCAATAAACGGTGGTCCATCCAGACAATGGGATATTATTCAGCCCTATAAAGGTGTGACCCATCAGCGATGACATGGCCTGGAAGAATCATAAATGCATATCATTCAGTGAAAGGAGCCAATCTGAAAAAAGTCACATGTTATATGATTCCAACTCTGCGACATTCCAGAAATGCAGAAACCCATGAAAACAGTAGAAAGATCGGCAGTTGTTGGGATTGTTGGGGGAATGAGTTGAATAGGTGGAGCACAGGGGATGTTTAGGGCAGTGAAACTCCTCTGTGTGATTTGATAATGGTGGACACACGGGGTTTTGTCCACTCGTGCCACACCAAGAGTGAGCCTCACGTAACCTGTGGACTCTGGGCGATGAGAACATGTCATATGGGTTCATTGATTACACCACACACACAGCTCTGGGGGGCGGAGTCTGCTGGTAGGGGAGGCTAGGGAGGCTGTGTGTGGGAGAAATCTGCACTTTCCATTCAATTTTGCTATCAGCCTGCAACTGCCCTAAAAAGTCAGCAGAAGATAGGAGCAGACACTTGACCAAGGAATATATAAGAACGGACAATAAGCACATGAAAAGGTGATGAACATCACGAGTTGTTACGAAGAATGAAAGCACGATGAAACATCACTACGCATCCAACAGAAGGTCTAAGAAATGGCAGGAGAAAAATGGACAGTGCTAAGTGCACGAACATGGCATCAACTGTAAGCCTCTGCGTGCTGCTGGCAGGAACCTGACATGGTATCATCACGTTTGGGAAATAGTTGGACACTTCCTCAGAAATTAGACATACACTTACCATGAGACACACACAACATGGTGAGTCTCGAAAGCTCGATGCTAAGTGAAAGAACCGGAGACCAATGGTATAATTCCATTTATATGACATTCTGGAAAAAGCAAAGCTATAGAGACAGAAATCAGATCAATGGTTGCCAGGAGTTGGCAGGGGGCAGGTGGAGAATGCCTACCCATGACATGAGGGGACATTTAGGGCTTGAGGGGCTGTTCTGTGCTGTGGTTGTAGGGACGACGCAACTATAAATGTGCGTCAACACTCAGGGACTGTGTGCTTCAAGGGGTGATTCTTATTGTTGTAAATGATCCTTCAACAAATCTGATAAAAAATAAAGAGAATTAAAAGAATTACTTTTGGAAGTTAGGTTTGATTTTACCATCTCTGTCCCATGGGACAGAACAATATCAGCTGTCCAGAGCTAAGGGGACAAGGCATGAAGGCCTGAGCCAGGTGTTCGCCATCTGAAAGCAGTCCAGGTGGTTTGAGAGGGAAGTCAGGGCGTGGCCAGATGGTCCAGTGGGCAAGAAGGCACAGACTATCGGTATCCGGACGGGGTGATGGGGGGCCCACTCGGCAATGTCTCTGGGTACTGAACTGCCAGACCCTTAGAGACCTCGCTGGGGACTCCGGTCCTCTCTCTGCACTGGATTAGCTACCTGACTTGTCAACTACATGCAAGTGTCCCCATCAGAGCACTGTGCAGGGCCAGCCTGCAGGTGTGTGCAACGTGGAAGCCTTTCATTTTGTTCAGGTCCAAAGCCATTCCTTACCACTTCAGTCCTCATATAGGCTCCCAGGACCCTGAGATCATGACCCGAGCTGAAGGCAGGTGCTTCACCAACTGAGCCATCCAGGTGCCCCTGCGTTGATGTATTCTTGAAAATCGGCTTCCCCTGCGTGCACTGAGAACTATCCTCGTGCAGGGGTTAAGCGATGTTCATATGCAAACCTCCTCGATGATCTGACAAGTGGCCCTTCACCTTGGACTCTTTTTAAAAACGGTGCAGGAAGAGTTTGTAGAGCTGTATTTAATCTAATGTTGAAATTTTAAAACTGTTACATACCGCCTATTATATTTTTAAAATTCTAAAACCTAAATTTTAATACTTTCTGCTTGTATGAGATAAACCATTCTGCATGGCGTGTGAATAGTGCCTGAGCTTTTAATTGAATGAAGATTTTATGTTCTCCCTCTCGTAGCCTTCTCTGACCCTGCGCCCCACACCCCGCACCACCTAGATTTGCTCACATGCACACTCTGAATTCTTCAGTACGTTTATCGTCTTTTTGGGACCATCAGATTCTCAATTTTGCCCCCGATGGTCCAAGCTGGTTACCAGTGAAGCCCATTCAAGAAAAGTCATACGTTATTACCTAGTAACAATCAAGAAGATGAGTTTTATTTTGCTCATGTTATAAACATCGCATGAGGGTGGGAGAAAACTGCGGCATCTGGCAGGGAGCGGGGCGCAGCGGCAGCCGTACCCCATCAGGCATAAATGCAGAAATGGCTTTTATGAACCCGCTCGTGTGAAGCTTGGGTAGGCAGATTCATGAAATTCGCCGAGATTTGGATTAAATTTAAACCACTCTATACAGCTCTACTTTTGATTAAGGCTGTGTGTGCAGCGAAAACCTCTCATTTGAATAGAACTTGGGTCTTAAAGAACTTTGGATGTGCGCGAATCTAAATTGAGCTCTGAGTTTGATCTCACAACGTACAGTGGGTCGATTTACATTCCGTATTAGACAGGGGAGACGGAGGAGCTAACACGCCGTCCTTTTAGAATTTGAGCTCTGGATCAGAGTTTATTAATATCGGGATGAACACAGAGATGCCTCACTCCATCTGCACTTATTAAATTACAGTCTTAAAGCCTTAAATAGAGGGCGCCAGCAAGACAATCGGAACGAGCAAAGGAGGGAAGAAACTGTGTCCACGTGCAGACACACCTGCCACTCATCCCTAAGAAAAGGGGAGCCTGCCAGGTGACACAGAGTGGCCTTCCGGGGTCCCAGAGGTGAATACTTCGCTTTTTTAAACAGCACCCAAGGACACGTTTTATCATAATACTTTACAGAAAAAAAAAAAGGAAACTCTTTCTGATCTATGCCAACTTAGTATTTTCCCTTTACATAAAATTCTACGTTTCTGTCTGCTGCTGTGCTCTTTTTTTCTGATTATCGGCAGATGTGGACCGAACAGTCTAAGCCTCGGAGCTTATTTTAATATGTTTAAAAGATTCTCATCTTCTTCTCCAGGAGTCGGAGGATAAGAGATGACGTCCTCTGGTCTGTGGCGAGACACAGGCAGTGCGGTGGGCAGGAGCGATTTGGGGCAAACCGCTCTGAGGAGCTGGGGGCCGGTTGCATACAGACATACTGGCCCATGGAAGATTTGTCCCGGGAAGAGGGCCCGGCTCCAGCCTGGTGATGACGTGGATGGTGAGGGAACATAGGAGATTTTGCTCCCCTTGGTGGGCAAACATCGGTTTCCAACCCTTCTCTGTGAAGACATGTTCACTTACCTGCTAACAAGTTTCCACGTGCATGGGAGTCCCTGCTCATGGCCTCCTGGCCCCACTCCCTCTGCCTGCCTCTCTCTGTGTGCCCATGGGTGGCTGGACTGATCCGAGACCCAGGACAGTGCACACTGATGCCATTGTTTGAAGAGACAGAGGCCAAACCCAACACACAGAATAGCCCCCAAATGCACTTAAAGTAAAATAACTGAGTCATCGGAGGACAATAACTCTGTACAGGTGTGTTGCTCCATCATCGTGGAGAAATGATAGCTGGCTGGCCTTGTGACTTCAATCAGGGAAGATGGTTGTGTGAGGCTTATTACCCCAGGACATAACACACAATGTTAATAAATATATATTATAGATATATAAATATATATACATACACATATATTCACAAGTCACTGGTGGCAGATGTTCCATCTCTGGAATTTGTGGTATGGCTTGAGGAAGAGACCCCATTAAATCACATTTTATAAGGAATGAAGTCTTTTTTTTTTTAAGATTTTATTTATTTATTTGACAGAGGGAAAGGGCACAAGCAGGGGGAGCAGCAGAGGGAGAGGGAGAAACAGACTCCCCCATGGAGCAGGGAGCCCGAGGTGGAACTTGATTCCAGGACCCCCGAGATCATGACCTGAGCCAAAGGCAGACATTTAACCCACTGAGCCCCCCAGGCCCCCCAGGAATGGAGTCTTGTAAGCAGCAATTAGTGCTAACACTTGAGAACCCCATGGACTGCTTTATTCCCCTCCTTGTACAGATGCTGTTGCTAATTCCCAGAGAGCCACCTGCTGAGTGGCCCAGTTCCAGAACCCTCAGCTCTCCACCCAGCACACCAAGATGCGGTGTGACCATAAGGCTGTGAAACCATGTTGCGGGAATCCCAAGCCCAACAAACAGGTGGCTCACGGCCACACCGTCTGCAAGGTGGAGTGGCATTCAGAACACCACCCAACAGAAACAGGCTCAGTCCCCCGGCCAGGCTGTGAAATCCCCCGAACCCACATTGTCATGGACCGTGTGGGCCACTCTGAAATCCAGGCTGTGGAATAATCGGTGAGCGACAGGGTTTGTGCTAGGACAGGAATCTGAAGTGCAGAGTGTTGTGGTAGCGCAGCCCCAGTTGGTCACCCCAGGCCCGGCTTCCAGACCCACCTCTTGAGCTCACTGTTGATCATGGGGTCAACTTGCCCACATGTCAGTTTTCTCATTTGGACCTGGAGAGGCCTGTATTAGTAGGTTCTAGCAATATCTTTCAAAGTTTGTTTTCCTGACGACTCATCAATTTCTGCTACTCAACAGTGTGCATGTGTGATGTGAACAATGCACCCATTTCAGCATCACCTCTTTGGACCTGAAGTGCTTGCCCATTTTCATATTATTATTCACAATAATACAAAGACTTTAATTGTCTTTATTGCTTCACATTTTCCCCACAACTGGACAGTGGGCTTTTCTGGAGGGTGTGGGGTATCCCGAGAGGTTAAATACGGGAGCAGAGTGGAAATCTGGCTGTCTTCTATTAAGCCAGACATGGAAAAAGATTTGCAAAAGTGTAAAACTATGCCACCCTTGTGATGAATTATTTTATCGTTTGTTTGGAAAATACAGTTATTTTCATAAAAATACATGATATATGTTAACATGCCATGGTTTCATTTTTAAATTAATATGTGGATATTTAATATGTTTCTAAATTTTAATTTCTAATATAATGAATGTTAATAGATTAAATCCATAGAAACAAAAGCTCTTTGGGGTTTTCAATAATTTTTAAGAATATGAAAAGGTGCTGAGTTCCCAAATTAAGAGGACCACTGGGCTAGTGAATGCATAATATTTTTTTATTAATCTAACCAAAACCACAGATTTCATGAAGAAAATCAAATGAAATAAGGAGCACACCATACCTTATTGGTGAATAATACTTATATTACGTTATTAAAGTTTAATAACATTGAATGCAGGAGATGTTTGTTTCCGGTTAAGGGTACACTTGTCCTTTTGCCTTATAGCTAGATATTATTACAATGCAATGATAGAAATATATATTCAGGAATGATTTGTATTGGCTAACATACCACTAAATACATGCCAAAATAATTTGTGTTTTAATGTGTAATTATAAAGGGAATCTTAAAAGTTTACTGACAAAGGACACCACCTAATATTTGATCAAAAGGAAAGAATGTTTAATGTGAAATAAAATGTAGAACAAAAACTTTAGAAATGTTTGGTTTTCTTTCTTTTAAGATTTTATTTTTTTTATTCATGAGAGACAGAGAGAGAGGCAGAGACACAGGCAGAGGGAGAAGCAGGCTCACTGCAGGGAACCTGATGCAGTACTCGATCCCAGGACCCTGGGATCATCCCTGAGCCGAAGGCAGATGCTCAACCAACGAGCCACCCAGGTGCCCCAAAATGTTTGATTTTCTTAAAAAAGAAAAAAAAAACTGAGCAGATATGGCCAGTCTGCAGGGAAGAGAGTGGAACAGAACTGGAGAAAGAGAGAGAGAGAGAGAGAGAGAGAGGAGCCCTGGGCATCTGCACAGGGTCCGAGTGAGGGCGGAGTGGGGAGAGCCTAGAGGGGACTGCAGCCCTGTGTCTGCAGGCCCGGCTGTGCCTCTATCAGTGGGTCTGGACACTGCCTCTGTGGGCTCCCAGGTAGGTCTCAGTCCTGATTTGCAGTTACTCCAGAGCATTCGAGAGTCCTCAGGCCAGGGGGCACAGGAACCTGCCTGCACATGTGACACACACCTAGCTTTGTGTTCTTCACGTAAGGTAAAGTGTGGGCATGGAGGGGAGACAGGAAAGCAGGGTCAGGGGAGGCAGCAGGACAAGGAGAAGAGGAGAAGGGAACAGAAAGGACAGGAGGGGACGGAGGGAGGGACGGAGGGAGGGACGGAGAGAGAGACGGGGATGTTGAGAGGAGAGAGAGTGTCCTGCCTCAGCTGACTGCCCTGGGAAGAGACTGAAGCAGAAAACCAGGCATTGGAGCACGTTCTTGGCAGTCAAATGATCCCTAACCCGCTTTTCCTTCAGCTGAGCATCATCTTATTCCAGTGAGTGTTTGCGAGCTGTTGCTCTCCTTGCTCGGGGTTGGCCCTGTGTTCAGTAGACAGGATTGTCCAGTGTCTGCCCCTTTCTGGACCGTCCAGATCACTCTGGGGCTTGGAGACTCATTCAGGACTTTCCCCAAAGGCCAGGGAGACACTGGGGTGTGGCCACATGCTCTCCATCGGGCGGCCAAGGACTCTCGGGCCACTGCAGAGAGCCCTCGGGGTCCTGCCATCAGTGAGATGCTCGGAAATGTGGGGGGGCACCCTATGGAAGGTTTGCTAAGAGATGGGCCTTGCTAGAAACCCTGTGGCCCAGGCAATGGACGTAAACCCCTGATGGGGCTGCTGCTGGGACCAGGAGACCCGAGGGACACATGCTATTCTCTGAGGGTCTTGGGGTCCTGGCAGCTGAGAAGAGGCTAAAAGGGACAGGAATGAACCCAGACCTACCTGCCCTGCCCATGCCCCTGGCCTACCTGCCTCCAGCCCACGTGCCCCTACCCACCTACCCCCACCTGAGCCCCACCCTCTTCACACCTGCCGTCGTGATTTCTATGCCCCCGTCCACCCATCTTTCTAGACTATTCCACCAGTAGAAGATCTCTGCCAACCTCCCCAGTGCAGGAGGCCAAGACAAGGCCTCACCCCCACTCCAATTTCCCTGAACCTCGGGAGTCAGCAGAGTGGTCACCTCCTCTCACCTGACACGCGTGGACAAGAGCAGTGCCCACACTCTGCTGCAGTGCAGGTGCATGTCTTCCTGCCCTCTCCCCCGGGGATGCTAGGCTCTGGTAAGAGGGCCCTGCAATAGTCTGGTTTGTTCTAGTTCAGCTGAGCCTGGCAGGTGGAGGGCACACCCAGCCCTGGGAAGCCACTGGGGCTGGGCCACCAAGGTCTCCATCAAGCTACTGGCACCTCTTCCACCTTCCTGCTCTACCTTGTGGAAGCTGAGTGGCCACTGGCCAGTTCTAGAGGCTCCACCCCCCGTATGATCATGGCCTCCCATGGCCTGCAGGACCCCAGGTGGGATGCCAGCTGGAATGAGAGAGGAGCCATGGCAATGGGGAAGCTGAGGGAAGGGGGGCCGGGAACCGTGAGCACCCCAGGGACTGCTCCAAGGGCATGGAGAATGCCCACAGAAAATTCAGGGTGGGGATGACGGGGTCAGAAGCAATGGAGCACTCAAGGACGGAGGTAGACACAGGCAGAGGATCATCCCGTGGAGTGCCCAGTGTCATTGGGAGAGGGTGCTGGCTGGAGCCACTCGTGGGTACGGACCTGGTGAGGAGCCACGGGTGCCCCCGGATGCAGCTGTGTACATGGGTGCAGACAGCACACAGAGGCCTGAGTCAGAAAACGTTGACATTGGGGTCAGGCCTTCCTACACACCATAGGGCTATCTGCTCCCGCCTGCACCTGGGGATCTCCTACCACACAGGTCAGTGACACACTTGCTCTGCAGTGGGTGCCAGGTCTCCCATCTACTGAGGAAACACCATGGAAGGTCTGGGGGCGCCCAGACATGGGGAGCAGAGCGCACCGAGGATGGGTGCCTAATCTCAGGCAAATAGATGGTCCACGTCACCTCCCTCCTCTACGGTGGGTCTGCTCAGTGGGGTGGCAGGGATCCCTTTAAATTTCTGTGTGAGTGTGAATAAGTGTGCGTGTGATGCCGCCCCCAGAGCAGATGGGCCTCTTGCTCTTTCCTACAGGCTTTCTTAGCAGGACTTGAAGGGCTATGATGTCAACATGTTACTATAATTACATGCCCTGAGTATTTCTCATTAAGCTTTGACGAACGCTTGCCAAATTCAGGATATTTTCAGGATATTTTGTCTAAAATTGCTTACCTTCGGGCCTCAGGTGGTCTCTGAGCATTTAATTTAAAATAACAAGGCAGTGTCCTCATGTTGAACATTTGCCTTAGAGAAAGAGAGAGTATACAGCTCCGACCACTCCAGCCTGTCCCAGACTGGGGTCTGTTGCTTCTTGTTTCAGAGACCAGTGAGCTGGTGGGCACAGCATGTGGCAAAGGGAGCCGGGATGTGGGTAGATTCCCACCCAGGAGGGAGCTCTGCGTGGTAGAGATCCCAGGCTGGGGACGTAGGTCAGTGTACGGCAGCCTCTGTGTGCATCTCCATGTCATGGGGCCCACCAGGCAGGTACCATGTAAGGTACGTCCACAACCCTTACTGGGCTTCTCAATTTGGGTTAGTGTGGCCCTTCAAAATCCCGACCCAGGAGAACACAAAACCACACCACACAAAACCTTGTTTGTGGAGACCCTAGTGCAGCCTCGAAACTCATGTTCTGCTCTGGGAGAGCTGGGGAGGGGCTGGAGATGGGGGAGGGTGTTGCTAAACATCTGGTGGAAGCAATTTCATTGCCCAAGATTAACATCTGTTGCTTAAGCATGAACATATAGTGGCTGGAAATGTAATAAGATTCATGGTTCTGTTTTAAGTAGATTAATTTTGTAATATTTGCTTTTCACCCCGTGCATTTAATATTCAGATTTAGTCTTGGGAACTGCCACATAAAATAACTCTTACGACTCAGCCAATGGGGCCATGTGACATGCTGCCTGGCCAGACACCACTCGTCCTCTGTTTTCTGCGGGCCGCCTGCCCCACATAGACACCTCATGGAATGGACAGGCTCAGCTTTGCTGCTCATCTTCCAGTATTTGCCTCCAGCCTGTAATCCTGGGGAGGACACGCATCCACTGTAGTGACTGTGGATGCAAGCTCTCTAAGGACATATCTCTAAGACACAGTACAGGTACCTGAAATTATATATTGGTCACTGTAAAAAAGGTAAAATCACTCACCTTCTGTATTATTCTGCTCAGCAGCCTTAACAAAATCCCAGGGAGTGAGGGCTTAAAGCACAGACACATGTCTTCCCACAGATCTGGAGGCTGGACGTCCAAGATCAAGGTGGCAACAGGGTCGATTTGTCCCCTTGGTATGTAGATACCCTTTTCTCCCAGTGTCTTCGTGGGGTTGTCCCCTGTGTGGGTCTGTGCCCTGATTTCCTCTTCCTACAAAGATGCTGGTTAGATTGAATTATAACCCACCTTAAAGGCTTCATTTTACTTGCATCACCTCTTCAAAGCCCCTGACTCCAAACACAGTGACATCCCAAGGCCCTGGGATTGGGATGCCAACATATGGATTTGGGGGACATAATTCCTCCCAGACCACCCTCCTCTAAGACCAAAACCAGATCCCTGAAGGACAGCCACTGATTGTGTTCTTGCATAATCCCAACACTGATGGAGTTTTATTTCTATTAGAAGCTGCTTGTTGGTGTAGAGCAATGAAACCACATTGCCAGGTCAACTTGGTCTCCTCTGCTTAAAACTTATTTAACAGTGCAGGTCTAAGGGTAACAGAATGGACAAGGAAATGTGTGGTGCTGGTCTTCTCTTGCAAGGAACACCTGATATAAGCGGAAGGCAGCAGCTGTCACTTTTTATTACTAATTAAGCTATTTTTTTATTTATTTACTTATTTATCTTAAGCTATCTTTTAAGTAACAAGATTCTGTAACTCCCTTCAGCGTTTCAGTTGTTCAGCTATAAAACGTCTCAAATGGAGCTTGGATCACACTGAATACTGGAAGGTGAAGAGTTCTAAAACCAAAGAATTCTACATGTGTTAACTTGGTGTCTGGCTTCTCAGAACTTGTAGTTGACAGTATCTTGTGGGTTTGGTAGCAAATATGTCCCTGAAAACTTGGACACCCAAAATTACACAACAGCTGGCCTCTCTCCTGCGGATCATACAAAGAGTGGGCCCATCGAGAAAAGCATGGCACGGGCTCCTGTGTGGCACTTCTCTGCAAAAATGACAATTTCACCCTCAGGTAATCGAGACTTTCATTTCAGGATTTCTTAAATTGAAATGTTGTGATGTCTTTCCTTCTCTCAGTCCATGCAAAGGTGAGATAGAAGCTAAGGAAAATCTCTGCCTCAAAAGGATAACTCATCAAATTTAAATTTGCAACTTTGGATTTTCTGGCCTCTTGGTAAAGGATCAGGCCACATGTGATATCTCACGATTAAGAGCTGGGAAGCTTGTGATAAAATAAAACGATGTGTGGGTGCAGGATGCAGGGTTTGGGTGTGGTGCAGGATGAGTGGAGACCCCCTGGATAGCACCCAGCCTGGACCACAATATGCCCCCTGTCACGGCTGCCATTTTGTCCACTCCTTCAAACTTTCTGGAAGAAAAAACATGACTGTAACTTTGTTTATCATAATTGTTCCCGCCTGCCAAACACAAATAACATAAATATTCTAATGTGAGTGTGCTTCTGTGTGAAGTAGAAGCAGTTCCTTGCCCAAGGCTAGGTGTGCTTGTAGGGAACAGTTGGTGGCAAAGGAACGGTGGCAGGACATGGGAGAGGTGTCTCACTGCCCCTCTAACACATGCTGGAAGTCGAGTTCACACATTAAACTAGGAAGCTGAGACGTGTTCAGTGCTGAAGGTGTGTTAGAAACATGGGCCAGTCCGCAGATGTGTGTCTTCCTCTGGATGTGGCTCCAGGAATGAGGTGGCCTAGGGCCTGCCGAGCTCACCATCACCCTCCAACACACACACTCATCACACCCGGGCCTTCTCCCTGCCATCCTTAAATGCATGCAAATGCATTCTTTCTTTCTTTTTTTTCCCCAGAAAGGATGCTGTCCAAATAAAAGGAAGCAAACAAGAAAAAAATTAACACCTCCCCCCACCCCTCTCAACCTGGTTGAAGTCATTTGGGTCTTTACTGTTGGCGAGCCAGCTGCCTTCCGTGGCTGTCTGGTCTGCATGTATAAACTTAACCTGATCACCATCTGAAGAATTTATGAATTATGCTTAATAATCAGCTTTAGGCACTTCTGAGGAAGGAATCGCATTTTGAAGCTACAAAGGTCCTCCAAATAGCTCCTGGGAAATGACCCTGCATCCCATTAAATGCAAGAAAAACTCGCTACCGCAGGCCTGGTGTCAGAGCTGAACCACTTCACTCTCCACTCTTCAAAATGTCAAGGAGCCCTCCACTTAAACGCTCGATTAATCTGAAAGGGCCAGGACAAACAGCTTCTCGGGGAAGGAAAAAATACATTTTTTCCTTTAAAAAACTTTTTCTTTGCACTTAAGAAAAAACAACAACAACATACATCTCCTTTTCCCCTTATATTCATTATTTTCTGTCTTTAAAAAGGTTTTTATCTGACTTTTATCTCCTCCATATGCCCATGGCAAACACCAGCATCTTCTTCCCATTTTACAAATCTGCCCAGGAATAGGCTTTATCTGACTCACACCACCTTACTATTTTCCTATTTAAATGGTTGATGCAGAATCAAAGTCAAATGTGAAGGTCAGAAAAATGGTTTTTGGAGCATTGTGATCTCAGACACAAATACGGCTCAGCGGTATCCTGGGCAAAGGAACTACCAGCCTTTCCGAAAGTCAACAAAAAAGAAACATGTGCCTCTTGTCCATATTTACAACCTAGACTCGGAGTGCTTTGGATTCTTGACTTGCTTTGTCCCTAATTATTATAAATAGGAATATATAATTATTTCATTTCATGGCATGTGTAATTTTTATTGATAATATTAATAATTCATTTGCTATGCTTATTATAATTAATAAATTACAATAATCACTCAGGCAATTTGGATTTTAAATTAAACTGGGTCCCAAAGAGTCTAAAAAATAGGCATTTTATTTGGAAGGCAGCTATGCTCACCACTATACCACCAACACTAGGCATTTTATTTGGAAAGCATTATAGAATCTCTGTGATTCCTGTAATGAAAGCCATCATTATACAATCATGATATCCCAGACAACAGGCAAGTTCCTAAGTATTTATGACTTTGATCTGGGAATTATGTTGTTTAAAATTGTCTAAATGTTTAGGTAAAATGAAAATGTGCCCAGTGCCAAAAAGAGTGTGATAATTCAGTTTTTATTTCTCTTGTGATACGGCTATGTCCTTCAGAACTCAGCATGTTGGGTGTGTCTTGGATGCAGGTTTGCATTAGTTGGTTTTGGTGAGTTCTGAGGCTTCTGGAGCTTTCTTGCCTGGGACATCAGTGCCTCTTCCCTCAGGTGTGGGTGGAGGCCAACCTGGTCCCTAGGAACCTCTCACACTTTTAGACCTTCTAGTCATTTTCATTTTTGAAGCTTACTCCAAACTTTCCTAAAATGATATATATGTCAAGTGTTCTTACCACACATAAAAACAAAAAAAAGTAAAACAAACAAACCAAACCAAACCAAAGGAACAGAGGGGCCCTGGATAGTCTAGGAGGTGCTGGGTATGTCCCCTTCCTTGATTGTGGGGCTGGTATCATGAGTCTGTGTGCCTACATACAAGTTCATCAAAGGTTTGTATGAAATGTTTGCAGTGCTTTATATGTCAAGTTTGTCTCAAGAAAACTAAGAAAATTTTAAAAATACATGACCTGCATCAGGGACCACAGTTCAGGCAGCAACTTATACCACTGAGTCAGTAAAAGAATAGCACCTCAACCCCATTTGAGACCAGAGTGGGTCTCTTGGTTTGCATCCCCCTGGTGAGAACCCAGCTCGATGCAGAGGGATGTGTCCTGAAGACTCGGCAGGGGTGGGGGGGCTTCCACAGTGTGCACCACATGTCAGCCAGAGCCTGCGCCCAGGGCTCCCAGCAGAGGACTTCTTTCCGGCCTGCAGCCTCCCATAGCTCTCCACACACCACTCTGAAATTCTTTGTGCAGTGAAACAACCCTCAGCAAACTCCTCTTCCATTCACTGTGCTGTGTGCTGTGCTGCTGGGGTGAGTGTCAGCTCCCAGGGCTGGCAGCCTGGAAAGGAGGGAATATCCATGCCCTGGAAGGGGCTGCTAAGACCAGTTGACCTTGTTGACTGTCCCCTGGGTGGGGAGCAAAGAGGCAGTAAGTCCCAGGGGATAGGCTCAGAATCCTGAGTTCCTCATTGGGGACTCTCACTAGGTCCTCCAGAGCCCAGGATGGAGGCTGGCCCTCTCTCTGCAGGTCAGCCTCCCCACCTGGTGGGCAACAGAGAGCCTGCCTGAATGGTGACAGTGACCCCATGCCCTTGGCCTGGCCACGTGGTTTGCAGCCTGGATTTCCCAGCCTCCTCTCTGCCCACAGCCATGCAGAGGAGCCAGGTGTCTCCCGTGGGGCTGTAGTGTTATAGGAGGTGTTTCCATTCAAGGGCAGCCTGTCGCACACAAGGATGAGAGGCCCTTTGTTAACCTAGCTCTGATTTAATTGGTTCTCTTCTGGGATGCACAAGATTGGGGCCCTCCATGCATGTTTGAGATTTTATTAACATGAGTTGGATTGTGGTTTCTGTGCAAGTGGCTGCAATGTCCTTTTCTTCAGAGATTAAATCGCTTATAGGAACATCACAGGGACATTGGTTTCCCGTGTCTCACTCTCTGACTTAATAGCAACAGGACAGTGAATAGAGAGCTTGAACCTTACCTTGACAAGGTGCATTTCTATATAGTAACAAGCCCAGCCCTGTGATGCCAACCTCGGGGGTGGGGGTGGTTCCCCTGGTCCCTGCATCGGGTGGAAGAGATGTGCCATCTTCATCATAAAATGAACAACCCATCTTCCCTGATTGAGACAGAACTCAGCCTGGCCGGTTTGTCAGTGGACAGAGGTCCAGGAAGTATGTTAGAGGTTTGCATCCCTGGTGATGAAGGCCCCTCCTAGGCCTGTCACCTGTGACCCCACGAGCAGCCTCCCTGCGTGGCCAAGCATGGGGACGCCCTGAGATATGGGTACACAGGGGGACAGGGGCCAGATTGCTCTGACAACAGAATGCTGACCCATGAGCTCTGAAGAACTGACCAGAGCCCGAGAGCTCAGGGTTCTGCCCATGACTGTGGCTTGCCTCACTTGCCAGATTTTCGACCCCATTTCCAGGTGAGGAGCACTCAGAGAAAACAAATAATATACTGCCCTGGAGAAACAGAGCGCCTTGCTCCCAGGCAGCTGCCCAGCCTCCCAGCCATGGTCTCCTTTCTCACCACGACACTGTCCCCCTGCCAGGCTGGCCTTGGTCCCCCTCAGCAGAGCAAGCTCCATGGAAATAGCGGTGCTTGCCCTCATTTGGGCGGTGATGATTTCAGCTGCCAGGGAGACCACACTCAGCAGACGCACAGCGTGGGTACCCACATAGCCAGCATGAAACCAGCCTTTCTAACAACTGCCTGCCTCACGCCCTTTGCTCTTGCACTTCCAGAAACAGGGATGGTACAGGGGCAGCAGAGTCGATGCTCCTGGAGCACCCAGGACTCATGGTGTTTGATCCACGCAGGTAGCACATGTGACCTGGTCTGAATTACCCACCGTGCTAAGAGCTAAGTGCCATCTGGAGAGAGGTGTCTTCCAGGCTCTGTCCATGGATGGACAGCACCAGACCACGACTGTCTGTTCTCTGTGATTCATTCGTTGGTCTCAAGACTTCCTGAAATTTCCACTTTCCCTTCTTTGGCTTCTGGGCTGATTCAGAGTCAAGTCCATGCCCTCTTCCTTCCAGAAGACAGGACAGCTGGCCCAAGGTCCTGCAGGGGATATCATGTGGCACTCACTGTGGAAGCCCTGCCATACCCTGAGTCTCAGGACACATCACTTCTGCACCCACCCTGGTGTGTCACAGACCCTTGCCTGCCATGCACCAGCCCAGGATAATGGGTCCCCTGTTAATGTGACCTGAGTAACTAGGATCTTCGTGCCCTATGATGTTGCTAGATCAGGACATGGTTCTTCTTGCCATAAGACTGGAGACTGTTACTATTTTCAAAGTCACCCTGGGCTGTTGACCCAAATTATCTGAGGGGAACCAAAATCAGCAGACCATTTCCCATGAAATTTAAAATCCCTGTCCTCGATCTGAGTCTCAGTAAGAGCTTCCTTTCTTACTTCAGCTGCATGTTATCTTGTGTTGAAATCAAATATTTATGGTATCTCCTATATAGGGGAACTGGTTGCCCTGTGAAATGTCAAAAAACAAAACAAGCCATAAAGTTTAGTGGGTGTAGAGCCCATCCCAGTACCTCTGAGGGAGTCTATCAGAATAGATGTCCCAGGGAAGGAAGGCATCCTGTGAGGTAGAAGGCCACAGCTGTCCATGCCCATCTGATGCATAGAATCTTCAAGTCATATATCTGCACCCCTTCCCTGACTGCCTTCTTGCATTTTGATTCTAATTTGGCTGCTCGTATCATTTCCCATAGGGGGAGAAGAGTTGTTTAGAGCAGAGTCGGCTGGGTCCCATTAACAATGACACTCTCAACAATGACTTAAGAATCTATGTGGGAGTTATGAATTTGTCTCTTGAGTGAGGTTGGCTCAAGTGAATTTGCTCCTAGAATATGGCTCTGTTCTTGGAGGTAGTGATGAGATCACACTCCCTCTGTCTTATTGCTGCCCGTATGTCTCCTTGGAGCCATTCTCTCCTGAAGACCATGCCACTTGCCACTCACCTTAGCCTTCTTCTCCTTTCCACAGAAGCACTGATCTTGAGAAATGGAATAGTATTTTATGACTAGAGCTTGCTTTCTGGTCACTGGCAAGCTGAAGGAGAGAAGGTCAATGTGTCCTCTATACTTCTGCAAGTGTCTTATCTCCAGGAGATTCACACAGTTAGATCACTTCTTTCTTCTCTTTCCCTCAACCAGAAGTGATTGGCTCACCTTATCAATTCACTGTAGGTTAATGGACTTCCATAAGGGCTAACCTTTCTATACACAGCCACTGCCTGATATTTCTTAATTATTTTTCTTTGAGAATCACTGATTCCTTTATTTCTTATGTCCTGTTCACAGGAAGCACATAGAATATTGATTTTAATCTCTGGAGTTTGCTTTCTCTCTCTCTCTCTCTCTCTCTCTCTCTCTCTCTCTCATTGTCTCTCCTTCCCTCATTCTCTATCTCTTAGGAGAGTTGTTCCAGGTCAGACAGACCTGAGTTTGGGTCCCTGTTCTGCCACTAACTTGACATGTAAATTTGAGCAGTTCACCAGGCCTGTCCAACTTCATTCTCCAGGTCTGTAACATTTGGATAATGGAGCCTACCTCATTGGTTTATGACATCAAAACTAAGTGATCCCATCTGAAAAGCATCAAAGGCCTGACACACCCTGGCTCTGCTCCCACCCAGGGCCAGTGCATACTTTTTGCAGGTTGTGGGAGACATTGTATGAGGGAAGGAGGGGTGCAATTTAGTCCACTGGTCAAACCTTGACCCTTCCCAATCCACGAGAGCAGCATTATGAGCTAGTCATAGACCTGAATTCCCACTAATTTTCCAACATATATTTTAAGGAAACTATATACAAGATCCTCCTCTCCACCCTCACTTGGTATTATAATTCATTTCTAACAAAAGACATTCTTCTAAATGCTAAAAAAGATTCTATTTCCAAATATTGAACACGAGAAAAATTATAGCATATGACACATCAATCTGAAACCTATAACTAATATTATAAAACACAACAGAAACACAATTAAGCTATCATATTAGGCTATAAAATGCTTAAAACATTGTTTCTTGGTGTCCGATTAATATGTTAACTGCTGCTTACTTGCAGTGATATCTCCTTTACTTATTATAACCAATTTTCTGAGTTAGCTCACTTTTTCTCAATAATTTTTTAACTATTTTTTTCAAACAAGAAAGAGGCAAAAGTAAGATCTAACTACAAGATGCACAGTGGGAATGCAGTCAGTATAGATGCATGAAGAGAGAGTCTCACCCCGAGATGCAGTGATGCCTTTCAGCACAGGTATATCTAAGAATGCGTACCTTCTTCTATAACCACAGCACATTTTTCAAAGACTAAACGTGATGTTGCTGAATGACTAATTGTCTCATGAAAGTAGCTCAATAGTTTTCTAACACACTGTTTTGTTAAAAATATTTATTGAGATTTGGGAATGTCATTATAAAATGTTCTTATTTTATCACTGGGCAGAAAATATCTAATTAAAAATGTATATATTATAAGATGTTGAGTCTCTGATATCAAGGGGCAACCTCCATGAAAAATATTAAGCAGTATTTATCAGCTCACTTCGTCCATGCTTCTCTTCAATATTTATTAACAAATTCATTCATCGGAACCTACATTTAACAAGTAATTATTAGATGGCTTCTCTCTCTCTCATGTGGGTTAGAAATAGAGCATTGAGAAAGATATAAATATAGGCCCTGCTTTTATAAAGTTTGTACTGTATGAAGAAAAGGGGAAAAAAGTTAAAATATTTTCAAAATGTACTTCTTATAAATTTTGCAAAATAAAAGACTAAGTTTATTTCTACTAAAGTTATACAAATATATATATATATTTGTATATATCTTTGAAGTAATAGTGAAACAATCTAAAGATGCCAAAAATTAATAATCTCTTTCTCTTTATCTCTTTCTTAGTTTGATTGTTAAATTGGTTGTGAGTGCATTTCTATTCACATCTGGAGCATATACTCTATATTTCATGCCATGTTCCTATAAAATACATGCATACATATAAGAAAACAATATACAAAATCATTCATATTTGTGCATTCACATATATACATAAGACTTATCCTTTTAAAATTTGGCAATATGTAGTCTGATTCACATTCAAAGGGGATTTAGATTATTTAAAAATGCATATTGGGCACAGTAACCAAATACAAACATTTTTAAAAAGAAATATAAGATAGATAAAATGCCAAGATTTGTTAAAAGAGGAAATGAAATGAAATCATATTATGTTCAACTAAACCAGAGAGAATAGAAAAAGAGGGGAAGAAATGAACAAAGTACAGATAGAGTAAATGACAATAATGACATATTTGGGAAAAATCAATCCAATTACTGTGATTACCACTTTAAATGTGAATAGTCTAAATAGATGAATTAAAGACAGAGATTATCATAATGGATTTAAAAAGTGGTTTTAAAGAACTCTTTTTTTTTTTTTTTTGTCTCAAGAAATCACCTTTAAATGTAGCTATAGCAAAATTAAAAGAATGGAGAAAGATAAGCCAGGCTAGCACTAATGAAAAGAAAGTTAGAGAAGCTGTATTAATTATAACCAAAGAAGATTTGAGAACAAAGGTATTTATCAAGGATAAAGAGGTAAATTACACAACGATAAAGGGGTCAATCCTGCATCTGAATGCACATGACAGCAGGATATCAAGACACATAAAGCAAAACAAATTGCACTAAAAAGAGGAGTAGTTGCAAGTACATTCACCTGGGGATTTTTACACTTCTCTGTCATAAGGAAATAGATCAAAGCAGAAAGAAAACCTGTCAGGATACACATGATGTAAACAGCATTATTAGTCCACTTTTCTTAATTGACTTTCATAGAATGCCCCATCCAACAGCAGCAGAATACACATTCTTCTCCAGCTGATGTGGATCATTCACCATGATAAACCACATTCTATGTCACAAGCATACATTAACAAATTTAAAATACTGTAAATCTACAATGTTCTCAGAGCACATGGAATCAAATTAGAAATAAATATGAGAAAAATGTTTGGAACTCTCCAATTATTATTAACAATTTAATAATGCCTGTCAAAGTAATGTATGGGTCAAGTAAGAAATCTTAACAGCAATGAAAAATATATTTTGAGCTAAATAAGTATGAAGATACAATGAACAAAGTGTGTGGGATGACACAAAAGCAGTGCTTAGAGAGAATTTGATACACTATGTCTACTTATACATCTATGTCTTTCATCTACCTATCATCTGCCATTCCCCCCACTCACCTATCTTTTTTTTTAAAGATTACATTTATTTATTTATTTATTCATTTTATTCATGAGAGACACACACAGAGAGAGGTAGAAACACAGGCAGAGGGAGAAGCAGGCTCCCAGCAGGGAGCCCAATGTGGGACTCAATCCTGGGACTCCAGGATCACACCCTGAGCTGAAGGCAGATGCTTAACCGCTGAGCCACCCAGGCATCTCATCCCTACTCACCTATCGACACTAGAAAAGATGATATAAAAACTAAACTAAACTTAAATTAAGCCTTAATTTTAGGAATCTAAGGGAATCATTTTAGGAATGTGAAATTTAGGAATCTAAAAAAAGCAAAAGAAACAGAATAATAAAAATCAAAGCAGAAATCAATGAAACTGAAAACAGGAAAACAGGGATGCCTGGGTGGCTCAGTGGTTGAGCATCTGCCTTCAGTTCAGGGCATGATCCTGGAGTCCTGGGATAGAGTCCCATATTGAGCTCCTTGCACGGAGCCTGCTTCTCCTGTCTCTGCCTCTCTCTCTCTGCCTCTCTCTGTGTCTCTCATGAATAAATAAATAAAGTCTTAAAAAAAAAAGAAAACAGGAAGACAATAGAGAAAAACAATACAATTTAAATATTCCTTGAAAAGACTAATAAAGCTTATACTGCATCACAAACAAATGGGATTTATTCTAGATGTGCAAGGCTGGTTCAACATTCAAACATCAATTAATACGATCCACAAAAGCAATAGATGAGAGTGGCAAAATCACATAATCATGCCAATTAATGTGGAGAAAGCATTTGCCAAAACCTCACATCCATTGAAGGTGAAACTTCTAAGCATGCCAAGAAAGAAGAGAACTTCCTCAACCTGATGAAGGACACCTGCAAACCCTGAAAAACAACAACAATCACAATACAAATCCAACTGGTTTCATACTTAATGGTGAGATGTTGGACTATTCCCCCTAATGTCAGAAATAAGCAAGAGTATCCTCTTTTACACCTTCTAGGTACTGAAGTTGTTAGCTAATACAATACAGAAATAAAAAAGTATACAGATGTGAAAGGAAAACAACAAAACTGGTTTCATTTTCAGATGACATGACTGATTTTTTAAAACCTCCCAAATTTAACAAAAAACTCCTGGAACTGATAAGTGAATGTAACAAAGTCAAAATGCATTAGTCCACTGTTTCCCTATATGACAGCAGTGAATAATTGGAATTTTAAGTTAAAAGGCAATACTATTTACAATGGCACCAAAAAGGAGAATACTTAGGTATAAAATGATCAAAATATGTATGTTGAAAACTATATAAAACACTAATGAAATAAAGCAAAGGAGATCTAGGTAAATGGAGAGCTACTTTGTGTTCATGGATAGGGAGTTTCAATTTTGTCAGTTCTTCCCAAACTGATATATAGATTCAATACCATTGTGATCCCAATAAAAATGTCTGCACACTAGTGGATATATATCAACAAACTCATTCTAAAGTTTATATGGAAAGACAGTATATCAAAAATAGTCAACATGATACTGAAGAAACATAAAAATATTTGAGTCTTCTCATGACCCACACCATCTGATCTCAAGGCTTATTATAAAGCAACAGTAAGCAAGAAAGCCTGTACCAGTAAGAGTGGACAACAGATCAATGGAACTTAAGAGAGAACCAAGCAATGGCCCATGAAATTATATTCAACTGATTTTTGATATAAGCACGAAGGCAATTCAATGGAGAAAGGATAACCTTTTCTATAAATGAGACTGGAACAACTGAACATTATAGGCAAAGAAAAAGAAAAATAACTGCAAATAGAATCTACACATTTCACAAAAATTGACTCCAAATGGATGATGCACTTGGGTGTAAAATGTAAAAGTCTAACATTTCTAAAAGAAAAAAAAATAGAAACCACATCTGACTCAGAGCTTGGTGTGATGTTTTTTTAGACATAAACAACAAAAAAACCACCCACAAAAAAATTCTAAGTTAGAATTAATTTTAATAAATTCATTAAATTGAATAAAATTTGTTAAAGCTAAACATTTTTGTTCTACAAAAGACACTGCTGTGAGAAAGTAAAGGGAAAGCCACAAACTGGAACTATTTGCAAGACACATATCTGATGGAGGATGTGTATCCAAAATATATACAGAAGTTTTAAAATTCAAAGCTTAAAAAAACAAACAAAAACAGGCAGGCTGTATGAACAGAAACTTCACCAGAGGACACAGACAGATAGGAAGGAAGCATAGGAGGAGATTCTCAATGTCTTAAGTCCTCAGGGGATTGAAAGTTACCACGACACCCCTATCAGAACCTCTCAAATCCCGAAATGGGGAGAATGCCAGAGTTGCTGGTAGGATGTGGAGCAGTGGGAACTCTCATTCATCTGGTGAGAATGAAAAATGGCACAGCTACTTAGAAGGCAGTCTGCTGGTTTCTTTCAAAGTTAACCATTATTGCCATGCAACCCAGCAGTCACACTTCTAGGAATTTATCCAACTGATTTGAAAACTTGTGTTCATACAAATGCCTACATAGAAATGCGTATAGCAGCTTTGATTGTAATTGTTAAAAACTGGAAACAAGCAAGGTGTTTTCAATACATGAATGAATACACGAATTGTGTTTTTTCCAAACAAAGAAATATCATTTGGCAACAACAACAAAGTAAGTTATCAAGTCATGTGAAGACACGATGATTCTTAAGTTCATGTGGCTTAGTAAAAGAAGGAAGACTGAAAAATGGCACATGCTGAATAATTTCATTTGAATGACATTTTGAATAAAGTGACTTATAGAGATAGAAATTGGATGGAAAACAAATGCTTGGTTGCCAAGTATTCCAGAAGTGGGAGGGTCACATACGTGAAGACAAGGGGATTGTTTTTAAACAAAAATCATACATATTCTGTATCATATTGTAATGGTGGACACATGACATTATGCATTTAACAAAACCTGTAGAACTTCATAGAATTTCACAGGAAGGAGTAAACCTTAATGAGTATTCTTCTTGGTAATCCATAAGATCAATTTTATCATGAGGAAAACATCAACAAATCCTAGTAGGAGGGCATTCCACAAACTGTCTGACCAGTCCTCCTCAAAACTGTCAAGGTCATCAAAAATAAGGACAGTCTGTCTGAGAAGCCATTGCGCCCAAGGGGAGCTTAAAGAGACAAGAAGACTAAAGAAAGTATTGTATCCTAGATGGAATGCTGGAACACAAAAATGGCACTGGGGGGAAATCAAGGGTATCTATATGAACAGTGGACTTTAGTCAATAATCACATATCAATCAATATTGGTTCTTAAATTGTGGTAAATGTAGCACACTAAGGAAAGACCATAAATATAAAGGGAAGTAGGCATGGACATATGGGAACTGTCTATTCTATCTTTGCAATGTTTCCATAAATTTAAAACTTTTCTAAAACAAAATGCAAATCTATTTGTGATTTTTTTATTTAATCTTTCGATGAAAGTTGGTGAGAACTTCCCTGTGGAAGTACACAATGATGATGATGATGATGATAAGTTGGAACTGACAAGATGGATGGAGGGAAGACACACCCAGAAGCCCTCATTTGGTTAGGATTCATAGCTGCAAATTTACAGGACCTCATTTCACCTTGATGCTGACAATATCCATCCTAGCCTAGGTAATTTGTTGACACTTAGGGTACTGTCTCTATTACTATACTGAATAAGTCAGAAGCCTCCAGATAACAGTATTTATAAGTTTGGAGAGGAGTCATAGAAGCAAAGATAACAAGGACAGTCAGCCAACAGCTAGAGAATCAGGGTCCCAGCACTAGCTTAAGTGCTCTCAGGAGGGCTGTACCCTCCCCAATTACATGAAGCACTTCTGTCAAACAGCACCGTGTGCCAACTGAACTGTTCACCTCCAAAGCACCAGTTTATTTAAACTCAATTACTTACATGACCAGGGCCAGTGATTTCTAAAAAGGAGCCTCTCATCTACTGTGATAAGTGTTCTGCCAAAACTCAGCATGAATTTTGTTTTCTTTAAAAACTACCATTCCCATATAATTGGATTAACCCAGCATGTGACTATGGCCAGATGTCGAAGCTTCCCAGGTTGGGTAGATCCCTCATGTGACTTTTCTCAGGCTTCTCTCATAATATTCTGGGAGTAGAAAATGGAGCCCTGGGATAGAAATGACTTTTAAGTGTCCTTAAGAAGTTACAACTTTTGGCCACAAGAGAAACTACCAATGGCTCAATCAAAGTTTCAGAGGTTCACATAGCTATGGTCAGAGATCAAGGAATTATTTACTTATTAACTGCTTGCAGAAAACTTCACTTTTTCTGAGACATGTAGGGAGAAAATAATCCCCAAGCAATTATTAAATTCAGACACAATCTAGTTATTTGAGCTGTCAAATCTCCTTCTTAAAAATGCTCTGGCTGCTACTAATCCAGTTGATCTCTTCCTCTGGAACCTCCAGCTCTCTTCTCTATAGACTCACCATGTTCACCTGAAACAGCATTCATCAAAATCCTGCTGTGTGCTATAGTGGGCAGGGCATAGAAGTGCCTGCCTTCAAGGAACCTCCCCTCTTATTGGGAATCATAATGCAGAAATGTCAACATGTAGGGTAAAGGGATGGAATTCTGTGACTACAGAAGGCAGTATTGTAAGCTGGGGGTGGTAGTGAGGGACTGTGTCATGGAGGAAGCAATATTCCAGTTGGATTTGATTTCCAAACCCAAGGAGATCTCTTCACTGTGGAAGGGGTGGGTGCCCTCCTGTTTGACAACAGTGGTGAGTTTCTCTATGGCTAAGTTATTCTAAGTCTCTCTCTCTCTCTCTCTCTTTAAATATTTTATCTATTTATTCATGAGAGACACACAGAGAGAGGGGCAGAGACACAGGCAGAGAGAGAAGCAGGCTCCATGCAGGGAGCCCCATGTGTGACTAGATCCCGGGTCTCCAAGATCACGCCCTGGGCCAAAGGCAGATGTTTAACTGCTGAGCCACCCAGGCATCCCTATTTTAAGTCTCTTGACACTTGGAGAACTAAACTATTCTCTGAATTTCTGTTGGAAGACGACATTATCATATCCTTCTTGGGATTTCCTTGGGACATCACATCCTTCATGGAGTTTAGAAACGAATATTGACTTATAGAAAACAAATTGAAGAAGTCACAAAGAAATAGAAAGACATCCCATGCTCATGGATTGGGAGAAGAAATATTGCTAAGATGTCTATGCTACCCAGAGCAATCTACACATTCAATGTAACCCCTATCAAAGTACCACTAGAATTTTTCACAGAGCTAGAACAAGGAATCCTAAAATTTGTGTGGAGCCATAAAACACCCTGAATAGTCAGAAGAATGTTGAAAAAGAAAACCAAAACTGGAAGCATCACAATTCCAGACTTCAAGCTGTATCACTAAGCTGTGATCATCAAGATAACATGGTACTGGCACAAAAACAGACCCATAGATGAATAGAACAGAACATAGAACCCAGAAATGGACCCTCAATTCTATGGTCAACTGATCTTCAACAAAGCAGGAAAGAATATCCAATAGAAAAAAAAGACAATCTCTTCAACAAATGGTGTTGGGAATGTTGGATAGCCACATGCATAAGAATGAAGCTGGACTATTTTCTTATGCCATACACAAAAATGAACTCAAAATGGATGAAGACCTAAATCTGAGAAAGGAATCCATCACAATCCTAGGAGAACACAGGAAGAAATCACTACGACCTCAGCTGTAGCTACTTCTTGCTAGACACATCTCTAAAGGCAAGAAAAACAAAAGCTAAAATGAACTATTGGGGCTTCATCAAGATAAAAATCTTCTGCACAGCATAGGAAATAGTCAACAAGACTAAAAGGCAATCTATGGAATGGGAGAAGATATTCACAAAAGACATATTGGATAAAGGGCTTGTATCCAAAATCTATAAATATCTTATCGAGCTCCATACTCAAAAAACAAACAAAAAAATCCAGTCAAGAAAGGGGTAGAAGACATGAACAGACACTTCTCCAAAGAAGACACACAAATGGCTAACAGACACATGAAAAAAAAATGTTCAGTGTTATTCAGCATCAGAGAAATACAAATCAAAATCACAATGAGATACCACCTCACACCATGAGAATGGCTAAAATTAACAAGTCAGGAAATGGCAGATGTTTGTGAGGAGGTGGAGAAAAGGAAACCCTTTGTGCTCCGTTGGTGGGAATGCAAGCTGGTGCAGCCACTCTGCTGGTGCAGTGTGGAGGGTCCTCAAAGAGTTAAAAATAGAGTTGCACTACTGGGTATTTATCCAAAGGATAAAAACATAGTAATTGAAGGGGCACCTGCATCCCGATGTTTATAGCAGCAGTGTCTACAATAGCCAAACTGTGGAAAGAGCCCAGATGTCCATTGGTGGATAAATGGATAAAGAAAGGGTGGTATATATACAATGAAATATTTCTCAGCCATCAAAAAGAATGAAATCTTGTCATTTGCCACAAAGTGGCTGGAACTAAAGAGTATTATGCTGAGTTCATTTTTCTAACTTGTATTTCAATTTTAAAATATTATGTTTAGTTATTTTCAAATTACTTATTTTATAGTCTAGATGTAATCATTATATTATCTGAGCTTTTTTTTTTTATTGATGAAGTACAATGGAAATATAATGTGATAGTAGTTTCAAGTGTACAACAGTTCCAAACGGTACTTGAAGCCCCCTTGGTTCCCAGACAATGTTATTATATTACTGACTATATTCCCTGTGCTATACACCCCCAACTCTGTGACTTATTTATTTCATAACTAGAAGCTCATCCTCATAATCTCCTCTCAATCATCTGAGCTTTTTGTGGCTAATGGTGCTGTTTCTTTTTTGTTCTGACTTCTGCTCTCAGTGAATGTCTGTCGTTTTCATTTTGAATTTTTAAAACGTTGGGATTCTGATGCTTAAATCTGTGAAAATCCTGTAGATAAAGTATGGATTGGGGTGGTATTCTCATAGAGACATTTTGTGCTTGCTAGTCCTCATGTCCTGGTGCTACCAGATTGAAGCTGTTTTCGTGTTCATCTGATTTGTGGGCAGAAAGCTGAAACCGAACCTTGTCTTAGAGCATTTTTTTTTTTAATTATTGGAAAGACCTTCCTCATTCTCTGTCTAAAGCCCAGCCCCAAGGGGATCCCAATAAATAGCATCCTTTGTCTTTATGCAAATTCTGAACCAACTAGGAAATAAAAAGAATAACCTAAATGGGAGACCAAAATATGTTTATTATGGATAAGTCAACAGGAATATTTGGCTACATCTTCAAATGCACATTGTATGCTGTACCTCAAACTGACCGAGCAACCTACACATGGGGAGCAAAGTAGAAGGACCCCCAGCAACATACATGATCACACACACACATGCACTCACACATGTGCACACATAGATACCCACTCGCATAGGCACATAAACACTAGGTGTGACCTTTCACCACTAGGCTCCCCACACCTCCAAGAGCATCCTGGAGCACTTGCTGTTCCCAGGGATGCCAGACCTGCTCCCAGAGGTGAAGTCAGAAGAAAGGTGAGGAAATGCTAGGTGCATATACCTGGGTCCTTCTCCAGATTCACCCACCAGCCAGTTCTGTCCTCCTCCCTAGGGAAAAGTGAAAGAGGAGAGAGAAGATAAGGTGATAACTCCTTCTAAAGCCTCTGGAGCCATGAAGGTCACAATGGTGACTGGGCCATACCCAGAAGCAACCTGTCCTCTCTTCTAAACCCACCAATACAAATGCCTCCTCCCATCACCAGATGGGACCTGGTCTTCCCTCAACACTCTCTGAGCCACAGAGCATCCTAGCCTAGTCCCTCCTGCCCTCAGCAGCTCCCCTTCATTCTGCACACAGACTTCTGCATTTATCGTGTCTCTGCCTGGAACCCTTGGGACTTGCTCCCAGAGCCCACCCATAACATACACATCCCGGAAGAGTGCACAAAGCACTTCCTCTCAGCGTCCTCTTAGTCTTGGGGCACAGGACCAGCCTCACATGCCCAGCACGCTGGTCTCAGCTCTCTTCCTTGCAAGGACACAGTGGGCTCTGAGCTTCGATGGCCCAACTTTAGTGGAATTCCTCCCTGATTTGTTCATCAGGGGACACTTTAAAGGTCATGGTTTCTGCAGAGTAGGATGGTTTCCTAACCAGCACTGGAGGGGGTGGCAGCCATCCTTTCTCAGTGTTTATGTATTTAAATTCTTGGATCCCAGTGAAAAAGAGAGATAAAAAAAGAGTATTCTTAGGACAGAGAAAAGCAAGGTAAATCAGCTGAATTGGAAGGTACACAGGGCATTCAAGGGCAAGAGTTTAGGGGAACATCGTTTAGAAAGAGCCAAGAGAGATATTCCAGGCATGCAGTCAGAAAGAGTAGCTTGGTTACATCCCCACTGTTCCCAGCAGGGCCTGCCCCACTGATCACAGAGGATGGCAAGTGGATGGGGTCCCACCATCCATAGTCCAGCTAGACCCACCTCAGTCATCCTCTACCTACAGCAGCAAAACCTGGATGCCTCCTGTCTTGCCTGGGGTGCCTCAATCAGGGTCCAATTCTTGTGCTTCTTGGGTATGGTGCTTGGGGGGGGCAGGGCAGGACCCTGTAGGTCACCAAGGATGGATGGGGTTTGGGTCACATCAAGGGACTGGTGACCACCTCACAAAAACATTTCACTAACCCTTTAAACTATATGGCTAACATTTTCCATACACCTACATTCAAAATTCAGTAATGTCAACTCATTGTATGCAAATCCAGTTGCCTATCTAAGGCCCAGGGGCCTCAAGGAACACTTAGGGACCTAAGAATGGAGGTCTCCATGCAAAGCAGTCATCATTGGTTGGACTTTGGCCCCAGACACTGCTTCCCTTAGAATTCTCTGAATATTTCCAGGGGAAAGCATGGTCTTTCATGCAGTTGTTTGTCATGTGTGCACAGCAATTCATTAACCTTTCTTTTTTCTTTGGGTCCCCAAGCCCTCCGTTCATCTTCCCTACCAACACTTTTCAACATTATATTAAAGCTTTATTCTATGAATGAATACATGGCATGAGCTTATTTAAACCTTCACTTCCCAAACCTAATATAAAACACTTCCACTTAAGGTCAATATGTTAATGCACTCTGCAAAATGTGTTGAGGCATTAAACATTATCAGTCCCTAATTACAAACATATTATCGCTTGAATTAATTTATATTTACACTGGCGTATTTAAATGGTAATAAAATAATCACCATAAGAAGAGATTTGTAGATGTGTTTATGATAACATTATCAATGGTTAATCTATGTCCAAAAGTAGTAGAAGGTCTAGGTTAAAATTAATCTGAAAGCTAGAGTTTAACATACGCAGTGTGAGCAAAGAAGAAACGGCTTGGCAAAGATGAGATAACGGTTTATGAGCAGCATGGAAGGCAGTCACAAATACCTGGTGTGGTGGGATGGCGTGTATAAAAAATTAAAACCAGGGGCTCCTCTGATGATGTTTGGGAATTTTTATGACTTGTAGAGAAAGTTTTTACCCTTGCTTCATTTGTAAAGAAATACTTCATCAGGATCAAAGCCTTGTCTGTGTGGCTGTTTAATTATACATCTACTGATTGGGCTAAAAACCATGCAAATTGAAGGAGAAACTTTTTAAAGATACTTTAAAATGGATTTTGACAATTTCTGCAAACAAAGCAAAATAACTAATCAACAACAAAAAAACCTTATAGGAACCCAGGCACTTGCGGAGTCGCCAGAGAGTGAGAGAGAAATAGTTGCTATTGGACCATCACTCCATCATTCCTGATTCACTGTTAATAGAAATGCTGATCTAACAGTTTAAATGTAACGAAGCAGCAGAAAATCTGGGGTAAGTGGAGTGGTTAAGAATGGCTGGTGTCTCTGCAACTGGAATTCATTCCAGGTATTCTAAACAGGAAGGGGCGCAAGAGGTCAGCGCGGTCAAATGTGTTGGGAAGACCGGAGGGGCCAATAAGTGGAAAGCTTTCAAAACGATAAATAAACAGTCTGGTAAAGAGACAGGTTGAGAAGGGGCTAACCAAATAATCACAAGAGAGGCAGCAGGGAAAATAATAATCACAAGAGAGTCAGTAGAATAGAAAGGTGGGGGTTTGCAGAGGAGATTCCAGTACAGAACGGTGTGATTCTGGAGGGTAACGAGGCTGCAGACCATGGTGGTCACTGGGGACAGACCAGAAACAAGTAAGCAAGCAAGCAGGAGAGGGATGGTCTGGAGCTTCCCCCAAGGCTGAGAGGAGTAAGGGGGACGTTCCTCACTGCCCTTGTCCTACTGTTGGGATGCTCTCCCCAAAGATGACTGAGGATGCCGCAAATTGTTGAGTTGATGAATACCTAGGTGTGGCAGCAGGTGCATGCTCTAAATGGGGCAACATCTAAATGATGTTCCAATGAAATGCCACCTGGGACCTGGAACTCGAATAGAATTCAGCCCAGGGAAAGGTAGTCAAGCCCTTTACACCTCAGTGCTCTCATTTGTAAAAAAAAAAAAAACAACAACAACAACAAAACTGGATAGCTCTTCTGGCCCCAAAATATATTTCCGTTCAAGTCGAGTTAAGGGGTCTCCCCTACTCACCACACAGAAGAAAATATTACAGTGGTAGAAATGATTGTATGAACCTCATTTTCCCACCTGATGTCTACCTCAATTAACAACAAATTTCTATTCTAAGATCTGGTGGCAACAAATGCCACAATAACAGTAGATAATTATCAAGCAATATCCAGGGTGGTTTTTTAGGGGAAGAGGGAAATGTTGAAGGAAATCATTGATCAAATAAGTAGATAGAACTAGAAACTGTGTTAGTGAATGCACAATATGCATTAACGGCAACAACAGAAGTTAATTCTTTGGGGTCAGATAATGTTTCCATGGTATTGGATGAATAAATTACCCTTAAATTCACATGATGACCCTTTGTTGTTTTTTTTTTTTAAAGATTTTATTTATTTATTCATGAGAGACACAGAGAGAGAGAGGCAGAGACACAGGCAGAGGGAGAAGCAGGCTCCATGCACCGGGAGCCCAACGTGGGATTCGATCCCGGGTCTCCAGGATCACGCCCTGGGCCAAAGGCAGGCGCTAAACCGCTGCGCCACCCAGGGATCCCACATGATGACCCTTTGGAGGCATATATTGACTAGGTGCTTCTCCCACATTGGGCTCCCTGCATGGAGCCTGCCTCTCCCTCTGCCTGTGTCTCTGCCTGTGTGTGTGTGTGTGTGTGTGTGTGTGTGTGTCTCATGGATAAATAAATGAAATTTAAAAAAAAATCTAGGGCTCTCTAATCCAAATCTCAGGCTTGTGGTCCCTGCAAAGTACTCGTTTCTCCTGTCAGTTATGTCTGAGGGCCACAGTCTGCCCGTGAGAGGTCTGTGAAAGCAGCAGTAGGTTGGGCTCACGCCTTTGCCAAGCCACAGCAAGTGGACAACGTCTCACCCCCATCACTTGATGTTTCAATATCGAGGAGGTCCTAGAGCAAAACATTTAAAAAATAAACATCTCAAGCTTTTTGTCTTGAACAAATCAGGTAAGAAGAAAAGATCATTATTATTCTTATGAGCCCTACTTGCTCCTTGCTGTATCCCATTTTCCTTTCTCTGCTGGATCCTTCTCAATTGCAGGTTATCCTGAAGTGTAACCTGTTTATGGTAAACGGGGGACGTTTCCTGTACTTTTTGTCCTTGATTCTCTTCAGACCCCAACTCTTCCCTTTCCTTTGGCAGCTCTTGAAAAGGCAACCTGTGCTCCCCAAGTGGATCCCAGGCTCCGGGCCACGCAGGTCAGTGTCTGAGACACCAGCCCCTCAGCACCTGCCAATGCCCCTCCTCATGACACTTCCTGGTCTGTCCTTGTCCTTTCCGCCTTCCTGGTTTCTGTGCTCTGTCTTCATTGGCTCTGAGCTCTCCTGGGTGCCCATGTCATCAGATACCGCATGGGGTCTGGTGATGACCTGACTCTCTCTCTTTGCCTCGTATGTTCCTCTAGACCCTGATGCTGGCTGCAAACAAGTCTGCTCCTTGCCTGTCTTCCTCAGCCACAGGCCATACCATAGCCTCAGAGTCACCTCGTGACTCTGCCTCTCTGCCACCCACCTGTGAGCGTTGCGGTTCCCTCATGTTCCACAGGGATCCTCCTCCACGTCCGTCCTTCCTTCTTCTGGCCACAGTGCCTTTGCCCATTGCCCCATTGCAACAAACCCTTGAGTGGAGTGATAGCGGAGCCACCCAACCTGAGCTCCATCTCAGGTTAGACTAGATTCTCTGTCAAAACACAGGGAAGACCTTTAGAAGAGCTCGAGGCTCCCTGTGGCCTCAGGAGGGCATCCCAGGGGCTCAGCTACCCCACCGGATCCAGCCTCATCTGTCCTTCCCCACCCCACTCTCTGTTCCAACTGCATCTAATGGCTTCCCTGGGCCCAGACAGCACCCACTCTGAGAACCCTTCCCAGGACATTGTGAGCTGGATTTTTCACTCAGCCTCTCTGTACCATCTGTTACCTGGAGGAAGTGTCTTCTTAGCTGGCTCTCCCGGGGCCGTGGGAGACGGGACTGTGTCCCCTGCAGCCCCGTGCCAAGGAAACCAAGGCTGCCTGGAGGACTGCCTGAGCGTGAGGGTTACTGGGGAGCCACTATTGATTTGCTATTTTAAAATCAAAGGCCCTCTGAGCCTGATTTTCTTTCCCACCTACTCACCTGCCCTGGTTCTGGCTGCCAACACCCAAGAGGAAAAGAAAATTTTCTAGAAGCAGAGGTTGTGCAGAACGACAGCCTACGGGAGCTGACAAGAGAGCAGCTATCACGGGCACGTTTGACATTTGTTGAGCCGACTCCTCTTTCCCTGGCATTTTTTGGAGTTGAGCAATGTTAGATTCTAGTGAGATGCCCTGGGTGGCCACATTCATCTTCAGATGACATCTCGGGAGGACTTTCCAGACACATGATGGGTGCAGAGTATGTGAGGAGGGGATGACACCAGGCTCAGGACATAAAAATGGCAAAGCCCGTGCAGGGAGACTGCCGGGTGTGAAGCCCAGACCTGGCCATCGGCCCCTATCGTGCCTCTGTATTTTTATACTTATATAAAATAATCTTTAAAAAATCATTTCAGGACAATACAAAATATCTAGCCTACTCAAGGCAGCCCTACACATGCACACAAAATAAATTTCCAAAATAAATTCATTGGTCTAATTTCTTTTTTTAAAAAAAGATTTATTTATTTGTGAGAGAGAGAGCACAGTGGGAAGGAGCAGAGGGGAAAGAATCTCAAGCAGACTCCCCACTAAGCCTGGAGCCCAACGTGGGGCTCTATCTCACAATACTGAGATCACGACCTGAGCCGAAATCAAGAGTAGCCACCCAGATCACAGAACCACCCAGCTCCCTCATCGTTCTAATTTCTACTGCGAAATTAATTAAAATAGATTGATACACTTTTAGCTTTGGTTAGGATTTTCTGTGGTCAGTAGAAACAGGTCATAGTCAACATTTCATAATTTTTGAGAAATTTAGAAAATTTGGGGACACCTGGGTGGCTCAGTAGTTGAGCATCTGCCTTTGGCTAAGAGCATGATCCTGGAGTCCCAGGATCGAGTCCCGCATCGGGCACCCTGCATGGAGCCTGCTTCTCCCTCTGCCTGTGTCTCTCTGCCTCTTTCTATGTGTCTCTCATGAATAAATAAATAAACTCTTAAAAAATAAAAATAAAAATAAAAAAATAAAAAAATAAAATTCTCTAATAACTCTGGTGATTGAACAGGTTTGCCAGCCAGTGAACTGGACAAGGTTATGATAAGACCATGAAACCATGTCCACACTCATGGAGAGCTTGCCATTTTGTTTCTAATAAAGTGGAATGCAAAAAAAGTCTGAATTTCCCAGACTTTTTTGGATATTTCTGGATTTGAGATACCTTAGAGACCATAAAAATAAAACAGAACAGTGGTTTTCAAACCGTGCCTAAATTGAGACAACGGGACCCAGGGTGAGGTGAGTGGGGGTGGGAGAAGCCACCAGAATCACTGTTCACAATCCACACACACACACACACAAAATATAGCCCCTTAGTGACTTATTTTATAGCATCCTTTCACCTGTATTTCCTCTAAATAAAAGGTTTCTCTACTTTAAAGGATGTTGCAAAGCAATTATAATCTAGACCAGGGTACCTCAAATCACAGTAAAATGAGAATTCTGATTCAGTGGGTCTTGGGTTGGCTGGATATATTGAATTTCTCATATGCTCTCAGGTAATATAGTTACTGCTAAAGCAAGAATCACATTTCTGAATAGCTAGCTAGGTTCTAGACCAACGGCCCTTCAAATTGTACAGACCAGTGCTATATAATATAGGCCCTGTGTGAAATTTTAAATACTTTAGTAGTCCCATTAAAAAAATGAAATTACTTTAATGGACTTTATGCAATCCAATTTAGTTAATATATTATCAATTAAATATGTAATCATTATAAAAATATACCACTTAGATATTTTGCTTTCTTTTTTGTGTATGCAGAGTCTTTGAAATTTGGTAGGTATTTCACAGTGGGGGCACATCTCAGTTTGGACTGGCCCCATTTCCAGTGTTTGATGCCACACGTTCTACATGTTGGAAGGCATGGATATAGTTGAAGGACCAAGCCAGCAATGGGATGATTTTCAAGAACCTTCCAGGCAGGCATCCTTAGTCACGTCCCAAACATTTCAAGTACCACAAAGCCTACTGCCTACCAAAGTTGTCAATTTATCTTCAGTCAGCTTTATTAATTTTTTTATTTAATTTTTTCCCTATTTAGATCAAAATTCCTCTGTGGAGCTGAAAGCAACCACTGGATTGCTCCACTTCTTGCCACTAGACAGAACTCAGCTGAGCTATTTTTGACACAGATAGTTTCAGACATTTAGTGTCATTTTCTGTGCTTTGTTTTTCCAGAGCTTCACCAAGTCTCTCCTTCTCTTAAGCCACACAGGTCTGATTTCTTTCTTCTGACCTGTTTTCGAGTTCCTTTGCCCAATTCTTTTCTTCCCTGGATCTGGTTCATCTTTGCTCCTCTTAAAGTCAGACCATGGGACCCAGAACAGCCTTGCAGCTCTGACCCGAGCCATGCAGCCCTGGCTTTAGTATTTACTCAATTATTGAAGTTTGGGGTAACTCAGCTTTTTCAAAGCAGTGACCTGGGGAAAGACCTTCAGCCCAGGACCCAGGAGCTCTCTGAGTGCTGCTAACTCACAGGCTACTGGGATGGTGTAGGCTTCACTTACTCCTGGAAATTGCCATTGTGTTCTATGCAGTTCATTGCTGAAACTGTGAAGATGTTTTGGATATTTAATCACGCAGAAAAATTATTATTACTTCAAGCTTTATGCTGTGCAAAAATTGGGGTGGCTTGACCTCAGTGTCCACAGCATCATGATGGGAACTAGCAGCAAGGCCTTGAGTCAGTAAACCACATCCTTGGGAAACTGTCTTTGAACTAGTGAGCCACCTAAAGTGCATGACCATGCTATCTATATTTCTCCCTTGTGTCCAGAAGGAAAAAACATAATATTTGCAGTTGCTTTGCTGATGTCACTCAGCTATGTCTGTTATGTTCCTCAACTAGAAATTCATTACTCTTGTCCTAAAGGAAGATGGAAGTTGCCTTACATCTTCATGATCCTGGGTCAATTCTAGGGACTCCTCTTCCCCATGCTCCTGGGCCATCCCTGGGTCCACCTCTGGATCAGTGTCAATATCCTGCTCCCTGAACTAGAGCTGCCAGTCTGCCTTCCTCTTATGTAGAACCGCATCTGCACCTGCTTCTCTGAGGTCTCCCCCTGCCTTCTGCTACCCTGTGTTGCTCAGGCTCCTCTGCAGCACACCAGTGATGCCCTTCCTACCTTCTCTCAGTATCCCACAATGTAACTAGTCAGGGTCCAGAGGTGAGAACTCATTTAAGTTGGAAAGGTACCTACTTTCAATCTATTTATCTAATTTGGACTTCAATTCCTGTTCCAATACTTACTTGGTTTACATCTTCCAAACCAAAATATCTGTGACCTCAATGAAGAGTGGCAGTAGAGTAGCAACTAGGAATTCGGTGGCTTCCACTCATTTCAAGAAGAATGCCACCAACTCCAAGCAACCAGTGGAAGCTTCTTTCCTTCCTACTTGCTCGGGACGCCTGGGTGGCTCAGTGGTTGAGTGCCTGCCTTCCTACTTGTTATTCTTGGCCCTTCTTTCAGTCCCATGGATTCATTCAATAAATGTTTTACGAGGGCCTCCTGAGTGTGAGGAGGAACTGTCCCAGGCACTGGGGATGGTCTCTGACCTCCAGAATTTATATCCCAGTGGATTGTCAGCATGTGGAAGCTGAAGCCAGGCCCCCAGGGGTGTCAGGATCTGGTCAAAGACTCAGCATGGTTCGATAATTACTACAGAATCCAGAGGCTTTATACATTAACGGGGGGCATGCATGGAAGGTAAGCATCACTACTCATTTGTCTTTTTATTTCTCTTGGCTTATGAGATCTGGGTTCCTTTAGATTTAGGACATAAGACTACACAGAATTACCAGTTTCATGATTTTAACTCTTGTGTCCAATATGACCACCTTGCTCAAGTTTTAAATTTGGGATTTAAAGATGGTTATTGTGTTGATTTTGAGACAATATATATAAGGAAATCATGTTTTATGAATTTATTTTCAAGTCACATTTGAGATCCAGAGCAAAATGTAATGTAAGGAAAAAAAATACAATAGTTATCAACATCCCTCATGATGATAGGTACTCCTTTACGATTGCTTTTTTTAGCACTTATACAATAAGGATACTTTTAATAGGTTTGAAAGCATAATATTTTCATATTCTCAAGATAGCTGATTTGGCTGGTTTTCCTATTCACTAAAACATTCATATTTCCTGAAAACGTGGTGGTTGCATAACTTTTAGTTATGTACCAGCGTATAGTTTTATTATTCAATGTCAAAGAACTAAAATCTTGCTCTGTCTCATAATTTTATAAAGCATATGCTATACAACTCAGGAGATCACAAAATCACTCGATCAATAATTAATATGCCCCCAATAATCACATGACAATAGCACCTGTTGTGCCTTCCCTCATGCTACAGATAGAGAAGTATGTGGTTTATTAACATTGCCCCTTAGGGTATTGGGAAATGTGAGGTAAATCTAGGAGAAGAAAAAAGATTAGTAATTCCCTTTAAAAATGATGCTCTTGCCTCTGATATGTTTGAAATGTTTTATTTTTTAATTTTTTTCTTTAAAGATTTTATTCATTCATTCATAGACACAGAGAGAGAGGCAGAGACACAGGCGGGGGAGAAGCAGGCTCCATGCAGGGAGCCCGACGTGGGACTCGATCCCGGGTCTCCAGGATCACACCCCAGGCTGCAGGCAGCACCAAAGCGCCACGCCATGGGGGCTGCCCCTGAAATGTTTAATTTTTAAAGAAAAGTTGGGTCTTTCAAAAAATGCAGAGTGTTCTCTATCATGATTATCATACAAAGAAGAAATGTTTCATGGCTCTATGCAAATATTTTATTTTTAAAAAAGATTTTAATTATTTATTCACAAGAGACACAGAGAGAAACTCAGAGACATAGGTGAGGGAGAAGCAGGCTCCCTGCGGGGAGCCCGATGTGGGACTTGATCTCAGGACCCCAGGATCACGAACTGAGCTGAAGGCAGGTGCTCAACCACTGAGCCACCCAGAAGCCCCTCTATGCAAATATTTTAATATTCAGATTCTATATAGTGTTGTGATCCTAAGCTGTGTTCATTCAACGATGTTGTTCTATGAGTGGGGGCTGTATTGGGGCCCAAGGAAAAGCAGGGCCCCCCCTGGCTCCACTGGAGAGCCCCCTTGACCACAACCCAGGGGCCAGACGACCACACAGACTAAGCTGTATACTAAGGCTGTTGTCACTGTTCTGACTTGTGATGAGAGCCCAGCAGCTCCCCCTCCCTATGGCTGCAGGTGATGTTGGAGACGACATGGAGAAAATGTAAGGAAAAAATACCCAAGTTTAGAATGTAAGCAAATTTAGAAGAAGCCCATTGTTCCAGACTTACCTAATGTAAATGAGATTCCCATATAACTACGATGTCTGTACAATTTGTAAATTCTTGTAACTACAAGCATGTGAGTGTGAAGATGTGGATGCACGCATCGCCGCCTTATGTCCAGTGTGCTCTAACATGCCTGTTTGCTGTGAGGAGTTGATAGAAAACATGCCATTCTTTCCAGAACATAGTGTTTCTGTGGCCTAAAATCATGAATACCACCTCTGCAGGAAACAGCCCTACTGCTTGTCTCAGTGACTCTATAGTCTGCAAGTGCCTGTTGCGTTCCTGTGAAATGTGCCCAGCTCAGGTGACCAGGGATAGGAAGGGAGAGATGGGGGTTGGGTAGGGGTGTTCTTAGTTAAACTTAGTTTAAACTTAGTTAAACTTAGTTCTTAGTATAACTTAGTTATAAACCCTTCAGAGGGTTTATAGCATATTTGTTCAACTCCAATATTAGCTGATTTCATTAAGGGTAAGAATCCAAGTGCACGGCACAAACTGCTGACACTAATTGCCTGAAATATGGTTTGGGTGGAGTCTTCACCGTGAGGCTGTGGGCAGGTGCGTGGCAGCGGTGGCGGCTGCAGGGCAGAGGTGCTGGGCCTGCAGTTCCCTCTTCACCAGATGAATCCAGCCTGCTATTCACAGGGAGGCCCAGAGAGAGTGTGTTCCTGAGCATGGTTTATAAATATTCTTTCAAATTTGTGGAACACGTTCAAAGACATTTTTAATATTGTTTTCATTTAATTCTGGCACAGGAAATGTGTCTGCAAAATAGTTTCTCCTAAATCCATGCTAGTAGCTTCTTACAAACCAAGGGCAGAGACAGGAGAGTGTCACTTATGCCTTTCCTATCCGAGCATGCAGCAGGGAGAGATGTGGGCGCGACAGTGAAGAGGTGTCTGTAAAGACATCAGGGGTCAGAGGTGTGTAATTCGATGCACAGTTCAAGCCAACGTGCCAAAAAATTAACAGTCTATTTTGTTGTTCTGATAACTGACGAATGAGAATTGGCTAAACAGCCGATAGGGCGTCAAGGTCAGGCTGATCCGATGATGTCACCAGTCCCTTTGCTTTGCTTCCCCGGCCCCAGGGAGCCTCCCACCTGCTTCTTGCCATCAGATGGGACCGACATGGAGCAATGGGTAGATCACGTCCCTGGGTCATTGGGGAAAGTCAGGGTCCCAGGGAATGAGAATCCCACCCTCTGGTCCCTGCTCAGCTCTTGCCCCCTGGCACCTGCTGGCCCTGGGCTGATGTCATTCCTCATTGGGTCTCTATCTGGCACAAGGATAGAGCCCAGGACACTTCCCCCTTGGCCATGGCCCTCTGAGGGACTCTCCATGGGCTGCTGTGACACACAGGGCCTGGCTGGGGCAGCAGTCCTCTTCTTCCTCACCCTGCACCAGCAACCTTCTGTCCTGCTCCCAGCAAGCTTGGTCCCCGTCCACACCCGGTGGAGCCCAGGGAGGTGCAGGAGACATGGACTGGGGGCCCCCCAGATCCTCAAGCTCAGTGCCAGGTGGCTGGGGTGGCCTGGCGTGTCGCCCTCCCAGAGTCCCATGAGGAATGGGAGGAACCCGTGTCCCATTCTGCCTTTGAAATCCTCTTCACTTAAGTCTTAGCTTCCCCTCTGGGCTGAGGTCATAAGAGAGGGACCCAGGCCATTCATCACCTTTGAGTTCACACCCTCAGCCTCCCCACAATGTTCCTCTATCCAGGAGCCAGGCTTGCCACCCACTCCCTGCCAGTGCCCTGTCCCTAGGCTCCTTCAGGACTGGGGGTGGAAGAGGTGGATGGAGGAGGGCCTCGGGGTGCTCCCCGCTTGGGCACAGCTGGGCTTGCTGAGCTGACTTTGACTACGAGGACCTCTTGCGAGTCACCAACAAGTACCTATCAGAAAAAACAAACAAACAAACAAACAAAAAAAAAACAGGGAGAAAAAAAAAAAAAGAACAGGGAGCTCACTGGTATTGGGTGGCTGGAAAGTAGCCCAGGGGAAATTTTCTGAAGGAAATTTTCTGAAGTACCTATCAGTAGGGACACATCCTCTGTGTCCCTTCGTGACAAACCTCTCCCCGAGTGTGCCCATGGTGCTGGCGAGGCACACAAAGGCTTGTGCTCACAAAGACCATAAAGAAAAGCCACTTGTAGTTTGACTCATGGGTAAGCATGCAGCCCATCACCAAGCGGGTTCCAGAGTAGTTCCAGGGAGAAGACGGTGCGGTGCTCTGTCCAAAGACCAGGTGGCTAAGCGTAGCAAACTGTGGAGTTAAAGATCGCATCTCCAGCGGGGCAGACAACGTCCTCCCCCAGTCAGAGCTAAGGAATGACTTGTAGACGACAGCCTTTATTTCATGCAGATACACGGCCACACGTAGTCATTGGAAATTGCAACTTCGAAGCCATTCAGAAAGGTCACTCTGGAAGGGAGTGGCCTGCAGTGGCCGAGGGCACCGCAAGGGCCGGCGCTGAGAAGAAGCAACAAGTGCCTTGTCTGTGGACCCTCTCAATTGAATCTGAAATGGGAAGTACCACCTAAAGTACCTCTTGGGGGAGAGTCACGGCTGTGGGTCCGCGAACGGTCCCAGGTGGGACCGCCTGAGAGGATCCACGAGCCTCTTGGTTTCCGGTGACATGACCTTGGGAGTGAACCCCTCCCCGCAGAGCATCAGAGGTTAGGTCCTCTGACATTATCTGTAAGTCCGTGCCCGGACATACAGATGTGTGCGTGTGTGTTTTGGGGGGTCATTTTGGCAGCTGGGATGTAGAATCGCCCCACTGGACAAACCTACTTGTTCACAATGAATCTACATCCCTAAGAAATCGTTTCCCACCAGCACCTTGAGTGTGTTTGCTGTCCCCAGAGAACACTGGCCCTCGAGCCTGGAAAGCCACCTGAGCCAGACCGGGCCAGGCAGGCAGTGGCTCGGGACAGTGCAGTGCCCGCCACCACGGTCCAGCATCTCCCGCCACTTCAACTGGAGAGATGGAGGTTGTGGTGAGCCACTATGATGGAAAAATACTTTCTGAGTCAGGAGGCAGGACTCTGGCGATCAAGTTCATAATTAAGCAATAATCCCAAGAAACGCGGTCATTACCAGCAGTTAATGACGACTTTGTTGGTTAACAGCTCGACTTGAAGCTGAAGATTGTTAACACGCCATCAAACTCCTCGTTAAGAGCACTGAGTTTTTATGGAAACACACTTGGGTCGCAGCTGGAGCGCTGTGAGGGCACCGGGCATCCCCCAGTGGCTAGTGACCGGGTTTTTTCCATCAGTCAGAACACCGGGCGCATTCCATTCTGTTTATATAATAGTTGTTAACTGCTGAGGACTGGTGCCACCGCGCTTGGGGACTTGCTGTGACACCAGGTTCAACTCCCACTCCCCACCCTTCTCGTCAAAGGCGTGCTTTCTGGTGGTGACGGTGATAGTTCTTTGTCATCCACCTTGCCAACATTTCGACCTCAGAAATCTATGTCAGCCTTACTTCAATTCTAGAACTGAAGAGACTGCATGAGAGAAGCAAGAGTGTCGGCTGGGACATGCCATCCAAGTGTCCACATACAGAGTGGGTCCCTCGCATTCCGTCCTTGGGAATCCTACCTTCCAGCACCCCCCAGAACATCCGGCCTTCTCCCTGGGGGCCATGGATCATCTATGCAAGTGTGTGTGGAGACCCAGTTTGCAGTGATTCGGCAGGAAGAAAACTCTTTTCCCTGGAGGAGGCTGGCTTTGGGGGCCTTATCCTCCCGAACCCACCGTGATGCTTTCTCTCTCCTCCTTTGGCAGAAATGAGAGGTGTGTGGTGGAGCGCAGCCCGTCCCTGGGAGTGGAGTGACAGGTGCATGAGGGGACCCATGGGTGACTCGGCTGTGCAGAGAGACACATTGAGCTCCGGTGGGCACCGGACTTCCCTACCTACTCAGAACCACATGAACTCTGACCTCCTTGCCCTTCCTGGAAGGAAAGAGGCGAGCAAAGGGCCCCCCCATACACACCCTGCCTGCCCCAGATCCTCGAGTGGGTTCGGAGTGTCCACACAGAGGCCGCACAAAGCTGAGTCCCCGATCTGCTAAGCTACCATCCCAAGATCCCATCCCTTTGTTGTGTCTATCAGAGGCATCCAGAATTCATTATCATACTAATGTCAGGGCCGGGCTCCTCTGGACCTGGGAGTTTTGTCTGCGCGGGGGCTTCCCGGGGCGCTGGAGGAGGAGCGCAGCCTTTGGAACAGGAGGCACGCGGAGCGCCGGTGCAGATGGGCCTGGGCCCTTTGTTCTGCTCGCCCGGGAGGCTGTTATGGGAAGCAGCCAACCTGCCTCTGTCACGGTGAACATGGTCGCGCCATTGTGTGCTTTTAATTGTTACTATGTCCATGGAATCCGAGAGGTCGCTGTGGATATTGAGTACAAGTGCAGGGAGCCCTTGGCCAGACCAGACAGATGTCCTGTGGCGCTCCCACAGTAGCCGCGGTCGCCTCGTGCTCAAAGGAGGACCCTCTGACAGAGCAATTAAAAAGTATGATTTATTTACAAAACAGTCCATAAAGAAGCCCCGGAATGATCTGTCCCTGGCACTTTCCCATGTGGCTGCCTTTACAGGTTCCTCCACAATGAAGCAATTATTTCTGCCCCCGCGATAGGAAGGCGGCGGCCGCTAATTAAAAAGCTGACCACAGCCCAGGGCCGAGCGAGGGCGGGCGTCTCTGCCGCGTGGGCCGCGTCGGGGGCTCCAGGGCTCGGGCCTCAGCCCGGGTTCGCCAGCAGGTGCAGCCCGCGTCCACACGGCGCCCAGCGCGATGCCAAGGCACCGCCGGAGGTCGAGGTTATGACCTCGGTGGACTATTGGTTAAATTCAGGAAGAAGGTAAATTTTTACTTTGCTTATGTTTTTTGTTTGTTTGTTTGTTTTCTCCCCCTTAAGAAGAGGAAGCGCCTTCCCCGAGTCTCGTCCACAGTCTCCTGGACCTGCTGCACGACCGTCCTTGGGAAGGAGCCCGCCTGACTCGGCGCGAGGCCTCCCCGCGTCCCTCTGTGCGCGGCCTTCCCAGGCTTGGCGGGTGGGGGGTCAGCGCCCCGAGAGCCTGCCTGGCTGTCTGGTCACTTCATGGAACGGACTCCTGTCCCTTCAGGAAAGGACCCAGAGGCAAGCAGAGCAGCCGCCCGCCCTCCGTCGTCCTCACCGGATCCCGGGAGCCTGCCGTGGGCAGATGTCGCACACCAGCCACGAGGCAGTGCCGGACACACGTGTCCTTCAACCAGGCTGGGTGTGAGCGGAACTGCCTTGCCTCTAAAACCCTCTGACCTGAAATCCCGCTCCCTGGACGCAACCTTGCATTTTCCCATTTTCTTCGCAAGACCCCATAAACAAAGGATGTGGACATAAAAATTTCCTCCTCGCTTTCCAGAGGCATCCATTGACCCTCAGATAAGAAGAGGGAACTTCAATATCCTTAGATGCCAGGCTGGTCTAGGGATTCACCTATTTTTCACTTCATTTGATGTTGGTTGACTTTGGAGGCTTCTGCTGGCCCCGGTCCTCAGAGAGCTCACAGCCCCAGGGGAGAAACCCAAAGGGCACCATCATAATCCCAGATTTCTTGGAGGGATGTGGGATCCTGGTCCAGGTGGAGCCAGGCCCATGCAGGCACCTGCTTGCCCCCCCACCCCCAAACCACCCCCTGACTCCAGCTCGGTTTCTACCATGTTGCCCATACTTCACTCCACATGCCCGGCGGCCTCCTCTCATCGGTACCTCTGGGAGGGAGAGATCTTTTTCTTGGTGTCCTTTGAGGCCAAGCATCTGAAAGTGCCCCCAGCAGCCCCCCAGGTATTGGCTTCTGCCCTCCTTCCCCCCTAAGCCCTTGGCCAGAGCGTCCCCAGGGTGCAGACCCATTGTCCCCCACCCCCATCTTCTAGCCCGGATTTTTGAAATGGACCAACCAGGACTGCCCAACTTCCTGCCAAATTTTCAGATCAGGCATCTTCCCCTTCAGATCAGGCCGCTGACAGGTGTTCTCCCCACCTGCCCCAGGAGAGGACCCTGCCACCTGCCCTGCCCCGCCGGCCCTCCCATCAGCCCCGCTTCTGACACGTCCTCTCTTCTTGTGCTGTGTGCCCGGGGAAGCCGTCCACCCCACCTCCTGCCACCACCTCTGTGTGCAGGACCTTCAAGCGACATCAGAGTCATCCAATGTTAAACACATGAATCCCAGGTGCCAGCCGGACCTCTGAGTCTCACAACCTTGAAAGGAATGCATCTAAAACTTCCAGGACTCTGCTCTTCCTCCCAACTCTTCATTTCTGTGAAGGATGCTTCTTCATTCCTCACCTGACTGAGCAAAATCCTGGTGTTGCCTTTGGTTTTCCCTCCTTTCTTCATACAGCTGCTGAGTCACCAGGCTCATTCTGCTGTCCCTCCTTCTCTCCCTCACTCTTCTTCCTCTGCAGTTTCTAATACTATCCACTGCCTGTCAGCTGGACTAGACCGATGCCTCCCTCGGGGTGGCCCCAGCTGCACCACATCTCAGTCTGCACCTGTGTCCCCTTGTCAGCTCTCCTGCACCTGCTGACGGTGGACATGGGGGCACGGGAGGGGGTTGTGGTGTGTCACCTTTGAGTTCCCACTCTGCTCTCCCCCTCTTGCCTACTGTCATCCATTTGTTCAATTTCCACCCAATCTATGTCATTTGCCAGGGACATGAGAAAAGTAGAAGAGAAACAGACCTTGCCCTCATGGAGCTTATGCTCCAGTTTGGGAGGCAGACATGAAAGGCAAGTAATCAAAAGTGGCAACATATTCATAAGTCATACCTCGCAAGGCAGAAAATCATATGATATTGTGAAAATATATGAGGGGCAGTGGGATGTGGTTTGAGGTGATGACATAGTCAGGAAAATCTTCCCTGAAGAAGGAGTTTTTGAAATGAACCCTGAAGGTTGAGAGTTTGTTAGCCAAGGAAGGAAGTGGGGGGCCAGGGTCCCAAATGGGGATGTGTGAGCAAGTCCTGAGAGGTGGCTGTGGTTCTTCCCCACGTGTGCCAAAGCAGGTAGAAGCCGGGAAACAGAGTGGAGAGCCCGTGGGAAGAGCTGAAATCAGCCCGGGCTGCATTGATGCAGGAACCTGGTCAATCTGGGTAGGGTTTTGGCCTTCATCCCAATAGAGTCTCATCCTAATAGACCCTCATCTTATTGCCCCCAATCTACTTTATCGTCCAGGATGAGGGCTGTGGGCAGAAAACAGTAAGATCACACTTGCAGGTTTGAAGACCACTGGCTAGTGGTGGAGGATGAGTTCTGGCCAGACGGGATTGGCGGGGGCTGGAGGTGATTTAGGGTCTACACTGTCTAGCTGGAGCAGATGAGCAAAGTCTCTTCTGCTCTATCGAATTTATGTGATACAGACCATGCAGTGATAAGGATGAGTCAAACTTGAGGATACCTGGGTCAGTGACCTCTAAAAGGTTAGAGAATGATTATAGAGTTTTCTGTCCAGGAAGCTGATGCTATTTCTTCACCCTGTTACCACTTTCCCCTCCCTAGGGATATAGGGACAATGGCAGGTTTAGAGACCCTTGGGCAGGCAGGGTTGGTGGCCTGGGCAGATGTGTTGTGCACACAGCAGGGGCCGTGGAAACCATGGGCAGGGCTGCTGGGTCCTTGCCTGATACCCTAGGACTGATCTTCTCTTCTCAGGAGGCACCCAGCCCTCCAAAATAGAGACTAATGTGCAACGGGCAACTTCATTCTCCCCAGAAATCAAATTATAATACATAGTTTCCAACAAGGAAGTGAACTTGCCCTAGATAAGGGGGAAAAATCACAATGCACAAAAAGCAAAATAAATAAATAATTAAAAAATCAAAAATAAAGCAAAACCAAAAAACCAAAAACACAACAAAAAAACAAAAAACCTACCTTGACTATTTTCCATAAGTCTGGATCCATTTGGGCTGCTGCAACAGAATACCATAGAAAGGGGTGGGGTGGGGGCTTATTAACAACAAATATTTATTTTTCTCAGTTTTGGAGGCTGGAAGTCCAAGATGAAAGACCAGGCAAATACGGTGTCCGGCAAGAGCCCCTGCCTGTCCCCACATGGTAGGAGGGCCAAGGGAGCTAGCTCTCTGGGGTCTCTTTTATGAGGGCGCTAATCACATTCATGGGGCTCCCCCTCGTGACCTAAACCCCTCTCAGAGCCATCTCCAAATACCATCCCATGGCGGTGAGGAGTTCAGGATTTGAATTCTGAGGATGCATGAACCTTTCGTCTATAGTGCCATATTTTTTTTCCTGATATTTAGTTGCACGATTGAGTTTGTAGCCCACTACTGAATATCTCTAGTGTAATCATCATAACCCAGATGTCTAGTAAACCTGGGTAGGAACTAAAAAGCTGTGGGGCAGATGTGATGAGGTAACCTGGTAATATGATTCCCGGAGGAATCTCAATCCTCATCCATGGAGGATGGTTATTACTATGGACTCAAGAGATCAATCATGTGAAATCTGTTACCACGGATAATTTGTTTCCTTATGTTACCAGAAATTCTTTTATTTTAAATAAAGTTCAAAGATGTTTTAAAAGTTTTTAAAATGTGCTCTCGATCCTTTAGTACTTGTATGGCTTACAATAATAATCCTTTACCTCATTGGCGGATTAAGATTCTGTGCTGTCTCCGTTTAGATAGATACCAAAGCTTGACACTAAACAAGAAAATTCACGTGAAAATACACAAAGTTCCAATGAGTGAGTCTTGGTTCTTTCAGGTTATGAAACCTTCAACTTTGCCAGAGTTCAGTGGCTCATTACTTAACTGGGAATTAGAACTCATGTCTTACACTAATTCTTTCTTGGAGGAGGATATAAACCCATCTTTAGATACAAGTTCAGTTTTTTTTTAATTAGGAAGGTTTTTTTTTTTAATTAAAAAAATAGCAAAAAACAAAACCAAAAAAAAAATAGCAGCCACATAGGGGTAGTTTATAGAGTTTGATATGTCTATATGATAGAATATTTTGCAATGAATTTAAAAACACAATGAGTGATTAATGACATAAGCATACTTATGTGAGAACATTGTGAAAAATTTCGGATACTAAATTGGGTGTAAAATACCATTGTGTTTTTTATTTTATTTTATTATTTTTTAATTTAAATTCAATTTGCCAATATGTAGTATAGCACCCAGTGCTCATCCCATCACGTGCCCTCCTGAGTGCCCATCATCCAGTGATCCCAAACCCTTGCCCACCTCCTCTTCCTCAGCCCTTTGTTTGTTTCCCAGAGTTAGGGGTCTCTCGTGGTTTGTCCCCCTCTCTAATTTTTCCCTCTCAGTTCCCCTCCTTTCCCTTATAAATTCACTTTCTAAAAAATAATTCAACACTAGAAAAATATCATTTTTTAAGAAAATTACTTAGTTCTAAGTTCCATTCTAGGCCTTTTGTTTGGAATGCCAGGTGGTCTCGTTTTGTTTTCAGTGTAAATAAGCAGAGCTGGGACTGCAGGAAAGTGACCTCCTTGCATAGCCCCCCTGCTGGAGGGACCAGTGCACCTGCCAGAGCGCTGGGGGCGGGAAGCTCGAGCGGGGCGCTGCTGCTCCCACTGCGACCCCCACACCGGCTGCCCTGCCTTCTCACTTCTCTCAACCATGTCTCCAGATACGCCTTGGACTGTAAGCTGCCCAACTATGAGTCAAAGTAAACTCTCTGTCCACTTCTAGCCCAGGGAATCAAAAAATGAATATCCTATTCTTTTTCTTAAGACAGATGTTGGCAGAGTAAATTAACTGTAATCAACACAGGAAAAGTGGGGACCCCAGCTGCTCAACCCAAATGTGGGACTTCCTTTGTTCAGCAATGATATCCAGTTCCTAGGCGACAAAAGTGTCTACGAAAAAGGAATCGAAACACTCAACTCTGTTATTAGCATTTAATTCCAAATCAAATTTCTAGGGAAAAGAATCAGTGATTCAAAATACAAATGTCTTCCAGCTAGAATTTAATAATCTGTGAATTATGCATTAATATTACTGACACGGAAATGATCACCTGACTGGTCTCAGGATCACAACCCCATGCTCCTCCCCTGGTTGCCGTTTGCAGGGACCTCTGCTCCCATCTACTCAGGTGCCTGTGCTCACTTATCCAGCCTCCATGGACTGTCTCCATGCACAACCAAACTGCTGTATCAAAAACAGAGGCCGTCTGCAGTGGGCAGAGTATATCAATTAAAAGTGCGAGTTTTTCCAAAGGCTTTCATGTGCTTGGATGTCCCTGAGCCAGATTAGCGTGGCTGGGGGCAGGTTCATCCAGTCAGCTCATTGCCCGGGGAAGGTTTGTAGGCGACGTTGGCGCGCATACTCGGCACACTTGAAAGGCCCCAGCCAGTGCTGCGTTCATGGCCACAACAAAACACCTGCTTGAAGCTGAGACAGAATGCCAAGCTGGAGAGAGTTCAAAGGAACAGGGTGACAATCTCACGGCGTGGATCAAGGACCAAGCAACCCAGTGGCTGACGCCTTTTGTCCAGGGCTGCTTCACTGGGACAGCGCCTGGCCAGGCTCCACCAGCGCAGGATTCCTCACAGCACATTGCCCTTTTCTGTAGAATCAGGACCGAATCAGAGCAGGTTGAAAATATGTGTCAGGTCCAATTCAGACATACTGAACCGCAGAGTCAGAGCCAGAAAACGTGAAGGTGTCATTGCCTCGGGACAATCCAATTGCCCTATTTCTCGGGGCCTCCCTTCATTTCTGCCCCTGCCTGGAGGCACCTAGACAGCCCTTCTGTAGCAGGTCCCTGAAAGGGAGATATGCCCCCAGGGGCCTGCCCAGGGTGCTTCTGGGCACTGTGATGAGGGAGGCCTTTATTGCAAGAAAGTGATTGAAAGGACAGAATTATACTCCTATTGCACTTTACAGCACAGCCTGGCCCACGGTCTCCAGGGAGAACCATGATATCTCTATGGCCAAGACTTGACAATGTTCATGGAAAGAGTGAACACATACCTTGTGATAAAAGGACACACTTTGTTCAAACTTCCCTTTAAAGCTTGGGGAGAGGGACCAGGAACCAAGGAAAGGTAAAGGGGTGGGAGACAGTCCCATCAAGGCAGCAAAGAAGGAAGCCCCTGCCTCCAGGGGAGGCTCGGCTGATTTTCTAATTTTCCCAGTATTGGCCCTGGCCTCTTTCTTTCCTGCAGAGACGGGCCTCTGATGCTCCTGAACTGGTCTCTGCAGGGAGATAGATGTGGGAGTGGGAATACAGGAGCTCAGGCCCCTCACTGAGCCCTCCAGGACTCCTGGTTGGGGTGTTCACAGTCTCTAGAGAAACAAAACCCAAAGGAGGTACTTACACATACGGAGCATGGTTTATGATAAGGAACTGGCTTGTGTGATTCTGGTGCTGGCAAGTCCCAAGATCTGCGGGGAGCATGGAGAGCTGGGGACCCAGGGAAGCCGGGCTGGAGGTCCTCCCCTGCCCCCCTCAGAGAGAGAACTACCAGGGGCCCAGGCAGGCGGGCAGAGTCCCCCTTCCTTGAAGGATGGTTGGCCTTCTTGGTTTTGTTGGTCCTTTAGTGGGTTGCACAGAGTTCACCCCCATGAGATGCGTCAATGTGTGTGATTCCATTTACCAATTCAAATACCAGTCTTTTCCAGAAGCACCCCCATAGCACCCCTGGGGTACTGTTTGGCCAGATGTCTGGGCACCCCTTGTCCCAGCCAAGTTGACACATCACACTAACAGTTGCAAGGGGCACAGCAAGATGTGAGCAAGGCCATGCCTGGACCTGCGGCAGTCCGAGAGTGCCCTCCACCCCATAGGTTCACACAGGCACTGGGCTGGAGCAGGCTCCGTGAGCCACCAGGGCAGGACCTCTCCCCAAGGGAGAAGGGGACCCATGTTGGGGGTCAGGGGGCCCAGTTTCTCACAGTCCCTGGGTGAGGACACTGGCCAGTGTGTGGCTTAGGGCCCCCATCTATGGAATCAAGCAATAACTTTCTTTCATAATTAAGGCAAAGCAAAACAAAACAAAAGCTCTCTTGATGAGCAGGCATGTTCCCCTCTATCAGACAATGGGAAATTACGGCATGACGTATTTCCCTCTTTGCCGTTATGGCCAAGGGAAGTAAAATTAAATGCACCGTGACTAAATGACAACAGATGTTTTTGATGATATTTTCTCTCTTTCTGTATTTTAAAATATTTTTTAATTTCCACTTAAAGATCTTACTTTCTCTCTCTCTCTCTCTCTTGCAAACCTTATCACATCCTTGAAGGACGTGAAGATATGAATTACACAAACTCTTAATATTTTCATGTATGTCTGCACATGAGACTTGTGCTCTTGTTTAAAGGTTCATGAGTCTTCCTAAGGTAAGCTGGAAGGCCACATATCAGGGCCGGTCTCTGTGCTCACACTCCTCCCACCTGAGCTATGGTTTCTTTATGTGAAATCGTGAGTGTAAAGCTATCAGGACACAGTGGGCTCCTAATAAAGGGAATCTTTAAAGGAACGTAATAAAGGATGCTTGAAAATAAACATCTAGCATCCCTCCTACCTCCAGCCTTGTTCTTTATGAAACCTAAATGTATTTTGCATGTTTTTCATATACTCTCATCAACATTTCCAAATTCTTCGTTTGACTTCCACTGAAGAATCCAATAATGTCATGTCCCTGTTTTTGCAGAACCAAGGCACTGATAATCTGGAGGGTTCAGATCATTCTCAACACTGCCTGGACGGCGGAAGGTCCCTGGAGCCAGCGCCAGTGAGGCGGCCCGCATTGCCCAGGGAGCCTGGGTGCTCAGGCTGCTCTGTGTGGACCAGCATCTGCTCACTTGGCAACTTCCGTGTCCTCTTCTGCAAAGTGAGGTGTCTGGAGTCAATGTTCCTCTGTGCTCCTCCCACTTTCACAGAATTTAGAATTCAATGCCATTTCAGCAAAGAAGAAAGAAACCACCACTAAGAAACTTAACAGTAAAAAAAATACACAGAGATTCTGATTTGAGAAATCCAGTAAACTTCATGGCCAAAATGATAAAACAAGCATCATTTTTGGCAAACAAACCCATCTGCCAAGGCCAGCAGAGGAAGCCCTGTGCCTCTCGATGCCAGGATGCCCACGGATCAGAATGTCCCCTCCTCCACCGCTTGGTCTTGGCCTGTCATCCGAACATCATGTCTTTGCTTAAAATTCTGACAGCTCTCAAAATGCAAATATCCCTGGGGTAAGATTGTGGCATCTTAGCAAAAATGAGCACTCTATTAAGTTTAATAAAGACTGGCTTGAAGGTGAGGGTAGAGGGGGAATGAGGGCAGGAGGGCCATATCTCCTGACAGTGAAGCAGGGAGAGGGCGAGGTGGGGTGCATAGAGAAAGGGATCCAGGCACCCATCTGCTTTGGCAATGTGTGTGGGAAGATCTCTACCTGCCATGAGACCTTCCCTACTTTCTAGTCTAACAAGTGCAATTCAGCAATTTCAAAATAAATATTTTTTTCCTCAATGAATGCATAATCCTTGCATGCCTAAATATTTTGTCAACTCTGGCAACAAATGGCTGCATATTAAGCCAATTTGTCCCTCTCACTTGAAAATAAATTCTGGATTCAGACCATTAGAGCTGCTCTTGGGAGAATATGATAATCGAGGATTTTCTGCTCATGAAAAAAAAATTCTCTCCCACTTTAATGGAGACATGGATTGTGGAAAACACTCCTTTATTTTCATACTGGATGCCTTGTGATTCATTTTAATGTTTTTTTGTGTGAGCCTTTTTTTTCTATTTTAAAAAGCAATAAAGCAAGGACTTCAGCATTCACGTTTTCTGGGTGTGAAGAACTAGATGCAGAGGGGACAAGCGGAGAATGAGTCCATCACATGATTATCCCAACTTACAGACTTTCGACAAAACTCTAATATGGTCAACTCAGCTTTCTGAGAACAGGGATTAATTTTATTTCTTAAGGCATGTTCATTTTTTTTGAAAATCTTATTTTTTCCTTAAAAGTTTTATCTTAAAATTTCTAAAGACAGTATAGCCACAAGGATGCATACAGATCTAAATAGACAATTTTAGCTGAAAAATAAGCAGGAGATGATCTTGCCCAAGCTAAGGTCTCTGTGTGTATAGATGTGTGCAGTGTGTTTGTATCTGTGTGTAGTGTGTGCAGTGTATGTGTATATGTGTGCACAGTGTATGTGCATGTGTGCATCCATGTGCATGTGTGTATGTCTGTGCATGTGTGTACAGTGTATGTACAGTTTGCGTGCATATGTGTATCTGTGTGCATGTGTGTATGTGTGTGCATGTGTAAGAGTGTAGGCAGTATGTACATGTGTACAATGTGTGTGCAGAGTGTATGCCTTGTGTATGCATGCACATGTGTGAGAATGAGTAGTGTGTGTGCATGTGTGTATGTGCATGTGTGAGATTGTGTACAATGTGTGTACATGTGTGTGCCTATGTGTATCTATGTGCATATGTGAGAGAGTATACAGTGTGTGTTCTGTGTGTATAGTGTGTATGCATGTGCAGTGTATGTGTGTGTATCTATGTGCACATGCGATCATGTGTACAGTCTGTGCGTGCGCTGTGGACCACAGTTATGTGATACCCTGCACCAGTATCAAGGACAGACACCTACCACATGCCCTCTGAGAAGTATACAAATACACACCTAGTCTGTCTGAATAGTCCTTCCAAAACATTCCCTGATGTGATGAGACATGGTGTGACTGGGAACCTGTAGCAGTGAGTTCTCATGCCTGGGCAGTGACATATTAGCTGTGGAAATAGTGCAGTCATGTTACATCTCCTACACCCAGTCTTAACCTGCAAAATGGTGGAGTCCAATGAGCTGGCCCTACCAGGGGATGTAGAAAGGTCAGTGAGTGATTCCATGCCACGTGGGAAGATGCAGGAATCATCACGATAACCTGAGTCACACTGGCCTGCACATCTGGAAGGCTCAAAAGGGAAGCTCCTCAGCTATTAGCTAGGTGTTTGGATCCACCAGCTCCAACTAAGAGGAGAAGAAGATGAGAGCAGCCTGGAAGCCAAGAGGAGAAGAAACCCCAAAGACTCCCCCACGTTCTGTGGGTCAGCCTGATTCAGAGGGAAGGCAGATCGATCCCACCTTCCAATGAGATGGTGGCAACATCGTGTGGCAAAGGGACGGGCCTGGAGGGGCGAGACGAGCCATTTAGAAGTCAGCAGGCCCGTCTGTGATCACAATGTTTCGCCTGGCTGCTAAGTGACGATGGGAGGTGTGGGTGGTAAGTACCTACCCCTGGCTGGTGCTTGTGGGGAGTGGTTCCCAAATTGAGGTTCTCTCTAGAATACACGCCCTCTCCCACTTGCAGATAGGACATGAGGTTATCTATACAATCACAGCAGGTTTAACCTTGGACGGGTGCTCTGCTGGAGGACTTCAATGCAAAGTCTGATGATTTGGAAAACATGTCAGACAAAACACAGAGCTCTTCCCATAAAAGTCACACTGCCACAAACCACACATACGTACGAATCTGATAGTTTGCTTTTTAAATATGATCTTGCTACTTCTCTGCTATTTAACATGGCTATTTTGAAAGGAGGAGAAAAGTTGCAGTGGAGTATTAACCATGACTTAGGTCTGAGTGGTCGCTTCTTCATGATTGTTATGTGTGATAACAGTGTTATTAAGTTTTCTGCATTTTAGCTTAGTAAAAGGTCAAATAAGTCTTGGAAGCAATCCCACAATATTGTTTGATAGGTGGCAGGGGAATCCAGGGGACAAGTACTCCCGCCTCCACAGGGGTGCGGATGTCACTTAGTTCACCAGCTGAGTGTGGAGGGCAGTGCGGATGGCGTGGACGCTGCCAGAACCACGGTGGGCGTCCCAGCCTGCGCTCCCCTCTGGGCATCTAGCTCCCTCTCCTAGCTCTCCCGCAGCTTCCAGTCTGGCACCGAACTATTTTCACATTTTAAAAACTGGGCCTCTGCTTTGTTTTCAGGCCCTTAAAAATGTGGAGACAACATTTTGAAGAGGTGCTGGAGACAGAATTCTGAAACTTCAGAGCCTGCAGACAATGGAGCAAACACAGATGTCTCAAATATCTTCAGAAATAAGTTAACTCTCTTGTCAGGGCTGAGTGACAGCTCTAATAAATTCCTACATTTTCAGCAGACTTACATTTCATATGCACTTGCTCTCCTCTCAGAGCAGAGTGGAGCATCTATTGTCAAATGCATAAAATAACATTAGAAATGCAAACCTGATGTAGCCAATGGTAATGTGTTATTTAAAACTTATGAACCCAAATGAGGGCTTATTTTCTCCAAATTGAAATTTATAGTTTCATTTGAGAGTGCTAACCTGCATATTGATGGGGCCGAGGCGTGCAATTATATATAAAATGGGAATGGAAAACAAAGCAGGTAAGCACCAGGCACTGAGCGGCGATTATGGAAATGCATGTGCTTTAGGTACAAAATCAGATCCTGTTACCTGTACTGATGGCTACAAACTCAGAGCAGATTTTGTGCAGGTGATATGCAGACCCGGGCTTGTGAGCATTTTATTTACTTTTGCACCATGTGATTTAAATGAAAAACATCAACAAGGAAATCGTCACTGTCCTTCGCACCTTCCAGCTCGTTAAGCAGATCACAGGAACCAGGAGCGTCATCTTTGTGATCTGATGGCCCCTCCATCAGATCGGCGTGTGACCAAGAGCTGTCACCTTGATAAAAGTAGTACAATATCTTACTTCATTCCAGTTCAAAGCCAACTCAATTTACCTTCAAAACGCTAAAGGTCAGAGATACGAATCAAGCAGAATAACCTGTCTTCAGGGCGCCCATAATCCAGGCAAGGATTCAGGAAGCCTAATCCTCACACTTTCCAGCGTCACGGTGCAACACACATGACATTTTAAAAATACATATGTATATATATTTTGGTATATATTTATATATATAAATATATATTTATATATATTTATTTGATATTTATTTATATATAAATAAAATAATAAACATATCAAACAACAAAAAATAAAAAACTAATAAATACATATACATAAAATAGCTGAGAAAGCAAAATAAGTCAAAGAAAATAAAACTACGTAATAATTGCAATCTAAAGGACAGGGAAATAAAAACGGATGATTACATTAAATCTGTCAAAATAATAATGTAGGAATTCTTGAGTATTTAAAATATCCTAACTCCTATTCCCTAGAGATCTCCCCAGCCCTTGCCCTGGACACGGAGAGCCGTCCTCCAATGTCACCGTGTGACACCATTTGTGGCCTGCGTTCTGCTTCCAAGATCGCTGTGGAGGCGTGGTTCCTCCCGGGTGCCCATTCCTCCGTGTGGCTCTGTGTGCTTCTCCGACAGGCTGGGATCGCAGAGCAAGCTGCACAGTGATTCCATTCTGGAAGGGGTGATGACATGGGATTGGGAAGAGGAGAGGAAGGAAACAGGGGGCTGCGATGTTGGGAATTGGATGCTCTTACTGCGCAAAGTGCACATGCACACACGCACACACGCGCACACACATACACACAGAGGAGCGACAAGAGGAACCGGCATACAGAATCAGAAGGAAAGGGGCAAACCCGGCCTCAGGTTTGTTGTAGGAACAGCACGGGGTCAGAGACATAGCCCAGCCCCAGGGAGAGCCTGCACCGTCTACCTTCAGGATTCAGTAAACCCACACCAGTGGAAGCAGGTAGCGTGATTATCACCCTTCTGCATCCTGGGTGGCGGGGTGGAGGGATGCCCACATGTCCACCTAACATATAGCAGAGCCTGATTCCCTCTGTAATATGATGCCTGAGTTATGATACCATGTAAGCACAAGAACGAATGGCCTTTGCTTGAAACCATGGCCAAATTGTCAAAAAGACAGAAGGGAGTTGACAGGAGCTTGTTAAAAAATCAAGATGCTTGTCCGTCCTGGTGGGGCGACGCCACAGGGGCCCTGGTGATGTGTTGACCAGCTGGGCCAGCTCTCCATTCACGCACCCCTTCCTGGGGAGCTGGGGGGCCAGACGGGTCCCTCACACCCCCGGATCCTTTCTTCTTCCATCAATTCAAGTTCTTTGCTTTTGTCCACTGAAGCAAGAAGCAGCGGGCAGCACCATAGAGTGTGACCCTCTCAACTCGTCATCACCCTTATGTGGTGGTCGGAGCGCACCAGGGTGTGGCTGAGCTCCAGCCAGCAAATGTCTGCACCGGGATCTGCACAATGTCACGTGGGGCCCAAGGGCCAGGAACACCCTGGACATGGTCACTGGTGGCCACGGCCTGCCCCTCCACCCTGGCAAGGGGAGCATGGGGTGGGGGCCAACAGCCACTGCACTGCATTTCTGCTTCCGGAGGGTCAGAGGCAAGAATGATTTCAACCCGTTTCCTTCTTCTCTACCTTCTTATAGTATTTTTTTCTCCTCTAAGCTCGTCAGTGCTTCCCTGTGGGTTAATATAACTTTGGGAATTTGCAAATGTGACTCAAATTAGGACCCTCTGCACACATCATAGCAAGACAAACACTATTTTGACATGCCTGGAGTGACACACTCCTGCCCACAAATACACAACCTTAATCCCAAAGTTTGCCATGATAGAGCACTGGACAGTTATGTGGTTTTGGCAAGTTGCTTCACTTTGATGTGCCGTGTTTATGTTTTTCCATTATATGGTGACAATAGTGGTATTCGTTGTGTTGACTGTGCTGCTTGAGACGTACATACTCAGGACATCAGCATATGTCTTGTTTTGTACTTAAAACTTATTGGCTCTCATTAGTAGTATAAATATTTGTATTATTAGCTTTGTGAACTTTCCAAAACAAGTCACTAAACAACTGCAAACTTCATACACATTTTATTTAATGCATTAACCTTACTTCAGTCAGCATTTCAGCCTATTTTGAAAGTGGGAATCACATAATGCCTTGGTCTTACAGTCCTTATAAGTGGAAACATCACACTTTTCTTGGGGTCACTATGCTTCTGCAGTGTCTGTTAAAAAGTACAATTTCAACATCACATGCATGAAACTTCATTAAGATGAAGATCTCAGAGGGATTCCAATAAATTATATGTTCTTATTTGTTCTATTAAAATTCTAAGTTCTACTACAAATTCCTTTTGATCACTTTTATACACATCTCTCAAGAATAGCATTTAGGTTGAACTATCAGAAATTGCCTTTTTAATATGTTGAAAATGGTCACATACTGACAAATTCATATGGCTTAGCCTAATATTTAATTTGTGAAATAAACAGAGGTAGATCTGTTTGTTAATTTTATCAACTAAATATCTCAAATTCATATTTTACGGACGGTTTAAAAGTTTGTATGTTCTAAAGGAAGTGCAAACAATCCCACCATATATACATCATCATTGTGAATTGAGTAGCTGCCTCGTTTAGGGCCGAATAAAATATTTATGGTGGACCAAATAAAGAAGCTATGTAATGGCAAATTCCTATATCTGGGGACATCGCTGTCACTGTGGGCACCAGTGAAATCGCTCTGGCCTAATTTCATCTGACTTTGGATGTGTGCAAATCACAGGGAAATGTGAATTGACTACAGACTGAGAAAATCAGCAAAGACAGAAAATCATTGCAAATCAGAACCTTATCAATATTTCACTAGGCTGAGACTAAACTTCGTACTCCTTCAGAAACTGAAAGCTGTCTTGTTGAAATGTTAACGCTGGTATATAAAAGTTCATCACAACACTGTTAAATGCCAAGAATTTAGGTTCGACCTTGCAGGCCATTGTTTGTCTGGATCTACATAGGATGAGAGGGAAATGTACAAGTCTAAACGCAGAGTCTGAGTTTCTGAGATTTTTATAGTGTATTATAGTTAGCAAACCATTAATTACTCTGTGCCCTACCCCTTGCCCACCGTATATTAATAGAGGGTTCCTTCAGAGTCCGTTGGAATCCATTTGCATCCATTCCAACCTGGGTGACCATGACCTACAATCCCCCCAAAACGGCATGATACCTTCCCCATTCTTCCTGAGACCAGAAGGAAAAGAGTGTTTCTTCATAGCCTTCTATGTTCTTCCTCAAGTCCTCACTGTGACAGCTTAAAAGTATAAAAACAGGTAGGGACCTCCAACCTCTACCCTAAACAGACGAGATTCTCAGTTTGATCAGCCTGGGGGTTTCACCAAGGAATATACTCAACTGCATAAAGCTTTTGAGATATAAGTCTTTGTTCTGTGATAAATTTCCCTTGGATGGAGGCAAATAAACCAAGAAAAATAAACAAAACATACCAATTAAGGTTCAGGTTAATACTTCACATAAACGGAGAGAACACTGATAAATTTAGCCACTCACTGCCTTTGGATGGCTTTCGTTTTGCCTTGTCATTTGGGTTTTTGCCTTAAGGAAGAACAAGAACAAGAAAATCCTGCCCATGTTTATAAAAGGAGAGGCTCTACAGAGGGAAATGTCTTAAAAACATCAGAAGTTTTGTTAAAATTAAAATGTTCTGGGGAGAAAAGAATGGTCAATTGAGGGAACTTAAAAATGCAAAAAAAATTAAAATTACTCATGAACTGGATCTTTCTCTCTCTCTCTCTCTCTCTCTCTCTCTCTCTCTCGCTCTCTCACACACACACACACACACACACATACACACACACTTGGTTTCCTTCTCCTAGCCTCAGAGCACACTGAAGGTCAGATTCTACTGACCACTTGTTCCCTCCTCACCCCTTCTTATTAAAGCCTCCCCCAGATGTATCCAGAGTCCCTGCCCTTCACCCCTTCTCCAACGCATTCTTGAACTCTGCTGAGCCCACCATGCAGCGAAAATGGCTCCAGCAAAGGGCATTATCACCTTCTCTTCCTTAGAGTGAAAGGTCACATTTTACCCCTTATCTAACTGAACACCTCCTTCCCCAATTTCATGCCCTTTCTCATCCTCTCCTTTGTGACATGCTCAACCCCCATGGCCTCATGGCACCAACCTCTAGGCTCACCTTGTCTCTGGTCCCTATGGGCTTCCTTTCTCCACCTGCCATAAGTTTCTTCATACCCCCAGCCTTGGCCTTCTGTTTTCCCTACGGCATACTCTTCATGGGAGCAGAACCCATGCCCATGGTGTTTCCTGTCACCTACAAGCTCATGATTCACCAACAGGTGAATTAGCCCCATCTTCTCTGTGGTTTTTGAATTATATATTTAGATACCTGATATTAATGATAGACATTAATTCTGCAAGCCATACAAAATAGTACCCATCTCCCTTAAGACCCACATTTCCTTCTCTGCCCTTGGCAGACCAATAATAAGGGTTGAGTCAGCCTATCCTGCCAACTTCTTGGCCAGAAACTGAGATGCAAGACTCAGAGAATATGCACCAGCAGGTACAGCTCTGTGTCCTCAGGGTCTTTAGTGAAAGAGGATGGGATACACAGGTACAGGTCATTAGGGTGTTTCCACATGGGAATTGCTCTACCACATAGGATTTAAAATTCTGGCAGGGGCCCTGGGACATGGTGCTAGGATGCTTCCATGTTGGCTCTTGGGAGAGAGCAGGGACCTGCCCCAGCAAAATAGAGATGCTAGAGTTGCCATGGAAACTGGTGGAGTGGTAGAGAAAGAAGGCAAGTATAAAGCTTGGAGCAGTGGATTAACTAGAACTGCATGTTCTCTCTCTCTCTCTCTCTCTCTCTCTCTGTGTGTGTGTGTCTGTGTGTGTTGAGGTATGGAGAGCACCTGTCACTGAAATGTACAGGAATGTACTTGTACGAAATCTACCATTCATGTTGCAGTGTTTGGTGGCATCTCCTACTGAAGGGCTAGGTCTGACAGTGGAAGATGTTGTCAAAGAACTGGGATTCTTGCAGCCGCATGGATGAGAGGATCCTGAAATAACAGAAGCTCATTGGTGACATCTGATTGTCCAAATCACGGAGGTGAGGTTACTGTATCCATATCAGAGAAGACTGACCCATAGGTAGCAATGAACATGGTTAGTGGAATATGGTGACCCCAGGAGCCAAGAAGATTGGCAGTAATGAGGGTGATGCTCAATCTGTACAACCGAAAGAAATGAGAATAGAAGACCAGGGAACTTAGCCACCCCAACACATGTCACAATGATCCCTAGCCCAGTTTTCAGACTCGAGCCAGCTGCACAGCCTTATCTCACTGATTGAAGGAAAGGCCAGGTCCGTGTGATGAAGATAGAGGTTCAGTGTATGGGCCTAGGGATCAAAGACTGGAAATAAGAATGACCCCCACTTACTGTCACTCTCAGGAGCTCATTGAGGAGTTTGTGCTTCTCCTCCCCACCCTCCACACTGCAAGGTGCTATAGGTCTAGAGGTCGTGATTCCCAAAGGTGAAAACTTGCCACCAGGGCACACAGACAGAGTCTCCCTGAACCTGATTCCACGGCTGCTTCTTTCATCTCTCAGGTTCCTTGTGCTGGGAAGGCACCATCCTTGCAAGGATTGGGCTGCTCTTACATAATAGGCTCTGGGAAACAAGTCTGGAACAACGCTGACCCACTGGTGGATCCTTGAGTGGTCTCACTCCCACTCTTGTCAGTAGTGGGTAAGTATCGTGGCCACAGCTAAGAAGGACGGGTGTCCAGCAAAGGAACTGTCAAGGTGAGGTCAATCTAGAATGGATAGTGCAAGGGGCAGTAATGAGGACCATCTGTAGCCTTGAGACCAGCTGGAGCAGAAGACACCAAGGTCCACCCCACTGACCTTCCTCTTGTAAGTTCCCCCAGGATGTACAATCACCCAGAATCTTGGAGCCACTATTTCCAATGGGATCAGCTCACTATAAAACAAGTGGATTCAAGTGGCACAAAAGGCAAACCAGAGTGAGCACTATGGTGCACTGTCCAAGATTCTAGGCAGTGCCAAAGACTCTGTTCCCTTAGTTGTGGTCAGTGCTGGGGCCCGCTGGCGATGTGACAAATTCCCTCTCCAAGAATTGCATTCGGTCAAGGGACACTGCCCAGCAACAAGTTCTGATCCCTCCCTCAAACAGCATAAGGTGGCAGGTCCATGAGGAAGTCCCAAAGCTTGGTCCTCTGTCCCAAGTAGTACAATGTTGAAGAACCATGCCAGTACAAGGGACCCCTTGATCAATCAAGGCAGCCTCTTCTGAGTTTGTCTTGTGTTTGCCTTCCCTCATGACCCAATTCTGCTCCCCACACTCCCACACAGGCTGTTCCTACCAGCACTTCCATTTTTACTGCCTGATTCCACATCTCAGCCTCAGAAACTTTCCCTAGGAGCCTGACCTTTGACACCTCCCATCATTTCTTCTAAAACAAGAGCTGCATTCATATCAGCATAGGTGATCAGAGAATTATGTTTCCTGCTCTGGAAGGAGATAGGCTACTACTAACCAGAAGAATTGCAAGTTTCTTGTAGCCTGTTTGAACCAGACCTGAGAGAACATGCAGAAATGGACTTCAAAGGTGTTGGATGAGGGAGGTCAGAATGTCAGTCTGGATGGGGAGAGTTTACTGACACGGGAACTATTCTTGTTACTTGGGCTTTGTCATTGTGATGAGACCAGCAAGAAAAACCTTAGTATACTCCCATTTGGCTCCTTAAGGCTTGGGCCTATTAGTGAGGTGGAAAAAATAACCTATAGAGGTTGCCACTGCCCTACCAGACAAGGAGCAGGAGGCTCAGAGAGATGCGGCTGGGAGGTAGTTTCTTTTCTTTCTTTCTTTTTTTTTAAGATTTATTTATTTATTCATGAGAGACAGAGGGAGAGAGAGAAACAGAGACACAGGCAGAGGGAGAAGCAGGCTCCCCGCAGGAAGCCCGATGCGGGACCCCATCCCGGGATTCCAGGATCATGCCCTGGGCTGAACGCAGGCACTAAACCGCCGAGCCACCCAGGGATCCCCTGGGAGGTAGTTTCTTACATGAGACCAAACACAGGCCATCTGACTGGGGGCCCTCCTTACCTAGACAATGAGGATCTTTGCTCAATGGCAGTTCTCATCCACAGGACCAGCTTGTCCATAGGAGATGCTGACATGGAATGAGAATTCCAAGTACCAATGGCAATGACAGAATTTTCCAAAACAGAGCTTAACCATCAGTGACAAGGTGGACACGATTCTGCGGAGTAGACAACAAGGCACAGTGGCAAGCAGAGTGCCTTGACCTGGAAGGGTCAGGAAAGATGCTAATAGACCATGGCATTCCTAGGGTGAGACATATGGGCAGCCAACCAGAGTATTATCTATTTGTATAAAAAGAAAAAGTAACAGAGAGAGAGATAGAGATGGAGTGGCAGATAGAGGAAGAGAGCTGTGAGCAGGCCAGGGTTAGCTCTGCATCGCACCCATTTCAGAGCTGGTCCAATAGGTCCAGGCACACACCCTGCTTTCCTTACCTGGTCCCCAGAGGACTTGTTCAGAACTCCATTACTTTCCTGGATCCTGTTCACCTCACCGCCATGGGGCAGCCATGGTGGCTTTTGGTTACCCTGGCATTAGTGGGGGCCTATTCTGCTATGAGTTCTTGGCCTGTGTTATGTCGCCTAATAAAACCCTCATGAAAACTTTCTGAGGAAGACATCAGTGTAACTGTTGACCACTGAGAGATGCCCATGCAGGAACCCTCCAATGGCAGACCCGACCTCTAGGCACGTCTTGGGTCTGACTGATTATTTTTCAGTCAAGGCTGCTTTCTATTGAATATAAATTCATTTTTTTCAGACCAGGATTTGCCTATTTGTTTCATATGTGTGGTTTCATTTGCAGCATTCCTCTGACCTTTGGCAACCACAAGGGTAGATACGGATTACCCCCTGCTCCCCCGAATGTGTGCTGCTACATCACATTTCCTCCTTGTAGAGGCCTCCTGTCTTTTCCGCCTATACTTAGATTGTGCCAAAGATGTGCAGTTACCTACATTTGCTTCAAAGCTATAGTTAATATTTCCTTTGTGTTGTTTTATTTGCCGTTCACTGCTGGGATTACTAATGACAGCTGTCGGAGTGAAATGTAACACCTGAAAGCCTGGTGGAGTCAAGACTTCTGAAAGAGAAGCCTCATCCAAGGCCTTCTTCCCAAGATTTGTCTGCCTCACTCTTCTCAATTGTCCTGAGCCAGAGGGCAGTGTCCACTGTTAGAAATGGCCTTTGCAAAAAAACAAAAAACATAAGCAAAAACAATAACAATGTGCATGTCCACAAGTGATAGAAAGCAACGATGTTGCTTTGCCCTGTAACTCCTTCTCTTTTTTTCCTAAATCTTTGCTTCCCTGGGCAGCCTGTTTGTGTCCCGTGTTGATGTGTTCAGCCTACCCTGTCTGCACCGCCTCATAAAGACGGCCCTTGGATGAGCGCCCCCAGTAATACCCTTGACAGCTCCCTGGCCCACGTTGGTGAAGAGTGGACCCATGTCTGGGCCATGACGTCGGGCATCCCATACTGAGCTTCAGGGAGTTGAATGAGATGACTATTTCTGGGTTAACCTTTCAAAGCTTTCCTTTTACAAAATGAATATATAAATGAAAAAGGCAAAAAACACAGCAGCCAGCAGGAAAGGGGGAGAGGACTGCAGTGGCGCTCAGTGCTGTGACTGCAGCGGAGCGGCCCGGCCGTGGCTAATGGAAGGGTTATGGGATACCATAATCCCTTCACTGAGCTCCTTTACTGCAGTCATGATGACTAAATTTCTTGTGTCTTATCACACTGTCACAGGCTGGAAGCAGGAGAAGGGGCTCTGAAGAAAACACAGCATGAAAACGAAGGAGACGGTGATCAGATTACCAGCCCCAGATCTGTGAGCCGGTCCCAATCTGACCAGAGCAGGCTCCATTCCAGACCCACGGGGGACAGAAGCCCCCAACCTCGCCCCCATCAGCCCATGAACATCACTCTTTTTAAAGCACCCCCGACCTCTTTCCGATCACCATGGTGTTGTTTTTTCTTTCCCTCTGTCTCTCCGTGGTAAATCTTCTAGCCAGAGAGGGAGATGCTTCTGGAACTTGAGGGGTGGACAAATCAGATGCATCGATGGGTTTCAGGTTAGAAATCCTCCCCCACAAGACTGAATATCCAAAGAGCTAGAGGGGTGAAAAAAGAGGTATGTGTGTTTTACACAGGCTTTTCCACACCAGACACAGGTGGGGTTCTTCTAGACACATCACCTGCCCTCATTGCTTCCAAGAACCTGAACCATCACCATGGCCCTAGAGAAAGAGATCAGGCTCAGTTATCTGGGCAGTATCTCTCTGTTTAGTAGAGGGTTTGCCTGTGTTGCATTTTGAAGGAAAAAGATGTATTTTGCTTATCAAAGTGGTAAAATATTACCTGATGCCTGATTCTCATTGTGCTTATACCAACCATGGTAGCATTTGTTTTCAAGAACATAAATACATCTGCATTACCTTTATGATCTAGGGCTGTGTCAGGCATGGGGTGGAGGTAGCCTGTTGGGTGTAATCTCTACCTGAAATGTCACAAGGAGCCACTTTCAGCATCATGGAGAACCAAGGTAGCATGCCTCCTGATTGCCATGATCCTCACTCAGGTACTGTCACTTTAAGGCAATCTTGCATAAGCTTGGGGAAGATGCTAGATACATCCAGGTGAGGAACACCTGCTTCTTGGTCATCAGGTTTTTACAACAAACCACAAGCTCAATCCATCTAAAACAGGTTACTTTGAAAAGATCTTATGGAAAGATAAGCATTACAAGGGCTAGAAAAAGAAGGCTCTGAGGAAGAAATCATTCATTGAACATGCAAGCCAGATGGGCTATAGAAAAGATACACATTGAAATGTTGTGGCAGAGAACCTTGAAGAAGCAGCAAGGATGCCAAGAAGTCCTTTTAAAAACAGCTCCCAGGAGTCAATTCAAGAAGATGAATGGTGCCAATGGCACAGATCCTGGAGCAGTGTTGATAGGACAGGGCCTCCCCCACAAAGCTAGAAGTCTTGGCTGTATGGAAAGCAAGATGAAGGGCATCACTGGGAACCACAGGGGGCTTTTGCTCTGTAAAGCACTTGGCAGGGACACAATGTGAGTGCAAAAGGCCAAGTGTGAACTGGGGCCACTGTTGGCTTCTCAAGCATCAGTTTTACCCTGTCATATTTTCAGGGTGAGAGGAGGAAGCCATTGAGGACTGAACGACTTTCTGAAATCCACAGGACAAGCTGCAAGAACAAAACGATAGGGTGGGCATTTCACAAGTGGGAATGAGGCATGCAAAAAGCTAACAAAACACTTATTTTAGCATTTTAGGGTCCAGATCTTACAGATTATGATGAATTGTCTATGTTATAGTTGTCTTAAAAGAACTAGAGCCTATTGTACCTAAGAAAGCTACTTTCCTTCAAGGAAAATTTTACTCATTGGTGAAATTATAATGAATTTCATTAATATGATACAACATAATATATACTAAATATTACACTCAATTTTGAGGGACTGATATTGTTTACTTACTAATCACAAACATTGTCCTTGAACTAATATATAGATTAGCCTTGTGTAAAGAATAGTTTATGTTCAAGTATAAATCATTAGTACTTGGGAAAATACCAAACATAGTATACTTGGTGGTTATCAAACAGACCTGGGGAAACTTTGGAACATGCCATGGTTTATAACACTTTAAAAAAATATTATCTTGACATAGAACTAAAAATAAAAAAAGATGTCAGATTTGCAAACTTAAGGAAAAGTCATTAGAGCTAGGTGAAGGGGGAAAAAAAGGACACATATGCATATAGACAATATTGGTAAATGCATGCCAAGTCTTTTTTGCAAAGTATAAAGTTAAATAAGGGGTGACACCTGGGTGGTTCAACAGTTGAGCATCTGCCTTCGGCTCATTGTGTGATCCTAGGGTCCTGGGATCGAGTCCCATATTGGGCTCCCGGCAGGGAGCCTGCTTCTCCTTCTGTCTCTGTCTCTCATGAATAAATAAATAAAATCTTCAAAAAAGTTATATAAAATAAATATAGTTTAGATTAATAATACAAAGCCAAATGTCAAGTTTTTTTTTTTAACTTTTCTTATGAAATCAAATAATATCTATTGCAGATAATACATTTTTTTTTTTTGTATGCTGGTGGTAGCCAGGCAGGCTTGGAAGGCACTACCTCTGCCATCAAAGCCCTAGCTTAGAGTTCAACTCAGGTGTTCCCAGCTGAGATACTGGCACAAGTGGTTTACTGAACCTCCCCAGTGCTGCATTTCATCATTTGTAGAAGAGAGATACATTGCTTTTCAAAGAATTGATTGAGAACAAACAAACAAACAAAAACACCATGGTACAGAGTAAAATATCCATGAATATTGGCTACCATTATTAATGATGGATTGTGTGTGTATGTGTGTGTGTACGGGTTGTGACATTAAAGAAAATTTTATTGGTTATTGTAGATACATAGATAACTGAATAATTGCTCTTTCTGCATAGCTGTGGTTCCTTGGAGCCATAGATTCAAAGTATTGTGTGAGAGTATTTGCATGCTATTGGTTTGTGAAGATAAAAGTGGTTCTTCCAGCAGGTTTGCATTTATACAGACCTTGGTTTCTCAGTCTTGGTGCTATTCACATTTTGCACCAGGTATTTCTTTGTTGTGGGAGATGTTCTGTGCATTGTGAGATGTTTACTTTTTTAAAGATTTTATTTATTTAATCATGAGAGACAGACAGAGAGAGAGAGAGAGAGAGAGAGGCAGAGACACAGGCAGAAGGAGAAGCAGGCCCCATGCATGGAGCCCTACCTGGGACCCGATCCCGGGACTCCAGGATCACGCCCTGGGCTGAAGGCAGTGCTAAACTGCTAAGCCACCTGGGCTGCCCTGTGCAATGTTTAGTAGCATCCCTGGCTTCTATCCTTAGGTGTCAATAGCACCCTGCACCCCAGTTGTGACAATCAAAACTTCTTCCAGACATTGCCAAGGGTCTCCGGCAGGGTAAAATGGCCTACAGTTGAGAAGCACTGGTGCAGATCCTCAGGCAAGCTGTAGGAGCCTGAGAACAAAGTATATTGGTGCTTCAGTGTCCAGTACTTAGCCATCAAGCATGCAAACAGATTAGCTAAGATAACATCTCTCAGTGGCAATGTGTCTTAAATAGAAAAGGTCTCCTGGTGCAGTTTCAGCATGCTGTTCATTTTAGACCTTACCTGTCTTCACATGCCATAGGTAGACAGAGACATGCACAGTGGCATCCAGTAGGCTGGTTTCAGATGCCAGCTTTCTGTTTTGAAGTAGAAAAAAAAGTATACCTGGACTATTTTCAGGGGCTCAAAACATTGCTTCCACTTTTTTTTTTCTTTTTAGACAAATCTGAGTCTGTGAAATAGTGTTTCTATAAGGAGAATATGGTGTACTCTCCTAAAAAGGGTAGGACAATATGGATGTGAAGCTTATAAGTTTCCAGGAGAAAGCCAAAGAGGAGGTATGTTGTGGTGAAAGTTCAGTGACATCTGTGCTTCCATTCATCAATCTGGATGTGAGTCCCATCATTGATCTCTGCAGATTCTGGGCTCCAAGAGGCACAGCTCAAGTCTTCAAGAAAATCAAGTGGGATCATTTAGTTGTCCAGATACTTAAGAACCAAACACGTGCTTTGAAAGAGTGAATAAAACTTAGATCGATTTGGTACCTGCCTTCCATAAGCACACTTGCTTCAAATTCCTTCATTCTCATTGACAGATACTGCTTCACTGCATAGACTATTAGTACTGACCCAGCCAACTTGTAAGACAGAGTCTTGGAGTTGAGAAGTTTCCTGAACTGACCCAGTAATTCTAAAAATGTTTTTAAAGATTAGATTTTATGCATAATGTAATTTATTCTATAAGTTGATTTAAGATCAAAATATTCTTTGAAAACAAAAGACAATGATAGCTAAATCACAAAGAAAATGGTTATTGAACTTGATTGCAACCATTTTCTAATGAACCAGTCTTATATTTTAACTCTGATCATAGCAAAGATGAAAATGTAAACCTGTTACATATTATTTGTCTGACAAGAGAAGTAAACGGGGAAACTGCAATTTAGTAGATTTAAAACATCAGTGGATTTAGTTTGTAATGAAGCCTCCAAGAAATTCAATGAAACAATTCAGGAGGAAAAGTTTATTCTTCTCAATTATCTCAGAATATGGAAAAACAGAAGCAAATGTTTTGGATAAAAATATATTCTTTCACACAATGTTGTACAGTCAGAGGAATATGTTTTTCATTTAAACAATTTGATACCCTTATTTCTAAGTAATATCTGTGAAAAAACAAATTTTTTAAAGGATGAAACTTGCTGGAAGCTCTATGCAATTGCTGATGAACACAGTGAAAATATTTTATGTTGCTTTTATGTTAATAGGATTCTGCTGTAATACATAATCTTGTTTATAATTTTACCTTAAAACTAATTTTTAAATTGATTTAAAAATGACTTATTCTGTAAAAAAAATCTTGAAAGAAGACTTTAGTTTCATGGTTCTGTTTATGATACTTAATGCATTTTTGTAATTTGTTTTCTTTAATAATCAAAAGAGGTAACATTTAAAGAATGCTTAGAGCATCTTCTGGATTAAATTATTTGCACGTATCATCTCACTTAACATATACAATGATTCTCTTGGGTAGGTAATGTCAGTAAAATACCATATGAATGTATGTTTCTACATATGTTCTGAAATTATCATCATAATGTATAAATGAATTTATACTTTGTATTTTAAAGTTAATGTTTTATGTTGGCTCTTAAATATATTTTATTTATTTTATATTAGTTTACTTATAAATTTATTTTATATTACTATACTATCTGAATGGACTTCCTTTAGCTAATCTCTACTACGAGATATTTATTGGACATTATTATCATTTTTTCCCAGTATATAAGTCAGTAAGAGTCTCCAGCATAAATCTTTGACTATTTCAATCTAGAATTCTATCTCATACAGGGCAGCCCCGGTGGCGCAGCGGTTTAGTGCTGCCTGCAGCCCAGGGCATGATCCTGGAGACTCTGGATGGAGTCCCACATCAGGGTCCCTGCATGGAGCCTGCTTCTCCCTCTGCCTGTGTCTCTGCCTCTCTCTGAGTGTGGCTCTACGAATAAATAAAGTCTTTAAAAAATAGAATTCTATCTCATAAAAAAATAGCCTATTAATGTTTATATAAGCTCTATTAATAATTATCAAAAACTGATAGCAATGAAATGTCTCTCAGTAAAATGGATCAACACATTTGTGGTATTTTCATTTAATAAAGTATTCAGTTATAAAAAGAAATGAGCTAACAATTCTCACAAGGTATGGATAAGTCTTAAATGTATACTACTAAATGAAAGATACCAATCAAAAAACCCTACAAAATGTATGATTACATTTATAGAACATTCTAGAAGAGGCACCGGTTATATAGATGATAGAGCGATTAATAGTGGTCAGAAGTTCTAGGGGTTGAATCAGCAAAGGGGATATTTTAGGGCTGTGAATTCATTGTGTCTGAAATAGTAAGGGTGAAGATATTATGCAATTCATTTGTCAAAATACATAGAACCCTACATCACAGCAAGTAAGCATTATGTATGCAAATTTTAAAATTTCACTTAGGAGGTTGAGAAATCCTCTGTTTGAATGCACAATGTTACCAGAATCTAACTGTATTATCAATGTACAAAACCCCCTCCCTGATGGGGGATAGGTGGGAAGGTGCTGACTTAAGTCTTTTGGGAAACGAGTAGGGTTTGTAAAGCAAAACACAAAAAGGAACTGTATGTCAGCACTGTACTGTAGTTGATAAAGTTGTTCTCACAGTGACATACTTTAACAATTCTGAGAAAATATACATGTACACTGGTATGGAACAATTACATAAATGGGTGGTAGATGGTGGGAGTCAGTTTCTCAGCATTGGAATGGAAATGTTATAAACAAGCAAGAGAAAGAGGCTAAAATTATCTATATGGTAATGGATTAGGATTGTAGATGTCAGGAGGAACCCTTAGATACCTTAGTGTACAGATGGGGTCACATACAGAAATACATATAAGTAAGTCTATATACATGAGCTGGTATGCATATATACTTTTTAAAAAGGTTTTATTTATTTATTCATGAAAAACACAAAGAAAGGGAGGCAGAGACATAGACAGAAGGAAAGGCAGGCTCTTCGCTGGAGCCCAATGTGGGACTCGATCCAGGGACTCCAGGATCACGCCCTGAGCCAAAGGCAGACACTCAACTGCTGAGCCACCCAGGCATCCCATGCATCTATACATTTGCTAGCTGAGAGCACCTAGAAGCAATGACACTGCAATAGCAGCAAGAATGACTCACACCTGAAATTTGTTTTCTAATATCATTCTCCAGTGCAAAGAACCAGGGACTTTGGTAAAAGAGGTTCATATGATATTCCAAAAGGTACAATAAAAAAAGAGAGGGGGAAAAAGGTAACTTTACAATGAAGAAACCTGAGAAATAATAGTTCAGCAAGATGACCTAGGTTAACAGTAACAGTTTTAAACCATGTTGACACTATTCGCCCTTGATACGATGCCAATTCACCTCTATTTATTTCTCCCTAAGAACAATAACCTGCCTAACCACAAGAAAAAGTTAGACAAATACCAATTGAATATTATTCTACAGTATACCTGGTCAGTCCTTTTCAAAACTCTCAAGATTATCAAACACAAGGAAAGTCAGAGAAGTTGCTGCCACTATAGAAGACATAGCAACTAAATGTAACATGGTACCATGAATGGGATGCCAAAACAGGAAGAAAAAAAAAAAGCCATGTAGTAAGAGCCACAGAAATTTGAATAAATTATGGTCTTTAGTTAATAATAACACATCAATATTGGTTCACTAATTGTGATAAATTAATGTAGGAGTTTACTAATAGGGTCACGTGGGTGTGAGCCAAATGGGGATTCCCTGTTATTTTTCAGAAAAACTGTTATAAAACAATGTTTATTTAAATAACTCACTGGATGGACTTAACAGAACATTGGAGCCTACATCATAAAGTGTCATAAATTTAAATATAGACCAATAGAAATTTACTCACATGAAGAGCAGCAGGAAGAAATCCTGAAAAGAAATAAACAGATCCTCAGTGACCTGTGTGAAAAAAAAAATATTTTTCTAAAATATGTGTAACTTCAGACCCAGAGAGAGAAATTAAGAAAGGATTGGAACAAAAACAAATAAAAACTTAATGAATAAAAATTCCCCAAATTTGGTGGAAAATATCAAACCAGGCAACCAAGAAGTACATGAACCTCAAGAAGAACGATACATACAAATGAAACTAAACTGAAGCACAAAGTACTTAAACTACTGTGTACCAATGATACCAATGCCCAGCTAAAACACAGCCAGAGAAAAAAACACAGTATCTTCAGGGTGTAATAAAACAAATGATGGCTGACTTGTCACCAAAAACAACTGACACCAGAATTACACAATAAATTTTAAAAGTGATAAAAGAAATCCAGTCAAAACCTCATCATAAATACAAATAAAAGTTTTTCATGCAAGCCATAGCTGAGAGAGTATGTCACCAGCAGATCTGTTTTACAAAAATTGCCAACGAAAATTCTTCATGCTAAAGGAGAATGAAAATGGAAGAGAGTACAATAAATGGTCATTTTGTGGACAAATATATGAAAGCTATCTTTGAAAATATTTAAAGACAAAATTTAATACAAAAATAACATTTTTAGTGAATACATATAAGAGGACATTAGCACAAAGGACAAGAATAAAAATTACATTACTTGCACAAATTTTTCATGTTATACTTGAATTGGTGCATATTATCTCTATGTAGAATGTGGTAAGTTCAGAAGGTATATAGTAATTTTTTAAATTATTTTATTTATTTGTTGAGAGAGAGAGAGAGCTTAAGCAGGGGGAGGGGCAAATGGAGATGGAGAAGCAGACTCCTAGTTGAGGAGGGAGCCCAATATGGGGCTCGATGTTAGAACCCCAGGATCACGACTTGAGCTGAAAGCACACACTTAACTGACTGAGCCACCCGGCACTCCCACATATAGTAATTTTAAAAGTAATCAGACAACGTGGATATCTGTAGCACATATCTAATAGAGCAATTCAATTAGAATACTTCTAAAAATTACAGTAATCTAAGATAATTCAGAAATGAGGGAGAAAAAAGAAAACAGATGAGACAACTAGAAATTCAGTAGCAAGATAGTCAACATAAAATGAGCCATATCAATAATTACATTAATTATGAAAAGAATAAATATTATAACTAAAGGCAAAGATTATCAGGCATGCCTAAAAAATACCAGAATCCAATAGTCTGCTACCTAAAAGAGATGCATTATAATTGCAATGGCTGAAGTATCTTTAAAATATTAGGATTAAATATTTTTTATTTATTTATTTATTTATTTTTTTATTGGTGTTCAATTTACTAACATACAGAATAACACCCAGTGCCCGTCACCCATTCACTCCCACCCCCCGCCCTCCCCCCTTCCACCACCCCTAGTTCGTTTCCCAGAGTTAGCAGTCTTTACGTTCTGTCTCCCTTTCTGATATTTCCCACACATTTCCTCTCCCTTCCCCTATATTCCCCTTCACTATTATTTATATTCCCCAAATGAATGAGAACATATAATGTTTGTCCTTCTCCGACTGGATTAAATATTTTTAAAATTCATATACCTTGTAAGTTGTAAGCACAAGGATGCCACGGTAGATATATTTAATACCAGAAAAATTGGACTTGAAAACAAGAAGTATTATCAGAAGTAAAGAGAAGAATTCCACAAAAATAAATGCATGAAATTATTATACAGTCATAATAATTTTAAATATATGTGTACCCAATAGTGACCTGTCAGTGTACTGAAGCCAACAGTAACAGAACTAAAGAGGACTATAGTTAACAGTCACAGTTGGATATTTATTCAGCATTTTATAGAACCACTAGACAAACTATCAGTAAACATACAGATACGAACAACACTGTTAGCTACCTATCATTCAGTGACAGACTTAAGACATTATACCCAATAATGGTAGAATTCAGTCTTCTCAAATAAACATGAAATGTCATGAAGACAAATGACACATTGGGCCATAACATAAATAATATATATATATATATTTTTAAATTTTTATTTATTTATGATAGTCACAGAGAGAGAGAGAGAGGCAGAGACACAGGCAGAGGGAGAAGCAGGCTCCATGCACCAGGAGCCCGACATGGGATTCGATCCCGGGTCTCCAGGATCGTGCCCTGGGTCAAAGGCAGGCGCCAAACCGCTGCGCCACCCAGGGATCCCATAAATAATATGTTAATAAAATATCTAGAATATTCTCAATAACATGTTAGACAAAGAAGAAATCACAGAAGAAATTGAGAAATGTTTCAAATTAAACCATAATGAAAACACAACGTATCAAAATTTGTGGAGTTCTGCTAGAGTAGTGTTTAGAGAAGAATCCATATATTAAAATGCCTGTGTTAAAAAAAATAATAAAATAAAAATAATAAAATAATAAAATACCTGTTAGAGAAGAAGAAATGTTCGTTATACGTCTTTTTGAAAAAATGAAAAAGTAAGTCGAACAGTGAATTGAAAAAGAGCAAAAAAAAAAAAAAATTAAAATAAACCATTTAAAAAAGGAAAAGAAAAAAAAAGGAAAAGAATTATAAAGGCAAAATTTTTTTAATTATTCCTAAAATAATACACATTTAGTGAAACATACATATATATATAGAGAGAGAGGGAACATGAATTAAAGTATTATAAATGAAAGGAGAGATATATTACATAATCATTGTTCAAAAAAGTAGTGTAATAAATAATTACATGCCAATGAATTTTACAACTTAGAAAACATGGACACATTACTTGTACAATAAAATTTACCTAAAAAATTTCAAAAAGAAATTGATAATCTAAATACCCATATTTATATATATATATATATATATGACATTTGCCTACATAAACAAGCAAAATATCACACAAATAAAATCTAAAATTTCAGATCCAAATGGCTTTCCTAGTGAATTTTTTCAATTGCTTAAGAAAGATATAACACAGATATTCTTTTTATTTTATTTTATTTTGTCAGGGAACTAAAAGTATTGTTATCAATGCAAATTAAATAGAAAAAATAAGACTCCATAAGCAGAAAATATGATTATAAAGATTATAAAAAATCTTAACGAATGTACATTAAAGTTACTTGAAAATGAATAAAATTAAGTAATACACTAGGATACGAAGTCACCACACAAAATCAGTTGTTTGTCTATGTACCAGCAGTGAACATTTAGAAATAAAATTAACAAAGCAATATCATTTATAGAAGCATCAAAATATACTACACTTAGGCATAAATGTAACTACATGTGTTAAAGGTCTATACACTGAAATTTTAAAATATTGTTCAGAGAAATTAAAGAAGATCTAAATAAATGGATAGATATACCTTGTTCATGGATCAGAAAGCTCAATATTTTTAAGATGTTAATGTTCCCTCAAACTTACCAATCATTTTTTCAGTATCAATGAAAATCTCAATAGACTCTTGTGAAAATTTGACTGTTTTGAAAAATTTTATACGAAAATAAAAATGACTAACATTATGAAACAAAACAACAAAAAAGTGTCACGAATACCAACAGCATTGTCAGATAAATTACTTGAAGATGGTTGTTTTTTGGCACTGTGCCTACAAATGTAATAAGTTAAGGTGTTATATATATGAAAAGAATGCATCTAAAATAACTATAAAGCATTTAAAAATGAAAACTACAATTGAAGGACTGAGACTATTTAATTTCATGACTAAGATAAAATTGTTGCAATTAAGTCTTATTGGTGAAAGAAGAGTTGCTTAGGTTAACAGAACAGATAAAACAGACTGGAAACCAACATGCACACATATATGGGTTTTGGCAAATGTGCCAAGATATTTCAATGAGGAAAGAATAAACTTTCAACAAATGGTGTTGGACAAATTTTATATTCTATTCACACACACATGCACACTGAACATTAATTCTTATTTAACATATCCACAGGGTCTTACCTCAAAATATAGACCCAAATGTATAATCAAAATCTACAAATTTTTGGTAGAAAACACAAGAAATTGGATTACTATACATTAAAAATAAACTCCGTCCCCCATCTTATAGCAGGAACAAAAATTAATTCAACATGGTTCATATACCTAAACATAAAACCCCAAACTATAAAGCTTTTTTTAGAATAAACTACAAAAAGATATTTTCATGACCTTGGGGCAGGCAAATGTTACTTAGAATAAAAGAGTCCAGGGGCACAGGTCTTCCTTGGAGAATTCTAATAACCATTTAAAGAAGAACTAATACCTATTCTTTTGAAGCTGTTTCAAAACACAGAAATGGAAGGAAAACTTCCAAACTTGTTCTATGAAACAAGCATTAACATTTTTTTGTTTTTTTTTTAAAGGATTTTATTTTATCCATTCATGAGAGACAGAGAGAGAGAGAGAGAGAGAGAGAGAGAGGCAGAGACACAGGCAGAGGGAGAAGCAGGCAACTTTCAAGGAGCCCAATGTGGGACTCGATCCCGGATCCTGGAATCAGGACTTGAGCCAAAGGCAGACGCTCAACCTCTGAGCCATCCAGTCATCCTACCAGCATTAATTTGATCCCAAAACCATACAAAGTCCCCATCAAAAAGAATTACAGACCAATATCCCTGATGAACATGAATGCCAAAATTCTCACTAAGAGACTAGCAATAGGAGCCAATGGTATGTTAAAAGAGTTATTCACCACAACCAAGTGGGATTTATTCCTGGGTTGCAAGGGTGGTCCAACATTTGAAAATCAATCAATCTGATACAGCACACTAATAAAATAAAGGACAAGAACGATATGATCCTCTCAGTCAATGCAGAAAATGCCTTTGACAAAATACAGCATCCTTTCTTGATTAAAACTCTCCACAGTGTAGGGATACATACCTCAATACCATAAAATTCATCTTCTTAAAGCCCACAGTGAATATCATTCTCAATGGGGAAAAACTCAGAGCTTTTCCCCTAAGGTCAGGAACATGACAGGGATGCCCACTCTTACCAGTTGTTCAGCATAGTACTAGAAGTTCTAGCCTCAGCAATCAAACAACAAAAATAAATAAAAGGAATTCAAATTGGCACAGAATAAGTCAAACTCTCACTCTTCAAAGATGACATGATACTTTATGTGGAAAATCCAAAAGACTCCACCCCAAAATTGCTCATATGGGAATTCAGCAACGTGGCAGGATACAAAATCATCTCACAGAAATCAGTGTGCATTTTTACACACTAACAATGAGACCGGAGGAAAAAAAAAAGAAATCAATCCCAATTACAATCGCAACAAAAACAAAATCATCAAAAAGGATACAAAATCATCTCACAGAAATCAGTATGCATTTTTACACACTAACAATGAGACCGGAGGAAAAAAAAATAAGAAATCAATCCCAATTACAATCGCAACAAAAACCATAAGATACCTAGGGAAAAAAACTAATGAAAGAAGTAAAGGATCTGTACTCTAGAAACTACAGAACACTTATGAAATAAATTGAGGAAGACACAAAGAGATGGGATAACATTTCAGCTAATGTCAACTAATCTTCAACAAAGCAGGAAAGAATATTCAATGGACAAAAGGACAGCATCTTCAATAAATGGTGTTGGGAAAACTGGACAGCCACATGCAGAAGAATGAAACTGGACTATTACACCAGACACAACAGTAAACTAAAAATGAATTAAAACTAAATGTGAGACAAGAATCCATTAAAATCCTAGAGGGAAAAAAAAAATATCCTAGAGGAGAACACCGGTAGCAACCTCTTTGACCTTGGCCATAGTAACTTCTTGTAGATATGTCTCTAAAGGCAAGAGAAATAAAAACAAAAATGGACTATGAGGACTTCATCAATATAAAAGCTTTTGCACAGAAAAAGGAACAGTCAACAGAACTAAAAGGCAATCTACAGAATGGGAGAAGATATTTGCAAATAACATATCAGATAAAGTGCTAGTTAGTATCCAAGATCTATATCAAACTCAACACCCATAAAACAAATAACCCAGTCAAGAAATGGGGAGAAGACATGACCAGATATTTATCTAAAGAATACATACAAATAGCCAACAGATTCATGAAAAAATGCTCAATATCACTTGCATCAGGGAAATAAAAATCAAAACCACAATGAGATACCACCTCACATCTCACACCTCACAGTGAGAATGGTGAAAATTAACAAGACAGGAAACAACAGATGTTGGTGAGGATGTGAAGAAGGGGAAACCCTCTTGCACTGTTGGTGGGAGTGCAAACTGGTGCAGCCACTCTGGAAAACAGTATGGAAGTGCCTCAATAAGTTAAAATGGAGTTACCCTATGGTTCAGCAATTGCACTACTGGTTTATTTACCCCAAAGATACAAATGTAGTGATCTGAAGGGGCACCTGCACCCCAATATTCACAGCAGCAATGGCCACAATAGCCGAACTGTGGACTGAGCCCAGATGTCCACTGACAGATGAATGGATGAAGAAGATGTGATGTATATACAATCAAATATTACTCAGCCATCAGAAAGGATGGATACCTACTATTTACATCAACATGGATGGAACTGGAGTATTATGCTGAGTGAAATAAGTCAATTGGAGAAAGACAATTATATAGTTTCACTCACCTGGAATTTAAGAAACAGCATGAAGGCTATTCCTAATAGGGGATGGAAGGGAAAACTGGGAAGAAATCAGAGAGGAAAAACTATGAGAGCATCTTAAATCTGGGAAACAAGCTGAGGATCGCTAGAGGGGAGGTGGGTAGGGGGGTGGGGTAACTGGGTGATGGGCATTAAGGAGGGCATGTGGTGTGATGAGCATTGGTGTTTATGCAAATGATAAATTATTGAACACTACATATGAAACTAATAATGTACTATATATTGGCTAATTGGATTTAAATTTTAAAAAGAATGTGTGAAAGCATTAAATAAAAAACTAACCATAAAAGACTAATCGATCCATCAAACTTTACCAGATTTTTTTAAAGATTTATTTATTTATTCATGAGACACACAGAAAGAGAGGCAGAGACACAGGCAGAGGGAGAAGCAGGCTCCCTGCAGGGAGCCCAATGTAGGACTTGATCCTGGGACTCCAGGATCACGCCTTGAGGGGAAGGCAGACGCTCAACCACTGAGCCACCCAGGCATCCCAAACTTCAGCAGATTTAAAAACTTGTTCTCATCAAAAAATATTTTTGAGGGAATGAAACAATTAGCCACAGACAAGGAGAAAATACTCATAATACACATAACCATATTATATAACTATGTTTTACAAACCATTTTTTAAAAATCCACAACAATCCAATAAAAAAACAGTCCCTTAACAAAAGAAGTTAGCTAAAACAGCCTATAAGTTTATGAAAATATGCTCAACATTATATGTTGCTAATAATAATATATCATATATTACAATATCTTTGGCATTATATTTGGCCATCATCAATAAAATGAAGCTTATGGATATTCTATAATCCAGCAATTCCACTCCTATGTATTTACCCAAGAGAAATAAAAACATATATCCACCAAAGAACTTGCTAAACCATGTTTATTTTGGCTTTATACGTATAATCAAATACTGGAAACAATTCAAATAACCATCAAGAGAAGAATGGATAAACAGATTTGCTGTATTTAGGCAACACTTACTACTTTGCAATTAAAAAAAATAAACTTCGAGTACATATTTCAACATGGATAAAGCTCACAAACTTTAACTTGACTAAAAGAAGTCAGATATAAAAGAGTATGTGCTGTATTGATTCTATTCATACAAAGTTAAGAACATGCAAAACAAACCCATGTTGACAGAAGGGTGGTTGCCTGTGGGGTGTGTGGCAGGCAAAACAGAAATTTCTGAGAATGTGGAGTGTTCTTTTGATGAGAGTGTGAGCTCCACAGACCCATGCTCTTATAAAACCCATTTAAATGTACACTTACCACTATTCTCAGTACTCTGCAAATTTCACCTCAGTAGATACATGAATTTAATTGCTTCTCCTTTCTTTCCACAACCTCAAGCTATCTATACATCACATCACATTACCTGTTTCTGAAAAGATAAAAAAAATGATACAAATTAGTGTAGCTTTCTGATTTTTAAAATGTTTCTTCTTCACATGTTTTAATATTAGTTGATTGTAAATTTTGGTGAGGATTTGATCACCACATTACGTGTGCATTTTATCAATACAAATTATTATCTCTGTACCATTTAGTTTTTTGTTTTAATTTGAAATCTTCATCTGGCATTGATACTGCTACTCTGTTGATGTACTTAGTGAGTCTTTTAGTTGTAACCCTTCTATATTCTTTAGGTTTAGCTTGTCTCTTGTAAATAAATTTTAGTTGAGCTTAATTTGTTTTTTTAAACATGGTTGTTTCATTCTTTTGTATTTATTTTGATAAATAAATACCTTTGATCATTTGGATTATTACCTTCTCCTGTGGTTTACTTTTGTTAGACTCTATTTGCTGTGTTGTGTTGGCCTGTAGTGATTTCAAAGGTAAAATCTTAACTATTAAAATTGAGGAAGCCTACTGGTTAGTTTTTTTCTCTATCAACATAAAGTATAAAGTAGTATCTACTGTTACAGGAATACATAAGATGATAAATTCGGGGAATCTCCCTCGTTAACCACAATTTCCCCTACTCCATTTTAAAATTTTCATTGATGTAATATTAAAGAATTATTTTAATCAACATATTAAACTTACATTCTCGTTATTTTTTCTCAAGACATTATCTGGTGTCTATGGATTATAGTTTGACTAGGGTACCCTCTGCTGTTGGAAAGGTTGGGACCTAGGCCTGTGTCTCCCAACCTTTGGATTTAAAAATGATTAAATTAATCATATAGATGCTGTCAATCCTGCAGATTAAACATCTAGGGCATTGAATCCATTTCTTAAATTTTATCAAATTACTTTGAATAGTGGTCTAGCAATTCAAATCGCATGTAGGTTTTAGTTCAGGAGGAAAAGTAATACTAAGTAAATAATCTATTTCCAAAAATATGAATGAAATCCAGAAATTTAGGCCATATACATGGTCTGCAATGAAGTAAAAGCACAGAGAAAGTGAATTGCACATTACCCCGGACACACAGCAAACCGCTGGTGTGACAAAGTGTTCTCTGCACCATCTGTGACTCCACCTACTTTTTGCACTGCAGGAAGAAGCATCCTACACCAACAGCTAGATGTAATAAGACATAAATGGTACATCCATGTGGGAGACGAGAGGTGGAGTTTACTAAAATTTTAAATAAAATTCATTTTATAAAAATTAATAGTTTAAGAAAAATGCCTTGAATTTACAGGATTTAAAAGCTGGATGTTGAAGATAAATATCTAAGTGCTCCCCTCATTTGTGCTCCCAGCTTCTCCAGGGTTAAAAATTGGAAATCAGTGGTTTCATTTGAAATCTCGATGTTTTTTGTTTTCATTCCTTGTGGATGCACTAGTTGCTGGGTGGTTGATTACACCAGAAATTGTTTCTCATATTTCTAGTATAGAGAAGAAACACGACCACTGCATGTGGTCTTCCCACCCCATCTTTTCCTCTGTTTGAAGAGGCAGAGGCAAGAGACAGGTGGTGCGAGATTTTCTAGAAAAGGAATTACACATAAATTGCATGTTGGCTAACAGAGCCAATATATTAAATGTATTCTTGTCTATGAATAAAATAAATCACTAAGTATATATCATTAATAAAGACATATGAGACCTTTCACATTATGTCAAATTATTACATTAAAAAGCTTGAGAAAGAAAGGGCAAGCCAATAAAACTTGAATATGCTAAGTGATCATTAGAGCTGGGTGTGATAATTGAAATTTGCTTTGCAGTAATTTCATTAAAAATTCATAAGTATTCTGGCTCCTTCCCTTTTCTGCCTAAGCTAGTAAGGAGTCAGGAAAGGATACTTAGGATGTACACACATCGTTGACCACAGTGCTGAGCACGGGACCCAAGGGACCTAGGTGAGGAAACGTGTAAATACACGTTAGTTCAATGCTTTCTTTGGATCTTGAGTTTTAGTCTGTTTCAGAGGAGTGGGTATGACCCTACCATTCAGTTTTAAACTTCTGAGGAAGATATTTTTTATTTATAATCTCATAATGCTCTATCCAGTGTTTTGTGCAATGTTGAATACTTGGCAATTATCTTGGCCTGATTAATGTTACAAACTATTTCACTTCTTAGGATGATATATTTCTTGATCTATTCAGGTGTTATTATTTTTTTAAATTACATGCGGGAGGAAAATAATTGTCATTAATGTCGTCTCCCTGGTGTCTCTCTGAGAAATGTGAGCTCCTGGCGTGGCATATATAAACACCCAGGATATATTATTTGATACAAGAGGTTGGAAGGATATTATTTCAGAAAAGTGTCTTTTATAGTCTCATGGTCATCATCAATCCATGAATTTGTTCTCCAAAGCTGTGGGTATTGAGTCTGAGAAATTGATTATGGTTGGACTTCTTCCAAATCCCTTACTTTGTGTTAGGAGAACTCTCACCAAATTTAAAATGCATTTGCTGAATAGATTTTCTTTTTTAAAAGACAAGTGCTGTGTGTTTTAAGGACAACTGACTATGTATTTTAATTACTAAAATGCCTGTTGGTAAAAGCTCTTAAGATTTTAATCAACCAGCAATTTGAAATTTTAGCTCAAAAAAGGATAACTCTATCCACTAAGAGCAAACCAATTAGAATCTCTCATGACTGAGCTTTCCATGTGTCTTGAATTTCAAAATGTTTTGATGCGTTCTGAAAATGTAATAGCCATGGTCCTTTTTATCTTACAGCTTTAGATTCTAGATTTCATTTCATAATCATATAGTATACACATGCCAATCTACTTAAATCATCCAAAATATGTGTCCTAAAAACACTGATGTATTCAAGGAACAAGCTTATAAATTGTCTATCATGGAAGGCAAAGTTGCATCCATTCGTAAATTTCTCAAATGGGACTTGAAACGTTACCGTTACGGTCAAGAATTTGGCAGGTTGATGCTATTCATGAACTACCAGCTCATATCCCCTAATGCCCTCTTTAGCCAAGACTAAACAATAATTTATTTGGCTCAAAGTTGGATTTTGCTAATTTGCTTTTGGCTTGATAATATGTACTGCTGCAAAGAGTTTTTAGAGCAGTTGATATATAGAGGGCATATTAAATAAAGGTGGAAAATTATATTACATTTTGTCACTTATTTTACTTCCTAAACAACACTTATATACAGTTAAGTCATCTTAGAGAGTTTTAATAACCTGGAGCAACGTGTACTCACTTAGCAAAAATTGAACATGAATGCCTTATATTATTTATTTTATTTTTCAATTTCCACAAATGTGGGGAGTCCCTATCTCCATGCCTATTGGGAAAGCATCATTCTAAGGGCTACCTCCTCCAGGGACATCATATAATGAACCAGAAGAAAATCAGATTGCTCTCCAACAACCATAGTTAATGTAATTTTACAGGACCAAAAACAAAGTCTTCAATGCAAAATATGGACTTAGCTGATTCTCATGCAGTCATCTGCTCTTTCCATTCTCCACATTCATGGAAAACTTGTTCAGGTACTTGAATTACTCTTGTTTTTATCCGTTATCCTCACCTCAGCTTTCATCGACCTCCTTGTCTTAGGAGCCATCATTTTTGTTCCTTCCTGCTCACCCAAGCATACAGAGGACATCTTGGCTATAGGTATCACCTGTGCTGAGCAAACAACACACTCTGAATATTCTTTTTGCTCACACAGTGTGTCTAGTAGAGTTGGCAATAGTCCCTCAGCCAAGAACACTGCTCCATCTACACACTTGTGGTGGCCAGCTCAGGCCACTAGCTCTGATCTGCATTTCAGAGCATCCTCAACTATTTTGTGTCAATGACTCCTTTCCTCTTGCCCAGCAGAATTCCTAAAGATTCATAGCACTGTATTATTTTTTAAGAGAATTGAGAACCCCCCAGGAGGAGAGATTTTCCCATCTCTGCTCCCTTCCCATCGCAAGTCTACATCTGCTCTCATTTTTCTTTCCAGCTCCCTTCTATATACTTTTATGATCATGAGGGCCCTTCTATCTAGTTGGTTCTTCTCCCCAATCCATGCCCTGTTCTCCACCTGTGTAAACTACACATATCATATAAACTTCCCTTCGGGAGGTTCTTCATACTCTTGTCTTGAGAATATATATGCACATCTGCTTGCTTCTATCATAGAACTGATTCCTTGCGCCAAAATTAGCAGTCTATAAATCTCTCCTCAATGCATAACCCGCTAAAAAAAGGCCATATGCTCCTCAATGATAAAGATTGTTTCTTACTCATCTTTGTATTCCCTCACTGCCAAATAATGATGGTCCCAATGTTTATTTAATTATGTACTATGAAAAACAAAACTTGGTGTTATTTAGTAAATGAATGAAGCGTGATATCTCCTTAAAATCAACAAAAGATTGACACTTTTTTAGGGACTCATTTTAGCTGACATAGTGCTTAATTTTGAAATGAATTATTGAACATTTAAGTACTATATTTCCAGAGTTAAGAATGCCATTATTTTAACTAACCTGTACTTATATGTTGACATGTGGGGCACCTTTCCCCAGGTGTCCTTGCTACATGTCTGGTTGCTAGGTTTCAAATTCCCACACTGGTTTCCCTTTACCTCCTCAAAAGAGGTCTTCCTCAAATTTCTATGATTATTTTTCTCTCTCTCTAGAGTTTCTTTCTGGGCTATCTGATCAAACCTCTTGATCAATTCTCTTGCGGTTACCTCAAATTCACACCTTTGCCTTTACTTCTTTCTCTGATTGTCTGTCTTTGAAATACCTCTACTGGATAAACAGAAAAGCTCTAACTCAATCCACATAAAGCACAGAAACTTCCACAGGAGGAGCCATGTATCTGCTGGCCAAGGACACAGGGCATGGGTCTGTTCAGACTTGGGCATTAGTCCTAGGATCTGAATAAACTCCAAAATGTCTCTAAGTTTGTTATGTCATATAAAACCACTGTCTGTCCCATGGAAGGGTGCTGTGACTGCCAAAGCTAATACCTGCACAGGGTACCTAGTGGGACTCCCTCCGCTAGGTGGGTCAGCAAGTGGCTGTTCTTATTAACAAGCATTCTAGTCTTTGTTGTCTGATTTCCCTTAGACCTGGAGGGTGTAAAGGTCCTAGAAGGAGTTACCTGAATGTGTCCATTACAGAATATTATACATTTGCACTACTTTTCAGTTTGGATAAATTGTAGCTGTAATCTTTAATTCATCAAGAACACCGTATCTCTACCAAATTTAGTAGAATTGTACAATTACTTTCTTTTTTTTTTATTCATTTATTCATTCAGAGAGAGCGAGAGAGAGGAAGAGACACAGGCAGAGGGAGAAGCAGGCTCCACGCAGGAAGCCCGATGTGGGACTCGATCCCGGGTCTCCAGGATCAGACCCCGGGCTGCAGGCGGCGCTAAACCGCTGCGCCACCAGGGCTACCCTGTACAATTACTTTCAAATCATTCACCTCTCTTTTAGTTTTTAATCTGTTATTCAAATATATATTCTATTTTTTATTTGTTTAAATGTTTTCATACAAATGTATATGTGTCAGATATATTATGCTGTGATTTGATATATGTATGCATAGCAATCACAGAGATTTTAGAAAATCCTTGTCCAGTTAATAATTCATATCTTAAGCCCCAACAATTCTTCCTACAATAGTAAATACTGTATGTTCTCTCTATAACCAAGGCCGAAAATGACTGAAGGTTATTTCATAAGGCAGCCTCTGAGACTGCAGCTGGGTTCTGCTCCTGACATGCTGATCTTTGGTCTGTAGGTTCTAGCTGGTTGAGTAGAAAGGCTCCTGTAAAAAACACAGGACAGGTCATGCCTGCAAACACTTAGAAGGTAGATACAGGGAAGATGGTATGTGGGCCAAGAGTGGAGGTGTATCCATGGACACCTTGAACTTCTCACTGAAGCGTATGAGCTGTAGATGATAATGTTTACCTCAAAAAGTGGTTGTGAGGTTAATTTAGACCATATAAGTTAAGAAATTAGGTTAGTGCCTGGCACAAAATCAACACTCTAAGGTTGCTAGCTGTTGCTGGTTTCTTGATCTTGCCTGACTAATTTTCTCATGTCTAAAGACACTAATGAAATTATTATCACTAACCCAGTCCCAGGACAATGGAGTCAGCCACAGTCATATTTGTGTGTGTGTGTGTGTGTGTGTGTGTGTGTGTGTGTGTGTATGTGCTGCTTTTCTTCTAAATTTTATCCAAAAGCTGCTTTTTCATGCTAAGTGAAAAATCTTAGGATATTTTTAAAAATTGTTCCTACCCTAAAAAATACTGTTTTCATTGTGGGAAATATTTGTCAAAACTGATTCTTGCAGCTTTTCACTATTAGAAAGCCTACAGTTTTTCACTAATTATGCCTGTTTATTAAAGTTGAGGGGAAAATATCACTTAATAGCCACTATCTTAACTGTACCATGTTGATATAACTATTCCCTTATTTTTTTATATTTATTAAACATTTTCTATTAAAAGTAATACCATAATAAAACGGCCAAATAGAATCATTTCTTCATAATTTCCATTGAATATGTTTCTATCAGAGGAATTACTGATATCACTTAGACATGTGTAAACTAATATGAATATATTTTTGGATACATTGCTAAACTGCTTTTATGAAAGGTTGTACCAATTGTTATTCACAATTGTTTCTAAAAGAGGCTCTAGTCCTGAGCTCTTCCAGTATCAAGTAGTTTAATGTTCATGCTTTACTAACTTGATGTGTTTAAAGATCTTTTATTTTTGTTTGATTTATTTTATTGCTAGAGATTTTTTTTGCATATTTTTTATTGGAGTTTGATTTGCCAACATATAGCATAACACCCAGTGCTCAGAGATATTAAACTATTTTATGGTTATTTCTATTTTTCACTATCTCCTCAGTAAAATTCTATTAAACGCATACCCATTTTATTTCCCCCATTTTATTCTGGAGGTTTTCACAACAAACATACAGGTATCTAACTGCCTTTGTATATTGAGGAAATTTCCTATTGCCATATTTGTCACAGAGATGATTTCACAGTGTTTCCCTTTTTAATTTTATAGTTGCCATAAAAATAGTCTTTCCAGTTGCTAAGGCACATTACTGGTTTCCTTCCTTAGGGAATGTTTCCTCATCAAGAGATCAGATAATTACTGGATCCTATGCTCATATAACGTGTGGTTTAATTTATACATATCTCTCTATAATGTAATTAAAATTTGCTTGGGTTTTCACAGGAGGTGAAGTTTTGTTTTATTTCAAGTTTAAAGAGCATCAGACCAAAATAAATAAATAAATAAATACATGAATGAATAAATAAATAAATAAATAAATAAATAAATAAATAAATAGCATCAGACAGTTCTGTGTGTTGCTGGTATCTTTCTCAGGTGAGTGTCCACACTGCTCTTCTGCTGTGCTTGCTGCTTCTACCTGGGGCCCGGGTTAGCGATTCTAAGTTGGGTTTTATGTTTGTTGTTTGGTCGAGGCCTTGGTAACCACCCAAACACCAGCAAGCCTGTTTCCTGGAATCCACAAATGTGCAGTCAGATGTGGCTTCTCCACAAAACTCACCTTCTCAGCACAAGCAAACTGGTCAATAAGTTAATGGCATGAATCGATGGGAAAGATTTGAAAGAGATCTTAATTAAAGAAACAGCTGCTGATACAAATTATGTTTCCGATGTATTGACAGGGCGCGGGGCTTGTCGGTAGCCGGCCTGAGAGCAGTGGGCAGGCGGGCAGTGGCCTCCTTGGGAACCCAGTCCTTCCCACACTTCCTGGCGTTTGTTCCCAGTCAGATAGGGGACACTTAATTGATCACAGTGAGCCCAGACATGCATTCATACGATGATGGAGGCCCAGTACATTTATAATGATTTTCCCCATGTTTTACCTGTTAAAGTGTGAATCAATGACTAGAATTCTCTCCCCTTCCTTGTAAAACAGATATCTTCTTAGACTTTCTCATCTATTGAAATAACCAAATAATAAAGTAAGTCTACACTATGACTCCAGAAAGATCATTTTATTCCTCTTATTATTTGGTGATAACGGTTTTCTTCATGAGCCAAACAAATGTGTCATTGAGGAGAAGCTTCCTAAACCTTTGCACTTCGTACAAGAGCCTGACCAAAGCTTCACCCACACATCCGAGGGGGGAGAGTCCCTTCTCTTGGAGAAAAGAAGATCTAAAAATTGCTGTGGTGAAAAAGAAATGTAAAGGAGGAGAGGAGCGAGGTGATGAGTGAGGGGAGGACTTGGAGGGAGGGAGGGAGATGAGACTCTGAAGGGAAGAGGGAACAAGAAGCCCTGTCCTCTGGCAGGACACCACTACCACCTCAAGTCAATGGCCAGAGTCCCCAAGTGGTTTACCCGGAGAGAGCCAGTTTAAAGACGCATCCATCTGTGATGTCAGCAGTACTCAGCACAGAGCTAATGGACCTTCAAAGATCAATATGCAAACTTGCCCACTGTAATGTCTGAAAACCTACTGCTCCAGCAGCTTCTGTGGCCAGAAGGAGCAGCTGATGTTAAACTACCCACTTCCAACTGCCACTCAGAAAGGCACAGATGGCATTTCTCATCCCCTTGGCTCTTTAACTGAGGGGGAAGAAGCCGGAGAGGTCTCAGAAGTGCAGCCCAGTGGTTGCCATGCCCTGTGGTCCATCTTACTTCCATGTCAGGGCTTTACCAAAGTCACGAGCATCCTGGCCCTGATGACATTGTCACTGGGGGCTGTGCAGGGGTGACAGCTGGGAATACAGGTCTGAGCTGAGGCTTTTCCAGCCACTGTGAAGCATCACCTGCAGGTGGGCAAGGGAGCTAGGAACCCTCCAAATACAGCAAGGGTTTAGGATATAGGTATGTGTTAGTGGTTTGTGGCAAAGTCATGGTGGCTTAGAAGATGGCAGTGATGATAATCTCGGATTATTAATTAAATATTTTTGACCATAGGGGAGGGTCAGTACCAGAAATTTAGGATTTATGTGTGTGACGTCAGATTGATAATCATTGTGCACAGTTACATATGTCATCGCTGGTTATTCTGGAATGCCTAACTGGCCCTTATTATGAACATGTCATGAGAGAGGGACCTGATTTCCATGCCCATCGGCAGACTGATTAAGGAGGGGTGGGGACGGGATCTCTGGGTGGCGCAGCGGTTTAGCGCCTGCCTTTGGCCCAGGGTGCGATCCTGGAGACCCAAGATTGAATCCCACGTCGGGTTCCCGGTGCACGGAGCCTGCTTCTCCCTCTGCCTATGTCTCTGCCTCTCTCTCTCTCTCTCTCTCTCTCTCTCTCTGTGTGTGACTATCATAAATAAATAAAAATTGGGGAAAAAAAAGAAGGACGGGTGGGGACCTGACCCTCTCTTCTTCCTGGGACAATTAGAGGAAAATGAATCTAAAGTTGGGAGTATAGAAATATTTTTTTTTCTGCTAATTCAAAGATGGACTGAAGTTCATTTCTTTATTTGGAGCAAAATAGCAGGGCTGCTGAGTATGCTCTCCGTGGTTTCTGTTACTGGTCTACGTCACAGACGAGAGGCTGAGAGAAGCCACTTCCCCATCACTCTTGGTAAGTCCACGTACACCGCAGAGCCCGTCTCAGTATGGACGGATGATGTGAGGATAAACCAGACCCATGTGCTGTGCTGGAAGGAGGAAATTCTGTTCCTAAGGAAAACCACACACTATCCACATACCAAAGATGTGTTGTACGTCGAGGCATCTAAAGTGCTCAGTGGGTCTCTTCCTCAGAGCACCAGGGCTAAGCTCCAAGGCAAGTATGAAGCTGATGCATACCCAGCTCAGCAGGACTCACAGCCTGTGGCAGCCCTGTGACACACGGACACTCAGGCTGGACACCAGGGCCATCACAGGGACGTTCCCACACGCTGGGGAGTGGCATGCACACTCCAACACACTCCTGTCTGAAATCCCTCAGCAGGAGCCATTGGTGGAATATTTGAGAATGCAGGTGTGGGGCTGGTCTGGGCAACCCAGGTCTCCTGATTCCCCCATCGTTTCCCCTTATGGAAAATCACTCTGCCTCTGAAACGATATTTGAATACACAGGTAACAAAGTCCTCATGTGAATGTATAAATTCTGGTCTGTTAGGCTCAGAAGTGAAGCGGGGAGATGAGCTTGATAAATATGTTATGTCTCCGTGATAGCTCCTTATGTGATATTACTCCAATAAATCATGGAGCTTGAAGGTCACAGCATCCGAACACCGTCTTCCATTCTGCAGAACCTCTGCCTGTTTAACTCGGCTCCCAACCACGTGAGAAGTGAGTGAAGTGCCTGGACGTGGGGACCGTGCTCACGACGGGGCTGTGATGGATGCAGGTGCACCCCCAGAGGGGACGCCTCCTGCCCCCCTAAGGCACAGACCCCCAACTCGGGGACTCAGAGGGGCGGGATGGCACAGGTCCTACGATATTTGGGGGTTACCTTGCTTAAAAGGGATGACCACTCTCTAAACACACGTAAGCCTCACGCCCAGATTTTACATTTAAAAATTGCATTTCATGGGTGAATGTTGCCAACTAGAGGAGGCAGCTTTCAGTACATTAGCATTGCTTCTATTGCTTTCAAAATTCAGTTTGAATAAGTAGCTCAAGAGAGGGAAGAGCTGCAGAAGAGGTAAATGTTCATTGACCCTTAAAAACAAGTCCTCTCTGAGCATTTCAGCCCATGAGGAAGGGAGAGGGGTGCTATCATGCGGGAGGGGTCCAGCCTCCTGGCAGGTTCAGGAAGATAGGTGTGAATATTTTGCTTTGTTCTTCTAAGTCTAGAAGAGCTGAGGGGTGACCTTTCCTGCTAGCATGTGAGTCGGTCAGCCAAACTCGCCTGAAGAGGGATGTTTCCAGAGTCCAAAGCAAGGAAGGCTCTAAACTTCGAAAGCCGAGCCCCGTTTTCATTTCCAATTCTGCCACGAGCATGGAATGCAGATTTGGGCAAATCATTTCATTCCTTGGAGCCCAAGAATCCCACCATTTAAAAGGTGGCAAATGGCAATAATCACTATCAGCATGTTCCATAAAGCAAATGTATTTACTCTTATATTAGTGCAGAATTAATAGCTATAATTTATATGTGTGTATATACCTCAACACACACACATCATATTGAACTCTTCGTAAGAAACATATCATTTAAATGCAAATTGCTATTACCGTTTTGTAAATAATTTGAGGATGAATAATGGCTGTCATAAGGAAAAAAATATATCTCCCCATGCATTTTGTAACTTGCAATAATTAAGGTGTGTATATAATTCGTGTTTACATTGGATGATTCTTTTTCTTATGATTTCTGTTATTAAACACAAACTGTTATTTGGAATGGTTTAATTGGATAATTTATTTCAGACCACTTGAGGCCTAAAAATGCTGCTGAAGACGTGAGCTGCAGGCTCCGGGTGGAACAGAGCAAGTAGTGAGGCCGCAAAGACACCAGCAGAGAGCTGTGATCACAGGCTGCATGAAATTTATCTCCCATGTGGGGGGTCCGTTTGTTGGAAAGAGTAATAGGCACATTTTCCAAAATTCCACTCTTTGAGGTTATCCTGCCTGGGGTGGTTTATCGATGGTTTGGTGTTCAAAGCAGAAGGTGTTCAAGTTTGGAACTCTGAGATCTGTCTCCACTATCACGGGGCAGGAACACACATGAGGATTAGAGGTGATCAATCAATCAATCATAGATCAATAAAAAAAATAAACACAAGAGAAACTCACCATCAGTTTCATTTATATAAAGCCATATAACTAGCTTGACTGCTCACCCGTGGCAGAAATAAATAAATGGAATCCATGCTAAAATGGCTGTATTGACAAAGTAGCTTAACTCTTATGAAGACGGAGCTGAAAGCCTACCTGGATGTATGAGAGAATTGGTCCTTATTAATCAGACCTTTTTTCTTGTAATGACAGCTTGATGGGCCATGTTCTGCTCTGAATCATAGATCAGATTGGAGGCCATCCCCATGTCTCCTGCACTGCGATGCCTAATGTGGACACCCGAGAAGACCACTGGGTGGGCAGAGTTCTCAGGAACGGAGCAAGCTCATTCTTAGAGAGAATGGGACCTTCTCTGGTGGATCAAAGAACTGGCCCTCAGATGACTCATCCACACTCACCCACACTCACACACACACCTTGGAGATACAGATGTGCCCTCAGGACACCCCTTGCCATCCCTAGAGCCATTGGTCCTCATGCACTTGGTTCCTACAGAGGTCATCATGTGCCCCTGGGGCTCGGGGTGGAGAACTAATGAGCAGCAACACCTGAGAACCTGACTGGAGCCAGACCAACCTCCCCCAGAGACCAAGCTTGTGCAGCCATGATGCTACCATCTGCAAGTGACACACTGCCTGGCACTGAGGCAGGGCTGGGGCTTTGCTGCTGGCTCATAGGAGGATTGGTGACCATCATCTCCAATTCAGGTGAGGGCACCAAAGCTGAGATGAGGGGACAGGGTCAAGGTCATTCCACAGGTGGTCCTGGGCCGCACAACAATTTTTAACAAGGAGTGCTCACTTTTATTAATGAGTTCGGTGAGTTCATCACATTTGTTTAAGAAACCTGTGGAAACACTAAATCCCAGTGTAGGGTGTTGATTTAGTTAAAATGCACACTTGCACACAAATATACAGACACACACGTATTGGGTAAAACAGGATATTGGGTTTTATTGATTTATTTAGCCTCTATTTTGTCTCCAAAATAAAACAGGATATTGGGTTTTATTGATTTATTTAGCCTCTATTTTGTCTCCATTTCAATTGGCAACAGTAAGCATTTGTGCTTGTCAATGTTTGAAAATGCATTTCTGCCCTTTGCATATCTTTCAAGCTCCTGAAGAGACAGCTCAAGTGTGTTTTTAATGTTTTTATTATGTATTATCTGTTTCGGGACACTTCATATGCTTGCATTCTCTGGTCCTGTCTGCGTGGACACCTGTTGCTCAGGCCTGCGCCCTGGTGACAGTCCAGCAGTGTCCTGTAGTTAATGATCATTTGATGGTCTTTACAGCTTACCATTCTGAAAACTCCTGAGCATCCAACATCTTCAGAACTCTAGTATTTCATAGCTACTTTTCTCCTGAGTGTGTTTCTATACCTAGTGTGCCAGATGGGGGTGCAGTGCCGAATAGGGTGAATGACTCAATAAAGAAGTCACTCTTTCTTAGTGACATTATGTGTCACGGCCTTATGGGTGGTTTCACCTAGTGAAAAGGAGTCCCCTTTGGCATGCATCTGACCACTGGACCAGTTTGGGGCAGAAGTTGACATAAGTACAGAGAAGGGAGAAATCGAGTTATTGAGGAAAGTATGGTACACTCAACCGACTTCTCATGAATTTGGTGGCTCCGCTTCCCAATTTTACAAGTGATTTTCAAGAAGAGGAGAGTGGCATGTTTCCTACTTCAGTGTTTAGACTGAGAAGTGGCAAAAAAAAAAAAAAGTTCATATCTTGACTAAAATGATGTCCTTAATTATATTTAAATGCATGTGTTAAAAGGATAGCAGGATATGACAAATTATAAAAGCAATGCATCTGTTTTAAGTGAATGTCCTGTGAAATAAAACATCTAGATATTTATTGATATCTGCGATCAATAATTTACCAGCAGGTATAAAATATGTGTTCTATCTGTGTGAGGATTGTTATCTCCGTGTAGCCAAGGCTCCTCAGAGTTGGCACCATCAGCACCTGGATAATAATACCAATGATGTGATTACTGAATATACCACTGAGCGATCGAAGGCAAATGAAGAGAGGCCTCCACTATCTCATCCCAGGAAAGTGGACACACAGTGACCTGCCTAAGTATTTCATGTGACAATTCTTTCACAATGTTTTCATTTGTAATCATTTAACATTTGACCCTCCATCCGTCTGGTTGTGGTGCTTGTGAGCACACAGTTGAAATATGGAGATTTTAAAAAAGTATTATATTTACTTATTCACAAGAGACATATAGAGAGAGGCAGAGACACTGGCAGAGGGAGAAGCAGGCTCCCTGTGGTGAGCCTAATATGGGACTCAATCCCAGGACCCCAGGATCACTCCCTCAGCCAAAGGCAGATGCTCAACTACTGAGCCACCCAGGTGCCCAAGATGGAGATATTTGAACTGGCCACCAGAACATACTTTCACCTCAAAAAGATTGATGATAAACAGGAAGACACTTTTGTACCTTTGAATCAACTCTCTCTGGAGGAAAAAAACATCTCTAAATATGGCCTTCAACATCATATCAGAAACTAGTAACTTTCAGCAACTCAAATATGAAATCCAGACTTCTTTCATTCACAAAAGTCACTGGAAACTTCTAGGAAATAGTGCCCATAGATGCCTCATTGTATGATGAGAGATGGGAGACTCCTCAATATCGAAAGCACAAAGAGTCCTTTACTTTGTCTGGGAGCATGGACGAGGGCTGGCTGCAGCTGCCATTACTGATGGAGAACCCTGCAGCCTGTGTGGACACCCCTCCTTTGGAAACCCATGGGTTCCTGCAGCTGAATGTCACAACCAGGTCGCCACAGGCTGCTCGTGTCTGGTGACAGCATTTCAATGCTCAGCTGGACGTGAGAATGGGGCTCCCACTGACAGCTCTAGATCGGAGGGCCTTCAGCAACACCTGAGTGCTTGTGCTGAGAATGGTTTTCCATCTGCCCTCTACTTCCAACCTCCTGGTTCCTTGGGAAAGCTGAGCACAGGCAGGCTGGGGTGTCTTGAATTTTGGTTCACCCTTCAATATTCCTCTTGCTTGCAGAAGTACGATCCAGAGGGAAGTGGCCCAGTTTCCAGAACACACGCTGGGATGAGATCCACAGATATATCTGGACCCATCAGATCATCACTGTGTCAGCCATAGCAGGGACTCGGCAAGCTGTCCTCAATTCAAGAGGTCAAAAAAACCTCAAATGTTGTACAGGATGGGACCAGCCAAGGAACCTGGCTCACCCACATCTGTCAGCACAGTGTGTACACATGCAGGGTAACCTCTTGGCCATATATTTTACCCCAGGATCCCTGCAACCAAGAACACTTGCAGATTCTTGTGTGATCTCCATGAGGTCCAGGGCTCTAGCGGAGCTTCCACAAGGTGGCCGCCCTGGCTTCCAATGTTTTCCAGAGTTTACTGGTTTTTAGAATGAGGGTGCACACAAACCCCGAGTGGCCCTTCCAGGAAGCCCCACTGCCCCCTCACTCCCACAGCTACCTCTGACAAATTGGAGGTAATCAAATGCCTGGTATAATCCTGATAAAACTCCAGGGATAGAACTCTGGGCAAGGTCTGGATAGAATTTTTTTTTAATTTTTTTTTTCAGACAGCCAGATTATTCAAAATTATGGCAATCAGACGCCGGTGAGGAAGAAAAATGATGATATGCTTTACAGAAACCACTTAAATGCCACACGTCTCGATAATGTAATGTCTCCGCAACTGTTTCTGTTTAAAGCTAATAAAAGTAAACATAAGACATCCCCGTGCTTTCGTATCAAATTTATTACTTTGAGCGACAAAATGACAAAATGATTAGCAGTTAATAAGGCCCTGGCTTAAAAGATTGACTGACATTGCATTACTCATTTAATTTCCGCTTCTCTGAGCTTTTTTCCCTCTTCCTTCCAGCACGGAGGGAATTAATATTATCACATCAAAGGCTTTCCTTTAAATGGGGAGAAAAATCATTTAAAAGGACACAGGCTGTGATTATTCAGACTAGGTTATTTGCACCTTGCATATATAACAATATCATGCAACAACTTCATTTCACTCCAATCGCTGCCAGTCACTAATAGAAGAAATTTGCTTCCCTTCTATCAGCACCATTGTGTAGCACCAGGTGGGGGAGGGGCATTCAAGACAAGATCTGATAAGAAGCCTATGAACCAGAGCAAGGGCTGGGCCCCGTGACAGAAGACGGATTCTGGACTAATGCTCAGTATGTAAATTCTTCCTCTGCTGTCTTCTTCCCTCTGCTTCTTTCCACTCTGCTCTTATTCCATTCCCCACTTTTTTTCTTAAAGAACCGTACACCCAGAGAGATAAGTGCCAACCTTCGTGGGCTTCAGGATGTAATCATATGACACAGCTGTAGTATTTTACTTCCTTCCATACTGAGCTTTGGCAGACAAATTATACCAGGGCTGATTTAATACCTAAAGAAGTATGTCATATTCTCATAGAATAGTTGTATCCGTAGGTGAAATTATGAGTGACCCAACGCTTGGCCCAAGTACCAGCCAATGATCTATTAGCATTTAGGTCTTGACAGATGGGCCCACTGCCCTCTCTAACTGCAACTGTGTTAGAGAACGCATGACAAACAGCTCACTTGTCAAATGTTATTCTTTTTTATAGAAAGACAAGGGGGGTGCGTGCTGACCAGTGGGCGGAGGGGCGCGTGGAGAGGGCAAGGAAGCAGTGACTACAGCACAAAAGATGAAGCATCCATCACCAAGGTCAGGAGGCAGAACTTGGTTACCAAGGCTCCAGGTGGATCAAATCCCAGGCGTCCTACGGGAGGCTGGAGAGGCCAGCAATCAAGTGAGTTTGGAACAGAGTGCCCCCATGTCGAAAGGCTGGAAGACAAGCCTTGTTAATTCAGGAAACCGCAGAGTGGAATTAGTCCAGGCTCTGGTGGAAAGCAGCGCCACTGTATTGTGCCGGTGAGATAAATTTCCCCTCGCCGGCCAACACACCGGCCACTGACAGGACACTGCTGTGCGTGGCTCATTAAAATGTCCAGCTCACAGGAAATTTTAAAAATTTATAACGCTTCCTATGGATGGTAGGGTCAAGTTCAATGGGTAAGAAAAAGCAGTAAAATAGCTCGGGGAATTATTCACAGATTATTATTTCAACAAGTTAGCATTTTTAACAAAAATTAAGACCACTGTAATGTCTTCTGATTTATAATCCTATATCACAGAAATAGGCCAAATTTATTCCCTTCCTGGTACAAATCTTTATGCTTGATACGAGTATATCCATAAGATGGTGGATGCTGTGCCGGTGGTATGCTTTTAATCAGACTTTATTCAAATAACACTTAAGAAAGCAATGTTATCTCATCATTCCTGAGATGGTAGAGTGTGCCCTCTGAGTGGTTCTAGAGTCTCAACTTAAAAATAGATGATTTACAATGTTATGACCAGATTTTCCTAGTGTCTTTGGATTTACTAATACTTCGTAAGGTCAAATAAATATTGCCTTCCCATGGGATTATGCAGTTTCCTCAGTGGATTGCCTTAGGTGGATGTGTGAACACTTTCCAGAATGTCTAAGCTCTAAGTAACTATGGTAGTTTAAGTAGTACAACCCTTTGTCTAAAGGTTCAAAGGCCCTGTCCTGCTTCAGGGTCTTGTAATGACTATTGAACAGAGGTATCAAACAGGAGTGAGTCAGTCTCACTGGGGAGTGGAGATCTAGCCCTCCAAACTCCAGGAACCACATACGAGAGGTAAGTCTCAGTTTATAAACATTCTGTTCCTGAAGACTCTCCTTGGGTTACTAACCAAAATATATAAGAAGTACCTATAAATCAATAGAAAAATAGTAACCCAATTAAAAAAAAAAAAAAAAAACGGCAAAGGACTTGAAGACATTTCTCCAAGAAGATATATAAAAGTGGCCAAAGATACATGAAAAGTTGTTCAACATTACTAATCAATGCAAATCAAAACCATAGTGAACTATCACTTCACACCTGTCGGAATGATTATTTTTGAAAAAAGAAAAAAAAGACAACGAAAATTGGCAGGATGAGAGAAAAGGAACCCTTGTGCACTGTTGGGAGGAATGTAAGTTGGTACGATCTTACAGGAAACAGCGTGGAGTTTCCTCAGAAAATTGACAAGAGAACTACAGTATGATCTAGTATATCCAGTGGGATATAAGCCATTGCAGACTTTTGCATATTTAACTAAAAAATCTAAATAAGGCTCTTGAGATATCTGCACTGCCAGTTCATTGCAGTATTATTCAGTAAAGAATACACCAGTCACAGAAAGACAAATACTGCATGATTCCACATATGTGAGCAATCTAAGTGGCCAAACTCCTCGAAGCAGAGTGGAATCATGATTGCCAGGGGCTGGGGGTGAGGGATGTGGGCAGCTGCTGTTCGGCGATAGGAAGTTTCCATCATGTGATGTGAATAAGTTAAAGTGTCTGTCAATAGATAAATGGATAAAATATATATATATATATATATATATATATATATATATATTACAATAAGTAATATTGTAAAAACATTGTATACTGATAGGTGGTGACTATGCTTATCATAGTGAGCATTGAGTCACCTACAGAATTGTCAAATCAATGCATTGTATACCTATAATCAATGTAATACTGTGTGTCAGCTATACTTCAAGTAAGAATCAAAAGGCTAAGAGAGATAGAGAAGGGGGTGAGAAACTTTTTTGAAGGGCAAATCCTGAAAGGCACAGGGAAGGACCATGAGCTAGCAGGGCACAGGGTTCCCTTGCCTGGCTCTGCTCTCAGTTGAGTGGGGCATGGAGGCTGCCCTTCTCCCAGGCTGAGAGTAGCTGGAAGGGGTGGTCTCTGTCACTCAGGAATTGTTTTCTGAGGACAGAAGAGTCCAGGCTGAGACACGTGCACTGCCTGGAACAAAGGATCTGGTTCCCAATCTCTGGTAAATAGATAAATCTACTTAATTCCAAGGTGAAGCTTTGCATCTGGATGTGGCAACATTTCAAATAGCTTAAAATATATGTGGTTTTGATTTGTTTATGATACGGGGAAGCTTCTTAATCATCCAGTGTAGGTAACGAAAAGAATTGTTGTCTAAATATGACAATGTAACGTCACAACTAGGTGGATGAGTAGCAGCATGGTGGAGAGCACCAAAGGCTTCTCTCTAGTCCACACTGGGTAGGACAGTGTGAACTATCAGTGTATTTGTCACCCAGGCTGTTCTCTTCTGAATAGAACATTATTTCTCAATGGCCAAATTCAGCAATAAGGAGGACACAACTCTAGAGTTCCCTGAACCCAAGATGGAATTGGGAAATAGTGAAAAATTCGAGTTCAGGGAAGAAGGACCAAAGCCAGGGAGAGTCTGGGTGGTGTTTTGGAAACCCCTATACCTGACAGTGTTGATGGAGCGGGGGGAGGCCAATGTGGGTGCCCCTGAGGTGCTGGACAAGATGGAAAAGGTCTCTGGAACCAACTAGGAAACATGGGGCATACTGCAGATGCACACTGAAGTCCTTCTGAAGCTATGGGCTGAGCCCAGACTGGGGCAAGTTGAAGTGTCCCTGGGAGGAGCAGAGAAAGATGCACAGCAGTGGCCCTACTGGGGTCAGACAAGAAGGGGCAGTGGTTGCAGCCAAGGGAGCGGGGAGTCAGGCATTGCTTTGCTTGTTTTTCATAGGAGATCCTTAGGGAATCTCGGATTCTTGGTGGAAGGGACCTGGTAGTGACAGGGAGGCTGAGGGGTGACACACAGGCGTGGAGGCTGGTCAGGGCGAGGCAGGGATTCCCAGTGCAGTCACCTGCCTGGGTGGTGCCTCCTCCACTCCCTCCTCCAGTGCTCAGCTGGACCAGCAGGGCCCAGTGCCCCCGGTCCTTCATGATGAGGGTTGCTCCGGAGGCCGTGGAGGGGAGGGACACCGCACCACAGCACTGTTGTCCTGGTGCCCTGGGGTCCAGCTTATGAGGGCAACAAGTGGAGTGAGGACGAGCATGGAGGTAGAGAGAGGAGGTCCCAGGAGCAGAGATGGTCCAGGGCCCCACTGGAGCATGGGTGCCATTAGGTCAGGGAGTGAGACTAGAGTGGAGGCCGGGGAGTGGAGGCTGGGCAATCCACCCGGAGATGGCTCTCAGCAAATAACACCCTCCACAGGTGATGACACAGTAACGACCCTTCATTAGTGTTTAAAATAGTGATAAAATGAATTATGTGTGTGGTTTCCATGTTCAATCTTTTCAAAGGAATAGATGGTAGTAAATTAAAACAACAGAAGCAAAAACTTGTAAAGAGGGTAGACCGTGGGATGAGTCCAAGGCACCAGGTGATGGGATCTCAAGGTTCCAACCTAGTGACCATGAGGGTCACCATTATTTTACTACATTTAGTCATGCTTGTGGCACTGGACGCCAGGTGACGGCTGCCGAACAAGTGCAAAGTACCCAAGTAATAGTACTTTGTGGCCTGTTAAACGCATCTGCTATTTTCAGTGTCACCGGCCAGGTCGCTGAAAACCCTTCGCGTAAAGGACGCGTGGGTCTGTTTATCGGTAGCTTCACAAAAGTGTTGACTGAGGACCGTCTTGACTCTGGTAAATTCCCCAAGATCCAGATCCCCCGCCTCCATTAGCTAATTTGTTCTTGCCTGCCTTCCCAGGAATGCAGATCAGCCTTCCCGGGGCCTTGGAGCGCAGGCAGGCACATTTCTCCTGCAAACTCCAGTGTTCCCACTGGACCCACCGGGCATTTCTCGGTCTTTTAAGCTGTCATTCGTGGTCCCTGGGCATCCAATCTGTTAAATGAATTAGCCTTCCATTGTTCTGACTTGGAGCTGCATGACTGGCCTGTCCCAGCTTGGCATTTCCCACCGCCAGCCCCCATCCATTAGGGGCACCCGGCCGGGTCCTGGGGCTGTGAATCCCTGAGGTGCTGGGGAGCCAGTTGGCCTTTCCCCCTTCTCGGAGCTGGAGTCGGGCGCCCCGTGCTTGCACCTGCTGCCTGTGGGTCAGTTCAGCATGCAGAGCAGCTGCTTTAGGGCCACTATGTTGGCTTAACTGGACTATCGACCTTCCCCTTCACTCCGAGTGTACCATCCCCCTAGGGAGAACTTTACGTTCCAAATACTGGATATTTCACCTGAAAGTCCCTAACCCATAAACATCCAATTATGACACCTCAGGTCAGGAATACATTTATTCTCATTTTACATGACCTAGATGGGCAAAAGATAGGTGTGAGCAAAAGCTCTGATGTGGAGCTTTGCTGCTGGGTGGCCCCCATGTGCCCTGCCCTAGGCCTTTCCCTGTCACTTCTGTTTCTTCCTCTGAACCTACAGTTGCTTCCATCTTATATTTTCATTTTCACCTACATCACACCTTTGAGGGGCTGCATTTCCTACATCTCCCCTCAGGCACAGGCTGAAAGATCTCACAACAAATACAAGCCCCTCCCTGAGGGCTCACTGGGGACCAGTCTCCTAGCCAGGAGTCTCATACACTGCCACACACTCATGAGGCAGGTGATAATGTTACCCCATTTTACAGATGGTGACATTGAGGCTGGGAGAGATCTGCTACTTGTCCAAAGGCCCATGGGCAGCCAGGGCTGGGTGGAAACTCCACTCTCTTTGCTGAACCTTTGTTTTCACAGATCCACATTGAGATGGTCCTTCTGGCCACCAGCTCAGCAAATTGGCTTGATACACAGGATTTTCAGCTCTTCACCACCTATAGCTTCACTCAGACCCCAAACACTTTGATTTTAATCTCGGCACATCATATCAAAATGTCTTTTCATCTTGTATTGATTTATTCAATTAGCATGTATTAATTTGTGGCCATGCATCAGTTGAAAACAGGGAATGGAAAGAAAATATGTTCTTACAATTGTGTAATCACCATCTAATCTGTAGTATCATATGCTAAAGAAGTGTGACGTATGTTCTTGTGGGATGGTCCACAAGGAAGGTGTGCCCTTCTCATGACAGAGGCAGGTAGAAGGACCCTGGGGAACAGTGAGTGGGAGAGAACAGGGCAGAGGTAAGAGATGAGGTAATGTACCGAGGCTGCATGTTGGATGCACACGTTATCTTTAAGGGAAACGTACATTAAGAAGTGAGGTTGCCCGTGGGTGGGGCTCTGAAGTTTATATGTCATTAGTCCCAGGTCCACTGCTTGTTGTAGTGGAGACCCATGCTGATAAAGTGAGGGATGCGTGGCAGCCGTGTTTGCCATGACAGGGAGTGTGGGCTCGCCATGACAGTGATGGGAGGTTACTGGAGCTGTGCGAATGGGGCTTGACACTATCAGATTTGCTTTCTAAAAAGACTTCTCTGGGGATTCTGTAGCAGAGCATGGTCACAGTGGAGGCAGGGAGCTCACACACCTGCACGTACTCCCATGCACACACCCCACACATGGGCTCACATGTGTGCAATACACGTGCGTGCACATACCACTACACACACATATGCATGCAGGCGCACACACACATCCAGGCATGGGGGGGTTCTCAAAAGTGCAGAAGGAAAATGATCAGAAGGACCCCAGAGCTGCTACGATTCTCAAATGGAAGACATTCCAGAACTCCTTCACTGGCAGATGTCCACGAGGATGCATTTTAAGAAGTAAAGGGAAGGAAGTGGGCAGGGTGCACCTTCTTGACTGTCTGCTCCCTGGCATCCCTTGCTCTGGGGGCAGATGCTCATTTTTGTCGCTGACTCACCGAACAGAGAAATACCAGGTCTCTGCTTCAAACAACTAAAATTGGTTTCTTTTTTGTCATTTTGTCCACATGAAATTACCATCCAGCTTAAGATATTCAGAGTACGTTAGCCCTAAAGTAATTTTTTTTTCAGAAGTAATAAACTCCTGTAAATCGAGAGAAGGGATGCCACCTCAAACTCACATCTGGAATTGCTTGTGTAATGCCACGGTTCCATAATTGTACCTTGTTTTAAATTCATATGTATTCATTTCATAAAAATAGTCTATATTTTATACTGATAAATTTATCAATAGAGAAAAGATACCATGCAAAGATATAAAAAATTACCTGCCAAAATAATGATTTATGCTGGTTTTGAAGCTTCCCCTCCATTATTCATGTGCACAGACTTTTTTTTTTCATTTTGACATTTACTTCACATTATAAAAATCTGCTCCTCTGTGCCAATATCTTCATTTGAATAGCAGGTATGGACTGGAGTACCGGCTCTGTGTCTGACACCTCCGTCAGGATGCAGCCCTGGCAGGTCGCATGCTCACCAACACGGGTAGATCAGAGAGGTCAGGGGGTCTGCAGCCACCCAGGGAGGAAACATTTAGGACAGAAGCTCACAGCCTTGTAGGGAGAAAACAATATAAGAAAGTCTTTGCCAATGGCTGATCGGAAACAGGGCTCTTTTTTTGTTGACTTGGGTCATGCTTGTTTGAAAGATCAAAGACAATGTGCTGTCATTAATACTAAATTGGAAGAATAAATTATTTGAGCTTTGAAAAATGAGCTGGGAAGAGATAGCTGGCAAAACAAAACCTTGAGGAGACAGTCTCCGTCCCTATCCCTGTTATCCTACCTGGAGCTTCAACAATATCTAGCTCTAAGTCCAAAGAAGGAAGCACGTTGAGTATAGAAGATACTGACCTGGGGTGGGGGCAGCAGTGGGGTTGGGTCAATGAGTCCATCAAGGAGCAGGAGAGGCACAGACAGAGGGGTTGGGATCACCGGTTAGAAGGAAAAATCTAAATATTGAACCCAGAGAAGCTCCTGTCTGCTCCAGGCAACGAGGCTGATGATGCAGCTGTTTTGTGACCACACATGCCCTCCATCCAAACACAGACCCTTCTTGGCATTTTGTCTTTCCTTCTGAAGCTCCATCACCTGACCTCTGTGGGCACCCAAGTTCAGGTGAAATCTCCAGCACCGCCTTACAGGTGTTTGTATGTACAGTGGGATACATCTCAATCGTGGACTCAGTGTGAAGGAAATAGAATTTTGTCTGGAAACTGATCTAATTTCTACCTTGAATCTTTTTGCCCCTGGAAGGGCAGAAACTTAAACCTGTGTCAGATGGCACCACCCCTACTTTCTGTCTGCTTGTTTGGTTGTTTTTTTTTTAGGGGGGAGGGCATTTAGACCCAGAGATTGTGATGGTATTGTCCTCAGGCTTCCATCTCCCTAGAATGGTGTTAGCAGAGGGGACCTCAGTCCATGAAGGTTGTTCACGCATGTCATCTCCAACCAGACCCCTCTCCAGAAGACTTGCTGTGTCTTGGTTCTGGTGGAAACACTCCATGCAACCTAGGTCTGTAGGATTCTGATCTGTCCACCATGAGGCACCCAGAAAACACACGTGATGCAGTGGGAGAGCCCTGATGTCTCCCATTCCTCAGCACATGCTGCATATGCTCTGGCCTTTTAGCCAGCTCCTCCTGACAGAGGTCCCAAGGCCCTGTCCTCTGAATATGCTCTGGTTTCCCCACATCTCCTTCCCTCCTTCCTTCCTTCCTTCCTTCCTTCCTTCCTTCCTTCCTTCCTTCCTTCCTTCCTTCCTTCCTTCCTTCTTTCCCTCTCCCTCCATCTTTCTTCTTCTTCTTTTTTTTTTTCTTATATCTACTTTCTATGGTGACTCCCTGAGAGAAGATCAATCCAAATCCACTTTATTTTGGAAGGCCAGAGGAAAAGGGGGTGCTGCTGTATAACATTTCCTGTCTTGGACATCCATCACACATGGACCAATGTAACTACCAGAGTTTTTGTTCTATAAATCCTCTAGTGCTCTTCCATGCTGCCCATGGCTCCACTTCCATTCTCCTGGTGGCCTCCCACTCAATACCCATATCCAGATTTAACTTTATCTAAGTGAAGTTCTGCAGAGACTGGTAGGTTGTTTCTTGGTAGCACATCAGTCTTATGATTAAACTGTTCTTGTCAAGGGGTGTAATGTCTCCATGCCATCTGTCCTGTGGCCCAAGGATAGTTGAACTTTTCTGTCCAGCTCAATACCCATCCCCGATGTGAGCATCATGTGAGCATCTGGTAGATGTATGGAAAATATTCATTGAAATAAAAAGGTAAGGCGAGGCCAGTGACTTCACTTTGTAAATGTACGTTTACTGCTATTGAGTCCTCTCTACCCTATATATCTGACATTGCCATTAAAGTATAACCTATGTTTGATCCTTTAATTTCCACAGGTTTGAGGAACATGACTTCCATATGCTCCTGAGTCACTGATGATGGCAGGACACAAAGAGCCAATGTGCCCCTGGTGACTTAACATTACTGCTGGCACCTTTTAGATATGGTTATTCACCCAGGAGTGGAGGGACTAACTAGATGTAGTTGCAGGCTATTTTAATTTATTTTTCTATTTACTTCTCCACTTACTTTTTTTTCATTTATTGAGATATAACTGGTATACAAAAAAACTACAGATAACTAATATATACAATTTGGTGAGTTTGGACCCATTAATATACTTGTCCTATCATCACCAATGTAAGGTAATACATAATCCATCACCTCCAAACATTTCCATGCATCCTACCCACTTACTAGGAGCTCTAGCCACTTAACAAATTTTAAGTGCACGCACGATACCTTGTTGTTACCTATAGGCAGGACTCCGCACAGTAGTTCCCGGGACCTTGGACAACCATTCCTCGATCCCTTTCTCCTCAAGCTCTGGCAACTACCCTTCTACTGTCTACTTCTGTATGTTTGGCTATTTAATATCCATCATACAGGGGAAATCATGGAGTGTTTGTCCTTCTGTGTCTGACTTATTTCACTTAGCATGCTGTCCTATAGGTTCATCCATGATGTTGTCCATGGGAGGATTTTCTTCTTCTTTTTTTTTAAAATTTTTTAAAATTTATTTATTTATGATAGTCACACACACACACACACACAGAGGCAGAGACATAGGCAGAGGGAGAAGCAGGCTCCATGCACCGGGAGCCCGACGTGGGATTCGATCCCGGGTCTCCAGGATCGCGCCCCAGGCCAAAGGCAGGCGCTAAACCGCTGCACCACCCAAGGTTCCCGATTTTCTTCTTTTTTGAAGAGTGTTATAGGCAACTGATGAATCACTAAATTCTACCCCTGGAACAAATAATGCTCTGTATGTTAACTAACTTGAATTTAAATGAGGAAAAAATCCATTGTGTGTATAGACCACAATTTAAGTTGCAGGGTAGTTGGCGACAGAGACGAAGGTTCCAGGATATTGCTAATAATCAATATAACTGAATGGATCCACAAATCACAATGGAACCCATGACACCAACAGAGTTACAGTTGAAAATAATAGAGTTCAATGAATTTTTAAATTTTGATCAAAACACACAGAAAATACATGTGTAGGCCCAAACATCCACCTCTTTATACTTTAACGAAGCAGTTTGGTCACCTCCTCGTGCTTAACTGATCCCCGCCCCCTGTCATGAAAAATCTGGTCATTGGCTTCAAATGTCTACCTACTCTGCTGCCAGCCACAGGCTTGGGTCACTTGTGGCACCAGCCCCAGAACCTGGAGATTGTCCTCCTCATCTACTGGGAGTGTCAGTAGGATCTGGTTTGGCCTGGCTGGGCTTGGAGCACCCAGTTATTTAATCAAACACTAGTCTACATGCCGCCGTGAATAAATTTTGTAGATGTGATCAACATCTACACTGAGGCGATTTTAGGGAAAGGAGATTTTCTTTCATAATGCAACTGGGCCTCTTCCAATTTGTTGAAGGTCTTCAGAGAAAAACGATTTTCATAGAGATTAATGAATAGAAACCCTGCCTAAATTTCCATCCTGCGGGCCTTCTAACAGATTTTGGACTCATCAGTCCCCAGAATTACATGAGCTAATTCCTTAAAATAAATGTCTGTTTTGGTCTCTATATCTATCTATCATCTATCTATCATCTATCATCTATCTATCATTTGTTGCATCTATTTCACCTCTATCTCCATGTATTTATATCAATATCTATATGCACACATATCCTGCTTGTTCTGTTTCTCTGAAGAATCCTGATTGATCTACTAAACAACTAATCCAAATATTTCTAACATTTTCCACAGAGTGTGTCAGAAACCTATGTCACCTTCTTTTCTTGGACTGAGAATACGTATTTATCTCATCTTTATTTTTTTTCCATATCATTTGGTTCTATTTGACAATAGATTACTTTGGGTTATATCATACATAATAATAGACTAAGGAATGTAATATTTTCATCATATCATATTGTATCATATATAATGTGCATGTGATTGTGTTCTTACCGTCTCTCTCCACAACAGGACTGAAGTGGACAGGAGGATGGAAGTTTGTCTGTTATCTTCTGTCCCATCCAGAGAAACTATTTTTGGCACATTGCAGTGGCTCCATAAATATTTGCTGAAGGGATCCAGGGGGAGGTTTGCAGCTCCATTCATACTCATCCATCTGATGTCTATATCATACTGCTCTAAAAAAAACCTGAGGGAGAAACCAATAGGGCTCTCTCCCTCCCCTCATAGATACCTGCGCTGTGCAGTGAATGATGCCATTGTATTAATGAAAAAAACAAAACAAAACAAAACAAATCCCAGTATGTGGCAGGGGATGGAGGCCCCTATTAGGAGCAGGGAGTTGGCCCATTGGAATTTTGCAGAGTAAGGGCAGCAGAATTTTTACTGTTCAGGCCTTCCTTCCTCTGCAGGGTCAAAATTAGGGGTGCCAGGCCTAACCCCAGGGCCTAGATGTATGCCAGCTCATCCAGGGGCTGGAAGTGTGGCTCTCCCACTCTGTTCCTCAGTCTCATCATCTGAAGAGAGGATAGCCTGCCTCAGAAAGCTGGGTGAGGATTCGGGAGGGTGATATATGGCCGAGGTTCAGGGACCTTCCCAGAAAAGAGGGGGTATTTCAGAAGTCAGGGGGAAGGAGCATCTACCACTTTATCACACACCCTCCTTCTCTAGCTCCATTTCCTGACCTTACTTCCACCAGCCAATGACATCCAAACTGGTGGCAGAAGAAAGGACAATTATTTAATGGTCATTGAGTCTGAAAATAGCCTTAACATTTTCAACTAATTGATATTTATATCAATTAAATTTCATATTTTATAGTAGACCAATGTGTTGGTAAGTATTCTCCAGGTTTTCCCCTCGGTGGGTGCCAGGAGTCTTGAATGGAACAAGTCTCTTGGTGCCAACCCTCCACCTCCAGCACCAAAATGTATCACAGTCCTAGAGAGCGTCCTGTGCTTGGCACTTAATGAGGTGAAACATACAGTTTAGCTTAGTCAGCTAAGGAATATATGATGAATTATTCAAATAGGTGATAGATAAATGGATGGTTATACAGACAGGTAGATAGATAAATACACAGAGTATAGACAGATAGACTCACATGAAGAAGACTGCAGACCCAACACCAACTTTCAGTCCTTGGTCAATTTTGTGTCACTTTGAAGATCTCCACTCTAATACATTTACTCTCTCTCTCTCTCTCTCTTTTAATTACAACGTACACTCCTTTGAATAATAACCTGATGTTTGATGTGCATGTGACTCAATTAGAAAGCCATCAGAGCTTCTGTACTAGGTTGTCTATAGCCTGAATGAGCCCCGCCCACCTTCACCCTTCCTGGGTTCCGGGAAGCCAAGGAAGCATCAGCCCCAGACAGCACATTTTTTTAAACCTTTGAACAAAGACACATAAATGCATGATGCTGTAATATTCAAATACTTTCTCAGCACAAGCTTGCAAATCTGTTTTCAGTGTGATCTGATATTTGACTTCTTGAAAGAAATATATAAATAACAAATTGACTAGGCATAGATATTTATCTTTTGTCTTGACATATGCAAAGCAATATTTTTTAAAGTAATAAAAGGCCAGACTGAAAGTTGAACTATAAGGATATGATATTTGAGAAAAGATGCCAAAATAGTGGGTGACCATAAAAAAATCAACTGTGTTTTACCCACACTAGGAGGGCTTGCTTTGAGCAGCCACCAGCTACTCTCTATGAGTCGCTGCTTGATGTCCAGGGGCTTACATTCACTTTGAGACCTTTGGGCATCCAACTGCATGATTTCAATGTGTGATTAATTACAAGTCTTAATTGGGGATTGAAGGCTCTCAGCCCATTGCCAGTCAGCCCCTTGTCCAGCAGAGGTGTTTTCTCTATGTTTTCCATCTCAGTGACTCCCAGGTAAGGATGGAGTCCTATCTTATCCACAGGAAAACTGCCATAGAAGAAAAGAAGCACTCTTCCCAAGATAGCAGAGAAATGGGTTGCACGGGCAAAATTTCAACCCCTTACAGAGTGTTCATTCCCTGAGAGATGGCTTCTCTTGAGCTTACATCATCACCTCAAGGCTAGTCTTTGGGGAACGATCCACAAGGAGGAACCCAAAATGAAAAATTCTGGTGGCTCCCATGTCAGGGGGCTACAGATTCTCCACTCACTGGTCTTGGAGGACCAGGGATGCAGGTCTTGTGTGCAGCCCTGCCCAGCTGGCACCAGATTAAATCCCTTACCCATCAGTGCCCCTTGGGCCATGACAGACTTTCACTCAGCACAGGTGGGGATCAGAATCAGAAATGGGGACCTGTGGGACTCTAAGTATGCCCACCCAGTGTCCTCTCTATCCCCCTCACTGACTGAGGTTGGAGGTAACGCCTGGGCCCAGGAAGAACTGAAGGAGCCTACAGAGCAGGTGCAGGACAAGGCAGTCAGCACAGAGTTCAGTGGGTGTGTGTTCTGGGAAAATAATTCCTTTTGTTTCTATTAACACTTGAGTCTTCAGAGATTCTTTACATCTCTTACCGCAATTCGTTTGGGTGTGAAATTCTCATGAGTCTGATTTTGGGATTCCAAAGGTCAGCAGGCCAGACCAGTATAGCAGGGCCTGGTCACCTGGAAGGGCCTTCATACAGGCCCCATGGCGACAGCGAGCCACTGCCCTCTGCACCACCCTCCACTAGCAGCACCTTCCTGCCCGTTCCTAACACATTTCCCCACTGACTGCCCTGAGGGGGCCGTGCCGATTTTAAATATCTTGGTAAAGATGAGATATCAAAGCAATTGGATGGGTGTTCTTGAAGGTTCTGCTAGCAGGTGTCCTGTTGTGGGTGTATTTCCTTATCCAGCAAAGGCTCCTTTAATACAGAGATTAGACCCTTAGCAGAGCAAAGGATCTGTTAACTGGAGATATATTTTAAGATCAGATTCTACTATTTATGAAAATTAACTTCCAGTACAATGGGCCCTCTTATAAGTTGTGGTGCTTTTACCACCCTGCAAAGTCTTACTCACTGATTTCCCTGCAGTAGTTACTCGCTTTTGAGTGATTGCACACTGCTCTGTGTTCCCTGGTAAACGGATGTTTGGGACAATATGGAAGGGGGCAGGTCCCCAGGCTTCCTTCTGCCAGGCTGGTTTTATTGTTGCTGAAAGCCAAGTGGTTTTGTCTAGGGACAGATTCCTGCATCCTGCATCCAGGAGGGTCAGAGCTGCGTATGGGTGGGACCCCCTGGCTCAGCCCCTGGCAGGCAGGCAGGGTGGGGGGACCTCTGTGGACAGCCCACTGGGCTGGTAGAAAGGTCATTCACTTGGAGGCCAGAACAGGTGCACCCACAGCTGGCAGGGGTGAGAATGGTGGGTGGCTAGGGAACCAGGTGGCCCAGCGAAGCAGGGATGACAAGGCCGCAGGGGAGACAGCAAGTTTGGGTCTGCAGAGCTGGGCGGAGATGCCTTTCCCTGCGGGTGCAGGCTCTTGCCTCCATTTTCTGCAGCCCTGGGTTTTCCAGCTGTTAGCTAATAAAAGGCAGCTTATTCAGAGGAGCCAGGGCTGCTAGGTTAGGAGCAAAGATCCCTACAGCATATGGTAGAAATCTATGTGGGTTTTACCCTACACAGACTTACACACACAATTTCAAGATGATGAATCAAAGTTATCAGGCAAGTTTAAATTAAATTTCATATCCAAGCAGCATTTTTTTTAAACAAACATCATTGTGTCTCTACTAGATGCCCATCCAGCCACCCCACCCTCCAGAGCCGGTTGTTGGAAGACAAGCACATCTAGTACTTCAGGATGATTTCTATTAAAACACCTAGCAGTTAAAAGAAAAAGAAAAAGATTTTTAAAAAAAGTAGTAACCAATAGGGCAAACTTCCAACTGAAGTGATTGGTTTCCCAACGATGACAAGTCTAGGGGACGGTTTTGGTTGTCTATTCTCCTTCTTACAAAGATTTCCAGTTTCGCATCTTCCTGGGAAGGTTCTTGCTTTTATTCTGAATTCTTTGCTTTTATCCGTAAATGTAAAAGGGAGGGAAAGGATGCTTCTTAAACAACCTAAAAGATAATGCCAGCATTGATTCCTACTCCAAAGTAAGTGCTGTGATTTAAGCGGAAGAGCAGAAAGAAAGATCCTTTGCAGCAAAGCCCTTGCTTTGGGTGGGCTTTCTAGTGACGGAGGGGCACAGGTGACCAGCCCAGGATCCCCCCACCCTCTTCCCCGGTCACCTCTGTGTGACAAAGACAAAGAGGGCACCCCCCTTCTGCTCAGGTCCGATCTGCTCCGCCCAGTGTCCCCCGTCCCATGGTCCCCGGAGGCCACCCTATCACTTCCTGCCACCAACTGGGTCACCTCCCTGCCCAGCTCTCTCCTGAGCCCTGCTGTCCGGGGTGAAGAAGAAATCCAGAGCTGTTGAATGATGATACGGGGTAGTGAATTAAAAAAAAAAAAAAAATCAAGTGCCAGCAACAACCACCAAATAAAAGGTGGGGGGGTGGGTGTGGGAGAAAGTGGTCCCTGAAGAATGTAGGAAGATAAATAGCGCCCACACTTTGTTTCATTGTCAGGAGCACTCTGGGGTTATTTGAAGCTCTTATTTATGCTCTGTAAGCAGAACAATACTGGAGAAGAAATGATTAAATACCCGCTCTGTGAGCAGCAGACGTCTCATTGTGGCGTTGGGCTCACCACTGGGTGGTTCTGATAAAGGCAATCTGAGTTGATAGCTGATACAGTTTGCCAGGAGTCATCTGGGGCTGCTGACAGCTCCGGCGCTTTAATAAAATCATTAGAATGTAAATGTTTTTATTGCGGAATAAAGAGCCTCCAGCGAAGTTGACACTGCTCTCCCTCCGCTGAATGGGAGTGCCGATTAGCATTCAAATGATATCATGATAGGCTGGTTATCTTTATTAAAATTTTTCAAATCGAGTCTTCATTTTGCATGATTGAGTTTTAAACAAATGCAATATCCAGTCGGCTGTTGAGCTGGCCTGAACACTCCTGAAATAATTAAAGTGCTCCTTTTATTTTTTTAAACATGTGTTTCATAAGAAATGAATTGGATTTGCTATTTTAATATGACAATATCTAGTTAGCTTTGCATAAAAACAGGGATGTTATAGCATAATTATTGAAAGTGTACAGCTTTTAAACATATGTTTCATAAAGCTGAATTCAATTTTCTGAAATATGACAATACCAGTCACTTGGTGAAGTGTAAAATCAAGAGATGGCTTGATTGCTGAGATCAATCCTGAGAAAGTCTTCGTAATTGTTGGTGGCCGGTGGAGCACAAACGTGTTGCTTCGGAAGAAGGAAGGGTCTTCTCCCCAGACATTTACACCTGCCCCAGCTCCAGCGGTGGACAGGGCCTCTCGGTGTGCACCTGGGCTGCAGGCACTTGACCATGGAGCCAGCAATCACCCTGAACCAACTAAACCCTCGTTAACAAAAAGCTAAGTGAGTCTTGGGTGGACATGAATGGAACTGCACCATCTTCCAGCAGATCCTTCTGGCAGCGGAAGGCTGGCCAGGGACATTCCACTCTCCATGTCTAGCCATCCTTCTCCCTGACTCCCTGTCCTTTCTGCACACTGACCATTCTTAAAAGTCACCTTCTGTCACCGACTCATCAACTAGTAGCAAGATGACTGTGGGTGATTCTTGGATATAAGGAGTTGCAAAAATCAATGCAATACATATTCCTTTAAAAATGTGTCCTGGGATGGCTGGAGTATTGATTCCATAAAGGAGGCAGCTCCAGAGGGACATTTGAAGAAGGGCCAAGGATGGTCCGTGCACCTCACAGAGAGGCGGACACGCTGCTCCCACTCTGACAGGAGCTGTTTGTGCTAATTGCTTCTTACCTGAGATTTTTAAAAAGATTTTGAGAAAAATGACAATGTATTCCATCAATCTATATGACTGTACTAGCAGACTCTTAAATTTTATAGCATCTTTCTAACCAGGATATAAAATCTGAATCAGATAGGCTTACTTGATACGTAAACTCATATTTGTTAATATGCTTAATAAAGCTAAGGTCAGTGTGTATATAATGAGCCAAGAGGGCAGGAAAGTTGATGTTGTATTCTGAGTTGGCACATGTACCATACCTTCACGTCTCGAAGTCGTCATTTCAGAGTGGAGTACACAGGGGAGAATGTTGGGCATTCAGGGCAAATTGAAACAAGTTTTGTTTTTTGTTTTTTGTTTTTTTCTCTCATTAAATCAGTATCCTAGAGAGGAGATGTTGGTGATCTTTTACACAGTATTTTGGATCTGCAGGAATTGCAAAAGTATTCTTAATGCAACTGCAGGGGACAGAGCCCTGAGAGGACAGAGTCATGAGTGCACAGGAACATTCCTTAATCCTCCCCAAAGAGCAGCTGGCACAGTCAGTTTGTCTTTCTACCTCGGGGAGCGAACGTGGGGAGAATGGCCAGGAATCACGGCAGTCTCCTATGAGCAAGTCCTCAGGGGCAGCACCCCCACCCGGCCCCAGAGACGGTACTCCAACATATTAGCAACTCAAACTTGGACTGAGAAACAAACTCTGGTATGATAAAGTGAATAATGACTCTACTCCTGACTGTGATGGAGCACTGGGCATTGAAACAGAAACCACACCTTTCCAAAACAGGCAGCATGAGTCGCAAAACTGACAGACTCTAGCAAAACAACAGCAAAGCCATCACAGATCTTCTGAGCCCTGACCCCCTTACCACAGGCGGGGGTCTTACCTGTGCCCCAGGGTAAGACCACAAACCCATCTACAGGTTACTCTGCATGGACCGATGGCTTCTAAAGTGAGGCCAGAGACGTCTAGGTTTATAAGTTCTGACCATTCCCTGCCAAGATACCCTGTGAGTAATTCCAGTTCTTTAAACTTTAAATGCGACCCTCCCTAAGACACCCTCTTCGGAGACACGCCAAGTTCCCTGTGGTCATGGTGTCCAATGCTGCAGCAAGTAACATACCTGATGTAACTGACTGTAGGGGGCCTTCCACTGATGGCCACTGGCATCAATCTATTTTAGAAACCTTAATTCTTCCCATTTTATCTGAGTTCTAGAGGGAAGACCCACAAATGAGCTGGAATTTAAAAGGCCTCCTTGGACACAAGAGAGAAGAGAATTGCCCGGAGGCATGCCACGCCCCTGCCCTCAAATGATGCTGCCAAGCACCGAGTTGCTCCAGGTAGGTGGCTGAGTGGGCTGTCCCCACACCTGTGAGTGGACGTAAGTGTGCTTCATCCCCTTGATCAAGCCTCGTCTGAGACTCTGTACTGTGTTATAAACAGGTGCCTAAGGTCTGAAAAAGTCCCTGCCCTTGTGGCCACAGAGCAAACATTAGAGGCCAGGCCCTGGAGTCACAAAAAAGAGGTGAGGGCAGCCTAGATTTTAGCCTGGGACCTAGGATCTACTGAATTTGGCAATAAATGAGTAAAGAGGGAAAGAGATAAGATGAGTCATCCTGTGGGCTTGGTTGGCTTAACTACTGGTAATTTCCCTAACAGACTGCGTGCTCCAGGAGAGTATTTTTTTTTAATTTTTATTTATTTATGATAGTCACACAGAGAGAGAGAGAGAGGCAGAGACACAGGCAGAGGGAGAAGCAGGCTCCATGCACCGGGAGCCCGATGTGGGATTCGATCCTGTGTCTCCAGGATCGCGCCCTGGGCCAAAGGCAGGCGCCAAACCGCTGCGCCACCCAGGGATCCTATCCAGGAGAGTATTTAATAGATGCCTACCTAATGGGTACTATGCTTCCCCCCCCCACCACCACCTGATGACCCAGTCGGGCTTTCAAGTATTTACCTTCTAAAAGACTTTTTTTTTCTTCTTTATTTTTAAATCATTTTTTATCTGGCCAATGTATTGAGAGCTAGGCTTCATGACTCATTTGATTACTATCGATCACCCGCAATGTTAATAATCCTTCATATTTAAATTAGAGAGTTTGAATCACAGATGATATGGCCACAAAATAGCTATTTTAGCCTTTCCCCACCTTTATTTTATTTTTAATAATAAAAATAATTCTTTAATAAAGAAGCTTTATTTTTATTTATTTATTTTATTTTTAATAATAAAAATAATTATTTAATAAAGAAGCTTTATTTTTCCAGTACCAAACAAAGACGTGAATGATCACACGAGGAGGGGCGTCCTGTGCGTCTTACCTGCATCGGAGGCCTGTGTTCTCTACAGCTGGAGTCTCCCACTTTGGCAATTCATGGTAACTCTGGTCTTTATCAGTTAAACATGTTATTCTCACTTGTTTTTGTTTTGTTTTGTTTTAATTAAATTGTCCACTTTCAGAGTAGAGTGAAGTCCTGGGTGAAAATGTTTTGTTGCCTAAGAATGAAACAAAATTAAATAGGCACTGTATGGCTCACGGCTGGTCACAGTCTGGGGGTGAGGATAACTCAGCCCCATGCACCTGGCATGACCAGAAGATGAAACGAGAGAGATGGGCTTAGAGAAAAGAGGACACTCAGAGCCAGGAACCTCTCCTCCAACAGAGGCGACCATTCCCTTCAGACTATGCTAGTCACACAAAGGCCAAATGATCTCAAAAGGATCCGCTGTGTTTAATTTGACAACAAAGATCTGAACTCTCAGCATCATCTACTGATATGAATCTTTCTCATACAACCACATGGTTATAGGACCCCAGTGTAGGACAGCAAGCCCCATGCTGGAGTGCAGAGCACCACTGCCCTCTTGGCCCATAGATCAGACAATTAAGATTTCAGTCAACGTTTAGAGTTTATGATAATTTTAAGCATGAACTCTAATGTGCATCTCATGTTTTATTTTAGCTGGTACTAGTGATCTGGCATTCCTCTTTTGATCGAGAACAGGAAAGGGTACAAACCACACAGGTGTGCACCTGCCTGTGAAGATGGAAATTTTCTGTGTTTTTTCTTTTTTTTGTCTTAAAATTTTTTTATTTTTAAGTTATCTCTACACCTAACATGGGGCTCAAAATCACAGACTCAAGGTCTAGAGTCACATGTCCTATGCACTGATATAGCCAAGTGCCCCTTTGTGTTTCCTGTCTTAGGGAAAGATAATGCATAAGTCAATGCAAGGTCTCATTTTGTTTGTTCATTTATTTGTTTTTGTATTTGTTTGTTTTTTTTTTCCTGTTAACTCACATAACTGTCATACCTATAAGTCTAAATCCAAAACGTACAGGCCCATACATGATGGATGCATTCCACTCCATTTCTAGGTCTTGCAAGAAAGACTCTAATAAGAAAAACCCATTTCTCCTACCTGAGCCCATGCCTACTCGAAATGAGTATCAGATTTTCCAGATTGATATTATCAAATATTGGCAGTCTCAGCAGCAGGAACACTAAACAAATTGTCAGGGGAAGGAGGAAGTTGTTTTCTTTTTTCTTTTTTCTTTTTTTTCATTATCCCCCCCCCCCCCCCTTAGCAGCTGGACTTAGAAAAGAAGACAGGCATGAAATTTGTGGGTAGATCTGTTTCAACAATGGCAAGAACTACCAATTGTGTAATCCAATTTCAACAGGGGATTTCTCTTTATCTTAATAACTAGTGAAATGGGTGGACCTCAAATTTCATTTCAGTTTGGAAACACGCCCAACATTTTGGAGATGTTTATTCCAAACTCAGCCAACGCTAAAAACTTCTCCAAGCTCTAAAATCTTTCTGGGAATTGCACCAAAGCAGATTTTTTGGTGAGATTTCTAATCCTTCCGGCTTCTGGAACAGCCTTCTCCCTCCCCCCAAAATCCTTCAGTTATTTGGTGTCTAATCCAGACCAGAAGAAAGAGTACAGGCAGTTCTGGAGAAGACAAAAAATGCACCCTAAGGACTTAGGTCTGCATCTCAGATCGTTTCCAGGAAGGAAGTCCTGACTGTATCCAAATCATGCATCCCCTTCCGACAACTTCGGGGAAGCTCTTCTATGGGTGCCTGTGCCTTAATCTCAGAGCCTTAGGAAAAGACTATGTCCGGACATGGCCGGGTTCTTCAAAAGGAGGACGCATGTGAATAGGTGGGGATTTTAATACGCAGGTTGCTATTTTTGCAAAGTGTTTCTTCATCTTTTGCAGCCTCTTCTGATTCTGGAGATAAGCAATTCTATGGAGGCTTCTCCATTCCCCGGAGACGCTCCCTTTGTTGTGTGGAACGGAATATTAAGAAGGAGCCCTCAGCGTCAGTCATTTCCCACGACAGCCAAGTTCATGCTTCCTCGCTGTATCTGTACTTGATTTTAGGGTGTTTTCCAGTCTTTGCTGACAATCTTGTCCAAAGACAGGAGAATGTCGAAAGCACAAAGCTGTTCAGTACAAATACAGATAGGGTTGACATAATTAGGAACAGCGAAGAAACAAACACGTTACACAAGGCGGGGTGAGTCATTGGACGACGGACGCGGTGCTGAAGGGCCAGCCGTCGTCCTGCAGCAGGTGGGCAGCTTGGGGTGGCTCAGTCCAGGGGATTGGCCTAGACTGAACTGGAGGGGGCAGCCCTGTGGGTTCCAGGGACCTCGGAGCTCAGGGCCTGCAGGGGAGGTGCAAACCACTGGTGCTTCTGGGGGCTCCAGCACCTTCCACTGTGGCCAGCATCAAAGTGGGTGGAGAGGGCACGCTCAGCAGCCCCTCCTGGGAGCTGCCTGTGACACCCACACCCCTCGCTCAGGGAGTCCAAAGGAGGTCTCACAGTAGATGAAGCAGGGTCACCTTGGGAAAAGACACTCAAGAGAATGCACGTGTGAAAGGAGGACAGGAGATGTCTTCGCTTCACCCAACACTGCATTGATGATAATGGGCCCAGGAAGCACATGACAAAACGAGCACATGCAAAAAAATGAGAACACAGACTTAGGACAATCCTCTGATTCATCTGTGCTGAAGGACTTCTATAAATTCCGAGAGTCTGTAATTTTGTTTAAATGATGTAAATGGAATTTTTTGTTTGTTTCTTCCATCAGTCAATGGACATTTCTGGAGAGCCTCTTCTGCCTGCGGGTCATCACTCTAGGGCAATAATGAGAAATACAGATGGATAAAGTAGCTCCTCTGTTCTTGAGACAAGTGAACACCCCATCACAGGACAGCGACATGGGGAACTCTAGTGTCCTGTGAGGGTCCCCAGGGGGACATGGCTGTGGCAGAGGTGGACAAGCAGGGGGTGCAGGGCCTACCTGCTAAGTCTAGAGCCACACAGGGTTTACCCTGAATTTTAATCACCCATGATCTCTGTTTATTCCCCAAAACATAGTATAAAGTACAGAAGATAGTAAGACTTCACAGACCCCCAGGTATTACAGATGGTAATAATTTGCCTTATTTGCTCTAGGTCTATCATGGTAAAATAATACAGAAAATGAATTTTACCATTTTATTCATTTTTAAGTGTCCCCTTTGGTTGCATTGGGTGCCTTCCCCTGTCCTGTAACCATCGCCACCATCTACCTCCTCCTTCAGAACTGCAGCCCTGTCCCCTTGTGCACAGACTCTCCTCCCCATCCCCTGGAACCATCCTTGTGCTTCTGTCTCTGTGAATCTCACCCCACCGGGACCTCATGTGGGCAGGATCCTGCAGGATTTGTCCTTTTCTGATGGACCTCTTTCACTTTCACCCCATCTCATGTTTTCAGGGCTCATTCACATTACAACGTGACTATGATTTCCTTCCCTGTTTAGGCTGAATAACTTTCTATCACATGTATGGGCCACAGTGTTTTATCTATCCGTCCATCAGTGGACACTTGGGCTGCTTCTACCTTTTGGCTGTCGTAAATAGTGCTGCTAGTAACACACATGTTTATGCCCACAATAAAAGTTGGCACCTGCTTCCCCATCCAGGACCCCCATTCACCTCTTAACAACGACCACCACCCTGAGGTTACTCTTTATCTCTCCTAAATATGTCAGGGAAAGTGTCAACTTGTGTGTGTGTTCATAACTAGACATAATGTTTGAAGTGTTTTAAAATCAACACACAGTCTATACTGTGTAGTTTTGACAAAGATTCAGTAAGCATATTTCTACTTTTATACTAGGAAAGAAAATGAAAAGAAAATTAGGATTTTAGCAACATCTAGCTGAGAGCTGAGGTACCATTTTTGCTAATTCTTCCAATAATTCTTTTGGTTTTTATCTTATTTCCTTTCAAGTACCTTACTTGGTTCCAGAGACACATGCACTTAAAATGAATTGTCAATAGAAATTTTTTAAATGTATATATATATATATTTTGGGGGGATAGGGGGTTGGGGCTCCATACAGGGGACAGACCCTTTAGGAAGGAAAGGTAGAGGGCAACAGGATGTGGGACACCTTGCTTTAATTAGTGAAATCCCAGCTGCAATCCCAGATCCGAGGCCTAGTTTCACAGGACTCTTTCTCACACAGAAACCCCATCTGGAGGCTGGGCATCAGGGGGGTGGTTGTCCACGCAACCCCTGGGGCCAGGCAAGCAGCATCCACCCTCCTCAACAAATGCCCCTGGGCACGGGAATCCCGCGGGCAGTGGGGAGAGCCAGCTGGGAGGGTGGGGGCTGGCCCTGCAGGGACCTCGAGCTCCTCTGGCCACGTGTGGACAGTCACCTCCCAGCCCCAGGTCATAGCCAACCCCGGGGACCGGGAGAGCAGACAGGTAGGGAAGCAGGCATGCTATAGTGTGGCCGCGGGTTTGGAGGAGCGGGCGTGGGAACTGAGGGGACTGCAGAGTCTGGGTGCCGCTGGGCCTCCTGGGGCACCGGGGTCTCCAAAGTCTCCCAACAGATCTCTCCAGAAGTGCCTTCCCTGCCTCCATGTCCAGAACTCTCATTGGCTCCTTCCTCCCTGCCAGATGGTCTAACTTCCATCTTTCTGACTTTCTGTTTTCCTTCTGGTGTCCTTTTTCCTTTCCTTTAACTGTCCTGGTCTGGAAGGTCCAAAGGTAAGGAGTGCTGGTGTTGGGCAGGGGGAGGCAATGTGGTTCTTTTCTTGCCAGCCGGAGACCCAATTCCATGGGAAAGGTCACACAGACAGCTGGACCTCTCCCAGGATGGCCCACTCCAGTGGCAGACCCTGGGGACCACAGAGCCACCCAGGCTCTTGTCCGGATCTGCTCAGAGACCAAGCCTCCACGTCCACCCCGCGAGGGAAGACGCGTCTGGGGCAACGGGGCCAGCTACATACTGACACTGCTGCACATGGCCCCTGGGAAGAGCCCCTTTGGAGTCCAAAAAATTCTGATTCCCAGAAGTCTGCTCTGCTACTCAACCCGTCTGGCTGCCAGCATAAACCACAACAACACATGAACAAAAAAAAAGAAAAGTTTTCTGTTTCATGTTAAAAAGTATAAATATTATATTATTGATTCAGAAGGGAAATGTGCCGAGCGAGAAGTCAGAGTACAGCTGAAGTGAACCCCAGGGACAGCTTATGCGCTGGGATATGAGCACAGTTTTAGAATGAAAACATATGCTGCTCTTCACGAAGGAGGGAAAAAAAAAAGTTTGCATTTCTGGTCACAGCAGCAGCAGGCTAACACCTGGACAAAAGATTTCCATGTGAACATGTGCAGTTGCATCTATTCTTGGGAACGGGGCAGGGCGAGGAAAAAGGTAGCTCTGACTGTGCAAAGGATTGGGATGGGTGTAGAGTCCAGCTCCATTGGGAGGGCAGGAAAGAGCCTCATGCAGCCTCCATCCAGCTGGTGATTGGAGGACGATGGGGATGAGAGCCATCGGGTCAGCAGCCCTCATGTCCACCCCGTTCCTGTGCAGAGAGTTCCTGCAGGCTCAAATGCACTTCCTGCCTCTCCTTCCCTGCAGGCTGAAACCCTCCCATGCTTATGTCAAATCAACCAGGCACTCCCCCAATCCCCCACCCCCCTTAAGTTTGAAAGATCCTTGGCCTTCACTCATCTGTCACTGCCATCATCGGCACTTAGAGTATTGCTCCAGCAACTTGTGATGTGCTTACCCAGGTCTTTTATCCTCTCCACGTCAAAGTCGTTTGATATTGAGGGTAATTTTGCAAAGGAAAGCATCCCGGGGGAGAGCTTTAGGAGATGCCTCTGTTTTTAACCCTGCTTCCAGGAGGAATTAGATGCAAACACTTCCACTTAGTTCATTTGCTTCTCAAGTGGAAGGATCGCGTCTGATATCTGAACCCGATATGGTGGAATGCTTAGGAGATGGATTTGAGACTCACAACTTGGCTTCCAGACGCTTGGGCTGTATTGACCAGATGGTGACCAGATTGAAGCAATCGTAGTCTCCTGGTCAATGACTAAATTTCCTGTGCATATTTGCTGTCCATTAGTGTACAGAGAAGTACTAGAGCAGTGTTTTGACACATGGGAGCAAAGTTGGCGGCTTTTTGGAGGGTCCCTGTTTGGTTTGTGTAAGGCATGTCCAGCATTTGCCTGCAAAGCCAGGCCTGAGCTTGGGTGGCTGCCTTTGTCTTGTTGGTGTGGGCATGATTGTTCTCCAGGGAATGAGCAAGGTGAGCAAAATAGGGAGAAATCAGGAACCCATCTCAATCTTCCTTCGTGTTGAAGAGAGGATGACTGAAGATCACAGGTCTCTTGGCTGTGAGGAGGAAGACCATTGTTTCCAATGTCTCCCAACAGCCTCGTCCACGTCCTCCATCCGCACTGTCCAGAGTTGTGCACTATCACCGTGGAAAAGAAAAGATCACTAACCCCCTATATCACAGTGACCCACAACCCAGATCCGCATCCCAGACCCAGGAAAAGATTTCAAAGGAGTGACAGTCATCTTGGAAGCTCCCTAAAGGGCCATCCACTTGATGACGTACTTCTTCGCAATGCAAAAAACAACCACAAAAATAACCATATGAAATGTCAGCAGTGGATATTAAAATAGCACTTTACATTAACCAGACCAAGTCTGGACTCTTCTAAATTATTTCAGAACTAAAACAGCCATCTTGTACACTGCTCCTCTCAGATAAATGATCTAAGATATCTGAACATCTAAGTAATCTGAATAATAGGATTGATGCAGAGGGCTGAAAGGGATCCCAGAAGAAGCCAGTGACTCCACGGGAACCATCGAACGGCCACGTGCACATGGCAGCCCGTCGTGCTATCCCAAGCTCGCTCCAAGGTGGCTGCTGCTGCTCCTGCGGGTGATGCATGTGAGGCTGTGGGTCAGGATTTCAGCCCACACCCAGCTGGGTCCTGAACAAGTGTAGGACTCCAGGCTTCGCTGGGATCCTCCAAGGGTCGTTTGTAATTACGTGAAAGATTGACCCACTTCAGTATAGTTCAATAGCGTTTGTGCTGTGACCCACCTCCTTCTCCTCTAAAAATCAGGCCTCCAGGAGTATGTGGGACATGAGACATGAGTGAAAGGGCAGAGGAGTTGTCCCCCGAGAGGCTGTGTGGCCTGCAACAAGCATCAGTCACCAAGAGTCCGGCGCTGACATCCGGGTCTCAGAGCTCCTGCTGAAGGTTCAGCCCTCAGCACCCCTCTGCCACACCTGGTATCCCCTAAACCGAAAAGTTCAGGTTATTTTTTAAAAGATTTTATTTACTTATTCGTGAGAGACACACAGAGAGAGGCAGAGACACAGGCAGAGGGAGAAGCAGGCTCCCTGTGGGGGGCCTGATGTGGGACTTGATCCCAGGACCCCGTGGATCACAACCTAAGCTGAAGGTAGATGCTCATCCACTGAGCCACCCGGGTGTCCCCAGACCCTGGTTGTTAAAGCCATTGGCCCTAGAGTAGGAAAAAAAATACATTTTGTAGCAAACAGAGTAAAACAGAATCAGATCCCAGGACTCCAAGCTTTCGTTTCTTTAGCTCTCCGGATCTCAAATTATGACAGATGCTCGGCTTTCCGATGGAAATCTATTTGCCTTAAGAACCTTCTGTTTTGGCGGCTTTGCTGACACAGTACCCCGTTAGTCGTCATTCCCAGCTCCTCTCTCGCACCCCCCCCCCCGAGTGAGGGCGCCTGAATAGTGTCTGGCTGTCGTGGTGGGTTCTTTCTGCCCCACCAAGAGTGAGAAGTGACAATGTGACAATGAGCATCCAAGGAGGCTTGCGGGCGGCTGGGGAGCTAACTAAAGATTAACAAGCCTCGCCTCACTCACCACTCCCCCTGGAAAGAAAGGGGCCCCTGGCTTTCAATGGGGGGTTTTGTGGGTACAGCTGACAAAGGCACAGGCATAGAAAGGATCTGCCCCCCGGTGGGTCCACCGGTAGGTGGGCATGGCCACATTCGGCAGAGAGTGACCTTTGGGGAAGCGCTCACTTGACCCAACTTTAGAAGTGACCACAATAAGCTAACACAAAGAGAAACGTAAATTGGCAGAAAAACACAGTGTAATAGACCCTCTCACACTGTGCTCAAGGGGACTCCAGGGACCAGCCAATCCATGCGAGAAGAATGGTACAAGCTAGAAGGGGCGCCGCAAGATGAATCACCACCGCGATGCAGATTTAGCGCGTTAGGTGAAAAGATAAATGTGGAAACGCTGTGTCAAAACCCGTGGTGTGGCCCACACGGCAATTCAGGGTCAGTAATTGAACTCCGCTCTAATTATCCTGGGGAGATAATATTAACTCAGGGTCCAGCGTGAGCGAGCGATTCCATAACTCATCACTCGATGGGCTGCTCGTCGCATTGTGTTATTGAAATATGATGGCTCCATTTTTACCCTGTCATAATGACAACGGATGGGCTTATTTTCTTTCTCCGCGCCTCTAGGGGATGATGAAATAGTAAGCAAACATTCCTTCTGGTGAAGGAGCAGCACTTCATCACGCGCGCTCCAGCTCTGGAAGAGCACTGGCCGCTCCGAAGCTGGGCCCGGCGTCGGGGCGCAGAGGCCGCGGGCCTTGGGCCGGGCTGGCGGGGGCGCTGCTGGGCGGGGGTGCTGGGCGGAGGGGGGCGCTGGGTGGGGGTGCTGGGCGGAGGGGGCTGCTGGGCGGCGGGGGGCGCTGCTGGGTGGGGGTGCTGGGTTGGGGTGCTGGGCGGAGGGGGGTGCTGGGCGGGGGGCGCTGGGCGGCGGGGGGCGCTCTGGGCAGGCGCTGCTGGGTGGAGGTGGTGGGCAGAGGGGGGTGCTGGGCGGGTGACGCTGGGCGGGGGGTGCTGGACAGGGGGTGCTGGACGGGGGCGCTGCTGGGTGGGCGCTGCTGGGTGGGGGTGCTTGGCGGCGGGGGGCGCTGGGCGGGGGGCGCTGGGCGGCGGGGGGCGCTGCTGGGTGGGCGCTGCTGGGTGGGGGCGCTGGACGGCGGGGGGCGCTCTGGGCGGGTGCTCCTGGGCGGGCGCTGTTGGGCAGGGGCGCTGAGCGGGAGCGGGCGCTGGGCGGCGGGGGGCGCTGGGTTGGCGCTGCTGGGCGGCGGGGGGCACTCAGCGGGGGCGCTGGGCGCCCCACCCCCACCCCCGGACAGCAGCACCTGCCTTGAGCTGCGCTCCAGAGCCCCGGCCCCAAGCCGCCTTGGGGTTCCGCGCCGCCCAGGATTCTCCAGCATCCAGGCCTCTTGCATTTACCGCCGGTGCCGGGCGAGTGTGCAGGAAGGAGGAGAGTCCTTAGACCTTGGCTGCGGGGCCGTGGCTCGTCCGGCCGGGCCCCAGGGTCCGCGCCCCAGCGCCGCCGCCCTTCCCAGCGCGCTCGCCGCCTGGTGCCTTATCCGGGTCTGCCCCGCGCACTTGCGTTCGCGTCCTTGGCCGCGTTCTTGCGAAATCAGAGGCACGCGCGGGGTTCCCGGGGGTCAAGTCCTCTCCCCTAAACGTGACACGGTAAAGTGCCATAAAACTCGAAATAAACACCGCTTCCGGGTTATTTGAATCGAGGCTCAAAGAGTGTGTTTTCGGGAGTTGGGAAGCCGGGTAGCCCGTCCTGAAGGCGGATCCAGGCGGGGGAGATGCGGAGGCCCCTCCGGGTGGCAGGGCCGTGGAGGGCAGCCAAGGCCCTGGCCCCGCGCACACAGGCCCCGCGGCAGTGAGGGACCCCAAGGGTGCTCCCCGGACGCGGAGTGGGGACCCAGCGGGAGGGAGGCGGCGGCCCTGGGAGCCTGGCTGGCTGGGAGACTAACGGAGGTCCTGGTTCTCAGGGACACGCTGGTAAAGAAAGGCACTCAGAAGCCCTCCGCCCTCCCTCTGGGGGAGTTTAGACACATTTCGACAGTTTGCTATTTTAATTGAGAACAGAGAGCCAGCGCAGGATCCTGGATCTCGGGCGGGCGCGGGGGTCGGAGGAAGTTTGTCGAAAACCCTCGTCCCTGGGTCCTGCCCCTCGAGGTGCACGAGCCTGGCGGCGAGGACCAAGGGTCTGTGCTACCGCTGCTAAGGGGAGCAAGGACGACGCCTCCCGGGGGGCCCTGCCTCACTCCCGACCTGGGCTGCTCTGAAAAGGGGCCCCAGGAAAGCGTTCCGAGGCGGAGCGCTGCAGGCACCTGGTCCCAGCGGGGGGACCCCGTGCACCCCGAGCCCGGGCCGCAGAGTCAGGACAAGTCAGGCGACGGTGGGAGCCCGATGCTGTCCGTGTCGTTCGTTCCCAGCGAGGTAGAGAGGACGCGCCAGCTTATTAAAATCTGCTTACACCCTCGAAGGCATCAATCAAATCTCAGAGTCACGGTAGTGCGAGTCTCCCTCCTCTCAATTATCCTGATCCCCGACTAGATCATCAGAAGCGCATCACTCATTCATCATCCGCAGCGCAAGCTTTCTAATGGGGGAAGCGAAGGGCTTTCCATCTGTCTCTTGTTGGGTTTTCTGGTCGGTCACCCGAACACAGAGATAAAGACACAGAGCAAAGCACCTGGGCCTTTGAGATAATAACTGCTCAGAGATCTACACTTCGTTGAGGAAAATGAGCTAAAATCCTGATCGTGGCAAAAACAAGCAGTTCGGATCAGCAGAGTGCAGTGGATACCGGGGATGCTGGCCTTTCTGCCAGGGGGCGCAGGGACTGCGGGTGATGCTGTATTTATTATGTGGATCTGTAGCCCCCACCCCACCCCCACCCTGCCCAGGGCTGCGGGACTTCGCAGCAGCAGCTCCTGGACGCGGAGGATCAATAAGAAGGCACCAGGAGGATGGACTCCCACAAATCCCCTCTGAGGAACCGCCAGCCCCAAACTCATTTCCAAACTCTGTTGACTCAAATTCGTTTTTAGTTTCCTAAATATCATTGTAAAGCATCCACTTTCTTTAGAGATGTCCCAGTCAGCTGGGAAGACAAAACAGCACTTTAAAAAGACATTCAGTCCGTATTTACATGAAGAATCATGACAGTCTGGTAAAGCATTACTGTCTGTAAAGTATTATATATTTTAAGGGTCCTGGTAATTTATGTTTAAAATGTTCTTCCTACACATTTGCAGTATATAATGGAAGGCTCCTCTGACATTTATAAAGGAACAGCTATGATCTGCTAGCTAAATGGTATGCAACGTTCTATAAATTATAGTCTGAAATTTACTCTAATGTTCAAGTATTTCTGTGACAGATTTTTCTCCAAGAAAAATTGGACGGAAATGTGCAAAGGTATAATCCGTTATAACTGTGTTAAACGCATGACTAGAACATTACTCTCAGAGTATTCAGGGTAGCAAATAGGAGGGTATTTGTTTGGTGGTTTATTCTACTAAGACTAGACGTTTTTATTTATATAGACTGTAGTGAAGCACTATAGGCATCTTAGTAGGTAAAATAAGGCAATATCCTTCCAATTACATTAAAGATAATAACAGTCAACTTAAATCACATCCCTGCCCCAGACTGTTGCTTCCCTCTAAAGAGCCCTGGTCCTAGCTGGGGTCAGATCTCCAGGAGTAAAGGAATTTTTCAGCTTCTCCACAATGAAAAGTGACCATGTAACTAAGTGTTGGTGAGTCATGTAAGTGTCCTGATGGGAGAATGTCCTTTATAGGAGATGGCGGCTGCCCATGGCATCTCCTCACCTCTCCCCTCCAAGTTGCCTCCTGGCGTGTGACCTGATGATTAGAGCACCCCCAGAACACATTGTGAGCCCACACACATGGGGTGCAAGATCATAGTGGCTGAATCCTGACTCCTGCTAAGGATCACCGCCACCTGGGTCTTAATGTAGGTAAGATGATGTAGGTACCTACCTTAATGTAGGTAATGTAGGTAAGACTCTTTACAGAACAAACTTTCTGTAAACAGTCAGAGCACAAATGTATTGAATGTGTAACCATGAAGTCTCTGTGGAAATGACTCAGCTCTACTGCTGTTGAGTAAAAGCAACCATAGACAGTTAATAAAGCAATGGGTGTAGCTGTGTTCCAATAAAACTTTATTTACAAAAACAAGAAGGAGACTGGATAAGACGTTAGAATGGTAAGACATTAGAATCTCTTACAAATTAATTTCATTGCCAAAACATAAATCTCTTCCCTTGGGTAATGTTCTCAAGTTTCATTCCTGTTGTCTCAAGTGGCAGGATGTCCTCCTCTTTTAAGGCTGAACGACATTCCCTGATTTTATGAAATTCCCTTATTTTATAAAATATATACATTCTCATATATGTGTGTGTGTGTGTGTGTGTGTGTGTGTGTGTAATCCATCGTGTGTGTGTGTGTGTGTGTGTTATCATTGTTGCACAGATAAACACATAGGTTGCTTCCATATCTTGGCTGTGGTGAAAGATGCTGCAATGAGCATGCGAGTACGAGACACGATTTCATTTCCTTTAGATATAGATCCAGAAGTGGAATAAGACAAACACAGAAAGAGAAATATCACGTGGCCTTACTTGATATGGAATCTAATAAAGTTGACATCATGGAACCAGAAAGTAGAAGTGGTCAGCAGGGACTGGAAGTGGGGGAAATAGGGATCATTTGGTCAAAAGGGGAAAAGTTTTAGTTATGCAAGTTGAATGACTTTTAGAAGTCGAATAGACAGCATGGTGAGTCTAGCTATAATACTGTATTGTGTGTGGGGGATATGTGCAGACGGTAGGTCTCAGCTGTCCATACCACACACAAAATTAAGGTAACTTTGTGTAGACAGATAGATGTCAGTTAGCTGGATGGTAGTAATCACGGCGCGATGTATATGTATATCAAAACATCACCTTGTACAGCTTAAGCATATACAATTTGTATTTAAATTCTATTCGCCAACATACAGTACATCATTAGTTTCAGAAGTAGAATTCAATAATTCATCAGTTGCGTGTGACACCCAGTGCTCATCACATCACACGCCCTCCTTAATGAATATATACAATTTTTATTTAAAAAAAACTCTCTTCTGGTTGAAACTTATATTATGGGTCTTTATCAGGCCCAATCAAAGCTGACGCCCACTGGCATACAAGCCCTGCGCAGCCGTCTCTGCTCAGTTTCCTCCTCTTCTCCTCTCGATCTGCTCAGTCTTCTCTCTTGCTCCATGGGTCCCTCCTCCACTTCTCTCTTCTCTCCATCCACACGCTGCCTTCACCATGGCCCATCCCTCTCTCATGATCCTGAACCTAATCAGCAGCACCCCTGGGCATCCCTTGATTGCAGGAGTCTAAAAAAGGCTGAGGAATGGAAAATGTATCCAACACAGAAAGTCTCCCCAAACTCACACATACCTGGCGTTTTCCCTTAAGGGCGGTTTCCAAAATTTTGTATTGCTATTTAGAAGATAAGAATTCAAAGGAAGAGCAAAACGCTGCCACCTGAAGAAAATGAGCACCAAGATCTCTAAGCATGATGTGTCGCCCCGGACCTGGACTGGGTTTCATGAGACAATTACAATGCCGTCTTTGCTCCTACCTTACTGAGCAGAACATTCGAAGTGTATGAAGTCAGGCACCCAGCAAGCATATCCATCTCTAACAATGATATCACTCACCTGTTCTAGAATGTTTTGATCCATTCATAGAGTACAGTCTCTAATGGATTACTTTTCTCTGTTTTCTTCTGTCAAATAAGTACACAGGAGTGGGACTGGCTGTCATGAATTGAGGGTCAGTGCTCTGCTTCTGATTTATTGACAACTTTTACTTGAATAAGAAATAGAGGCATGTGCACACATGAACATTTTTGTTTGTTGATAATTGTAAAAAAAAATTCTTATATCTGTTATCTTCTATGAAAGTCCAAGAAGAGATCTCATGTTTCAGGGCAGGATTGGGAATGGAGGCTCCCCCTGGAGACCCCATGAGGACAGGAGCTGACTGTCTTCCATCACTGTGTCCATAGCACAGAGCCCCATTGGGGCAAAGAGTAGGACCCTGAGAGGTAGTTGTCCAGTGAGTAAATACATGGATTGATGAAATAATTCAACCAATTTGCTGACCTAATCATCCATTAGAAACTAGTGAAAAAATTTCTGGATGAATTTGATTGATTAGGCTTGCACTAGAGTTGATTTAGTGATGTCTAAGTGTCTAAATGATAAGCTGTTTCCAAATACAAATGGAGGAATCAGAATGTGAGTTCAAGCTGTAAGGATGTGAATGATTTAGACACAGACAGGAGGGGCTGAGGGAGAAAATACATGGTCTCAAGCACTGTTGACTGCCATCCGAGGTTCTCCTAGGCAGAGTCGGAGCAAGAGCTTGGGAAGTAATCCCAGGACGAACCCTTTGGGAGGTGTGGAAGGGAGTAAAGAGAGGAGGTGTCAATCAATAGGGTGCCACAGGAGTAACAGGGCTCAGCTCTGCCCCGGGGCCCCGGGGAGCACAGTGTGGACCCCTTGGGAGAAAGTGAAGGCTTACCTTCCAGCTCCCTCCCATCACTGGATGAGGGCTGGTCCTGGATCCTGGGCTGTTAATTTCCTGTGACCTGCAGGCAGAGAAAGCTCTCAGGCAGAGAGCACCCACGGTAGGAACAGCATCATTTAGAAGACCAGTGGATAGAGGGGGTTAATGGGCAGGGCATCTGTGTGCTCTGCTATCATCATGAACAGAAATAAAACCCAATTTTTTTGGAGGATTTGCTTTTTGAAACAATAAAGGGAAATGACTTTTATAATGTAAGCGGGATTTTTTTTTAATTGTTGTTTTTAAATGAAGACACACGTCATCCTGGGAAAAATCATTCTTTTGTTTTAAGGATTGCTAAAACTCAGATTCCACAGGATCAAAGGCACTGGACAGAAATGCAAGAGTATGAAAAACTTTAACAAAATCGAGTGGAAGTTTGTTCCAAACTCTTTATATTCCAGAAAGTATACAATATAAAAATTACTAGGTATGGAAAAATTCAGGGAAAAGTGACCCATCATCAGAAGGAAAAAAAATTAATAGCCTACCCACAGAAAACAGAGACGTTGGAAACTATTATTCTCATGTTCAGGCATTCCCAGGGCAAAAAGGGGGACAGAATGGGTAAGCAGAGAAACGTAAGCTATTCTGGCAAGGAACGAAATGCTTCATGAGGACCCAGAAACCAACATCAGGCCACCTAGAATCAATCTTTCATTCGTCTAACAGACATTCACCCAGAGTCGATTCTGTGCAGAGCCCTGTTCTGGAGCGTGGGACACTGGGCTGTTGGACAGCTCACATTCTGGTGGGAAGATGTAGAATATATAATTACATAAATATAAGGCATAATGTCAGGCAATAATTACATGTGCTGTAGGAAAAATAAACAGGCTGTAGGGATGGAAGTTTTCAAGGGATGCTATTCCAGATAGCAATTTCCTGCAGGCAGAATGGGGCCTCCCCCACCCACCCACTGAGGACCAGCAGACTCCTATGGAAGACCAATGTCAGAAAGGGGGGCAGATAGAGCCCTAGCGAGAACTGGGGACAGCCAGCCAGGCTCCTGGATGACTACTGAAGTGCTGGGACTGAGTTTACAGGAGGTGGGAGGGGTGTTCCCCCTTCTGTCCACGTCTCAGGGGCACATCCTCACTCCCACCTCTGGGAGAGAAATGCCTTCTCTGCTGAGGTAAAGCCAAGGCAACCGGCAGCTGAGACCTTTGCCCTCTGGACTTCTCTGGGACAAGGTGTGCAGACGAGACTCTGTAATTACACAGACACCAGGGGCTGCTAGGTTGGGAGCTCCTCTCCCCTGTCCTTGGTGGAGCCAGGAAAACCTGGGGATTAGTGAGCAGAGATGAGCATGGTTTCTCTTCTGCATCAGTTATAGGGCCAGAGGGACACGTGTGGAAATGTCTTATTGCTCCCTGAGGACAAGAGTCAGACTCTCTTATCAAATTCTGGCTTCATTACTTTACAAGGGTCAAGGTCAGTAACTTTTGTATCAGTTCACTTTTTTTTTTTTTTTTTTTTGTGCAACACAGATGTAGGTCTTTGAACAGAAATTATGCTTATGGTCAAAAGATGTGCTTAATTTCAAACATTTTGGAGCAAAGTGGGCAAGGCTAAGAAAGAAAGCTTCTCCTCTACTCTCAGGAGACCTGGTCTTTTTCTCTCTTTTCCCTTTAGTGAGCCTTCTCCACTGAGGGCCCCCCACCAACACGCAGGCATACACAGGGCCTCCTGTCATGGATAGATCCTAGAGAGGAAGATTGGTGGCTCATGTGAAGCATCAGGGGGGTGGGGATCTTAGGCACTAAGAAGAAATCAGTGAAAGGATGAGGGAAACCATAGCAGAGGGGAGGGTGTGCATGTGGAGGACAGGCACATGCATGCACACGCACACACACACACACACACACATGTACACATGCTCACATCCACACTGAGCAATGAGGATAGAGGAGTACAGAGAAGGGAACCGTGGACCAGGGGTACCCCTTGTAATCAGCTATCCCCTTCTTTCCTCATCCACTTCCTTTACCAACTGTACTCACTTCGGGAACTGTTATTTGGATTTGACAACAAAGCATGGCTGAAGTTTTCCTTAGAGTCAGAATAATCTATCCAGGGGGAAGAAGGTGGGCCTGAATTTAGAGGGGTGGTTTCCTTCTTGATCCCAGCCACAGCATCATCTTGTCAGTTCTGGGGAGGAAACACTAACATAGGCCTTCTGCACTTTTTTCTTTACAGAGAAAAGCAGGAGACACATCTGTAACATAGAAGGTAGAGGTTCTGTATGAGTGATTCAGTAAAGTGGTATATGCCAAAAGACACACTCATAGATATCTCCCCAATCCACATGGTAGCCCTAGATTTGAGTACATTTGTGACTTGTTCATTTTTAATCTGTGCTCCCTTCATGGCAGGGTCTGCCCCGCATTCTCGGCAGCTCTGCAAAGGGGATCAGAGGTCCCCAGCAAATGGGTCAATCTAGGTGAATGTCCTGGGAAGCAAGTGCTGCAAAAAGGGGGAAATGACCAGTTGCAGGGAAAGAGGTCAGTCTCACACCAAAAAATCCATTATGTATAAAATTTGATTGTCTTGGCTTTGAAGAGGCCAACTTCCTGGAAGAAGTATTTTAGTGGCATTGGGTCAGCCAGAAGATTTTGAATGGACTCTTGGAAAAATTTATTCTCAAACTCCATCCAGAGGGATCCCATCCGTGTGGAAGTTCCATGTGTTCTAAATTCCCAACTCTTCCTTGGCACTATACAAACCTTCCAGATGTCCTCTTCTAGAGTCTAGAGTGTTTGAGGATGATGGGCAAGTCTAGAGCCAGAAAGATCGATCACATAAGAGTTCCACCAGGGTGTACATTGGAGAGCTGAGTTAGTTTCTTCCTGTCGGTCCCTGGCTGTGCACTGGGGAAATCCTTTTGACCTCTCCCAGCCTGTGTTTTCAGCCCTAAAGTTAGGACTCAGAGCTCCGTGAGTCCAGGATTCTTGCTAACACCAAGCTGATGGCTTTCTACTCTTTCAAACCTAGAACAATCTGCCTTAACTCATGACTGCCTACAGCTTCTCAACACAAGAAGCCCACCTGCATACACTGTGTTTTCTCCAATCACCACCGAGGATTCCTTGAGGCAAGAAGCTTCTTCAATCCGGGCCCCCCCTAGTCCCAACCCCAAATGGGAGACATGCCTTTGTCTTTTTCCAGAGACTCTCCAGATACCGGCTTCTTCTCAGGTCCTTGAATTGCTGTAAAATAAAACTGAGAGTCAGTCTCCCATAGTGGGGCCCAATCTTGTGTTGATCAAAATTAAAAAAAAAAAAATCTTGGCTGGGGTCTAGAGAAATCTAAACATGAAAATGGAAACCCATCCATGGTCAAAAAATGTTTTTGTCCCTAGATAGGAATAGAACAATAATTTAAATATTTCTTTCTACAATTGCAAAATTTTCCCGATTTTAATTCTATGTATATATTTTATAACTTATCAAGATCACTTTTCCTACTCTCAATGCTCATTTGTGTGTAAATTCTTATTTCTCAGGAATAGCATCAACCAGTGCTAATATATTTTTCGAACCATCGGGAGTTTATGTTGAAACAGTACAAAAGGCAAACAGATCATCATATGTCCTTAAAGTGACAAGCTATTTTAGAGACATGTTTCATGTAACACATCTACACGAATATGATGATTAAAAAAATGTAGGGGCCCCTGGGTGGCTCAGTGGTTGAGTGTCTGCCTTTGGCTCAGGTCATGATCCTGGGATCCTGGGATCAAGTCCCATCCTGGGATCAAGTCCCACATAGGGGTCCCCACAGGGAGCCTGCTTCTCCCTCTGCCTGTGTCTTTGCCTTTCTCTGTGTGTCTCTCATGAATACATAAAATCTTAAAACAGCAACAACAACAACTATGGATCATGAAAAAAATAACAGAAAACCTAGTACCCAACACCCACGATGGAAGCCTATGGACAGAGGGACTGTGTGGAAACAGAGGAGAAATGAAATTTCCTGCTGCTCACACCTATTTCACATCATCATTTTAGCCCACTCATGATAGGAAATACACACACAGCAATTTAAGATACAGTGATGCCTTATGTCACGATCTGGATCTGCCACCAGGGAAGGCGTGCATCAGTGAGTGCCAACTCTCGGGTCCCTTGAAGGGATAAAATGCTTTGCCTTACCCACACCTTTGCTGTCTATGACTTTTCCAGTCATTGCACCTGCATAACAAAAACCGACCCAGCTCACTCAGCGCATTGAACAGCATGTGCCTTTTCTACTCGCATGGGCTGGATCAGTTTTATCTCTTTGGGGGAAAGCAACTCCATTTACATTGACCGAATGGTATGTATAAAAAACCTAATGTCAAGAAACCCATTTGCTCTTTAATACAAGTTATCATAATGTCTGAAACGCCTGATTTATGGGGAGCCTGTCGTCACCTCGACGGCCTGCCACTTTCTTCTTGCCATTAGAAACCCAAGACAGGTCACGACATTTTCGCTGGGCTGGAATAATAATGCCGCTCAGATCACGCTCCTGGACAACACACCATTTGTCTCATTTAAATAATGAACGTGATTGGTGGAAATTGCGGTCTGTAACCCTAACACACAAAGGAAATGACAAACACGCTGCAGTGAATAATGAGCTGAACGTTGACAGGTACCATGACCTGCTGGCTGCAAATGGCCAGTCTTATATTTACTTATTTAACCTTCATGAAGCCGATGTGATAAAAGTCCGGATGGTTAAGAGACAGTAAAATGAAAATATTTTGCTGAACATGCTCTGATAAGGGACGCTGCTTCTGCTGCTGGCGGCGGCAGCAGTGGTGCCCTTCTGACTGGGCGCTGCCCTACACGGGCCCCTCGAATGTCAGCCCCACTCGACGCGCAGAGGGTCAGGACGTCACCCCGAGGTCACCTTCACTTGGGAACTTGCAACAATCTCGAGCAGCCAAGCCACATCGCCGCCTGTGGATGGCATTCCCTGTGGCCACCCAAGGGCTCCGCGGACCACTGGCGGGGAGCTGGTCACCTGGCGACTGTCACTGTAGCCACCTGCAGGCAGCAGGTGCCAGGGAGGCTGGGAGTGTGCCCGCTGGGGGCAGGCACACAGGAGGAATGAGATTCAGCTCCTCTTCTGGGTAAAGAGATTGAGAAAAAAAGCGATGAGACTTTGCCTACAGTGGGCACGGAAGCAAAATAAAAGTTCTTTCCCCACAACGTTTTTGGGAGTGGAGTGAAGGCATAGGATTGTGTTCTTAGGAAAGGTTTGGAACCCTGGAAGTGGAGAAGGCTGGCACCGTAGCTTGCCTGCACTGAGCTGGTTTTAGGATGGGCGGCTCTGTTACCTGTGAGCCAAGTTGCCCACTCACTGCCCAACCCCACTCTGCAGGCTTCTGCGGGGAGGGGCCGGGGCTGACAGTAGGTTCCATCCCTGCCAGGAGGGCGCCCCAGACTTCCATGGGTTCTGCGGAAGCGGCTCTCATCAGACAATTCCGGGGTGGGTTTGGCTGGTTGCCCCTCCCTTCCCCAGTGCCTGGAAGACCAGTCTGCACACCCAGCACAGCACAGGTGGCCCATGTGGCATTCATGCGACACCCCCCACCTCAGAGACAGGCTGGATCTCCTGAGGAGTGAACATCACGGGTAGGGACCCCGCTGTCAGCATTTCATAACAGGGCCAGTCACATCTTAGGGAGTTGGCTTATCATCTCAGAGGTTTACGCTTCGATGTAAAAACTCTAATAATAGCACTGACTTCCTGTGAGTTGTTCTAAGGCATCAGGGAAATGGAGGACATCCTCTCAGGTGAGGCAGGGGAGGTGCTCCCAGGGGACAAGCTATTCCTCTCCTTCCCAGAAGCTCCCCCCTTCCTGGCCTCCTCCTTCAGGTCAGCTGTGTGTCCCTGACCCCGGTTTCTTTGGCCTGCTGGCTCTCCCTGCCCCAGGGAGCAACCCCAGAAGCTTACCTCCTACTTCTTCACTTTCCTGAATGGTTTCCTCAGATGTTGCCGGCACTCTTCGTCCTCAAAACATCTAAACTGTGTTCTGCAACCATAATTCTCTCCTTAAAATACCTGGCATTGCTCCTGGCATTGCCAGCTTGGCTCCTGGGCTTAGCACCCGCCCAGCCATCTGCTTGGCACCACAGTGGAGTTAGCTTCTGCCCACATTTGTTTCCCAGGGCCAGTTAAAATGCCTGATGAGAAAGAAAGACAAAACCAGAGAAGAGGTCTCTGGGCTTAGGTCAAGGTGTTGTCACGTCTACCCCATTGAGCGAAGAAGTGTCACCGGCAGAAACCCGAGACATTTTTGGCAAGATGACACAAGTCTCCATGTCAGCCGTGGACAGTAGCAGGCGGAGCATGCTAGCACCTCATCCAGCAGGAAGACTCTGATAGGGCCAACCCTTGGGTCTCATTGCTCCCTGCAGGTAACTAGCTCTGTGCTAGCCCTTGATTGACCATTTCGTATCTAACCAGTGATCCTTCATAGGAACAGAACCTGCCTGCTTGGTGATTTCTGACTGCACCAATCATGTTGGTGTTACTGATGATACCAATACCTATGTAGTATCCCCTGGCCACGGTGCTTTATGGATATTGTAGAATTTATAAAATGATGTTGCTCTGCTCCAAACTATGAGATTAGAAAATAAAGAATAGTGCGATAAAATATGGCTAATTACTATGTGATTCTCCAAATACACTTAATCATAGAGGACTTTGGCTAGTCCTCTTGCCAAATAAGTGCAAGCTACCCCCTTTGCCGTAGCATGATTGCAGGGATGACAGCATGATTTTCATCGGAGGGCTCAAGGGTGTTGCCTGGCTTGGCTGAGTGACTCAGTCTTTATAGGTCTCAGGGCATTCGGGCAACAGGTTGCCTCAGGGTTAACCATAATGCATATGGCATAAAACCCAGAACGCCTGCAGACCTCTCCTAAGGTGACAATGATAAGCGCGCAGTGTGTAGGGGCTAATATAGTCATTGTGTGCTGCTCTTGCACCAGGCGTAAGATCCAGAGCAATGGTAAGACTCAAAGGTGTTACATGATGCACTGTGCTGATGCCCATGCGTGTAACACGCTGGCATCTGCTGCAACAGTCCCGTGCCTCACTAGACCACGCGTGTGTGCTTCTTGAGGGTCTTCCTTCCTACGCAGCTAATGCTTGCTAAATGTGGGCTGCATGAGTGAGCACAGAAGTGGCATTTTTCCATAGGATGAATTCGTAACTTTTGGCGGTGCCCTGTTACAGCTTTTTACAACTGAAATGTCCTCCGTCACTGTATCACCTCCTAGACTACATTTTGTTTAAGATTTTAGAAAGTTATTGCTATTATTTTGGCTAATATCCCGTTTCTTGATTTTTTTTTTTTTGTCACTTGACATTGGAGGACTGAACAATGGACAGTAATGATGGCACATCATGTTGATTCCATGGAACATTAGTCCCCTTCTGAACCCAGAAAGTGACACAGAGGAGAAGAAAGAAAAAAAACATTAGGATTCATCTTAGAATTGCTTTTTTGCCAATCCATTCTAATATTTGAAAAGTTTCTGGCAGTATCCTTGAAAAATTTACATACATCCTGAACGCTTGTCTGCCAAATACTAGTAACCCAACGTGATAGAGATGGCGAGATTATTAAACGTCAAATATCAGGATTAATTATGGGAAATCTGACAAAACTCTAAACTGTGCATGGAGAGGGGAGGGAAGACAGTCTTTTCTGACATTATAATGGCTCAGAGGCCTTTACGCTGTCAATCAAGGGAGCCGTGAATGGCCTGGAACTCATTTACCATTAGTGGCTCTGCTGCGGGAAGCTGCTAGCGGACACACTGTTTTCAAATGTAAATCTCTCTGGCATTTCAGACACGATGTAGGTTTTGTTTTCCATCTTCATGTATGGAAAACCATCAATATGTGTTATTACAACAGGTTCTATCAACTGGTTTTGTTGAACACTGTGATCACGGCAGAATAATGAAGGGCTCGCTAGGATATGGATTGCGTTTGTGACCTATATATGTGGGAAATTAGCATATGCCAAATGTGTCACCCGCCCTGCCTGCTGTCAGGGTGCTGGGCCTCAGGTCTTCCTAATGCGGGGTGATGATACCTATCGGCTTAGTCACTCTGCTACTATTGTTATTTCTAAAAATAGCTCAGCATCCCCTCCTAGCTTAGCAGTGAGACTCCTCAGCATTGCTTTGCAAAGTAAATGGCTATTTTTTTGTGTGTGCGTGAACCTGCCAATCAACTGGGAAGCCACTAACCCAATCTTACCAACCAGTGTTATCTCGAAATCAGACTGCCTTGAACTTGTTTCAGAAAACACGGGAAAGCCTCAAATGACACGCCTGTTTCTCTATGTAGGCATATTTAAAGTTTAAAACTTACAAGCAAGATGTCAAATAACTCTCCTGAGACAAACATTCATACGTCCAGCATATATTCTTATCACAATTTCTTTCTTTTTTTTATTTTTTAATTTATTTCATTTCCAAAGTGGATTCCTCTTTTCTGGTAATCAGGTGACTTATTAAAGGGGTCTCGAGAGACGCCGGAGGTGGTGCTGACATTTACGGGTTGACCTGGCAGTGGGTCCCGGGCAAGTGCTGCAGCACATGGGTGATGCACGAGGAAATCCAGGGTGAAGTACCGCATGCAGCTCTAATTAGAAAAGTGTGCATTTGCAAGTGAGAGAGTTTGTAGTGAAAAGTGACCTCTCCACCAGCCTGGCGCAAGTGTTTTGCGTCCCAGCAGCTCACGATCTCCTGGTAAAGTTGGTGACAGAGAACGCAGTCCTCCAGCTTCTAAAGGAACTAGCACTGAGAAGAAAGGTGACAGCTGACATGTCAGGGCAATGACATGAATGTTCCTGCAGGCTTCCAGAGGGGTGGCGGCGAGGCTCGGTGGAGACGTACCTCCAACGGTTCCTCGTGTCCTAGTGGAGGCCACCGCATATCCCCACCACCTGGTTATTAGGCCACCTTGTGGTTCAGCCCTCCCTTCACTGCTCTGCAGGTTGCTTGCAACTCTTCACTGCAAACACCTCTGTGGCCATGGAAGGAAATAAACGTTCAACGTGAGAGCATCCTTTGATGCCACCGTTGAATATGTTTGCATTTTATTCCTCATCAGTCCTGATGGACCCACTTCCATACAGAGAAATCCCTGTGGCCGCCAGGGTAAGAGGAATGGCTCCTGCTCGGGGTGAAGAGACACTGTAGGCATGACTTCACAAGGTGCTTCTGGAGGTAGCGTGTGTCACAGACACTCAGCTTTATTTTTTTTTAATTTTTATTTATGATAGTCACAGAGAGAGAAAGAGAGAGAGGCAGAGACACAAGCAGAGGGAGAAGCAGGCTCCATGCACCGGGAGCCCAACGTGGGATTCGATCCCGGGTCTCCAGGATCGCGCCCTGGGCCAAAGGCAGGCGCCAAACCGCTGCGCCACCCAGGGATCCCCTTCTTGCTAGGTTTTTTTAAAAAGATTTATTTATTTGAACAGTAATCAAGGAAAACTCTGGAGAGCACATGAGATATTAGTCAATTATGGAAAATTAGCTATTTGGAATTTTGTAGCATTTTTGTACATGAGTTCCCTCCTTGTGACCACACAGTGTGTTTCCCATCCTGGACCAGGTGAGTCACTGAGAAGGAAGTATCTAACCTCAGGAGTAAACCTCGGGGCCTTGTCCCTTGGAGACCTCAGATTATGTCGCCTTAGGTCATGTCTCTGGTGGTACAGAGGTCTGAAGTGACCCCTCCAAACAAATACCATAATGTGAAATAAAAACAGTTACTTCATTTTGTAGAAAGCTTTTATCCTTGTGGGACGGGGAATGTGCTTTATTAGCTTATTACTCACCTGTCACTGCACGGTAGGGACCACCATGCTGGCGGGAGCTATTCACCTGGGAATTCTCAGATGATCACTTTAAGAAATGAGTGTCAAAATGCAGGGAAGCCAAAGCAGTGTAAATTAAAGTGACCCACGTACGGCCTTGTGCCTGTCGGTGTGCGTGGGGCTGTTGTATCATGCTCAGGTGCAGATTTGTGCACACACATGTGTGCACGTTCAAATGAAATGACTTCCAGCTCATCTTGAGATCGATGTGCACGTCTCACTGGTAGCTAGTGGCAAACGTGGCCACTGCCACGCTGATACTCTGGCCATGATTTATTTCTCCTTTTATAAGGACCGTGCTAATCCTGTCTGCATTCCAGTGCCCATTGCATCCTAGTGGGTTTGACATCAGGACGTGACCGGGCCCTGCTTGCAGAGTGCTCCCCTTGGCCTGAATACATGCACCTCAGTAAGCTGAGCCCGAGAGGCAGCACCCATGGCCCTTCTAGACTCTCTCATGGGCTAAAAGATACTTCATCCCTCAGAGACTTCTCCACAACTTCATAATTCTCTAAACTGGGATTTTTAGTGAAGGGAAAGGAAAATAGATTTACTACATGCTGTAATTGGGCTCAGCTTCCCCCAGTATGTTGAGTGATGAGTAGCCTCCACCCCTGCTCAGTGATGCTGGTGACACGGTCCAGACCTCCCAGCGCCCCTGCTCCTCCTCCTACCTGAACTGCTGCTCACCTTTCTCCTATATGCTCCTCTTCCAGAGACGAGTGCTGATCAAACAGTCTTAATATCAAATCGATCCACTCAGCCCCAGGGACATTTCTAATAATAGGTGCATATCTGTGACGAACACCCTGTTCTTGTGAGGTACTTCTATTTTTTACCTAAAAGTATTAATAGTATAAAAAATACCCAAACAAAAGTAATTTTGTGTGTTTTAATGCAATTTTCTTTCTCAGACCATCTCAATAAATCAGTAATCACTTTTTCAAAATCCTGTTGGCCAATGTTGGAGTTTTATTTATTTTCCATTGCTCAAATTTATTTATTTTATTTATTTATGCATTTCAGAGACATACTATTTTGTTGGACCAAAAGAGTATTTAAAACGACTATCCCTCAATTACAGTTTCTAAGTATCATTTTGTAAATAAACCTGGTATCTTTTTAATTTATTTTTCCACAGCTAATAATAACTTTTAGAGAATTCCTTTTTATGGTAGCTATTAAGAGCAATGGGGAAAAATAGTTGAAATGGAAGTGGGACCCTTTCTCTGAGAATTCCTCTGTGAAATATGTGCCTATCTCTGTGAATTAATTTAGGTGAAATCCTGGCTGAAAACATGGGAAAATTTCATGGCTTCTTAAATTCTCTTATCTTTTTTTAATTTAATAAGGGATAGTTTTTCATCTATTGTTTTTGGCTTGGGAGAGAGAGTAAGGGAAGGAGGAAGGAAGGAGTAGGAGGGAGGGGGGAGAGAAGAGAGGAGGGAGGCTGGGAGGTGAGGGAAGGAGATGGCAAGAAGAGAGTCATGAAAGTGTGGGGAGACATTCAATAATTGCCCGTTGAATGGCTCTGCCTTCTGGTCGTTCAGAAAAGAGTAGAGCCTACAGGCCACCGGATTCACTCTGTGAGAATCACTCAGACCACTGCTTTGAAAGTCCTCCAAGGTGTGCACAGTGGAAGTGATGGGGCGCACAGGTGGGTCTGGGGACCCAGCTGAGCAGGTAGTTCCGGCTTGGGTTGTGGTCCCTTGGACTGCCCATCATCTCACCTGAAGGATCTGAAGGGAGCGGGAGCCACGTTCCAGACCTTCCCTGCAGACCCGTGTGTCTTGAGCAATCGTCCTTGGCTCTAACCCAGACATGTGAGGGTCTGTAAACGCCTTGCCCCTCTGCTCACCGGGGAGCACCTGCGCATGCCACCAAGTGGCGAGAGGGGCTCCAGGGCTTCCCCCGGGGCCGAGCCAAAGACGACTATAAATAAGTAACCTTGGCCAAATGATGTCTCTGTTTCATCTTCTTATTTTTTTAAATAGTTGTAATGGCAGTATAATTGACGTGCCAGGTCATGCTGGTTTAGAGGCATGGCACCTCCTGCCAGCGAGGACTGGCGGGTGCTGCTGCAGGAAGCCCGGCCTGCACCTCCGTCAGTTCCCTCAAGGTGCATGTTGTGTCCTTTGGCGTCTGGGGATAGGTCCCTGGGAGCCTTAGCTCTGCACTGCCCTCGCTGGTGGCGGGGTCTTTGCAGTGTCAAACAGGCCCTGGGGTAGAAAGGCTCATGCAAGTGTCCACACCTCCCTTCCCTCCTCTGCTGCTGCTTGCCAGTCCCTCAATTCTCCTCCTCCTTCTTCCTCTCTTCCTCCTCTCGTTTCTTCCACTTTCTCTCTCTGTCTCTCCTCCCTGTGGTTACAGAGAGAGGGGGCATCACCCATGGGCAGGGCCCTAGAGCCCTGGCCGCTGGGCCAGGACAGGTGTCCCCATGCCCCAGGCAGGCAGAATGAGCGGCTTGCAACGAGCCAGGAGTCCACGGAGCCAGACCATGGTCTTCGTCTCCATCAGTTTGTATGGCTCCTTTGAAGGTGCGCCTTGTGGATAATAGATTTGACACTTCTGTACATTTTTTATATACTTCCTCATGCGAGTCCCTATCTGTGCTCTGGGTGTTTGGAAGAATGAGAAGATGCGTGTGTGCACCTGCGAAAATGAAGTCTGGTTCTGATGGGATCTGGGTCTCACAGCACCCCAAGGACACCCACACTCGTGCATCGCTGCCTCTGGTGTCTGACACTGGGAGCCAGGAAATACTTCTCGGGGGCATTGGGGCTGCCTGCCCCAAACCTGTCCCCCTCCACAGCCCTCTCCACCCCTGCAGCCTTCCAGAGGACGAGTCCCACACTCAGTGAACTACAACAGGCTCCTCCCAGCCTCTGGAGCAAGGAAGCAGGTTCTGTGGTTTCATGTGGACTCTGCAGTCCCCCCAGAGGGAGGCTTCCAGTGTTCTAGAGAAGGACAGATGCAAGGAATGGCCCTGGCCGTGGCCCTGGCCTCGGGGCACAGACTCTGCAGATACAGGTCACGTCTGAGCCCCCTGTTGCTTGAGCCACGAGCACCTGCAGCCAGCTGGCGACTGTGTTTCTTTCCCACGGTTTTCTCAGGCACCTGCCGGAGAGCCGGGCTCCGGGTGCTGGCGCGAGATGCCACCCCTCTGAAGCCCCTTGCTCCTTCTCCACTTCCCAGAGGCCCCGTTCTGCATCTCAAGCTGGCATTTGTCAGGCCCAAAAGGGCCCTGGGAATGTGCCTGGTCCAGGGACGGGGTGGTAAAGCTCAGAAACCCTCCCCATAAGCAAAAAAATAGGTAAAAGGCGGGATGGGTAGATGAGTGCTGCTGCGAAACTTCTTCTTTCCCTGTTTGCCCAAAGACTAGGTGGTTTATGAATTATAACTTCATGATCCCAAAGAGGTATCACTTGCCCTAAGTGGAAGATAAATCAAGAGCAAATGCATGGAGAAAGGTGGACATGCATTCAGTCGCCTTCCTCCCACCAGCCCGGCTGAGGACAGGCTTGTCGCCAGGAGGCACGACTGCTCCGATGCCCGTCCTTGCAGTTACTCGGATGTGGTAGCAATCGTAAAGGGCTTCACTCTAAGTTTTCAGAGCTGAGTAAAAAGAGACACGTGGAGATATGTGGTTTTCATACTTTTACAAGAGAGAGCTTGTAATGTTTTGTCAAAAAAAATTTTTTTTTCCTGGAACTAACTTAAGTTTGTGATCTTGGTGTGAATTGGACAATGTCATGAAATGATTAATTATTTGATCTTGCTGTTTGTATAACTGACATTTGCAGAAATAGGGGGCTTTGGTGATGAGGTATAGACATTTTGCTTTCTGATAACTTGACACAGTAACAAAATCTGAAGAATCGAGATAAATGGCTAGCATTATGTCTTACCTCTGAAACATCAACTCCTGCTGCACTCCGGACAGCGGCAGGGTCCTAGTCAGTTCCTGTTCACACCTTCTGTGGTTGGGGGTCATGTGTGGCTGCATTTAGAGGTGGGATGTCTATGGAAGCAATTAAAGTTAAATGAGGTCGTATGGGTGGGGCCCTGATCTGATGGGATCGATGTCTTCCTAAGAGCCACAGAAGAGCTCCCCACCAGCCATGCACGGCATGAAGGCCATGGGAAGATGCATCAAGAAGGTGACCATCTGGCAGCAGGAAGAGAGCTCATCCAGGAAGCCGAACCCTGCTGGAGCCGTGATCTCGGACTTCCAGCTTCCAGAACCGTGTGAAAGTAAATGTCCACCGTGCACGCCTCCAGTCTATGGCTCTTTGTTATAACAACCTCAGCAGACCAAGGCAGCTAACAAGGAGGTTGTTTTTTTATTTACCTGGTCTCTTTCCATGATCACAGAAGGGATAATAGTTTACCTTTGCCTTTCTCTTTTCAGGGTCTCAGTCACAATCCTTAGAAACAGCCACTCTTCATCCAGGGCATTATGACCATCACAGCAGAAAGTCAAAGAAAAAGAGACAGTTAATATTTATTATTCATTGTTTGTTTGTTTGTTTGTTTTTACTTTCAAAATAAATATTTGTTACTTCTGCATAAGAGAAACCATGAATGGAGTTTCCCTTAATGATTAGTGAGAAGAGATGAGCAAGGTGCCCGATACTCTGGCTCCTTTCACTGGAGGTCCCCTGGGCACCCCACAAGGACCACATGGGAAGGAGAGGGAGCCTGCAGACCACTCTGTGAGCAAACCTCCATCATGTGTGCTAACAGAACACAGGATTGATCTTGTAGACACGAGGAGAGAGCAGAGCCGTGCAGAGGGTACTTCAGTACCTGTCTGGGGTGCAGGAAACTCACACAGAGGTGAACTTGACCATACAGAGTTGCACACACACACGTGGCATCTATCACCATGTGTGTTCAACAACAATGCAAAAGCAGGGGCACAACCACTGGCCACGCCACCCACCCGCATGCGTACTGCTGAGCGTAGACCAGCATGTCCCTGAGAAAGAAGACTGGGAGAGTTTTACCCCTTCCTGGGCCCGACTCTTGTACAGTAACTGGCACTTCACAACCATGTATCCCAACCTGGGAGGGAGATACCTGCCGTCGCAATGCCCCTTAGCAATGAGCAGGGGAAACTTCCAGACAGCTTTGCTTCTGCAATGTAATAATGATCTCATCACAGTGGTGATAGTCATTTCTCTAGACGGCCCGTGCGGGTTTTGTCCTGAGGGCTGTCAGTGCTCATTGCTTGAATCAATACCATGCAGTGGGTGGGTTGTCTGAGCTCTGGGATCCACCAGAATGGTCTTTCTGTTGCCATGGTTTTGCAGCCATTGAGTTCCTAGCTAGATTGAGATGCAATGTGTAATGTGCACTTTACTGATTTCATAAGCACGTATTATTGTTTTGTATTTGACGATGACTTAGAATTTCATACCAGGTACACACAGCCACTGCCATTGTAAATATGGAGAAAGCTCAAAACCTTGTGCCCACCTGCCCTTGAGAGCAGCACAGCATGGTTTCAGGGGCATTGGGCCCAAGTGGTTTGAAGGTGGAGACACCACATGGCTTGGAGTGACCATGGCTTGCAGTTCTTGCAGGGCAATGTCGGCACAGGGCTGGGGCACAGTGAGAGACCAATAGGGGTAGTTTTTATCACCGTTGGACAAGCTGGGACCAGAGCAGCTAGCAGAACGTGCTTTGAATGCATTTCATTTACGTGTCTGTGTCCATTACTGTGGTGTTAAAGCTACACACCCTGTAGATGTCATGCCCACCCGAAGGTTATGGTTTTGGGGTTTGTTTCCTACAGTCTTGAGTACATATGCATAAATAGTACAAGGCACATCATTGATCCCTATTCTTTGTCATGTTTACATATACTGTTTCATATAAGGTATTATTATGCTCCAGTTATGCAGATGAAAAACTGAGGTCACCCTGGTTACTGAGTGGAGATCTAGAATGTTCCACCTTTCTCCATCTTGTATTAGATCAAGCAGTGCAGTGAAGGTTATCGTTTCCTTCATGCTCTGGGAGAATGAGCGTATAGCAATGCTGATCCTGAAGAAGTGGACGAGGAAGGGGGAATATTACTAGGACTTTTCTGCATCTTGCTCTGCCATGCTTTAGCCTTGAAGCTTCCCTCTTGTAGGTTTGGCAGCTTTATTGGAAGATGGGACAGTGTCTGTAGATAGATAGATAAATGATAAATGATAGATAGATAGATAGATAGATAGATAGATAGATAGATAGATACATAGATAAAGAGCAGGAGAAAGAGAGAAGGGTAACGTGGTCAAGTGGGGGGGGAAATGTCTCCCCAGCCAGGAGGCAGGGCTGCAGCCCCTGAGTATCAGTGTAGTGTTCTGTGATCTTCTGACCTGGGTTAGAGAAATGAAGTTCACCGAGCACTCCTGACAACCCACTGATCTCTTTCATAACTGTGGTGCTCAGAATCCAAGAGCTTGAGTTACAGAGGGCATCTTCCACTTGACATTGAAAATACCACATGTCAGAGTGAGACAGGCCACCCCTGGTGAGAAGAACGTGTGCAGAGAGGAGTGCTGTTGCATGGGACACACACAACCAAAAGGGCACCAGGAATGCTGAGCTGTGCGCACACAACACTAGGCGGAAGCAAGAAGTCTGAGACTGGTGCTGTGGAAGGGAATGGTGGGCTCAGTGGGTTTTTATCATGCCGAGTCAAATGAACTGCATTTGACTGTGAGCATAAGAAGGAGCCACTTCTGGTGGTGACGTAGTGGGAGTGCAGCTCCAGCTCTGAACGTGTGTCTGGGGGACCTGCTGTCAGAAGGACAGTAAGCAATGAGCTGAAGAATGCATCCCTGGCGCCTCTGCAGTTTCTTCAAAGGTGATTTCTGATTTACTTGTACCCAGCAGGGCTTTCCTGATGGAGTCAGAGAATCATTGGGGGACACAGAGGAATGATTCTGTTCAAGATGTGAGTGTACCCAGTGCGGACAGCGCTTTGAAAGTGGCACACTGCAGCAAGACCCCCATCTAGCATTTGATGCACCAGCACAGTTACCGACGAGAAAAGCTGTTTGACAAGTTCAAGATCCTTCAAATCCTGTCTCCTTGGCTAGTCTGAGGCATTTGGCTATCAGAAGGGGGATGCGGACTCTGACATGGCCAAGATAACATAAAGCAGTTCCCTTCCTGGACCATAAATCTCCATGAGAAGTCGGGAAAGTGGACATGTTCACTGAATTTCGTCACCGTGCTGTTTCTTTCTCTTTCTTTTTTAATTCCCCTGTTACTTGCATGATTAAGGCACTTTGCCTGACCTTGGAACCTGCCAGGAATCAGTATGTTGCCCTAAAATGATTTCAGCTTCAAAATATTTGACCTTGGATGATGCTCATCATTTAATCTGTTATACAAGGATATTCCCAAAGAATGACATGTCACTCTTGGACCACCTTCTGGGAAATATCCTTAGTGTATGTAAGAAGAGAAAGACCCAAGTCTGATGACACTGGAGACAATGACTCTGAAATATTATTAGTACCTTTGTTCCATAATAAAGAATAAATTACAATTAGTTATAGAAGGCGAGGGTAAAAATATAACATCCACAAATAAATAAGGGTCTTACGTGGAAAATATCTACTCTCTTTGTGTGTATCTCATCACTCAGTGTACTCTCCACAAGATATTGCTTAAAAACCCCAAGCATACTACCTGGTATGTAGTAGACACTCAATAAACCCGTGCTGATTTAGAATAATTAATAATGCATACACTGATTTCCTTTTGGATTGATTTCTTAGCAAACAAAAAAGTATTTTTGGTTTTACTCTCCTGCTACTGGAAACAAAACACGCATTCCCACCCAGAGGTGAGCGTCCCAGGTCTGCTATATAAAACAGATTTTGTCAATCACAGCGTTCAAGATCATCATTCCTTACTGATGGCCAGATAAGCCCAATCGTCCCCAAACTAAGGAAATGAACAAGTCTACTGTTGACAATCTATAAATCTTGACTAACAGATTTCTGACCTTGCTCCTTGTTTTCAATCTATTAGAGTTTTCTTTAGAAGGATGTGGTCACATATAAATCAGCTTGTTAAATGAACGTATTTCCTCGGAGCACAACTGGATCCTTCACACAGCCAGGACTCTGGAGGGGAGCTGGGTGTGTGAGGGACCCCAAAGGGTGAGGAGGGCCTTTGGCACTCTCACAGGTTCATGGAGAAAAATAGAGGACTTGATTCCTCCAAGGGTGAAGGATAAGGAGACCTCTGAGCTCTGTGGGAAAACAGGATTTTGAGGGATCAACCCCAATTGGTGAGAAGATTTAGGAAGCAAACCAGCTTACAGTGGCAGAGAACAAATTTCAAGGAATAAAATCATATTGGAAGGTCATTGGAATATGAAACAAGGAAATGATTCTGGTTTTTCTGAATGGATCAAATTTTTGAAAGCAGAGTGATCCATTAGAGATTATTGACAAATAACCAAAACTAAGCCAGCCTATCTTCTTGAGTCATGCTGTGTAATCACTGTAAATATTGATCATCTATATTTCTGTTTTCTGACCTTCAACATTTGCTTTTTTATGATCTTTTTTTCTTATCACCTGAGCTAGCAAAAATGAAAATGTGCAAAAACAGCTCGAAGTTATATTCTCCTCACGCACGTCACACAGAGATCGCTGTGATAGCATGTGAAGCCAAGATTGAAAACTGATTGGAAAAATATTATGAAAAATACCACATCTGCACAAAACCCCTTGAAATGCCAAACATTTCCCCGAGACCCTATAATTGAAAAATAAAGTAAAAAAATCATCTGCCATGATGTTTTTAAAAGTGAAACACTTGCAAGCCCTGCTCCCTTCTGTGTTTGCCGCTGTGTGGCCTCCATCAGAAGCCCGGAGGTTGGTATTAACAGAACCCAGCCTTTCCAGAACCATCTCCTCCTGGCTCATTACACTCATGCTGTTTGTTCCATGCTGCTTTCAGCCCTGAGAGGAGCGCAGAAGAACCCCCAAAGAGGAACATTGTGGGGTGTCCTGTTGAGCCCAGCCTGCAGTGAAATGCCAGCAGCAGTGAACACAGGTCTCACTGTAAAATCCCAGTTGGCTAAGGAAGGAACGCGGGCTGATTCTTGGGTAAAGATGCACCACTGAGATATGGCTAGGGGAGAGAGTCAGGCTCTCAGCTAGCCCAGAGCTTTTCCCTTCCTGCATGACCCACTCCAGGGTAACTGGCATCTGTTAGTTGAGTCTCGGCCCCTTGCCTCTCAGGTGTTTATTGGAAGGAAGACTGTGCCCATGTAATGTCATTGGCATTACGGAGAAATGGCTCCTGGTTGGCTCATACCCATATCCCTCTGCAAATCAGACTACTTGAGGTCGTGCTCTCAGACGCGTTTCTGACCAGCACTATGGCTGAAAGCATGGCCCACTGTTTACAGGTTGAGTTGCTCCTCGTGAAGCTGTGTTGATGTTCCAACTTACAGTATCTGTGAACACGACCTATTTGGAAATAATGTTTTTGCAGATGATTGAGTTAAGGTGAGGTCATGAATGTGAGCCCCTAATCCAGTGTATCTGGTGACTTTATAAAAATGAGACATTTTGAGATAGACGTGCACACAGGGAGGTGCTCCATGAAGATTGGAGTCACATTGTCATGGCCCATGGATGCCAGAGATTGTCAGCAAACCCCCAGAAGGTATAGGGGAGCTGGTGAGGTCCTCTCTGAGTCTTCAGAGGTACGGCCCCATGGACCCCTTGATTTTGGACTTCTGGCCTCAAGTGCCTTGATAGAACACATTTTTGTTGTTTCAAGGCTGCCAGTGTGTGGTACTTTGTTAGAGCAGCCCTAGCCAATGAAGGCTCTCCATATGAGGACCTTCACTTCCCAGCACTGGAGGCGCCGCTCCCGTGACTGACTCTGGCTTCCCTCCAGATGGCCACATGCAGAGAGACAGCGACCTCAGTCCTGGTTTATGGACTCCATCTCAGGGAGCATGGTGAAAAAGACTGATTTCCCCAGAAAGTCTGTGTTGGACAGAACCATTGGCCCAATCCTCCCCCATATCCAGAAACAGCTCCTGAAGCCCTTGCCATCCTGCCTCTTCCACAGTGATCCACCAGCAGTGCATAGGAAGCTGAGTCAAAGGCTGGTGACTCGCAGCATGAGACATTTAATCCCTGCTATTAAATTCTAGCACACTGTCACCTGAACTTGTGAAAAGGTGGTTCCAGTTTATGATAGCTCATTGTTCACCATCTTCAATGTGGGGTTCAGCATGAGACCTAACTAGGATTCCTGGCCAGCTCAACAGTGAGCACTGTGTTGTGTTTTATTCACTGCTCTGTTTTCTCAAGCAGGACACACGCCCTCCCTCATCCCCAGAACTAGTCAAAGAGGCAAAGGTCTCACCTCATTCATAATTAAGGAGCCTCAGTGTCCATTGAAAGATGAATGGATAAAGAAGATGTGGTCTATGTATACAATGGAATATTCCTCAGCCATTAGAAATGACAAATACCCACCATTTGCTTCGACGTGGATGAAACTGGAGGGTATTATGCTGAGTGAAATAAGTCAGTTGGAGAAGGACAAACATTATATGTTCTCATTCATTTGGGGAATATAAATAATAGTGAAAGGGAATATAAGGGAAGGGAGAAGAAATGTGTGGGAAATATCAGAAAGGGAGACAGAACATGAAGACTCCTAACCCTGGGAAACGAACTAGGGGTGGTGGAAGGGGAGGAGGGCGGGGGGTGGGGGTGAATGGGTGACGGGCAATGAGGGAGGCACTTGACAGGATGAGCACTGGGTGTTATTTTGTATGTTGGTAAATTGAACACCAACAAAAATAAATTTATTATTAAAAACAAAACAAAACAAAAAAAGGAGTGTCTGATTATAAAATCATGTTTCCAAATGTACATTTTCAGACTCATGCACCTGAAACTGTGCGTGCAAGATAGAAAGCCCTTCGTGAGCACTCCCTATGTGCTGTCCTGGGCCAGGGCGGGGCATGTAATACTGTGATAAAGTGGATACACAGGTGTTTGTGTGCAGGGATGTCAGGGAGCAGAGAGCTAATGATGCTCTGGTGATCTAGAACTGCTAAGAGGGTCCTAAATGCAGGGACGGGGACAGAGTGAAGGTGAACAAATCCCAGTGCTTTCTGTGTAAGTACAGTAAATATTTTGTTAAAATATCATCTATGAATACAGAATGTGTGTCTCCAACAGTTTTTGAGCGCTGTATTTGTCACACCAGCATAGAAGCATAGAAGCACCTAGAGAGAGCCACTGGCAGGGCAGTTAGGATGAAAAATCGGCTTCACTGATTGCTTCCGCAGTTACTTAATCAAAATAACTAAATTCAATTTTCTTAAAACACACTGTGTGGGGTTGATCACCACTCTCACGTTTTGAAAAAGTTTATGAGCTCAAACACCAAATTAGAGCAAATTCGATCTGACGCGACCCTACGATTGGCTGAGAAGCTACACCGAAAGATGGCTCCTTCCCCAGCTGTTAATGGAAACCCTGATAACAGATGATAATGTTTGTGGGGTGAGGGGTCCCCTCCAGGGCCAGGTCCGGTAAGCCCGAAGCCTCACTCACTCTGCTTGCATCAATCCCTCTCTCCCCACCCTAGCTCTTATACCTCCATCCCACGTATCTCCCTAGATTATCTGCATGATGCCAAAACACCTGGTCAATTCCAAGGATGCTAGCAGAGGACAGAAGGCGTCCCAACAATGTTCAGGGGTTGTTTTGACCTTGTCTGATTTCCTTTGTCAAGTGCACTGGGTGACATCTTAGTCATTCAGTGTGCCAACGTAGAGCTTTCCTGCACTTGAGAGCCACAGTCTTTGTTGACCTGGACCCCTGGCTGCTGCTCAGAGAATCAGACAGTGAGCGTGGAGGACCAAACATCCACCCCATGCCTAGAACATGCACGGCCTTCCAGGAAGCATCAGCTGCAGCACCAGCGGCAGACGACAGGCAGTGTGCATGGATTCCATGTCCATGAGATGATGCGGATTTGAACACATGAGCGTGTAAGCATCCGGGGAGTCAGGCTGATGTACTTCTCTATCTTCAAAACATTTAAGTAATTGTGATGGGTGTCTTCATTTCCAATGAATACAAACACACAGGTTTAAACTGTATTTGTAAGTAGCTGTCACTTAGTGCATCTTTTGCCAGAGCCCAGCTAAGATTTTAAACTGGGAAATTCTTTTCCAATTTTATTTGACAACGTTACATATGTCTAAACAAATTTGTCATAGCATATACATGGAAAAATGTGTTTTTTCCCCTCTCTTCCTAATTGACTCCCATTTTCCCTCTGCCCTCCTTTTGTCTACATCAATCAAGCTCTCCTAACATCAAACTTATGGACCTGTACTGGTTTCTTAGGCTGCATAACAAACTATCACAATTTTTAAAAATTTATTTCACCACAATTTCTATAGGTCAGCAGTCTGCGCACAGCTCAGCTGTAAGGTCTCCCAAGACTGAATACAGGCGTAGCTGGCTGTACTCTCATCCAGACTCTGGCCTGGGGAAGGATCCCCTTCTAAGATACGCCTGTTTTTGGCAGAATCCGTTTCCTTGTAGCTGTAGAATTTATAGCAGTTGCTTCTTCAAACTGAACAAAAAGGAGGGAGTCTCTGTGGCTTCAAATCTGTCACTACTGGACCTGCTTGAAGGAACTTACTCTGTTACATTAGGCCCACCCAAGATGTTCACTTTTTGATTAACTTAAAGTCAACAGATTAAGGACCATAATTATACAATCCCTTTGCCTGCATCATGTAAGGTAGTACAACCGGAAGTGATAGCAATCACCTTTACCATATTATATTGATTAGAAGCAAGTCAGAAAACCCACATTGACTTGGAGGAAGGTGATTCTATAGGGCATGGCTCTGCTTGCTGCAGTCTCAGTCTACCTGTCTGTAGGTATTGATGGACTCACTCTATGCATATGTCAACATATCAGCTTGCATGCTGAGAGCATCCATGGGGATTGTCATCACCATCCACATGACGCAAGAGATTTAGGTGGTTTTAGACACCCCTAACACTTGACCTCCATGTAGGCAGGCTCAAGGGAGGGGACCTAGCACTCCCCAACAGGACTGCAGCTATGACCAGCAAGAACTGGTGTGTAAATGTCCCAGCTCACGTGATCTTTGGTTTGTTTCACTGCCTTCTGGATCCTGACACAACAGAGTCCCTGTTTTCCACAGAGGTAATGCCTTTGGCAATGTGTCTTGTATAGGTTCTTCCTTTTCTTATGTGACTTGCAAGTTCTCCTATGGGCCTTCCTTGGATCACCTACCAAATAAAATGCTTGCCCTCCCAGTGTGGCTCAGCTCTGCAGCTGGGAAACCCACGTAAGACAGTTGTTATCTTATAAAACAGGGTCCTGGGAGAGTATCCTTACTGTTCCTAAGGCCACCGTAACAAGTGCCCTGCTTGGGTGGTTTAGACAACAGAAATGCATTGTCTCACAGTTCTGGAGTCTAGAAATCCAAGCTCAGGGTGTCCACAAGGCCAGTTCCTTCTGAAGCTTTCAGGGAAAATCTGTTCTAGGCCTTTTTTCTGGTTTCTGGGAATCTACTGGCCTTCCCTGGTGCTCCTTGGGTCATAGATTCATCTTTGCCATAATCTTCATAGGGTGTTTCTCCTGTGTGCCTCTCTGTGTGTAGAAATTCCTCCTCCTTTAAAAATAAGGGCAAAGTAGCTTCTTCACCAAGTAAGTTGAAAGAAAATTTTAAAACACGGAGCCATCTTTCCCAGCTGTGATGAGGAAACTAGTGGTAGAACAGTCCTCCCCTCTGCAAACAGACAACAGGATCAAATATCCAGGTCTCTTCTCTGCCAAGGAATAAATCCCCCAAAATCTCTCCAAGTCACCAAGGCAATTGTTCACTTGCTTTCTTCAGACATGGGCTCCCAACCATCTCAGAAGAACAATCAACAGTACCACAAGTAAAAGGATTACCGAAAACATTTAAATATTTTTCCAGTTTTTATTTGGAGTCAGATTTCTCTATTTTATAATCTCTTGGTATTATTGTTTTTCTCTGTTTGTGTGGTAACAACTTCATGCATAGTTGAAAATATATGATTCATCTTGTTATTTATTTTTAGAAATGCTGTGAAATTTTGTGACACCATTTCATGATTGCAAAGTTAAGTCTATGAAACAAGTTGTATCCTTGTGCTTCCAGCATTGTTTCTTCGTTCACTTAAAAAATAGCCCTATTTATATATGTTGTGATTTATCTGTTCATTATTTATTTTATAGCAGATGAATGCATGCATGTGTGAGTATGTATTATATGTACATGTGAAAATTTATGTTCTTATGGTTATCTACCTCTCATCCATCCATCAATTATCTATGCATGTATGATCTATCTATTGTCTATCCATTCATTATCTGTCTGTCCGTCTATCCATCCATCCACCCATCTGTCCATCCATCACCTATGTATTTATCATCTATCTATCCCTCCCTCCCTCATCTATTTCTTATCTATCTCTCTACCTATCATCTATTATCTATTTCTCTCTCCATCTATTATCCATCATCTCTCCATCTATCTACGAACCTACCAAAATCAGCTTTTTATGAAGCAACTATTATTAGATGTTGGGCAACAACCTGTAGAGGACTGTGATCTCTGACTGAATGGAAATAAACAAGGTGGTGGCCTTCTCTCTGAGGAGACATTTTTCAGGTGGTGCTATGAGATGAGCACACAATTATCATGAGGTAAGATGAGCAAAAACTAGAGCCCAGAAAGGCTGGGGAGTTTAGAATTTGAGAGCAGAACATAGAACAAAAGAACAACCCAGAGAAGGAGTCCCGGAGTTGATGTGAGGGCCCTGTGAGTGTCTGGGTATATGTCAGTCTATGAACTGCACAGCAGGTGAGGGCAAGGCTGGCTGACAACAGCTCTGGGAAGCTTCCAGGCAAACACTGTGGAACCGTTAGCAGGACCCCAACGCTGGAGCTCCAGTCCACAGGGCAAAGGACACTGGCTGTCCGGGCAAATGTTCATGGGATGTGGCTGGACTACACCTGGTTCTCTCCTGAAGGAGCTATGTGGTTTGCCTTTTGGGTTTGTTGTCAAACTTCTGGATGTTTGCCAATCCGATAGTGAGAAAAAAATTCCAACGTAGTTTTAATTTATCTTTCTCTAATTATGAGAGAAGTTAAAGCAAATATAAAGTAAGTAAATGTAAATAAAATAAATGCTCAGTCTTCATACAAGTAAGTATTACCTGCCTTTTTTTTTTTTTACTACAGTCTATTTATTTGTGTGTCTAGTCCATTTGTCCACAGGAATTGTTTTCCTATACTTTTAGAAGATTTTTTATGGATTAGAGATACTAATTCTTTGTCATTACAAATATTTTTCCTTGCTATTTTTACCCTGCTTATAATTCTTTTTACAAAAATGTTTTGGCAAGAGTTTTTGTTTTTTTTTTCCATGTCATCAAATATATCACCTACTTTTGGGTTTTACCAGAATTTCCTCATGTCTTCTTGTATTGCTCATATGGTTTCATTTTTTTGTCATAAATCTTGAATAAATTCAGAATTTACACTGGTGAGATGAGTCCATCTGACCCAACCATCTCTGCTCACCCAGCCCACTGCTCTAGCCACTTCCTAAGAAGTCTCCTCTTCCTGATTGGAAATGCCACCCTCATCATGTTATAAGAGTCCACACACAGGTGCATCCATGTCCAGGTACTGATTCCATGTCACTGATGTGTTTATATCTTCGTGAGCCACAATCACTCCATTATTCACACAGAGATTCTTTTTTTTTTAAGATTTTATTTATTTATTCATGAGAGACACACAGAGAGAGAGGCAGAGACACAGGCAGAGGGAGTTGCAGGCTCCATGGAGGGAGCCAGATGTGGGACTCAATCCCAGGACTCCAGGATCATGCCCTGGGCTGAAGGTTGCACTAAACCGCTGAGCCACCCAGGCTGCCCACACACAAAGATTCTATCACTTGTTCAACCACATGCTAATACAGTCAGCCTCCTTTATGACCGTTTTCCAGGCTATTGTTCTTTATTTCTTCCTCCAAGTGAAATTTAATTTGCTTAGTTCTAGAAAAAAATGAAAAAAAAAAAAAACCCAGATGATATCATAGTTAGAATTGCATTAAATTTACAAATCAACTTGGGGAGAATCAACACTTACAATGCTGTAACTTCTCATCTAGGACTTGATGTAACTTTAGGTCATTTTGGTGTCATGTTTGTTTTTCAGTACAGCTCTCTGTAGTCTATTTTCAATGTAGAAGACAGAACGGTCATTTTATATATAAATCATGTCATGTCATTTCTCTGCTGAAAACATCCCAATAATGAATCCTTGCTCTCACTCAGAACAAAAGTCTTGCAACAGCTCCACTCAGTCATCAATCAGGTCCAACCTCCTTGCCTGCTATCCCTCCCTCCCTCCCTCCCTCCCTCCCTCCCTCCCTCCACCCCTCCTTCTCTCTCACCCTCCCTCCTGTATGACTTGCTGGCCTCCATGAGCCCACCCCTGAGCTTTGGGCTTCCTACCTCATCTGCTTAGAATCATCCTCCCCAGATACAGACTCACGTCTCGCAAGCCTTTCTTTAAGGGCTGTTTCTTGGGTGAGGCTTCCCAGTCCATCTATGTAACACGGGACCTCTCCTCTGCCCAGAACTTCCCATCTCCTTTTTTTATGCTTTATTACTTTTCATACTTTGATCACTTGATAAATACATGACTGTCATGCTTATTAATGAGTCAATGACTCCCATTGAATTGAATTTGTTCTTGCTAATGACCTCTAAGCCCTAGAGCATTGCCTGACATAGTAGATGCTCAACAAATGCCGGATAAATGATTCAGTGAACACTTAACATTGAGGACAAAAACTGTGTTCAAGTCAACTATTTCTGAAAATCTGTTGGAAGCACAAAATAGGCTGGAGGACTACCTGACAGAGCCACGCAACTCCCTGATGTGAAGGACAGCAGGGCCTTGTCTCTGACCGCTCTCCCTTGCCTCTCCCTGTCCTGGGTACAGATATTTATTGAAGGTTAGAGAAGATTAGCATTTCCAAGTCCGTACTTGGCAAATTCCTTGCACTTTTGTCCTGGGCCACTCTGTCACCAAGAATTGTCACAGTTTAATCTGATAAATGGCAACACATTCTACAAATAAATCCAGACCCAGACATAATAATCAGACCTTCGAAGTGAATTAAAACTATTTTATCACTAAAGAAGGAAACTTTAGTCTCACTGACATATAATTTTCTTTTGTACTATGAGAAGGCCTACACCTCACCTGCACTTGCACGTATGCACACACATGTGCTCACACACACACAAGCACGTTATGCACACAAACGCATACCACACACACACATGCACCCAGACTCAATTCATATCAACCTCAGCATCCTGTGCGGTGGGACAAGTTTTCTATTCGCTCATGTCCCTGAAACTTCCTCTTTCTGAACAAAAAAAAAAATAGTTTGTTATTTGACGGCAATATAACCACTAATTTAGAATTTTATACATTGGAGCTTTATTTGAGTGTATGTTCTTAAAATTTCTTTTTCAGAATGCAAGTAACCCCTCCAGCTTTATGGGCACCATTAGGTGAATAGAAAATAAAGCAAAAGGTATATGTGAATAATAGAAAAGGCGCAGATTTCTAAAATCACTGATTTTCTTGGGAAAATCAAAGACGTAGAGAATTACATTTTGAAATGGAAGAGATTTGTTGTCTGTGCGTGGCAGTTGGAAATAATGGGAAATGTGTGCACCAGTTTAAATTATCTGACACAAGCTGGTTGGTTGACACGATCAGGTTGGTTCACTTCAAAGTCCCAGGGGCTGTCTTCATAACAAAAACCAGAGGCAGAAATTCACATAGGAAACGATACACTATCCTCGCCATACATTTTTATTATGGGGTATGAAAGACTACAAAGTACAATATGCTTGACCTCCTAATAATCTATGCTCACCGACAACTGAAGTTTCACATGAATTATCCTAGAAGATGGCCCCCAGATCACAGAGCTGTTCTTCTCTCTCTCTTCCTTACAGTTTGCGGGACTCCCTTCAGTGTGGGAAGAAATACAGACGCGGCGGCTGCAGGGAAAACAATGCTCGTTCCACTTGTCTCTCTGTCATCCTCAGCTCTTTGAGCCCCCGTGAAAGAGGGCTTCATAAGAAGCATTGCATGGAGCCATGTGCTGTCCTCTTGTATACCACTGGCTGCGTATCCAAGTGTGGCTGCAGGAACCCTTGTCTTGACTAGCAGAACCTTGTGTGTCATTCATAATTTAGAACTGGGGGGTCCATTTCCAGGGCCCGCACACTTTGTGATGCCGTGTGTATTTTTTCCTTCAGATATACTCTTCTTCCATCAAAGACAAGAAAAGCATGCTTCCATTTCCAACTCTAGCCCGCTCTCTAATGGCCTCCTACTCAGTAGGGCAACTGACAAGTAAGTCTCGGAACATGCGCGTGATCCTCAAGGAAAGGTGTCGGCACAGGGGACCAAGGATGAAAGTCACTTCATCAATGTAGTTGTTAGTACTCAGTCAAAATATAGCTGCTGCCCAAATGACATACTGGAAATTGGTAGGAATGATATTTTTAAGGTAATTGTCTTTTCTTCTCTCTTAGAAAAAAACAGAAATGTTAGTAACCTCAAAATTACCAAATGGCTACAGAACTAAAATTTCCAGATGAAGCCTAGTTGACCACCGTTCCCATCTACTGATTCAACTGAGTGCCTCTCTTGGCAGGTCTTACTATTCTCTGTTTAAAATAAAGAACTATGCGCCATGTACTACAGCACACTCCTTGGAATAGATATCCTTTGTTTGAGGAGAGCTGTTTCACAGCTCTTCTTAGTTCAGACTCAATAGCATTGTGACAGGTCAGAGGTGACAGGAGCTTTTGTAGAAGTCCAACAAAACTCCATCATAATGTTCCCCCAGAACACACAGCTCAAATGCTTATGAGGGAGGAAGCAATGTCAGCCACCAGGGGCCAAGGAGCTTCATGGGAAGATGGGGACCGGTGCCCAAACGCCCTGCTTCTGTGATGCAGTATTTTAGAGCCACACTGGTAGGCTGTGAAGGTGTGGACTAGGGCTGCAATGCAGAAAGGACCCCAGCTCTGGAGGTTCCCAGCGGAATCTCTGATGGTGACCTGAACTCACTACTACAGTAGATTGTGCGAGCTAGACAAGCTCCCCAAGCAACCCGTGACCCAGGCTGGGAGATTGTCCATCCTCCCCATTCATGCTCTCCTGGGAGAAGACATGGTGAGCACCAATGGCTCTGACCCAGAGATGAAGTGTGGGGCCCCATGAGGCCCTTTTCAGGGCAGAGGTCCCTACGGTCAGCTGAGATGTTAGGAAGAACATTCCCTGCAGGCAATGCCCACTCTAGACACATTCTCTCTTCCCCAGAATACTCTGAGGAGGTTGTTCCTTTAGGCCAAGTAAATCTCTCAGTCATTCCAACAGTCTGGGGTAGAACCTGGCTCCTAGCTAGAAAGGGCCCCTCACTCATCTGAATGTGACCCTCCAAGTACCCCATGAACGATGTGGAGCATCCCTTAGAGCACACTTGCCTGAACCATGGGCCTCTCAGGCTCCTCCTTGCTATGCCTGTGTAGACCTGTCCTGGGGTTTTGAGTTAATAATGGGAATCATGTTTTCATGAAACACCCCTTCAATTGTTCCTTCTAGCTTTCGTGGAAAGTGTTCTAAGCACCATATGCCTCCCATTTTCCAGTTTGCCTTTTCTGACAGATGTCCTGTTTGATGTGCTATGAGCCTCAATGAGAAACATGCAGGTGACCAAGGTAAGGTACGTGCCCCTGGCACAGATGTGAGCTTTCTGAGCCCAGGAAAACGGGCTGAGTTTCTCACAAGTGGGAGGTTGACAGACTGCTTTTAATTGGTTCTTTTGCTCAATCACACACCTATATTTGGTTGCTAAATTTGCCTCATGAGCCTAACACTAATGCAATACTTTTTTTTTTTTTAATCATCCTCTAATAGGAAATGAAAACCCAGCAATGCTATATTACATAGCCTGGCACATCCATGCTTTGATTTTGACATGTTTTCTTGCAAACACATGGTTTTCATGAATGAATGGATATAATGGAGATCAGGAGAGCTGGCGTGGGGAGCAGCCTGCTCTTCCTGCTTTGCGAGCACGTGTCTCGTGCTCTGGGGTCAGATCACTTCAGATGAAGGATGCCCTATGTTTCAGGGCAGACATCATTTATCTTTCTAAGGGCTATCTTTAACCAGATTATTCAGCTTTTTAAAATCACAAAATGGAACCCTTCATAGAGTTAGAGTAGAGAGGACATTATTGTTTCCTTATGAAGATCCATGGATGCTGTGAACTCACCTTGCTTCTCTAGGGATAGAGTCTGGTCAAAAGAGATACAATTTGGTTTTTCTTAATGCTCTCCTAGCTCTGGGGCAGTAAGTCTTGGACTTCTTCATGGTCTCTTGTAGAACATGATTGCTGTTTGTCAAGTGTCATGGGTCAGGTGGTATCAAAACAGGGGAATGTTTTCCTTTTTATTTTCTTTACTTTTGCTTACAATGAATAATCTGTGAATCTCGACACACCTTGCTTGACCATTATGGCTTCTACCCACTGTGACCAACACAAGGAAATGAGGCCCAGACACATGAACATATTTATAAATTGATATTGAAATCCCCATCTCTAGATCCTATTCTTTCTACAAGTTAATCTTTTCGGAAAAAATTATTCATCTTCTAAGCATTCTTTTTTTTTCTTCTAAGCATTCTTTTTAATGTTTCCCATTTAATCAATATTTCTGGTGCTGTTGAAGAAACGTCTGAAATATACCCTGCTCTTAATAAAGAGGCTCATGAGACAGAAGTGTTGAAATTCTTGAGCCACATGTGGGTCAGAAAAGATGCTGGCAGGACCTAGCTTCTTTAGGCACTTCAGTTCAGATAGCTAGATTAATCAATCAATAAATGTAATTGATTAATTGATTTAAACTAAAGCAATTAAACGATTTAAAATGCCCCTGCCCACGTATAAATCATAAAAGAAATGCATTCTTCCCTCTTACTGTTAATCTGTTCTCACAAATTGTAGTTCACAGAGCAAAGAATAAGACAACATTCTTTCTGTGTTTGTTTGTATTTGTTCTTCATTTGGGACTTCTAAGCTAAAATGATTAGCTTAGAGAAACAAAGGTAATAGCAGGAGCTAGGTGCCAGCACTATACCCAGTACCCAGGAGGAGAGCAGGTCTAGGCCGATCCCTTACCTATCTTAAATCCAAGGTAAGGGCAGGTGTGTATGGACGTCTGCAGCTGTGCCTGTGTCTGTCTACCTACCTAGATTTCCACTTACATACACATTTGTTGAGCTCCTGAAATATTTCCGACACTGAGCTAGGCTCAGAAGACACATTTAAAATATACAGAAACTTGACTTCAAGGAGCGAATAGAGTAAGAGCCAGACCAAAGAAATGGGAGTGGAGGGTAAATAGCCAGACACATGTCTTTCAAGCCAAGCAGAAAATAAAAAAGCATTGCACTGTGTCCATTATTGCCAATAAACACATATAAAGTACCACTAGTTCTTGTGGTTTGGAATTCTGTCTCTATTGTTGCTACATTTTTAGTGAAGGAAAACATTTTCATCAGTGAACTAGCAATTCAGATTCTTTTATTCATTTAAAAGACTTTATTTATCTACTCATGAGAGACAAAGAGAGAGGCAGAGAAACAGGCAGAGGGAGAAGCGGGCTCCATGCAGAGAGCCTGATGTGGGACTCAATCCCAGGACTCTAGGATCGAAGGCAGACACCTAACCGCTGAGCCACCCAGGGATCCCAGCAATTTTGATTCTTTAATCTTATTTATCCTGCAAAGCAGCTAGTTGCCTTATGGTACGTGTTCCAAGAACTAAAACTTCATAGTATTTGGAAGACTGCTATGAACATAATTTAATAGCCCAGATAAATTAAAACCAACAGTTATTGTTCTGGAGGCACTGGTTATGAACATGCAATGCAATCTCTTTGGTTTCTGCAGGGAGCAGGACACACACTAGGCATAGGGGCTTGATTTGAATTCTGGTTTCAATGTTTACTGTGTACTGTGATATGGAATCAGTCATGAAATTGCTCACTTTCTCAATCTTGCTGCTTCTTAAATTGGGGATAATCATGCTACGTTATAGTTCATTGTAAGAACTAAGTGAAAGAATAGATGTGAAGCTCTCAGCAGAATTCCTGCCATCCGAGTGATGAATGGTAGCTGCCATTATGATCATTGTCATAATTGGGAAATTATACATGAGGCAATTCTTTTCCTCCTTTTATTTTCCTTTTGTTTTTGGTGGGCAGAGTGGAATCTTGAAGCAAGGTGGAGGAAAGCACTGTTCCCACTCAGTCTGGGGCTGAGAATGTTAGACTATGTCCATGACCCCTCTCACCAACTGTAAGAAACATTGTTTTTGTAAAGCAGAGTCTAAAGGGAGAAAATAAGCCCCCCATAAAAACAAATAAGAGTCTGAGTTTATTTATTTATTTACAGTTTTATTCAATTATCCAACATACAGTACCTCATTAGTTTCAGAGGTAATACAGTGATTCATCAGTTGCATACAATACCCAGCACTCATCCCATCACGTGCCCTCGTTCACACCCTTCACCCAGCTACCCCATGCCCTCAGTCACCTTCCCTCCAGCAACCCTGTTTGTTTCCCAGAGTTAAGAATCTCTCATGGTTTGTGTCCCATTCAGTTTTCCCTGCCTTCCCCTAAGATCCTCTGTGCTGTTTCTTACATTCCATGTATGAGTGAAATAAGTCAATCAGAGAAAGATAATTATCATATGGCTTCGCTCATATGAAGAGTTTTAGCTTATTCTCTGAAATATAACAGTATCGACTTGTAGGTGGCAATTAAATGTCAATATCATTACTTTTCAATGAAAGAACTTGCTCAACCGGCATGTCATTAAGGATTCTTGCATGTGTGTTTAGGACCTTACACCTAAGCCCTCTGGGCTCAGCTGGGGTGGTCAGCATCTACCCTACAGGAGTACCACGGTGCCTGGGCACACTCCAGGACCTCAGCCCCCACATGCCACAGGGAGCACAACGAGGTCTAGGACACAGAAGCTGGAAAATATTAGGACACCCCTCCTTTTCCTCTTTGCTGACCTTAAGCATTGCATACTTATCCAGCTTTTCTAATATTTCATGGGAAAATGTCAGACCATCTTCTCTGTGATTTCTTGTGAAAAGAGAACATGAACTTAAAGCAAATTAAAGGATCTTTTTCCCCTTTCTCACTTCATGTTAACACTTGCTTGACTTTCTAAAAGTCTTTGTAGCTAAGTCACATGTTTACTTTCCTTGTCCTTTCATGCAACAGTTTACAGCTAAAATCTCTTTACCCCCAGAAGTGAGTTGTGACTCAGGAAAAATGGAGTTTAGTTGATAGCAAGGACAGGTGATGACCATGGTGACCTTCTATTACACCTCATCAGAGCGCAAGATTTCAGAGGCAGGGTGCACCCCCTACAGTCCTCCACACGATGCTCCTGGGCCAGAGTGCCACGCCCTAACCCAACCATCCTGTCTTCAGGGGGTGTTAACCCAGAACCCCTACTGAGTTACTGCTCTAGGCCAACTGACCAGAAAGAAGTCTGCCATTTTAACAATTCAGTTGATCTGTGATTCTAGAAATAGGTGAAAGAAAACTTTCTGCCTTATTGGAAAAATGGATGTTGGTCAATCAGCAAATATACAGTAAATTGAAATTATTGTTAAGATAGCTCAGAAGGTCAATACATTTTACAATGACAAAAGGAGTGCACCGTCACCACATTTACCCCACTGCAACCTGGTGGTCTCATCCTTGGTCTTTGCCACCTGCTCAATGGAAGAATGGTCAGAGATGCATGCCCCCACTGCTCTTGAATCAAAGAGACCCAAAGATGCCCTGTATAAACCTCATCCAGAAACGCTGACTTTAGAAGAAGTGCCAGTAGGTGATGTTAACAGACTTCCAATTATCCTTTAATCCACAGAAAATGTGCAACATGATGTGGCCATTCACCTTGTAGGTGGCAGACCTGCCAACAGGAAAGGTACTGGGATAGTTTTTCTGGGAAACACACAACAGAGAAGCTAACAAGCCATCTGTGGAGTTAAAGACGTCCTTAGCCTCTATCCAGCTGAGTGGATGGTGTCTCCTCCCTTTTTCTGGATCTGCATTTGCCATTTGAAAGACAGACACACAGATACACAAACCGTAAAGCCAGGAGCACAATATCTGTCTGTAAATCAAGACTTTTACCTTCAAGTATAGTGGCCGACCTGTGTTGAAATGGACATTTATAGACCTCACATCTGTGTAAACACAGGGCAGGATCAGTACAGTTCATCGTGACTTCTTATTTAACAGCTGGCACATTTTAAAGCCTGAATCTTTATGAGGCACCTTGTTTCTGCTGTGCTCTGTTCCGGTGTGTGTGTGTGTGTGTGTGTGTGTGTGTGTGTGTGTGTGTGTCTTTCTGTATAAAGCAGTCTTGTCTAGCTTCAGTTTGAGCAGCTCTGGAAAATACAAAGTAAGAGGAGGTTGTAAGGGTCTTAGGTCACTCCCTACAAACATTCCATTTTTAATGAATAATTGTTCTTTCATTGATCAAATGATGAATGTCTAAAAAAGTCCTTTGCACTTACAAACTTCCTCTATGCAAAATACATTTATCCTTTTACACTAGACTGGCATTTCTTTCGAATTGGACGCCTAGACGCCGGGTACCTTGCGGGGCTCCTCTGGGCCAGCTGTGATCAGGAATCCTGCTTGTCAGCCCTTCTGCACGTGAGGGCATGAGCAGCACCCAGGGGCAAATGCACTCTTATCTGGGGTTCTGAGCTCCATGCCCTCTGTGGGTTTCACTTCATTCATCCGGAAGTGCCAGTTTCAATTTTCAATGGACTCAGAAAGCAATGTTTTCTAATTTCTGGGAAAACTGACTTGCTGGTGTTCTGAAGGGGTTTATTGATGGGACTAACTTGGTCTGGTGATAAATCTATCTTGCATGGGTTCTGGACTCAGAATCTTGGCTTTAAACCCCAGTTCTGAATGGAAATAGTATAGTAACGACAACAAAAGCTACCTAATATGGCTGTAGGGCTTAAATCAAATGATCTACGTAAATTTTTTCACGCAATATCTGACTCATTGAAAATGCTCTAAAAATAGAGGAGAAGTAGAACAAATGTTAAAAGACATGATTTATGACTTTTCTTAATCCAGTTAAATCTGGCTCCAGTTTCTTTTATTTTTTTTTATTTTTTTTTTTTAATTTTTTATTTATTTATGATAGTCACAGAGAGAGAGAGAGAGAGAGAGAGGCAGAGACATAGGCAGAGGGAGAAGCAGGCTCCATGCACCGGGAGCCCGATGTGGGATTCGATCCCGGGTCTCCAGGATCGCGTCCTGGGCCAAAGGCAGGCGCCAAACCGCTGCGCCACCCAAGGATCCCCTGGCTCCAGTTTCAATCACTGGGGTGTCCCCGAACTTACCGTGTTCCTCTTGAAAGCATCTTCCACTTTCCTAGAGTGACTGAAGGTCCGGAGGCTGATGGGATTTTCTAGAAAGGGTCTCTCCCCTAGTCTGTCCCTCTTGTTTGTGGGCACAGCATGCCTCTGAGGATCTCTGGGATCAGTCAGAAAGTGGGGAGCTCTGCTAGGGGCTGGTGCCCAGACATGGCCTGTGGTTAATGCCAGATCCGTGAGAGAACATGTCAGCACATTTATTAGGTAGAATTTCTAGACAGACAGGGTGGGAAACTTAATACACATTTTAAACTAGAAAGATGAGAAATTAAGGGCCCAGAGGAGTTTGGTAACCTCCCAACTCACAGAATCAAAACTGAGATTCGCTTCTGACACCAGTCCGGGGCCAGGCTCCTGCTCCACTCATCCCTTAGGTCTTTGAGAAACCTGCTCTTTAGGAGTTATTCCGACCTATCTATCAAAATGTTGGGGAGAAAATAGCCAAGAGCCTTTTTGATTGGTAAGACCTCAAATTACAGCTGTCAGGGAGGCTATCGTGGGGTCAGGGACGGGCTAGGTGTTGATGTTGAATAAAAAGAAAGCAGCCCAGAGCCAAAGATTTCTGTTCATTGCAAAAGATGTTTCCCACCCGTTCTGGATCTGGAAGCATTTTACTCCCCTGCGAAATCTAGGAGACTTTAAAACCTCACTCAGAAAGAAAAGCTTAGTGAACCAGGAGTGCAAAACAGCAATTCAGTAGAAAGAAAAGGACCCATGTTCAGCCTAAAGGAATAGGCTGACTCCATGGGAGGCTTCTCCGAGGGAGCGGCCGGGTTGTTGGGAGGGTTGGGCGGCCACTCTGACAGCACCAGCAGGAGCAAATCACCTGTGGCTGCTCCGAGAGGCTGCATCTCAGACTCAGTGCGGCCAAGATGAACAGGCATCCTTTATCTCCTCTTTCTTTCATAGGTCCCCACATAGATCAGCACCGAGAGTCCTGGTTCAGCCTCTAAGTGTTGATCATGTACATTGCCTTCTCCCCACCAGCCCCCTTCAATGAGTCCAGTTTCCTCCCATCCCTCACCTGGCTTGTCCCCTGTGCTTGGAAAGTAAATGTCAGCTGACTCAGGACCTTCTGAGACTGATGAGCACTGAGAGGAGAAGACCCACTGGTGTGGATGGAGACTGGCACATGGAGTAGATGATACTCAAGCAGCACAGATCCAAGCAGAAAAGATGATCATTCAGTCAGAACTCTAGCAGATATATTTCTTCATTCACCTGAATAACATTTGAGAAAGAGTTTTACCAGTTTCAAAGAGAAAAGATGCTTGCAATCAGCACACTCACGGGCCTCACTGTGCTGAGCAGCCCCTGCACGAGGAGTGGTGAAGGCAAACACCGTTCTTCTGGGCCTGGTTTAAGGCAACTCTTAAGTATGCTACCTTCTAGGTCACTCTTTAGACCACTGTACATATTCCTAAATTTACTTATATTGTTGGCAGAGGAGCCTGTGCTTCAGTTTCCCAGACTGACTCCTGTATAGGGTAGACAACAACGGGGGTGACTCTGGTGCGTCCTCCCCAGGAGGGCCTCATGCTCCACAAACACTGGGCCCTGCAGCAATCTGCAACACAAGTCCCCCAGAGATCATGAGTGTTCACTGAACCAGTTTGCCCTGAGCTCAGTTATTTAACCATGGCTATCTTTTTAAATTAAAAGAACTTTCTTCAAATGTGTTCATAAAAAAAAAAAAGAAGAAGAAGAAGAGAAAGAAAAAACCCTCTTGCTAGCTAGGTGGGTAGTGTTTATGTTGTAGAATTAAAATATATACATATTTAAAACATGAGTAGGTAATAAGCACCAGAACTAAAAGTCGGGGCACCAAAATGAAGGAGTTGAGGAATAAAATATATTGGATGAAAAGTTTGGAAACACACCAGATGTGCACCATCAGGAGTGTAAGTGGCTGCTACTTTGGATGTGTTTGGAGAAGACACAGCCAGTGAAGATTTTAGGAACTTTGGGGTATGTAGCCAGGGTCACATGTGGACTATGGCAAGGCTGACACATAGAGAAGACTTTTCCAGACTTGCAAATCCACTGGCTAATGGCCTGATGGCCATTCATCTCCAGTCTATCTCACAGGCACCTCGGACTCAGTGCTGCCAAGATGAACATGACATCCTTTATCTCCTTTTTCTTTCATAGGCCCCCACACAAATCATCACTGAGAGTCCTGGTCCAGCTGTCAAGTGTTGATCATGTACATTGCCTCCTCCCCATCTGCCCTCTTCAGTGAGTCCAGGTCCCTCCCATCCCTCACCTGGCTTGTGCCCCCCACCTGTCTGGTCTCCTTGCATACCCACTCTCCTCCCACTGCGTCAACAGTGACATTTCTCCATTGCAATCACGACCCTACCTCCCCTAGACCCCCCTCACCTTCAACATAATGTCTGAAGTACATGATCTGTGTTACAGGATCCTTCATTATCTGAACTGTACTTGCCTTTCTGTCCTCAAGTTGACCTCTCCCCAACCACTAACTCCCCTTTCTTCCTGGTCCATACCCAGCTCTTCATCTCCCCACTATCTTCAGAGGTTCAGCTTTGCTCTCTCCTCTCCCTTGTACTCGGGGTACCACATACATCCCAGCTCCTCGCATCTCAACACGTGATAATTCTTGACTTATTCTAACCCTGTTAGATAGCAAGTCCTTGAGGATGAGGGATGTATGTTGCTGATGACTTCATTTCTGGGCCTTCCAGGGGAGTGGTCCAGGGGCATTTGTTGACTAGGTGGATATGGGAATGCTGGTAGCCATAAGGCTAGAGTGAGAGATATGATGGTGAGGAGAAATGTAAATGCGGTGGTTATCTTATCCAGGAACGGGTCAGATGCACAGCCAGTCATCGAGGGGCCAGTGTGAGTCTGAAACGGAGATGAATCCTAAGGGATATGAGGCATGCGTGGAATCAAAGATCCATCAGGAAGTGGAAGCAAAACCAAACAACCGGAATCACAGCAACAACACACACCTCATATATATTCTAATCCTACAGGAATACCAAATAAAGTGCAATTTGAGTCTGAATGTGAAGGAACACCTGAATCCAGTGGACCTCAAGCTTCGAATGATATGTGAAAAGTGTTCCTCCTCCCACTGCATCACACATACCTGTGAGCACACACAGTCACACTCACACACAAACACCACACACAGAGATAAACACGGACACACCACACACTCACACTAACACCAGACACACATACTACATTTTCCCAGGCAATAAAATAACATCATTACCACAAACCTAGGCTCCTTGCAGTAGGCTTCCCCATTCTGTGGCCTTTCACAGCTCCTCACAGTAGAGGCCTACTTGCTACGACTATTTACAGGCTAGCAGCCTCCATGGGTGCATGTGCACTAAGCTCAGGTTAGCAGCTTTCCATGTGATCTCATTTACTACCATGGCAATCTTATCACCTAATCTTCAAATCACATGTCACTGACTAGGTAGCATGTGATGCCCTGAACTGCAGATGTGAACTCTGCAAATGCCAATGACCCTTCACAATGTGTGATCTCGAGGAGCTAGGTGTTAGAGCAATTCAACCATGAGTGTGTCAACCACGTGGCGTCACTGTGCTGTAAGCAACTCAAATCAACTTGCACAGAAAAGCAGATACAATCGTGTAAGCACGATACCCTCCTTTTGTGATTGGACCCAGGCCTTTCCTAAAGCCCCGTGCTCAATTTTACGCACCAGAACATGAGCAATGATTAATGAGTTGGCAAGAATTCTAGAAGGTTATGGGAACTATACATATTTAGTTTAATGATAAGATGGTTGACAGCCAACCTGGGAATGACGTTCAGGAATAAGAGTGAGCGTTCCTCTGAGGATGGTGACCAGCTGCTCTGTCTTCCGTGGGCAAAAGGGAGACATGAGCGGAAATGAATTTAAACTGCATCATAAGGTAATAATTTGAGATACAAAGAACTTCCTGCGGCTGGAATGGGTTGCCATGGAAAGGGATGGAATCTCCTTTCCTCAAGGTCTTTAAAAATAAGTTCTGTCCAACTTTGTTAAGGTTTGGGTGTTCCTCTGAACTCAGAGCTTGGGATCTAGCCCAGAAGTTCACTGCATCCGTGGATGTCCATCTGAATTCATAAATGGTGTTCTCTTCCCCTTCCCTCTCTCCTTCTCAACCTCTCCAGTCTCCTCCCACTCCCATGTCTTTCCTTTTTTTTTTTTTTTTTCATTTTTTATTTACGAAACTAAAATTTGTTCTTTTGGTGTGTGGTGGTGAGTTTTGACAAATGCGTACAGTCACGTAACCACCACCACAAGTACAATATGGGACAGTTCTTGTGATTTTACCTTCTTCCCCCACTACTAATACTAGCTTCTCTTCTCTCTGTATACACATATAAAGATCAAAAATCCATAACAGATCAGCACCAAACTGCCCTCTCCAACCCTGTTTTTTCAATAGATGATATAATGAGGGAGAGAGACAGAGAGAGAGAGACAGACAGACAGACAGACTTTGATACTTTCTCTAGACTTGGAACAATAATGTGTCAATGACTTACAACGTTGCTGGAGAATCTGCTTATCCTGTGCTCTGGGGCAAAACCTAGTTAAGTGACCTCAGTGATGGGGAAGGAATGAGGATGGAAAATGAAAAAGGAAATTGGGAGCATTGTCTTCTTAATGGAATGAATTGAAGTTAAATTTCTTAGACCACAGGGCAGAGCTGCATGAGGACAGCAGAGAGGTATGTGCATTTTAAGATCCAAGGGGTTTCCTTTGCCACGTGCTTTCTGAGCCTTCTCCTCTCCACCCAGTGAGTTGGAGGCACCCTATGCCTTAAAAGAACACCAAGTATGACCTGGAATAAAGATGTCAACTGACTTTGGAAGGGATTTTTACAGTCAAGCTTCTTTAGAGACTTCCAGTTGTTGGAATCAAGAACTCATTGACTTAATCTCAAGGAGCCTGGAATTCACACAATGAGGCACAGAGTGGGAAAGAGTACAGGATGGCTAGCCAGAGAGGAGAAATCACCCTGTTTGGTCGAAGATTGGGGCTCAGAGAGAGAGGAATGAGAGCTGAAAAATAGCCATGGGTTGTTACCTCTGGCCTTCCTGCACTATATCCAGGGGGACTGGAGGAGACACGGTTATAAAAAAGCAAAAACAAACAAAACACCAGGAACGTGAGCAAATCCAAAGGAAAACAGATCATTGTGCCTTGATTATAGGAATGCAGCCAGGGAGAAAGAGTGAGTGCTTCAGAATGCCTATTGCTAGTACGGCACCAGGGAGCAGGAGCAGATGAGGCCAAGAGAGCAGTGGCGAGAGGACTCAATTTTCTACACCCTGGCAGCAGGCTGGCCAGATGCTGGCAGTTCCCATGTCTCCTAGAGGATCACAAGGAGGATCGGGGGTGTGGGGACTGGACAAGGCTATCCACTCTGTTGGGTGATCTTTTTCAACAGATAATAAGTGAAACCCTAGGAGACCCTGATTTTCATAGCAAACACCATAAGGTTGCCTCAGAACTAGGAAAGAGGGGGCTATATCCCAGCAAAGGCAGGAGGCAAGAGAGGAACACACGTGTTGAGTAGGTCTCACTGAGTCCGTATGCATGTCCCCCCAGAGAAGCGTGATCTCCTCCCACACCGAGGGGTCTAAAGCAGAGAATGAACGGCATGCCTATGTGTGTAGCAAGATACACTAGAGCTTCTGTGAGGTCGCACAGATCAAAACCTACTTTAGAGAACAATGGAGCTCACACCACAAAACAAAGTTCACTTAGGGAAGGTAAATCTCATGCATAATATATATGAAATTGGTTTCCAAGATCAGGTCTTTGGCTGGATTTTTATGACACACCCTCAAAAACCCAATTCTGTAACTGCAGCCAGGGTAATTCAAATGGTCTTTTTATTCCTTTTCTTCCCTCTCTCCCTCCCTCCTTCTCCATCCCTCCTTCTCTACGTCCCTCCCTTCCCCCCTCTCTTCCTTTTCAGGAAAGTGAATGCTCAGTTCATTAGGACAGAGTTGATGGCCACTCCTCTCCTCTCCTCTCCTCCTCTGTCTGGAGTGTGTCTTCTCCATTTTATCGCCTCCACGCTACACTTGCCCACCTTCCCCTCACTATATACTTCCAAGCATAGTCTATTTTGCTAGAATCAGGAGAAAAAATATATATGTATGCACACACACATACATGCAACACATGCATATGGAACCAGAAATAAACAAAGATACATGTCATACATATTATTTAATACACTCAGTTTTTAGTAGCAGGACCAGAAACATGTTGGACCTAAGCCTTTCTTTGAGGGACACCCTTTGCTCAGTATAGTGTTCACAATTACAAATTAGTCTTCGCACAACCTGGACTCGGCTCTCTGCTCTCTGGAGCACTCAGGAGCGAAGTGCTCCCCAGAGCAGCTGTGGGAAGGCCTGGGCACTGCCCTGTGCTCGTGCTGAGGAGCTTCCCCGGGAGCCCCTGGGGCCCAAGCTGCCCCAGTGGCCCGAACTCCTCACTCACACTGGGATTTCCTTGGTCAGACTCCTCCGTTTACTTTGGCTCAGCCTCTTCGATCTCGAATTATGCTTCCTTGAATCACACAGGGTTGGTTTCTGCACAGAAGATGCTAAGAAGCCCTTCGTTCTGCTCCCCTCCCCACCCATGAACTTCGTATCTTTGCAGCTGCTGGAAAGAGGACTCTGGTTTCAGTAGGTAAGCGCAGAGACAGAGTTCCCAGATTGAGTTTTAGATTCCTTCAGGGCTTGGATGTGGAGTGAAAAAGATCCTTCTGCTGGGGCAAGGCCGTGTTTCCTAGGACGCCCTCCTCCTGCGCATGAATAGGGAACATGAGAAGGGAGAGTGGAGGGGATTAGTCTTGTGAGGAGTCAATGTGCATCTTTCCTCACCTGCTTTTAACAAGTCTTCGCTTGGCTGAAATATTTTTTTATTACATTTTAATCAAAAGCACAAAAACAGATTGTTTATCACAGGAAAGACTGAGCTTATTGTGAGCTTTCCTTGCCTGGCCAGCCTTAGGGGTGCAGCACGTGGACGATGGATGCATGGGTTTCCTCCAGGAGCACACAGCTGCAGGAGGGCCACCGGGCACCAGAGGAGCAGGTCTAATGGGATGGATTCATCCCCTTCCTGTGTGCACCAGGTACTCCCTTCCACACAGGGTCCGCTTGCTGTCAGTTGTATCTACCCAACTTTTGATGTAGAAGGCATATGTCAATGACTATATTTTAACAGTTTTCATTCATGTGTTTGTCTTCTCTGGGGGATCTTATAAAGTCACCCTGAGGATGTCAAATTAAACCACATGCAAGGTGTGCTTCTGGCCTTGGGTGACCTCATGACATAAAGTCTTGGTTTATTTTTATGAAAGGCAAACATAGCATCCAATATATGTTGATCAAAGTTCACCTGCTTAATGGGTATTTGAAGAAACACCCAGGTCCGTGTAGTGGAGGTCTGTGTTTAACAGTATCCCCACAAGCATGTCATGCTCTTCCTTGAAACACCCGTGAACACCTGAGTGACAAAAGCCAACCAACATCCAGCTGAAGAGTAGTCAGAAAATAATTATGTAGGGAAAGACTTGCTCTCTTCATACAAGAGGCAAGGCTATTTTATAATATTTTGTAAATATAAAATTTTATTTTATACTTTATAATATCGATTGTGTAATAATTTTATAATGAAATGATTAACAAATATTTTTACTTAATTTACTCAGGGGACGGTGATCAATGTTATTGGGATTTCTTTGACTTTGAAAGCCTCCTTCTACCCTGAACTATAATTGACAGACTTTCAAAGCCAGCTTTCTGCTTCCTCCCTAGACTCAAGATTGCTTCTTTTCTAAAAAATTAGGGCAAATACAACAAAAAGAAAAGATTCTATGGACAAGGAAAGAGTGAGAAGAAAACAGTACACACTTTTAAATGTAGTTACTCTTTGTTGGTCCTCATGTTACTTTCCCACGGTCATTACAATAGTAATAAACTATTATGATTTTCACATAGATTTCAATGTATTTGGTGATTTTTAATGATGCTGCAGAACACGGTGATCACCCAATATCTAGTATTACCTGTTGGCAGCTCTCTTAGGCTGTGACAGATGACCAGTGGGAAGTACTCATGGAGGAGCTTCCTCTACCCCAGGTTTCAGCTTCAACTGGAACTTGGTCCTTTTTAGAAAAAGGAGGATCTGTGGTTCCACTAGAACCTGGGCTCAGGCTGGCTGGAGAGAGGGTGTAATCTGTACCACCTGCCTGAGTAATCTATCCCCAACATACACACAGCTTCCAACCCTGACACACATGCACTTGCACATACACACGTACTCACACACATACACAGTACCCCCCACACACACCTTCCAGGCAGTGAATGGAGTTTGTTGGAGCTCCGTCCACCAGGAGCTGCCCCAGTGCCCTTTGGCTCAGCTCTCGCTCCTCACACTGGATAACATGCAAGTGTAGCAAACAATCCTTCTGTTCATACACTTGGCTTTTGAAAAGGTTATTTACAAGATTTCCTGAGATTCAGTTCTGTACAGTTGGTCATGGAAACCAGAGGTAGAGTGGATTTGAGAGGTGCCTACTTTGCTGAGTTCTAGAAGCCCATGGGGCATGCAGAGAGAATTCCAAGGCCCTGGGCTCTCCCAACAGCATCTTGCTTTGTAGTGCATTCAAGTGCACCCTGGACATGGCCAAGCTGAGCATTTGCATAATCATTGTTAAAGTATTTATTAGACATATCCTGTGCGTTAGAAATCTTTACATATGTTATCTGCAAACCTGACAACTTTGTAAGATAGATATTGATATCTATATAGTAGGGAATAAATTATGTCTTGGCGAAACTAAGTAGCAATCCCAAGACCACAGAGCTGGGACGTATTAATTCTGGACTCAGATCTGCATCTGTCTGACACTCCCATCCACCTGTGCTTCTGTTACCCCAATGCAAACTGGTGACCTCTTGCACACACTCACACATCCAGCAGAGCTTCTGAGGGTCCCCCAAGCCCCTAGAAGAACTCTTGCACACATTCACATGTCCAACAGGACTTGCGAAGTTCCCACCACACAGCAACACACCTTGGCAAATTCTGATTCGGAATGTTTCAAGAACTGATTCATTATTCAGTAAAGAAAGACATATAAAGACACAGCTTTTTATCTTCTAAAGGATTCATTTTGGAAACACGGAGGGCCAGATATGATACTGTTAATTTAAGGGTTTCTTTTCTTTTTTCTTTATTGTCATTCCTCAAATTGTAGCTGTAAAATTAGTCAAATTCCATACTAATGTGCTTAGGAATTCTCTGAGTTGAAAGAAAAAAAAGACTTTATAAGGCTCTTAATTATGATCTTAATACTTTTTTGATTTGTGCAAAAGACTTTATAGCTAAACTTATCCAAAAGTAATTTGATAATAAGACTTGAGATCCATTGTTCACATGTTTGTAACTTTAATAGCCTGAAATAGTTGGTAAATTGCCCAAAAAGAGGGAAATGCTTTTAAGCTGAATGGCAGGAGGATAAAGCCAAACCATTTATATTCATGTTATCTTTTTCCTTCCGGACTCACTTCAAGATGTGTGAATTGGGTAAGTGCCAAGATACTTCTAAATTCAGAGGTTTTTTTACATAAAAGTAGCTCATATTTGGATTGGGTTTAGTGTGGAATTCTCAGCCTAATCCCATGCCTGCTTTTAGAATCTGTTAGGGAGAATGCTCACTTTATTTTCCGGACTCATGGACATCAGTCTGTATTTCTCCATATTTCTAAGACGTTAGTGTACATCCTCTCTAAATCCTCATAAAATAAAGCAAATAAAAATAAAGAAACAAAATGCACCAAATATATTTAGGATAATCTTTGTTCACTGAAAATCACATGCAGAAGTGGCCATTCTGCACCATTGCAGGATTCAGGTCTGGGAAACCCAGCAAAGTCAGGTGTAAGGCAATCTCCTGCTCTCGGCACGGTGTCCATCAGCACCTTTTCAGGACACTCAATGAAGCTGGAGGACATACTAACAATACCTATTTTCTGCAGGACACGCATCGCAGAAGGGCTGGCTGATGGGGGGTTTCGCCCACTCTTCCCTGCCAGTGATGAGAAATCCCACAGGAGACAGGAGAGGAGGAATGTGCCCCGGGGGCTGTATCAGTAGCAGACTGTCACTAAATTAAAATCAGTTAAAATGTAAGAGTCTTGAGTAAATACCCACACTCTTTGAAATGTATTTAAACTAATTTGTTTTCTCCGTTCTTGATTTTGAATAGACAGAAAAAAAGGAAGAAAAAGAACTTATTACATCTTAAAGGGGAATAAGAAAATATAAAAGTTTTATTTTAGTCCAATTGCAAGACACAGTCACAGACACTCAGAGTGACTCTGAGGTCATTGGTCAGGGCTCCGTTGAAGCGCTGCACGATGCCACCAGGCTGCTCTACTACACCCTGCCATCCTCACCTCCTGCAATACAAGCAGCTGAAATTCTAAATTACTGAGATACAGGATCATATGTCATTGCTGTGGGGATTACTGTAATCAAATTCCTTCGAGATTTGAGCTTTCCTTTATGCAGTCACCAAAACGCACCCCTTCTCGTGTACCAACGTGGTCACGGGCTGCCATCCTTGTGCCTCCATGGACAGACCCCATCCTTGTGATTATCCTGTCAAGTGCTGCCCCCGGCTCTCTCCTAGGGAGAAGCCAGGTGGACAAAGACACACAATCCTCAAGAGGGGGAAGCGCAGATGTGGTGAGCTGTCCAGAAAGTCCTCTGACCACCGTGTCTTGTTGCAGAGTAGGGAAAAATCCAGTGACCCTCTCAAATCCACCTGCCACTGTAGAATTGACACATGTGGGCCATGAGAGTGGTATGTGGGATTTTACTTTAAAGTCAAGCAGGTCATGATATGTGCACTGCGTCGAGGGACGTGCATATACAGAAATCTTCAAAGAATATTCTCTTCCCTGGGAACCCATCCTAATGAGTCATAACTCAGTGTCAGAGAGCCATACCCCATACCTGATGTCCATTCTTCATGCTGTCATTTGAGCTCTTTCCTTTCGTTCTGCTTCCAGTAAAATCTAGGGACACTTGCTGGCTCCTGTCACATGTGGGAGTGGCTGTTTTTGTTAATTGTAGCCTTTTCTTCCACATGTTAAAGGACTCAAACCTCTTTCATTGTTCCCCACTGATCACATTTCCGTCTTCCCAAATAGCACTGGGGTGTCCCAGGAAGGGGCTCTAGTGTTCCAGATGTCAGGGCAACAGAGCCAGCAAATACCTAACCAACAATCACCAAATACCTCCTGATCGTCCACATGATTCAGGCCATTGGGTTAGGGATTTAGAGAGAGTAAAAATGAAAAAATTCAGACTCTAACCCCATTTCTTGATGGTTTGCAGGGGAGAAGTTGTGTGGGCAGCAAAGGTTGGTTTCCTGCCAGGAGAGAACACCTGGAACCCTGAGTGCTCTGGAGGAAGGATCAGTGGCCTCCACTCCATGCCCTCACTGTCCCACCACCCAGGAGTCACTCACTGGGGCTGCTCTGGCCCCACAGGCTCCCATGGCCCTGGCCCAGGTCATAGCACGTGTCTTGTCTGTCCATGTGCTGTTGGCAAAAACCTGCAAGGGCGAGCCCAGGAGCGGGGCAGGGAGATGGGATGGAGCCTCGCCAAGGAAGGGCCTGTGGTGAGGCAGTGCCCGTGACAGTCCACCGCAGAACCGGGGGCCTGCACAGCAAGTATCCCTCAGAGGAAATGGAGGAGACTCTTTAATTTTTAATGAATATGTATGCAACCCGTGCCATGCTTCCTTTCATCGCTGTTCAAATTGCACCGTTACTGTATGATGGGTAGGCTTTGGTATTTCTCGTTCATTCATGCTTTTGAGGACCTAATAAGTGAGCATTTACTGTCTAATTAATGCCCTCATATCATAACAGAGCCAAGTTCCCATACTTTGGGTTTAGAATGAGGTAAGAAGGTGTAGAAATCCAAGATCAAAGAGAAAGGGGCTGCGCCAGAGGTGTGGACAGCCCAGGATCAGCCAGGATCAGCCCGGGGGTGGGCAGTGGGGTCTGAGGACAGTGCTGGTCATGAGGCAGAAAAGGCCCCCAAACCCTCGGCAGGATGCCAACAGGTCAGACTGAGCCACAGCTGCACTGAGAGTCTGTTACAACAGACCTCTTCTAGGTACACGTTCAGCTTTGCAGAAGACAACTGAAACCCCAAAAGCATCCATTTATAAACCAGAAAGTGACTGGGCAGGTGGTCTCGGAAGACTCAGACCTGTGCTCCTGGTGGGTCCACTGTCTCTGGTCACTTCGTACCTGCGTGCTGGGGACCCAGCGAGATCTACGTGCATCCCTAGGCACCGGCAAGCGAGAAGTTAACACACTCAAGGGTGGGACTGTTTACAGTTGTTCTGAGAATTTCTGCAGATAAAATACCTCCTGTTGGGTGCACCCCCTCTCAGAAAGCTGGGAGGCACACTGAACCAGACATAACCCTGCATTTGTCAGCAGCAGGCGACAGAAGGGCCCCCACCGCCATAGGATCCAGACACTGGAGCATCTCCAAGACACACGGAAGAGGTAGGATTCCAGAACTAGGGAGCTGACAACTCCCAATGGTCTCACATGATCCTTGTCTGGTCTTAGCTTATCTGTGCCCTTACAGCCTCAGAGAAGGAGATTTTTAAGTAGTCTGCTTGACACTCTTTCTACAAAACTTCCCAAGTACCCTCTAAAATACAAATGAAGACACATAAAGCCTATTCTATTAAAAATGATAATTGGCACAGTCACCAGGGTGGCTCAGCTGGTTGAGCATACCACTCTTGGTTTCGGCTCAGGTCATGATCTCAAGGTCTTGGGATCCAGCCCAGCATGGTGTCTGCTTGAGATTCTCTCTCTCCCTCTGCCCCTGCCCCAGCTGCCTTGCTCTCTGTCTCTCTTGCTCTCTTGCTCTTTTTCCTAATAAATAAAGTCTTAAAAAATGATTACTGGCCATTTCTGTGCCATAGGTTGACTCTTCACACAACCCTCTCCCCACACCGATAATAAAAATAGAACACCTGAGATGAAGATCTATGTGCAAATGACTTTGAAGTGTCCCCAGGAGAAACTGAACCCAACAGAGTACTCTCTTTCCCAAGGATCCAGCCTCGATTCTCCATCTGTCAAATCACATAGCAGAAAGATATATGAAGCAAAATGTGGACGTGAAAACAACCATTGGTGTAGACCAGTGAGTCTCAGTGGTAATGTTTGGGATGATGGTAGTGCTGCATTTTCCCCAAAGCACACAGTAGTTGTCTGTCCTCAGCCGGTCCCTGCCCCTGCAGGCCACATTGAGAGAGGGCCACTGGATGAGAGTGTTCACAGTGACAGTGGGACACCACAGTGTGGTGGTAAGGGCTTTGTGCCATGGAGACAGGCCCTTATTACCTGAGACAGGCATATGACAAATAATATAACAGGTCTCATTCTATTTGTCAAAGTGGAGTCATAATAAGGGCTCTATTCGTTTGCTCGGACTGCCTCAAAAAAGAATGACAGACTAGGTGATTTAAACTATAGCTCTTCATTCCATCCCCGTTCTGGAGGCTGGAAGCCAGAGATCAAGGTGTCGGCAGGGCTGGTTCCTTGTGAGGCTGGAGGGAATGTTAGCCCCGTGCCTCTCCTGGCTTCTGATGTCTCACCACCCATGTTGGGTGCTCCTTGGCAAGTAGATGTATCTCCTCATCTCTGCCTTCATGCCTTCTGTGTGCATGTCTGTGTCCAAATCCCCCCTTTTTATAAGGCTGCTGGTTATACAGGATTACGGCCCACTTCAATGACCTTATCTAATTAATCATTTCTGCAACAATCCTATTTACAAACAAAGTCATATTCTGAGGAAATGGTGCTAAGAACTTCAAGAAATGAATTTTAAATGGACACAATTCAACCCATAGGTGCCTCTTTCTGGGAATTTTGCGAGGATAAAATGAGCTAATCTCTGCAGGCACTTAGCATGATGCTCGCAGCTGAGAACTATCTGAAGCTGGCGCCCTTGGGGAATCCATTCTGATCTTCTTGTCTACACCTTGACCCATTTCCCTCAGCCTTGGACTGGCCAGTCATCAATAAGTGAGGACACCATGTTATTTATTAATTATTGAATTACTCTAACAGAAGGCTGAATTACAGATGTGTGCCCAATTTGGTTTCTGACAAATAGAAAATATATCTTTCTTTTAATGCACTGGTGAAACCTCCACAAAAACTCACCCTTATATGAGATCTTAAAGAAACTTTGCAGCCCTTCTTTGCCACAGTGCCGTGGAAGCAGGATCCATTTTATTAAGAACATTTGCAACTAATCAGAGAATTTAAAACTATGCTTTCAAACATCAACTTGTTGACTTGAAAACGATTAAAGGCCTTAAAGCACATGGCTGATGAATAATCAGAGAACACTGTTCAGAAAAACAAAGGGGTTATTTATAGGAAAGGAAGGCAGGTCCAGGGATGATGGTGTGCAGCATGCACCACGCACCCCCGGACAGGGACACTGTGGTGTGAACGTTCCTGCCTCATACAGAGGCTAAGTCGCATGTGACATCCTGGCTTCAATTTTATTGCAAAATAAAAAGAAGCAGCTGGACTTATTTCAGAGATCCTTTCCAGGGCTCTGAATCTCTCGAGCCTTGACTCAGAACCTGCTGGGTCAAGTGCAGGAGTTAAACATTCTACTTTTTTTTTTTTCTTTTGTGGATTTGACCCAACAAGGAAATAGGGAGGAGCTCTTAGCTACTTCATTTTTCCATTGCTCTTGGTGCTGTCCATATTCAAGGAAGGATGTTTTGGCATCGTAAAGAGAACGTTATGATCTGATATAGTTTCATGTCTGGCCATAGTAAAACTAATTCATGTTGAGTGGTTTAGGGTACTGAGAGAGAGAGAGAGAGATGTTCCGGAAGGAGTTTGCTTTCAATCTTGAATCAAGGGGCTCTTCCTTCAGAGAGGCTGAGTTAGTCCATCCAAAGCACGCATGAACTTGGAATGTAGATTGCATTACAGAAGGAAAGTCAGGAAAACGATACCTGTGTCAGATAAATTAAGCATTTCTATCAAAATATGGACGAAAGTTTAAAACACCATGAAGTATGTTCCCTGTTGACATATTCAAAGAAAAAACAATATCCATTTCCCTTATTTTTTTATTAAATTTTTAAGTTATTAAACTGTGGCTGTGTATCATTTTACAGCTTATCAAACATCCTGTGCCACAGCAAGTGAAACCACGTGCATGCTCCACCGGCAACACAGGTTAAAATGGGGAGATTAAGTGGAAGAGTAATTTCTCGAGCATTAGGTTCCATGGGTGGATCAAGCTGAGCCCTGGTGGGGGCTGTGGCTCTCATCGCGTGTCACACACACCGGTCAGTGCCTGGAGAGCCCCAGCACGGGTCACCTCCCTGCTGCAGAGGGCGAGCGTGGCCCTGGATTCCCCTTGCCTCCTAGAAATAGATCTGGAGGGACAGAAAACACACCGTAAAGGAAAGGGTAAAAATAACAACAACAGAAGATAAACTGATACTTACCGGTTGAAATATAGCATTGATCTAGTTTGTATTTACAACGTGTTAAGTACTAACACATGAGAAAAATATTAAAGCAAGGTATTTATTAGAAGACCTGTAAATGAAAGAGCAACAAGTTATGCCCTCTGAATTAACTACATGCAATTGAGCATCCCCGGGCCGCACAAAATAACATGAAAGAAATGTAATCGTGGCATGAAACAAATGTCGATGGTATAAAGGAAGGCTAAAAGTTCACGGACAGAAAAGAAATATTCCTCTGATGTGGATGAGAAAATGCATAGCTGGTCCTGCCCAAAACCCTGATAGGATCTGCAAAATGTGCTCACCACATACTTCCCACACGCAGGGGGGAGGACAGCGGGTTTCCAGGGACAGGTTCAGAGGAAAGAAAGCAGAAACAGGGGGACCTGGGATTGTGCGGCCAGTCTGACCCCTAGACCGGGTGACACAGCCAGAAGGGCCCGTCAGCAACTTGGAGCGGCAATTTGCTGTGTTTTCATTGTATTCCTTTGGCAAATCATTATGAATTAGGACAGAGAGAGTGAGTTATTTGTCATGGAGAGAGGAAATGCTTGAGATAGAAGGGTTTGAAATACATCAATTTTTGAAGTTTCTTTTTCAAAGGACTATTTGGGGCTTAGAGGAGGGGCTTCCCAGCTACAGTCATGTACTGCCTTTTGAGTCCTCTTCTTCTTTTTTTTTTTTTAAGATTTTATTTATTTATTCATGAGAGACAGAGAGAGAGAGAGAGAGGCAGAGACACAGGCAGAGGGAGAAGCAGGCTCCACGCAGGGAGCCTGACATGGGACTTGAACCCAGGACTCCAGGATCATGCCCTGGGCCCTCTTCTATTTGTCCTGATGGGCTTGGGTCGCCGCAAAGGCAGACCGTGGGCCTGTGACTGGCTCCTCAGCCCTGGAGGCGGGCAGTCGGGCATGGAAGGGGCGTCACAGGCCTGGGCTCCGGTCAGGGCTCTTCCCCACGGCAGACCCTGCCTTCTCGCTATCCCTCGCTTGCCGTGTGTGGGGGGAGCTGCTCTCTGCCGTCTCTATTTATAAGGACATCAGTCCCATTGTGGGAGCCCACCCTCACACCCTCACGCCCTCACTTAAGGACCGAACCACCTCCCAAAGGCCCTGCCTCCAAACACCGTCACACTGGGGCTTAGGCCTTCAGCACCTGCAGGCCAAGCATAACTCAGGCCATAGCACTACCGTTACAGAATTTGGGAAAATGGAAACAAAACACTTTTATTCCATGTCACTGATTGTTATTGGTTGACTATTGGATATTAGATTGTATCCGTCCACATGGGGGTTTACAATCTACTCCCTGCAATCCAAGCCCTACCGATAACTGGTTTTACAAATGAACTATGGCCATGCAGTTGTGACTGCATGTGGCGACTGGCTGCTTTCTCTCTATGACTGCAGAGTCCGGTCCTGCAGCAGAGAACAGATGGCCAGTGAAGACTAAAACATTCACAATCTGGGTTTTGCAGAAAAAGTTTGCTGCCCCTTGGAGAGTCATGTTGTCCAATACAACAGCCCTTGGCCATACATGGCTCTTGGGCCCTGAAAATGTGGCCAGTGCACTTGAGCTGCACCTTACGTGTAAAATGCAAAATGCCAATGGATTTCAAAGATGTAGTGGGGAAAGTATGTAAAATAACACATTAATTAGGTTCCATATCAATTGCATGTGGAAATGATGATGTATTACCTTTATTGAGTTACATATAATACATTATTAAACTTAATTTTACCCATTTATTTTTATATTTTTATGGGTCTACAAGAAAAATTAAAATGGCACATGTGGCTCACATTTGCAGCCATATTGCTAGTGTGCAGCTCTGGTCTAAAACAACTAACATTCTTTTTAGCAGGAAATGGCCTTTAGAAGTCTGCTTCTTGAATGGGTTCCTGAGTTAGAAAAATTGGCAAAAATACTTTCTGTCTTTTGACAGATTGTTTAATCTTGATAAATCTCACTGTAGATATTCCAGAGCATTTCAAGTATCAATTTAGTAATATTAAATTGGGATTTTGTTGCCTTGGCCCTTGGATAATTGAGAAACGGTGTCCCTGCATAGGGACGGGGCCCAGGGCATGAGTGTTTCCCACTCAGCTCCCCTCGCCCCAGTCCTGGCTTCCAGGCCTCTCACTGACCTCCCCTCACTGCCCACAAGGGAACGGCATCTTACTGGAGAATCGGGTGTGAGAGCCACAGACTATGGCATGTGAGTCCACCCCTCTCCCCTCCACCCCAACCAAGGCCTAGCCCTGGGCCTACAAGCCAGCCTGTCTCAGGGTACAGCTTCCACACTGAGGGGCCCAGAGAGGGGAGGTTCTCACCCTGGGAGCACACAGCATCTCTGCATGGCCATGTTTGTGCACAGGCTGGACTCTGAGAAGGAGATTGTCTACTCTTACCTTGCCTCTGGGTCCATCAGCCTGTCTGCATCTAAGAGGTTCTCTTGAAGTCAGCAGAGCTCCCCAGCATCACTGGTGCTGAGAGAGGAAAGAAGCAGGCTGGACCAAAGGGGAGGGCAACCTACAGCAGGAACTCTGGGGGCGGTGGCCACAGAGGCATGGACGGTGGGAAGGTCCCAGTTTTGGGGTCCTGGGGGCTCCTCCCCCATTGGGACCCACCGAGCCCATGGAGCAGGGACCCAGTGCCCACTGAGGACTTGGGATCTGAAGACAGAGGGTGTGATGAGGAGCCAGCAGATGCTAGAAAAGAGGTAGCCATCTTCACAAACCTCAGAAACCACTTTTAAGACCTGAAAAAGGACATTTTTGAATGGTTTTGCTTTTGTTCATGCAAATTAGATTCACCACACAATGAGGAATGTTCTGGTTATTTATATTCATTTGAAGGACACTTTATTACTGATACATAGATGTGAGCCTAAGCCATGCACAGGCTCCTTGAGGAGAAAATATGCTCTACATTAGATTCTGTCCCCAGTTTGGAAGCTAGTGATAACTCGGATCTGCGAGTGGCGTCAGATGGGAGTTCCCGAGTAAATCTTGCATTCCCTGTGAAGTGTGCTCCACAGGAGGCAGTTCCCCTTTGCCCCCCCATAACCAATGTTCACAAAGCCATTCAGCTGTGGTTTTGTCAATATATGTGCAGCTCAGCTTTTCAAGAATTCAATATTCCCTATTATCTCATTTTTAAAAATTCTACCCAGCCTTTTACATTGTTAATGCCCAAGTTTAAATTTTAAAACAGAGGATATTTTAGCAGAGACCTAGATCATTTTATCATTTGTAACAATCAGTACTACAGCTTAATTTTCCCTGGGGAAAACAAATTCCAGCCATGAGGCCTAATCCAAGAGCATTTTCATGAGTTCTCGGCCTGAAGACCTGTGCCACAGGAGCAGGAGATCTGTGGTCTGCAGCAACCGGAGACAGCTACCTGCCTGGGTAGTGTGCGGGCACGCTATGGTACTCGCACGTGTCTTATGCCCATGCTCCCACACATTTGCACACGTGCTGGCATGCTAAGACACTCTGACACACAGACTCTCACATGCTCAGCAAAGCACCTCTGCCTCTGGTCACCGGGTGAGAAGCAGGACAGCCTGCATGGGTGGTTTTACCGTGAGGCCCGAAAGAAATTCGAGCTACATGATTTTGATTAACCGGACACATGTGGCTAAGGCAGGTTGTCTCCCCAGACAGCAGGGTCAAGTCTAAATCCAACAAATAGACCTTTCCACAGAATGCACCTGAGGCTTCCCATGCTCAGAGGCCCCAGAACATGCACCGGGCCCTTGAGAACACGGGGTATGTGAAGACCATAGGTTTTTCATTGGTTATCAATCCTGTGGCTTTGCCCACAAGTTTAATTAATATGCCCAAACTTCTTAAATAAATTCAGAACTCTCAAATTGTGTCTGGGTTTTACTTTCCTAAAATCCAGATGCCATATTTGATTTTGATTTTATTTTTTTTTTCTGGAAAAAAGTTAGCCCTGAGGAGAGAAAGAAGATAACGTGTGTTGAGAATCCCTTAGGCTCTAAAATGGCAGGCACACTGAAATGATTGCTCTTTAGATTATAAACCCCTCAAAGACAAGCCATTCATCTTGGCAACCAGCACGTTGTCACCTCCATGTAGCAGATGCTGAATGAGCCTTGCGGGCCCAGGGGCAGGTATGTCACCCACTGCACTGATTGAGCCTGGGTGTCTGTCACATGAATAAACACTGTCATGATGTTTGTCCCATGGAAGCCAAGAATGCAAATTAGGTGCTATCCCAGGTGATCCTCTTCTGAATCCAATGTTGTTCAGATTGAGCCCAGAGAGCGTTTCATACAGTGTCAACAATTTAGACCTAGTCTTGGGTCCAATATGTCTTCTATCTGGCCTGTACAATTTTGGTGCACTGTCCAGAAATTTTACCCCTGAAATTCACTTCCAACTTTCTTGATGGGTTGAAAAAACAATGAAAGTGAGAAATTTCTAAATGCTGTGCCTGAGTCTCCTGAGGTTTCCGTAGCCCGTGAATGTTGACTTAAAACAGAAATCCAGGGTCCAGCATCTGGGTAGAAGGAATGGTTAGGAATACTAGGGGGCACCCGGGTGGCTCAGGGTTGAACATCTGCCTTTGGCTCAGGGAGTGATCCCAGGGTCCAGAGATCAAGTCCCACATGGGGCTCCCCATAGGGACCCTACGTCTCCCTCAGCCTATGTCTTGGCCTTTCTCTCTGTGTCTCACATGAATAAATAAATAAAATCTTAAAAAAAAAAAAAAGGAATACTAGGGTCACACATCATCTGACCATCCCATCTGCTGGGATCCTTCACTCCCTGTGGGCCGTGCAGAACTACAGACCTGTGTAGGAGTCAGCTCCATCACACCTCCAGAATACCAGGCACTCAACAGGAAGACCATCACAGCCTCAGGGAAAATACCAACCATGGGTGTGCCTGAGACCACCAAGTCAAGTGACTGACAGATCAACAAGAAAAAATATGAAAATAGAAAAACCACTAATAAAAGTATACATTGGTAATGATTATTCTGAAGTTGTATAATCTCACAAGTGATGCATAATATGGAAGTGAAAACAGCACAGAGACAGATGTTCATCTTGACAAAAGTTGAAATCAGCATTGTGGCTGTAGGTGACAAGTAGGCAGGAAGCAAGAACTCTCATGCACACAGCTGAGAAGCCGAGAGCGGCGCGTCAGTGCAGAACTTGACCGCGACCACCAATGTGCAGCATGAGTTAGCCCTTGGGCTCATAGGCCCCGCCATGGGATCTATTATCCCTCTATTGTCCACTGTCCATATGGTCTTGCAACACATACCCAAACACATCATGACAAGGATGGCCATTGCTTGCATCACTCATAATAGCCAAGGGAGAAGAGAAGAAACAAAATCCTGTTGATCAAAAAAGGAAATTAAGTTAGAATCCATTTTTCCCCGATGGTTATTATATAACCATTGGGAAAAAGAAGTGTATAGGTTGGCGAGGATACATGTCTAAAAACACTAGAGCATCTTTAGAAACAGAAGTTGGAAGAAAATACTGTGATTTAAATACTCATGTCTTACATAAGTGGTCTGTTCTCCGCGCAGTGCCTGTGTCGTGTGCGCACTGGTTTGGGGTGGTAGGAATTACACGTTGTTGCCAGGACAAGCACAACAACAACAACAACAACAACACAAGAGACCTGTCCGATTGAGGACTCTGCCCTTTAGCAATTGTGAAAATGTCTTCCTGACATTTCTCCTGTCACTGCCAAATGTTTAAAAACAAGTGTGTGTGCAAGCCTTCTGGAACGAGAACGCATACCCCTGCTTCTTACAGCATCACCGCTATTTTTGCCCACCGTTCCAGTAACCCAGTTCTGAGAGTAATTCTGTTAACCCTTTCAGTCTCTCAATTAATCGCATGTTCCACTTCACGTTTTGTAATGGGAATTATCGGCGGTAATGAACACCATGATTATGCATGAAATTCAATTTTGGGGACCTTGTGCCTCACGTTAATTATGAAACCTCTCCTCCAACACCTCTGAGACCTTGCTCCATGTTTTATTTAAATCTCCTCACGGACACATTTTTTTTGCATCGCCCCCAGTGGGCCTCGGCAGGGAGCAGTGCTGCTAACCAAGGCCTTGGACACGAGTACAGACAACACAGCACACTTTGTTCATGTAGGTTCTTTCCAGAGAGAGGGCACTTCCATGGGGTTGTGAGCATCTTGACACTGTGCGAGGGCCTTACTCAGAAGTCAACAGAGAGTTTTTCCATAACTATCACAGATGGAAAACAAGGCAGCATTAGAAAGACCTTGAATGTTACTTAGAAGTTAAGACTTAGCTCATGTTTCATCATTGGCTCAGCCACTATTTCCAAGCTCTGGAATGTTTACTCTCATTTCCATATTCTCAAGTAACTTGGGTTTCTTCTTCATATGTTTAGTTTTGACAAAGCCAGGCACACAGACTTCTCCCACCGTTGGGCCGTGAAGAGGTTTCATTCACTATCCACATCCCTGGGCAGGCGTGTTCTTCATGGAAGATAGGCACTGTTGAGTGCACACCAGTTTGTTCCAGATCGGACAACCCTAGCAAAAGGAAAATGCAATTCCAATCTGAGGCAGATCTTTTACCTTTAACCCACCCCATCTGGGTGCAGTCAAGGAGACATTTCAGTGAGGCTACAGACTTTCCTCCTAGAGTCCTGCTAGGATGCTTGCCCTTGGCCCTTCCTCTCTGGGGCTTTTGTCCTGATGAGACAGGACTCTGGGTTTTCTGCATCAGCTCCAAAGTCTTAAATTTCCTTTCTCAGAATATATATTTTCTGTAAGATATTTGCTAAAATTGCAACTTCACCAGGAATAGTTTCTTTCTATTATCATATTATCTGCACGTTTTCTCTAAGAAGAGTCTTCTTTCATCAGAGACAAGCAACGAAATTTGTGTAAAGCATGATGGCAATTATAGTTGAGTGTACAAATTATAACTCTGTCTTCAACTAACATGTATTTAGAGTCTTCTTTGTTAAAGATTCCCAGAGATAAAGCACATTTGGAGGAAAGAAGTGGCAGCACCTGTGTGGGTTGTGGGAAGAATCCACTGGGATCAGAGCAATTGCCAAGCCAATCCATTCAATATTTTAGTTATTGGAAGATGTCAGTTCTACTTACTTTGCAATTCCCAACTTTTGAACTAGTTTTATCTGTTAGTGATTTGAACCTCTGTGACGAATAGTTGTCAGGAATTGTGTGATGGGCTCTAGGATTCCTCACAACTAACTACTGGGAGGGGATTTTGTGCAATACTCTCTGATAACACTTTATCAACTTTGGCTCAAACAGGCTTCATGGATTCCCATGAAGATGGCACGATCCAGCTGATTAACAGGACTGGGAGCCGAGAGAGGCAAGGTCATTGTGAATTGTAAACAGCAGAGACAGGACCCTTTGGGAGAAGGGAAATGGGTGTGCAAACATCTACCCCTGGCAGGGTGAGAGTGGCCACTCACCTTTTACCTACAGGTGCCAACTTCTACCTCTTTACTTACTGATAGGATGAAGGGATCTGTGTTTGCCTAAAAATCCTGCAGAAATGAAAAATCAGGACATAATGTCTGCAATCCCCATACTGTACAAAGAAAGATAGGAAATAGTATCTTTAATTCTGTGCTGTGTAGAGAAAGAGACCAAAACATAATAATTTTTTATAATCACCAGGAGCAATTAAACTTTAATTTGAGTCATTGCTCTGTTTAGTGGATTTATGAAACCATGTTTTCCAAAATACATTTGGCTCATTGTTAGCAACCAGCACTCTTGGAATGTCACAAACAGGAGATCTAAAGCCAGCAGTTTGGATCCAATGTGGTAAATTAATCAAAGTAACATTTTATTTACTTAGTCTAAATACACATTTGTGTTAAGACGTTAAGACAATTTTGGATTCTTTTTCTTTGCGGAGGAGGTGGGGAGATGTAGCCAATGTATAAAAATCATGACCTGGACTCCATCCTGTGAGATCCCATGCGTCTAATTTGTACAGCTGAACGTCCAATAAATAAAACATTCAAGAATATTTTGTAGAAAATTTGCCCTTCACTCTATTGATTTCTATCAAATCTATCTAAAACTTTTCAGGCTTGACCTTTTCGTCTTTGAAGACAAAATATTCTCCCAAAGTGACAACATTAAAATGTTTTCATGTAGAAAACCCTTTGGTAAGGTATATGTCATCAGGAAATAATGGATGATGGTCTGGTCCTGGTAAAGCAGGATGCAGCCTGTTGTCTCAGGCAGTGATCAATGATGAGGTGGCCAGAGAAGATGTAGTCCATGCCCCACAGGGGAATGATGAACCCGTTCCCACCACGGCCATGGGGCCCACTCCCCAGTTCCTGGAAATCAGGAAATCACGTTCTCTTCTTCAGTATATGCCTCCGACTTTCACCAATTATTCCAGAAGTTCTTCTGAGGCTGTTGTTTGTCAGTGGATCATTAGTTTTCTGTCTTAACCACTGGTATACAATGCTAAATATTAAGCAGAAAGAGTACAGGTTAGAAATTCTGGAAGGGCTATGGTCTGTGATTGTCTGTTAAGTCATCTTAAGAAACAGAAGGAAATGTGTCCCTCCATTTTCCCTTTTTACTATGGGTTATATCAGCATTAAACATTTGCAGAATATCTATGGGGCCAAGAATAAGAAGAGGCAAGACGGGAGCACAGCAATTAAAGGGTGTGGAAAAAGTTTAGTAATTAAAAAGGTATGTTAATAAACATTTTTAAACATCAAAATTATTGCAAAGTATCCATGATGAATAAGGTAGGAAATTGTAAAGGAAGACATGCTCAGTACAACACAGAACAGATGTCCTGGTGCATCCCCCAGGACAGAGGCTCCACCATGGGGATTAATATCTGGGTTGGAGTCACTGTCCACCTCTGATCGTGGCAGAGAAAAGAGGAAGACAAGGAGAAAGCGTCTTGAATGCTTGATCTGTGACAGGTATTGTAACAGGCACATGTCTTCATTGGTAGCAGTATCGATATAGTTACACGCACATATAAACTTATATTTACGTGCACATATGTTACCCTATCAGTCGTCTATATGATTTCTCTCAGTTTCTGATATAATTTTGCAAGGCAAATGTTAATTTCTGCAAAGATCGATGCAGTGTCTTTCAAGTATTGAATTTGTTTCCCCTGTCCTGGGCTTCCCAGCTTGTGGGTAGCCTCCTTGTTATATCCCAACCCTATGAATCAGGAGTGGCAATCCTCAGTCTCAGACACAGAGAAGTTGTTAACAGGCACATGCCTACCCATACAGACCCCCCTGCAGCTTGACCTTCACATCCTCAAGTCCAGGCAGAAGCACCCAGTAATGTGATTTTCAGAAATTAAAACAACTAAGATGAATCATTGAATTGTATGACATACATGGGCACCTTCACTTAAGAGGCAAACCTGCATTTTTTGAGTGAGAGTCTGTATCCCATTCTCCTCAGAACAAGAAAGGAAGTGATGGACCCAAGTAGGCGCTGGTCGTCCTGAGGACCAGCTCCCATGGGGCACGTCACAGAAGTACGCAGAACATGAACCAACAGGAAAGACAACCTGAGGTTTCAGCAAATGGACAGAACTCTGATTTATGACCTATCAGTGGGACTCAGATGAACTACGTGCAGGGAAGCCCTAATGCACTTGTTAGGTAAAAAGAACTAATCTCCTAGAAATGGGCCAGAATGAGCTCTATCTGTAGAAAAAAAAAAGTATATAATTGCATTAAAATTATCTAAGACCGCTGGTGGAACCCCAATCTAAAGAACTTGACTATAGATAAAAGGAGAGAGAGTAAAACACATTGTGGTTGAGGAATACAATGATTGCTAAACGGGAGTGAGCCAGGCACATTTGTGGCACAGATCACAAGAATGACATATGAGAGAGCCGGTCTCTGACGTGTGATTCCAGGTTGGAGGCATCTGCTGGAAGCCTCCCTCAGCTCAAATACTGTATCTGAGCAGTTTCAAGCTTGCTCTGCTGACAATTTTATTTCCCAGGAAGTAGAAGGGGAACCAAAGGAAATTGGTATTTCAGAATTAATGTTGAGCAACAGACTGTTGGCTCAAGTGTGAGAGGCAGAAATCCCAAAGGGAAGCTGCTAGACCATCATGGGGTTTGCAAAAACCTGAGAGGAGGACAAGCAGGTTTAAAGACTTTCAAAAGTGTGATTCTGCTGGGTGATGTGGCGATCTTCAAGAGAGGGAGGAGAGAAGAGACAGAGTGGAGGAGAAGTCACGTGCCCCCAAGTAGGAAGTGTTTCTGTGCCCTGAATTGATGAGCCTGGACCCCAAGCAGGTGCAAAGGTGACATCATGTCTCAGCAGCATCACAGTGAGACTTCACTCATGAATCAGAACTTGAAAAGTGGATACAGCAGTGAACGAGATAGATTTGGTCTACATGGGGTCCAGGACCTGAACCAAGCGTCATTGTGTTTACACCCGTAAGTGTCCCACCGCCATCAAAGGACCTCCTCTGTTGGGAGTTAGCAAATATGAAAAAAAAATCAAAAACTAAGGTTTATTAGATTTCTGGATCATTACCATTTTAATATTTAATTTTGTACATTTCTACTTTTCTATAAAGCTCACACTTACTAGAACATTGTAAGAATGAAGACCTTGATTAGAAAATTTGAAAAAAAACACTTTTTTTTAAATAAAATTGTGGCATCTTCATCAATCAGTAACTGGGGAGAAGAAGCAATGCACAGTGGTGGAGGAGATGCCTGTTGCCCAGTGGCCTGGACTTAAATTCTAGTAACTCCTAATTCTTTCTTATCTATTTTTTAATGTAGCCAGGGGCAATTCAAAACTCTGAAGTTGCTAGAAAAAATTAAGGGATGATGTAAGCAGAGGCTTAAACCAGCACATGTTGCAGGACATACATACCTTTGATCTTTACCAGTATTGCTGTGGACCTGAATCTGTTGAAGAGACAAAGGAAACACACTGTCGGAGCAAAAAGCAGTTGCCACCAGCCAGTGGGGACAGCCCAGACCATGAGTGCATCCACCCCTCCCCCCATGCTCTGCCTAGAAGGGTTCCTGTGTGCCCCGCGTCAGGAGGTGCCATTCAGGGACCAGAGGGAGGAACACTGGGGAATTCCAGAATACCTTGGAAATAAAACAATAAAGATGTCACTAACTTAGTATCCCGTTGCAATACACAGAAATGAAAATGTCTATTAAAATGGCTGCAGAGAGTGGAATGCAAATGGCCAGTGAAGGATGATTAAGATGAAATATGGAGTTCCTCGATGAGTGCGATCCACTGCCTATGAAGCACCTTCCAGAGCACCTTGAGCCCTTGAGTGGGAGCGGGCCTGCTGGGCTCACAGCTCTGGGCCCCTCCCTTCCCTGCACCTGTGTACCTGGTCAGACCACCTGGTGGGACAGCTTGCAGATTCTACACACGGGTCTTCTGGATGGACGAGCCCTGTGGGGTGGTGACCCCAGGCACCCCAGCGGATTGGCTGCACTGAGACAAACACTATTCTATATTTCTTTTTACTATTTGAACCTTATGTCATGTCTTTTTTTTAAAAAGGAAAAGACATACATTTGTTTTCTGCACAACAGAAATGACTTTTGTTATTAACTCAAGAAATATGAGTCATATTCCATGATTTCCAGCCACTGAGTACTTTTTTTAAAAAAGATTTTATTTATTTATTCATGAGAGACACAGAGAGCGAGAGAGGCAGAGACACAGGCAGAGGGAGAAGCAGGCTCCCCACAAGGAGCCTGATATGAGACTTGATGCTGGGACTCCAGGATCATGCCCTGGGCCGAAGCCCAAGTGTCTCGCCATTGAGGTACTTTGATTCATTGTGACCTTGTCCACTTAAAGGAAAAACCCTCATCCAAATAATACAATTCTTTGAATCACCGTTTCATTAAATAGGGCCTTTATATCATCCAGTTAACAGACTTTGCTGCATACTTAAAAGTGGTCCAATAGTTTTTTGGAGCATCTTCTCAGGGCAAGACCACAAAGCTGATGGCCCTGAGCTAATAACCCTGATCCCAGCAAGAGGATGTTGAGAAAGGGCTTCTCTATGGAATCAGGGGACTCTTGGGAATGTCCAAAGACATTTGATTGTCACTACTGGGGTGGGAGAGAGGTTCTCCTAAAACCTGGTGAGTAGAATCCTGAGAGGCTGCCAAATGTGGGGTGGCTAGCCACAACCAAGAGTTTTCTGGGTCAAAATGTGAAGAGTACCAGGGTAGAGAAACCCCAGTGGCAAGGGACAGGAGAGGGATCCAGTTCTTGAGGGAGTGGCAGGTGACGGTGGTGAGGGAGCATCATGAGGCAGGAAGAAGGCAGGATGTCCACCATCCTTGTTTCCCTCCCAGCTCACGGTGCGTATCTTTCTCTTCACGAGGTGCTTTCACAAATTTGGTGAAAAATCCCCATTTCCTTTTCTTTGTGGTAATGTGTCAACTCATTATTTTTAGTGACTAAGACAACTTCGTCACTTTAACATCAAGGAAAATGCAGTCTGGTCATGCAGTCTGTGTGAAGTGCTTGGAACACGTGTGATGCTTCTGCATATGGACAGCTGTGCGCTCGTGCTTCCCCACATCTGACCACTGGAGCTGACCCCAGCTCCTTCGTTGCTGTTCCTCTGAGTGATCTTCCTTTTGGAACAACTCAAAGAATTTGTTTTGACTCTGGGATTTTGATGAAAATATTTGTTTTGTTAAGTTCTGGGCCTTTTTTCCATATTCATTTGTGTTGTGATTATTTTCATGTTCATTCATGTGTACTTTCCACAACCAACTCCATTATTCATGTCAGCTTCGGGCAAAATGGGAAAGCAGATCCTTTTAAGTAGTAGCACCCTTTAGTATGTTAAATTGCAGAATGAAATGATGTGAATGCGTATTTTTATATATGCATCCACTACACATATGCGGGTCCACACAGGTCCATAAGCACATATACATGCATGCACACACATATCCTTAAGACTCTAACTTATAAATTTAAAGATATATTTTCCCTCTATTTAAAAGATGTCTCACTAGAAGAAATAACTCAGCAGTCTAGCTGGAGTTCAAAGTATTTTAGGAAATGCTTTCAGGGATCTTAAATCAGTGGCAAGAATTTGTGATGAAACACTCCAGAGCCTCTGGGGTCAGCTACCAGGAGAATGGTGAACAAATAATCTCTGTCAGGGAGAAAAACATAATTTATGTTTTATCAAGAATGCCGGAGGATATTGATGGAGCCTGTCCTCCATGTGTACTTCGAGCTTCTTTGTCGCCTCTGGACGTGGCGTGAGAATCCATTCACGCTCCCCCTCACCCAACGGGCAAGTGTCTGGTCCCTTGATGGGAACATGCCTGGGGAAGCTGAGGCTGGCTGGCTGCTTGCTCCTCTGCAGCTGAGCTCCTCCCTTTAAAAGATTGCTCAGAAACCTCAAATCTAAGAGCTGGGAGAGCTCACAGAGGCCAGTTCCCTGTGTTTATAGATGAGGAATTTGATGTACAGAGAAGTGCAATGACTCACCCAAGGACCCACCACTGGTCAGCAACAGCACCAAGTCTTAATCCTAGAATGTCGGGGCATGAGTCTGGTGTTCTTTTCACTACAACTTCCAGGGAAGAAAAAATATTTTAAATTTTTTTCAGATGTACACATTTTCCTCCCATTTTCTGGTCTTCAGAAATGTGTGTAAACCTGATCACATGTATGAAGAACTTTCTAAGTAACCTGAGGGACAAGGGTGCCACACTTCCCTGAAGTCCTCTACATCATCTCATTTGCTCAGTTGACCATACACATCTATTTTATGTGCTGTCTTACCCAAAATATCCTTCTGAACACTGAGCATTTCTTAAGCTTCTTTTATTTTCACTGTTATTTCTAGATGCACCAATAATAAAAAGGTGCATAAATACAACAATCAAGAGTGATTCAAGAATATAGACATATATAAGACTTTCACTTAAAAATCTCAATAGCATCTTGAATTTTATTATTTGCTGATTTAAAGTGGGAACTCACCATCTACATTTGTGACTATAATTTATTTGATTTTTAAGAATCCTAGTGATTGATAATAAAACATAGCTCTCTCTAGCTCATGGCACTAATATTTTAACACCTACAGATCCTTTCTGAGAATGGCACTTTCTGTCTTAAAATGTCCCTTTCTGTGGAAGTTCAACTTTTTTTTGAAGAAGGCTCTACAGCCAACATGAAGCCCAAGGCAGAGCTTAAACTTAGGACCTGAGAACAAGACCTGAGCTGAGTTCGAGAGTTGGATGCATAACCAAATGAGCCACCCAGGTGCCCCTGGAAATTCAACTTCTTGTGGATAATTTGTATCATTTTGTACATGTGATGAAGTTTATTTTGTAAAAGGGAAGTATCATTATGGAGATTACAAGACACCAGGTTTTTTCTACTTTTGAGATACACAGACACTCACACCCACAAGCTTTTTCTGAGGTTGAGATTATGTTGTATATTTTGAGAACATATCTCTTGGGTTGAAATCCAGTCTTAATTAACCACCATTAAAAGGTCTCCATGGTGAAAAAAATGACTTCATGTACCCATGGGCACTAATGGAACATTGTATGGAGCTGAATCTTATCACAGTGCATTGACTCAGTTACAAGAATCTTACATAGAATTGAGACCTAGGGCAGCCCGAGTGGCTCAGCAGTTTAGCGCTGCCTTCAGCCCAGGGCGTGATCCTGAAGACCTGGAATCAAGTCCCACATTGGGCTCCCTGCATGGAGCCTGCTTCTCCCTCTGCCTGTGTCTCTGCATCTCTCTCTCTGTCTCTCATGAATAAATAAATAAAAATCTTAAAAAAAAAAAAAGAATTGACACCTAAATGGCAAAGTTGGAGTGAATTTATTCAAATAAGGGCTTTAGAATGAAGCACAGAGACTGTTATATATCATAGTGTTGTGTGCTAATAAATAAAGTAAGCAACTTGGTTACAGAGACATTTAGTAAAGCAGCCAGGAATATAATGAAATGATAACAGTGCCTTCCAGTTGACAAGCGCAAAGAGGTTAAAAGAGGGTCAGGGTCAATATTGATCTGGCCTCTCAAAAAATATAAAATTCAAGATGCATTATTAATAAAGTATTGAAATTAAAATTAGTACCATTCCCATATTCACTTGACTCTAAAACATCATTTCCCTATTCCATTAGTTGAATACCAGTATCTAGGGATGAAGAAAAATCACTTCATATATACATTGCTAAGGCACAGCCTGAACTCAGAATCATCCAAACCCAAGAAACAAAGATTGGAAAGGCCGGGTACTGAGGGCACAGAAAGTCCCGCTCATGCACCTTCCCTGGATGCTCTTTACAAGCCTGTGGAGCATGTGGGAATGTACATGGACTATATGCACAGAGGATGTGCATGAGCCGGAGGGATGGTGATGAGAGGGGGGATGATGAAGCTGTTCCCAGCATCATGAGAACAACAGCAAAGCCTGCTTTACAAAAAGCATCTCATTTAATTCTTCCAAGCCCTGTGAGCAACCTGAGACATGGAAGTGCCCCAGACGACAGGGTTAACCCGGGGTGAGTCAGGACTGGACCTGGCTCTCCTTCCAGAGAGCACTACAGCGATTCCACACCTACAAAGAGTCACCAGCTGAGAACCTCTAATGTTACTTTGAGGAGGTCTTTTTTTTTTTTTTCCATTTAAAATATGTTTGGCCGACTAATACAAATACCTATGAGCTTGGTAAATGCAGAATATGTCTATGTTTGACACTGTACCCTGGTAGTCGAGCTTATTTTTCCATTTTTTATTTTATTCAACATGCAAACCCTTCATCTCCACATAGGCCACATGCCCTCAAATATCCGGTTACTGAAACTGGAGTTTCTGAGCTGGAAACCAGGTCCATGGGGGCCATGTGTTTTACTAGAACCTCACGCCCGTGACAGGACAGGGATGGGAGAGCTCCTGAGAGGAACTGGCAGTCTGGGCCTGGGTCGGCTGCTCGCCTGCTGCAGGCACAACCATGCAATGTCAGTCACCAGCTCAAGGGGTGGTGATAGATGTGCTGGCTGCAGGATGGCTCTCCCGCATCCAGAAGGCTATCCACGAGGAAACCCCCTGTAGTGACATGTATAAAATACTCTATATGTGATTTCATTGATTGGATAATTGAGGGAGAACTCACAGAAGTCTTGAAAGTCTGAATGCTCCTCCTGGAATATTTATACTGATTCAACAAACCAGGTACCTTAAAAACGCCTTCTGTATTTCGTATTTTCACATACACCCTAATTTCTTGAGATGCAAAAAGGTCTACCTATGGTGACAACAGAAAAATTCTATTCAAGGATAAAAATTGTTTGCGACAGTTGAGTCGGTAGTCTGCTAAAAGTTAAAAGATTAACAGTATTTTTAAGAAAGAATCGGCTGGGGTTTTGAAAGACAACCTTATTGGATAGGAGCTGATGTGATTCTCTGACCACTCTGCGGGGGAGTCGTGGGCCATTTCCTAGGGCACAGCCCTCCCTCTCCAGGAGAGGAAACTTGCACTCTAATGAGAAAAGAAGAGCTTTGGCATGGAAGCCAATTTGAAAGAAAGGAAAGCTTTCAAGACCAAAAATGTTTAGTCTAGATACTAATGTTTAGGCTCTGCAGTGCCCAAGAAAATGTGACTCCTCCAAGTCAATAAATCTTGGTAACAGCCCTCCCACTAGTCAACAGGGCACACAAGGCGAGAATGCGTTTAATTTAGAGGGGAAACGATTGTCATTTCACATCTGCACACGCTGGCACTGCAGGGTGACAGCGGAGGATAAAGAGGAACAGCCACGGCGTGGTGGGTGGCGGGAGGGTGAGGACTCAGCACCCTCTTGCCCGTGGATCACAGGATCACAGGGCCCTGCAACCTATTTTGCTGGGCAACTCAGTGCCACTGTCACAACGCCTTCCTTCCGCGTCCTGCTGCCCACGACCCTGGAGTGTGTCACTGGTTCAGAGGGAAGAGAAACCCCTTCCTAGAGGGCTGAGAAATGTCAGAGGTCAGCGGCTCCTCCCCAGACCCTCCCTCTCGCTCTATACTGAGGGCTGCTCCAGCCGAACGTGTAGAAATGCCCCAGGGTTAGCAGTGATGCAGAGCAGTTCCTCTTCTGAAGTGACGGCTCCGGACATGGGCTTCCCACTGCAGTTTGGGGTTTCTTTTCAACAAAGTAAATGAGAATCTGTTCTCTTTAATCAGTCGTGTCCCCTCTGCTATGTTGAGATAAGTGTATAAATATGGAACTCCCACCACCAGGCAGATGCATCCTGGAGGCATGAGTGAACTAATGATTCAGCAGATGCTCATGGAGCACCAAGTGTGTGCCGGAGCCGGGGCCCTGCCCACGCCGACGCTGCGCTCCAGATGGCCCGGCCCGGCCGCCGAGGCTCCGCGGGAGCGTGGCCTCTCTGGAAAACCGTGTGACCCCACATCCAGGCTCTGCCACCCTCTGGCCACAGGACTCTGGTCAATGGCTTGATCCCATTTCCTCAGAGTCCTCGTCTCTGTACTGAGGACAATGATGGAGCCTTTGCAGGACTTCAGGGGGACAGAGGCACATGTATGGAGGCCTCCCAGGATGGTTCCCTTATCTGAAGATCAAGGCCACGGCCGACATCCTGATCCGAGGAAGGCAAGAGACAATTCCTAAAAGCCTGAGTCGGAGCCTTGTCCTCGGGGGTGAGCAGGGGCTAGTCTGTGCGGGGCGGGCAGAGGGCAGGAGCAGGGGTGAAGGCTGGTTCCATCACGTACAGGAAGGAAGGGCCGGGGACTCCATCCCTGCAGGCACATGCGAGGAGTGTTTGTGTCGGGTGTCGCGTGAGGCTGGGAGGTGGGCACGACGTTTGCCCAGCCCTGTGCACAGGGACTGTCCCCCTCCACCTGGAGGCCCATGTGGGGACAGACGGGACGGACCTGCTTTGTGACATCAAGAACTTCATGTGCTTCAGGGCAATCATCTTACTTTGTGGGGCCGTTGAAAGAGAGTGGATGGTAACAGTGACCCCCATGAGCTCCGTGAGCCCCATAATGCCTCACAATAAATTGGTAATCTCATTCCCGCCCCCCTCCCCCAAATCATGTGTTAAAGCTCCAATCCTCAGCCCTCGGAATGGGACTGTGTTTGGAGACAGGGTCTTTAGCAAACTAATCAAGGTAAAATGCCACTTGGGTGCCCCGCATTCCATAGGACCCATGTCACCGATAGGAAGAGATGAGGACACAGACACCCACACAGGGGTGCCCAGTGAGGACGCAGGGAGAAGATGCTGGGTCCAAGGCCAGGGCAGGGGCCCCAGGAGGAGCCAGCCTTGCCCACCCCTTGGCCTGGGATCCAGCCTCGAGCACCCGAGACCCTCAGTGTCTTCCTGCCCGAGGTCTGTGACGCGTTGTCGCAGCGGCCCGAGCACATGGTCCTGCTCCTGTCGCCCGCACCGAGAGGGCTGCCTGCACGGGGGAGAGGTCGGGCACAGACAGGATGAATGCAGGTCACCACTCCCCCACCCCCATCAGCTGCCCAGCCGCGAGTGCTGGTGTTCCTGGGAGGGACAGTGAAGGGACAGGGCAGGCAGGCTGGGAAGGGCAGAAGCCAGCCGGGTGTGCATTCAGTGGGGGTCCCAGGCAGCTGGGGGCCTTGGGGCCTGGAAGCTCCCGAAGACCACTCACTTCTGGATTTTGGGGGGTGGACAGGGACACTCCATGGCCTGGGGGCCCCCCTGAAGGAGCTGCAGGTGCCATTCATTAGCAGAAAAGCACTAGGAGGCCGGAAGACGAGTCGCACGGAACTGCTAACAGGATCTCCGGATCTGCAGGCCACCCCCCGTGCCCGCTACGGCCCTGTCCCCGCAGAGCCCTCCCCAAGTGCCCAGAGGGCCAGGCAGCCCGCTGCCTGCTCCCCGGCCTCGGCGTACACACACCTCCCACCTACCGAGACGGCAGGTGCGTGCGCCTCTTCAGGTCATCCCTGCGGGTGAGGCCAGCACCTGCTCCCCACGCGGCTCCCGGCCTCCGACGCGCTGTGCCTGGAGCCAGGCAGCCCAACGGCAAATATTTAACTAAACTGAATAAACACTGGTGGTTGACTGAGGTTTTCATCTTGCCTGTCTGCTTGAGCCCCAGGATTTCTCGCAGACCACGCGTCGGTGAATTTCCTACCGCCTCCTGACAGATGAGGAATTAGAGAGGCAGTCCCACGGCCGATGTCATCGGGAAGTTTCCAGAACCAGACGCTGATATTCATAAGGAAACTGGACAGAGGAAAAGAGCCGATGGAGGAAAAGTGAGAGAATGTGTACCACGTAAGCACAATAGTTGGCACGTTTGCTCCCAGAGCCTGATGGTCCTTCCCCTACATGACTCCCCACGTGTCAACTTTTCAGCAGAACAGAGATATGAAATCTGTGACCATATAGAACAGTTTGCAGTGGATCTAAAGTAGTCCAGAGCCTGAGACCTATGAAAAGGCACTGTTTTTTTTGTTTTTTGTTTTCTTGGTTTTGTTTGGTCTTCGTTTTACTTTATCATGTTGACTAAATACAGAGTAAAAATGAGAATGGGATAGATGCTAGGAGATTCTAAATCTGCGATCTGCTCCAAGGTGATGGAGCTCAAGAAAATAAAAGTAGCCAAGGATTAGAGCAGAGCTACTATACTCACCATGAAAGGGGTGAATAGTTGCTCATATACAAGTTGTTCTTTCTAAATTAGAAAAAAAAAAGTAAACTTTAAATTGAGACTTTTTAAGAAGCTGAGGACCCAAACACATTAGAGTAAGGACCTTGTGCGATTTTATAGAATGTGGCGCAGCTGTCGAACGGCACCCACACATCTGTACCTACAACCCTAGGCATGTACAGTATCCCTCACTTTTTACTGATACATTTTAATTCATCTCATTTCTAGATATCTCCAACTGATGTCTTTTTTTGCTATCACCTGCCCTGCTCTGGTTACTTTTCTTCCTCAGAGGCAAAAATATCCTATAAAATCACTCCCACTGGGGTCTAGGAAGAGTGGATAAAGTAAATTAACATTACTCCATACGTGAAGTGAGGAGAGTGTCTTGAGCACCTTAGTGCTCAACACGTAGGACCCATCGTTATTTTTTTGTGTTACTATTAAAGAATGTGAACAATTCACGTCAGATGAAAACCAGAAAATAGCAAATTCGTATCATTGCTAATCTCAAAGAAATGACAGGTGTTAATAACATCAAAGTAATCAAACATAAGACATTATTTTACATAATTCGGTGTCATTGATTACCTATCAACAGGGATGTATACATATGCACACATATAAATTGTCGTAAGGTGACAGATTCCCACTCAGGTAGTTTGCTGGTGTAAATTGTGACAACTGTCTGGTTGATACTTTATTCCCATGCACCTGTTCCTCGGGGAGAAATCACCTCCCCCTGTGCTGACCGGGTTGAGTGGCTGAATAACTATGGGCGGTCCTTTCCCCTGTCTTGGAGAAGGACTGGGTTCTCTTTCACTTCTCTTTTTCCAAAACCATGTGATCCAGGGCTGGTATCCTGTGACCTTTTGGCACACTGGCCAGTGAGGCAGGTCCAGAGAAAATGGGTAGAGGTTATGTGTCAGGGAAGCAACAAGGGACCTCCTCCCTCTGCTGTGAGATTCCCAGCTTTCTGCTCTCCAAGGCGGGGGGGGGGGGGTGTCCTGTCTCTCCTGCTCCCCACTCACACCTGCCTCTCTTGGCCCCACACTGTCCAAGCCCCAGGGTGCACCCAATAAGCATCCCACTGTCCATCCCCAGGGCCACTCTCTGTTGCTTCCACTCAAGAAACACAACTAATGGGTGTAGGTGAAGAGACATAAAGATGCTACCTCTTTAACCTGACACATTCCTGGGAAGGCTCTAGAAACATGTCTCTGTGCTTTAAATCATGCCCCTCTCCCTTTCTTTCTCTCCCTCCCCCTCCCCTTCCCCTTCCCACCCCCTTCCTCCAGGATCTCCCTTCTCTACCTCTTCACATCCTGGGTACTAGGAAGGAAAGGGCCCCATTACATCATTAGTGACAAATGACAAATACAAATAAATGAATCTATAAATACCATTAGAATCAACAATTACACTCCCCAGGCTTGTTTTCCAGGACCAGAGGGAGGTCTGTACAGGCTGCGCTCCTTCACGGACTTCTGATCCATCTGTCATTCTCTTCCTCCTAAACTCCTAGGTGTGCTCAGCCTGCTGGTTCAGCCCGTTCTGCTCTAAGACCCCTTTGCTAATCCAACATCATTCTCCATTCTCAGGCCTCAGGACTTCGGGTTCTGAGCCACAGAAGTACAAGCTCCAGGTAGCTTCCGGGGGAGGGTGGTGTTGGAGCCCGTGTGGTGTCGGACACCTGGGAAATCCAGAGTTAGAGGGGACACGGCTGGTGGCAGCCTGCTGGTGGTGCCCCGGGGACCCTCCGGTGCCCTCCGGCCCTGCCCCCTGCAGACCCCGCCCCGCCCTGGGTCTCGGCACCCCCAGGGCCTCCTGCCAGAACCCTGCTGCCCCTGGAAGGACGCCGTCCGTGATGAGCAGGAGAGAGAAGTAGAGCAACAGAGACTGTGAGCTCAGAAGTTCCGCAATCAAACATTTACTAAATGTTCAGTAAATAAACATTTACTAAATTATTACACAGAAGCTTTTCTACACTAATATCATAAACGTATGAAAAAGCACACAAGGGGGTGGCTAAGTGCGCAGTGGACTACAAAGAATTTACTTTCTTTTCCTTCTTACGTGTTATTTATGGCTTGTGAAGCAACTTCATCTTTCCAAACCATCGAGCTTGCGTGTGACCATTCACAGCCGTGAGTCAGGGGCATCATTCTCTCCGCTTGCTCTTTGTTCACAGTTTCCACCCAACGTCCTGAACACATTCTAGACGACAGCAACCCTGGGAAGAAATTTGTTTTGTTGTTTGTTTTTGCTTCTGTTTTTTGCTCGTGCGAAAATAAAGAATCCTAGGTTGTATTACAACCTTTTTTTTGTTTTTTTTTTTTTTTAATCCTGAGGATTTCAAGACACCGGAGAAGAAGTTATCTTTTCATTAAATAACACACTTTCCCCTGCAGAAAGAAAAAAATCAAGTGGTGTGTCCTGACATGGCTCTGGTCTGTGCACTTATTCTTTCTGCCCCTACGGGGACAAAGAATTTTCTCAACAGGGAATTGCTGTCATGTGATCCTCCAAGGCCTCTGGCCTGTCCGTGATCCTCTAAATGATGCTGTGCATCTGGATGGGCTTGTCCTCACTGGCGACTGGCACCGGATCGATGAGGAATCCAAATTGCAGAGCATGGTGGCGTGGCGGGAAGGGCCATGACCCAGCCACCACGCCGGCTGGGATTCTGAGCAGGTGCACAGGCCAGCCCCCCACACGATGCTGAAAGGTATGACTGTCTGGCCTCAGATTTTGAAAAATGCCAGAAGTCTTTGTACGAGCAGCGCCCTTCTCCTAACATCACAGCACCCAGCCACTTACCAAGCCCGGGCAGCAGTGCAGGGAGACCAGGGGTGCCCCCCAAGCACCGGCTTGACAGAGCGGCCTCTGGAGGACCCACTGTATCTGTACCACCTGTCTGCAGCGGGGGCTGAGGTCCAGCTTTCCATTACCATCCGACCCTCTGAAATGAATCGCAGTTTCATGCTGGGTGTTGTTATTGAGCTGAGAAAAATCCAAGAAAACCTGGAGATTGGTTCTTTGGGCGGTTACATCATTGGAAGAACTATCTTTCATGCTCTTCGGATGGTTCCTGCAAAAGCATTTGTGTCGGGCACCAAGAACTGGCTCCCCTGTGAGTGCCGTGGGTCTGCACACTTGGGAAGATGCGCTGCACCTTCTATCACTGTATCTTCACGTGTTTTGTCAGGTGCAGCCATCCCGACCCAGCAGGCTAACGTGACAGATGCGGCCACAGCTTCATGTGTCCTTAATCGGCCAAAACAATACACTCTGCCAAGGGATTTTTGCAAAACAAGGACCACTTTCCTACCTAAATTAGTAAGTTCAGCCACAAGGAAGCCAACATTCCTTTAGAGAATAATTCCACTCATTCTGCCGATTGAGGGGGTGACGGCCTGGTTCAGCTCTGCACCCCCGGATGCTCGTGTCCACACAGAGGCTTCAGCTCCACGTAGCCCCCAGTGCTGCCCCCAACCTGGTTCATTTTGGAAATCCCACTTGGGGAATGTTTTGCTCTCATTTGTACTGCAGAGATTCCTGCTCTGACACCACAGACTTTAGTACTGTAAATCAATATCACATTTTTTTCTTTTTATTTTTTGCCTAAAGATTTTATTTATTTATTCATGAGACATACAGAGAGAGGCAGAGGGAGACGCAGGTTCCCTGTGGGGAGCCTGATGTGGGACTCCATCCCAGGACACCAGGATCATGCCCTGAGCCGAAGGCAGACGCTCAACCATGGAGCTGCCCAGGTGGCCCTCAATTTTTTTTTCCCATTCAATTTCCGAAGTAAAGAGAAGCAGGAAAAATGGTAGGGGGTTATTTTCTCCTTCCATCCAGGGGTTCACTGTCTGCTTGATGTTCAATATTCTTTGGGGATTCTTTCCTGGCTTCTACAGGCAAAAAACTTCCACATTGTTTGTCTCTTGGGGCAAGTGCTTGCATCTACGTTGACCATGACACTTTATCCTCTACAGTGCAATTGTGTGCATGCCTGTCTCCCCGAGAAGCTTTGCAGCTGCCAGAGGGTAGGGCTGGGTAACTATGGCAACATATAAAATTTAGGCTTGCAGGGTTCCTAAAATATGGGTGGTCAATATACAGTTATAGGATTGGGAGCCATTAATCTTCTCATGCCACCAAATTAAGCAGATGCCTAATGACTATAATACATTTATACATTATTTCTATAAGTGACTCATCTCCAAATGTGTTGCTCACCAACATCTTCTTGAGGTTTCTGGGTGAAAAAACACATTTCCAGACATGTGACCAGCTGGCCATCAGTGTTCCAAGCGTCCCAAAGCTGTTTCTGGTGGGGAGCAAAAGAGCTCAAATCTGAGGCATCTGAACCTACTCAAGTATGGTTTGTTTGTGGTATTGAGAAGTAAGAAGTCACCTCTCACAGTTACTGCAAATGTATTATGGATTATTAAAGTCATCGGGCCTACAGCTATCCAGCTGTTGGAGCAGTTGGGAAGGGTGTGGTGCTCCCTCAGACGTGCTGTCCCCGTCCCTGTGCACTCCTGCAGACATGCCCGGCTCTGCACCCTGGGACAGAAGGCCTGGGCCATGCTGACTGGGCACGCTCATTTTTATTAGATCACCTGAACTGGTTTCCAAAGTGGCTGCTGCCTTCAGATCTCCCTCCTCCTCCTCCTCTTCCTTCTTCTTTTCTTCTTCTGTAGCTGCTAAGGCCATTGTTTATGCACTGTTTTGTAAAGCAAGTTTGTTTCAAATTTGTCACAACCACCACCAGATGCCAACCACATTGGTTGAAGGTTTGCCAATGGCAATGGCGCTGAGAGGCTGAGAGTCACTCTTGCACTTGATACTTGTGACCGTCCTGTGAGATGGGCGCCATCATTAATATCCACTCCTCGGTGGAAGACTCAGAACAGAGAGGTTCAATACTGCGTTCAGGGACACACAGCCAGGGAGTAGTGGAGCTTTGTACAGCATGTTCCACCTGGGCAATTTGGAAGGGGGTTCTAAGCCAGCCATCTGTCCATCCCGTGTTGCCTGTCCTGTGCTCTGTGTCATGTGCTGAGCACCAGGTGATCGGCCATAGAAATTGAAGAGGGGGATGTGCACCCATGAAGAATTTAGGCAAGAAATTAGGGAACATCTTTCATGAATTTTTAGAGACATCAAATTTCAGAATGGAGGGGTCACTGAGAGCTAACATGTTTGAGAAGAGGATGGAAACAAACATGTTCTGTACCACTTATGACCACTGTGAGCCTTCTCTCTAATACGGACAATTCCGTGCCTCCTTCCATGACAAGGCCTGGATGATCTTGAACCTTTCTGCCCATGTTAGAGGATTTTGCATGTTAATGGGGTCATGTGATTCTTAGAATACAGGCAAGGTCCCCAGAACTCATGAATTTAGGTCACAATTAGAACAGGCGCATGCACCAAGTCAGCAGCTAGCAGCAATGCACGAGGAGCAGGGCTGCATCCCACTGGATAGGTTAGAGGTCGTTCTGGGATCACATGGTCAGGGGCTGACTTTCATCTGATAGGAGATGTGTTTTTTATTACCCTGTCTAGGAAGCTGTCCTGGATTTACAAAGCTTTCCACAATAAAAAATATTCAAATTTGAGTAATATGAATACAGCTGAATTGGAAAAGTTTTGCTAATGTCAACATTTTTCTAAATTTAACACCATATAAAACACTTGCCAGTGCTCTGTATTGCTCAGTGAAGTCTTCTGGTTGCATAATTTATAGTATTTGTGTGTGCATGTATGTGCGATGGGAAGATTTAGAAGTCTTTGAGTCCAAATTGCATAAAATCTTAATTACATATCTTCCATGTAACTATCTCCCCCCTTGTTTCAAGCCTCTTAACCTAGGGATTCATAATTCCTGACTTTGGATTTGAGACCTGCTGAAAGGAACTCATTTCTTTTTAAGTGGAGGATTTGGAAGATTTCTCCTTAGATCTTTTTAACAGACTTGGAATCGGACAAACGTTCCCTTTCTACCTCTTCTTATGCCAAAGCATGTTCTCTCTCTAGACTGCTTTTAGTTTTTAGACCGCTTTCGTGGGCATCAATTCATTTTCTTTTTTATTCAGAGAATATTCGTAAAGTACAAAAAAAATTCAAAGAATGATATAACAAACAGTCATGTTTTCACCACTCAGAATTAATGGCTCTGTGTCATATGTTTTCAAGTCTAAAAAAAAAAAAAGAAGAAGAAGAAGAAGATGCATTAAAGACAGCAGCAGCAAGCAGGAGGCCCCCAGTCTTCCCAGGAGGGGAGGACCTGAAGGGAGAAGGAAGTGGATCTGTTGATAAACAATAAACATTTCCACCTCCCTTAACTCCTTTCACCCTAATGTGGGCATTAACCTTCATATTTTATTTTAAACCAGGTAACTGGCAGCCCGGGCTCTTGAGGTTCCCTGGGGGTGGGGTGGGGGTCTCCACCCCGACCCAGGACCCTCCATCCAAAGTGAGTGTTTCTGAAGAGAATTCCCCAAACCACTGAACTTGATTTCTTTCCCCTGCCCTCTCCTGAGTCTTCCCAGGCAGGGCAGGCATTCTAACGCAGGAATGTGCCGGGGGGCCAGGAGGACCCCGTTCCTGGGACACTGTGGACCAGCATCTGGGAAAGGACAGTTCAGTATCCGGTGGGCGTGATGCCCAAAAGTCTGGAAGGCAGTGTCCCCACTTACAACACGAGAGGGTGTCAGGGAAGGGAAGCTGCTGCACATGATCACCCTGGAGTGTGTTCTCCACAATGCAATGCTAGTTCCTCGACCAAGCTAAAAACGAGCAGGAGAACAGAGAGCAGTGTGGAATCTTCTTGGAAAGACAGCTCCCCCCATGGAAAATGTGTTGCAGACCAGGTGAGGCAGGGTGACCTAATCAGAAGGCAGACGATTTTTGCCCGAAAAAGCAGGCAGGGGCTTGTGAATGCAAGCCCAGTTAATGGGCCCTCATCACTCCAGGACACTGTTCTTGGTGCAGCCCCAGAGCTGACCCCTTGGTGGCCCCAATAAGGGGGAGAAAGCCAACAACAGCATGTCTGGGACCTCCCAATGCAGCTCTCCAGCATGGGCTCTACATACTAATGTCCCCTCACTATGACCAACCCACAACATCCATTCCCCACTTTCTGCCACGTCCACGCTTCCACCACGGAAACCAGCAAGGACAGAAACCGGGCCTCAAAACTGCTAAGCTGTGCTCTGCCTTGAGAGGGGCTTGCAAAGGTGAAGCGAGGTTTACGCGGGTGTTTGGGGGGCCACACCCCACTTGCCTGCAGTTTGATGACTTTTTATCTCAGCCCATCGCTGACTTTTGTAGTTGATCTAAACCCCAAGAACGTTAGGACTGGCATTTTTCTCCATTTCCTTAAAATCCAAGTGAGTAATTGAAATCGGCCCTACTGTTTTGAACTTTCTGTGGGGAGCGAAGCCCAGCAGCCCATCTGTTGAGAAAATTTTTGAAAGACACGGAAGGTACATTATTCTTAGCCAGAAGGATTTCTCTTGGTATTTGAAATTGTTCTCAGGCTTTCATCCTTTCTTCTCTTGGCCTCCCCGGTCCCCATGTTGTGACCATATGCCCAAGATACACACACCGCATGCTTTCCCTTTGCTTCACATTATGGCCAATGCAACTCTTCAGCAACTCACTGCGTTCCTCCCTTGCCAGAGTCCATCCTACTGCATAGAATAAGACAACATTGACATTGGTAGATGCCCATTTCAATTATTTAACTATCAGTGTATGCACGAAAATAGATGGAGAGGTTACATAAATACTGCAGGTGTAAACATCTCTTGTTGTGAGTGGGAATTGGGTCAACCCCAGCCATCCTAGGCCACCATCTCTGAAGGCTGGTGTTTATGGCCACCATGTCCATGAGGTCATTCAATCACTCCTTCCACAGTTGGCCAGAGATTGTGTCTTTCTTTTCCTGTATCATCTTTATTACCTACTTTCTTTCACCTTTTAAATTTGATCCTGGATTTCAATCAGGCTATGTGTGGGTGATGAATTCATTTGATGGAACACCTAATATATTGGCAAATTCTCCTGATTTCCTATAATCAAAATATTTCAGAAAGTGATAGCATATGTAAAACAATACAAATTATGATTACTTGTAATTTTTTAATGTTATGATAGACAAAAATTTTATAGTTTTCAATAAACATAATTAAAGATCTCTTACCTGTTATTTTCAAGAAACATTGGTGGGGTTATTTATAGGATTATAATAATTGAAGAATATTCCATATGTACCTACAGCACTCCTTCTTTAACCAGATTGTTTTCTGGACTATGTGAAAAGTTGGTCCCATTAGTGACAAGAACTTTAAATGCTGAAGTTTTGTTTTACCCACAATGCCTTGTTGACTCAAACGGGAGTGTCAGGGACTCACGTGGTACCGATGATGCTTGTCATCAGGACTATAGATCTACAGATAAACTTGGAAACTCTGTGAGCTAAAGTCGTTCATGACTTGTCCATTGCTCTGGCACTGAACATTGTAACTATCCCTAGCAACAAGTGGAGTCAGGAAAGGTCACAGACATTTTACCTTCTAGGCATTTTAATTTGATATGTGTATATGGATTTCCTACCCACTATCAGGTAAAATAGAAAATGCCAATGACTCAGAGACCACAGCTCAGCTCCCCATCAGGAGCTCTTCTACTGTGCATCTTCCCTTCACCCTTCCTCCTTTCCGACTCTGCCTTGTGATCCATCTCCATTTATATCTGCCTGCTTCTTGTTCTGGCACGCCCAACTCTCCAGGACATGGTGGGCACCTCTTAGCCTCGGTTTAGTCAGCTTGGAGTCTGACTCTATTTACTAATTTTAGTTTCCTTGGGGATGTGATAACAGCCACACCAACACTGGTGATAACACCACATGGTGGGTAGCCTCCCACCTAAAGCTCCCATCACTCCTGGGAAATGGCCATCATCACCAGCCCCAGCCTAGAGGCCTGTGACAGGACTCAATGTCAACTTGACTCATGAGACATGTCCAGCCTCTGTAGAAGCTTGAGAACAGGGTTCAGAGAGAAAGTGTGGTTATTTGTCACCACTTTGGCTAATACATTTTACGTGGCTGATTCTCTGTGGTCCTTCTAGGTTTGCTGGTGACAGTATGACCTTCAGTGGGGATGGCCCATCCATCATACTTTGAACTTTTCACTTTGTTCCATGCTCATTTCATTTTTGCAAGAAAATCTTTGTCCAAAGCCCTGTTTATGACTCACTAGGGAGCCTCAATCACACAGTGTATCTCTGTAGCTCATATGAGGCCGTGTACAGGAGCACCTCCAAAATCAGCTGCAGATGGTCATCTAGAACAATTATTTATCATTCTACTGGGTAAATAAAATTATTTACTTTTACTATATTTATAATAGAAACCAAGTACTATATTTGCAAAATTGAGTTTCTTAGCATTATATAGATTTTAGGTCTGCCCACATCAGTAGAGAGAAATTTAGCCTGAAAATTTTATTTGTTATATTACAAAGTATGGCTTGTAAACATTGCCACCAGCTCTTCTAAGTTTCCAGACAGAGAAGATAATCCTCCAGGTTTTTGCTGCTGAATGCTTTGAGTAAATTCTCACAGCTTCATCATGTCTTCTAGGAGCAGAAATTAAAAGCATTTAGTTATACACAAATAAGCAAGCAAACAGAAATCTTTACCAAATGCCAGATTATGATGAAATTTCTAATCACTTGTTATTTTTAAATAACAATAATAATTACTAATTTGGAAATTCAAGTTTCTGGAGGTTTGACTGCAAAGGGCTTGTATGCAAATACTCAACCCAAAGCGTGGTTTTGGGGATGTTCCCTGAAAGGAAAGTGACTCTTGGTTAATAATTCTATCTTGTCTTTTGCACTTCATAAGTAGAACGAGATTGCTCTGGAGAGCATTTCTTATTCTTCAACTATGTGCAAAAAATGTGCATAGAAAATGTGCCTAGAAGAACATACATAATCTTGTTAAAAATGGTTATCACAGGCCATGGAGGATGTGCAATTTCTAATTTTTTGTTAAACGTTTCTATACATAAATAAAACCATGTGTAATAGATTTAAAAATGTAGATATAATTGTATAGTACTTGGATTACATTGTTAACTGACCAATAGTTTTGCCAATTCCCCGGGGACTACGTTTAGTTATTTCCCCAAAGTGTAGTTTTATGTGAGTGCACAAAATATCTTTGGATGGCTGCTTTCCAATTGACTCATGTATATCTCAGTTTCATGCATTAAGAAAGAAACAGTGAAAATATATTTACACAAAGTCTAGAAATAATGGAAATGACAACCCCCCCCTAAAAAAAAAATCAAATATAACACATTTGAGAAGGTTCTTTTGATAATAGTATCTTCTCTGAATTTCAAGCAAGTGGTTGTTTTGGCATTTCATAGAGAGTGTGTATCACATCATGCTCTAATTATGTATATAAGATCAGGAGTGTATCATATCACACTGTTCTTGTATCTATAAGATCAAGAGTATAATATGCTGGAGCGTGTTGGGTGGTGAGCTCGCCCATCCTAGGTCCTGCAGAGTGACCGCAGGACATTCAGAGGGCACTGGCTGCCCTTCATGACTCATTTCCAAAGAGCACAGTTTGGAAGGGGAAAGAAAGTCGCACTTTTCAGAACCTGACAAACAGGACTTCAGTCAGGCCATCACAGCCAACACCAGTAGTGACAAGTCCTACTGACAGTGTACCCTCTGGACATTATGTGACGAGGAAAGTACTTTACCTCTGCAGTCAACAGCTGATAACCCCCAGGGGAAGAACACCAGACAAACCCCAATGGAGAGACATCTTATAAAATCCCTGACCACTTCTCCTCCAGACCGTCAAGGGCACCAAAAATACGGAAACTGTGAGAAGCAATCACAACAGAGAGTAGCCCCAGGAGATGGCACGTCTAAATGTCCTGTAGCATCTTGGATGGAATCCTGGGACAGACATTGGGTAAAAACTGAGGAAACCTGAATGAAGCGTACTGTTTATCTGATAATGATGTGTCAGTAGTGACGAGTGTATCATACTAATGTAATAGTGATGGGGCAATGGGGGCCAGGGATAACCAAGCTACTGTCTTTGCAACTTTCCTTTAAATCTAATATATATATATATATATATATATATATATATATATATATATAGAGAGAGAGAGAGAGAGAGAGAGAGAGAGAGAGATTTTATTTATTTATTCATGAGAGAAACACAGAAAGAGAGAGAAGCAAGCTCCCTGCGGGGAGCCTGATGTGGGACTCGATCTCAGGATCCTGGGATCACAGGCTGAGCCAAAGGCAGATGCTCAACTACTGAGCCACCGAGGGGCCTCAATTTTTTTAAATTGTTAGAAAAAATGTTACAAAACCAGCGAGGAATTCAAGCATTGGAAACGCTGCTATGACCAGACTTTTGCTGTGGTATAGGGACAAGAGAGGAAGGTGTGCCAAGAGGGTTTTCCGGGCAAGAAGGGGTGGCCTGAGTGTGCAGAGGAGAGTGGGTGTGCTTGGCGGGTACAGGACCTAGTGGTTCTGTGGTTTGGATGAGGGCCGTGGGGGCAGCCAAGCTTCTGCCAAGCTTCACTGTGCAGGGCCTGGGGGAAGCATGAAGAGAAAGCTCAGGCACCACCAGATAAATATGCAACAGTTAATAAATCCAGCCAATAGATTATTCTAAAATATGTGTTGTATCTTTCTATATTTCCAGACACATCCTCACAAGGACTAGCATGGCCAGGCTTCGATGCAGACTCAGACAGGCTGGAGATGATGGCTGAAGCCTGGCTTGCTGCATTTCCCTTCCTGCTACAGAGACCACAGGCCCATGGAGGACGTCCTGTACATGAGCATGGCCATCCCAGCTGCATGCCCACACTCCCACCTCCACCCCTCCCAGGCCTGCCTAGAGGTACACACACTGGCTGCAGGATCCACTCAGGCTGGACCCAGCAGGGAATCCCATGCAGGGGTGAGAAGTAGATCTGGGTCACCCAGGAGCAAATTCTGGGGTCTTGCATATGAAGTTAGCCTCTGGGGGAGGAGTGCATCTTAACCTTGTAGGCAGGGGCAGGATGCCCCTAGAGTGAAGTCATTGGAGAGGCAGAGTGCAGAGAAGGGGACCCTTCCAGCAGCAGTGTGGAGGTGAAGGTGGAGGTCAGAGGACATGGCCTTTGCACTTGCAGAGACAGGGTGAGGAGAGAGAGGTTCCTTTGTCTTTGTTACGTCTGAGAAACCAACACTCTTCCTGATGTTCTGTAGTTTCATACACAGCATGAAATTTAAGTGTTTCGGCTTCATTATCTGTCGGAGAAATAGAGTAACATTCTCTTTTTTCATGTTGTTGAATGATGTGAAGTTCACATCATTGACACCTATTAGTTCCCTAGGTAGAAAGCAGGCATTGTCAGAGGAAGACAAGTAAGATGACCTCCTCCCATCATCAAAAGGTACAAACCCATAAAGTACTGAGTCCCGGGGACATTGTGGACACCATGATGATCACAGTTCACGCTGCCACATGGCATACTTGAAAGTTGATAAGAGAGTCAACCAAGTGCTCATGCCAAGGAAAGACAAAACAAAACAAAACATTTCTTACCTTTCTTTGTATCTTTATGAAATGATGGGTGTTGGGGAAGCCAGGGGCCCCTCCCTTCACAGGCCAGGTCAACCTTGGCAGCACGCTGCCCTCTCAAAGCACACACAGGGCAGAGTGTGGGTTACGCCCCAGTAACACCATGAGAGGAAAGGGCGATGACCTCCTGCCCTTAAAATATGCAAGAAGGAGACAGACAGAGCCCCGAAAGGCCCTAATACTCCCTGTTTTCTGGTGTTGGATATCCCATAGGCAGTAACATGAGCCAAACAAACAAAAACACAATAAATAGAATATGAGTGAATCATGGAAGTTGATTTTTTTTTTTTTTGCCTTTTTAGGCATCGTTAAAATTGTAACCTTAGAATGTCATTGGGGAAAAGTGCTTTATGAGTTTTACTCTTTAATTCAGGTGGAGAGCAGTGTAAACAGCATTATGGGGCCTTTCCTCATGAAGAAAACCACGAAGTCATTCAGGATTCTGAATGGTGGCCGTGAGGGGAACCCTACCAGCAGTGCACCTGCTCCTGGGGCCGGACTTGCCCACCTGCGCTCCCTGGGAGCTTCCTGCCATCTGTGGCCCCCGCTCCTCGGGTTGCCCATCTACCACCACCCGGGGGACAGGCATCATCCCGACTCAGCCACCCTCCTGGTACTTTGAAGCAAACTCCTCTTCTAGGGCAAGTGAGCTCCTGAGATTAAAACAAAATCCAGGCGAATTTTGAGGGACTTAGAGGCTCTGTTGTGAAAACAAGTCCCTGGAAGAAGGGTTCCCCGGGTCTATCAGCCTGCAGCATGGATCTTGCTGGACTCTTCTGATGCCCGGAGCAAGAACTCTGAAATTCATACTTAACACCACTAACAATAAGGCCCATGGACATTGCTGTGCCCATGTCAATGAGGAAACAGTTGAAGGTCATTTAGCGGTTTCAAGATCCACAATCAACGTCCTTCAGGATGGTACAAAAGCTCAAAATCCACTGTCTAAAAGCTACACTGCCCTGCCCCCTCTTGCTGAAAAGGGATGCCTGGTTCTACGATTCTGGGCTTCTGTCAATTTAAATTTGACTTTGTTCTGGCTTCTAAAGCACTCAGACAGACACTTGCCAGATGGGCAATATAAAAATAAAAGCATAACTAGCTAGAAAACAGTGATAGGTCCCTTTGTGGAATAAGGACTATAATCTTTTATTTATTAAGATGTTATGTTAAATATTTGAAGAGATCAACATTTAATTTAAAAAAAATCTGTTGAGTTTGAAATGAGCTCATGGATTACAGACATCCAATGAAGTAATGTCAGAGCCTTTACGTACCTTTTGGAGGGAATCATAGCTTTGCCTACTTGCTGTTAAACTTTGTTCCACAGAAACTAAAGCAGTAACCTAAGAATCACCCGCACTTCAGCTCCTCCTGTAAAGAAGCGGAGTCTATCCTCTCATGCCAATGTTCCATTCATGCCAGGCATAGATAGCAAAGGTCCTTGAAGCTTCTGGCTCTTGAAACCAACCGCCAGGAAAGGTGGCCCGGGCTATTGTTACAGAGACATGTGGCCCATCAACAGCCAGCACCAGCACCTGGCAGGTGAGTGAGGCCGCCGAGCAACATCTGGTCTCAGGCGAGCCACAAGCAGGCAAACTCTCCAGCAAATCCCACCCCAAATTGCTAACCCAGAAACTCCTACACAAATGAAATGGTCATCTTCCTGCTAAGGTTTTTTTCTGTGGCATGTTGCACAGCAATGGATAGCAGACACTTTAACCCTTATACCGGATACATTACACATTTGTAAGCTTTGATTATTGGCAAACGTTGCAAAGATAGAAAAATAGCAAAGCTTGGTGGGACTTTGACTTTTAATACCAGGATGATCCTATAAATCCCATCCCTCCTGCTTTTATGGCCCCGTTTCTTCATCAGTGAGTGGGAATCATATGGACTGGAATGACGCACTGCAGTTAAATGTTTGTTATGTTCTTTCCCTAGTGAGAGAGATGCCAGGAGATCTTCATTCAGTGTTTGAATTTGGCTGTATCGATGTGTAGACATAGACCCCCTGGAATTATCTGAGGATTTTCCCCACCACCTGGGTTGGTGGTGGTGGTGGGCTTCATGGAAGGGTAGGGGCTCCCAAAGTCTCTGGGTGAGGTGGCAGGCAGGCTCCCATGATTCGAGGTAGAGATTAGCATCAGAATTGGAAGGTTTTCAGACTTTGGAAGAAACGCCAGAGGGAGGAAAGGAGAATTGATCCTGAACCAGTAAGGTGGGAGAGCTGCACCTGACTCAGCATCCCTGGAGTTGGTTTTCCTCCTGAATCCGTGGGAGCCTGTGGCATAAGGCCTACAGGTAGAGGTGGCCACCACGTGCTGCCTTGATGCCGGGTAAGACTGATGTGATAGCTCCTAACCACAAAGCCCTTTCTTACTCGCTCTAGCAGAGAAGGTTCTCGGCACACACTGTGCTGATGGAGGGGACCAGGAGTACTTTGCATATCCCTGGGGACTGGGTTTCGGTTCTTTACCAGCCTAAGGGACTATTCAGAAGAGTAGAGCACGGGGACTACTGACTCGTCACCCCCTTGTTACTATCAGCTTACCTATGTCAGCTCCTGCAGCTTGGCTGTTCCCCTGGCCTGTGTGCAGGGCACCCACCTACACTGAGGGTATAAACTGATAAAGTCTAACAATGATCTCATTGAATGACAACAATGGTCAAACTCATCCGTCCAGTGATGAGTGTCAGGTGTCCATCCATCCCCACCACCCCAGGGCAGGAGTCCCTCACCCAGCAAGCTGGAGAAGGGAGGTGGCACTCACAGCCTCAGCTGAGGACTAAGGGAAGGATCGCCCCCCTTGGGGGACCTGGATGGCTTAAGCAGCACCTGGGACAGCAGGACACCATCGAGAAGGGGACCTGGGATGGCATGCCCCACGCCTTTCCCACAATGCAGCCTGGTCACTTGAAGCAAAGGTGGCTACCGCAGGTCAAAACTGGGGGTTGCCCTTGTTTGAATGGAGATGCAGAAAAGGTGCTAATCCTCTGGGCCCTTGGACAATGTCAAGGGGAGGATGTGATGTAAGTGACTGGCAATGAGATTCAGGAGTGTCTGTGCACCCTAAGTCCATGCTGTTACTGTAGTCACTATTCAACTCACCTCACAGTCAGTGGGGAATGATTTCCGGACCATGAATGTACTGAGAAACATTTTTAGAAATGTGGCTTTCAACTGCTTTGTACCTACAGTCAGGCTTCATGCTTGTCCTCCAGGGGCTTCTGGGGACCTCCCGTGCATTTGTGCCACTCTCAGCAATCCTTCCCTGCCCTCAGTTTCTTTTCTGAGCCCATGACAATGGCCTGTGGAGAAATGCTTCCAAGCAAGCTCACACACCATTTCTGGGGACTCCCAGCTCTTCTAAGCTAACATGATAGCCAACAGAGGTTACAAGATTTCTTCTTCTTTTTTTTTTTTACAATTGTACCTAATCTCTTGGTATCCATATAAAAATGGAGCCACCTCTTATTCCCATGTTCTACCAAAGGGCAAGAGGTGTCACCTGTCTTGAGTCTCCTTTGAGGTATTTCTTTCTCTTTGGGATGTTGGTTCGTTGGTTACTTTGCTACATTAGCTCGTTTAGTACCTTCTTCCTCTCTTAATTAGGGTGGAAGCAAAACTCTCTATACCTTTCTGCATTGTGACTGGATGCCAGAGTCCAGCCCTGGGATCTTCAATGACTGCTAAACTCTGAACCCTTAGAACAGTGCCGAGCACGTAGCAAGAGCTCCATATATAATTATTTAATGATACAGGAAACAATAAAATAAAGGACATACCATTGTAAGCAAATCACCACTTAGCTATCCCATTGGATAGCTTCAAAATTTATTTATTTGTTTATTTAGAAGTCTGATTCAGCATGCTCAGATCTTGTAAGAATAACTGCCAGTAGGATATGCACATGGACCTTTCATCTTATGTTTAACAAGGAATCCATGCTTAACCTTAGCTCTGTATACAAGATATAGAAGTTAGAAAGTGAAATGCAAAATCCCTGCTGATTGAGTTGGAAGCTTTGCAGAGGGAAGCCCAACAGAGCTCCTCGTTACCACTTGAGGAGTTGCCTCCAAGGACTGTTGGCTGTCTTCAACCAGGAAGTTGTAGGCGGTTTAACGACGTCTAGACATTCCAACTGATGGTTCCCACAGAAGGCGCTGTGAGAACAGAGTGGCAGGGACACCCCAGTTGCATAGTAGAAGGGGAAAAGTTACTAGCAAGCTGGATGAAATTATCTCCTGTTTATAAGCAGATGAGGACATGTACAACCACCATCAATACTGTAAAGCTGGCATTCACTAAAATTCATTGCTCTGTTCACACTTCACAATAATAACCCCGGCCTTATGAATCTGTTTTGTACATAGTGTAACAACATGAATCAAAATGGAAGTTACTCGGTGTTCAGGTAGGTGTCATATGTGATATATAGGATTTTCTTTGTGAAATTTTTTCTGTGATCCAGTCTTAACTATGTTGTTCTCACCAACTTGCAGAGAATATATATTTAATTTAAAAAGAGAGCTTCAAAGTATTTCAATTAACACTTTTTTGTTAATGGATATACATTCGATTCTTAAATAATGGGTATAACAAAATACTTTTAAATTGTTTAAAAAAATAAAAATTGTTTTTAAAATATAACCTTTAAAAAGATAAGAATACAAGAATATTTATTTATCAATGGATCGTTCAAAAAATATTTACTCCTTCATTGTCTTTGATCTCAGAGGCTCAGCTAAAGAACCTTCACGTAGGTGTCTCCTCTATCACTTGTAAAGTATTCATAACCCATATTTTATATCAGAAACGTACTGCACCAAGTTTAAATGTACAGATTTGACATAAAATATAGAATTAGTATGTTTTCTTCCTGCTTTGAGTTCCTGAAAACCCAAAAGAAAGGAAGAATACAGGTTCCAGTCAGGGCGCTGGCCTCAGAAGCATAGCACCCCTGGTCAGCCAAAAGCAGCTGCCTACAGGCCACAGGGCCACCTTTCATTTCCCCAAAACTTCACTCTCTGGGTTAAGAGACACATGTGAGCATAATGTAGACTATTACATAATTTTGAGCAAGTGTCATTAAATTTACAATGAAATATTACTCAGTCATATAAATGATGAAATCTTGCCATTTGTGACAACATGAATGAAGCTAGAGAGTATAATGCTAAGTAAAGGAAGTCCCTCAGAGAAAGACAAATAGCATACGACTTCACTCATATGTAGAATTTAAGAAAACAAATGACCGAACAGAGAGAGAGAGAGAGAGAGAGGCAAACCAAGAAACAGACTCTTAACCCTGGAGAACACACTGATGGTCACCTGAGGGGATGGGGGGTGGGGAATGGGAAACACAGGTGATGGGGATGAAGGAGTGCACCTGTCATGATGAGCACTGGGTGTCGTATGGAATTGTTGGATCACGACATTTTACACCTGAAACTAATACTACGCTGTATGTTAACTAGAATTTAAATCAAAACTTTAAAATAGAAAAAAAATACCATCTGGCAGAGAATGGACATTTCTTTTCAAAGAGCCCTTTATTATGTGGCAATTATAAAATAAACCTCTTTCCTTGCCCATCCTTTGATTTGAACTCAAGTTTATGCCAGTGGAGGTTTCTAGTTTACTTCAGCTCCAGATAGAAGAGAAAAGATGGGAATTCCCCATGCAGTGAGCCATGGAGAGAGTAAGTATCTGAAAGTTTTTCTGATCTATGCAGGCAGTCATACTTACTCTATCTTTTCTTAGTTTTTTTTTTTTTTAATTTGTAAGAAACAAATGCTTGCTTCTGATTTTTCCTTTCCACTTTTATCTTTGACCTGTCACCTCACATCAACATCATCTATGGTCCTCTCTACTGTGTGATGGGTGCGGTTGGTCTGTCTCCCATGGAAAATGCTTACCCAGCTAGTCATGTCTCTTCCACCCTGTGTCATCATGCCAGAGTCTCTGATGTGGGCCAGGGGGGCCGCAGAGGGGTCTCTGGTCTAGAATGGGCAGCCTGATCCCCTTCTTGGCTGTAGTGCTTTAGTTCCTCCCACTAACTATATTTTACCTCCCTGGATGACAAAATCTCCTCTTTTGCATCCCATTTTAAAGTTTCTGAGCATCAAATCCCTATGAAAACAGGTTTCCAGCTTTTTCCAACCTTTGATGTTGATTTGTACTAAAAGGTTCACTGGTTCCACAATTCATAAAAACGTGCCCACTAACTCAAAGGTGATTTTTACCATTCTAGATTCTTAGTTTTCTGTTCATATTATATCTTTTTCTCTTTTTGTTATTATCTTGTGCGTGTTTACAGACATGCGGGAAAGCCACAGATTACTGTGTCTCAACATCGTAGATTCCAAAGTTCTTGTTTTTAATTCACACCAACCCCACAAGAACACAACTGGCCCTGAACATTGTCTTTATGAGATGTTGTCTAGCCTGCACGATCTCAGGATATTTTCTCCTAATAGCAATATTGAGTAATGAGTGCTTACTGAATGGTCTTCCATCCCCACTTATGTAGGCCAATAAAATGTTCTTCATTTCAAATAACAGAACTTGTTTGATTTAAGAAGAAAATCACATGGATTAGAAGACTTCTTCTGCAAATAGAAAATATACAAATGGGCAGTGGTCTGCTCATATATAAAAGTAAAACCTTGACACACAAACTATATAGCTACTATCCTAGAAGCCCAACCACAGTCCTGAAGCAATTGGCCCAGATAAGTCAATCAGTCCTCCATCAATGATTGTCAGATTCTGCATTATTTGCCTCTGCTACTAACATAGGACCAATCGGAAGAAGCCACATATACACTCCAAGCAATCGCAGAATGCCTCGCTTCCAGTTTACTGCATACAACTTCCCCATTCCATCAACCTCCAATGAAGGCACACTTGCAGCTTTCCCTTTTTTTTTTTCCAACCTATAGAGCCTTCTCATTCCTCTGCCTTCCTTTGAGTCTCTATCTACTGCAGTTCATGGTGGCTGACTCCCTTGCTTATAGAAAGCTCTGAATAAATAGATGCTGCTTATTCTCATTGGGGTGGTCTTTGTTATTTCCTCAGTGCTCACAGGGAAAAACCACAGATGATGGAATGTCATTCCTTGTCTTGTTCCTGCAGCTGTAAAAGAAGATACAAGCTTTGTCCTGTGAAGTGGGTCTGGGTTGGGAGTGGACATGTTGTCTGTCCTGTGCCCAGGCCAGCTTCCCCACTTCATTGGAGACAAGTCATTTACTGCTTCATTAATTCTCCAAAAAGCAAATATACCTCCTGATTATTCCCATGGACAGCTGACTTGTCTCCATTGAGGGAATCTTGCCTGGGGTCAGTGTGACATTGGCACAAATACCAATCACGATATTAGTAAGGTGAGAAGCCTTTGGTCCCTTCCCGCAGGTGCCTTACAAGATAAGAACACCAGCAGTGTGGTGCTGTGTTACCGCATGATTCAAGAGGGACGACAGCCCTCTCCAAGCAGCTTCAGACCACAGCTGTCCTCTGACAAGGGAACGAAGCTCGCCCCAGCATCCACACACGTAAGGAGACCAGGGTGTGCAGCATCTTTGGCACATTTTCTAGAGCAGGACGTCTGCATGTGTTCTCTATCTGACTGGTTGGTGCTCACACTGGAAAGTAGAGACCAGTCAAGAGGATTGTGGAAAGTGAACTGTTTGGGCCAGAATGGTATGAAGGCAAACTTCTACCTTTTCAGGGTGCAGGGCTGGTGTTGAACACATTTCTGCCATGGCTATCATTGTGGGAGTGAAACCATGTTTTTTAAAATTTTGCATGAAGTCGTGGTACAAATTGATCTGGTCTCTGAATTGGATTTGAAAGGGTGTGCCATTTTGGCTGCCACCACCATCACATGGAACAGCAGGAAGAAAAATGAAGTTTCAAGCAGCTACAGACGGCAAAAGGAGCCTTCCCCTTACTGTCCTCAGCATTCCGGATCTTTTAGTCTTCCGTGCTCTGGGAAGGGTTGTGAGCTCAAATCAGCTCCAGATGCAGCTGCCATTCCTGCAAAGCTTCCTGCCTGTGGCAAAGCAACACAGGAAATTCAAACTAGAGACCAATTTTAACATACAATGGTGTTATATAAATCTCATCCATCACAAGATGTACTTAGAACTCAGTTAGAAAAACACAACAATTTAACTCTCTAAGCGAGGGGATGTCTGGCCCCTCATTATGGATGGGGGAGGGAGGTTACATCAGTTTTAAGTGAGAGATTTCACTTGACATAGATATCAACAAATGTCTTCTGGACCATGCTTTGTAAGAAAAAAAAAAAAAAAAAGAGAGACAGAGAGGCCAGAATCTATTTTTGTGATAATTTTCACCTGATTGTATTTCTTTGTGTTGAGTTTGTACTTCATTCCCCCGAAGAATGGGACTTACAAAAAGATAAAGAAGGACAAGGAGTTGAGGAAGGAGACAACATCCATGGGATGCATTCAGAGTGAAGAAGCTGCTTGGTGAAAACCACCAAAGAGTCAATAAGCATGTCACGGGAAGGTCATACCGACAACAAGCTATGGTGATGTTGGCTGTTGCTACAATTGCCACAACTGTCCCATTACCATGTATTTGAAAGGCCTGTTTCTATGTCTTCATTATTTTTGTCACTTTGGGTGCATCTTTCTTCATCCTGTCAAAAGGAACCCACCCAAGAGACATTGATCCCCATGGAGCCATGACATCTAACCTCAAATTGAGTCTGTTAGCAACAGATATCCAGGACTAGCCAGGCAAGAACGATTTTCTTGGAAAGCCATTTGTTGAAAAAAATAGTAACTTTTAATCTTGCTTAAAAAGGGAGGGGAGTGTAGGAGACAATGAATTGAATGAAAAAACCAGCATTCTGAATAACAGAACTCTGGTCTAAACAAAGTCGGCTCTAGTATCTGGTTCTCTGAGAAGGTCAGTGTCCACATCTACCATTTGTTGTAGCTCATTCACACTTTGTTTCTGCGTGCTTTCTGAATGGTTTTTAATACATTTATTAATCACAGCTATAGCCATATTTCTTACTACCTTTTGGGTCTGTTCTTATGAGATTGTGCAAATATTCTGTCTAAATAATCCCCATGTGAAAAAGACCTCCCATCTGAACATCTGACTAAACCCAAAGATAAGGAAGAACAAACAAAGGTGCATGATGAGCACCAGTCATATTTTCAGGCTGCGTTTGGGTGCTCATCTGTAGCACTGACCTCCAAGGGTATCTGAGGTGCCGTTGCTTTGCAGTATTAATGCAATGAAGAGAAAAAAATACATTTATGAGGAATACATATTTCTAGGAAAAAATCACAATCCATATAGCAAGTTGTTAACTAAAAAGCACTTAATAGTATTTGCCCACTTAATAGTACAAAGTTGTCATAAATGGTCTTCATGAACTACTTCATAAAATACATTAACTGTTACATGGTTTCTAACTAATCACTGTAGCCTTTTCTATTCAAAAAAGGAGTCCAGTATCTTCCCTCTGGCTGTCTGTCTTCCCTGAATTTCTAAGAGCTCTGAGGGTTTACGCAAAACCTATGAGAGTCAGCTGTTCACGCTCAAAGAGAGAACATTAAGGTACCATTAAGTCATTTATGAGTTTGACCTTTTATACCTCTGGCATCTCTCTTAAAAGCAGACTCTGAGCAACCTTATGCATAGATATGTTGAGACCTCTGGGGTGCAGGCCCGCATGCATTCTCATGCTTATTGGTGAAAGAGTATTAATCTTTCTCCAACGTGGTTAAATTGGATGAACACACAACTGATCCAAGCTTGGGTCCTGGTTGCTCCATTTCTTGGTGACTCATTTCTAGCTCACAGTTGGCTGAAGAGGCCCCAAATAAAAGTGGAACTAAGATATTATTCACTCCTGAATCTTGGGCTTCCATTCCCCTTCCCATCATGGAGACCCCCACCCTGGAGTTCTCTAGCATATCTAGCTTTTAAACCATGAAAGCACAAAATATAAGCCTATACTCACTCCTGGACAATGGGCTACTGCTAATGTTCGAATGGAGAATTGTCCTCGGAGATTCCATTGGACCCTGAGCTCTCCTTTTGAAGGAAACTGACACATGCAGGTGATTTAACCTCCTGAACATGGTTTCCCAAGTGATTCTCTCTATTGAAATCAATGATGTCAAGAAGAATTTATAGCATCATGCTCAAGAGAGAGAGAGAGAGAAATGTGCATGCATCTTAAAAGCACAGTGAGAGGTAGAGCTGTACAGATTTAATACAGAGAATACAAGTGTGTTTGGCAATCACCTTAGATATTGATAACAAGTACTGGGTGGAAACGACTAGTTGCAAGCTTTTGTTCAATGAAACATTCTACAAGATGGAAAGAAAAATTCCTAGGGCTATCCTTCTCACTCAAGAGCATGAATAAGGTACTGAGACATGCAGGTCTTATAGATTCTTTCTCTGTCTTTTTTGAAGGAAAAAAATAATCTGGCACCAATGAAATCTGGAGGTCCTATTGTGTACCATCTTCTCATCTTCCCACCTTTTAGCTCCATGTTGGTACATTGGTCACTTGAACCTGACTATGGAAAGGGCACATACAACAAAGAAGTCAGCAAATACGGGATCCCTGGGTGGCGCAGCTGTTTGTCGCCTGCCTTTGGCCCAGGGCGCGATCCTGGAGACCCGGGATCGAATCCCACATCGGGCTCCTGGTGCATGGAGCCTGCTTCTCCCTCTGCCTGTGTCTCTGCCTCTCTCTCTCTCTCTCTCTCTCTATCTCTCTCTCTCTCTATCATAAATAAATAAATAAATAAATAAATAAATAAATAAATAAATAAGTAAATAAATAAAAGAAGTTAGCAAATACTAAGAATCAGCATTTGTTTTTCTCTTTCCAGTGAGCAGGTCATGAAACATGTTCCAGCTCGTTGTTCCCTACACAGCAAAATCGCATAGAGCTATATCAGGTGGGCAATTGTGTGTTCAAGAAGCGGTAAGCAGGGATCCCTGGGTGGCTTGGCAGTTTAGCACCTGCCTTCCGCCCAAGGCATGATCCTGGAGTCCTGGGATTGGGTCCCACGTCAGGCTCCCTGCATGGAGCCTGCTTCTCTCTCTGCCTATGTCTCTGCCTCTCTCTGTGTCTCTCATGAATAAACAAATAAAATCTTTAAAAAAAAATTTATAAACTCATATAGGCCTTCTTTCACTGAAGAATGCTGTAATGCAAATCTAAGTATATATGTGTGTATGTTGAAATACAGAAATATCTTGAAAATTAGATTGTAAATAAAACTAAGAATTTACTGGCATCAGTAAATAATCAGTGGATTTAAGTAAAGTAAGAGAGAAAAGATAAAGACTTATTTTGGGGGAAGTATTAGTTGTATGGTCACAACTTGAAGATAAATTGCTAGGAAATTTATAAACTTCCAAAATATATATATTATAATAACAATTATGAACTTATAAAAATTATAAACTAACTCAGGGAAAACAGGCATTCTTAAAAGGTAATATAACCATTCAATAAATTAAAATGAGGGCTAAAAATCTTCTCTAATAGGCAGAAAATCAGTAAGGACAGAGGCAAGCTTAACAACACCATCAATCAACTGGATACAACTGATATCTATAGACTACTTTTCCAACAGCAGAATCCACATTCTTCTCAAGCTGTTGTGGATGATACCCTATGATTGACCAAATTTTGGGCCATAAGAGACACCTTAACAAGTGTAAAACAATGAAAGTTATGGTCCTCTCAGACCATAATTGAAGCAAACTAGAAATCAGTAACAGAGAGATAACTGGAAAATCTAAAATATTGGAGATTAAGCAACACACTTCTACATAACAAATGGGTCAAAGAAGAAATAACAAAAGAAATTTGAAAACATTTTGAAATCTATGAAAATTAGCAACATTTGTGGGATGCAATGAAAGCAGTGACTATAGAGAAATTTATTAACATGGAATGCATGTACTAGAAAAGAAGGAAGATCTAAAATCGGTAATCTATGTTTTGATCTTAGGAAACTAGGGAAAGAAGAACAAATTAAATCCAAAGAGATAATAAGAATTACAGCATAAATCAATATAATTGAAAATGGGAAATCAATTGAGATAATCAACTAAACCAAAAGCATTATATATATATATATATATTTTTTTTAATTGATAGTCACAGAGAGAGAGAGAGAAAGAGGCAGAGACACAGGCAGAGGGGAGAAGCAGGCTCCATGCACCGGGAGCCTGACGTGGGATTCGATCCCGGGTCTCCAGGATCGCGCCCTGGGCCAAAGGCAGGTGCTAAACCGCAATATTTTTAAAAGAACAATAAATTAATAAACTTCTAATCAGGCTAACTAAGAGAAAAAGAGAGAGAAGAAGAGGTGGAGGATATAAATTATTAATATGAGAAATGAAAGGAGGAACATCAGTACAGATCCCATGGACATTAAAAGGATGATAGAGGAATACTCAGAACATCTCTGTGCCCACAAATTAATACCGTAAATGAAAGGGACCAATTACCTGAAAGAATAATTTCACCAAAATTTACACAAAAAGAAAAAGACAATCTGAACAGGCCAATATTTATCAAAGAAATTGAATCAATAATTAATAACTTTCTGAATGAGAAAACACCAAGCCCAGATGGGTTCAATAGGTGAATTCTATCAAACATTTATGGAAGAAATAATACCAATTTATAATAATCTCTTTCAGAGGATAGAATCAGAGGCAATAATTCCTAACTTTTTCTATGAAGCCAGCAGTACCCTCATATCAAAACAAGACAAACACATCAAGAAAAAAAATACATATTACCTTTAAAAAATTCTCAATGAAATATTATAAAATAGAATTAACAATGTGTTAAAAGAGTTATGCATGTGACCAAGTGGGATTTATCTCAGGTATGCAGGACTGGTTCATCATCAGAGAATCAACTCCTGTAATCCTTCACATTAAGAGACTAAGGATGAAAAACAACATGATCATATCAATAGATGCAGAAAAAATATTGACATTATCTAAAACTCGCTTATAATAAAAACTCTTCAGTAACCAGGGTTAGAAGGTAATTTTCTCAAATTGGTATTGAATATCTACCAAAACAAACAAACAAAGTATAGCTAACAGCATAATTAATGGTGAGAAACTTGAACATGATATTTTTACTGCTTCTGTACTCTGCTTTTTTCCATAATGTTGTACACTTGGAATCATACAGTATGTAGTTTTCTTTTTTACATTGGCTTCTTTTCCTTAATAATATGCATTTAAGGGATCCCTGGGTGGCGCAGCAGTTTGGCGCCTGCCTTTGGCCCAGGGCGCGATCCTGGAGACCCGGGATCGAATCCCACATCGGACTCCCGGTGCATGGAGCCTGCTTCTCCCTCTGCCTATGTCTCTGCCTCTCTCTCTCTCTCTCTCTCTCTCTCTGTGACTGTCATAAATAAATTAAAATTTTTAAAAAAATTTAATAATATGCATTTAAGATTCTTCCATGTCTCTTCATGACTTGATAGCTCATTTCTGTTTAGCACTGAATAATATCCCATTGTCTGGATGTATCACAGTATATCTGTCCATTCATCTACTGAGCCACATCTTGTTTTCTCGTAAGTTTGGGCAATTATGATTAAAGCTGCTATAAACAATGATTGGGCAGCTTTTGTGTGGACATGAATTTCTAGCTCCTCTGAGTAAATTACAAGGAGTGGTTGCTGGATTGGATAGTAAGAGTGTGCTTAGTGGTGTAAGAAGTCACCAAACCTTCTGCTAGAGCAGCTGCACCATGTTACATTCCCACAAGCAATGAAGGAGCATTCCTGTTGCTCCACATCCTCACCAGCATTCAATTGCCAGTGTTCCAGATCTGGGTAATTTTACTAGGTGTGTAGTTGTATCTCACTGATGTTGTAATCTGCATTTCTCAGATCACATAGGATGTGCAGCATCTTTTCATATGCTTGCTTGCCTTCTGTATGTCTTCTTTGGTGAGATGCTTATTAATGTCTTTGGTACATTTTTAAAAATGGATTGTGTGTTTTCTTATTGTTGAGTTTTAAAGGTTCTTTGTATATTTTGAGGAATATTTCCTTATCAGATGTATATTCTGCAAATATTTTCTTCTGGTCTGTGGTTGCTTGTCTTCTCATTCTCTCAACATTCATTGACTTTTGCAGAAAGAATTTTTTTAAGATTTTATTTATTTATTCATGAGAGACACAGGGGGAGAAGCAGGCTCCATGCAGGGAGCCCAATGTGGGACTCGATCCTGGTACTCCAAGATCACACCCTGAGCTGAAGTCAGACGCTCAACTGCTGAGCCACCCAGGGATCCCTGCAAAAAGAATTTTTAATGAAGTCCAGCTTGCCAAGTATTTCTTTTAGAAATGTACTTTTGGTGTTTTATCTACAATATCTCATGGGTCGTCTATACTGCCTCCTACTTATCTTCTAGGAGCGGTATTAGTTTTGCATTTTATAGGTAGGTCTGTGATCCTTTGAGTTGGTCTTTGTCAATGGTGTGAGGTCTGTCTCTAGTTTTTTGTTGTTTTTTTTGGTTTTGTTTTTGTTTTTGGCATGTGGATGTGCAACTCACTTATTGCTATTGAGAAGCAGTAGTTAGTGCAACATTGTGTTAGAAGAGGTGTCTCTAGTAGAGATGCAATATGGCTGTCACTATGGAGGTGACAGGCCAGGCTGTGCGTTTACTAAAAGTTAATTCACTTTTTCTGTCCCTCTCTTTCTGTGAGCAACACTCACTACTCCCCATCTTTTTAAAACATCTATTTTCAACATATATATTTTCTAGTTAGGAAATGTATATCACACAGACTACTAACTTACTCATCATCTCTACCTAACACATCATATGAGTTTTTCTTATTATTATACTTATTTGTTTATTTTGTCTCCATAGCAGAACTGAATATTCTCCACTTAGGCAGTAGGCACACAAACACATATTTATCAATAAAGTAGAATAAAGAGTCCAGAAACAGAACTGCACAGGTATGGAAACTTGGTGTATGATAGAGGGCCTGATAGATGAGTAGAAAAAAGAGGATTATTTAATAAGTGGAACTGAAAAAGTGACTTGCCATAAAGAAAAACTATATTGGGATTCCTATATCATATGATATATAAAAATTAACTCCAGATAGATTAAGAACTTAAATATTTAAAAAAGGAAATTTTAAATATCTTGCTAAACATAGATTAGAATCTTTTAGACCTTGATGTTGGAAAATATTTCTTAAACAATATACAAAAAGTATCAATTATAAAAGAAAAGATTGGTCAATTTGACTATAGTAAAAATAAAAAATTCCATGTAATAAAACATATCTTAAACAAGGTGAAATGAAGTTACAAACTTTAAAAAGATTTTGCAATTCATATAATGAATAAAACTTTGCAATCAAGAATATATAAAGAAGGTCTCCAGAGGGACAAGAAAATAGAAATCAGCGAAAAGTGGGCAAAACATATGAATAAACATATCACAGGAAACGAAAGCAAATGGCCAATAAACACATAAAAAGTAGCTTAACATTATTAATGACAGGAAAACACAAACCAAAACTTCAATGAAATAACATTTAAACTGATATTATTGATGAAAATTAAGACATCTCCCAGAAGATATAGATCAAGAGAACTCCTCATACTATGTGAGCAAGAATTATGGCAATTCATGCCACATCTTGGCAGCACTCAGCACAATTTTTTCAGATTGACCATTCACTCATTTCACGGCCAACAGTTCCACTTTCAGGAACATGTCCAAGGGAAGCTCTTGTACAAGAGAAGCATGGATGCTCATGCTTATAACAGCACCGTTCAGAGTAGCAGTGATCAGGGATTACCCAAATACCCATCAACCAGAGGATCAATAAATAAATTGTGATCTATTCACATAATGAGATATTTGATACCAGTCAAAACCAATTGTCCACAACAAAGTGGGTGAAGTTAAGGCCCAGTATATTCTTGGTCAGTTAACTTTCTGTGTCCACTTTTTTTTTTTAAGATTTTAGAAATTTATTTATTCATGAGAGACAGAGAGAGAGAGAGAAACACAGTCACAGGCAGAGAGAGAAGCAAGCTACATGCAGGGAGCCCAATGTGGGACTCGATCCCGGGTCTCCAGGATCACACCTGGAGTGGAAGGCGGCGCTAAACCACTGAGCCACCCGGGCTGCCCCACTTGTTTAGACTATATAACCCAGCTGCTTGGTCTCAGTGTGAAGATACTTTTAAATCAGTAGACACTAAGTACAAATAACCTCCATAATATGGGGGGTGGGGGCTTGTCCAATTAGTGGAAGGCCTTAAGAACAAAAACAAGTTTCTTTTCAAGACTAATCCAGAAACTTGACTTGAGTTTCCAGCCTGCTGGCCTGCAGAAATCATGGCCATCACTGAATTATCAACTCGCGTTTGAATCGCCAGTCTGCCCACCTGCCATAAAAATTTCAGACTTGCCAGGCCCCACGGGAATTCATGGAAATAAGTCTCTCTCTGTCTCTCTTTCTTTGGTGCCTAATACCAGAATAGAGATGCATTTGCAAAATAATTTTGATAGCTTAAAAAAACCCTGAATATATTTATAACTATTGGAATTGGGCTGCAGTCAAACAGCCCTTCCTTAAGGAAAGGAAAGCCAGAGTGTGATGAACATGAGATAAGGGGTAGTTGTTGTCAGGGTTACAGGAAGACAAGCGTGAGGATGGACAGGGGCTGTTGGGTCCATGGAAGGCACTGTCAAAATTCGACTTGCTTTTTGGGAGTAGGTTCATGAGGACTGGTTATATTATTACAATAATGGACTAAAGAGCTTAGTGACAGTGGAGAGTGAGCCACCAGCACATGTTCGCCTGACCCTGGCCTCTGCATCTGAGAAGCCTTCCGATCTAACTAAGGGGGTGACGTGTGTGAAGCAGCCTCCGTGGACTTATGGCACAGAGGCTGGAGACGGGGAGGGGAACCCTGAGAGGCACTCATGCCAGGAAAGATGCACGTTTTAGCCGCTAAGCTCATTTCTCACACTTGTCTGTCAGGAGCACAGAAGAGGGATGAACTTTCCAAACCTTGGCTGCACCCAGGAGTCACCCGGGAAGCAGAAATCCTGGTGCTTCGGCCCCACATATTCCAATCTAATTGGTCTCCAGTGTAGCATCGGGCCTCACTGTATTTTGAAAACTTCCATATGATTCTAGGGAGCAGCTGAGGTTTGAGAGTCCCTAGGAGAGAAGCTGCATGTTATTGGGTGCTGCTCCCGCAACTGCTTTAAGTTCATTTTAAGCAGCAAAGGAAGTCAAACAGATTTAATCTCTGGGAAGGCAGCTCCAGGAGCCAAGTAAGGGACCGGTGGTTTAGGGTAGACTCTGGAGGTTGGGGAGGGAGCCTAGGTGGGAGATGGGGAGTGGGTGGGGAGGGGGTGGAGGTGGGGGATGGGGGAGTGGGTGGGGGAGGGGGAGAAGATGGGGAGGGGGCGGAGGCAGAGCAGAGGCCTGGGAGTAGAGGACACAGGGGGGAACTGAATCTGAGGCTGGAGAGCAGAGGCAGAGGGACGGAGGCCGAGGTGTCCCAGGGGTCTGGGAGGACCCAGGATCCAGACTCACGAGGAGGGGCTTTGTGGTCCATCCTTAGCCTTCCGCCACTACCTTGCCTTCGGGGCCCTAGGATCATCCTCAGAGAACCGCGTGGGCTGTGGGCATAGGAAGGAACAGGAGGGAACAGGAGGGAACAGGAGGGAACAGGATGGTTGCACTGGGGCTGCCTTCCTGGAGGTGGGGTGCTCTGCCCTAGGGCTGCCCCCTCCCAGCTCCCAGCTCCCAGCTCCAGGCTGCCTGGACTCTCCAGCGTTCCTGCGTCTCTGTGGCTGCGGCTCTGGGACCTGCCGAGCCCCCTGGGTTCTGCTGGCGCCGGCAGGGGGACACCCCTCCGCCTGCAAGAACACGACATTTAGGGTCGTACCACAAACAAACAGCTCCCCCATTACGTTGTTTGTTTTTTAAAAAGAGTAGATGATCCATTAAATTTACAGCTGAAAGCATTAGGAAATAATAATAGGTTTTTCCAGGTTTGTGGGGCCACAGCAAGACCTGTAGAGGTTATTATTAGCCATGAGATTAGCATTAATATTTCTGATCATATAATGATTAAAGATCAAATAAAAATTTATTTATTTCATTAATTTAAGACTTGTTTATTGAAAGCCTGGTCCCAATTATTTCTGTGCTCTGAGTGGTATTTATTTATTTATTTATTTATTTTGGTGTTATTTGGTTTCTGTATTTATCGCTGTGCTCCTTGAAGAAAACTGAAGTCTGAAAGCATCGAAATCGACATCAAAGGTGAAATCATTCTGACCCCACCTTCTTTTCCAGAAGCTCAGGGTATTTGAAAGACTTCCCTTGATTCCCCTCTGGTTCCTAATTATAGACAGTTTCCATTTCATCACAGTCAGATAACGATTTAGTTGGATTTTTAGGATAAAGAAGGAAAGAGCAGGGTAGGGATGCAGTTGATTTTACGAGGCGCAGAAGCCCGGAGCTCAGGTCTGACGGCAGGGCAGGGGAGGGTCAGGAGCAGAGCGGCTGGTCCTGGCCTTGTACCGCCGACCCTGGAGCAGGGGGGACCAGGCACAAGTGTTTGTCAAATGAAACTGGGAAAGACGTCAGTGTTTTTGAAGGGAATTAGAAGCAGAGGGGGAGCGTCTCTAGTTTTTGAAAACACAGAGTGGGAAGGATGCGTGCCGGCTGCAGCCGGGGCCTCGCCTCTGTCAGGGTCCTTGGTTTTGAAGGAGAGAGGAAAGGTCAGAGCCGCGTCGGAGGGGCCACCTGCATCTTGCCTCCTGCCATAACTCGGCGTCCAGATCCTGCACCTTTTGACAGCCCTGAGTTTGCAAGAGCTCCGACTGCTCAGCCTGCAGAGCAAGCTGGGGTGAAGAGTAGGTCCGGGGGACCGGGAGGGTCAGGATGAGGACTGCAGGATGACAGCATCCACCCCGAAAGCTTCACCTCTAGAAGCACTGCCTGCTGCTGGACCCATCTGCCCTGGCCTCGTGGAATCACCAGATTCCAGCAGGAACCGTCTCAGTGGCCTCTCCCAAAGCTGGGGCCACACTGAATTGTAGCTGAGCCCACGGTTCACATGATCATCCAACACGGAAGAGGGGCTCTAACCTGAGCTAATGGCAAAGGAACCCCTAGTGAGATGTTTGTCCTAGTGTCATGGGAAGCCAGCACTAAATCTCAGGAGGAGAAGACAACAATCCAGGATGTAATCTGACCATCTGGAACTGGAAAATTGATGAAGTGCCCACAATCTCTCCCTCCCGCACAACGAGAGGTTGGAGGGTTGTTCAAAGTCTCACCCCTGGGCTGGGAAAACGTGCGTGACTTAGAACTCTGCCCTCTTTGATTCTGAACATGAACATAAAATATCCGGCTGGTGGAGTGGCTGTAACAGTACACGTCTGGAATGCAGAGGGGCATTTATGATAATTAGAAATAATCAAATCCAGACCACGGAAATAGGTGCAAGAAAATATTAAGTAATTTGTAGCCAAATGACTTTAGGACCTTAAGGTAAAATTTCCAGGTGGTACTTACAGGACCCATAAACACTTGATTTAAAGGGGCAATATTAACATGGAGGTTTATGATCAGAGCGCTGGAATTAAATTGATTGTGTCTGCTCCGGCTCTAGAAATAAAAATGGGATAACAATGCAGCTACCCAAGTTAAAATGCTTAAAGCTGTAACTTGCACAGCAACAAGCATCTGACATCAGGGTGGCTCTGGGACCGCAGCACAGGATACCTGGAAAGCACCCCACCCGGATTCAGAGGACCTGGGTTCTCACCCTGACTTCCTGTTTTGTTTCTCTGTGTCCTGGGGACAGGGTGGACACGCAGGTGTGTGAGCAGTTGGCAAAGGCAGTGATTCAAGTGAACACATGCTCAGGACTTTGGATGTGATGGTCCGAAGAACTCACTGCTACTGGGTCTGGGTGACATGTGCAAAACAGGACGGGCACAAGATGAGGGTGGCCCAAGCTACGGCATCATGAGTGGACCAGCTGAACCCCATAGAGGGCTCTTTGACACTTTGAGTTGGAGGCAAGAAATTGTTCTAAGAAATGGACATAAGACCACAAATCTTTGCCCTGTTACCTTGTAGGGACTTCTTGGGAAAATCACATAAGAAAGCATATGGAGATCATTCTGGAAATCACAAAAACTGTGGTACAAATGCAAGCCCAAGTCTAATATGTATGAAGGGGTTGGTAATTATGCACTGAAAGAACTGAATCAGTAAAGCATGATAGTATAGGAAATAGGAAACTATTAACCAAACATTGGAAACCATGGATCTTTCTCCCTCCTAGGAGATTTACTGGCCATTTAGAGTTGACTAGAATCGCAGTTAAGAAACCAACCTTGGAACCTGGATGTGATTCTGAAATCACCTCAATTCTTCTCTGGGCCTCAGGTTCCTTGTCTACAAAATCAGGTGGTGAAAGCATCATCTTGCTCAAGAGTGGCCCTCAGGACCCAAAGTATCCCAGGGAAGATTCCAGACAGAGGAAGGATTTGATGACTGAGTCCACAGGAACACCCACCTCGGGAGGTTGGGAAAATTAACGGGAAGTATCAAAGAGGTTACTTCTCCCTCGGAGCAGGAGCAGTCGGCGAGGTCAAAGGAACCCGGGAAAGGGTGCTGCCTGTGGGTCATCGTCGCACTGAAAATGGATCACAGGGCTTCACAGTGGGAAGGTGCCCGCCACTCACACGGGATCACTTTGGGGGGAAGGGTTGACCCGAAGCTGCGCAGAGGAGGCTGCAGGCAGGCGTGGAAGACGTGCAGAGACGGGAGAGCGCACCCGCCTGGAGAGCGGCGCTGGGCCCGCAGGAGAGGACGGGCGGGGCTGGTCAGAAGTAGACCCCAGGTGACAGCTAGTGGCACTGGGTCCTCGGGGCGGGGGGTGGCGGGGAGGGCCCTCTGCCCGGGCTGGGTCTGGGAACCCCGCGCCGGTCCTCAAGGCAGCCCTGGCCTCGACCCCAGAGCCTGGGAGCAGCCCAGTGCCAGCAACTCACACACAACTAAGGTGAAAAAAAGAGTGCCACATCCTGAGAGTGAGCTGGGCCATCGGGGGGCAGAAATCATACAGCGGAACACGAAGAGGGGCCGTGAAAGCAGAAAAAGGGGAGATGTGCCCTTGCAGGGCAAAAAGGACAAGCTGAGTGTCATGCAGAGGTCCGGGGGACTAACCGTGGCGTGTCTTCCCCTCTGACACCCGTGTCCTGTCTTCCTATAGTCTAAACATCCCGGCATGAGTAGATGTTTTTCTCTGTCCTATAATACAAAGGGTTTTGTTTTGGTCATTAACCCACATCGTGCGCAAAAGGAGTTTATGAAGTCAAGTATGAGTTGAATGCCAGCCCTACAAGTGTCACTACCCGGGCACACAGATTCTTTTCATATGCATCACTTTATTTTGCATCCAAACAGCCTGGGGAAGGGGGTATTATGTATTATTCTTCCTTTACTTACAACAGGGAATCTGAAACTCAGCCCAGATGACGTACCTGACGAGCGGCCTGGCCAGCGCTGGCTCCCAGGCTGCCTCACTCCAGACACAGGGCTTCCCCAAATGCCAGATTCTCCCCAAACTCTGTGCCACGTGTCAGACAGAGGAAGGTCAGCGGCTGAATGAGGTGTCCCCTCCATACCTCCAAAAACCCACAGGAAGATGTAAGCAGAGGCACGTCTTTGTTTTGAAAGATGACATTACAAAGCTAAACACTTCTTGTAGCTTAATGAGGATTCACACTAGGTATGGAGAAATGAACTAATGATGAAATGATTTTTACCATAGAGACTTCATTCCTGCTCAAATGTAAGCTCCACAAAAAGAGGGGGTGTGATGGTATTTTTTTCAGTCCCTAGAAAAGTAGTGAGTCTGTTGTGGACACTTGAGAACATTCTGTGAAACATCCTGTGAAGGAATGTGTGATTGGGCCACAGCGCTGAGGACATAAGTAGCGGTGGGAGCTAAGGGATGTCTAAATAACAATTTAAAGATTTTGGCTTTTGAAAATAATGTTTAAAAAGCTCTAAAAATGTAATCTGTGGGACACAGTATCCCTTCTGTAGTTAAAAGTTAGAACTGAAATCATTGATGTGGCTGCTGGCATTCTTGAAATGGAGATCTTCCATTTAATTGCTGCATTTTTCAGTAAATTGAAATGTTTCTTAAGTAAGTTTTTCTTCAATTAAGCCTTGATGGCATCAACCTGCCCTAATGTTTACCTCTCGTATCTTCAACTTCTCACAAAATTTGTGTTTTATTTGGATAACTCTGGGTTACTCCATATTGTGCTCTGCTAAAACAGAGAACTTTGGAGTGATAGGCTGGGAGAGAACTTATGTTTATTTAATGTATATTTCTTTTTTTTTTTTTTAACTTTTTTTTTTATTTTTTTTTATGATAGTCACAGAGAGAGAGAGAGGCAGAGACACAGGCAGAGGGAGAAGCAGGCTCCATGCACCGGGAGCCTGATGTGGGATTCGATCCCGGGTCTCCAGGATCGCGCCCTGGGCCAAAGGCAGGCGCTAAACCGCTGCACCACCCAGGGATCCCTATTTAATGTATATTTCAACCTCATACTTGAGGCCAAAGGAGACACCTGCTGCTCGGAGCCTCTCACCTCCAGGTTTTTCTTCAAAGGACTCACCCAAGGAGGCCAGGTACACTAGGTTAATCTGCCTTTTGAATACCTAAAAGTAAATTTGCAAAATCCCTTCCTACCTTTGCCAACAATCATGGGTGCTCTGGGTTGAATTATTTCCCAAAACAAGATTCGTCCAAGTCCTAATTCCCAGAACCTGTGAATGTGACCTTATGTGGAAACAGGGTCTTCACAGATGTAGTTTAGATGAGGTCATAACAGTGAACCCTGAACAATATGACTGATGTCCTCATAAAAGGAAAGGAACTGGGGACCCCTGCACACACTCAGGGAGAAAGCCATGTGAATGTGAAGGCACAAGTGGGGGGATGCTTCTAGTAGCCACAGAATACCAGACTTGGCAACAAATCCGTGAAGCCAGGGGAGGGCCCTGGAGCAGATCAGAGCTCATGGCTTCAGAAGAAAGCAATCCTGCTGACCCCAGGGCCTTGGGCCTGCAGCCTCCAGAACCATGAGACGGTATGGTCTGTTGTTGAAGCCACCCGGCCTGTGGTGTTTTGTGGTGGAAATGCCAGAAAACGAACACAATGGGAGTGACACGCCGTCATGTTCAATGCTATCCATCCCCAAAGAGAGGGGTTCTATAGAGCACACCGGGAGGGAACGATGGCCACCTGGAAATTGGCCTCAGCACCAGGCAGGGTCGGGCTGCAGTGCCCTTGAACCCAGGGGATGCTGCATGGACCCAAACCATTGCTGTGTGTGCTGTCCAGTAACACATTTGATGTACCAGGATCCGGCTTTCTCATCTGTAAAAATAGGGGGTCAAAGCAAATGATCCCGAAGTTCTTTATCTTCTGAAATTCTACGATTGATTTTTTTTTTTTTTTTTTTTTTGCAGAGTCACGTGCAAGGACTTGGTTAACGACAGTCTCAGAGCAGCTCTGAGGCCCGGGTTACCTCTTTGAGGTTTTGTAGCTGTGCTCTGTGTCACTGGCTTGCCAACATTTGGGTTATTGGATAAACAAGACATTACCTCATTTGGTTTTATTGGATGGGGCGTATAATTAACCTTTTTAATAGGAATATGGACAAGCAAGCTTATCTTATGAGCATCTTTGAACAAACTCTCCCAGTGGATTGCATCTTTGGTTCTGACCAGTCTTGGTAGGTAACTTTTTTTTTTTAATTAATTGGAATCTTTTCAGTGCAAATGTCACTTCAAATCCATAATCCTACCACTTCTTTATTATTCTAGCAAATAAAGCAGGTCTTACACACTTTCCTATTTTTAAGGACTCTCTTCAAAATAAAAATAAAAAAATAAAATAAAAATCAAAATAAAAATTTTTTAAAAGTTCCTGTTTTGTTTAAAATACAGATTTCAGTCTATGAGGGAAATATCCCCATTTTTGGTTATATACGAATTCAAGGGAGTGTACTTTATAGCAATCAAGTCACCTAATTAAATATTAGGAAAGAAAAAAATACAGTTTTTGCACATGAACATTCTACACACGATGCTGTTTCTACACACATCTTACTGTCATAAATTGTAGAACACGCTGGGGAAACAACTGAAACATCCAAACCATGAACAAAAATAAAACCCCATCTCTTGCTAAAGTCTCATTTGTTCAAATGCTTTGTGAATAGAGTCCATGTATCACTTTGTAGGAAAGAAGATAACTCGTATGGGTTTACGGTTTAAACAAATACCATCTTTGAAAACATGAAGTGTTGCTTTCCATAGAGGAGTTTCGGAGCAGCAACCAATCTCCCCATAAAAAACTTTTCTTCGTTTTGTTTTTCAGTTCAAAAGCGCAAACCCTAGACTCGTTTGAGAAAAAAACCTCTTCCAAGCCAAGGCTCCTCCTATATTTGCGCTTTGTGACATTTTCCATTCTACCTTCAGCTAAAAGAAGACTTGCAGCAGCGTGTTAAATGAATATAGAACCTGATGAAGTTGTGGTCGGCACAGGGGCGTGACATTGCCTCTCCTGGGTTGGAGTATTTTTTTCTGGGTTCCTTGAACTTGGAATTTCTCTTTAAAATGTCCATTAATTCCTATTAGGGAGCTACTAGTAAAGAAAATTGCATGTTGGCTTTTATCAATCTGTATGAATAAATGTTAACCATTCTCAGTTAAAAGCCCTCCTTTTAGCTCCACTCATGTGAAAACAGCCAGAGCAGCATAACATCAGCAAATCATTCAGAAGATTAATGCACTCAAGCCTGCACAAAGACTCAGAGATGTGTATTAGCATTATAGATTTTAATTTGAAATAATGTCAGTCTTTTTGGGCCTGCATTGTAGTGCATGAGCTGCCATCTGCTTATAATAATGAGGCTGACAATCCACGTAAATGTGATTTGCTGCCTCTTTTGCCAACATAATGGCTGGGATATTGATCCTAATGGTGGAGCAGGAGCTGGCATTCCATTCACTAGAAAGAGGACGGGCCCAAGCGCTGAAGGTTTTGATTGTTCAGGTAGAAAAGCAGTTAGGAACAAAAGTATTTCCCCACGCTGCCAGCAACACCATGGACGTCCACAAAGGCCACAGCTTCCAGCCTTTCTCGGCACTGCAGCACAGCTCAAAGTGCAGTCAGCCAGCTCAACAGGAGACCAGACCCGGTATAAAGATGCTAAACTAGCCCCATCTTCCTCTTTCTCACTGTAACATGTGACACGAGAGTTGCCAAACTAGTGACTCAGAGGAGCTCCGTGATCCAATGTGGTGGCCACTAGCCACCTGTGGCTCCTTACAATTAAGTTAGTGAAAATCAGATGAAATTGAATGTTTAGCTCCTTGGGTCTCAAAAAGATATCTGTGCTCTCATGTCCACGGAAGCATTATTTATCCATCGTGGCCAAAAGGTGGACGCACCCCGAGTGTCCAGCAACATCTGAAAGGACAAAGGAATGGTGCTATGGACATGCCCTGGAATATCATTCAGCTTTAAAAAGGAAAGGGATTCAGACACCTGCCACAGCGCGATGAAGCTTGGGGACATCATGCTGACTGAGATACGCCAGTCACAGGAGGACATGAGTTGTGCAAGTCCACTTCTGGGGAGACACCTAGGGCCATTGTATGATGGGCACAGACTTTCAGGTTTACAAGATGAAAGCACTTCAGGAAGTGGCTGCTAGTGAGGGCTGCACCACAATGACCAGCGTACTTGATGCCACTGAACTGTGCACTTGAAAATGATGAAAATGTTACATTAAAGGTTATGTGGGATCCCTAGGTGGCGCAGCGGTTTGGCGCCTGCCTTCGGCCTAGGGCGCGATCCTGGAGACCCGGGATCGAATCCCACATCGGGCTCCCAGTGCATGGAGCCTGCTTCTCCCTCTGCCTGTGTCTCTGCCTCTCTCTCTCTCTGTGACTATCATAAATAAATAAAAAAAATTAAAAAAAAAAGGTTATGTGTATTTTACCTTAATTAAAAAACCGTTCTTCCCTTGTCTGATAGCCACATGTGGCTACTGGCTACTGGAAGACACCATCCCCATCATTGGTGGAAAGTTCTGCTGGATAGGTCCTGGCAGGAGCACTGCGGAGTGCAGGCTGGGGAAGGGAGCCCCTAAGCTGTAGAGCACAGTGGTTCTAGCAAGCGTGCTGTGTTCTGCATCCAGTGCACACAAACATGTGGCATAAAGTACCCAGGACTGCGCTCATGCAATAGAGACGTAACTTGTAAAAATTGAACTTTCCTAGCTTTGACTTCAATTGTTTCTGTGCTTTCTGTGATGTGTTTTTCGTTTTCAGAACAATGAACTATTAGCCTGCAAGGGATGATGGCAGTGAGTCTCACGGCTCCTCTCACTTTCCCAATCCCGTGTATTTCAAAGATGGAAAGGTGGACCTTGAATATCAGTGCATACGTAAATCAGCGTGCCCTACGTCATTCCAGTAGTAAAACTGATCCCTTATGTGTGAATTCACCAAGAGAAGAACCCAATCAAGTAATCACAGGATGTGGATAAATAAGTAGGCTGTACAAGGCAGCAGGAGCAAGAGGATTCACTTCTGCTGGCCCATAGGCCATCCGTTCCCAACCTGCTGTGGTGCCATAACATCCAGCTAGGGGATAACATGCTTTTGGTATTCTAAGTAGCTCCATGTAAGGGGCTCTTTTATGATTTGCTTTAAAGGAAAATGTAGGGATCCCTGGGTGGCGCAGCGGTTTAGCGCCTACCTTTGGCCCAGGGCGCGATCCTGGAGACCCGGGATCGAATCCCACATCGGGCTCCCGGTGCATGGAGCCTGCTTCTCCCTCTCCCTGTGTCTCTGCCTCTCTCTCTCTCTCTGTGTGACTATCATAAATAAATAAAAATTAAAAAAAATAAAGGAAAATGTATTCAAATACAGAGCTGTATCCAATGGAGCTAGTTGCTAAAATACTGAATACACCTGATGGTGTGGACCCTCCTGTGACATGTTCCACAGTGACTGGGACTGGAAATTGACTCTCATTCTATATTCTCTCAAATTCTTTTTTTTTTTTTTCTGCAGAGACAAGAATATCTACCTCATAATGTGGCTGTGGGAATTATAAAAATAAGTGCAAATAAATGAAATGGAAAGTAGTCAATGTCTTTTTGTTATCACATATAATTAGGATGATTAATATTTTTAGGCTGTCAACTACATATGCAGTCTATTGGAGCTCTGGGACTTGTTTGACTTCATCACACTGTAGATGTGTTCAGTATTGTGGGAAATGGAGGGAAACTGACCTTCCTGAGTTCAGACCTAATGCTCTGAGCTGGTGTCTTCACGTCTGTGTCACATGTAATTCCTACTTAACACACTAAGACACGCTTCCGATTTTACCGATCTGACAACTGAGTTTCAAGGATGAAAACTGTCTTCAAGTCACAGATACTGGCCAAGACTGCTCTCTGGCAGCTGCACTCAAGCTGCCTGAGTTTTCCTGTGAGTCTTGTGACCACTTCCCTTACTGTGACCTTGAGCCAGTCATGTTACATCTGACCTGGACCTCAAAGTCCCTACACTAGAGCTCAGGGTCTTGTGGACAAGTGGGTGGAGGGAGCTCAGTGTCTGCCAGGCACTGAGTGCTGAGTCGGTGTCAGGGCCTCTGTTGGGTGTCAGAAGGGTGAAGTCTCGAATCTACCTAACCCTGAAGCCCACGCCTTCCACACAATCCAGAAGGCACTATCCATTCATGTGTGATTCAGTCCTTCATTTTCACCAAAGCCTTAAGGGTAGAGATGCATTCTATTGGCTTCCTACCTAGGGTACCTACCATAATGTTGCACCTGCTGGCTCCTCAGTGAATGCATCTGCAGAAGTGTTTCCAAAGACAGGACATAGAGCTGCCCATGCTGTGGGCCTTGGCACATCTGCGGGGAAGTCTCTGTTGTCCTCCTTTCATCCTCCCCAAAACCCCTCATAATGAAAAGCAAAGAACACCTTTTCACCCTGGTATGACTTCACTTTTGTTCTTTGTTTATGAAAGTAACTTCCTCATTTTTTATGCTGAATGTATTTTTAAATTTAATACCCATTTACCAGTGATAATAACCACATAACGTGTGCATGTACTGCATGTGGTCTATTCTGTCTTAAGTTCTTCTGATTTTGTGCCAACAGATTCACTGTTTTGCATCAACCAACCAGAATTGCCTGATGCCACCATCAAGGTCAAGCTCTGATCAAGGCTCCCTTGCATGATTGCTACAGGATGGCTGATGCATCCCTGTTGGATTCATCAAGTCTATTTCAAGTTTAATTCACCTTCTGTTTGGACAATCACAAATAGTAATACTACTTGTCAGCTTCTGAAATGTGTCTTGGGAGACAAAGAGGGTGTGGTTATATGTATTTGAATCCTAAGTATAGGATACAGACCAGGCTCCAGGGCTAGGTAGGGGGTAGGGCCTTTCCGAGGAGGGGCGTCACTTGAAAGACCCTACTAGGAATTCAGATTCATGAGTCTGGAGCTTGGGTGAACAGTGTGACCAGACGTGGTAACTTTCCATCACCTCTGGGTGCAGAGGCACCTGCCCAGGGCTTGACGTAGGGGAAGGTCTGATGGGTGACAGGGAGGACAGAACCTGGGGAGAACACAGGGAGGTGAGGGAGGCCAGTACTCGGAAGGAATCACCAGTAAGAGAGAGAGAAGCACGGGCTGCGGAGACCATAGACCTGAGGAAGGAAAGAGGTCTGCCCCGCGCTCAGGGCTCAGGATCCTGGGAGATGAGCAGGAACCAGGGACATGAGGACTTTCCTCTACTGGAAATCAGGATGGAAGCCTGCACAGAGCTGCCACAAGGGCGGGCACACTCAGGAACGCTTGTGGTGGTGAGTGAAACTGCACAGCTTGCATGCTCCCTGTCTTGTCCAGGGACCACTTCGGCTCCCGGCGTTGCCCAGCTGTGCCTGGGTGGTGCCTAAGTCCCTCTTCCCTGTGCAAACACCTCCTTTCACTGCCCTCACATCAAGCAGAAAACCTAGTCTAAGAATGTCAAATTTAAGGATGCCTTTTCCAGAGGACAATCATCTCAACATAACCAACAAATTTCAATGATCGTTCTATTCCTTACAGATCTCATATGAATTTGTTACTAGTAAATGATTCCCTGTCATCCCCCAAGTGCCTTTTACAGGTTCTGTGACCTTGTAGTAAATAATCCAAGCCCCAGCTTCCTCGTCCATATGAGACAGAATATCATGGGGGTTAGGTGGGGTAACACAGGTAGAGGGTTTGGCATGTGGCCAACAGATGGCAACTTCAATAAACGTCAGTAATGATGCCTTCAACCCCACTGCCCACAGGCATGAGTGTGGGAGAGGCAGGCACTCACGGTCCAGCCTGGGACCACAGTGTGAACAGGGCCACGTGAGCAGCAGCTCGGAGCAGATGGGGAGACCCCGGGAGTTCCACCTGCCAGAGGTGGAGCATGGGGCACTAGGGGTACATGGGGTGGTGAAGACAGGCCCCGGTTTTGGAGGCCAGATGGAGCAGTAGAACCTTAATTTATTAGGAAACAAAAGCCAGCTGATGTGAGTTCTAAGTGGGTCTAACACCATCATATGTACATCCTGAGAAACTTTTAAAAAATAATCTGTGTAGGATGGAGTAGGATGAGGAGAGAGCTGACTTAGGGCGATCAGCCAGAAGCAATCCCCGGGACCCAAGGGCTTTACTGAGATAAGGTCAAAACAGTGCAGGTCAACGTGCAGGGTTTTGGGGGAGAAGTTAGAAGGGGACTCCGGATGGCCACACATCTTTGAGCATTTGTGTGTGGACAGATCATGGGTCATATCAGAAGTAGGAAACAGGTAAAAAAAAAAAAAAAAAAAAGTAGGAAACAGGAAATCTAGAAAGGAAAGGAAAGTCACCGGAGAGAAGAGATCATGATTCAGCTGGGCTTTGACAGTCCCCACAGGTGGAGATGCCCAGAACGCACTGGGGGGTGTAGGTCTGGCCCTAGGAGACAACACAGGGTTTAGGGGGATTTGTTACCAATAGCTAGTGACTGTGATTACATCGGTGAGAAAAGCATTTGGGTAGGAGGATCCTGACAGGGGTGGATCGTGGGGCACCTAAGGAAAGCCCGGAGGCAGCATGGAGGAAACGTGTGCTGGAGACAGAGCTCTCAGCTCACCCCATGCACAGTGAGGGCAGGTCACAGGCCGTGACCTCCCAACAGGCTGCAGCCCAGCTGTGGGGTTGGCAGGAGGCAGCGCTCCCCTGGCAAACCTGGTGTCTGATTCTGGCGAGTTCCAAATGTGCCCCCGATGTGTTGATAGCCATGTTATTCATGCCTCTATAACCAATTCTACTTTACGGTGCTGTCATTGTCTGCCTTGGATCGAGGTATAACCCAGGAACAACCTTCCTGTAAATACTTGACAAAGGCATCAATGGCTTGTCCAGAACCCCCCAGGTGCCAGCAGTGCTGGGAGAGCAGAGAGCAAGAAGGCCCGCCTCTGCTGGGGGCCAGTGGGTGCCACAGTGGGAGATTGACCAATACCAGGGAGCGGGGCGAGGGGCCAGGTGAGCTCAGACATGAGCAGGGTGTCGAGGGGACCCAGTGGTGAGAATCCCCCTCAGAGGAGCTGCCTGTATGGATGTTACCAGGCCACAGGGCCCAAGAGGAGGCAGTCTCAAGACAGAGCTATGCGCCAAGAGAAGCAGAAAGCACGTCCTTTCATTTCCATGACCCTCCACCCAGACCAGTGCACAGGCTACCCTCCCACCAAATGTGGGCACGTGGAGTCGGTTCTGTTCTCTGTGGTCTGAAGCTGGCTGGCCTAGGTGGGTGCCCTGGGGAGGTGGATTGAGAGTCAAGTTGATGCTGGAGTATCCTCTCCACTCTCCATCCCCCCAGGGGAAGTACTGGGTACCTCCCGTCTCCAGGCTCCTTCTTTTTACTCTTCATGGAGACAGCGAGTGGCTGCACTCGATCATCTCAGAGCTTCCTCTAGACCCTGCCACGTGGGTTCCACAGCAGCACCGAGCACAGCGGTCCCGGCATCTTTTTGTCCTGGCTGTTTTAGACTCAACATAAGAAGGGGAAACTGAGTTTTGTTTGTTTATTTTGTTGCCTAAGGAGACCTTGGCACTACCCCCTCCCCCTATGCACACACCAAAAAAGTCGACTCAATAAATGTTAAAGTAGAATGCCTTTTATTTTAGAGCTTTGTAATGAGTTTGAATAAAGTTTTACTACCCCATAGTCCCAACAGTCCTTTTTTACAAGAGCATTCTCATTACCTGAATTTTATTGTCAAGAAATCTAAAAAGAAGGAAATTGTAGATATTAGGAAAAAATCCATTTTTAATAATGTCCAGCTCTTTTTATAATTGTGATGTCAGAATTTGTCATCAAATTGTTTAATCAGATAAGATTTCTGCACACCTAATTACTGCTGATGCCTGTTTTAAACACTGTGAATATTCTCGGGAATCATTTCTGCCCCCCTTGAAAGACTTTTGAGACATTAGCTCACCACAACATTCAACCACCTGCCAAGCATTTTATTAGTCTCTCTAACCGCCCAAAATAATCCTCAAGGTTCCTTTTGAATAAAATCCTGGGCATTGAATGATAGAAAATAGCATTAGGTTGCTTGAGGAGAATATTAAATGTAGAAATGTGGGAAAGCAAACTGGCCGAGTGCTGGAGAAGACAGAGAAAGGACGGGAAGCACACCCCTGGCTGGATCGTTCAGTTGAACACACAGCACGTCCTGAAGGGCAGTGACTTCTGGCCATGTCAGTTGTGAAAGGACTGAGATTCAGAAGAGTTAGCTGAGTGGTATAAAGCCATGGAGTGATGCTTGGGAGGACCCCGGTTCCAGTCACATACTGCAGTCATCTTTCCCTGGAGGAGCAAGCTCTAGAGGGGAGCATGCTCATGGTTCCAAGAGCTGCCCCAGCAAAGGCTCTGAGCACATCAACTCTGACCTCCCTTTACCCAAAGGCATTCTGCCCTTGAAGAATTGGAGACCCTGAAAATAAGGCTGCCTCTATGGTAATATGCCACATATTGCTGTCTGATTCGAAAAAAAGAACTCAATGCAATCTTTTTGGATTTAGGTATTATTTATGAAGGTAGTAGACATATGGCATTCTCTCTTTGGAGTCTATATTTTTATTTTTTTAAAAGATTTTATTTATTTTTTCATGAAAGGAACACAGAAAGAGGGAGAGTCACAGGCAGAGGAAGAAGCAGGGTCCCTGCGGAGAACCTGATGTGGGACTAGATCCAGGACCCTGGGATCACACTCAACCACTGAGCCACCCAGGCGTCTAGAAGTCTGAATTTTTTCTTCTTCATCTAGCTGGTCAGCCCCTGAGCCCACCGAAAAGTGGTTTCAGATTTAGACCCAAAATGTACGGTTACAACATTTCTTAATTCGGACTTATAAAAACTTGGTTAAATAGCTAACATGATTACAGTGTATATATAGCACTGAGGAAGTCCTTCCTCATGAATCAAGGAATCATCTCTTCCCCATAGGACTTTAAGCTTCACTCCTGTGGTTGACCAGATGTTCACCAATTCCATCAAAATCTAACAGATGATTTGACGTTAGTTGGAAAAGTGTGCATTTAGGTTAGACATTGGTTTGAACTTCTTTACAATAAAGGCTGACATCCCACATACTTAGCTTCCCCAAGATGGTCAGAAAAAAGTGAAAATTGAGATGGAAAGCCACTTATTTGGGGCTCTGAAGGTGACATTCTACTAAAACGAGGATTGTATGATTTCCATGTTTTTTTTAAATTTTTATTTATTTATGATAGTCACAGAGAGAGAGAGAGGCAGAGACATAGGCAGAGGGAGAAGTAGGCTCCATGCACCGGGAGCCTGACGTGGGATTCGATCCCGGGTCTCCAGGATCGCGTCCTGGGCCAAAGGCAGGCGCTAAACTGCTGCACCACCCAGGGATCCCCCTTGATTTCCATGTTTTAACAAAGTTATTTTGCTGCTCAGTACACCAAGTATAAATGAAGATAGACAAGAACTAAGTATTTAAAAAGTAGTATTAACAAGCAACTGCTTGCTTGCACCCTCCCTGGCTCTGTGAAAAGTACTTTCATGTATATTATTAAATACCAGAGTCCAAGCAAAGTGCCTACAATGGAGTAAGAATAGCAAGCAGAAGCAAGTAATAAGTGCTCTTGAATAAAGGAATGGATGCATGGATGGGACACCTTGGAAGTGGTTGTTATTCCTAGTTCTTGCCCATTTTAGAGAGAGGAGTGAGACACAAAAAGTGTGCAAACTAGTAAGGACCCCAATTGGGATTTGAGGCCAGATTGCCATCTTTAATTTTAACCTTTTACCTACTTCAAGAATATTCATATGGGCAAGGTCTATGTCTTTGTTGATATTAGCAGTTTTTAATGATAATTTTAATCATAATTTTATTAAATCATAGTCATATTGGGTTTCAAATTCATAGAGCTGTGTGTTCAAAAATGGTTGAAATAAAATCTCAGTTAACGACATGTATCTAACCATCCTCACTGCTGAAGCAAGTGAATTCTGATCTAAGAAGGGCTAAAGCAGCTACTCCCGTCCAACATGAAGAGCAGAATTTCTCTTTCCTTTTTTTTTAATTTATTTTTTTATTGGTGTTCAATTTACTAACATACAGAATAACACCCAGTGCCCGTCACCCATTCACTCCCACCCCCCGCCCTCCTCCCCTTCTACCACCCCTAGTTCGTTTCCCAGAGTTAGCAGTCTTTACGTTCTGTCTCCCTTTCTGATATTTCCCACACATTTCTTCTCCCTTCCCTTATTTTCCCTTTCACTATTATTTATATTCCCCAAATGAATGAGAACATATAATGTTTGTCCTTCTCCGACTGACTTACTTCACTCAGCATAATACCCTCCAGTTCCATCCACGTTGAAGCAAATGGTGGGTATTTGTCATTTCTAATAGCTGAGTAATATTCCATTGTATACATAAACCACATCTTCTTTATCCATTCATCTTTCCTTGGACACCGAGGCTCCTTCCACAGTTTGGCTATCGTGGCCATTGCTGCTAGAAACATCGGGGTGCAGGTGTCCCGGCGTTTCATTGCATTTGTATCTTTGGGGTAAATCCCCAACAGTGCAATTGCTGGGTCGTAGGGCAGGTATATTTTTAACTGTTTGAGGAACCTCCACACAGTTTTCCCGAGTGGCTGCACCAGTTCACATTCCCACCAACAGTGTAAGAGGGTTCCCTTTTCTCCGCATCCTCTCCAACATTTGTTGTTTCCTGCCTTGTTAATTTTCCCCATTCTCACTGGTGTGAGGTGGTATCTCATTGTAGTTTTGATTTGTATTTCCCTGATGGCAAGTGATGCAGAGCATTTTCTCATGTGCATGTTGGCCATGTCTATGTCTTCCTCTGTGAGATTTCTGTTCATGTCTTTTGCCCATTTCATGATTGGATTGTTTGTTTCTTTGGTGTTGAGTTTAATAAGATGTAAAGGATCTATACCCTCAAAACTATAGAACACTTCTGAAAGAAATTGAGGAAGACACAAAGAGATGGAAAAATATTCCATGCTCATGGATTGGCAGAATTAATATTGTGAAAATGTCAATGTTACCCAGGGCAATATACACGTTTAATGCAATCCCTATCAAAATACCATGGACTTTCTTCAGAGAGTTAGAACAAATTATTTTAAGATTTGTGTGGAATCAGAAAAGACCCCGAATAGCCAGGGGAATTTTAAAAAAGAAAACCATATCTGGGGGCATCACAATGCCAGATTTCAGGTTGTACTACAAAGCTGTGGTCATCAAGACAGTGTGGTACTGGCACAAAAACAGACACATAGATCAATGGAACAGAATAGAGAATCCAGAAGTGGACCCTGAACTTTATGGTCAACTAATATTCGATAAAGGAGGAAAGACTATCCATTGGAAGAAAGACAGTCTCTTCAATAAATGGTGCTGGGAAAATTGGACATCCACATGCAGAAGAATGAAACTAGACCACTCTCTTTCACCATACACAAAGATAAACTCAAAATGGATGAAAGATCTAAATGTGAGACAAGATTCCATCAAAATCCTAGAGGAGAACACAGGCAACACCCTTTTTGAACTCGGCCATAGTAACTTCTTGCAAGATACATCCACGAAGGCAAAAGAAACAAAAGCAAAAATGAACTATTGGGACTTCATCAAGATAAGAAGTTTTTGCACAGCAAAGGATACAGTCAACAAAACTCAAAGACAACCTACAGAATGGGAGAATATATTTGCAAATGACATATCAGATAAAGGGCTAGTTTCCAAGATCTATAAAGAATTTCTCTTTCCTTTATTCCTTCTGAGGAACTAAATATGCAGCAATTCCCTTGGGAATTCTAACTGTCCCTGATGCATCATTTACTCACCAAACATAACCTGGGAGAGATGCTCCTGAGAAGGTATCACACATGGTTCTGGGGTCCAGGGACTAGTGGTTAGGGATGGTTCTAGATTAAGTTGGGATCCCAGCAACAGGTTCCTCCACTTCGGGGGTCCCCTTCTTCAAATCTTGAATCCCCAGAAGTGGTGATTCCCAAAAAAACCTGGGAGTTTTTTTAGACCCCAAACTACTCCATCTTTTGCGCCCTGGAGGAAGTCAGCAATCCAGACTTTAGGTTCTCATGTCACTCAAAAACTCCTCATCACTGTGGTAACCAATCCCCTACATTCAAAGGGAATCAGATTAATCTCTAGCTCTACAATGGCCCTAGGTTTTCCTAAAGTTACTTTAGGACAATGGTTTCAAAAATGTTTATTTGTATGTTGAAACTTTTGTTGAGATATTATAGTACAAAAATACCAAATAGCAACATAGATTATCAAAGAAGGAGGGAATAAGAAGACAGGAAGAAGGAGAAGGTAATGGGGAGGAAGACGAGGGGAGGAGGGGGAGTACAGAGGAGGAGGGGCATTAGGAGGGGAAAGGAGAAGGAAGAGAAGGAGAGGAGAGGAAAGAGGAGGAGGAAAGGGCAGAGAGAGGGGAAGATTTGTTTTTTGTTTTTTGTTTTTTTTTGCCCTTGGCTACAATGGTGGATGGGATCTAGAGCCAGTGCCCTAGAATCCTGCCCATATGGACCCCCATGGAAGCCACCCCTTGCCCCCAGAGCCCCCTTGAGGGCCTGTGCTATGGTTCAGTATAAAAAGCCTCCTCCAGGGTTCTGAAATTCAGAAAAGGCACCTTTTTTGTACCTATGTACCCTACCCTGGTCTTGATCCCATCAAACAAATACTATCTAATGACAAAATGGAACATAGAACGCCTTCTCCTCTGGCTCCCACTCTTCCAAGCTCCGAAGTTGTATCAGCTACAACACAAAAAAAACAACAGCACACACACAAAAAATCCCATCTGAGAACAGGTATGCAGATAAAGTGCCGGATTACAGGCATGCATTTCTTTGGAAGCCTAAGGATTTTAGAAAATTCATTAAACTGCATAATAACAGTAGTGACACAACACTGCTAATAGTTCTAATTACATTGTATCTGCCATTTCATTTTCTTAAAGCATGCCATTTTTTTGTAGTTAAAAGACTTTTCATTTATCAACTTCAACCTGTGTGTTTATAAAGACTACTTAAAGATAACTTTCATGATAGACACCTGTTGCCAACATCCCAAAGACACAGACTGCTTTCCAAATAACTTCATGTGCATCTGGCACTTTGCTTGTTTTAGATTCATTTATTTATTTGAGAGAAAGAGAGAGAGACTGTGAAGGGCGGGGGGAGCAGAGGGAGAACCTCCAACAAGCCCCCCCTGAGCGTGAATTTGGATCCAGGGCTCGATCCCAGGACCCTGAGATCACGACCAGAGCGGGAATCAAGAGTCAGATGTTCAACCAGTTGGGCCAGGCAGGCACCCCCATGTCAGACACTTTGCTGAAGGATGTGTTGCATAAAGGCAAGCAATCAAGCAGGGACTTATAAACTTCTTTGTTACCACTGTTTGCTTTGATGTTAACTTCTGCTTGGTTTAGTTAAGCTTAGACTATAGTCTTTTGTTTTAGGCAGCTTTTTCTTTGTTCAGGGTCTTAAGATAAGTTCCTTATGTGGCCCCTCCAAAGGCTCAGCACCAACATTCACTTGTGTGATGTATCCGTCATTTTCTCTGAGGACTGTCCCAAGTGCCACCCGGCCCTGCATATTGTGCATTTTTTAGCTGTGAGGAGTATATGCCCTGTCTTTTGTCTGGTTTTAATTCAAATCTGTTGTTGAACTTGGGAAGATAAATTACTGAAAGTCTGATCCGGATTGTCTGATGCCTAAAGCACAAGAGAAAAGTCCATGTCATGCATCTGATTGGTAGCCTATTTTGAACTATTAAATATCATATTTAGGCTTTCTTCCCTATCAGAGTGGAAACTGATCTGAATCAGGAACCATGCACTTAATCCACCAGGAGTTGACCAATATTGCAAGAATTTAAATGAGCTGTTATATATTCCAAATCTCCCCACCGATGTCAGTCTCAAAGTTCATTGATGATTCTCAACATTTTCAGGAAGTTATAGAAGCTTTAGGTTAGGCTTAATTTTTTTTTTTTTTTATAGCAGTAACAATGTGGAGAGTGCAGGCTGAGAACATAGTATGTTTCTTTTGCTGCTTTTCTTTTTCTTTCTTCCTAGGAGGTACAGGATCACTGGTCCTGGGAGAAGGAGTGGGCGTCATGTGTCTTTGGTGAAATGTCCACCAATACTTAAAGGGAAGAAGTCCCGTATGGTTTTATCTTGAGGAACTAATGGTGCAAGTTCAGAGTGCAGTAAGTCTCGGGCCCCCTTCATGAAGCAGTAGTGATAGAGGTTCAAGCTTGCAGCCCTGGCATTTTAAACAGTATCTTCCCGCCCGTGTGTATCTACACATGATGCGCATGTCATTGTCACAGCCACGTGGCTACACCTGCATGTCTACGTCAAGCGACAGCTGTAGCTGTGGTTTTAGGTTTATCTTTGCTACTAAAATGCCCGTCTAGTCACAGGAGCAAGTAGTAGATAAAAATAAGAAAATGTTCCCGTGTTTCTGGGTGGGCAGAAAGGGCCAGCTGTGGGCTGGCAGGACGTGGCATCCTGCTGAGCTGTGGGCAGCATCCCCGGCTCTGCAGCTGGGTGCAGCATGCCTTTCGCTTTCTCCGTGACACAAGGAAGGGGACAGCATGGACAATGAATAATCATAATGATTAGGGTCTCCCTTCATATCTTAATTGTTTTCTGTGTGTGTGTCTACATGCATGTGTCTCTGTATATGTGTGTGTGTCTGTGTGTCTCTGTGTCTCTGTGTGTCTGTGTATGTCCATGTGTATGTATGTCTGTGTGTGTGTCAGCATGTGTATCTCTGTGTGTCTGCATGTGTGTCTGTGTATGTGTCTGTGTTTATGTGTCTCTCTGTGTGTGTATGTCCGTGTGTGTGTGTCTGTGTGTGTCTGCATGTGTATCTCTGTGTCTGCGTGTGTGTCTGTGTATGTGTCTGTGTCTCTGTGTGTGTCTCTGTGTCTGTCTCTGTGTGTGTCTGTGTGTGTGTATGTCTGTGTGGGTCTCTCTGCGTGTGTCTCTGTGTGTGTCTGCATGTGTGCCTGTGCGTGTCTCTGTGTGCATCTGCATGTGTGTCTCTATGTGTCTGTGTGTGTCTCTATGTGTCTCTCTGTGTCTCTGTGTGTCTGCATGTGTATCTCTGTATATGTGTATGTGTCTATGTGAGTGTCTCTGTGTGTGTCCATGTGTGTGTATGTCTGTGTGCATCTGCATGTGTCTCTGTGTGTCTCTATGTGTCTCTGTGTGCATCTTGTGTGCCTCTATGGGTCTGTGTGCTTGTCGGTGTGTGTGTGTGTTTCCGAGAGGCAACAAGAAGGAACGTGAGCAAACACAGGGTGATAAACTTTGGGTGAGGCCAGAGCAGGACGAGATGAGGTTGGCTCGGAAGGGATTAGCGTGAAGGGCCGGAGCTTTGGCTCCCCGGGTCCGAGGTTCCCTGGAGGACAGAGGCAGACGCTGCAGCGGGCAGGCAGGCGTGGTGGGCCGGGCGCCGGTCCCTGTGCCCAGGCCGGGCCGCCGGGAGGCTGAGCATCCTCACCAGGGAGGGCGGGGGCAGGTGAGGCTGCAGAGGCGGGAGAAAACGATTCTCTGCGTTATTTGTGGAACTTCACATGCTCACCGCAGCGGGTGTTCCGTCTGCAGCTGGGGGGGAGAGGGATGCAGGGCCCCCGGGCTGAGCCGGGCAGCACCCTGCCTCCCCTGCCTTGCCGCCCTCGGGCCCACCGAGGCTCACCTCCAGCCCCGCGCTCCCCGCTTCCTGTGATCGGACCGCGAGGCACCTGCCGGGCGCCGGGGGGACGTGCTGAGCCCGGAGGGGTGCCGGAGGCGCCAGGCTGTGCTCCTTTCTGAGGACCATCCCCGACCAGCGACAGGGGTGGTGGGCGCACCCCTGCTCTTGGCGGGGAAGAGGGGCGAGGGGCCGGCGGGGAGGAAAGGGCAGGGAGGTTTGTGCCGCTTCATTTCCTTGAAACAATGGTCGCACCCACATTGTCTATTCAGCGTGGAAGACGAGCCGTCAAGTAAAGCAAGACAAATGTGATGTCCTGACTGATTATTCCCTACACACTAAGTCAATGAGCTTATTATCACTGCAATTACATTACTAATGTCAACAGATGCTACGTGTAGACAATGAGTTAACAATTAAGTGGGCTCTCTTCCCCAGAAAACCCTGTGCAAACTCCCTCCCTCGGAAAGCTCAGATGTTTGCCTGGACGCAGTGGGGACCCGAGGACAAAGCCAGGGGGACCTGGCAGCGGGTGGCTGATTGACAGCATTGTCTGCAGCAGGACAAGGACGGCACTCCTTGACGGCCGGAGTTCAGTGACATCGGTAAACGGGTCAGGCTCCAGCAATAACACAGTAAGTGTAGCGACACGCATATGCTGATTATTGTCCCTCCTGAAAAAAAGTTACCCTCGAATGGCAATTTGCATCCCTGAATGCAGATGGTCTCTCTCACTTTCTTTCACCGTAGAAAGAGAAGTTTTCCGACAACAGAACATGAGGTATCCTATCAGTATGTGTTTTGGAGTAAAATGGAACACTTGGCCCAACTCGCTTTTCCGTTCTGTCCTCAGAAGTCCTTTTGAGGCCAGCACTTCTGCCCTCTAGGGGTCAGACACCCAGGTGAACTCCCACTTGCTTCACCCGGCTCTAAGCTCTGCACCCACGGGTCTCGTTCCGACAGGCTTGTGTTTGGATCAGAACAGAAAGAAAATGAGCATGGCCAACTCTGTCTCCCACACACAGGAGGAGTGCGAGGGCCGGAATCAAGGTGGGCAGACTCTAGGCTTTCAGGCACACTTCTAGTCACAGCATTCATTTCAAAATTCACAAAGTGAAATGCAGAGATCATTGCACTCCCTTCGAGAAGCACACGGGCAGTTCTCACTTACACGATGTACAAATGGAACAGTGCACGCTGGATGCTCCTGACACGGGCTCTCTTGGTCTCCTTGGTGGCTAATCAGATGACTCTGCTGTGGAAAACAATACGGGCACAGCAATTGCTTTGATAAATATCCATTAGAGCCTTTGCAGCCAATTCAAAACGTAGGAATTGTAGGTCCAAAGTAGCCTGACAACTGCTGATAATGATTTGGGAAGATGAGCCAAATGATGGGATAGATGCGAGTCATCTTGTTAATGTGCTGCACATTTCCCCGTGGGTGGCTGCCCCTCCATGGACCGGCCCTGGGGTTGTCAGGTCCAGGGCAGCATGGGTCCAGTTTGGAAGAATGACTTTTCTTCCACAAAGCAACAGCTCAATGACACAGATGAGAATTTTCTCTCTGGGTATATTTTATCCATTTCCAAATATGTCTGGGTCAGACAAAATTATCTTTGGTGAATATTTTAAGTTGCTTATTTTGGGTAATCTTGATGATGAGTTAGTTCAGAAAGTAGAAGAGGAAAGGCATGGGATAAGAAATGATTTTTTTTCTGTAGACACATCTATACATCCATATAGAGAATTAAAATCACCATTAATTTCATTTGCTCTATTAGGCATTGAGTGTCTGCTGGTTCCAAAGTAAAGCAGCCGGGCTTGAATTAATATTTCTAGACTTCCTGTTATGATTCACTTATAAAAACAAACAAAAGTACAAACAAGCCAGAGATCACGTCTCATCTCTCCTTTTAATTAAATGCGCATCAGAGAATCTAATGAAAGTAAATACACCGCAGGTTATCAGCTGAAGCATCCTAAATATTCTGGCCACACAGACACACACAGTTTCTGAATTCTAATGCCAGTCTTGCATAATTTTAAATTAGATTTATTTTAATGCTAATACAGAATTCAAAAAACTCCTGCTTATCAATATTTTCTGAGCTTTAGTTTAAAATCACTCTACACTTAAAAATCACTTTAAATTGCTTTGAGTAGTAAGCCTGAAAAAATGTGAGGTTCAAGTACTTATTGTAAAAGGAAAATAATGTCTTTGGAAGGATGGATACTAGATGGGTTGAGTGACAGACATGGAGGAAGAGGCAGATGAGAATGGATACAAGCAATTATGTAAATAAGTCTAAGGATATGTAAATATCAGCTCACCCAGGCACAGATTTAGGAGTTCCTCTCCTCTTTCATTGGCTCTGTGGATGGAAATCTTCATTCAAGAATCCTTGACAAAGCTCCGCTGTTCTTGCTTGCTTCCCCAGTAGTGATTAGCTGGGCCACCTGTGAAAGAAGGGTACCTGGACCAGGGTGAAGGGCCTGTGGCTTCTCCAGAAGCCTTGGGTAGGGAGAGAGGCCTTCACCCATGCACCTGCCACCGTCCTTCACCTTCCTGCCAGTGAGGCCATGGAAGGAAGAGAGCACGGCTGTCTCCACCACATAAGCATAAAATGCCGATAGCTAAGTCTGGGTGTCCTCTGTCCTGAGTGGTCTGGGTGGATGCTGGTGGTGAGGGACGGGCAGGAGTGAAATGAGAAGTGGTTTTGGCCACCCATTCCCTCCTGTGCACAGCAGTCAGGCATGGCCACCCATGCCTGCGGTGGAAGAAAGGCTATGAGAAACCCTATACCCTTGTATGAGGATATATGGAGAGATGCAAGAGTGGCTTTTCCCAGATTCGTAACTGGATGACAGATCCAGGAGACTGCTGGCCCAGTCCAGACAGGCTCGCAAGAGCAGTCATTCATGTCAGGAATCTGCAAGTCTGTAGTTACACCATTGCATTCATAGCTTGAAATCAACCAGGAAGGAAGAGTTTATACCAGAGAGATAAAGCAGTGGGTACAAGAGCTAACTGGTTTAGAAGCTCACCACCACATAATCTCCGAGAGCTGAGGGGTAAGATAATAATATTGGATGCCTGAGAGATAAAGCCCTTCATAAAATTACCTGGGTTTTTGTTCCTGGGTTTCCTGTGAAGAAAACCCCGCCCAGGGTCATGAGGAGTCCAGGCCTAGGTGGGGGGGTCTGAAGTTTATACTGTGCAGTGTGGGGGTCTACTTGGGTATGCAGGTAACTGCATTTGCTAACTTAACGAAAGCATGTAGCCCTTTCTGAGATGCCTCCCCAGATGGGGAAATAGGCTGAGCAAGGGAAGAGCCCAGAACGCGCAGCTTCCTGTGGGGTCTCCCCTAGTGGAGACCCTCAGATTTCACAGGTCCAGGAGGCAGGGGCCTTGGGAGCCGTCAGTTGGCTCAGTCTGCCACCTAGCCTGCCCTCTGAAGTCCCATCTCCCCAGGGACATTGGGGACTCTGCAGGGGATGAGATTGAGCTTCTCTGGCATCAGAGTCTGAGTGTGTGCTGAGCTGTTTCTCCTCCCAGGAAAAGGATGAGGCAAAATTTCCCAGGTTAAAAGCTTGCACTCCAGCCTGAAGGAGTTCACAGTCTGGGCAGGGGTCGGGGAAGCCACAGTGTTCTTTGTGATGGACAAGCCTCAGAGCCAAGTTTGCACAAGACAGAGTTCTGGAGGCTCAGAAAGTTCAAGAACTGCCACCCGTCCCAGGCAGCCAGTGCTCAGCCCACCCACATGCCAGCACCCACCTGATCCTATGCCAATGTCAACCTTGAGCAGGAGGGGCTTGGATCAGATTTGTGCAAGCTGTGTCATAAAGGCCCGAACCAAGAGCTGTGACTGAGAGAAGTCAGACCAAAGACAACGGTAGGTCTCCAGGCCTCCCAGGCTGCCTGGGACTCCCTCACGCTACCTCTCAGAGTCCTGCGTGGACAGAAAGCCATCAGAGCACACCAGAGAGGTGGCCATATTGAGAGAGAGGTGGGGGACACAGCAGAGGCCTTGAAGCAATGACTCCCAGAGCGCAGGCCTTGCCCCATGGCAGGTGCAGCACCGGGAAGCTGTTCTCCTACGCCTCGCCCTTGGCAGCCACTGCCAGGCTTGCAGATTCTCAGTGGTGGCTTTATTTCCATCATATACTTCCTTCTGCCATTGCAAACCCTTGAACTTTGGGCATTACTTTGTTTTGAAACAATGTTTGATTTTGTTTAGATCATTCCTACATGCTAGACAAGATGAGGTTGGATTTGACATGTTTGGGAAGAGATGCTGGGACGAGGAGTGGATAAACACCTTTCTCTTGCCACCTATGTCAGTACAGTCCTTTCTTTCATGTTCCGTAGATCCTCCCAAATAGCCCATCAAGTTGGACCTTGAAAAATATGTATTTCAAGCCTGAATTTTGCCTTGCAATTGATGGAGATTGGCATTCAAATAATTTTAAATAAATGAATAAATAAAATGTCATTGTTAACCCACATTTGTTTACGTATCCTCACAAAGGGCATTGCTTTATCTGGGCATAACTAACCTCGTTTAAAGCAATAAAGTTTTTGAATTAAAAAGCAGATATATTGGATGTCTAAATTGTAATTAACTACTAAGATGCCTATTAGTATGCAGATCAGTAGCAAAGGAGTGTTTGATTTTGGGTTTTCAGCCATAAATTATTCCTAATTTTAAAGTACCCCATTTCTATTCTGCACCTGTCTTTTAATCACATGGAGAGGGTGAGTCAACATCCAAGCTTCTCATTCTTGTCTTTCTCTACAGGTCCGTAAAGCCATCACAACTGCTTGGGACATCACAAATCGAAGCCTGTTGCTGTCACTGCGGCTGCCCATTAGTGGCCGCCGAGCCTCCAGTTTCCCTACTGTGTGCATGCTATTAGCTCTCAGGCAGGGTGCGGAAAACCTGCACCTGTGGGAAAGCTGGAGCACCTGCCAGGGCACCAGGAGCCCACAAGATGCTTGAACAAATTCATGTTTCTTCTTACTACACACACCTGACCACCACTTGAGGATTCCCGTGTTTTTCAGGACGTTTCTTGAGAGAGAGGGAGATTTAGCCTCTTGTTCTTTTGCACATTTGTTTTACAGTGTTCCAAGCAAGAGAACACAGACATATTGGCATAGACACCAAACTGGAACTCACCGAAAGTCCCATTCCTCTTGGATTCAATTCCTACTGTGGACCCCAGGTCTCCACCTGCAGTCAGGTGGCCTCAACTCCCTCCACTGGTGCTAGCAGCCCTGTTCTATTTCCTGAGATGGGGGCGGAGGCGGGGGGCACAGGGCATCCTCAGCCACAGCAGGAGGCGCCCTCCTGGGCATAGCAGGTCAATCTGTCTCCTCCAGTCTGATATTTGCTCAGAGCCAGATCAAATGCTCTTGGACAGCAGTGGGTTTCATAAGGCTTTTGCCTTCAATCTCCCTTCAAATAGGTAGGTGGATAGGAAACCTGTTTAAAAACCTATTCTCCTGCTAACGCTGTAGAATGAAAGCCCTGTCTATCTCTTACCACCGGAGGCACAGTTGTGATTTTATTTTTTTTATATTGAGAACAACTAAATTCACTCCCACCTAAAAAAAAAAAAAAAAAAAAAAAAAAAAAAAAAAAAAAACAGTGTCCTAAATAGCATGTGGAGGCTACTTCCCTTGCAAGTCTTTATCAAGCCAGCTACCAACAATGTTCCTACACTAGTAAACATGGAATTTTTGGAAAAAAATAGGAAAAATAGCTTGCATAGTCTTTAAAGGCACCATTTTTGGCGGCTGCTCTAAATAGAAACCTATGGGTTTGCTGCCTATTGTGCTCCGTGTTTTCACGGGTGAGCATGAAATCACATAATTTTCTGGCAGTTTTGCAAAAGAGTTGGGGAGATTATAAATATTCAGAATTCCTTCAGAGAATTCACACTATCTGCTTTCCGCTGCACTTTCTCTGTTATTTGGTTTTCTGAGCTACGCCATGTGAACCTCGGCTTCCGTTGTACAACAACTGAAAACAAGAACTGCACATTTCAAACAGATTTCATAAACAAACTGTTCTGACTTCATGTCAGGCAGGACGACGCGAAATTTGGTTTTCTCCACCAAATTTGGCTCCCAGCTGTGATGTGTCAAGTCAAACAGGAACAAGTAATTGTATTCAACCCTAAAATCAAGCTCCCAGCTGACATTTTGTATTAACAGTATCAGAAAGCAGGTCTGTTTGTCTTTTAAAAAATAGTCACTCCTTGGTAGCTTTCAATTCCAACCCTGCACAAAGGCGGTCTACCCACAGGAACGTGCATGTGGACGGGTGTGGGGAAGGCAGCCCAACCGACCAGGCTCCAAGACCCCACCAACCACGGCAAAGGGGGGGCCTCCGCCTCAAACTCTCCACCTCTGAAACAGGGTACAGCAGGAGAAAGCAAGGCAGGTTTTATCTTTTATTTCTTTGTTGTAAGATATTCAAAATTAATCCAGGACAGATACTCAAGAATGGATGTAGAGACTGTGTTCAAAATTCTATCTCTGAATCTGATTGTCCCCAAGGAATTCTCCATGTGGTACCGTCCATGGCCACTTTAAGGGTTTGGAGGGAGGATATCCTTCACAGGTGTATGAGCGGTGGGGAAGCTAAGTTTGTCCACAAACATTTCAGAGGCTTTGGTGATGGTCTTTAGGTCTCAGATGGCCAAGGGGGAGGGGGCCCAGGCATGGAAACAAGCTATGGGAACAAAGTGGCCCAGGAATGTGTGAGACAGGGACCCAGGGATGCCCTGCAGGACCAGCACAGAAGGAGGTAACAGGTGGGGAAGCTCTTTTGGACTGTGCTGCTCAAGCCTGGCATGAGTGGGAGCCTGGCAAATGAAGGTAGGAGAATATATTTGGAGCCCAGGAAAGAAGGGGCAGGAGGTGTCTTTAAAGCTGGTGTTAAAAGTTGCACTGAGGTGGGCACTTGACGGGATGAGTGCTGGGTGTTATTCTATATGTTGGCAAATTGAAGACCAATAAAAATAAATTTATAAAAAAAATAAAAAATAAAAAATAAATTTAAAAAATTTAAAAAAAATTTAAAAGTTGTTTAAAGCTGCTGTCTCTTGGACACTGGCCTGCGGTGCCACGAAAGCACAGGCTACATAGCGACAGTCATGGGCCTTTCGAGGCCCCTCGTCCAGTAAGGACAGTGAGGGGGCGCATGCTCCCACTTTGGTAAGACCAAATCCCTGCAAAATTGCACTGTAGTATTTTAAATGCAAATATACCCAAACCTTACCAGTGTGTGACTCTCAGGCCAAATCTGCTCCTCATCATTTTGAACTATCTCTGAAGGCATTTGAGTTCAAAATGAAAATCATGAAGTCACATCACTCTGTGATTTAATGGCTTTAGAACAAAAAAAAAAAAAAGGAAAGAAAGAAATATAGTTGATCACTTACAAAATTTCAAGATGCCAACGTGAAAACAGCAACACTGGGATAAAAAGATTATGTAGATTACAACGTTAACAGAATTTACACATAAATGAGAATGTTTTTTTCCCATCATGGTTCTTATTATCACAAAAGCTTGGGAAGTAAATTATCTGGGAAGAATACAGTATAAAAATGTATTAAAAGCTGTACAAACTAAATTGAAATGTCAAACATAGTTATTTATATTAAAGCCCAGCACAACCAAGCCAAACAGGTGGTGGGCCCTTGCAGCGCCGCTGTCTGTGGCAGGTGGAGGCTCGGGCCGCCCCTCCGGGCATCCCCATCCGCTGCCAGGGGGCTCCTCCTGGGTTGCTGTCCCAGCTGCTCATAATTCCTGCCTGTGGCTTCTTTTCTATTTGGTACTTTGGTGCTAAGCTCCTTGGCCCGGGTCCTAACACCTTGCACAGAGTTAGGATCCGACTATTTCCATCTTAAGGATGTAGACCTGATACCCAGCACCGGAGGGACCTCCACAAACCCCGAGCGTGGTGAATCCGGAGCAGAAAGTCAGCTCGGTGAGTAAAGGCCCGACTGGTCCACCCAGCACCTCTCTGCCCTGCCTGGTCCCCAGCCCGCTTCCTGCCCCTTTTCCTGTTCATTTTGGGCTCGGACCACGCCCCCGGGGCTACTACATCTGCCCCCAGACAATGGAGCCCGGGAGCATAAAGCGTGTCCTGGGACGCCCCCCCCCCTCCCCCGCCGGAGCTTTTCAAGTTGATGGGAAGCGGTGACACTTGAGCAGGACATGGCTGGCTTGCTGGATCCTGACAACGAAGCTGTGCGCTCCACGGCGCGCCCGGCAGCCCGGAGCCTTTGTGCGGCCCGCCGTCGTCCCAGGCCCGCCGGGATGGCCACAGCTGGACAGCTGCATTGGGAAAGCTAACTGAGCAGAAAGGGCTCCCCAGCCCGGCCTCTGACTTCTCACATTTAATTACCTGATTTCCCCTTTCCTGCGGTCATGGAGAAAATGGAATTACATCACGCACCATGTAGCTCTGGAAAGGCATTGAATGTTTCTAATAGAGCCACTGTTGACTGGCACAATAGGCGTGCCCCTTGTTTCACATCGGATATTAGCCCTCCAAACAAGTGTGGGCATTCCTCTCCGAGGGTCTTCAATAGGAAACAAAGGAGAGCAGGTTTCTCCGTGTCACTCCGAGCACCTCACAGAAAGAAAAACTTTATTTAGCATCCCTGGTCTAGCCAAGCCTCCTCCAGGTCTCAGGGGATCGGGAGAACTTGCAGAGGCATTGCCTTTCAGCTCTAAACACAGATTCCCTTTAAATCTGAGACCCCCTGCCCCGCCATATGTCACCTTAATCCCTTTAGATACATTTTCATCTTAAAGCTCACTCAGCTGCACTTGTGCTCTTAAGCCAATTCATGATATCTTATGGAACTCCAGGATGGAAATGTCCTCACGGATGCTAATGGAGGCCCAAAAGGACACAGTAATTTCTGCACATTCAGACAAAAGGGATGGCACTAGAGCCACATCTGCAGATGATTCCATCTGGTGCCACATGCTTTGCTTGGGTCGATCCCTGGTGACTTAGCTCTCAGCTTGAATTTCATGGCGGTCCTAGAGGCAATCATTTCAGCCCTTGCCTGGAGTTAGGACAATTTCAACAGCAAACATAATCACCTGTTATGACTCTTTCAAATCCCTCATGCTTCAAAGACGCACACCATCTTCAATGTCTAAAACTTCACAAGTTAAAAAAAAAACCCACAAATCTTCCATCACCTACTCATCTGCTGAAATGATGTTTTCAAAGAGGCAATCGATTATTGCTACACTGGAGTGAGACCAGCAACACACACTACAAACACATGCAAAAAACAAAAATCAGGATTTGTAACTCAGTTTGCCACCAGATGTCAGGTATCAAGAGGGAGTAGTTCACTGGGGATGATTTGATCCATTTAGTTTGAGAGTTGAACTCCTGCCCAAGGGCCCTCATGAGACAGTGAAGATAGGGAGGTATGTTGCCTTGACTTCAAGACCATTGCTTTCAGGTAGAAAAGATCAAATATGAACAAGCAAGCAATCTACAGAAGGTGACTTAATGGCCATGAGAAAGGCACACAGTTCATAGTTGGGCCTCTAAGGGCTGACCTGGAGACAGGAGAAGCTTCGTGGTAAAAACCCGGGCTCAGAGGCTGTTTAGGAAAGGTGTCCAGGGACCCCCTAGTGGTGAGTGAGGGTCTCTGCTGGGACCTGGGTCTAGAGACCAGTAGCTAAGGGTCTATGTGGTGGCTACCTGTGTGTGTGTCTGTGTGTGTGTGTGTGTGTGTGTGTGTGTGAGAGAGAGAGAGAGAGAGAGAGAGAGAGAGAAAGAGAAAGGGTATATAGTAGAAAGATATTGAGGGCCCATATGACAGGGGCAGGTCATTAAGGGCCAGAGTTGATGAGTACAGGGGGTTTTGAGTCTAAGGGCAGCAGGAAACCATTAGAATGTGTTAGGAGAGAAAGATGTGATCTCCTTACCTGTGCAAAATCTTTCAGCTGTGGAGGGAAGTCTCAGCCTCGGTGGTGGTTGGGGAAAGATGCCAGTGCAGAAGCTGAGAAGCCAGTCAGGACTCGGGTGGGAGATGGTGTAGCTCAGAAGTGTACATTGACTCAATTTTGGTAATAACACACCTGAGATGGTAATTGGATGTCAGAGAAGACAATGAACCAGCAAAATAAATTGAGAAGAGTAGAGGGATGGCGGGGGGAACCAGGAGAGCATGGCCCCTGAAAAATCAGAGGAGACCCATGCTTCCTGAAGAAGGGGACTTTTGGCAGTGTCCGGTGCTCAGGAGAGGATGCGTGGGATGAGGACAGAGGTGTGTCCCCATTAACCCTGGCAGCATGGTCTTGACGAGGTCGGTGTGGATGGAACCTGCCTCGTGTATGTTAAAGAATTGGAAAGGGGTGCGACTTATAAGAGTCATGCTTTGAAGCGGCACTAAGAAACCAGCAGGTGGCTTCTAGGAGGTGACACACACACACATCCTTCAGTGCTAATGTTGAAGCACTTGCAAGGTGAATTGGAATTGTCTAGTAAAACCAGAGGGTTAATGGTGCCAGTGAAGGGATGGTATCCAAATACAACTCGAGTGGCCAGTCTTTGATGCGAGACATTTATTTTGTCCTGAGTAAAGTTTTCCTCGTAACTTTTGATTCTTTTAATTTAGGATACGTTTAGATTCATAGGAAAGTTGCAAGAACACAATTTCCACATACCCTGAACCCAGTCTCAGTGGTGGCATTACCGGGTACACTTGTTACTGTGAATGAGCCAGCATGGGTCTGTTTTTAGTATCCAAAGTCTGGGGTTTTGTTTGAACTTCTGTAGTTTTTCCTGCTGGGCTTCTTCTAGTCCAGGATCATACAGAAGATCACATTACATCAGGGCATCAGGTCTTCTTAGGATCCTCTTGGCTGTGCTAGTTTCCTGACCTCTATTTGGTTTTGATGACCTTGGCAGGTTTTGAAGACTTCTGTTAAACTTTTCTGTAGCTTGTCCCTCAACTGAGGCACTGTCCATGCCTGGGGTCATGGGCTTTTCAAAGGAAGGCCACAGGGCAGCCCCGGTGGCCCAGTGGTTTAGCGCCACCTTTGGCCCAGGGCATGATCCTGGAGACCCGGGATCGAGTCCCATGTCGGGCTCCCTGCATAGAGCCTGCTTCTCCCTCTGCCTGTGTCTCTGCCTCTCTCTCTCTCTCTCTCTTTCTGTGTCTCTCATGAATAAATAAATAAAATATTTTTTTTTAAAAAAAGGAAGGCCACAGAATTAACACTTTCATTGCTTTCTGTCAACATGACTGATCACGGTTGGTGTTGACCTTGGCCATCTGGCTGGGGTCATGTTTGCCAGGTTTCTCTTCTGGAAAGCCACCCCTCCTCCTGCCTCCCTGGGTACTGCCCTCTTGGGAAATGAGTCACTCTGCAGAGTCCACAGCTAGGAAGAGAGGAGTCATGCTCCACCCTTGAGGGAAAAGCACCTACACAGAATATTCAGAATTCTGCATATGAGATTTTTCTATTCTTGTTGGAAGAACATTTAAAGGGAAAAGAAAGCAATCTGAGAGACATCTCAGCAGTCTGCCTTTGAGCTAAGGGTGAGCTCATCAGGTGGACCAAGGGTGGCTGTGGAACCATGGATGAATGGACATGGAGGCTGGAGGGCATATGAAACAGGCAATACTCCATCATAAACTGGAGACGGGGCTGGGTTTTCTAGCTTTTGCTAAGTGGTATGAAAGTTTTACCTAAGTCCCTGATAAATAGATAAATAAATAACTTTATTAAGACAGGATCTTCCTTTGGTGTTTGAAATATCAAAGACTACTGGTCGAATATCTCAGATCCTGTGTATTACAGACAACATATTTATATGTGCACTCAGAGTACGTCTATGTGATAATAAATTTTACTTCAACTGTATTTATATTATTGGTAATAACTGGTCTTTTGGAAAATGGAAAGATCATTTTGTTTTTCCATTTTCTTTTTGTTTTTCTGATTGGTTTGAGCAAGATTTTTTTTTTGCCTGAGGCTTGATGATTTTATCTTTCTTTTCAGTGCTCAGCTGAGTGCAGGAATTCCTGGAATTTTTAAAGAGGCATGAATATTTTTATTTTTTTATTTTTTTTATTTTTTATTTTTTTTTGAATATTTTTAATCTACCCTTTCCTGTGGGATCCCATGAGGAATGGCTGGGGTCAGGGTGGAATGGCTCTCTTGACCAGTAAGTGGACGTGTGGTATTGCTCTTTGGGTCATTGAATTGTCTGCCCAACTGGCTTTGCAATGGTCTCCTCCTCGTGTGTAGACATGATTCTCTAATGTTAATGACTATTCCTTTCTGTATTGCTCTTTGCAATTAGAGAACCGCCAGCTTTTCCAGGACTGAGTGTCTTCCTGGGCACTCATCTCCTACGCCTGGGTTCCCAGGGACCTGTTTCTCATCACAGTCGGAGCGGAGACGGATAGAGACAGTATGGCCCCAGAGGGCTCCCTACACTCCACACTGGGACTCTTGGGATAACTCCATGACTTGGAAGCAGTCTTCAGGAATGATCTTTTGAAATCCAAGGCATGGGAACTGCGGTACAAAATTTGCCCATAAAGCAAATCTTATATAATGTGAGAAGCTTAAGTGAGTGAACGCAAGTAGATGTCGCAAGTGAGGGTTGCAAGTGAGTGAAGCTTGACTCTGTAGAGCAAATACCCTTCAGCACTCACTTGGGTAATAAAAGGAAATTAGGTCCACGGGCATGAACTAAGTCCCAGCCCAGCTTCCTTTCTCAGGAAGCCCTGCCTGTCCAGGGTGGTTAAACAGAAGGGCTTCAGAAACAATCCAGCACCTTGTTTAGAGATACCTAGTGAGTGCAGGTGTGTCCTGGAGAGCAGCCAGGAGGTGCAAGCTCAAGGGAACTGCAAGGTGCATGCTCTTGTCCCCCAGACATGCTGGGGGCTATGCCTCCTTTTAAAGCTCCATTTACTGTCACTCTCTGGAGTTAAGTATTTACAAAGAGCTTCTCTCTACCACTCTCCACCAAGACCTCACAGGTGATCACAAAGACTGTAAAAACCAAGACTGCAGGATAGGCTTGCACCCTTGGATTCCCTCCCCCCAAATTTCATTTATATTTCCGCCTGTGTAGATGCACAACAAGGAGAGATGGGGGGACCTGGGTTAGTCCAGGGCAGTTTTCATATTTTGAATCTTAAATTTCTTACTTCTCAGTCTTTGTCCTTCATGATCTGGCTTTTTCCGACACTTGTGGAGAGAGGTTTACTTGCAGGGAGAGAAGTTTACTTGCAGAGGTTATAAAATCTTTAAAAATCAAAACAAACTACCAAAGAAATAGAACGGAATGCATTAGAAGGGACACTTGAGAAGCCCCTGGCCAGGGAGATGGTTTGTGGATGCCACACCCCTTCTGAGCCTAAGGTTTCAAAGGGAGGATTTACAGTAAGTCACTTCACATTTCCTCCTGAATGGGTTTATTTTGGTTTTTCTATCTCAGTGTTTTATCTCTGGGATCTTAAAGTCCAAGGGCTGCTCTTCTCCCTGGAATCCTCCCTTAATCACTTGAGGATAGTGGAAGAAGAGGCCAGCCCAGGGAGCATTTAGCAATGCCCTCTGCAAGTCAGCTAATGAGGTGATTAAGTCATTAAAGGGATATGCACATGTGAAAAGCTGCAGCTCAGACCCTCCAAGGGGGATAAAGACCCAACTCAATTTTCCCCATACCCACTGAAAAGATGGTTAATCCATTTAACTTAGCCAAAGCTTTTTTATTTCCTTCTTTCTTTCTTCTCCCTTTTTTTTTTTTTTTTTTTTTTTTGGTGTTGTTTTGTTTTTTTAAGAAAAGGAGAAGCTAAATCCTGGAAGCTATTCAGGGGTAGTCTTTGAACAAGGTAGAATAACAAATGCCTCTTTCTTGGGGGTACCTTGTGAAGAGCAGGATTTCAATAGCCAAAGGCCAAAAGGACTTCAGTAAGTGGTCCAGGGTGGGAACACAATGAGGACTTCAGATTTAGGGGATTTGCCTATCAGGTCATTAGCCTGATTAGTAATCCGATGCCTTTTGATGTAGACCTTTATAGCACACCTTTTGTCTTTGCTAAATGAAGAGATGGCACTTTGTGCTGTGTTCTCTCCCAGGTGACTCCTCTGGGGTTCCATAGATGTAGCAAAGCCCTTGCAAAGGAGAGACACTTCCGGGCTTTATCTCCCTGACACAGCAAATCCAATTTTCTGACTCTTCATCTTCCACGGAAGCCTCTGTCAGAGGAGGAGGAAGGAGACCACAGACAGAGGAGGAAATGGTGGATTTCTTCTTCTTCTTCTTCTTCTTTTTTTTTTTTTTTTAAAGAAGCAAGTCATATTATGGAATGAAAACACTGAACGTGTAAATAAGTCATGCTGAACTTGAAAGTCGGTCTTAATTAACATGATCACAATGACTAGCTTCAGTATTTGTAAATGCACTAATACCCTCGAAAGTGAAGTGACTTACACAAGCAACTCCTGCAAAGATGGCTCCCATTGCTCAGGCGGTGGGCTTTAGGGCTTGGACCCCATCTTCCAGGCCTTCTGCACCCCTCCTCTGGTGGCAGACACACACAGGTGGACCATGCATTTGCTCCATAAGCAAGAGCCAAGATGAAAATTGTTAGGGCTCCTCGAAAGTCCCACCTAGGTTCAGACTGATATGCTGCCCGCTGGCTGTACTTTGTCCAATATCTTTGCAATTACTGGTGGACAGGATTCAAAGTCTGCTTAGATGCCACACAGGAGCAAATGATGGGGCAGGGGACCTGTCTCCTGGGCATTGGTCCACAGCTGCCTCTCTGCAGACGTAAATTGGAAATAAGAGCATCTATCTCCTTTGAAGTTGTGTCAATGCTCAGGACTGTTTGGTTAAAAAGTGCTTCTAATATTTTTAAAATTTAATATAATTAATATAATTATCAATATAAATTAATATGAATATTAAACATATCAATAAATAATAAATAAAATAATTATATAAAATAATAAAATGAATTAATATATTATATTAATATAATTAATTTTTGAGGTTGGTTTTATTATGTTCCATATGTTCCATAACTGGAACCCTACACTTCCCACTCCCCTTCACCCATTTTGCCCATCCCCAACCCTCTGGCAACCACCAGTTCATTTTCTGTACTTATGAGTCTGTTTCGGCTTTGTGTTTATTTGTCAGTTTTGTTTTTTAGATTCCACATAAAAGTGAAATCATATGGTATTTGTCTTTCTCGGTCTGACTTATTTAACTTAGCATGATACCCTCTAGGTCCATCCATGCTGTTGCAAATGGCAGATCTCACTTTTGTTTTTACAGCTGAGTAATGTATTATATTGAATGCAAACACCACATCTTCTTTATCTGTTCATCTACCGATGGACACTTGGGCTGCTTCCATAACTTGGCTATTGTAAATAATGCTGCAATAAACCTAGGGGTGCATCTATCTTTTTGTGTTAGTGTTTTGGTTTTCTTTGGGGAAATACCCAGTAATGGCATTACTGCATCAAATGTATTTCTATTTTTTAATTTTTGCAGAACCTCCATACTGTTTTCCATGGCAGCTGCACCAATTTGCATTCTATTATACCCCATATTTATAGAATGCTCTCTCTCCAAATGAGCAATGTCATACATTTCACATGTTCGATATTGGCATATGAGCAACTTTTTAAGAAGTGTGATGTGTGGAACTGGGTGTTTTGTGCAAAGTAAATTCTTTACTCCATATCCTTCATAAGTGTCATATACACATGTACGTAAGTGTGCAACTCTTGGGCAATGCATCCAAGTCCATGTGGTATTTTCTGACCTTCAGGATAGGTTCCCAGGTGCAGCTTTTATGCTAGAACCCCTGTAAACACACATGCCACTTCCATGGTCTGGTCTGACGTCTCCTGAGGACCCAGCACTACTAGATCCTGCTGAGTGGCGGCAGCAGCAACTAACATCATCCCATTACTACTTCAGGAAATTTGATATTACTATTTCTGCCTCTTGAAACAGGAAACACTGAGATGTCCATAGTAGCAGAAATAATCTCAATAAGCAGCAGGGAAGGAAATATCTTAGAAGAAGGAGCTCACTACTTCTGGGGCACCTGGGTGGCCCAGCTGGTTAAGCATCTGACCCTTGATTATGGCTCAGGTCATGATCTCAGGATCCTGGGGTGGAGCCCTGTAGCAGGTTCTATGCTTAGAGAGGAGTGAGCTTGAGATTCTCTCTTTCCCTCTCCTTCTGCCTCTACCCCTCCCCTGCTCTCTTGATAGATAGATAGATGATAGATAGATAGATAGATAGATAGATAGATAATGATAGATAGATAAAATGTTAAAGAAGAAGTAGCAGCAGAAGCTCTCTGCTTCTGGAAGAAAGTTCCTCAAGAAATCAGAGTGGATCCCACTTCAGTGAGACACTCCAAGGTCCACAACTACCGCACCCCTCCCCAGGTATTTTCCCCCATATGATCCAAGGGCATATGCTAAAAAAGCAGGATGATCAGAACAGCCGTTGTCTTCTTTGTCAACCTTCCCTTATATTTTCCTGGTTTTGTTTTCTCTCCTTCCTTTTCTTCTCTTTCTTTCCTTTATTTGGTGATTTTATTGTGTTGATGTATTATTTCCCCATTTGGTCTTTCTCCAGCGTCCTGGGTCAGCCATACATTATTATCTGTGTCTTATTTGATTTGACTAATGGACGCTCATTCCGGCCGAGGCACACACTGGATCTTGGGGCGAGATGAACCTGCCACACTCACAATGTGGACGGCCAGTCACTTATGCTGAGTTCACCCATTTCCTACCTACCCCCCACCATGGACCTCTTCCATCAGCTCCTTTCTCTATGCTAGGTTGAAGTGCTGGTGCTGGCTGTCATGCGACAGTCTGAGATGTTGTGGGCTAGATGGAATTAATTGCCTTGATTAACTAATTAATCCTGTAAGAGATGTATCCAACAAACATTGTAGGGAACCCCTCACAATCTAGTCAGGCAGTACATCCCAAAGCTGAAAAGCACCATCCCTACCCGGGAACTCCAGAGGCTGCTGCTCTAGGCGGGGAGGTAGGAGAGTGTCCTGTGCGGAGGGTAACCTGGGCCAGATCTGTTCCATCAGGCAAAATTCAGGTATCACTGACAGGAAAGTTTGGTTAGAAAGGCAGAATGTTCTCAACTACACGATTATGAAGATAGCTGCTGAAAACCAAGAAACATCAACCACAGGACATGTTTCACTTGAGGACTCCTTTCATCAGAAGTGGGCTTTGTAAAATGATGACAATATCAGTCACATGATATTATATTTTAAATATGTGATGGAGCAATATTCAGAGAAACACAGACTGGATGATGCATTTGGATGTCTGGACTCTGAATTATACTAACATTGTTCCCCAGTAAGGTATTCTCCAGGATTCACCTCCACTCCTTCCATTTCATACTGATGCAGGAGAAGAGGGAGAGAGAGAGAGAGAGAGAGAGAGAGAGAGAGAAGATTGAAGGTAAGGAGCTCTGTTACTCTCTCTCTCTCTCTCTCTCTCTCTCTCTCTCTCCGCAACCAGAAGGGAGATTCCCTATTGCTCACGAGTAAACTAGTTCTTATATTTCTTCCTTTTTCTTGATCACTAAATTAAAATCTACAAAAAAAGTGGTTTATTTATTATGTTGCTTTCAATATGCAAAAAACCTTTTGTTGAGAGTTTTCAAATATGATCCAAAATCGGTTCTTAGTATATCTTACAGGAGCATCTCACATATGCACACACACATACACACACACATCCCATAGAAATATCGAATGCTGAATTCATTCCCCACAGATCCTAAGGGGAATGCAAGGTTGGTGGGTGAAGTACGATGCAATAAAGCTATTATGTATCAATGAAGGCATGTTTGAGAAACAGTGATGTTCCCATATCCTTTCTCCTATGTCTCTTAGTAACATGACTGCCTTCCAAAATATGGGGCAGATGGGTAGCAGGATCTTGACCTCCAAGACCATGGAGGGGAGCCCGGCAGGTGGCATGGAGGCATCTTCATAGCAAGTACTTCTACTGGTCCAGTGAAGCATCAGTTGGGATACACAAAAAACTGTCCATATATAAATATAGATTCTTCAGCATTAAAACCCCAGTTGGCATATTAGTGTAACTTGCTGTCAGGGTCTGAAGATAATTCTGACTCATTTCTGGCCATTGGTAGGAGTCCATGCTATCTCACAATCAAGAGATATCTCACGATCAAGGTTTTTCTAACTGTACTTGCCATCCTTGCTGTCTGACCATAGAATCTGGGGACATGCTGAAGAATACCAGATTTCTGTTCATGTTTCATATTTGCCTACTTTCCCTTTACTTGAATTACTTGCCTAGGGAAGGATTTTTTTTTTTTCTCTTCAAAGTCAGCTAAGAGACAAGTGATTGGTTTCTGACTGGCTGCCTTCCATAGCACATTAATTAGATACTGCATCGTGTAGCTTTAGACCTTCTAGGAGATTGGCTATTTCCTTTATCTTTAGATGCATTGACCCACCTTGTGGCAGGTAGTTTGCCGTGTACGTAGTGACTCCTTCCTACGGTGCTTCATTACACTGTGACTTTTTTGAAGTTATCTGATGACAATGGCACCAAAATTAAGTTAACTTTTATCTTGGTGTTCTACTTGGTAGAGAAGCCGTCCCAGAAGAAACAAAAATGGATAATGAAATTCCCTCTTTACTAGCCAATGACCAAAGCCACTCCTATTCTTTGACTCACTGCCTGTGGCTTGGCAAGTCTTTATTTTATTTCATGTTAATTTTAAGTTTGGCCATTTTCTTTGGACTTGGATCCTAACATGCATCTTGGATTTTAAAATGTCATATTGTGAAGAAGATCCAAAATTCTTGCAAAGTGAGCGTCATTCGCTGTGGTCACTCAGACTGTTGAATTATGAGTCGTTGTTTGTTTTGATAAACATCAGTAGCCCTAGAGCTTGGAGGTAAGTTTGTCCTGCCTACCTTCTCCCACCATCAGGGTGTGTGGTGATGACATCCCATCTGTGGCCACACTCTGCCAAACATGAGGACATCTATTTGCAGCCATTCTTTTTGACCTCAGCTAAGCCACACTTCGACCACATTGGTGACAAGTAAGGCATTGTTACTTTCATCCACTGCTGGGCAGTGTTTATGGGTTGTTTTAGTGGAATATTGTATATTGTAGACTTTACTAAGGACCCAGGACTGGTAAACAGCTCAGCGCATATAGACATGGTGAGAGCTTCATGGCTCCAAAGTACATGCATATTTTCGCCAAGTGAAATTTATGTCCAGAAAACGTGAAAGGAGAGAGACTGGGTGCTGTTGTCATTGGTTGAGAACGAATTCCATTACCCTGGGCTTGTTCACTACCAGACACAAGTCCTGCAGGCTCAGGGGGCCTTCTTGAGTGAGCTCAAACATCTTGCACCCTCTCCAAAGAGTGGGGGTAAAGAGGCGCTGGCACTTCAGAGCAGTACATTTCCTGGATAACTGTTTTTTTTCCCCAACAAGAAATCAAGAGAGAATGTTTTATTTAATATGTTTTACTTTCAAAAAAAAATAATATGTTTTATTTTCATTTGTTTTTTAAACAGTCTTCTATGCAATCTATCACAGTGGCTCCAAATCATGAGTGTTTGAAGGCACTACTAACAATTTTAGAAATTTCAGGTTTATATCAAGGTAAAAAGAAGACATATATCATTTCATTGTGACTCTGTGATCTTGTGACTTGGGAATGAGGAAGTCAAGTTGAAGCTGCAGCTGGAATCCAGCAGTAAGAGCATCACATGGCAGCCCGAGCGACTCCTCTGGTCTGGCAGACCCTCCTGGGCGGCATTGCCAGGAGAGGGACCTGGAGACCTCCACTCCAGTGAGTCCAGGTGACTCCTTATTCCAACCAAACCCTGACCTGGAAAGCCTTCATGAGTGTTTGGAAAGTTTAATTCCTCTCACTCTCCCTTTCTTTTATTTCTTCTATTAAATATGAAAAATAAAGCTGAAATATTGCTTTATTTCCATTTTAGCATAGGTCTAGAAGTCCTAGAATAATAAATCCATACTTTTAAATAGCCACAGTGTTTAGAATTATTAGATTTCAAGCAGGAATTAGCAAGCTCCAGCCCCTCAGGCCAAGTGCAATCTGCAGCTTGTTTGGTAAATAGTTTTATTGGGACAGTGTCAGGCCCATTCATGGATGCAGTTCCTAAGGCTGCTTTGTGCTGTACTGAAGGCAAAGCTGAGCAGTTGTGACAGGGATTGCACACCCTAAAATAATTGCACACTATCCCTTCACAGAAAAGATCAAATCTAACCTACTTATTTCACAAAGTACACAATTTGGGTTTAGTGTTGTTAGCTAACCTCTTTTCCACCTTTTAGAAGCACAGGTGAATTATTCTTGTGGTGCAGCTTTACATAAATAGAAGATGCAGTGTAGACTCTCATATATGATTTCTCTCACTCAACCTTGCATGTGAGATTCACTCCCAACAGCGAACATGGCTGTACTATTGTATGGAATAGCATGAGTGAATGCAAACAGCCTATTTCTTCACTTAAGTGTTTGCAGATATTGGGTCACTACAGACAATGCCGTTGTGTGTATTTCTGTGTAGGTCATGAAGTATGTCTATGTACCCTCTTCTGTAAAGTATTGTATTAGTCAGCTCTTGCTGCATAACAAAATACTCCAAAAATTTGCAACTCAAAATAACAGACATTGATTTCATCAGAGTTTCTGTGGGTCAGGACTCTGGAGTAGCCTGAGATGGATGATTCTGGCCCAAGGTCTCTCATGAGGCTGCCGTGAAGCTCTTGAGTGGTTGGCTAAGGCTGTAGTCTCACAGGAAGGACATACTGGGGAGGAGGGGACTCCCCATTCAAGCTCCCCATTTGAACACGAACAGCCATGTTCGTAGGCCTCAGGTCCTCTCTGGCTCTTGGTTGGAGGCTTGAGCTCCCGACCAAACAGGCCTCTCTAGAGGCTGCAGGAGGGGCCTGGTGACATGGCAGCTGACTTCCTCTAGACCAAGTGATGGGAAGGGGGTGAGCAGTAACAGAGACAGAGAAAAAGAGAGACAGAGATGGAAACACAGGGAGACACAAAGGAATAGAGATGGAGACAGAGAGAGACACAGGGCCAGAGAGACACACAGAGAGAGGGCGAGGGGAGAGACAGAAACAGCTAAGATGGGATTCCCTGTCTTTTTAACCTTGGAAGTGACAGCACATCACTGTTGGTGTATTCCTTTCATTAGACGTGACTCATGAGTTCAGTCCACACTCGTGGGGCTGGAAATCAACCTCCACCTCTTGAAAGGGGGTATGTCAGAGGGTCTCTGGACAGGTTTTTAGGGGAGCATGCACGCGCGCGCGCACACACACACACACACACACACACCCCTCTTGGAATAAAAGCACCAGCCCGAGCATCTTAATGAGCTCCTGTTCATTCAGCAGGTGCTGCACCAGTTCTCCGGGGAAGTTACTGTCACCCACACCATCACCAGCTCCACGGAACTCAGGTGACTCCACATTGTTCTTATTTGCCAATGATAGTCTTTTAATTCTAGCCACTCTGCAAATCAATGGATTTTTCAAAAATGGACAATGGGAGAGAAAAGACATGTGGTCTGTGTTGCATTCTAGTCAACATCAAGCTGGCAGCTAAGTGACCCACATACAGGATCACTCCAGGAGCTGCACTTTCCTTAGTCACATATGAGCTCTGGGGGGACTTGTCCAAGGCCTCGCAGCCGGCAGTGGAGGCCACCCCTTAGACAAATCCTTCTAATGGCCATGCTCAGACCCTACCCTATACTACACTGCAAGACTCTTTAAAACCTGTGTCGAGCCAGCGGAAGCAGATCATTGGTCATGGCTCTGTGACATGGGGGTTATGTTGCCCCATCTTGGGTCACAGTTCTTGTAGGGCAGCCCTTCTCCCCACAACCACACTTTTCACCAGAGCCTGGCTCCTGCCTCTTCACCTGTTCCATTTTTGAGTGGAAATGACTTTGGTGTAGCTGGGTGTCAACTGTGCCTCATGGATTTGGGGACACACCTGACCAGTGCCAGTACGGGGAGTTGGAAGAGGAGAGGCCTGCCCTGACTGCTCCAATGCCCAGGGTGTGGGCAGGCCTTCTCCCTCTTGGACTTTCCGTCAGTTGGGTGCATGGAGAGGAGACAATGGGAGCTGCAGGGAGAGGAGATTCAAAGGTCCTGAGCTGACCTGGTCCTGTGCACCAGGGAGAAAGCATTCTGGGGATCAAGGTCCACAGAAGCAAGCAGTGATGTATTAAGCAAAGGGAACTGCATAGGACGCCTTTGTCTTCTCAGCAGTTTAAGTTGAGCACAACTATATAAAAAAATGTTTTGAGCATTAAATAGCAATACCACTTCCCTCTGGCTGCCCAGAACATTCCTGGGCTCCAGTCGTTCCCCAACACCTGTTCGCACAAGGGCGTGCTCTAAGGGTATGTCTCTGCAGTCCCAAGAAAGTGAGGCAGTGAGTCAAATACCGGTGAATGTCACGAATGCCAACTCTACCGATTTGAAACACGACAGAGACGTGCTACAGACACAAATATGCTTGTGTTTCCTGAGTGTTCGTGATTAGCCCACGACCACCCAGTCACAGTGCCCGCCCTGGCCGCAGCCCCATCCGGCTCAGGCACCTTCACACCCAGGGCATCAGTTTCAACAGCTGCATGGTAGCCCTTTTCTATACACTTCTTATTTGCAAATAACTTCTTCTTTGAGACTTTGCAAGCTCTCCAAGGGAAATTCCTTCCTTTAAGTTAAATTTGGGCAAATTACTGTCTTAGAATATCCGACAATAATCTTGATAGTATCGTGACTATTTCATCTGTCCCCCAATTCTGAAATATGCTATTTGCATTCATTTTGCACTGCTATTCTTGCATTCTTTTTGCTGTATTGCAACACCACATAAACATGTTTCGAAGTGTGACAAAACATGATAAACGTGTCCAGTGAGTACATAGGTAGAAGGTTTTGTGTATAATGACTACATATATTATGCATATTTAAGAGCACACTTTTATCTGTGTAATGAGATCTTCCTATAAGATGAGTTTTTGTCATTTCTTTTGCCCAGAGATCTTTTCCAGTATTTTATGGCTCTCATGCTTGTTTCACTGTTGAGGGAAAAAAATGATATATTCTTGAGTAATTAATTAAGGTAGGAGTATCTAGGCTGGTTTTTGTTCACTTGAAACAAGTCTCACAGTCCTCATTAAGCCTGTATTAACATCTATCAAGTGGAATCTGTCTTTTCCCTGCACCCTGAGGGCTTAGCCGTGGGCCTGCTGGGCTGTGACCCCCGGACCCAGGACCCGGGCTACCGTCTCTCCTCCTGCAGGTGCTCCCTCCGCACGCATGTCCAGCTGTCCACGCCGTTCAGCTTCAACGTCTCTGACACTCAAGTCTTCCCTCAGAATTTATTGGCCTCTTTATCTTTTTCAGAGAATCCCAGCAGTTTTAATGGTGGATCATTTTTCATGAAAGCAGAGAGTTTTTTTTTTTTTTTTTGAATGAGCTTCCATTTTATTAGTCTGTCTGGAAGGGTTTTTAAGGGTACTCGTTTACACTGCTGGAAAATTTACCATAAATTTTCATGAAAGAAGACTTGGGGTTGCAGAACAGAAGTGGCCTATGTAAAGTTAGCCATAAGCCCAGTTTCCACAGTTCTGCTACGGCTGACGTGAAGCTCTCCATGAGCCTCCACAGGTCCTGCTTTGCTGTCGTCCTCTATTTTGGTTTTATTTTGGAAGGAAAGTGCTTTCAAGGTGACCTTTCTACCTATAACATTGCCTGCAAGGAAATCAGAGACCCAGGTATGGCCCACAATAAGCAAATCTGTGAGAGTAGATTCAGTTTGGGCCAATTCCCATGAAAACACAGCCAGGGGGAGAATGGGCCCTTAGTACTTAGAAGGGGACACCAAGGCCACAGGGAGGTGTGTCTGAGTTCCGGCTGTCGCTGTCTGTCCCCTGGATCCTGCAAAGAGAGTGAGAAAATCTTAGAGCAACCAAAGACCAAAAGGCTGTTGCTCCCTTTGGGGTGCTCACAGCTGGGGCTGACCAGCACCTGCACACGGGGTCCACCCATCCAACACCTTCCCCCAGGGGCTGAGCAGATCTGTCAAGTAGGAATGGGTGAGCAAGAGCATCACTGCTATGAAAGGACACCTTCCAGAAGACATGGTGAATTGGGGATGAGGAAGGCCTTGGGAGGCACGTGGCCAGCTGGAGGCAGAGGAGAGAAGCCACTGCGCCCTCACCCGGCCCCCCACTCAGGAGGGATCACGGCCTCCCCACCTTGGCTAGGTTGGCTGCCAGAAGATGCGGTGTGGCATGGGAACGACTACCCCCACTCTGCAGGATGGCTGGTCACAGGTGTTTCTGAGGAGTTAATGGTTCAGCCCACAGAGGAGAAATGGGACCTTCTCAGCACTGCATGGATGGGTCCCACTGGCCCCACGTCCTCCTCCAGGACTGCGATGCAGAAGAGTGGCAGGCCTGTGGGCCGACATCAGAGACATCCTGGAACTGCTCGTCTAGGAGACCGGCTGCTGACATTCAGCATCCCCTGAGACACATTTCTGGGGACTCCCATTGGTTTCCCTAAAGTATACTGTTTCACTGTCTCTGGTGTGAGCACCTTGGCGATGAGCTGCACACCTTCCTCTCAGGGGCCAGAGCTTGTGGCTTAGATCGCCCACTCGGACCAGGGACAGGTGCTGTCTCCCCTTCCAACGTCTGTATGGGGCACCTGGGTCTTCCCTGCCAGGGGTAGCATCTCTCTGTTCTGCAAACCAGAATTGGGAGGCAGAGGAGGGCCACGTCCTGCTCTTAAACTCCAGCTCGCCATGCGAATCCAAAGCCCCGAATTCCTGCAGACACACACACAGGATACACTTGATCCGAATGTAAGAAGTAAGTTATGTTTGTTGTAGTTACTCTGATGAATCAAAAAATATTTGTAGATATTTTAAAAAGAGAAAGCACATTTATATATTAAATTTGTGCTTTGGTCACTCAAAACTATACTCTGTCTCAATGTCTGCTACATTGTGATCCCAACGTACAAGAGTGAGAGGCAATGCTAGACCACCGTGCAACATTTCAACACAGAGGGGACGGCTCGGGCCAGCGAGAAAGGTCAGGGCACGAAATACTGTGATGCAGGCTGCTTCCCGGGGCCGAGGAGGTACTGGGGGGAGGGCTCACCCCTTCACCTGGCCAGGTGCAGCCTCGACTGTGTCTGTGACTTCAGAAACCCCCCAAAGAGCTGCTGACCCAACGCAGAACCTGTTGGAGATTTTGCCAAACCACCCAAACAATCCCCCAGTGCCCGTTTTTAGATGGAAACATCTGTGATTGTCCATTTTACCTCGAATAACTTATGAAGTGATCATCTGTCCACCAACAATGTTAATGCAACTCCTGGAAGGATGTTTAAAAATGGAGACCTCCAGTCCTGGGCATGTTTGCATCTTCATTTGGGGGGATTTCTGGTAGGTTCTCTGGTGAGGCGGTTCAGCCTAGAACCAGCGCATGAAGCCGATAACCGGGTATACGGAGGATTCCTGCCCGGAACCGTGGTCACCAGGCTGCCTGAGCCGGGTTCACGGTCACATGTTTCTGGCGCTCAGTGACTCCACGGCCAAGGACTGTTTTGTTTTTCAAAGACTCCGAGGCTTCACTTCCCACTAAAATTTATATGGTTTGCTAATTGCCTGCACCTTGGGAAGGGCCGGCTGCAATTTCCTCTCTGCACCGGGAAGGCTCGGGGCTGGGCCCTCCCGTCCACCCTCCGCCGGGGAGCTGAAGGCCCTGTTGAGCCCCAGGCGCAGGGCTGGCCTCTGGGAGGCACGAAATACTGGCACAATGCTCCCTTTTCTACTCAAAACAAGTTTTGCTGGCTTTGGCATTTTGATTTAATGAAAGACTAATAAGTCCAGAAATTCAAATTTCAGCACTGTTCTGTTCTTTTTAACCACCAGAAGAAACAATAATCACTAGTTCTCCTTTAAAAATGTAGAATTCAGCTAAATTAAGTTCACAGACTTTTTCTTGGACTTATTTTAATTTGGCTTTAATGTTCTAAGTCTAAATCTTGAAACGTTTCTATCTCTGGTTTCAGTTAAACCAATAAAATATTACTGTATTAATAATTGCTGCCCACTTTATTAAGGGCTATAGACACCAAATCCTTTAAATGCAAGAAGAGTAAGCCCTTGGGCTCTAAATACTTTTGGCAAATAAGTCCTTAAGATATAATTGAGTATAACAGAAGGTCTGACTTAAGACGTGAATTAAAATTAAGGGCACTACTTCTATTTGCAAGTCGTTCGAGGGCGAACTTGGAAGATAACTCTTGTGATGACATTTCAATAGGGACTCACCCAAATTCAAAGGCTTGTGTTTGAGTAGTTTCCAAATTCTTGATACAGGTGACCAGGACCTTCACTATTGCCAAGCTGCTTCGTAGAAACCTCCACTGTCCGCGGTGGCAAGCGCTCCATTAAAACGATTCATGAGCTGCCTTGAGAGAAAGAATAAGTTTTGGGGAAAATGTTCCAATGATCGGTGTGTGAGGGAAACCTTGGGTGTGTGGTTGCCTCCTCAACCAATAGTGTGCAGACTGAGATCATTTCTGCAAATGGACTTGACAAAGTGGGGGAAGAGGGTCGGAGACTGGGTCACCTCCCAGTCTCTCCCGTGACCTAGCGTGACCCTGTGAGCCCCACTCATTGAATGGTGAGGGCTCAAGGCTAACTGCCAGATGATGCCAAGGTTAGCCCAGTTCTCCAAGAAGTTACCAAGCAGGAAAACTAGATTCGTGCAGAAACTGCTATAATACAAAGGAGACTATGGTCCTTGACCAAAGTACTATGTGAATAAAGTACTGCGGATGTGAATTCCCTACTTAGGGAGGAGGCATTTAATAAATTTTAATAAATGCAAATACTAGTGGTGTACTGATTAATGTACATGACGTTTGAACATCACACTTCTGAGTCCATCATTACACCCACATAGGTGATCAAAAGCATTTAGTGTTTTTTTTTTTAAATTTTTTATGATAGTCACAGAGAGAGAGAGAGAGAGAGAGAGAGAGAGAGGCAGAGACATAGGCAGAGGGAGAAGCAGGCTCCATGCACCAGGAGCCTGACGTGGGATTCGATCCCGGGTCTCCAGGATCGCGTCCTGGGCCAAAGGCAGGCGCCAAACCGCTGCGCCACCCAGGGATCCCAGCATTTAGTTTTTAAAGCTCATTTTCTCTTTTACAATTTTCCCCTCTAAATGTTTATTTTACAAAACTATAGAGTTAGAAAGAAAATCTTAAGGTACTCTGGTCCATTCCCTCAAACAACAGTGGAAGTGGCAACCCGTAGTTGGAGGCGCAGAGTGAGCCTGTGTGTCACACAGACACACGCATGCACAGACACAGACACGCGCACGAGGTTGATGCACACCTGGGGATTGGAGGCCACTCTGGAGTGGATCCAGTGCTCACATGGCACCTGCCTCAACTCCTCTTCTCACCGATGCATATCATTCTCATCCTTTCCCCCTGCCGTCTTGTTCAGTGTAGCCAGGAAGGAATATCCATGCTTCTCATCAGCCCTGAGCAAAAGGAAGCTCTTTCTCTGAGCGCCCCTCTAACAAACCCAGTGATGGCCACAGACAGACCTGCAGGCCCTTGTGTCACCGCCAGAGTGCTGGGGCATGGGTCCGTCCGAGGCTGGGCCAGGTTGCCCTTCCTCCACGAGAGGTAAGGGGACACAGCATCGTGACGTGTAGACTCATTCGGCCCCAGGGGAGACAGAAGGGCAAGATCCCCAAGGAAGGCATGTGAAGCAAGCAGAATATCCGCCGTCCAGTGCGGTGGCACTTTGGTGGAGGCCGGGCTGGGATGCGGGCTCTCTGTCGGAACCCATTGCTCCTTTGACCAGCACACCTCACCTTTCAGAGATGCGAGTGTAAGGCCAGAGAGGTAAGAGCAAAGGGACTGATAAGAGCAAAAGGGATTGGAACTCCGGAGCAAAGAAGACCTTGCGATCACAGACATGCCCACACGGTGACACTGCTCCTTGTGCTCTATGGCACCGGCTCCTGCCAAATGCCAGCTTCTTAAGGAAACAGCATCCCACCATGTGAGCACCGGGTGACGGCCGAACATTGAGGCTTGCTCCGCCTGCATCTGCCCCGCCTCTGAGACCTGGTTTCAATCACCCCAACTCTGAATCCTCCCCTTCTGCATGGCCATCTCTTACCCCAGGCAGAGGTAGAAAATGTGGCAACTGAACTCCAACCTCCCCTTTAAATTATAGAGTTTAAGAACCAGACGCTTATAAAATTTGAGCAGAAAATGCATTTCGTCTTTTTTCCTGGCACGAGGACAGGCAGCGCTGGTCCCGGGCTATACAGATTCGTACGTGTAGACGGGGTCTCCGGGGTGAGGTCAGGACCTAATGGAACATATGGAAACATTTAAGAATATACTGTATATGTTCCTTAGACATCTGTGTCCGTTTGTCTTTCATGTGGCTCTTCCATTCCCCCCAAAATTCTCTCTCCTCTGTCCTCACTTGCTGCTCTAAAGATGGAAGCCTGTAGAGTAGCAAGCATCTCAAGAAACCCCTGGCATCCAGTTCTCCCTCTCTCTCTCTCTCTCTCTTTCTCTCTCTCTCTCTCAAACTAAAGAGTTTGTAAGGCAAGAGCATCCCAAAGAGCTGCGTATGGCAGTGCCGGCCTGGCCTGCTCATGGGATGCCACCGCAGAGACTCAGGCCAAAGTTCCTTACCCAGAGACACTCCATACTTTTTTGGAGCGTACAGTAGCATGGTCCACTTCTGGAAATTTTAAATGCCCTGAAGCTCTTCCAAAAACTTGCAAAGACATCGCCTGAGCCCCAGTGTGCACCTTAAGTGTGCCACAGCGGTGCGGGCGTGCATGCTCTGGATGCTGAGGCTGCGGACCTGCGCAGAGAGCCGGAGGAGGGCAGAAGCGGGGAGCGTGTCACCCTGTGACACAAGGATGGAGCAAAGGGGCAGCAGCACTGCGTCCTCGTCATGTCCTGTTCCCACGTGGTCGGGATTAACAGGCCAATTAGAATTCGGTCAAGAGTAGATCACGGTTCGGAAGGATGGATTGTTTCTAGACCCGCTTCCAGAGTTGGCTCTGTTCTTTCCGTCGTGCCAACAAAAGACAGGGCTAACCCCACTGGCTTGAGTCCCTCCCAACCAGAACCTCAAGTAGACGCAACAGGGGAGCAAGGGGCACTTGTGAAGAGCACGCAGCTCACACTGGTGAAGAAGACTTTCCGGCTCATTACAAGCCCTTGGCCCCAGATGATCCCAGCTTTGTGACCCTGGGAAGAATCATCCAACGCACAACTGAACTGTGTGACCTCAAAGGGCCGGGTGTTTGACTCAATGGGTCTTTTTTTTTTTTTTAAGATTTTATTTATTTATTCATGAGAGACAGAGAGAGAGAGACAGAGGCAGAGACACAGGCAGAGGGAGAAGCAGGCTCCATGCAGGGAGCCCGACGTGGGACTCGATCCCGGGACTCCAGGGTCACGCCCTGGGCCGAAGGCGGCACTAAACCGCTGAGCCACCCGGGCTGCCCTGACTCAATGGTCTTAATGCTGTCATGCCTGGCTCGGGGCGTGGTGCCCTACGAAGAGACGGATGACTGAACGGCCAGATGAGGAATATCCTGGAGATCTGGTTGAGTGTGAGCCCTCTGGACTTCAGCGTCCCCAGGCTGCATCTTGTCTGGCCCTCCCCTCCAGCCGCACGGTGCAGACAAGGGCCGCCTGGGGATCCTGTGTCCTCCGTGGGCTGGCTGCTTGCTGGAATGACCCCGCCAACTCCAGTCTGCAGCTTCCTATTGAGGGTATGATCTCCGGAAGGGGATGGAGTGGAGGACAACAATGTTCAGGGAACCAGATGACCAACAGCCACCTCCCCCCTGCCCCAGAGCTAAGGGGGCAGCGCCAGGCTGAGTCTCTGGGAGCCCAGCCTCAGAAGTCTCTCTACCCTCCAAGCAGCACATCAGACATTGTCCTATGTGGTTTGGGAAAGATGAGCTCATGATAGAAGGCACTTTACGGTGTCTGTCACGGGGCGAGAGCTTAATAAATGTCAGGTGTTATTTCACACCATAAATCAGATCACAGTTACAGGTGTGTGCTGACCACTCTATCTCTAGACAGGCCCTAAAGAAAATCCAGCGAGAGACCACTCACGTGGAGCATATTGTAAATATCTAAGTTATTAGGATGATATCTGTGTTAAACTGAAACCACCAGTATGCAGAGTATGTCTGTGTCACTTGTGAATAAACAATTCTAAGTGTCTCCCCGACATTATTAGAAGTCCAGCCACCCCCAGACACACACACGCATCTACACCAAGAGATGGATGAATCACGACTGAATTAATATGCCCTGGAAATGAGTCTCGATGGAGCGTGCTGCGGTCAGATGGAGCCCGGCGCAAATGATTGGCACCAAGCACGTCCTCACCGGGGTGGGCTGCTATTCTGCTCTCCCTTCCCCCGGGAGGTTAGTCCTGGGACAGCTGCCTGTGGGGGAATGACTAGGTGCCGAGGCGGGTGCTCAGAGAGCGGGCGCCTGAGAGCGCTGGGAGCCCCCCAGCTCCCCAGCATGTCCCGGGCCAGAGCCTACAGTGACCGGGGAAGGAAGCTATGGGGGCCGTGGTCATCACCGTCCTCGATGTCCAGACTGTCCTCAGCAGGGGGTCCTGCGGGCGGAGGGCACAAAGCAGGGGAGAGCGGACCAGCAGCTGCCCGTGCCCTTTCTCCAAGTGCCATTGGGGCAGCTTCCCTGGGTGCTGCACTCAGGAATGAGAACCCAGGGGAGCCCCAAGGCTGAGGAGGACATGTGACACGGAAGAGCAGGGAAGGAACAGGAGAGAAGCCCCGCCCCTCCTGGCTGGCCCTGCACCTGCAGGGGTGGGGGTGTGCAGCGAGGGACCTGGAGGCGCCTGGTGCCCGCACTCTCCTGTGCCCTGTCCCCGGGGAGGTGCCCGTCTGTGCAGGGACGGAGGCATCCTTGGGACGAAGGCGTCCACACTCTCGGAACCTGCCCCCCCCACCCCCGTACCGAGTCCACCTCAAGGTCTGCCTCCACTGCGTCACCTCCCCCTGCTCCAGCCCTCCCTCCCAAACCTTCTCCCTGGTCTCCCCACCCTGTGACCCCCGGCTCCCTGCTCCTCCAAAGCCAGCGGCTGGGGAGACGTGGGCGTGCAGGCTCTGCTCTGGGGACAAGGGGCTAGCCCCTGGGCCGCAGGCGCACTCCAGATGAGGAGGGCCCGGGAATAAGTCCCTGGACTCTGTGCCGGCAAGGGAGGGGGAGGGATGAGGGAGGGGGACCTCCGCACAGGTCAGGGGTGCTGCTGTGCTCACAGCTACACCCGAGAAACTGTGTAAACACACACACAGGCACGTGCACACACAAGCATGCACAGGCCCACACACGCACATGCAGGCACAAGCACACGCACACACAGGCACACACACAGAGGCACATGCACACACAGGCACACTGGTATAGATGCACGCACAGGCACATGCACAGGCGCATACACAGGCACATGCACAGGAGCACACAAGCACATGCAGGCACAGGCACATGCACACAGGCACACAGGCACACATGCACAGATGCATGCACAGGCACACACACAGGCTCACACACAAGCATAGGCACATGCACACATAGGCACATACACAGAGGCACACACGCACACAGGTACACACGTATAGACGCTTGCACAGGCACACACACAGGCACACACACGGGCACACGCACAGGCGCACACAGGCACATGCAGGCACACGCACACGCACACAGGCACGCACGTACACACGCATGCACAGGCACACGCACAGGTGCACACACAGGTACAGGCACACGCACATACAGAAACACACAGAGGCGCACACACACACATAGGCACCCACAGGCATGCACACAGGCGCACACACAGGCACATGCACACACAGGCACACACGCAGAGGCACACATGCACACAGGCACACACGCACAGACGCATGCACAGGCACACACACAGGCGCACACATGGGCAGGCACACGGAGGCACAGGCACATGCCTGCCTACGGTTTGCATCTTCTAGACCCCTCTGCAAACCAGGCAAACGCTGTCTGGACACGGGGTGCAGGCCTGGCCGCTGCTACAACAGTGACAGGGAGCTGGCGTGCCCCAGGCGGTGGAGGCCCAGGAGCAGGGCTGAGGGTGGGCGCCCTGGCAGCGCACTCCCACCCCGTGCTTGCGGCCGCCGCTGCGAACACCTGGAGGACGCCCTCCCTGCACTGTGCACCCCTTAATCTCATTCCGCGTCTGCCGTGGAAGGTCAGACCTGCTGACTGCAAGATTACAAGGGTCAGGTCACTTTTATTTGCATTCTAAAAACTCTGATCTCGGGGTCCCTGAGTGTCTCAGTGGGTTAAGCCTCAGACTCTTAGTTTCCACTCAGGTCATGATCTCGGGGTGGTGGGATCAAGCCCCATGTGAGGCTCCTCACTCAGCTGGGAGTTTGCTTGAGATTCTCTCTCTCCCTCTGCCCCGCCTCCACCCTCTAAAATAAATAAATAATCTTAAAAAATAGAAAATAAAAAAATTTCAAAAAATAAAGACTCCACAATCTCACATGTCTTTTGAAATGCCTTCTCAGCAGTAAAAGGACACTATTTCCTGGACCCCAGCCATTTGGAAGACTTGTGAGGTGTCAGTGGGGGCGCAGATGGGGCATCGGGGGGTCACGGTCCCCCAGAGCCGACGCAGGTGCGGGCAGCTCTGGAGGCTCTGTTTACAAACCATTAATGTAGGGACCAGGGCTCTTTTCATGGCTCACACTTTGAACCGCACGAGTGACACGTTTGTAAATGAGGACAGAGCAGCAGAGGGAAGCCCACAGCAGCCTCATTATGGGGGCCATACAAACCGGGTCACGGCATCCCGTGGGGACTGGAGGGATGCGGGGTCCGAAGGACAGAGGGACGGAGGGACAGGGGGACAGGATGGAAAAGAAGGACAGGCCAGGAAGGAAGGATGGTGGGGAGGGACAGAGGGACGGAGGGCCAGGATGGAAGGGAAGTTCAGGCCAGGAGTGAAGGATGGCAGGGAGGGACAGAGGGACAGGGTGGCCAGGAGGCGGCGGCGTGGGCCCTGGGACACTGGGAAGCGAGGGCCGCGTTGCCAGGCACAGGCGTCTGGCCTTGGAAATGCCCCCTCACTGCACCAGCGCTTTCTTCCTGGGCCATGAAAGGCCCTTTCAGAGCCGCGCTCGGAGCCCCCCAAGAAGTGGAAGTCACTGCGTTCTCTGAATGAAATAAATGTCCCTTTTTCATTCCTATAAGGTTTGTGTAAATTCTCCCCAGCCAGGCACCATTAGGATTCCGTGGGCCGGGCGCATACATTAGGTGACACTGTGTCCTTTCTGTACTCTAATCGTCAGTCCTCTCCTGCCGGGGACAGAGAGTTTAAAAGCTTAAACAAAGTGGGGGCTGCGGCTGGGGAAACAAGCTGCACCGGCCACTGAAGCCACCTTTGTGCTCGGGCCTCATTTGCATAAGCAGCATGTTGTCACTGGGAGGGCAGATGGCTCCTGCGCTCCCACCGGCAGGAGAGAGAGAAACAGAGCTGGTTATTCACGATGTGCTTTCCCGGCACCAAAGCCTTCCTTGGGCTCCCAAACTTCCCCACGAAGCCCAAATGCAGCCCTGGGAGAGGCGGGCTCTTCTTGTCACCCCTACAGTGGTTGCGTGGGAGAGGACAGCCCAGACTGGGGCCGGCTCCGGGCTTCTGCGGGGACCCTGCAGGGTCCCATCAGGGAAGTGGCCAGGGACCCAGGGACCCAGGCTCCAGGCTGCGCTCCCGCTCCCGCGGGCCGCCAGCACCACACCGTGGGTTGAACGGGTGGTCAGAGAAATTTAGGGCCTCACATAAATTGGCCAACTTGAAAGCCTCATTTCAAGTCGTATTATGTTCTCTCTTTGAGGCAGCAGATATGTTTCTACCTGATGTGGGGAAGGTTTGCATCTTTGCCTTTGAGTCATCCAGAGATCTCAAGTACAACTGGACCTCCCTCGATGTGGCCAGAAAAGACAGAGAAAGAGAGGCCCTGCCTCTGAGCGTGGGCCGCATTCTGAATTCACAGGAAGCCGGCCACCCGCAAGGCCTCTACAGCCAGGGTCTGGGCCCCCCCCGTCCTATCCCAGGCCTGCTTCTTTGACGGCCCTGCGCCTCTGAAGCCTGAAAGAGAGAAGCTCATGAATCGCCTAATATTTTATGTTTTGGGGTGTATTCAGGTAGCTTAATATAAGGGATTCTGGGAAGCAAGAATATCAAGTAAAACATTGTGGCATGAATGTATGTGCGAAAAAGTTTTCCTGGCAAATTCTTGGAGCCTCATTTACATTCCTTTTAACATAGAGAAAGGATTTCTTTGAACTCCAATTTTTAAAGACTTTACTTTTGGGGTTTGGACAAGAAGGAGGGGTTCACTTTAGAAAATTCATTGATCATTCAGTAACATTCTCAGAACGGTCCTCATCAAGAAAGAATGAAAAATTCAAGGGAAAGAAAACACAATTACAGGGCTCTTATCCCGCTTTATAATTATGTAGGCAATGGATTATGTTTATGCTTGGGAAGACATCCTTTTTCCCTAACGAGTTCAAATTTATTTCACAAGTAAGGAGTGGAAGAGTAACCCTAATGAAAAATCTTTATACATCAGGTATAGGTAATCAGGAAAAATACGCCCAAAGCTAGCATTTTGTGTCCCCCTAAGGTGGTTACACATACGGTTTGTACGTTTAGCTCAAGCCACCGTTAAGTCAAATGTTATACATGTGGAATTCCTTTTTCCAATGTGTCCATTCTGGTTCAAACGCCGCTCTCTTCATCTCTATTTAGTGTCATCATATGTGCATGTGGTATTGATGAGATCCTGAGTTACTTTTTCAGCCTCTCATTAAATGTAGTACCAAGAGAAGCTCCAGGACATAAGAAAAAAAGATGCTCCTTTGGCATGCATTTGAGGAGAGGGCGTAAATCCCTCGTAATGTATTACTTGAATCAAACACTTGACATAATTTAACACGGGCCACGTTCTCCCAGCATGTAAGTTAATACCTGGGTGTAAGGTCATGTCTGTGCAGACTCTGTAAAACAGACCACGGAACAGCAAACACAGTCCATACTGTTCCCTGCTGTCACCCTTGGCAATTAATACAGATGGCTGAGCCACGTCAGTCAGCCTCCGGCCTCATCAATCAGGCGGCAGAGGGAGCCCATCCAGGCGTCTGCGCGGGCTCGCTGTCCTCCCAAGGGTGCAGGAGAGCCTCGGGGCAAGGACAGAGGGGAACAGTTCTCTTGGGTTTTGCTTGTCCTGGGTCAGATAATAAAGTCCAGGGGCCTGGATAAACTTGCAGTTCCTCAAAGGCTTTGCTACTGGGTGGGTGGGTGAGGTTTAGCCTCAGTGAACTACTCATGGATACAAATTTCATAAATGCAGTCTCCGTGACTTCCTCTAGGATGAGATATGGATTGAGGATTTTAATTTAGTGACTGTGGCAGACATGGTCGCTTCTTTCAACAAATAATTCCAGGGATCCCTGGGTGGCGCAGCAGTTTAGCGCCTGCCTTTAGCCCAGGGCGCGATCCTGGAGACCTGGGATCGAATCCCACGTCGGGCTCCCTGCATGGAGCCTGCTTCTCCCTCTGCCTATGTCTCTGCCCCCGCCCCCTCTCTCTCTTTGTGTGACTATCATAAATAAATAAAAATATTTAAAAAAAAAACAAATAATTCCAAATACATCGAATGTAGACTAACTTGCATGAGTACAAAATATAATGAGAGGGTGGAGAAGCAAATTAATGGGCTAATATTTAAAAGAGGATAAATTCAAGAAGATGGAGGCCACATGGAAATGTTACTGGAAACAGGAAGGGATGGATGAGTGGTGTCCCAGCCCCCGTTGCTCCTGGCTGGCCACCCCATACCAGGGCAGGACTCTGGATAGGGCAGGCTCCCCTCTGCTCCATCCTGCCCCAGGACCTGAGCTGGGAAGATCCAGCCTCAGGGTGACTTGAAGGCTGGGGGCCTGAGTCTGATTCTATGTGACTTCCTCCCAATATGGCAACCTCAGGGCAATCAGACTTCTCATTTGGCAACCAGAGCTACATCATTAAGTTCTTTTTCAAACAGGGCTAAATTCTTACCCCCCCCCCCTTTTTTTGACCAAGGCTTAGAGATCACACTGTATCATTTTCTTAGAAGTAAAGCATGGGTTCAGATTCAGAAGCACAGAACTAGACCCCACTTAGTCATAAATGGTGGCAAACTTACTTTTTTTTGTATGTTTATTTTTTATGGAGTTCAATTTGCCAACATGTAGTATAACACCCATCATCCCGTCAAGTGCTCCCCTCAGTGACCCACCCACCTCCTCTTCCACCACCCCTTGTTCGTTTCCCAGAGTTAGGAGTCTTTCATGGTTTGTCACCCTCTCTGATTTTTCCCACTCATTTTCTCTCCTTTCTCCTTATAGGGGTATAATCCCTTTCACTACTTTTTATATTCCCTGTATGAGTGAAACCATATAATGATTGTCCTTCTCCAATTGACTTACTTCACTCAGCATAATACCTTCCATTTCTATCCACGTCAAAGCAAATGGTAGGTAGTCATCATTTCTAATGACTAATATTGCATTGTGTGTATATATATATATATAGTGGCAAACTTCTGGAAGAGCATATGGAATGAGAGACATGGTCATGGTCACCTTTGAAAAATACCACCTGTCGCACATACTAACAGGCGGACCTCAGCAGGGAATGTTGGAACCCAACGGCTTAGAATGAGAAAAGAAAGCTATTAAGATGCTGGTTGTTTCTTGCTTTAAAGCCTGGTGGGCACAGGCCATGGAAGCACCAGACCCTGCTAAAGACAGAGCGCAGTGGGGATCCCTGGGTGGCGCAGCGGTTTGGCGCCTGCCTTTGGCCCAGGGCATGATCCTGGAGACCTGGGATCGAATCCCACATCGGGCTCCCGGTGCATGGAGCCTGCTTCTCCCTCTGCCTGTGTCTCTGAGCCTCTCTCTCTCTGTGACTATCATAAATAAATAAAAATTAAAAAAAAAAGACAGAGCGCAGAAGATCTTCGAAGGTTGAACCACCTTTATAAGAAGCATCTGTGCCCTGAGACTCCTGCCTATGCATATAGTCAGGGACCAGCTTCTCCACACAGACAGCATAGAGGAGGGAGCTCCCTGGGATCATTGACTGAGAGAGCACTGGTCATGGTTCTGCAGGCAACGGCAGGTCAGATCTATACCAAACAGCTGATTAAGTGGGAGTTTGCATCCTAAACAATGGGGATCCATGGAGTCCTCTCCATCAGCTCCCTAAGATCAGTTTTTCTTTCCCAGAAGACACTGACAACTTCTAAGGAAATCAGCTGGGATAGGAGAAAAGACACATAGATGTTGACATCTGGATATTCCTGGTGATGCAGACCTATCCACCCTCCATCACCTCAAAACGGAACTACCAAGCAAAAGACTCCCTCCATCCATAGCCCGGGGAGACTTTTTTATTTGTCTCTCTTAAATATGAACAGAGAACCAAGAAGCACTGCACATTTGAAGAAAGCCTGAGGCCAGAACAGAGATGAAAGAAGCAGGAGGTGAGTGATACCAGGTCAGGGAAGAGAAGTGAGTGAGCTCCAGGGAGATTCTCATCCATAGACCAAGAACCAGATGCTGGGAAAATAAACATTTAAGAAACAAGAAAATACTCTAGGAAATTAATATATGTAATGTATAAATATGTGTATATGTGAATTATATATAATCTACAAATATGTGTATGTTTATCTATAATATATGAATTATACATATGTATGTGGACATTTTTTTGAAAGGATGGGAAAACAAAATTGACAAACTCATGAGTTAGAATAAAAGACAAAGAGATGGAACATAGGAGAAAAAAGGATAAGAAAGCTAGAGGTTAAGTCCATGAGTTTCACTATCCAGCTAATTAAAGACAAAACAGAGAAACGGAGAGCAGGAAATAAGAACGTTACAGAAATTGCACAACTATTTAATATCCCACATGAGGATTCCGCTAGACCACTCTGGATAAAGAAAGACTGAAAAATAAATAAAAAATAAAAACAACTTTAAACGCACACACTTTGCTATGAGATTTCAGAACTCTGAGAACAAAGAGAAGATTCTAGAGCATTCCAAGTGTGGAATCATAATCAAGGATGTTACATGAATGAGCATGAGGAAGGGTGTGAGTGAAATCCTTGCTTATCTAGAATTATAGCTCCAGTGGCCCCTGAGTGTGAAGGGAAATTAAAGACACTTTCAGATATTTGAGATCTCAACCCATTTATTGAGACACACTCCTACAAAAGGTCCACAGTATTTGTTCTACCAGAACAAGTATGTGAATCAAGAAAGTGGAAGGCCAAACTTCAGGAAATGGGATCCAAAGCAATGTGGGAGGGAAGCAGAAAAGTCCCAGGATGGAGCATAGAATGGGTCCAGACAGCAAGCATTCTAGATGAAACAAGAAGATGGAAGGTTCTGGGGTCACAAAGGAGAAAACATTGGATTTTTTGTTGCTGTTGTTGTTTGTTTGTTTGTTTTTTTAATCTTATGAGAGGAGTTTGACAAATCTGAACAAACTGGCATGTATACCAAGATGTGCATACATATGTGCACATTTCCCCTCACTTAAGACTATTCTTTCATTTCCTCATTGAATCCAGTGTGAAGGAGAACCCACCCAGAGGAATGGCGCACTATTAGCTTCCTGAGATCAGCTCTGATAGTTCCTCAGGGAAGTTCAGTTCTACCATTCATCAATCTGGCTCCATAAATCGTTCAACATATTCTACCGTCCACACATATCCCCCCCTTTGGGGTAGGTTTTCCTGGAATTTTGCTTTCAGAGAGTCTGAGTGACCTTTAGAGAGCTAGCACGTATCCCGAGTCTACATACTGGCTTCCCTCTCTTACAGATAAATATACTGAACCCAAATAATTCAAGGATGGTGTGCCCACAGTCACACATTTCCTAAGCAGAAAGACTAGAATTTGAATAGAACCTGCCAGACAAAAGCCTGGGGCTCGCATAGATATGAGAGAGAGAGAGGGAGAGAGAGAGAGAGAGACTCACACAGTGAAAAAGAGAGAGAGAGATCCTGCTGTAGAAACTGGTTTTCTCATTATAACTCTATTCAAGATTTCTTTCCTTTGCATTTCATTTAAATTTAACTTCCACTGAGTTTAGGAAAAAAACGATAACCTGATGATTATCAAAACCATTAATTGAGGAGCCATCATTGATAGAAGCAAATCTAACCCATGGGGTGAAAGTAAAAGTACTTCATGAATTCTCTCTTCCCGCTCTTGTGATCCTAAGGCATTTTTTAGTTACTGTCAGTCCAGGTTTTTCAAAAGACCCTGAATTTTGGTAGTTTTAGTGATGGCAGTTGTTTGTTTTTAGGAATTTTGACTTCTCTTACTAGATTCGGATGCAATTTCAAAACATTTCAATTTAGTTTAAAAATACTATATGTTGTGGATTCTGACATTTCCCTGGGCCCCATGGGATCAGTCGGGTCTGCCGGGCACAGTGCATCCCCACACACACTCCACACCCCCTCCCCACCCCCTCACCCACAGTCCCACCATGTACCTCTGGGAACCATTCTTCCCAGCTGGAAGCTCTGTGGGGCAGGAGAGACTCCAGGTGGGGGCACACCTTTGACCCTGGGCTTCCCTCCCCAGGAGACCCCATCAGACCACTCCCTGTGGTGCTACATCACCCTGTCTGTGGACAAAAGGAAGCCCTTCCTGTCATTCCTGTCTGGTTCTGCACAACTCAGCCTGTCCTTAAGAGTTTCCTCATTCAGGGATCCCTGGGTGGCGCAGCGGTTTAGCGCCTGCCTTTGGCCCAGGGCGCGATCCTGGAGACCCGGGATCGAATCCCACATCGGGCTCCCGGTGCATGGAGCCTGCTTCTCCCTCTGCCTATGTCTCTGCCTCTCTCTCTCTCTCTGTGTGACTATCATAAATAAATAAAAATTAAAAAAAAAAAAAAGAGTTTCCTCATTCTTCTCTACAAAAGATGTCCCAGCCTCACGTTGTGAATTAGTTTTCCCACACCTGCCATCAGCTGTGTTGCAAGGATCCTTGAAGACTGTCCCAGGGACAGGCTCACCAGATCGCAGGTCCTTGATGCGTTGGTGTCATGTGAACACTTTCTGATAAAGCCAGAAGACAGATATTTCTTAAAGTAAAAGAAAACAAATTATCAGAATATTTCCAATTCAAATATTCTGTCACAGGACTTAACATTTGATCTCATACTTCTAGTCCTTTTCTCTTTACTAAAAATTTAATTTCGATACCATTAATATTATTATCTATTTGTTTTATTCCACAGCACACACAACACACACACATGACTATATGGTTATATAACCAAGCAGTCATGCAGTGAGGCTCATTAATTTCCTTTGTACCTCATTATAAAATACTTGGAATATTACATTTTATGAGGTGGGTATTGTCTAATTCTTGGTAGGATGCATTTGATTCCCTTTAATTTAATAATATGTGTTAATGCCTCCTTTCAGGGTTGTAAATTTGAAAACTTCATAAATTAATTTCATTAAACTGTCCAAATTTATGTATTTGTTAAAGCCTGTGGTTCACAGTAACAATCATTTAAAGGGTCTTTCCAGACAAAATACTTGACCTTAGTATTTTCAGTGAAATAAAACGATAATTATGAAAAAGAATAGAAAAAAATAACGGCATATGAAATTTACAGTCCCAAGACACTGTAATTAATCATTGCCATTACACTTTGGATAAGTGAATTACCCTCCTTAGATTTAAGGAGAGAGGTTGGTATAAGGCTGGGATTTTTGGATGACTCAGTACGATTTCCATTGTTTGCTGTAAGTATGTCCAATTGCCCATTTATCATTTTCCAGTGGTCTGTGTGTGTGTGCGTGTGCATGTGTGTGTTCTGAACTCTTTCAATTAACCTGAGCCAACTGTGACCAGTCTTCAAACCATGCCTGTCATTAGACTGACCTGCCCAGGCTGGGGCCCCTCACCGGTCCTGAGCTACCAAACCATCTCCTGAAACATCTGAAGATGCTAAATACTCTCACAAGCCATGATGGGAACTCATTCCTTCAGGATAAAAGTTTTTGTTTTGATTCTTTCTTGAGTGAACAGAAACTCTTTCTCTCAAATATTTAGAGATTTCAACATCAGTGATTCTCTTCAAATAACTGGAAATCAGCTGTGTCTTCCACTTCAGCAATGCACACTCTCTGATTCTTGTTTGAATCTGGCCAGTATTTTCAATAAGCTTCATTCTGTGTGAATGCTGTAGTTCTCAGCATATCGAGCCAGCATTTAGGGCTGGGCAATTGTATCATGCATTTGGCCTGGAGCGTCTTAAATTAAAAATAAGGTGCAAAGCTTCAATAGAATGGCCTTCTTCTGATATGTTAGGCCTGCTGTAAAATTAGGGAGCTAGCACTTTCTCCCTTTCTCCCTCATTGCCCCAAACTGTATCAGTTGTTACTGAGTACCCTGTAACTGTATTTCCAACAAAAATTACACAGATATTTCTGTCCAGCTACATGTCCTGCAGGGCTGTTCTGTGGTCTTCCGATCAGTAAAAATGTAATAACATTTTCACATAGTCAATATTTAATTCTGTAAATGCAACTGGTGGTTGTAATCTAGGTTATTAACCACACAGTGATTTATGATAGAGGGCAGACAGTGGAGGGGGGGAGAGCAGTAGGAAGGTCCTCTGGTGACAATAAAAAGGTTATAAATTTCATAGCTCTGCCCAAGAAATGTATTTATATCCTATATTAAGAATAGCTTTTTATAAATTTTAATGATCCGTGTTATTAATGGGGCTGTCATCATCACTGCCTCTATGAGACTACAGTCCTTGTTTTTTTTTTTTTCTTTCTTTTACTTTTCCATCAGCTGAAGGTCTTGCAGAAAAGAGAGAGAGAAAGAGAGAGAGAGCTCTTATTAGCAATTTGCCAAAAAAATCTTTAGGAGTCATAAGCCTATCATTGTTTCCCTGGACTGCAAAGACTGTGAGCAGTAGTTTGCATAAAGTTTTATGACCAAGGAAAGGTTGGGCTAATTGGATGGAGTACAATCGGTGCTCTATCATGTTTACAAAGGCCAAGTCAATATGCAGAAATAAAACCAAGGCCATATCAAAAAGAGAAACTTATGTTGGAAATTGTCCTTCACATTGGCTCCCTGTTCTCCTGCTGAGAGCCTGTTGGGTTTCCAGCTAAGCTCATGAGTACACACCAGTCGGCTCAAGTGTAGCTTGACATGCTTGGACATGCTCCCTGCATCGTCCCCTCCATTACTTCCTGTCACAGGGATGTAGGATGGGAGGGCTCAGTCCTGTGGGGCAGGGGACAGTCTCCTGGGGTAAGGTGTGTTCAGCTGCTGGGGTCAGGCAGTGCTTCCTGTATTCAGATACCATTTGTCAAAACCAGATGTTTACAAAGCCATCCTAAACAGAAAAAGCAGTTTTGGAAATTGACCCAAAGACTTTTCCTGCAGACAACATTATACATTTGGAGAATGGGCCATTTTCAGATACATGTCTCAGTGGGAATTCACCCCACATTTTGCCACCAAAGATGATGCGGGCACAAGGACAAACTTTGGGAGAGAGGATTTCAGACAAACAAGTGAGCACACAAAATCTGTCTTATGAGGAATTTTTGTCGTTGTTCTTTTTTTTAAGATTTTATTTATTTATTCATGAGAGACAGAGAGAGAGGGGCGGGGCAGGGACACAGGCAGAGGGAAAAGTAGGCTCCCTGTGGGGAGCCTGATGCGGGACTCCATCCCGGATCCCAGGATCACGCCCTGAGCCAAAGGCAGACGATCAACCGCTGAGCCACTCAGGTGCCCCAGGTAACTAACTTATTTCATTATAACTTCATTCCAGTAAAACTTTCAGAGGACTAATTTTTTTAATGATTAATTTTCAAGTCGTTAATTAGTTTTTTCATACAGACAACACAAAAAGGTTTTGAAATCTTGATCTTGCAGTTACTTTAAATTCTGAATGGATGGAAAAATTATGTCTGTGTTTTTAACAAGAAAGATCAGATTCGAGATATTAGCAAAGACAGCATTTGTTTTCTTAAGGCTTTTTTTTTAAGAGAAATTTTAGGTTTAGATCATGCTTTTCTCTGCCTAACATCTTTGTCACGTAAAAGAAAAGCATCATAGCATCAACCATAGAAGTGATTTGTTAGAATTTGACCAATATTTTATAACGATATTTCTCTTTTCCTCACAGTTAATGTTAAATTTGAGATAAGGCCTGGGAGAATGGAGCTCATTGAAAACACAAGGGTTTCTTTTCTTCTCTTTTTTTCCCCTTATCTTTGCCCCTTTTTGTTCTTCTCATCCCCCAAGATGTGAGAAGCACAGCTGACTGCAGCTAGGCTTGCAAGGCAATGTGTCCCACGTTCCGTTCTGTTCAGGGCAGGTAAACACCGTGAGATCACACCTGCTTCCCTCTTCCTCACTCCCACCCCGCCCGCCTGCATTAGTTGCCTCCTAACAAAGGAGAATGATCTGTGTATTCATCAAACCTTTGCTCAGAGCCACTGCTCCCCAGGTGTGCTGCTGGCCACCGGAGCCCAGCCCCAACCATCCCATGGCTCTTCCTCTTGCCCAGGCAACAGGAAAGTCTGGCTACAGCATGCACATCCCAGCCCGCAGCTGTGGTGTCTGTCTGTCCTCTGAGCTCATGTTCTTTCTGTGGGATTCCCCCAAGAAACCCCACATTTGAAAAGCAAGGAGAATAATCAAGAATTCACTGGTGACTTTTTGAGGGTTGACAGAGAGAAGGGTCCGCTTCCACTCCCGGAGCAGTGATGCAAAGGCACACCTAGGTCTGACCTCTGCGAACCCACCGGCTGTGCCGAGGCTCTGGGGAGGTCCATTACGGTTGACTTCCCTCCAAGTGGGATTCAAGCAGACTTGTCCTAATTTTCCTTCCATAATTCTTTACCCCTACACCATTGCCACAACACTCCCATTCTGCAAAGCATCTTTCCTTTTCATTTAAATCTGAATTCTGCAAGTAGCCTGCATGTTGAACCTCCAGTCCAAATTCATTTTTCAAGCCATCCCAGCAAGCGTACACAGGAATGTCTGTAAGCATGCCCTTGTAAGGCCTGCGCTGGCACACCCCGAGAGAATGGGGTTTCCTCTGTGCTGCTCACCAGGACCTGTACACTGGGCAGCCTTCACAAGGGGCCTCGTGCCCAACTACCACCAGACTGGTAGTCCACTACCTTGCTCATTCTATGCCCAGGATGAACCAGCCGCACACAATCACAAAGACCCTTCGCGATATTGCTTTACTTCCTCGGCTGAGCCAGCATGCCTGTGGGCTTGTGTGCAACACTTAGTAACTTGAACTTGGAGCCAAAAAAATGAGTAGGGACATCAAGAGTGAGAACTAGTTTAAGAATGCTAAAGGTGTGGCTCACCCGGGACTCTGCATTAGGAGGAATGTGAGGAGGACATCCCCTGGTCAGTCCAATTTGTTGAGGAATAAGGGAAATCCTCTTCTCCCTGCCGGTGAAGGGTCAAAGCTATTTAATTAATTATGAGATTTGGGTTTCAGATTCTGTACTATTTCCCCCCAACACACACGCAGATGATGAGTTGGCTTAGTGATCTGAAAGATTTTAAGATTAAATAGTCGAATATACTTAAAATGAAAAGAATGCTACAATTACCTCTGACAAGCACCACACATTCTCTGTATTTAATTATTAAAGCAAATATGGCAAAATGATAACCATGTCTGCATATATAAACAGGCTTGAGTAAAATATAGCTTATCACTATTACTACATTTATTTTTATTAGCTATTGCATTTGTTACACCTGCCTCAGTTATTACCCTTGAGTGAATTAACAAGAACTCTTGATTATCTGCTCTCGGGCAAAGGCCAGATTTCTCAAACCCTCACCCAATTTTCTATCAGTATGTTTTTCCAACAATGATGCAATCAACATGCACGTCTCTTTATGTCCTATAATCTCAACTTGTTCTAGAACTGTTCCCTATTTCCTCCCCTGACACTGATTTCACAACAACACAAACCAACTGTGCAAAACCCTATCCTGTCCTGTGTGTTTACCTAAAGTGCAACTGAACTTGTGACTCTATCCCCCATATTCGCCACTATAAGCTGGAAGCTCTTTGCCAACTTGTGTGCTCCATATTGCATCACCCTGGGCAACATAATGGTGGGGGCAGTTCATTGTTGGTGGTGCCAATCTCGAAGATTGTAACAGACTGACCTCTCCACTAAAAATGCATTTTTTTCGTTAACCAGTCACAAGTAATGGTTTTGGTATCCATTGGCCAGATTTGCATCAATTTGCTTTTGAGGGGTTTATGACAGTGGTTTTGTAGTACTTCCATTCCTTTTTATTTCTTAGAAAACATCTTATATAAAGAATTTTCCTTTATTGACTGGGGTAGTAAAAACAAGTGTGTCAAGATCGGTTAGTGTTTTACCTTTAACCAAAATTTCACAGTGGAATTTTGTAACAGTAAACCCCAGAGGGGGCAAACAAGTTCCCCTCATCTTTCTCTATTTCTTTCTCTTCCTCTTCCTCTTCCTCTTCCTCTTCCTCTTTCTCTTTCTCTTTTTCTCTTTCCTCATATACTATGGTTTCAAAGAGTTTTTTAAAATATAATTTGGGTTTGTTATATGTCTTTGTGCCAAAATCATTCTCATGCAGCCATTGGTCATTCCCTCAATCTCGCTTTAGTTGGGGGATATGCTGGCATTAGATTTTCTGGCACAACAAGAAAATCTCAGCTCATTTTGTAAGCTGCCTGCCTCAGACCTAGAACTAGAATCATCCATTTCTTTAAGGAGTCCTGGTTCTGTTTACGAAGGAGGGGGCATTGTATTAAAAAACCAAGGTATAACGAGCTATGGCAAGCTATGGCTGTGGCACCCGGGCCCCAGAGCCTCTAGACCTCTCAGTGTACAGAAAGTAGTAAAAGTGCAAAAACAATTGTAAGCATATACTAATATTTTCAACCATAATTTAAGCTGACAATATTTCTATTAATGCCTTGGGTTTTATATTGGTAGATTTTCCCCTGTAAGCTGAAAAGTCTTGGTTTCTAATACTAGTGTATTTGTTCATCTGCTTTATCCAAAATAGGTGAAATAGTTTGAAAAATCATATACTATTGTTAATATGTTCAATGAAACCAATGAGTGACATTTAAAATATTTTCAATTCCTTTGTTGTCCATAAAATCAGTTCCACAGAAGATGCCTGGTGTTCAAATGGCATTTGGACCTCTTCTCTGAATGGTTATGTTGTCAATCAGATGTGTTATTGAGTTTATATTTTTCCATTTTTTTTAAGTTTGGGGATTATTTTTCCCCTTTTTACTTTAATTTGTGGATGGCCATACATTTACACGGCTTAAATAATAAAGCTGGATAAAGAGGGGTTCAGAGACACCTCACCTATAAAACAATCTCCAGCCATGCCCCCTAGCTTCTGACCAGTGCTTCTCCCTATCTTGCACAGATATTAGCAGTCTCTAGATTATCCTGTTCTTGTATTATGATTTTTCATTTTGTAAATACCAGAGTGGAAAAGTTAGTGGTCAGGAACTAAGACCTTGGAGTCAGACAGCTTTGATTTGAGCCCTTTTTCACCATTTACAAGCCGAATCTCAAACTCCCTGAGCCCCGTTTCCTTCTCTGTGCATTGGTGATGATAATACTTACCTCCTGGAGTCATTTTGATTATTAAGCAAGCTAATTTTTGGAAGTATTTGGAACAGTCTCTGGGATATGGTGATTATTCAGTATTATAAGCCAGTATTACCCTAACATATTGGTTCTCAATTGAGGATGGAGGGGGGACAATTTCTCCCTTGAGTAGGCACTTGGCAACATCTGAAGACAATTTCAGTTGTCACTACTGGAGTGAGGGGCTATTGGCATGGTGGGTAAAAGAGAAGGATGCTGTTCAACATTCTACCAAGGACAGGATGGAACACTCCCAACAAAGACTTATATGGCCAGGAATGTCAACAGTGCTGATATTTGAATGATCACTACGTGAATCGTTTCTACAAAATATTAAAACAAATAAAAAATCAGTGATTCCAAAAAACAGACTTGTTTCTGTTTTTATAAAATTTTAACTTACTAAAAAATAATCACCTAATAAAAACATCATGATTCTCTTTTCTTGATTCATTTGTTTATCTATATTAAAGACAATACTTTAACCCTTTCCTATCTGAAAACAGTCACTAATGGTGCCCCTCTGTGTCTCTCAGGTTGGACTCAATATGCGAATATGATTCTGAATATTTCCTTTATTAAAAATAAGATTCCTTTAGGATATACTTCCTCTTAGTAGAAAAGGAACTTTGAGAACAAGTCGAATGTACAGAATTCTCTTAAACAACAGAGGGAGAAGAAGTGTGTGTGGAATAAAGAACAGAGGATGTAAATTTTTCATTTGTTCACAAAGCTATAGTCATATTTTCATGAATCCAATTACTTAGCAAAAAGGCCAACAATTAAAGAATGAGGTTATGGTTCTATTCCACGGAAATAAGCAGGAAAACACTAACCTCTTACATTACGCACTTCAGTTATTTCAACTCCTTGAGTTTTATTTTTTTAAATAATGTTTTTCTACATATTCTGAGGATTAGAAAATAATATATTTTTAAGAGAAAAGGATTGGCAGGACTATAAAAGACTGATTTCTTTTAAGTGTTTAGGATTAATATGATGGGCAGTTACAATCTGAATTTTGGTGTAAAAATACCAGAATTCACATTTCAAGGTGAATGGAGACTCTTGAAGATCCCAAACTGTGACATAATGTAGTTTTTACATCGGTTGGGGGAGAACTGTCATGTTAATGGTAGTGTCCAAGAAGCTGTGTGTTTCATTTGAAAGAGCTACAAATTTGGAACTAGGTTTGGGCTCAGGAGTCAGACTTTCTAGATTCCAGCTGTGTGGCCTTGAGCCAGGTATATAAACTGCTTTAAGCTTGGATTTTTTTTTAGTATAATATAGAGAACACCCTACTAATTCCTTTTCATTTCAGTCAACAGCTTGAGGAAAACATTTAGTCCAGAAACATGCATACAGTTGGTACTCAAATAAGTGTTAATTTCTTTCCTACAGCAAAACATAAACATGCTAAAATTATGGTTTATAATAAAGCGATTTAGATACACTGCATTGTATTCACGTAACATTGAGTATTCATTATATCCCAGTATAGTATATTAAGATATACTCAGGCACCCCCAGATCACTAGAAGGATTAGCATGCAGTAAATGGGACATGGCTCGACCTATAAGAGGCAAGGTGTGCAGAGATCCATGACCATCACATCCTTCCCCATGGTTCACTGAACTCTCAGGTCAGGTGTCATACCTGGGTGTGCATGTATGGTTAGTATAGGGCTATATATGCTATTTTTTTCAATTCCTGTTGTGATGTTGTAAAAACTATATTGAATGAACTTATTATGTCTCCATGCACCGGGAGCCCGATGTGGGATTCAATCCCGGGTCTCCAGGATCGTGCCCTGGGCCAAAAGCAGGCGCCAAACCGCTGCGCCACCCAGGCATCCCTGTCTTTAAGGAATGTAATGCCCTCTAGGAGTGCAACAAACTTCCAGCATGTCAAGAAGCAGAGATGATGCAGTCCTAGAATCCTCATCTCTCTCTGGACAAGGAAGTCCTCCACATACTGGAGGGCAAGGATGGATGACCGAGCAGAGCTGTGTGAATGGTAGACTCGGGTGTGGAACTTTAAGGACCCTACATAGGTCAAGAGGAAGGAAGGCAGACCTGGCTGCCTGCTGGGGTCATCTGGCAGGGGGACGAGGAGGTGTGGGGCAGCGAGTGGAGGGAAGCTCTGGAACCAAGTACTGATGCTGACCCATGCTGCCCCAGAGTTCCAAAAGGAAGTGCGGGTACAGAGATCTGGGAAACAAGATGCTCCTCATGATCTTAATGACTTTCTTATGCTAAACTGGACACCAACATCTTGGGGTTAGGAAGGTTGTAACAACAATGGGAAGTGACCTTTTCTATCTTTCAATCAAGAAGTTGTAAAACATATTTTAATAGATTATATAATAATTAGAGGCTCAGAATGGAAAGTAAATCCAATGGGAACTTACACAGCTGTCATGTATGTTTTTTGTTTGTTTATAAATCCCTATGCTCTTTTACTTTGGAAACTCCTATTTTCTATAATTTGGAACATGAATTTAAATAGGTAGTGGGATGTATGCTGAAACATCCACATTTCTTTCTTTCTTTTTTTTTTAAACATTCATAGATATTTCACTATGATTCCTATGCATGGTAGCAGCAGGCCACTGTTAACTAAGAAACCCTCTGGTGGCCATAACCTTAGTCTGGGGTATCCCAGTAGGAGGCTCTGGGATAACGGTGTTTCATCCACTGGGGGGGCTTCACAGCAAAGCCACAAGGGAAAAACTCCACAATGACCATGAAAGGAAGGGATTACCAGAAGGAACTTGAATGATGTCCTTCAAGTTGTCGATGAGGCATCGACATCGATGCCTCAAACGCTCCTATATTTTCTAGTGTGTGTGCCACCATCTCCATCCTCAAAGAAGGAAAGTGGCCTCTTTCCAACTACGGAGAATTGACGCTGTGTCAACGGTGCCAACAGAATGGTGTTTGTATTATTTTATTGGGGACTTCAGTTTTGTGGATTGCTTTGTGCTGCTATTTTCTGCTGGACATAATTTCTAACTGGGATCCTGGGATCTCCAGGGGCAGGAGAGGTCTCTGCTCCCCTCTACACCCCCAGGGGCTGCCTGGTCAATGGTCTTCAAGCCTTGCATGTTTAGTAAAATGTATTATCTTGTTAATTCAAAATAAATTCTTATTCAAGGTAATTAATTCCACTTCCCAATTAAGGGAAACATTTTTTTTTTTTTTTTGTCCTAGCCAGGTCAGGCGATGGGAATATTATCCAAGCCACATTTCTCTGCCTACCTATAGGACCAAGTTACAGGACAACTTATGCTTTCCTACCATGTGCCCTGTGCCTACTGGGTGCCTGCTAAATATTTGTTGATATGAATTGAGTCCCTGGTAAGTATACTTTCAAGACTGGAATAGTTCATGGGCACAGGCTGCAGTTTGCAAAACAAATGCAGAGAAAATGAAAATAAACATGAAGTAGACAGATTTTAGCCAGAGATTGCAAAATGCCCAGCAAGTACTAATCTGCTATGACATTTCTTTGGAGGTCAGGAGGGACTCACATGAAGGAATAATATTCCCTCCCATCCAGTTCAAGGTTCTGAACAAAATAGTTAAGACGTGGAATTGGGCACCATGCCAGCACTGCTGGTGAGTTTCAACTTTCTCATAAAAACTGTTCACAGAGAAAGGTAGCAAATAACTCAATGCCATTCTTAACATGTGCACTCAGCAGCTCCATCCAGAGTTTTCTTTAATGCCTCCTACATGCTCACATCCAAGGGTGGAGCTACCTGGCAGCTCACTAATGTGCTCTTGCCAAGCTGGCAAGGGAAGTTACTCATGGAACCTGCACATGAGGGCCTGTGAGCCAACAGAGCTTGAGGCCAGAAGACCACACTCCAGAAGTGACCACTGCAAGGGAAGATGTGAGTATTGCACTCATCGACAACAGGTGTTTTGCCACCGGAAGAACTCAATGTCAGAAGTGGCTTGTCCTTTGGTGAAGTGAAGGTTCATGTCAATCAGCATAATCAATCCTGGGGATGAGCTCTCATTGGTATGGCCTCTCTTGAAAACTCACCACTAATCGTGTTCCATGGTCTTGCCATTCCAAAGCTACGCTCATGTTTTAGTTCTTCCTTGGGTAGCCTTCTCAACAGGCTTTCAATAACCTGCCTCACTCACTCGCTTCTGTCTATAATATGAACTCCCTCCCCCTGCTCAGATTTTATTTCCTCTCTCTACCTATCCAGTACAATGTAGCCCACTCAATACTCTGAAATACCTCACTGAACTACTTTGCACAAATGCTGTCATGGAACCACATAGTTCCTAGAAGAATGTATCTGTCAAGTACATATTAATGAAATCAATGTTATTGAAGACACTTGAATTGGAAAGATTTTGGCAATACTCTCCCCCTGCATGAACAGGGGATAAGAATTCTGTAGCTTATACCCTTAGAAAAGGTGCCTGATACTTGATCCCTAAGGAGACTCATGCCCAGCCATTGGACCAAATAATTTTGTATGGCTTTGTGCCAACCCTATAGATAATAGAAAATTGTTTCCAGAATGTAGTTACATCAACCATGAGGTTTAACAGGAGTAAACATTTTGTGCAAATTGTCGTCAGAGAACTTCAGAAAGTAAATAGCTGGCTAGGCCTTCATTGTGCCTACAGAACATGTTCTGTGAACCATTTGGACCTTGTGTTCCTCATTACTCCATAGTGGGGTTGTATGGGATTACCAAAATCAAGCATTTGGGGAGGTATTCAAATGAGAAATATTGATGAAAACCTAAGAGTTAGCAGAACAAATTGGTTTAGGCTGGTTCATTGTTCCATTGTGAGCTGGAATGGGTAGGAAACTTTTATGGGGATAACACATTTTAGGGCACAACTGGAAGGACGACTAGAGTTCAGCTAATCAGAAATAGGTAGTGAAGACATTCCAGAAGGAGGAAGTGAACCATGAGAAAAACAACTTAGCAGGGTTTGGGTGAGTGTAAGAAGCACCCTGATAGCAAGAGAGGCCATATACATTCAGCCCAGATGCTTCAGGGGAGCCCCAATGCTCACCCACTGCCCAAGAGTGAGGTCCCAGTAAATCTCTGTGAGCCCACAAGGACCCCGCCAGCCCACTTTGCCCCTGCCCAATGCCTCACAACTAACACTATGAAATGGCTATGCTGACAAGTCCCCTGGAGGGTGTGCTGGCTCCTACTCTCGAGGGCTCAGAGGTCCATCCCTTCCGGCAGTGCTCTCCTCTCCCACCAGATGTTTCCCTGGGACACCCTGCTGTCCTCACAGGTCTTGTCACCTTCATGACCACAGTGTTCTCAGGCTATTGCTCACCTGGCCTTCCCAGCCTTCTTGGGGCTACCCTCACTTACATTCGTTGAGCTACTTCTGGTCTAAACTGCTCCAGTGCTAGAGACAGTCTGTGTGTGGACTCATCTGAGCTCCATTGAACTCAGAGCCATGCTAACCTGTGTTTGTCTGGAAGCCCTCAGGGCAACAGTCCCCTCCCTTGGTCACCTCCCACAAGTGTGGAATGGGAGGAAGGTCATGCAGTTGAGCCTGTGTCTTCAACAGCCTTCTTCCTCCCAAACTGGCCCCCGATCGGGAGAGTCACCCCCATGGCCTTAGATGCCTCCTAGGCAGCGAGGGTCCACATCTCCTGAGCACCTTTGCATTCATGAGCTCCTCAGGCCAGGATGCCCTCTTGCTCATCCCTTCAATCCTGGGAGACAGCTGGCGCTTGCAGAACATTTGCTGAGGGCAGGAACTCATGCAGCGATGTCTGCCGCTCATGTCCAGGTGAAGAGCTGACCAAAGACCTGTCAGGTGCCCTAAGTGGTAAAGCAATGCCACAGTAATAACAGAACTCACAGTGCTCACCGCTGTTTCTAGTGCTTTAAATCTTAGCTGATTTAATCCTCATCACAATTCTGAGTCACAGACGTTTCCTTCCCATTTTATCAATGAGGAAATTGAGTGACACAGCTAGAGAGTTGCAGAGGAGGATTTGGACTCAGAATCTCTGGCTCCAGATAAGGTCAAAATTGTTCCATTTACCAGTTTAACGTAACCATCATGAAAAGGTATGTATAATCTTAGTCGGGAGGCTAATTATTTTGAGTATATTATACAGAATGGTATATTATACCTTTTGGGTTGCTTCCATTCAAATTCAAATATTTAACCTGCCCAAGTAGCATTAAATCAGCAGGTTGTTCATACATTCTAGTACATAGGGACAGTGGCTCACAAGTAGGTTGGGTCTAATTCCTGTCTCAATTGTTTACTTAGTTCATAATGAGAGCTCCAAAGAAAAAAATATGGGAATATTGCTCCAAAAGGGTATGTGCTGTTCATTACCAGCATACTCTTTAACATGGGCTAAATTTAGCCCAGTCACAGAAGGACTTTCTAAGGAGATAAAAGAAGTAAAAGGAGAAAGAAGAAAGGGATTTCAGAGTCTACTCAGCAATAGACCCCGCATGGAGGTAGGTAATTTTAGGCCAAGATCTGCTTCCTGCCTCCTACTGGGTCTTTTCCAGGGTAAATCACACTGCTACACTAACAGCTCCTAATTCCAGCCATTAACCCCTTTACAGAATCAGGCTTTAACTTTCACCTTCAAAGTGGCCCTGTTTTTGACATTTTTTTTAAGCTTTTTAAAAAAGTTTTATTTAAATTCTAGTTAGCTAACATACAATATAATGTTAGTTTCAGGTGTACCACGTAGTGTTTCAGCACTTCCATACAACCCCAAGTACTCATCACAACAAGTACCCCCCTTAATCTCTATCACCTATCTTATCCATCCCCACACCCACCTACTCTCTGGGAACCATCAGTTTATTCTCTATAGACAAGAATCTGTTTCTTGGTTTGCCTGTCTTTCTCTTTTTTCCCTTTGCTAATTTGTTTTGTTTCTTAAATTCTGCATATAAGTGAAATCGTGTTATTTTTTTTCTTTCTCTGACTGACTTATTTTGCTTAGCATAATACTCTCTAGCTCCACCCATGTCATTGAAAATGGTAATATTTTATTATTTTTATGGCTGAGTAATATTCCATTGTATATATATCCTTCTTCCTATCCATTCATCAGTCTATGGGCACTTGGGCTATTTCCATAATTTGGCTGTTACAGATAGTCATGGTATAAATATTGAATTAAGTATTTTTGCCTTCTTTGGATAAATATCTAGTAGTGCAATTGCTGGATCCTAGGGTAGTTCTATTGTTAATTATTTGAGGAACCTCCATACTGTTTTCTAGAGTGGCTGCACCAGTTTGCATTTCCAAGAGGGTTCCCCTTTTTCTACATCCTCACCAGCACCTATTATTTCTTATGTTGTTAATTTTAGCCGTTCTTTTTTTTTATAAATTTATTTTTTATTGGTGTTCACCGATGACATGATATTCTACATAGAAAACCCAAAAGACTCCGCCCCAAGATTGCTAGAACTTATACAGCAATTTGGCAGTGTGGCAGGATACAAAATCAATGCCCAGAAGTCAGTGGCATTCCTATACACTAACAATGAGACTGAAGAAAGAGAAATTAAGGAGTCAATCCCATTTACAACTGCACCCAAAAGCATAAGATACCTAGGAATAAACCTAACCAAAGAGGTAAAGGATCTATACCCTAAAAACTATAGAACACTTCTGAAAGAAATTGAGGAAGACACAAAGAGATGGAAAAATATTCCATGCTCATGGATTAGAAGAATTAATATTGTGAAAATGTCAATGTTACCCAGGGCAATTTACATGTTTAATGCAATCCCTATCAAAATACCATGGACTTTCTTCAGAGAGTTAGAACAAATTATTTTAAGATTTGTGTGGAATCAGAAAAGACCCCGAATAGCCAGGGGAATTTTAAAAAAGAAAACCATAGCTGGGGGCATCACAATGCCAGATTTCAGGTTGTACTACAAAGCTGTGGTCATCAAGACAGTGTGGTACTGGCACAAAAACAGACACAGAGATCAGTGGAACAGAATAGAGAACTCAGAAGTGGACCCTCAACTTTATGGTGAACTAATATACGACAAAGGAGGAAAGACTATCCATTGGAAGAAAGACAGTCTCTTCAATAAATGGTGCTGGGAAAATTGGACATCCACATGCAGAAGAATGAAACTAGACCACTCTCTTTCACCATACACAAAGATAAACTCAAAATGGATGAAAGATCTAAATGTGAGACAAGATTCCATCAAAATCCTAGAGAAGAACACAGGCAACACCCTTTTTGAACTCGGCCACAGTAACTTCTTGCAAGATACATCCACGAAGGCAAAAGAAACAAAAGCAAAAATGAACTATTGGGACTTCATCAAGATAAGAAGCTTTTGCACAGCAAAGGATACAGTCAACAAAACTCAAAGACAACCTACAGAATGGGAGAAGATATTTGCAAATGACATATCAGATAAAGGGCTAGTTTCCAAGATCTATAAAGAACTTATTAAGCTCAACAGCAAAGAAATAAACAATCCAATCATGAAAGGGGCAAAAGACATGAACAGAAATCTCACAGAGGAAGACATAGACATGGTCAACAAGCACATGAGAAAATGCTCTGCATCCCTTGCCATCAGGGAAATACAAATCAAAACCACAATGAGATACCACCTCACACCAGTGAGAATGGGGAAAATTAACAAGGCAGGAAACCACAAATGTTGGAGAGGATGCGGAGAAAAGGGAACCTTCTTGCACTGTTGGTGGGAATGGGAACTGGTGCAGTCACTCTGGAAAACTGTGTGGAGGTTCCTCAAAGAGTTAAAAATAGACCTGCCCTACGACCCAGTAATTGCACTGCTGGGGATTTACCCCAAAGATACAGATGCAGTGAAACACCGGGACACCTGCACCCCGATGTTTCTAGCAGCAATGGCCACAATAGCCAAACTGTGGAAGGAGCCTCAGTGTCCATCGAAAGATGAATGGATAAGGAAGATGTGATTTATGTATACAATGGAATATTACTCAGCCATTAGAAATGACAAATACCCACCATTTGACATTCTTTAAAAAGGAGTTAGGCAGGTACCTGGCCCCATTCACTTGCATTCTGTTGAAAATCAATGAAAGCCTAAAGCAGAAGGCATCCGTATAGAGAGCTTCCCAGAAAGGGACACTGGCAATCTGGCTATGATGTTAAAATGGTCAGGAGGTGTTTCCCCGGCGAAATTTGTGATTTCCCTTTACCTCAGCCACCCTATGAAAACCAGTTCTAAAATGGGTGTAAAGCAGGTGCTTTCCAGAAGTGACCAGTTTAAAATGAGGACATCTACTCTGCATTTAATCTTACTTTCACTTCTCAGAGAAGCTACAATTAGGCTGTAAAACATCACTGATTTAATCTTCATTTAATTTTATTTTATTCTATTTTATTTTTTATTTTCTGATTAGCAAGACCATTTTGATTTCAGAGCTCTCCCTTGGCAGAATTAGCTTAATGATTTTGATCAGTTGTTAGTCTTGAAACTTATAAATTTCTCTTTCAAACTCCGATTGATCCACCATGAAGTTTATAGCTGATGCTAATGAGGGCCAGGGAGTCATCCAGTGTCCTGAACCTGAGCCTGGGTGGCAGAGCTCAGTTCTGAATGCTCCACCCATCAGGTGGCTCCTCTGCATTTCAATGCACAAAAGTTGGGCTGCTCAAGTTTTCTCCTGAGGCCAACTATCAGAAATTCAGTCTGGAGAGTCAGCTCTGAGACTTCACCTTTAAAATCATTCACCTCCTATTTGTGTCTGCTTCCCCATGACCAGCAGGACTTTTTCCACCAGTAAAATCTGCATGATTCTGGGGGAAATGCCCCCTGCCTTCACTCAGTTACCACAAGGCAGCTGTGGATTGAAAATGGAGTTTGGCCTGAGAAAAAGAAGCTTGTCCCCCCCCAATAACAGGGCGCTCTTGTCAGCTCCTCTGAGAGTAGGCTTCAGGACAGCAGGCTGGGCAAGGCAGGGGGCGGGGGCGGGGGGGCCCTCGCCCCAGAATCTGGGCTCCCCGCCCTTGCAAACCCCCCATCTGCCCACCTGTGACCATCCATCAGCCCCAATTGCCAGAATCACCTTTTTGTTGTTTTTTGTGTTCAACTTTGCTTTTTATGAATGTTGATTTGTTATCACAAATTGACAGTAAACTTAGTCACTTTCAGATGTAAATCATTATTCCTGTTCATTAAACTAGAAGTGATTAATGGACTCAATAATATTCTGAAAGCAACCTGCTTAATAATTATTGTATTGCCCTTGTTTTCAATTATTACCATGGAACATTGAGTGATGTCAGAAACTGAGATTTGCCGTGATTTCTACAGCGTAGCCTCCTGGAAGCTCGCTGTGACGGCGTCCTGTATGACCAAAGGCCTGCATGCCTGCCCATTAAGAAATCCATATTATTGAGAGCAGATAAATTAGATGTCATTTTCTTTAATTGCTCAACATCCACAAAGGATTTTTAAAGCCAACGTCCAGACATGATCTACTATTGGAAATTGTATGTATGAATTTCAGAACTGGAGGGGTCAGAGCAAGCAAAACTAAAGAAATTATGTCAGAAAAATGATATTGTGTAGAAAAGTTTTAGAGCTAGTCTAGTCTACACATCTAGACTAGCCTAAAATATGCTCTTGTACACATATTTTGTGTGCATACGTCCCAAGGAGTCCATTTGACATTAGTAATGTCTCCGATTTCCTAGATTTTCTAGAAATCCCTTCCTATGATTTATTCTTTCATTTCTTTCTTCCAAATCATTGCAACATGCTACTTATGCTCACTGGGTTGATTGGTACACGCAGTCTGTGGAATCACTGCTTTAAGAGGGAGGTAGACAGAATTCTGTAATTCTGGAACCAGTGAGTCCTAGAGGATCCCTTTATCCTCACTGTCAGTGGGGTCTGGAGAAGGGAAGAGGTGGGCCAACGAGGGGCCTAGAACCCAGATGTGTTACTCAAGAGGCACAGAAGTGTGACAGGCACGGGTCCTCTGGTGTGTGTGTGTGCATGTGTGTGTATGCAGGCACTCATCCTCTCCCTTACAGGGAAGGCTGATGAGGACAGGGGGAGGCAGTGTTCATGGAGAGAAGACTTCTGTGAGATCTCAGGCAGGAACGGTGGATGGCAGTGGTCTGGGCTGAGTCGTGCCCTCCCAATTCCTCTGTTGAAGTCCTGACCCTCAGTCCATCAGAATGTGACGTCACTTGGAGATGGGGTCTTTACAGAAATGACTAAGTTAAAGCAAGGTCATCGGGGTGGTCCTATTCCAGTAGGACTGAGGTCCATCTAAGAAGCTGAAAGGTGACCACATCCACAGCCACACACACAGGGCCGAGCTCCCCAAGAGACTGAAGGAGACCACAGCTGCCGACAAGCCCAGGGCCCAGGCCTGGGGCTCACTCTCCCTGGTGTCCTGCTGAAGGAGCCCATCCTGCCCACACCTCGAGCTCACACCTGTAGTCTCTGGAGCCATGGGAAAGCACATCTCTGCTGTGTGAGCCACCCAGTGTGTGACACTGGTTACAGCAGCTCTGCACAGTCAGGATTGTTGGGGGTGCTTGCTGTGAGGGGAGAATGAACATCGCGGGGGGTGGGGGGAAACATGAGAGAGGGAGGACTGACAGGGCCATGCCTCTCAGGGTAGCCACCACCCTGTCCACGCTGAGGGGTCCCAGAAGGGCATTGATCTGGGGCAGAAGTGCTCACATCTGCACCAACCATAACCTCTCCTGGAGCAATACAGCGTTGGCTTGAGGAGCGCCCAGCTCCAAGCTCATGGCGCCAACCCCAAGACTGGGAAGGAGGCAGATGACTGCCAAGGAAGAAGAACCACAGCAGGTGCCAGTAATGGACAGGTGATCGTGGCAGGTGGCAGGGGCAGTGGCCACAGGTAAAGAAAACGATGGGGTGGTGGAGGGCCTGGCCAGGGCCTGCGTCTCCAGCCCCCAAGTCAAGGAGATGTAGGCTCTGGAGTCACCAGCATATGCACGGGGAGGGTGGTCAAGGGGCACCACACTCCCTCCAGGGAAGCGGGCCTCAGGCAGAGAGACACGCTGACTGGGGCTGGACAGATGGCCATGGAAGGAAGGTGAGGATCCAAACCCAATTCTTGAATGTTTCAGTAACTTCCTCCTTCGGGAGTTTTCTGGTGACACAGCAGCCGTGTCCACCTATTCGTGCCAACTCAAGCAGCAAGTGTGGCAATCTGCCTCCAAGTGCAGAATGGGAGCCCATCCCACTGACCCTCTTCAGCAACCATCTTCCTATACATCAGTCCAGCTGGGTGAGGCACTGGTCCCACTTCCAGAGGACTCAGAATCTGTCTCACCCGACAGGGCTCCATGAATTTCAGCAGCTACACAAACCATCCTACGGGCCCAGGGGAGCCTTACCTGCAGATCCTCAAAGGGCTTGGGAATACACCTGACACGTAAATATTGATATATGGCAATGCTTCAATGGACCAGTGCCTTTTATTATTGTAATAAACATTTTTGAAGTAATTGTGTTTCTGTAAAAGGTAAACACACCAATATCTATTGCAAAGCAGTGATATTCGAATATGGCTCTGAAGAAGAAAATTGTTAAAATCATATTTAAGGGATCCCTGGGTGGCGCAGCGGTTTGGCGCCTGCCTTTGGCCCAGGGCGCGATCCGGGAGACCCTGGATCGAATCCCACGTCGGGCTCCCGGTGCATGGAGCCTGCTTCTCCCTCTGCCTGTGTCTCTGCCTCTCTGTGTGTGTGTGTGTGTGACTATCATAAATAAATAAAAAAAAAATTTAAAAAAAATCATATTTAAATACTCTCGTAGCCCATGCAGGGCCTATAGAAGCTGTCCTGTCATAGTTTCACCATTTCTTGGAATTGATTTTTATTCCCTATTTGGCTGGCATTCTGGACTTTGGAGGGCTCAAATATACCTGCCTCACGCCACCTGCCCCACTGAATCGGAATCCTTGGAGCAGACGGCTTGGGCGTCTCTATTCTAAATTAGCTCCCTTGGACAATTTCGATTCACTCCGATGCTTGAGAATGTTGGCTTTGAGAGATGGAGGATGACCTGTGAAAATAAAGCGATGATCTCAGAGCATCTGGGTGACCTGCCACCCATTACAGAAGATATACAGACATTCCTGCATCTCGAATTTACGTCATCCACAGTGCATGCCCCTGTGAAGCTCTCGGGGCTGGGGCCCAAATTCCACACTCGAGCTGTGGGTTGGGGGTACCTCGACCGTGGGCTGGCCCTGCCCGCGCCACACTCCCGGGCTGGCCGCTTCTGTCTCTGCAGAACCACCAGGCAGATGTGGCTTTTCTCAAACCCAATCCAGCCAGCTCTCAGCTGCTCCCTGGAAGACACCCATTTGCAAATGTTCTCCCCACCAGAGCATGTCTATTAGGTATTTTGTTATTTCCAGGCACGTATCCCACTGCGTTTTATTCTCTAACTTTATGTCAAGTTATGACATACGTAGCAGGGGTAGGATAAGCTGGAAAAAGAGAACTGCACCCACCTGTTCCACTGCTTGGTTAACTTTGACAGTGGTTAAGAAAGGAGGCACAGCCCCAGCAGGACGCTCGGTGACACAAGGTGAGCCTTGATCCTCTCGTTGGCCTTCACACGTCATGCAGCTGCAGACTTCATCTTTCCCGATCGATAATCAATGCAAAGTATATTTGGAAAGTGTTCTCTCCAAGACTTCTGAAGGCACCAGGGCAATCGTTGTCCCTGGATCCCTGATGCTGAACAAGCCCACGGCACCTGCTGCCAGGACAGAGTGTGCAGCACAGCTGGGCCAGAGCAGCGCTCCCAGAGTGTGCCTCCACCTCCCCCTGAGTGTGTGCACACGCCTGCAACAGGCCTGGTGGCAGGCCGTGTTCCACAAGCGAGCCGTCTGGTGGAACCTTATGCTAAAGTCTGCACGTGTAACCGAAAATATAAATACTCCTGGGGCAGGAGTGGGGCTTCTCAGGATGGGAGACCCCCAGCCTGGCCCCAGGCAGGGGCTCCCAGGAGACAGAACCTAGAAAGCACCCTTCAAGGAAACCTGAATGGTTGCTATGGAATCACAGCTCCCAGCAGACAGACCACCGTCAGGTGATTAGAAGCTCACAGTCTCTACAGTTTTCCTTCACCAACAAGAGCCCCCGAAATCAGCTTAAGCCTGAAGAGTTAAGTCCTTGTCAGATTAGGCTATTAGATGTTTAAAAGGAATGAGAAGAAAATGAGTTTTTCTTCTCCCCTCCCATAATGCTCTTACCTAGACTATGTAAATGACCTTTTTTACAGGTGAGAAAATGGCCTATCGTCCATTTTCCCAGCCACAGTCGAAAGCCACATGTGTCTTGGAGAAGCTTTAGACACACATCGTGAGAAGCTGCTGAGTGTGCGGGCATGGGGATTAGCTTCATATGCAAGAAGACAGTCCATCAAATCGCCCCCTATGCATGCTCTTTAGACCCATTCTGCAGATGGAGATACTGAGTCTCAGGGCTACTTGGTTAGGGTGCCCGGCAGCACAACTTGCAAGGGGCCTAGTGATCAGCTCCTGTGCATGCAAATCTTGGTTCCTCACCCTGTAGTCCCTGCTGGTTGTTTTCTGCAGCTCTTCGGGACTGTGTGCTCTCCGTGCCCCTCGAGCATAAACTCCAGGCCAGCAGTTGGAGGGGCCGATTTATTCCAATAGGATACACTGGAATATACATTTAATATGTACATAAATGTATAATTATATAGTTCCTGCAAGATAATATAAAGCCACGTGGCTCCAGCAAACATCGCCAACACTGTGCTCATCTGAAGTAAAACCTCATCTTGCAGAGAAGATAATGAGAGCTATCTAACTTAGACATTGGTCCAAGAGACAGACGTGCTTGTCCAAGATGCCAGCCACACGTGCGGGAAGACGGGAGCAGGTGCGGGAGCTGTCACACCATGTGAAGGCGTGCCCTCTGACGGCCACATGGTCAGCAAGCACTGACGGTCCTGGGGATGCAAATGCAAGGTGTGCCCCAGCATGGACTCGAGACCGAGCAGTGTCCCCCCCCAGATTGCAGGCGTGGGAGCCTGCCCCGTGACCGCAGGGGAGAGGGCGTGCTCAAGTTCGGTGAGGCCATGAGCCTGTGGGCCTGGTCCCCCAGGATGTGGCCCTGTGAGAAGAGGGAGAGAGAGAGGCAGGAGACATAGTGAGGAGATGGCCGCCTGCACCCTGGGACCCCACCACCCTGGGACCCCGATCCCTTGCTCCCCACCTCCAAACCCATAAACATATCAGTGTTGGTCAAATCTGTGTTGGCTGATGGAAAGAGATCAGTCTGAGTGTCTGAGTCTGTTCTCTAGAATTTTCTAGAATAGCAGAACTGCTCCCTGACATTCCCTGTTCCTACATTTCTCTCACCTGGGAGGTGGGACCACCAGTGCCCTAGGGACCCCAGTGGGCTGCCCTTCCTCAGAGATCGTCACATCTCCAGCCTGCCCGTCTGCAAAAACACTTCACCTCCAGCTTCTTCGCTTAAACCATTAGCTGATGTGTCCCATTTATTAAATTCAGAAGGTGGCTTTGCTTCTGAAAAATAATATTAATGTCTTGTTTTTAATTAAGGCCGGCTTGGAGATTGCCACAAATGGTTAACCTCACACTGCTTTGTGGGACCCGGCAAATTAGTGTGCGTGTAAATGCCTCTGTGCTAATATCCTCTTTCCCGTGAACCACACAGTGATTGCCGCCTATGCTGAGGATCGTAATGAGAAATGAATTTTTCTTTATCTTCATGGAAAATCTTATTAGGTGTAATTGGATAAAACCCAGAACAAACAATCAATCATTCCTCATTTGGGTTCAGGTTTACTTTTAGATCATTAGACGTTTAAGGTGGCGTGGCTCCTACATGCTGTACTTGAGCACTCCATGGTGGGTGCTCTGATGGCCACGATGTGAATATTGTCCAGAAAGTGTGTAGTTGGGACAGCAGGGTTTAAAATCACTTGCGGAGGGCCTCTTTGGACATTTGTGTTCTTTTCTAAGGAAGACAAATGCAGTTCACCAGCCCATTCCTACTAATTTGTAAGAAGTAACCCAGGGTGACAAGTGTGTGTGACACAGAAAATGCACTTCTGTTGGCCGAACCTGGAGGTGGTGAACAGGACACTCTCAAGTCCTTTAAAATTTCACCTTCTCTCCTGCGACCCTGAAGGACAGAAAATCTGACCTCCCACGTGTCCCCTCAGCATGTTTGGCAAGTGGATCAGAGTGACCCATATAAACAAGCTTCTGCTAAAGCACAGGGGCCCCGGTCTGCAGGTGAGGGTCCCCCAGGGGGTATGCCTGGGAAGGTTTCCCCCACCAGGAGCCTGGATCTGGAGATGATGCACCTAAAGTGACTTCCTTTTTAATCAAACAAGCTTAGAAATCCAGAAGGTGAATGGGAAGGACGCTAACAGACAACTGGAACCTAATGTCCACATTTCTGCTTCAAAATCAGAGGCCCAGAGGTGACAACTGTTTGGTGTGTGGCTCTGGATGGGGTTAAAGGCAGAACCCATAGAAACACACACTTGCAGATTCTCTATGCACCGTCCCGGGCCCTGGAGTGGGTATGTGTTCACAAGCCATGTATCTCTGAGTAGTGAGACATAAACTTTGTTTTTTGCAGTTCAACGTATTGTTCCACCAAACCCCAGAATTCAGACAGAAATTTAATCTAGTCACTTCTAGGCAAACCTATTCTAGTGATGGACAATTTAGTTTGTTCATTTTCAAACAGGTCCATTTGAGAAGAAAGAGATCCACGTCTCCCATCGTCTCCATCCAAGCAGGACTTAATGAAGATCCTCAAGTGAAGAGGTGACACAGGCCTTTCCCTCAGTCTCCTGTCACCCCTACTGGCCTCCACCTCCCTGGCCTCTATCCCTGCTGTGGGCATTCCACTCTGGAGTGCAGAAATAAAGGCCCAGAAGCTTCACTGCTGCTGAATGACTGCTGTGTGCCTGCCCCATTCTGATGGCTGGATGGGAAGTAGAACCTACAGCCCACATCCCAAACCTGGGAGACAAGCTCCATCGCTACCCTCTCTGCGCAGGAGGGATGAGTGGCTGACATCCCTACAGCCACATAGAATGAGGAGAGGATGGAGTGCAGATTCAGACTCTGCCCTTGGACCCCAGAAGCCACCCTGTCACCCTGAAGCTATGTGCTTTCCTAACGCGGCCCATGGCCATCCTCTCTAGGGCACGTTCACACTCTGGAAGGGGTGGGGAATTCTCAGGGTGGCCCCAACATTATTCAGAGCTACTGGAGAGGAGATGTGGGCTATGCCTTGCACCTGCTTGTCCCCAACCACTCGCCTGTTTCTGTCTCTGCCTCCATTCCACAGGGCACGCGGGACTCACGTGCAAGAGTTACCCTACCCTGAGCTCCAGGAAGCAGGAGCAAGTCACCTCTGCTCCTAGATCCCTCTGTTATCCACCCAGACTTCTGGTCACAGGGAAAACACTTTCTCAGAGTCCTTCGCAGGGAATTAACCCTATTATTCTCCCCACCCCCTGAAGAGTATCTTATTCTCAAAAAGGAGAGAATTTGAATTCTTCTCCTGGTTGCAGGATGAACAGGTACGAAAACCTTCATAGAGTTTGAAAAAGCATCCAAACTCTATTCAGCTGTATGTGATGGGCTAAGCTATGGAGAGTCCCAAGGGATGTTTTCAGCCAATTACTCTTGAGGACCCAAAGTCTTCCACCAGCCACGGTGTGAATGAATTTAAAAACACATTCTCCCCAGTTCATCTTTGAGCTTATTGCAGTCCTAGGCAGCACCATAATTACAGCCCTCCTGGAGGCTGAGTCAGAGGAAGCCAGCTAAGCCTTGCCCGGAATCCTGACCCTGAGGAATCTGACATGCTAACAAATGTTTCAAGTCACTACATGCTGGGGTGATTTGCTACACAGAATAGATGATATATATATATATATATATATTAATTTGATTAGGAAGAGACTTGGTATCATTTATTCATGCTTCTTATACTTGGGACTCTTTTAACATCTGTTGGTTCCTAGCTTTTATCAAATTATACTTCTGTGGTTTATACTTTAACCAATTTTTGAAAATGTATGGCCAATATTCTTCAAAGATTCTTTTTCTGACTCTCCCTCCTTTGAAGACTCCAATTATACCCATATTAGTCTGTTTGAATCCATCCCACAGCTGAATCACACTTTGTTTAATCTCTTTTTTGCCCTCTGTAAGCCTTGTTTTAAATTTTTTCTGTCCCTGTATCTTTCAGTTCACTAGTATTGTCTTCTGCAATATCTACTGTGTCATTAGTTACATCCAGAGTACTCTCCATCTGAGACATTGCGGTTTTTCTCCTTAGACCAAGACTGTCTGCCCATCTTTTACGGGCAGCTCTGTCCCCTCTATCACTCTGCCCCACAAACTTGACCCTCTGCATTCTTCCTGGATTCAAAGCTCTTGCTTCTAGAGGTGATTTTTCTAAAGGTTAAAATCTGACTTTTACTCACTGTAGAGGACTGTCTCAGTAATTCTGTACTTTGGTTAACTAAAGCAAATGATTTTTGGTCTCTTAAAGAAGAAAATTATTTTCAGGATTGCAAAGAGATTGGTCTTCTTATAATGCCTGAAGATTACACAGTGACCTCGGGCCTTCTATATGTCCTCATGTAGTAGGAAGTATGTCCTCTTATTTGACTTATTATTGTCAACAGCAAAGTAGGACTTCTTTAACTTTCTTCCCAATTTACAGAAAAGTGCTGTGCAAGTACACATTTATTATACCTGGAAGTATTTTGGGATGTAATCAGATCCCTTAGGGTTCCACACAGAGCCCTGCTCATTACCTGCTTCATATGTGGATGCAAAAAGATGTTCCTGAGATATTTACTGAAATTTGGTGCTTGAGCTCTATGGAGACAGGTTACTTTTGATTAGGGAATTACCTAAGTTTGGTTATTCATCAAAAATATATAAATTAATGAAAGTATTCAATTATGGCATATTTACATATAAATATCAGTTACATTCTGTTTTACTAAGATTTATGCTAAATTCTGCTGAAGTTAGTTATTTGAGATTTCCCCACCAGCAGATGAAGTCATTCACATCACAGATTCTGCTTTTCTTATCTTCATTCCAAATATTTTTATTTTTACTATTTTACACAGCTTAAAATATTTTGGACTATACATTACAAAAAAAATATTAAAGGTATACTTAAAACCTTGATAAGACGTTGATTTTTATTATATTAACCTTTTCCAAACCTTAGGATTCAGCAGCTCCATCTATCAGTGTCTAGCTTAATAGATCCAATCACTGACTCTAAGTTTATTTTAATTAGAACTGTGTGCTGGGTTGTTGCATTAACACTTAACATTTGTGCTTAGTTTAAATGTTCCCTAAATGATAAAACTCTCAAGGTATTTCTTGAGGTATGGTACTAAATCACTTTCACGAATATTATATAACAGAGAAATAGTAAACCATAAGTGAAACTTTTGAGACAATTTGAATGTTATTTTTTATAAACATTTGGAAAACTGTTGTGAAATATGATACTCATAGATCTGACAATCATGACTTAGACTTTTTCTCTTCATTTATAGCCAAACTGGTCTAAATAAAGCTTCAGGTAAACCTTAACAGGCTCACTCTCAAGGGGGATGGACTCAGATTCCCTGAATTGTTTGCACCAAGCCATATCAGTGGCATGGAGAGATCAAAAACTTTTCATCATGAGGATCATATGGATGGAGCCTTAAAAGCCTCATTTATGTTTTTCCCTTCAAAGCAAGAGGGCACTAACTATGCATTATAAATTATCCATAAGCCCTATGTCTGTTCCCCAAAGGAATGAGACAAGGAGCAGCTTCTCCAGAGTGTTGACCAGCCATTTCCAGGATTCCAGAACATTGCACCTAGGAAATAGCATCATCCATGTTTTGAGGTTCAAATTTTGAAACAAATAATGCAACCACTTCCTAATCTTGGGTTTGGGAAATGAATGCATGACTGAGGGTCCTTGATGGAAACATTATACATTTAATCAGGGGTCTTCCATCACCTTCCAAATAACTTGAATGAAGGAAGGGTCTGAGTGCATCTTTGGTCCTCTGATGTTTGTGAGTTGTCAGTCCTCCTTGATGATGTCACGGGGGACTGAACGTGGTAGGAGCTCAAAAACACTTGGCCATAGCACTGAATGTGAAGCTTTTGCTCATTGCCTTATTTAACTGACAGCCCCCTACCACAGCATGTTCTGATTCATGCACTAATGAACCAAATCACACGTAGGATTTTCTGATCTGCCTTAGTAAAGTCATCTTCTAAAGATTATGAAGGAGCATATTAACATAAACATTTCCTTTAGTCTGGAATCTCCTTCCTCCCAGCCTGCCTTCCTCCTTTCGTCCCTCCCTTCCTTCCCTCTTTCATTTCTTCTCTTCCTTCTCCTCCTTGTCTCCCCACCCTGTCCCCTCTCTGCCACCCTCCATTCTCTGTATGCCTATAGAATATCTTTTAGTTCATATCTCAGTTTTGAAAGTCTAAGTAGGCGAAGACTGGGACGAGAAAGCCGAGAGATTCATCTGGTTACATCAATTTGTTGAGTCTTCTTGGAAGCGCTGAACAATGTCTTGTGTTTCCAAAATATTTCACTTTGGCCAGGAAGGCCAATTTTCCTAAACACTTCTAATTTGACTCTCCTCTGTCACGTGTGTTTTCTTGGTTGAGAGAATGAATGTTCTGTACTCTGGGTCATGATGTTCATAAACAACTCAGCTGATTTTATAACCTTTCAAGCTTTTTGGTACATTTGGATTTCCCTGAAGTTTATGCATTCCATAATTGCTTTTGGAAGTTGTTGCTCACTTTAGTAGATGGGAAAAAATAGTCTGGATTTAAGTCAGAGAAGTTATCTTTCATTGTGTCATTGGGTCAGTTTGTTTTCCATCATCTTCAAAGAATGGAAGACTCTTGAGCAAAAATCCTTACCCACAAAACACTTCCTAGTAGGTATCATGGGAGGAAGGAAGGGCAGATCAGTCAGTCATGAAATCAATCAGTTAATATTCTTAAATGCTTTTCATCTGTCACTTGGATATGTGTTCTAATACCGAAATATGTCCTGCCTGGTAGTTAATAGTGTAAAATGTCACCCTCATTGCCTGTGGAGACCTTGTTAAGACAAGGTGGAAACCACTTGCTTTCTGTGCCGTGGTCTTAATGCGGGACCATCCTTCCAGTCCACCCAGCTGGCAGCTCCAGTACAACTGCTTTCTGACTCAAGACCTTCATGTTGTAACTCCAGTGTCCCAGATCAAAATCAACAGCAAAATGAAATAGTTAGGTATTTTCCACATGACACAGAGCTTTCAGGTATTTTCACATCCGTAGAGGAAACCAGGTGAAATTGTTGTTTTGAAAGTTTAACCAAGGGACGTGAAGCAATCGATTCAGAAATGTGAAATTAACACATCACAGATGTTAACATTGTTCTCTCCAATTATACCAGTCTCAGTGTTTTGTCCTGTGTGAGATGAAATCTAATCTAATCTTTTTCTGATGCTGTCAAAAGTACCAAACTGGCTGTATGTATCAGTATATAACCAGACTTTCTAACTTTTTATCTATACCTAGATGTCCCAGTCTTAGAACCCTGGCATTGGGGCTGGATAATTATCTGGCCAGTTCTATCCTGTGTACTGTAGGGAGTTTACCTGCTAGATGCTGGTAGATTCCCTCATCCCAGTCATTGCTGGATGTTCCCCGGGGGGGCAAAGTCACCCTGAATGAGAACCGATGATCGATTTCATAGAATCAATCACCTCGAATATACATATAATTCCACTATCAATTTAGGAGGCATATCATTACAACTTTTAATCTAGGGTTAAATGAACAACAGAAAATCATGTCATTCATTTTTTTTTCCCCCATTTAAAGAGGTTCTTTCAACTTGGAGCCGGCATGATAACAGTTTGCCCTGATGTATCCACTGATGTCTCACAGGGGGTCCTCTCACAATGCGAGTGGAGCTACACAGATGACTGCCTCCACAGCATCACTGAACATTACAACCAGGGCAGATGGACACCTTCAATGTTCAAGACCAGAAAGGTAGAGACTGCCAAACAACGAGGGTGACAGGGCAAGGGACAGCCTCCAGGTTGCCACAACGTGAGGCCACTTTACAGGCACAGGCCAATGCAGCAGGAGAGAGGTGTCTATGTCACAATGAACCGGCCATCCTGGGCTTCAAGGGACAATGAAAACATCCCATGGGTGCTCCCTTTTCTTTAATACACCTACTCATGCTCATTTTAACAGTGCATTTGAAAAGTCAAACTGAAAGACATTTAGGAATTTTTTAAAAAAAGAAAAAAAAAGGAAAGGCATTTAGGAAAAAGTGACACTAAAAGTAAGGTACAATGGGCTCTGTAATGTGGGAAGAGAAGACATACTCTTCAGCACCTGGATACCTGGTTGTGAAGCCTTCCTGAAGCTCCCTCAGGTCACCCAGATGGATGGGGTCAACCTCCTTGAGCTTGGACTCCTACAGCAGGATAATAGTGTTGGCCATTCAGTTTTCTGGGGAGAAGGAAATGTGCAATCATACAGACCCACAATAAAGACACATTCCCACTGCCCTAAAATTCAACTCAATGGATTTTTTTTTTACCTACATAAATGTATCTATATGCATTGTACACATATGGCAGAGAACTCGGTCTGTTTAGCACGATAAATGGGAGCGTTTCTCTGGGGAACAGAGCAGTTGCTTTTGTAGGTTCAAGGGTTGCCTCTCCGAGGAGGATTGTGTGTGCTCTCCAGGTGAGCGGAACCAGATCAACAATGGACTCTTCCCCCACTGCGTCCCAAAGGTGTGAACATGGGGTCCGATCCAATCCCAGGGGCTTTCTTCTCCACCTCGGGATTTCTGTGAGCTCAGAAACGACTCCCGGTCCTAAGCACCATAGATCACCATGACCCAACCAACCACAAAATCGGTTCCAGTGCTTGGCTACCACGGTTGATGGACTGTGGATGCAGAGAAGCAGAAAATAAGCTCTGCGCCAGGCTCTTCATCAAGCAAAGGCTCACCAGTTTAATGAGTCTATAACTTTCTCCCTTCTGTAACAGGAGAGCAGGGCTGCAATATTGTCTCAGCTTCAGGGTAATAAGTGATCTCGCAGATCACCCCAGCCATATCTCACGGTGAAACCACAGCCAGATTGACCTGAGTGGATCATCCCTTTCTTCTCTGCATGCTTCATAACCATGCACCAATAGTTTATCTATCCAACCCACTCTGTACACACACAGACCCACACTCACACACATGTTCGCACATATGATGATGAAAACATACACCTTTACAACAGGTGTCAGCTTCTTCCATCAAGTTTGACATTTTTCCTGCAAATTATCAAGAAATTCAGTACCTCCTTCTGAGACCTCCGCCCCACTCCCAGTTCTCCCCAGAACCCTGGAGTCACACCTAACTCTTCCAATTTCAAAGACGAGGCAGAGAAAGAAGACACAGAGCTTGTGGCTTGGACTCACTTCTGCATCTGTGGCTCCTGGCAGGTGTTTGTCCATCACGTTGCTCATTTGCTCACTTAAGGCTGTCACCTACACTGACCCCTGAGAACCTCTGCGCTCCAGGCTCAGCTTGTGCTGCCTGGCTTCCCAAGCTTGACTGCCAAGTCAAGGAGGTGGTGGTGGGGTATATTCCAGCCTTAAGCACGCACCATGCAGGATCCAAACGTGCCCCATGGGTACACAGTCCTCGCATCAAGGCAAGGTGTTCATCACATGTGCCCGACCCTGTTCCAACACAAACAACAGTCTGAATTGACCTGATCCATGCACACTGCTCCACTTATGAGATTCTCACCTGGGCCAGACGGGGGACAGCTTCATTCCTCCTCCCTAAAGACCCTTGGATCATATACTCTCTACCTGCCAACTACCCGTGACAACTGCACATGCCAGTGCCCAAGGGAGAGGCAAACTTGGGCACCCAGGGCAGTGAGCAGCTACTTATAATGCATTTTCATAAACATTCTTGGCTGAGCTGGGGTCAATCTAAAAAGATGACTTCATGTGGCTCATTTTCTCTTTTAATTAAAATCCAACTCAGCAGGCCAGAGAAAATTTCTGTATTTATAACACACCCTCTCACTTCCCTTGGATATGCACATATATTGTACTTTCATCAAGCAAATCAATAAATCAGGCAAATATTTAAGTAAAATGTTCCTCAGAATGCTCAAATCTGTAGGGTGGAGTCTTTCCTCTGCCACTGGTGATGGTGTTCTTCCCCATGGTCATCATTCTCATTCTTTACATTTCATTTTCCGTGTTTCATTTCCCTGAGGCTTCTCTGTGCCTATTTTCTTCTCCTTATTGGAAGAATGTATTTCCTCCTTTCTACTGAACACTGGCCTCAGTCCTAGCATTGAGCATTTCTTGGAAGAAGAGCTGTCAGGGAGAATGGCCCTTTGAAGCTTCACTATCAGTGGTGTGTAAACGACTGGGGGTCAACAGTAATCAGGAACCTGTGCTTCCAAGCCCTGAAAGAAGCTTCCCTCTACCTACTACTTTGGATAATTTAAATACAAATCACAATTGAGGCCACATGGTCATGGTTTCAGTAACATTGGCACTTGCTTCATTTCTGGCAGGATTTGAATCAGGCACGAAATTTCGGGAACGTGATTTGCCAAAATGTATATTGAAATTTAAAAATGGGAACACCTTTTAACCCATAAATGTTTTTCTAGGATTTTTTCCCTAAGGAAATAAAGATATGCAAAGCACAAAAGAATAAATATAGGATTATGTCAATGAATAATAGTATAAGAATGAACATCAAAAACAACCTAATTTCAAAGATTATGGGATTTCTAGTTAAATTAACAGTCATAATGGAAAGTTCAGGAATCATAAAAACCATCATATTAGCAAAATATGTATTACTTTGGAAATTATTCCTCTTGTAATATTGATTGAAAAACATAACTCTTCCAGGGTATCCTTTTTTGTACAATACAGGCATAGAAAAATAACTGGAAGAAAATCTGCCAAATTATTAAAAGCACTTACGTGTAAGTCAGGATTATACGTTACATTCTTTTTCTGTATTGTGCAAGTGTCCTTACAACACATGTAGATTCCTTAACCCCCAAAGCATTGGGCATGGTTGTGTAATGCATGAGTCCCCAGCCAGGAGTGATTTTGATTTTGCCACGAAGGGACACATTCCCAGCATCTGGGACATTGTCGATTATCATGATTGGGGACGGGGTGTTTGTCATTGGCACCCGGGAGTAGGGTTCAGGGATGCTACTAAACATCCTACAATGCACAGAACTGCACCATGACTAAGAATGATTTGGCCCACAGTGGTTCTAGTGCTGAGTTTAGAAACCCTGAAATAAGAAAGAGCAAGGACTCCTTTTTTTTTTTTTTTTTTTAACTTATTCAGAACCAGATCTTGAGTTGGTAACTTGGGATCATGTTCCTCAAAGATCTCAAAGGTTCATGCTTGAGCCACTTATGGTGTGACCTGGTACCTGGTTGTTGTGTTTCTGGTTTTCTTGCCACAGTAGACACACAGTTCATTTCCAGCCATGACCCTGGACATTTGCACTTTTTTTAGATCTGTCCTTATGGCGAATCTCTCTTTTTGCCTAATAAAGCCATTTCCCACATTTCCTATATCTGTTTACAGGGCCCAACAAGACTATTTCTCACTTTTGTTAAATTTAAACTTAACAAAACTTAAATTCAAATTTCTTCTTTTCCTCCTCTTCTTCTTCCCCCTACTCCCCTTCTTCTTCTCCCTCTGCTCCCTTTCCTCCTTCTTCTCCTCTTTCTCCTTTTCTCTCTCTGACCACGGTCTCTTTCCCTTCCTTCTTTTCAAGATGCCTTTTAATTAAAAACATTGTCAAAAATATTGTCAGAGCTATGTTTTTAAGTGGTGACTGGGGTTTCTGTTTCATGGAAGCTTTCATTTTCGGGTCAGAGTTTTGTAAGGTACATAGGTGAGTTAATATACTCTTGAGCTATCTTCAAGTCCTAGCTACATTTGACTAATATTTGAATGTTACTTTTTGTTACTCTCCACCATCTTCCATGATCTTGGGTCCCTGAGAGCCAGCAACAGTGTTGATTCCTTTGGCACTTAGTCCCTTATATCTGATTATTCCAGTTTCTCTGACCAGATCCCTCTTTGGGCCAATTGGTTTTCATGTATGCCTTAGTTCGAGGCTCCTCATGGCTTTCTGTTTCCATTGCATGGTGCTGCGCTCAGTAGGGATTGGGCATATTTGAACATGTGATGCAAAGGACAGGTTTGAAAAAAATCCTGTTGAATTAATAGATTAACATCTATTTTCTTTGGCTTGACTAGAACGTATTCTCCATAGGCTAGAGATCTTTGTTGGTTCACAATGGATCTCCAGCAGATACAGCAGTGCCTGGCACAAAGCCAGGACCTGGTGCAGCTGTGCTCAATGGCTGGATGGAATCCTAAGGCTCGGGCACTAGCTCATCTTTGAAAATTAATGTGGTATATGTTCATCCGTCTGAGGAGGCCGAATCCAAAGTGTCTCACGACTGGGATTATTGCTCCATCCATGTCGTATATCACTTCCCTCCCCAGTTCCCAGCATGAGGCTGTTCCGTTTCTATTCACATTTAACTCAAAGTCCCTTGGAAATTCACGGATGATTTCAGAGCTCAACTCAAAAAGAAGAATATTCAATTGGAGACTTTAAGGTAATTTCCATGAAGTGTGTTGTTTGATAGCATGAAAACATACGGGAAGAAAGCATCTTCTCTCCTCCGTATGGTACACTGGAAATAAAAAGTTGGAGTTGCTGTGAGATGAGGTCTATAATTAAAAACAATTTGGGCTGATTTAACAGTTGGTTAAGCAGTACTTTCACTTCTTTTTTGCATCATCAGAGACTAAGATGGAAGCTTCTTCTCTGATTGTCAATTATTCTTTTTTATTATAGTCATGGCACTAAAGATTTTCTCTGTGCTTTAGTCTTCTCTGTAATTCAATATTATGGTTAGAACGTTTATTTCTGCCTCACCAAAGTTTTCCTTTCAGGTCTCCTGGCAGGAAAATTGCCTACACTTCTCCTTAAAGATTTATAGCAAAGCCAAGCCTGCAAATCTCCATGGGGCTCCTCAGCTGCAGAGGTGGTACGGTCTCCACTGTCTCTGCGACCAGACCATGATTTGAGTCTATATTCTCAGAAATGCAGCTCTTCCTTCTTTTCCATGTGGGAGTTGCTACCCAAGGCCAATGCTCAATGGGGCCCTGTTGTTTTCCTAAGCCCCAGTACCTGCGAATGTGACCTTCTCTGGAAATGAGATCTTTGCAGGTGTAATCAAGATGAAGTCATTCAGATGAGCCCGAATCCCCTGTGACTGGTGTCCTTGTAAGCAGACAGAGACAGAGACCCAGAGGGCCCTGGCAGGTGAGGCAGAGACTGGGGTGGCATGTCTATCAGCCAGGGAGCACCAAGGATCGGTGGCTCCCCAAGAAGCTGAAAGGAGGGCATGGAGTAGATTCTCCCCGGAGGCTTCAGAGGTAGCGCAGTGCTGCTGAGACAATAAATTTCCACTATTTAAAGTGCCCCGGTTTGTGCTGCTTTGTACGGTGACCCTAAAGCTAATTCAGGGCCCGGGCCAACTGCTCGGTGGAGACAAAGTAATGGATGGTCCAGTCACCACTGAAAGAAACAAAACCTGAAACTGTACAGATTCAGACCTCAATTCCTCTAGCACAGTGTTTGTTGACAGGTGTGGGACCACACTCAAACCCTGATGGGGCTGATGCACCATCCAGCGATGCCAGGTAGAGGTGGGCCCCTCCATTTGCGTCTCGGCCAGAGTGTTCAAGATGCACACCCAAGTCCAGGCATTGTCCAGGCGATTTTATAGCCAGACCAGCCCCCAGTGACATGCGGACCCCCTTCTGTTCATTTCCATCAAGCACAGACACCTGCCAATAGGTTCTGGGATTTGCTGCTTGCTTGTTTCCATTCCAAAGATGAAATGCTTGCCTCTTTCCTCATTAAAAATGCAATAGCGACCTGGTCACTATCCTGCAATATCTGAGTTAACAACAGTCTGAAGGAGAGTGTTTGCCACATGAGGGTCCCCCACTTCATCCTGTTCCTGAAGCCACATCGCTGTCTCGTGAGCATTTTGTCTTCCGGGTCGTATTTGCCGTGTCTTCCTTCTTTGCCCCCTGTTTCATTCCAATTTTTCCTTCTTCATTTTTGTACTTCAAAATATTAACAATTTTTGCCTATGGTGAAATGTTTTCAAAGTGGTGGCAAAATATTTCCAAGCCTTTATTAACTATTAATTACTTTTTAAGAAGCAGAGTAATACGTTGCTTTGAAGCTTCCACATGGACTTTAAAATTTTCAAACCATCTGTCCAGTGGATTATATAATGACCGGCGATACATTACAAACATGTGATATCTTATTGCCCATGTCATGGTCCATATTCAGCACTGCCTGAGTTCCCACCAAAAGTTAGATATTTCTATCTATATGTTATATCTATCTATATTATATTATAGATATATATAGATTATATTATATATATATCTATATTATATTATATCTGTATATCTATATTATATGTTTTGTAACACTTTACAAAAAAAAAAAAAAGTCTTTTTGTGGACTTAAATAGCATTCTTCTTATGGACCGGCTCAGAACTCAGCGGCAGGCTCCCAGGCCGCAGAGGGTTAACATCTCAGCGTTCAATCGAGACACCTCCCAGATAATAAAACAAACCATTAGGTTGAGAAAAGAATGTCACTATGATATAGAGAGTGTCCTTAGAATCAATGATTCCACAGATTATGAAAAGTATAAAGAAACTTTTCCAGGTGCAGGCATTTCGTTCAAGTGTCAATTTGTCGATTAGACACAGTAAAGGGGTCACTTTCTATGACGGGGCTCGGCCACTGGGCAGAGAATCCTATTTCTGCTGATCAGAGTCAGCCCAGTCTACAGCTGCGAACCCCACAACATCAGGGTTTCACCATGAAGTCTTGGACACACAGGGCACAGCCCTGGTCATATTTCCCTCTGCCCGGGCGGGCTGTCTACATGACCAGTTACGGACCCTGCCGCAGTAAAGCAGAGATCAGAGTGTATCCAGATGACCTACATGGGCAATTTTTCAATATGATCTGCCTTCCCTCCTTTGTAGCATGCGCTCAGAGGCCTATGGGAAAGAACTAGTACGAAGATGTAGGTAAAGATGTTCTTATTACTCGCTTGCTTAGTAAACCAAGTTACAAGATTAATTATAGACTTTATGGGTCTGCCATCAATATTACCTGTAAAAAATCTGTGACAATACCTACTCCTGGTTCTTTCCACAGCCCCCCCGGCCCAGTCCCCCAGTACCTCAACCCTGGATGCCCGTCATTCTCTCACTGGCTGGCAGCCCCACCCCAACCTTCCACAGGAAGAGACATTTCTTGAACATTCTTTTCTCTCAACAGTACAGTTAGTTTGAGAATCGGGTAGAGATGTGAGTGTCTTTGCCCAAGTCTTATTTCTGTCCCACAAATTTACCACTCTTTGTTCACTCTTTTCTGACCATAACCCCTTCTGATTCATGATTTCAGACTGAAGAGTAGATAAACAGTCTCCTTCCACCGTCTTGTAGGGTCACTTCTCTTGAGAGACTTGACTTTGGGAAGCAGTGAGAAGGCCTTGGATTGACACTCCATTGGGATTAGCCAAGATGAGAGAGAACTCAGGACATAGGGTCACACATGTAGGCACAGCAAAGGAGATTTCAGAACTCTTTCAACAGTTCTATCCCAAACAGTGGATGTCGGGATATCCTCACCCCTTCTAGTAGGGCAGCTTGGCAGGAAGGGTTTGGGTTCTCACCTGGGTTCTGTAGCTCCCTGACATCTCCAGCCTTCCCCGGGCTCCCCACTCACTGCTCCCAGCCACCGTGGTCATCTCTGTTTAAAAACTGAGAAAGGAGGCATGTTTTCACAACCACCTTTAGGAGACATTCCCAAAGTGTCTTCCATCCCATTTAAGGATGGGTAAACTCACCTCTGTGTGCGAGGCTCACAAAAGACACGGAGCAGACCTAATCACAAACATTTCCAAGAGTCATCGTTGGGAAGGGCAGGGCCCATCACCTGGTGGTGAAAATACTGCTTTCCAATCATGTCATCAAGTCGATTTCGATTATATACGCCCACTGACAACACTTTCAATACTGTATATCCATAGTCCCACCAACAAAACCCTCACAGAGCTGTCCCCCGGGTCCGGAAACCCCACCGGGAAGGATGGCCTCGGCACGTCGGCCCGACCCCTCCCGACCCCTCCCGACCCCTCGGTCCAAGGCTGCACGCGGGCGGGTCCCTGCCGGGAGCAGAGCCTGGAGCCGCGCGGCTCCGCACCGAGTGTCCGACCGGCGGTGCCATCGGTGAGCTGTGGACGGGCCTGCACTCGCCCAACGTCCGGGCCGCGCTCACAGGCCTCTCTTTCCAGGGCGCACGGTGCTGTCCTGTGACACCTGCCGCGTGCCCCGGACCCTGGCTTCGCCATGCAGCTTGGGGCCCAGCACCCCCGTCTCCGCTCATCAGGGCCACCCGCTTGTGCACGTAGCCCGTTAGCCGAAGGCCCTTCCAGGAGCCGTGCACGGTGGGCCTCCGAGTGTCCCCGCGGCGGGGGCTGCCAGCACGGGGCCCACGGGGAGGACGTGCCCTCGCCATCCACCTGGGTGGGGGGCCCGGCCCGGCGGGGAGGGCGCGCCCGCTCCTCCTGGACGCGCTCGCTCGGGGCTCTGGGCTGCAGCTTGCACCGTCCGGGGCGCGGGATCCGCCTCCTCCCAGGGCCGCAGCCACCGAGCAGCCGGCGGCTGATAAAGGCCCATTGAGAGCGGGGTCCAACCGCGGAGCCCCGGCAGCGGGGGCGGTGGAGCGCGCGTGCCCCCTGCAGGCCGCCGCCCGCACCCCGGCCCGCGGGCTCCGGGCTCCCGGGCTTCCCGGCCAGGTCCCCCGGGGCGCCCGGGGCGTGCAGGACGGAGCTGTCCGGAGCCTCCCTCTGGAGGCCCGACAGCCTCGGGGTTGCCAGTCTGGGCCTAGGCGGGTGCTCCGAGGGCCGCGAACCTGTGCATCCCGGGGTGAGGAGCCCTCCGGGGAGCGAGCCGAGGAGGGGTGTGCTCCCGGAACCCTGGGGGACGCCACTCCCTTTCAGCACCAGCCTGCGGTGGTCCCTTTGTCAGCAGTGAGAGGAAAGGGCATTTGCAGAGAAGGGGGGGGGGGGACACGGCAGCAGGACAGAGCGGGACTCACTGTTGTCGGAGAGCTGACCTCTGCCGAGTGGCAGGCAGGCTCAGAACTTGCGGGTCAGACGAGGAGGGGGACGTGGAGTCCGATTCCGAGAGGATGCTAAAAAATTATATATATTCTATATTAATATACATAATTTAGATATGCATTTATTTATTCAAGCATAATTAACACACAGTATTATGATAGTTTCAGGTGTACAACATAGTGATTCAACGCTTCCATGCATTTACGGGCACTCCATCTATTTTCCCCATCCCCCCCCCCCATCCAGTTTTTTCTCTATTTAAGAGTCCGGTTTTCTTGCTTCGTTTTTCCTTTTTTTTTTTTTTTATTTTGTTCATTTTTTTTTATTCCACAAATAGGTGAAATCCTACAGTATTTTTCTGTCTCTGATGGACTTATTTCACTCAGCATTATGTGCTCTAGGTCCATCCATATTGTTGCAAATGGCAGCACATTACTTAATACGTACTTTATATATTTATATATGTGGCTTTTGTATATTTATATATCATATTAAATATTTAAATAAAATTTTCTCTCTCTCTCTCTCTCTCTCTCTCTCTCTATATATATATATATATATATATATGTATATATATGTATATACATATATACCCTCTCCATCCCAGCTCCTGAGCCCAAATTCAAAGCTTGTGCTCTGTGAGCCCAAGTGTCGGTGCTGAGCAAGGTAGATGGATGAGGAGTGACACAAGGAGGTCCTTTTGCCTTCATGGGTCTCGCTTCGGTGAAGAAGAGCCTTCCCAAGGCAGGGCCCGATACAGAGACACACAGGAGTGTCATGTGGAAATGTGAAGAAATGCTGACTTGTCTCCTTTTGGACAGAAAAAGGAAGCTGCTGTATGCATTGCCCCACTCACTGCCCTGACCCTTCAGAATGGACTGGCCTGGGTGCCGGTCTCCAGTCAGTGACCCTGGCTGCCTTACTCAGGGGAGGCACAGGCTCCCGTCATGTCACACCAGCAGTACACTTGCAGCCAGCTGCACAGACACTGCCAGGTGGGTCTTCACCTGACCACCGAGGGGAAATGTGCCAGCCTACCCCATGTTTTTCCAAAAAGGCTATGGCCCTCCGCCAGCCTGCCCCTCACTTTGGGTAGTTTTTATGCTTGACTGTGTGTAGCAAGGGGCTCCCCTTCCAGGGATGGCAGAAATATAGGAGAGTGTGACTTTGGCTTCCAGCTGGAGGGATTGGGATTGTCCTGGAGCCCTGTGGTCACCTCCCAGTGCTGGCAGACAGCCACCCAACTCCTTAATATACCCTTAAGGCTACTTCTAGCAGCTTCCAACCTGTTGAAAGAAGTATTTAGTGGAGTTTCACAGTATGCCTTCAATCATGGCTGTGTTTTGACTGCATTTTAAATACGCAATTCAAATAAATAGCTCCTTAGCATAATTGCATCTAGTGAGTGTGAAATACCTGCAGGTCTATGAAGGACCCAATTAGCAACTAATTTTCTTATATAATGATTATAAAGAATTACTCTAAATTTTAAAAATGTTTTTAAAATAATAAAAAATAGCGGGGAAAACAAACCTAGAGAATTATATAAAGCAAAAGATCAGTATTGTCCTGTGAACCTCTCCCATCCGGTTGCTCAGAGAATACCAATGATAATGCTTTGTTTATATTATCTGAATTGCAACTGTTGACAGAGATTCCAGAGGCCCCACTGAAACTCTCCACTTAGGACAATGCCAGCACTCAAAGGATGGCTCTTTATCCAAGCTACAAAAAGCCTCAAGGAAAACATAGAGACAATTTCCTAGGGCGATGTACTTCTAACATGGGACAGGATACATCTGTGTATCTTTCAGACCTGTAATTAGGAAGACATAGAAATATATGTTGTTCATATTACACTGGATCACACACAGATCTCTCACCCAAAGACTAATTTGTCTTCAAGGGTTTTTCCTGACATGGAAAAACTGGAAACTATTCACACTCAAAGCCCTGATAAATTTGTACAAGACTATATGAAGTTAAAGACTTACCTTAGAACATCCTGTAAGGGATCCCTGGGTGGCGCAGCGGTTTGGCGCCTGCCTTTGGCCCAGGGCGCGATCCTGGAGACCCGGGATCGAATCCCACGTCGGGCTCCCGGTGCATGGAGCCTGCTTCTCCCTCTGCCTATGTCTCTGCCTCTCTTTCTCTCTCTGTGACTATCATAAATAAATAAGAATTAAAAAAAAAAATTAAAAAAAAAAAAAGAACATCCTGTAAAACGATATAAAACACAATATACAAAACACAGTTTAAAGTAAAAATATATTTTATGCAAATAAACTATATCCCTGAAGATTGAATGTATTGAAAATGCAAAATGCATCTAAATAAAGTGTTTTATGGAAGCTGCAGGGGGGGTTGAAGAACGTCTCCTAGTAGGCAAAGAATCCTATTTTGCAGAGCTATAAAAGTTGTTTTCTTTTTTTTTTTACCCTCAGAAAAGTTCTAAAAAATATTTCCAGATTCTTAAACCTGCTGAGAGTCTGCAAAAATCCAAACAAACATTAAATTGCCCTTGCCATACATCTACTTTTAAGAGTTTATGATAAAACTTACTCAAGAGACAAATAATGCCTATGCTATGATTTATGTAGCTAAATAAATAACTTAAAAATACAAACAACAAGATGTATTGTAAGGACAATTGGGGTAGTTCTGACTCCTGTAGCTATTGCATAAAATAACCCTTGCCAAGCTTTACACCTTAAAAATGTTCTACATTATTTTAGGAAAGAAAAACTGCCCAAATAGCCTTCTTTACTTAAACACCAACAACAGAGAGAGGGCATCTGAGTAAGACATCAGAAGAAATACCATTTCTAAAGTAGGACCTAAAGTAGGATTCAGGTTAAGAAAAATCTTCATTTATTTTGGAGATTTTTCTTAAAAAGTATCTGAAAATACGTTATAAGGATTCTAAGATGAACTGCTGTCATATTTACAGAGTTCAAAGCAAGAACATATTGATCTCTTCATGTTGCAGCTGGGAACACTGAAGCAACATGAAACACACTTCTGTTCCTCAAAGGAGGTTGTGAAGAGGAAAGGAAGGCCAGCCACAGAGCGGGAGGACACATCTGAGATACACATATTTGATGCACTCTCACATATAACTTCTTAACTTCACTAAGACAAAGACTGAGAGCCTCATTCAAGATGGGTAAGAAACTTAAATACCCACGGCTCACCAAAAGCCTAACAATTGGCTATGAAACCTACGAAAAGGTACAATCTCATTAGGCATAAAAAGAAAAGCAGATCAGAATTATAATGACTTACCACAACACATCCAGTGCAGTATTTAAAATAGAATACGCTTGTTTGTGTTTGTGAACATGTGGAGTAACTAGAAGGCTCACATATCGCCTTTGAAAGTGTGAGTCGGCACCAGTTTGGAAACCGATGGTGTCTACTAATTCCAACACAACCAATCTGCGCGATCGTTCATCAGAAGGATGGTTGAAGGGTGAGGCTGCCCATAGGCCGACAGGGAGTGAGGACACAGCATTCCGAAGGTGAAGGTGCGGCTCTTTGGTGAAAACACACCAAGCTGAACGATGTGTGTGTTCCATTCTGTACACAACGGAACCCATTGGAGATCCTTAAGTTCTTCCACCAGCCCCGCAGGCCAGGACCCCACTAGCCATGGCTGCTCAGTTCCTAGGTAAGTTGCTCATGTTCTGTTCTGCTCTAGTCCTCTCTTTATAGCAGAGACTAAGACTTCCAGAAACTCTTCATCAGGATACCACTGGGAGAAGCTGCAGCAGTCCTAAGATTTGAGAACATGACTGTTCTTTTACGAAGACCTAATTGGGGCCCAGTGGAGACATAGTCCCAAAGACTCTCCGAGTCCACTCTTCCACCACTGGAAGCAGGAATCACAGACATTATTGAAACCAAATTCTTTGTAAATGAAAAGATTCTAAATTTCAATCTCTTTGTGTCTGGAGACAGCAGAGTAGAGTGGAATTACCAAGGATTATATGGCAGGAGCACCCATGCCTTACCATTTCTGTAACTTGGCAAGCCATCTGCCTAGTCGTGCATCGAAAGCCAGGGATGAGGCAGGGATGACAGCCAGGCTTCCACCCTTCTGATAAAGAATTCCTAGAAAGTAATGACAGCTAGACCTAGTGATGGCCAATAGACAAAAGTATCTCCATTCCTGTCCAACAATGATCTTGGTATTTGAAGTGTATTATTTTGTTTTGTTCTTATTGTCTTCCTCCCAGTGGAGTATTTGCTCTGTAAGGAGAAAGGTGTTATCTGTCTTGCTTATTTATCCCCACATCAATACCACCCCACAGTGCTAGATACATAGTACATACTCAATAAATACCTATTGAGTGAACGGAATGATGAATCACCCTGGCATACAGTTTTTCCCTGATGAATGGAAAGATCCCCAATTTTTATGCAGTTAGCAAAAGATGTATATGTCACAACCATGATTAAGACAGAGCTTGTTTGTCTCTACTTATAGAAATAGTCCTTTGGCTTAAAATATTTTTAGTATGCTTTGAATGCTTCCAGAAGTATGTTTTTTCCCCCCTTGACTCACCTGGAATTAGGAATTTCTCTTAAACAAGACCCAGAGTTTTACATCCCCTCATGCTTACTCCAGTGGGAAGGATCCCACCTACGTTGGAGAGGCCATGAACTTGCCCAGGGGCAGGAAAATCCAACTTAACAGTTCAGTGACTACAAAAGAGTATCACATAGACCAGGACAGTCTTTTTTGTCTTTTCCTAAATCACCCTAATCTCTATGAACTCACAGCACATTTTGGAATTTCAGACTAACACTAACAAGTACTTATTTAGATTGTGTCCAATATGGCCTTTTAGACTGATTATCTTTTTGTTTAAGTAGTGATTCTGATTATTGTTTATTGAATTAGCATGTTTTTGGAAGTAGTCAACAAACTATTTCACTGGCATGTTCAGAGATCCTAGTCTGCGCTAGGCATTTTGCTAAAGATTTTAATATTTTTGCCCTTGTTAAGTTTTCTAAATAGATCAATGGGAAAGAGATAATACTATTAGTCTCTGGTCACTATACATGTTAGGATAAGATTTAGTAGAAGTAATAGAAAAAAAAAGAGGAAAACTTAAAGTAGTAAACACAAAGTGGGACGTTCTTTCCGTTTCAGAATTTTGCGGGTTGTTAGTTCAAGGCTGGTGAGGTCCCCTATGGCTTTATCTTGAGGGCATCTCATGGTTGAAGAAGGCTGCTGAATTCCAGCCATTATACCCTCTTTGCACCCAGCAGGAAGAAGAGAGTGGATGCTTGGAGAGTAGGGGAAGAAGGGGAGTAAGGACATACTCTTCTCCTCAAAACACTATTAAAGTACATACACAACTTCCAGATAGTCCATTGGTCAGAATTTAGGCACATGTCCACATCTACTTATGATGGGTGCTGGGAAATATAATCTTTGTGAGGGGAAACTGTGAGCCAAGCTAAAAATCAGAGGATGAAATTACTGAGGGAGAAGGGGAAATGGATATTGGCAGGTAGTTAGAAGTACAGTGTATGTGACCGTTTTTCAATATAATATGAACATTGAAGTCAAAGAGTTGAAGTCTGTATCCCTACAGATTCTAATATTGACTTCCACATGTGATTACATTTCCAGAAATTCAGTGTAAGTACCGGCTGTAGTTCCTAGTTCACTCCTTGGAATTTTGTCAACAGAAACTTTTCCTATTCTGAGGGTTTTCCTACACTGCAAAAATCGCACAGAAAGATTAGTTTGTAAGTATACTTCTGATTTATGAGAACCGGGTAAGCAGTAACACCAAGCCGAACAAAAACAATAATAAAGAAAAAAGAAAGAAAAAAAGAAAGAAATCCCTCATTTTAACAAGTTTGCAAAGCCCTCCATTCCTTTTGTTGGAGGAGAAATGCGCCTGACATGACCCCCTGCACAGTGACCAGAATGGAGGCCATTTCTGCTTAGAGAGATGTTTCCCCTTCTCCTTTACTTCCTATGTTCACCATTATTTTTTATTTATCAGTTTGAAACTCACTGAGGAGTGTAGCAAAGACACCCAGTAATGCTCCTGGCCCATCGGGTCAGAGATAACATCGGTTTAATTCATGTCTTAAGCTATGGAACCAGATCTGCTCCAGACCTATTTGGAGAACTCTGCCAACAAGCACCTTGGCAGGGCAACAGCAAACCTCAGCAAGTAAGAAAGTATTTTCTTTCCTGCCCCTTGGGGGGTTCTTCTGGGAAGAGGTAAACCATTGGGATTGAAGCTCAGGGTGATCATAACATTCTCATCAGGGAGAAATGGTTCTTTCTAATGTTCACAGTTTTTTGTTTGTTTGTTTGTTTTGTTTTTAGCAATTCTTTTTAACTTTTAATTCTGATTGTTTCATTCAGTTTATAATTGTCCTAACATAACAATGGTGGAAAAAATAATACAGATAAACATTTAGAAAATCCAGGATTCCATGAGAGCCTTACTCCAAGCAAGACACTTCCTTTCAGTAGACCCAGCATCAGTACCTGGTACACAAAGCACCAAAAAGGCAAAATAGAACATTTGAAAAAACATGTAAGGTTGGGATTTCTGGAACTTTAATAGCTTTCCACTTAAATTTTTGGCTATCATGCACTTTAGCTAAGAGAAAAAAAAATAATGAGTTTTACAACATTCAACTTGCTTTATAACATATTACATAATGGTGTAAGCTCCATAAAGAAAGTTGTGTGCAGCGCTATAAAACTTATTAGGTCACCAATATTTCTAGTTTCATATTAAGAAATTAGAAATAATGGTTCAGATTAGAGTTACCAGAATTATTAAAAATCCTTTGAATTGAATCAGTCATTCCCAAGAATATACTAATGAATTTGTTGCCTTAAAAAAAGAAAAAAAAAAGTTTCATTTATAAATTCACCTGAGGTGAAAGAAGTCATGTTAACATTTTAAGTTTTATGTGGACTTTCCATAGGCTAAAGTGCTCTCTCCACTTTGCCTCCTGCTCTATATAGCTCACCTTAATTTCCATTTTGTAGGCCCCAATGTGAGAATGATTTTTAAAAATCAGACATTTAGTCTGAATATAGTAATGACTAACTATCCTCCTTCAAGTGTTATTTTAAGTTTAAATGTTTAAGTTACATGAGGTAGTTCAAGGTCCAACATATCCTTCAAGCTGGTCTTTGTCTTATGCCCCTTCTCGGGCTTCCCATGTCTCCGCCGTCCCTGTCTGGATAACATCTCTCACTCTTGGGTCCCAGGAACGGCCTCTGTTGGTGGTGGAGCCACGGAACCCTGATCCTCGGTGCCTGCTCCTGCTGAACTATTCCCACATTGCAGCCTGGTACCTCCTACTAGAGCGTGAGTTCCTTGAGGTTGGGAACCATGTGACACAGGATAGAACTTAGAATGGGAGCTCAAAAATGGTTTCCTCCGAGCATGAGTAGGAGAAGAAGGGAAGATAAAAGAGCAATGTCATAGTTTATGTTGAATGCTGCTTCAGCAACTTGTCTCAGTACCTCTTTGTCTTTGAAAGCCCGAGTTCCAACTGGCAAAGGGCTGATTCTTGACACTGGATATGATTTATTTGTCCTGCTCTCCAAGATAAAGAGATGTTTGGACTGTACAGAGCGAATCTCCCTGCTTTTCGGGGCAGAGCAACAAAATATAGAGAACATTAACCTTTTCCTCAGTCTCACATCTCTTGAGGAGATAACATTCCTTTATCCTGTATAATCCTTATCCATTGACCCCATCCAACCACCCACCATCATTCCATCTAACCAACCATCCACCCAGTCATCCATCCAACCACCCATCCCACCAGCCAACCAGCCAGCCAGCTTGCCTCTACATATTAGTTATATTAGTTATATTTGATAAGTTCTCTGCCCTCTGGGAACTCACTACAGGGTATACAGGCAACATAGACAATGATGGGGAGGAAAGGGTTAGAATTTCTAACTGAGTTAGATTTCGTGGGAGTGGGATCTCCAACAAAGATTCTGGGGCAGTCAGATCCACTTAATCTCTTTTAGGAACTACTGAGATACAGATCCATGCTTAATAACGTTCCCTTTATGACCTAATTTACAACAAACAGGAAAGATACATGTATTCCTTTATACTACATCTAAGTCACATTGACTTGACAGATGTACCTTAATTTTATTTACTATTAATTAAAAAATACCAACATGGACAGTCTTATAGGAGACCCGTCTAGAGTGGGGTGATCAAAGAGTTATTGTCTCAATGTGACGATTTAACAAAAAAAAGATCCAGAACCCGAAGAAGAACAGGGAGGAAACTTACAGATCTCAACTCTGTCTAAGGGCAGAAAAAAAAAAAAAATTCCCAGAATCTTCTCTAAGAATTTGCATCTTATGCTGATATACACATGCATTCTTAGTTGGATTTCACACTGCCAGCAAAGTGTAAAGATCCTCAGGCGGAGAATTCGTCTTAAAGTGGTTTAAAGCTGATGGGGCTCCCAGATTAGGAAAAGTAGCAAATGCAAATCCCCTTCAGAAGACTCCAATCTCCATCCAGGCCTACAGTGATTACATGACACCACTGATAGAAAGTTGTATGACAATTGCAGACAAGATCAGATGCAAACGTAAGTAATCACCTTAGAATCCTTATTTGTACGTATACAGTCCTGTGAGTTGTAGGTGGGCATTCAAAATGTTTGTGTCCTGTTTGCTGCAACTGGTTGTGAGTTTCACACAGACTGGCTTATTTACATTTACCGCTTAGGGTGTAAATATGTATGTGGCAAAAATTTGGTAAGATTGTTTCTGAGGGGTTTGTTAACCATACATCTAGTAAGCAATATGTTAGGGTTCTCTTCTTATGGAGATGCATGTTCTCCTTCAAGTCATCATTGTATATGTGAAACAGTTTGTACAGATGACTCTGCTTATGTGCACAAATCTCTGCAGCTGGTAGACACATTTAGAACAACATCTTCCAAAGACTGGGATCCTTTCATTTCATGGATGCCAAAGAAGAGAATTTTAGAGAATTAAAAAGAGTAGGGGTGACTAGGGAGTTCAGTAGGTTAAGCATCTGACTTCGGCTCAGGTCATCATCCCAGGGTCCTGGGACTGAGCCTCATGTGTGTGTAGGGGGCTGCTCAGCAGGGAGCCTGCTTCTCCCTCTCCCTCTGGCCCTTTCCCTGCTTGTGCTCTCTGTCTCTCTCTCAAATAAATAAATAAAGTCTTTTTAAAAAAGAGTATATGAGGATTGACATTATGTTGTCTTTATTTATGAGAATGGGACTCTTCATTGGTATAGGGGTTTTAGCTTTTTACCAGAGTTTGGAATGGGTGGCAATAATCCATTCTGTTTCCTTTGAGAGACTTATTAAAAAGTTTCACTTTGCAGGCTGTTTCAGGGATAAAGTCTAAGTGACATGACAGCCGTTTTCAAAAATGAAATTAACTTTGAGACTCACACAAACAAGATTTAGAGTTAGATGTGTAGCTTGGAACCACCAAAGGTTCTGAGTGGCTGATATGCACAGTTGCCTTTGCAGGAATTCCTGTCATTTAACCTCAAGCTCAGAGCCACATGACCAGAGGGTCAGAAGGGGTGGCCCCACATATTGGAACGAGAGGGAAGTACCTTCTTTGGGCCTCAGTGTCACATCAGCACAGCATTCCTTCAGCAGATACTTACTGCCCTAGTTATCAGGTTCTATTCTTGGTACTCAAGGAATAATATGGGACCAAGGCTTCTCTCATGGATGTCACATCCTGGAAATTCCAGTAGTGGACATATTACTCACGCAAGGATTTTATGTACATGCCACATTAGACTTATAGCAGCTCCTCATTACTGAGGAATCATTAATATTATTATGAGAAAAACTCAATCATAGAATTCTCAAACTTTGAGTTGAGAGCATTTGTGAAACTGGAACATTTCAAAGAGGTAACAAATGAGACGCTTGGAAAAAAAGATTCATTATACCAGGTAATGGAAAAACTCCTTACCTGAGTATTAAAATATAAGGCTACAACGTGTTTATATGATTTTTTATTTAAATTGTCCATGAAAATTTATGAATTCTACTAGTGGGATCATCTTCATTCTATCTTTTCCTGTATTCTTGATTTTTCTCCCACAGTCTTTGTTGAATGCCTCTTTTACAGCAGGAGAGTGCTGGGCAAGGCATGTGTCCGATTCAGGACCAGAAGCTCACGGTCCAGAAAAGATACAAATATGTAATTAATATTTAAAACACCCTGTGACAGATTTTGTCATTGAAGTATGGGAAAGGCATGGCAGCTGGTGGTCGGAGGTGAATAGTTGTGTCTGCCTGGGGCTAAGGACAGGGTGAAGTCTAGTAGAAAAGAAGGGCTAGAGACCAAAGATTAGAATGTGAGCCATATCCTAAAACAAGGAGGAAAGGAACCCTGTTGAATGGAATTTGCTTGTTTCGATTTGCATTTAATGTTTCCCCCCAAGGACCTGCCAGGACAGATCTCTGGGATGGGAGAGCAGTCACAGAAAACACACAAATACTAGTCATTCTCATGATCCTGTGACTACTCATCGATCCCAAAGAGCTTCAAATGTATCTGTCCCTCCTCACTCACAAGGGATTGAAGACGCATCTCCACAGTCGTGTCTAAACAGAACCCAGCGCTGAGGAACAGTGGCAGGTCAGGAGGGATCCAGCCATTACTCTGTTCCACTAACACAGCCCTCATTCTCAGAGTCCATTCCAGACAGTGTATGGATTCTAGCTCTTACAAAGATGATGCAAACTTCCCTGGTCTTGGTCAGCCCACTATGGTGACACGAGTGGACACATCCCTGCACCCCACCCCCTTTGAGGATCCTCTCAAGGATTCTGAGAGAATTAAGATTCTGAGTTCCTCTTTGCCTTTAAGACTTTGCCCTAGACCCAAAATCCTCCTACAGCTTGCCTCATGTTTATTTTTATGGACTGACTTAAGGTGCATTCTTGAAGACCCAAATTAAGGTGTTTTTTTTTTTTTTCAAATAAAACAAATTGAAGTTAAAACTAACCACATGCCTCAGTGAAGTCAGGCTGCCTTGTGATTCTTAAAAAATAAAAGCCGGTGAGTAAGTGCTTTTCAAAGTGATATTTTAACCTCCTGCCAACACTTTTGTAGTAAAATATGATTTTTTATTATTATTCAAATGTGAGTTTGGGGACATGATTGAGGTTTTCCTATAATCCGTAAAAATGAGGAAACAACTTAAAAATGTTTGGGCAACCTCCAAATAGAGAAGGGAAAAAAAGTTTTTAAAGGTGAGTGAGTTAATGTAGCACATGTTATAATAAAAACCCAACAAAAAGTAGCCCTTATAGTCCAATATTCTGGCACACAAAATCAGCCATTCTTCAGGGAGACTTTACTACCTTATTTCTAATAGAGAGCCCTAATTATAACACAAACAACACGAGAGAACTTCGGGAAGGTATGAATAATTATCTAGTGCCCAAGCCACAAGTGGGTGCAACCAGGTCTGTACCCCATCATGGGCTTTTTCCACCCCTTAAAAATTCTTTGAATTTACAATGTGTGACATTGAAAAAAAATCTTGTCACTAAATGTTAAAAGTGAGGTAGCAAAAAGCACAACTCTCAACTGCATTGAAAGCAGCCCTTTTTCCTCAAAGGTGATGGTGTCTTGTTTTATGGCAACTCTCAATTATGCATCCCAGTTTTAGCTGTCCTCTGATTTTTCTAAGCCACAATGTACAATACATTGACATATATCATTGGGAGCCCTTGGTTCTTTTGACTGAGTTTAAAATTGGGTTAGTTTCATCAAAAGTTGACTAAATCACCATCACTATAGACTAGTATTTTCCAACTTTGCTGTTAAGCTATTGGTTCTGAGTTTATGGCCCCAAATAAGTTTTGTCATCGACTAATGATACATCTGACCACCAAGAGAAAAGCACTTGGAAGCAGATTCACGGGAAGTCTCATGAAGTGGTCATCGGTGGCCTCTGCGGCCAGAGCTGAGCTGCTCCTATTGAGAGGACAGCAGAAAATAATCCTGCTGACCATCAGCTAGCCCCAGTGATACTTAGGCTGTGTGCCCTGTTTGTGGGACCCTAAATCCCAGAGCAAATGAAACTGCGTAGAGCTTGTTCTGGTGAAACGGGCTTCCTTCTATTGTGGAGGAACGTTGACCAAGCCAGTGATGTGCAATATTAAACTGATCAGTCTTGGTGCTTTGAGGAAAATGCAAAACTTAGCCCTGTTTTCAAATTCCAAATATACTTTGAGACTTCTTCATGCCTCATCACCTACTGTGACCATGAGGTCATTTCAGGCCAAAGGAAACCGTGGGCCGAAGACATCTGGGACACAGAATGACACAAGGGAGGGAATGATGGGCATCTTGTGGGAGCCTCGTTCCTATAAACAGGTGGCATAGAAGTAACCATCCTTCCTCCTAATGACGCCCAACCGTATGTGCAGGAGGAAGCCCCGGACAGAAGTGAGAAATGGTGGCTGACGTCTGGAGGTCTGAAGCAGGCTGGCTGCATGAGGACTCCTGTCTGAGTGTTTGAAACAAGTGGGGAGTCAGGCCCTGCAGTTGAACTTGGATCAAAGAAAATGTGTGTAGAAGAAACAAGCACCCAAAACTAAGGATAGTACCTCACGGCCACAGTCAAGCACAGATGATTATTTTGCCGGAAACAGGTAAGGGCCAGAGAATTTTTGCCAGAAAATCATCAATAGAAAGCCAGGTCTCTATTCAGTGACTAACATGGACACAGAAGGTTTTAAAAAAATAAAACCCACATTCCATTTCTAACCAACACCTCACCTTGTTTGGTAAAAGGTTGAGTTCGTTGACTTTTTGTACTTTCAAGTAGATGCGTGGGTAGGTTTCAGCAAATCAGCTCCAATCATCGTTTCTCCAACAGTTATATTTTTCTTCTTTGGGGACATTGATATAAGTAGCATGTAATCATCTAATTAAAGATTTATGCACAGACTCGTCTCAGCAGTGAGCAGAATGTTCCAAGGGGGCACATTTCACCACAAATCTTTCAGTTGCTAAAAGAACTATTGTTTGCTTTAACACATATGTCTAATAAGAATATTCACTCAGCCAAAGCTTCGTTTTATTGTTGTAAAAATAGAATATGTCTTCCTATAGCATAAACAGGGGATGTGTCCTATTTTGGAGAGTGAGGACTCACTTAGTGATGGAAAGACCTGGCCGTTGTTGGTTTAACTCTGTGAGTTTATTTTGCACCTTTATGTCCATCTGCCTTTGATCTGGGTGAACGGAAAGTACCGGCATTTGAAATAGCTCCCTTCCAACGCAGCCGCATCTTACAGAGGATTGCTGATTTTGAATTTCTGAAGTTAACAAGGGAAAAGTCAGAGAATAAGATCAATTCCTTAATCCCCCTCCTCCCAAAATGCTCAAAACAATCACGTTTTATTGGATAATTCAACGTTAGGATCTATTTCTACAAACTTCAGTTTTCTAAGAAACAATGTTTTCCTTTAAACAGAGGAAGGAGAGGTACAGAATTTTGTACAATCTGGCAGTGATTCTTTAAAAAAAAAAGTCATCATCCTGCAGTTCTGTATTTCTTTTGGGGGTATTTTCCCCCTTCCTAATTCAAAGCGTAAAGGAGTTTCTGGAAACCAACTGGGGAAAAACACCATTAGTCCAACTCAAAATGTAGAACTTTTAAGTTATGTTAAATTTTAGGCCTAAAGGTTTAATTTCCATGCTTTCTGGTTTTAAGCCAGACAGACTCCAAATATTCGCTTAATATGCTTTCTTATGGTTTAATGTGTAGTAATTTTAGCATTTTAGAAATTTATTTTCCTGAAAAGTGTGTTCCGCTGATATTTCTGGAGGGTGGGGGGGGGGGGGAGAGAAGGTTTAAGTCCAAACTTACCAATTAGAATTATGATGCTCATTAGTATAATTTGAAACAAAAAAAGTGTAAAATATGCCACCCGATTTTTTTCCCATTTAATCTATATCTCATCCCAAAAGCCAAACAAAGGAATTAATATTAAAGCTATAAACATGATTTCATACTCAAAGTAAAACGATACAACAGGCAAATATGAAAGCCTTCTACGTGTCCAGGATGGAACGCAACATCATCTTATGTCAGAGACTTCAGTCCGGCAAGAGAGGACAAAGCCTCGGGGTGCCTCACGTGTCCGAGAACGTCTCCATCTGTCAGAATGCGCGCAGTCTGGGGACAGCTTACCAGCAAGGCCCTGAGCCTGCTTCCTACCCTTCTTCTGTTCCTACGCGCCAGCGAGAAGGGGGCAGGAGCGCAAGCGCCTGCAGCAGGTGCACACTCGCAAGCCACGCCCATGGCGCTCTGCCCACCTGGAGCGGGACGGTCGCCGGGCGCTGCTGGGGGCCGAAGACGCACGCGGGTGGAGGTGGACAATCCCCCCAGATTTTCAAAAGGCATGACACTGTCCCGTCAGCCTACATTTATGAAACTTTATGTAGCAGATTACTTTTGAGCACCCTCCAAACTGTTGCCCATTAAACAGAGGAAAATGTGCTAACAAAAAAGAGAGGAGAGGGGGAGAGAGAAATAAGGGTTAGACAGCAGGCAAATAAGCATGCACTGGGGGTGAGGTTTAGGGAGGACATCGTGGACATGTTTCCTGGGGCTGTGAAAGGACACTTCCTGGTCCACAGGCCTCTTCTTCCGCCTGGAATTGCACCATTAGAAATGCATTTCTTGGGCAGCCCAAGTGGCGCAGCGGTTTAGCGCCGCCTGCAGCCCAGGGCGTGATCCTGGAGTCCCGGGATGGAGTCCCACGTCGGGCTCCCTGCATGGGGCCTGTTTCTGCCTCTGCCTGTGTCTCTGCGCCTCTCTATCTCTCTGTCTCTCTGAATAAATAAATAAAATCTTAAAAAAAAAAAAAAGAAAGAAAAGAAATGCATTTCCCTGATGGCAAGTGATGCAGAGCATTTTCTCATGTGCATTTCTTTTCATTTCGCTTGCCTTCCTCCTTTTATTCCACGCAGGTATGCTTGGGAGATGTGTGCCGACTAGGAATGCGCTCCAAGTTTAATACGAATCTTTTTCTAGAGTTTCCTTTTCCCCTCTGAGGGAGGTGGCAGCCATGCAGGGAGGGGGGTGCCAAGTGATGGGCAGGAGGAGAAGGAGGGTGGCTGACCCTCCCAGGGCAGCTGCAGAGCAAAAGGCTCCCGGGTGACATCATCAGAATCTTTGCTTCACTGGCAAGAATTTTTTTTTTTTTATTTAAAGCATAATGGACATACAATATCTTATTAGTTCCAAGTGTGTGTCTTAGCGGTTCAATATTTTATACATTGTGAGATGATGATCTCCACGATAAGTTTAGTTATCATCTGTCATCACACAACGTGATTACACGCCCCTCCTGGACCATGCTCCCCACGGTGTACATTCCGTCCCCTGGACGTATTTATGGTGTAACTGCAAGTTGGTACCTTTTTATCCCCTTCCCCATTCTGTCTTCCCCCTCCAGCTCCCCTTTGGCAATGGGAGTTTGTTTCTTGTACCTACGTGTCCATTGCTGTAGTATTTTGTTTGTGCCTTTGTTTTGTGTTATTTTTTAGATTCTATGTGTAGTGAAGTCATACAGTATCCGTCTCTCTGACTTATTTTACTTGCCATTATACTCTCCAGGTCCATCACTGGCAAGAAGTTCATTATTTTTCCCTGAAAAGCAGTGGTTTTCCCTTTCAGAGATGGTTCTCAAAGTGCCTTCCAGTCCAGTACCAGCGTCACCTGGGGGCAATTTCGGATATGTGGGCTCTTGTGCTGTCCCACGCAGAATGGACTGGAGACTCCAGAGGTGGGGTCTTCTGTTTTAACCAACACTTATGGTGGTTCTGATGTGCAGGCTAGCTGGCAATTTCTCACAGCCTGGGCCAGGCATCTGAATCCTGTCTGTGAGAACTATCCAGATCACTCCTCTGCCTCACCGTTTTCTCAATTAGAGTCTCTGGGGAAGTGGCTTCAAAAGTACTCATTTTAACAAGTGCTCCAGTTGTTTCTCCTAAGCAGGGGACTCTGAAGTCCATCCAGGTGACACTGTCCATAGCGACAAACAGATCCCATAGGCCAAAACAGAGGGTCTCTATTTGTTCTTGCGTTGAGCTCCCAGTTCTTTCTTACTTATTCCTCTCTAACTTGTCTCTTGATTGAAGATTTCTCCTCCTTCAAGAGTTTCTATTAATTAAATGTAGAGAAATGAACTTCCCCTTCTAGACTTAGCTGTATCTATTGAAAAATGAAATCGTCTTAACCAATCCTTGACTCATGAAGCAACTCCATGTTGGCCACACCTTTCATGAGAAAGAGACTGCTCCTCTATCTGACTGAATAAACAGTCTGGAAGCTCTTATGGAGAAAACAGATTCTTTGTGTAAAAACCAAAACAAAACAAAAATTGCTGCTCTCCAGAGCAGCATCAGCCTGGAGACCCATTTATATGGAGGTAAATCTTGGGTTTCTATTTCCTGCCCCAAGAGCTCCTGAACGTCAGGCTCCAAATCCCAACCTTACTGACCTCAGACCATGTTGTCAGTCCCCACACCAGATTCTGATCTTTAAAAAGCAAGCAACCTCCAGTCCTCAAATTGTGCTTTCTCCTGAGTCCTCTTGATCAAAGGTGGGCATGTTTCAGCCCACTGCAAAGCATGGATTTCCCTTGGTCACCTTTCGGGCCTCCTCTCTCACTCCATGTCCAATTGGTCCATTTCATCTGTTCTTCTAAAATATCAACGTTTCCGGTTGCTTTTTCTTTTCTTTTTTTTTTTAATTTTTATTTATTTATGATAGTCACACAGAGAGAAAGAGAGAGAGGCAGAGACACAGGCAGAGGGAGAAGCAGGCTCCATGCACCAGGAGCCCGATGTGGGATTCGATCCTGGGTCTCCAGGATCGCGCCCTGGGCCAAAGGCAGGCGCCAAACCGCTGTGCCACCCAGGGATCCCGTGGTTGCTTTTTCTTTAAGGGACTCTTGCTCACCTCATCTATCTGACAAGTTCAGATGTTGTGTCCTTCTTTGCACTCCATCTTTACAGGGTAGGATCTCGGGATAGAGCAATTTGCTCAGTGCTTCTGGCAGGAGAGCCAGGGTTTGAACGTGGGGCTGCCCAAGAGACAGCCTCTGCCAAACTCCCGACCTCCCACGTCACCCATGATGCCCGAGGCTGGAAGTGTCCATTGTGTGGTCACAGCCAGAAGGGAAGCAGCGGTCATCCTCCGAGTGATAGCATGTGTCACTTGTGCTAAGTGCTTTGTCAATGGTCCTCACAACAAATTTAAGTTAGATTTTAAATTCTATGTACAAGAGTAATGCTATGGTCTGCAAGTCTGTGGTCCTCCAAAATTCATATGTTAAAATCCTAACCCCTTGGGGCTCCCTCGGTAGTCCAGCAGTTTAGCACTGCCTTGGGCCTGGGGTGTGATCCTGGAGTCCCTGGATAGAGTCCCACATCGGGCTCCTTGCAGGGAGCCTGCTTCTCCCTCTGCCTGTGTGTGTGTGTGTGTGTGTGTGTGTGTCTCCCACTGTCTGTCATGAATAAATAAATAAAATCTTTAAAAACAAAATAAAATCCTAACCCCTGAAGATAATGGTATCAGAAGGTGGGACCCTTGAAAGGTGATTAGTCATGAAGATGGAGCTGTCCTGAAAAGTATCTGTGCCCTTGTAAAACACACCTCGGAGGGCTCCACCACCCCGCCACCACGGGAGGACACACTGGAAAGTGCTGACTGTGAATCAAGAAGAGGGCCCACACTAGGCCATAATGGGGCCTTGACCTTGGACTTCCCAGCCTCCAGAATTGTCTGGCATAAATGTCTGCTGTTTATAAGCTTCCCATCCAGTGGTATTCTGTGACAGCAGCCCAAACAGACCGAGACAAGTATCGTGTGAAAACTCAACATTTTTCAGGCAAGTCAAAATTTAGAAAATTATTTCTCCACTGGGGTGTGCTTTGAATTACCTGGGGAGCTTCCCACAAATAACGTTCCCAGAATCCACCCGCACTCAGAATGAATCAGAATTCCCAGGGGGCATATCAATCCCTGATCTCAAGGAGTCCCGGTGCCAGATGAAACGGATGTCCCCACTAACAGGACTCTCCATGTCTTGGCAAACATCTGTCTTTCCGTCTTCGATGGTGGAAGTGGTCATGATTGAGTAACATGCCCCTCCTCCTTCTCCATGATGGCATGTGGTTCTAATCATATCTCTGTGTATGTTTGTTGATTTGAGGACTTCTGGGAGAGCTCCCAACTCACGCCATTGCCTTCAGGTGGAAACTGCATTGTCACGGTCTATATTCCATCTCCTCTACTCTGTTTTCTTTGCCTTAGCTGCATTTCTGTTTCTAGTCTTTCAAGGAGCGTTTCTGCTTACAAACTTGCCAACACACGCAGCTGAGCTTGTGCGAAGCCTATTGACTCTGACATCCAGCAACGTGCGAGGCACTGCAAAGATGGGCAGGGCTGGAAGAGGAGTGATGCTTGTGGAGAGGCCCGGGGAATTCAGTGGCCCTTCCTGCCCACAAAGGGTAGAGGTCCACAGGTGTTAGCGGTGATGATGGGGAGCGTTTCCTAATAACAACGGAAATGACTTACGGCAGAGATGGTCAGCACATTACTTTCTCCCTGTGGGATTTAAGTTGTCATCTATGCCCATCCCATCCCCTGCCCTCTTCTAGGACTTCATGCTGCACTGGAATAAGAAAGCTTGATTCTAGTCTTGATTTTGCTGGTAATTAGTTGTGTAACCTCAGTCAACTGACTTCCTTTCTCAGATTCCAGGCTCTTGATTTCAAAGTACTTTCCTCTCTGAAAACATCTTCTTCTACTTTAATTCTGAGGGTTATGCCAGGCACTTTGCAGTTGTGGACATCCATCACGAGTCCTTAGGATTCTCAACCTTTCGTTCTTTTGGAAAGACTCAGCATCAGTCAATGTTCTCAGTCAGAATCTGTATCTCCTTGGGATTTCTAAGGCAATCTACTACCTTTCCATCATTTATTTCTTCTCTGCTAATATTAACTGGGGAACGTCTTGCTGGGTTCTAAAGTCAATGAGATTGCTACCACAAAAGAGGAATTATAGCTAGTTGATAAACATATGTCGTCTCTAGCCACATGTTTTTGAGTGATTTTATGTATATATAATCACACACACATATGTTTATATAATCACACACTTATATATAGGTCACAATTGCTACAATTGGAATTTTTTCAGGTTTTGTAAATTCTATTTGAGTTCACAGTTTTTGGCGATTTGGGAAACAGCAAAGAAGGAACAGTCTCTTATATGCAAGAGACTGAACCTATAACGACTCATTTAATTTCAGATGGTAGATGGTAGGAAAAAAGCTCACAGGTGAACAGGTTCAGATGGGGGAAAATGCATGAAAATGCCCTAGCAGCCAGACAACAGAGATGGGATAGAAATCCGGATCTGTTCAGTTAAGGTAGGACACAACCAGAGGGCATAGTCTCTCCATTGAACAGCACCTACATCTGTACTCCGCAGGCAGTTGCTCTGTGGGGACCGAGTCATAGTTGAGAGATAAATGTATACCTGCCATCCAAATTCTGTTGTCAATTATATGGCTTCTTTTTTAAAAAATGAAACTCAAATTCTAAGAAAACAAAAACAAAACAAAAAATCCCTCAAAGATTTCAAAATGGCTAATTCTGTTAGAAAAAAATTAAAAACAATACTTGTGTTATATAGCACTTTAAAATGAAGGCTCTTAGGGAGTAAATATCTCTTAGGGAATCTTGGTTACTGTCTAACCACATCTTTTTGAGCTACTTTGGATTGAACCAAATAGTTTGGCGCGTATTAGATGTAACTGTACCTATGGTAGCTCAAGCACGGAGGCTGTTTTCCCAGGCATTATTTTTATCAAGATAAGAAGTGGGATACCTGAGTTCCTCAGGTTCTGGGGACTGACTTATCCCTTCCATTCCATTGCTCCTTAATGAATTTGTAAATAGACAACATTGCCAATTTAACTGGAAAAAAAAAAAAAGGCCCCACTAAATTTGGAATAGTAGTTTCAGTGGAAATTCAATAAAACTATACTGTGAAAGTCTAGAAACTCCGATGGGATCATTACATGATGTGTTTCAAAAGACTAACAAACTACATTGCTTTTGTAGATATTTCAAAATCTGGGAAAATGAATGAGATTTGACCATCTCAAACATTTCAATAATTACCAAATGTCTCAAATATTACCTTCATGTATGGAGGTATTTCGAAGGGAACATTGTGGGGTCCTGAAGCCTACTGTTCAGTGTGAAGTATGTTCCTCACATCTCTCGTTATCCCTTGAGCTGGTGGTGCATGCACATGACAACATGGAGGTCTCTGGCATCTTCTGCCCTGAGTCAAGGCTGGCTGTGATCTGGAGCTGCAATTGGGCAGGGCCAGCTGCTCCCACAGCGCCTTACGTCACTCCCCTCCAGCCTATGGCAGGACCAGGCGATGGCTCTTCCCTTGTCTTATTGCTCCTTCTGGAATACAAGCTTCTGCATGCAGGCGTGGTGCTGTTTCACATTCCCCGGCCCTTGGCAGAGAGATTACCCATAGTAAGTGCCTCCCACACACAGTGTAACACACAATTCTATAGGATAGGAACAGTCCTTGTCTTTAGGGAGTTAAAACCCCAGAGAAATAGCCCATAAGAATCACGGAACACATTCAAAAGATGAAGATAAAGCCTAGCAGCCTTATTGAGGAGAGCAAAAGGTGGAAACATTATAAACGTTCAAAATTACAAACTTGGATAAATAAATCATGGTTTCTCTTTACAGTAAAATGCCCTCTCGTTATTATAAATGGTGAGGTGGCACTGAGCAGCATTAATAATCTGTTAGGTAAAATGAAGCAGGTTCTAAATGGTATAATTCCATCTTTGTTAAAGTCTATTTACATATGTACCTATGCCAAGGGAAGCACATACATCAAAGTTTTAATGCCTTGTTTTTCTCTAAGTGGTAGAAGGATAGATGCTACTGTTCCCTTTCCTCTGTTTGCCTGCGCGTGTTTTCAATGTCTTCTCCACATCCACGAGCTGATGGAGTGATGTGAACATACCCACAGCGATATCAGGGAGTTGGAACAGGAGGAACGATGACACACACGAGCCATGTCACAGCCCAGGGGAACGTGCTCCATCATCAGAAAGGACTCCTTGTGGACGAAACTGGGTCCCTCCCAAAATTCATTTATTGAGGTCCTTTCCTTCAGGACTTCAACACAATGTATTTGGAGATGAGGTCTTTCCAGAGGTGATTAACATAAAATGAAACCCTGCGTGTGGGTCCTAGTCCAATCTACTGGTGTCCTTGTAAGAGGAGATCGGGATGCAGACACACACCAAGGGATGCCCATGTGAGGACGCAGGGAGAAGAGAGAGGCCTCATAAGAACCCACCCTGCTGACACGTCCATCTCAGGCTCCCAGCCCCCAGATCTGTGAGAGGACGAATGTGTGCTCCCCAAACCCCCTGGTCGGTGTGTGTTCTAATGGCATCTCTGGCAGCTTCAGCGGGGGACTGTCCTCCTAACCAGTAGTTACACATTTGTAGCAGACTTAGACCTTTTACATCTTTTATCCCATTTCAGCTTCACATCTACCTCTCAAGTTCATTGTTCATTTCAATTTGCACCTAAGAAACTGAAGCATGAGGAGGCCAACTCAAGATTGGCCCCTTCCATCTCCAGCTCAAAGCCCTGCACTGCCTGTGTTCCCGGGCAGCTTCAGCCTCTATGTCGTGTGTGGGGAAGTCTCCTTGGCCCCCATCCCCACTAGTGTTCCATTAGTGTTCCATTAGGAACACTAATTCCTGATAGCCTATCCTTGCCAATGGTACTGTTGGCTTTAAAGCAGTATTTCCTGATTTTCGATGCTTGTAGGTTAAACTCTCTCTTCTTCCACCTAGCTAGGATCTTTGTATCCCCTCAAGGCAGCCAGGAGAAAACTGTCTTATAGGGAATTTTAGGGCATCATGGCAAATTAATATCAGCAATGATTTTATTTTTACTTTTATTTTTCCCCAAGTTTTTATTTAAATCCCAGGTAGTTAACATACAGTTTTGGTGTGCGATATAGTGATTCCATACACCCCTGATGCTCATCATGACAAGTGTGCTCCCTATTCCCCCATCACCTATTTCCCCCACTCTTCAACAGTGCTTTCGGGGGGGGGCATCTCTTAAGATCTTTAAAGTCACCATACACAAGCAGATGAAAGACGAACAAAATGCAGTCTTCTTTGGAATTGCTTTTTTTTTTCACGTGCTACCACCGGCACCCTGCTAGCAAAGCCATCTCAGTATCCCCTTTGATATAGAAGGTCACCATGATTTTCAATAAAATGTAATTCACTAGCAGGAACAATTCAATGCAGCTGTAGATTTTAGTGTCCATAGTCCATGGCGGTAGGACCTCTCCAACAGAGAGTCCAGGTTGTCCTGATAAAGCTCTATCCTGGAAATGGGATTTGCCTGAGTCACGAGTCTATTTCCAGAACTTAAGTAAAATGATGCTCATGGCATTTCAGCAGTTTCAAAGTTGGAAATCATCATAAGAAGCCAATTGAGATAGATCAAGTCATCTGTTACCAAGGTGACAATGGTCTGTCATGGAATAATGTCTTTTCTGCAGAAATTAGAAGCATAGCAGCCCTCCCTAAGAGGAGAGATGATTGCAAATTGTTCTAACAAAAATGATTCCCTTTCTATTTCATGCATAAGATGTCCATGAAGAGTGATGTGTCTCCCTCTGCCCATCTTTTATCCGGCACGAGCTTCCCTTCCCCCAAGAAAAATAGGAAAAGCTATCAAGATCAGAATTGCATCCTAACTTTTATTGTGTGGGTTGCCAAAGGCCACTGGGTTTTGATTGTTCAGAAACAAGATGGCAACAATGTTCTTGCAATTGGAGCTCCCATGACAAGCCTACTAATTTATGGGCGCGGGGAGATCCGAGCCGTTGTAGCTCTTGGGCTGATAATAGCTGCGTTGATCTTCCAGCTCGGAGGCAGGTCGCCGCATATTGTGCAGCAGACTAATGCTAAGCGGCCAGAGCAAAGGTGCTGTGCTCAGCCATAATTTAAAAGACTCTGACATGAAGAAAGTGTTATGATGTTTAACTTATAGGGCATCCAAATGTCATAGACCCAAGCAAGTTCCTATTAGCAATAACTCAGGTCCTCTGAAGGGATTTGACATTCAAAACTGATGAGCGCCGGTCCCCGGGGCCTGCTCCGACCTAGCCTCGCCCAGGCCACTCGGTAACCCGAGTGGCCCAGGGGTCAAACCATGAGAGCCCTCTTCAATTTAAAGAGCCGCTTCTCCCCGGCTGCTGGGGTTCTGACTCGGCACAATAAATTTCCCAAAGAGCATAAAGAGCCATCTAGTGTATATCAAATCAATATCATTGTGGCTTGCAGCCGTATCTGAGGCTACAGTTCACAAAATAAACCAGGCCAGGGGCTGGATTCCTGCCCTTGGCAATCAATCAGGCTCCCGGGTCATGGATTTTAGTGTAAATTAACACAGCAGAAACCATCACGCTCCCCAGACGATGATATAATACAGGATTTGCTTTTTTTTCCCCCCCCCAAACCCGTTTCATTGCTTGTGCTCAGAGGTGATGTTACACGAAACAGGAATAACAAGAAGCAGTGATTAGGAAGGTGGTGGAAATCGTAAAGTAAAACATTAATATTCTCCTGACAAATACGCAGAAGGCACGTTAAATTAGGTAAACAGTTACCAAGCACGAGGAAAGAATATGATTGCCTTGGAACCTATTCAAGAGCGCAAGACTTTTCTAAATTGACCTCCTGAAGTAGATAATACTAATTGTATCAAATTACTATGTGTGCATCAGGGAAAAATGCAGCAGTGGGTATTTGCTGACAGTCTTTCTCCCCATTTCCAGCACTGCCCCATTTTGTGAAGGGGCAACAGATGCTTTTTTGCAACAATTACACTTACGCGCAGTGCACCCCACACCCCGAGTCACAGGATCAACAGCCCCCATGGTTTCTCAACAAGGAAAATGTGTGCCGGTGACCATCCTGGCTTGTTTGTTGAGAAAGAAAAGTAATCTTATCTTCTAGTAGAAGGCACCCAAGGATCTCCGTAGGATAATTTATAATGTACAACTGCATACGGAACCCATAAACAAAAGCAATTTTTAGAACAAAATCTGCAGGTTATAGAAACTTCGCAAACATAATTAGTTGGTTTGAGAGAGGAAGTCTGTACTTAATTTATTTTGAAGGAAAAGAAACAAACTCTCATATACCTCGCCATACTTCTACAGTATTATACAGCCTGTCACATCAAATTGCACATATACAATGTGATGTACGGCCCACTTTTCCCCCTATAGCTTATAATACATAATATCTGGACCTGGATCAATACCAAAATAAGGTTCAAAGATTTGAAGGAATACTTTTTTTTTTTAATAATTAGCACATTTCATAACTTACTAAAATGCACACTAGTGGGCAAGATAATTTTTCTTTTGATATCACATAGGAGAGAGACCCTCATGCCTGCCAGGGAGGGCACATGGTGTGCAGGGCACCCAGTTACTGGAGCAGCCACCAGCCCTGCTTTGTCTTCATCTTCCCAAAAAGGAGCACAGAGGGCGTCTCAGGTCCTTAATGATCTCACAGGTTTTCGTTGTTGTTGTTGTTGTTTGTTTTTCAAGATTTTATTTATTCATGAGAGATACAGAGTAGAGAGAGGCGGAGACACAGGCAGAGGGAGAAACAGGCTCCCTGCAAGAAGCCCGATGTGGGACTCGATCCTGGATCCCAGGATCATGCCCTGAGCCAAAGGCAGATGCTCAACTGCTGAACCACCCAGGCGTCCCTCCCACAGGGTTTTTTGAGCAGCCAGTGAAACAGTCTAGAAACAGTCTAGAAAGGAGAAGGTAGAGATTCTAAAGCATGGGTTTCATCATAACACAGTATTACAATTATTGTCAAGCATAGTTTGCACTTCTGTCACTTTGTTGCTTCTTTAGGAGTATAATTAAGATCTGCTTAAGGCCTTAAAAAAATAGATCTCTTAAAAAAATTTTTTTGGCAAGCCCTGGCAATTTGTCTGAGACTGCCTTGAACTAAGCCAAATTTCTGAGACAAAATGGCATTTAGCTAAATATTCTTAAGACTTCTAAAGGAAAGCAAATCAGGGTGTCTCGGTGGCTCATTCCATGGAGGGTCCGCCTTTGGCTCAGGTCATGATCCCGGGGTCCTGGGATCAAGTCTCACATCAGCTCCCTGCTCAGCGGGGAGTCTGTTTCTCCCTCTACCCGTCCCCCCTCCTTGTGATCTATCTCTCTAATAAATAAAATCTTTAAAAAAATAAAGCAAATCATCATCATTGTCAGCCAAACAGCTACAACGGCACAACAAATAGATCACATCAGGAGGAGCTACGTGTTGGAATGGAGCGCAGTGAGAAGGCCAGATCCCTGTCTGCAGGCGACCGTCCATCCGTGGGCAGGAGCCGCCCTCTGAGCCAACCCAGCAGCTCTGAGCTCACAGTGGGAGGCTCCACGTCAGCTTTTGTCCACATTTCATCTGTTAGCCTCCCTGATCTCACACACTTTGTGCCCTTTCTGGGCTACCATGTCACAGAGGATGCACATGACAGGAGACCACACTCCCGTCAGCTCCTGCTAGAGATCGAGTTTTGCACATAATGCCTTGAACAGCTTAATTTTGGTAAGACACATATGGGTGAGTTTAACTTCCAAAATAGCCTCTAAACCATGTCAACACAAGTGGGATTTCCTTAAAACAGAAAGGCTTAATGACAAGCACTCTAAGACACTCAGCATGGAAGAAAGAAACTGTGGTGCCAAATTCCTATTTACAGACAATCCATCTTTGATTCAGTTGAGTCGTGGAGCAAGGACGTGGACTCGACTCCAAGTTAGGTGCTGGAACAGAGCAAGACCAAAGCTACATAAAGCATAGTTCTAAAGGATTCCATGTTTAGATGACCCGTGTTCTCCCCTTCCCAACGGTCATCCCAACAAGGTCTCTTGGGTACTTGTCATGTGTGCACCCAGTGCACGGGCCATGAAGAAAGGCCTGACACACTGTTTGTTCACTTATCCCTGCTTCTCAAGCACGAGGAGAAGCTTGAGCTCAAGAACAGTGGGGTTGCAGCCAACACCTCTCGCTCCAGTAGGGGACTGTTACTATTGCTATTGCTTGAATGAAGGCACAGAACGCAGAACTGTCTATGCATCTCCAACACCGCAGGTTCCTGCTGTCTGTTCAGTATCTGAACCAGACATCTGACTTGACTGATTGGTTTTAACTCCCTTGATTGACCATAATGGTGATTTGGGCCTGGTGTAGACAGAACGTCAGTGGAAAGTGCCAGTCAAGTGAGTTCTTAGCATAATGGGAGGAACTATATTTTCATTCTCCTAAACAGGTCTGGCATCAGACAGAGAAATTTTAATGATAATGCTCTGCAACTTCCTAGGGAAAGCCATCAAGCTAGACCAGTAACTGTCAGAAAACCTATCAGAAGAAGATGTGTGTCAAAAACAGGTTTCTGCTTTGTAACAAGAATTCTGAATAGTCCCTGGAATTAAGGATTTTCTTTACCATAAGCCACATATCATGTAGAAGATGCCTAGCATACCCTGTGCATTGTCTAGAGTTTGTAAAAACAGCATGGAAAGCCCGCTGCACATAATGTGGACACATCATCTCTGGAGGACTGAGTGACCAGCTAAGAACTGGAGGAAGGAGGCAAAGGTGGTCCTGAAGGTCATAGGGTCAGGAGCCAGGGAGCAAACAGGGAAGAGTCCTGGCAATAGTCAGCTGCTAGAAGTACGAGAAAGAGACTGAAAGACCCAAGGTCATCCAGAGACTTCATGGGAACTGAGGAGTCAGGATCAAGGAAGACAGGATGGCAAGTATTCAATGTCCTGACATCCTTCCGGACCCAAACTCCCAAAGCCATCCTGGATTCTATCCTTTCTTCCAGATTCTACTTGAAGGACTTTAAGAAATTTTGTTGGAGTTACCTTTAAAATATATGCAGCCCCTGCCTGCTGTTTCCTGCCTCCATTGCTGTGACCCTGGCCTGAGTGCACCCTGCACTGTACCTGGATTATTCTGTGTTCTCCTGGCTTCTGGCTTTGCTCTTGGGGAGGCGATCCTCAAGATGGTGTCTGGGTAAGCCTAATGAATGTGAGTCAGATGGTGGCTCATCTTTGTTCAAACCCTTACAATGGCTCCTGCTTGGATTCTCTTCGATGGGCCCCCTGCTCTAACTCTCTTGCTCTTTCCAGTGGCTCACGTGTTCCTGGCAACTCTGACCTCTGTGCAGGTTTTGGTTTGCAACACATGTAGTTTCTCCTTCTGCCCCTTACAGTGGCCCTTCCCTCCCCAGCAAGTCTTCTCCTTCAGGTAGCTTCCTGGTAGATTCCCTCACCTTCAAATCCCACATTCTCAATGATTCCTATCCTACATATCTTATTTCAAATTGCAAATACATCCCCACCTCAGATGCCCTGGCACTCCTGGGCTCCACTTCTCTGCCACCAAAGCTAAATACACTTCCCCCTGGAACACGACATAGCATTTGCTAGTTGATCCTGTTCTTATCGATGGTCTCAGCTCATTAGGAAAACCCAAACCCACAGAGGGCAGGAATCTTGTCCCGCTTTGGTTGCTACTGTCCTCCAAAGGACAGCTGCCATCTCATTTCTCTTAGATTGAATCGGATGTAAGCTGGCTCTGAATCCTGAAAGTAAGAAAAGTCAAATATAGGCGACTATGAGCGGAGTTGGGGCATGTGGAACAAACACCGAGATGTGATGAGGAAATGAAGGCATCCTTCATGTGTGAACAGGTGTGTCATCCAGCTGGGGACTGGGCCTCCCCTCCTCTGATTTCTCTTCCCATTTTAATATTGCACTAATTCGAGGATCAGATGAACCATCTGGGCATTGTAAAGGTATATGTGTGTGTGTGTGTGTGTGTGAATGGTCATTAAAACATAATTTGAGGTAAAGATATCATAAGGTATTAAAATGTATAGGAAGATATGAAACAGCCTTGACATGTTGGCCATTAAATTTTTTATTAAAAACAAAACATCTGAACTGATATTTTATCATTCTATTCACCACCTTGCTTGAAATCTTCCAATTAGAAAACATATAATGGTAAAGAGGATTGTTAAGAAAGCATCCATTTTACTGTGTTATTTTATTTGTGCAGAGAAAGTCAGCACCTTCAATCATGGTAACCTCCCCAAATAAATTTGCTGACAATGCACCCCTGCAGCTTCCCAGCAACGAAAGGAAGGCTGTGTGTTGGAGCATATTAGCCCTTTGTTCTCATGATGCCAAACACCAATTTGAATAACTTTTAATTTATTTATTCATCCATTTAGATGATCATGAAGAAAATATATATCTAATTTAGATGTGTGTTTTTAATTTGAGAGAAATATACAGAAATCCCAATAGGTATAAGGTATGGATAAAGCAGCCAAGAGACACTTTGGTATATGAAGTGATGATGGTACCATCTGGTTTTAGCTGATTTATTTTTCAACAAAATGTCATAGTTTCCAAATTCCTTGCTAGAAAATATTTACATTTTAACCTAATATAATTAGGAAATCACTGAGCTGAAACATTACATAGGTTGGTTTTCATTATAATTTCTGCATAATGTTGCTCGCATTTTCTAGGTAGTAATTAGATGCATTAAGGATTCCTTCGGGGCTTATTCTAGAGATTTTTTTTTTTTCCAAATTTGGGTCAAGGGTCATCCAGGGTGGAGAACAATGACTGTCACTAAGGAAGAGAGCAGATAAAAGCTTTTGAAATGAATCAATGGTCATGGACCAAAAAACGGAACATTTAAATTATCTTAACAGTTAAATGCTCTACCCTGAGCTGTAGCCCAAGTAGAATACTGTGGGAGCAGGATCTTATACATTACTGGAGCTTTGAGATACGTATATATAACTTTACTAAAATTATATATATTATATATCTCAAATATATCATATATATACAGATGTATATATATTTATAGAGACATAAATATATTTATTTATAAATTATATATTGATATATTTATAGATAAGTATCTATATAAGGATATATATCATAGATATTTATAGATCTATAAAGATATATATATATATATATATATATATATATATATATATATGAAGGAATGAGAGAACTCGCCTGAGCGATATATAGGATATATATAGGATATACATATCTTTGCTAAAATAAATACAAGTTTGGACAAAACAAGTGTATAATTGATATCACAGATAAATAATTTACCTAACAACAGTAAGCAGGTGAAGGTTGACAAAGGATTATCTATTTTTGATCTGGATGATTTTCATTGCAACATTTTTATTTAGCTTTCCTGCTATTTCTGAGCCTGGGACCCCTTCACATTAGGGTGCCGTACTCTGTATCATCTCTTAAACCTGTCCACGCTATAAACCCTTCGATACTTTGTAATATTTGTGTTGTTTTATACTTTGTATCTGAAAGATCTACTTAAAGATGACCTCAGAACATCTTTGAATGTTAAAATTTCTTGGTTTAGTTTTCTTTTTAGAAATATTTATATGCATTTATCTTTTGAATTTACTCCATGCAGTTAATATGCTTGGATCAATTTCTTTTAAACTGAGCTTTGTGCATTTTCTCTTCAAAAATTCACTCTTTTTTCTCTTATTCATATTACATAAAAATACTATGTGGAAAAATAATCTAAAATAGCATTCCAAAAATAAAATAAGGTTTTTATATCCAGCAAATGAAAATATAGGACACCCAGGTAAATTTGAATTTCAGATAAACAACAGGTATTTTTCAGTGTAAGTATGTTCCAGATATTGCACAGAACATACTTATACTAGAAATAAATGAATTGTTTATATAAAATTCATATTTGAATGTGAACTTCAAACTTTAGTTTACCTCTTTAGAGAAGTAAACATTTAAAATATCTGGAAAAGGTTAAATCAGATGGTACAGAGGTCATTTTCTCAGGGCTCGCAGCTAGAACTGGACAGTAGATTATCAACACTGGGAGTGGTAAGATGGCACTCCCAGCCCTTGGGTTCCCTGGGCCCCAGTTCAGCCTCAACTGGCCCAGTGAGCTGCTAGAGGTAGGGTGATGATTTATTTTATGTGTCCACTTGACTGTACTGTGTACCATTAAAGTGCCCAGATATTTGACTAAACAGGTCTCTGTTTAAGAAACTCTCTGTGTTTCTATGAGGCAGTTATTCTTGGATGAATTTAACATGTAAATTGGCTAACTGAGCAGATTGTCCTCTCATATGGGTGGGCTGAAGGCCAGAAGACCAGTTGAAGACCAGAAGACCAGAAGAGGACACAAATGCTGACCTTCCCCCTAAATAAAAGGAAGTCCTTCTTTGGTTTAAGCTAGAACTTTATTTTTTCTACTCTTTGGCCTCACACTGAAACATTGAGTCTTCCTGGGTCTTGAGGCTGCCAGCTTTCAGATCAGAACTACCCCACTGGCTCTCCTGAACTCCCAGGCTGCCTGCTATAGATCTGAGGATTTGTCAGTCTCCATAATCACATGAAGCACAGGGAGTGGGGGACAAGTTACCAGAGGAAAGGCAGTCCTGGTTACAAAGTGGTAAAGAGTGTGGCTGAACCACAGATGAGAGTCTTGCAGAAGGTAGACTCCATGAATGATGAAATCAGGTATTTAGAGGAGCCCATTTCTCACAAGGTGTTGAAGCAGCAGCTTGGTTTCTTCTCACTACTTAGAGGACAATGAAAGAGAAGAGAAATAAACAAATTGTTAAGCACAGACAACCACAACTTGAAGATTTTGAAAAGTCTCAGCCTGTCCATCTTGTAGTAAAATGAAAGCATTTGCCCTAAAGAGAATATTAGGCAATGGCTGAGTGGTCATCTGATAAGATCATGGCAACCACTACCAGGTTTAACCAGCTGTCTCGGCAGAGGCCAGAATGCGGACAGGCTCAGGGACACACCACCAGAGACACTGCCAGTTTGAAGTGAAGGGAACAAGGATGAGACAAAACAGAGGAAGGATCTGCACTTCTGGGATTCTACAGGATGACTTGATACACGACCCGTCTGCATTCTTGCAGTGCCCTCTGAGAAAAGGAAAGAATAAGCAGGAAGGCCATGGGACACCCTCAGGACTGCCATTCCCACCACAGGCCCAGGGGCAGGGCAGGTCCCTCCTGGCTTCCAAAGTGGGAGGGGGGTACTTCTAAGTTGCAGTGGGTGGGATGTCCCTGGCCAGAGCCTTGCGGGAGGACCTTTTGCCAGAGCCATGAGAATGGTGCTGGTGTCCCAGCAGACCTGGTGATTGGGGAGAAAGAGCATCAAGATCAGAGGATTCCTTTTGAGCCTAAAGCTCTAAATGGAATTTTCTTTGTTGGATTTGGGAGTCTCTGGGACCTTGTTACCAGTTCCCCCTTCCAGTTTCTTTCTTTGGGAATTAGAGTGCTCATCTGAGCCTGTCTCATCACTGTATTGTGGAAGCACATAACTTGTCTGTTTTCACAGATTTGCATCTGGAGTGGAATTTTGCCTGAGGATGAATAATACCTGGGGTCTCAGTGTCACGAGGTGTAGGTGATAATTAGAAGGGACTTTGGACTTTAGACTTTAGGGGTGATCAGAGAATGAGATAAGGCTTTGGGACTGAGATGAAAGAGTGTATTTTGCATGAGAGGACACACATTTTGAGATAGAATGTGATGGATTGAATGTTTGTTTCCCCCCCCAAATTCATAAGTTGGAGCCCAAATCCCTAGTGTGGCTGTATTTGGAAAGAGTCCTTTAAGGAAATAAATAAACCTAAATTGAACATTGGGGAAGGGAAGGAAAAAATAAAATAAGCTGAAAATAGAGAGGGAGAAAAACCATAAGAGACAAGAAACACTAGGAATAAATACTGAGAGTCGCTGTGGGGGAGGTAGGTGGGGAGTGGGGTAACTGGGTGATGGGCATTCCGGAGGGCACATGATGGAATGAGCACTGAGTGTTTATGCAAAACTGATGAATCACCAAATTCTACTCCTGAAGCTGATAACACTAAATTAAATTTAAATAAAGCATACAAAATTAAATAAATACATAAATAAGGGGAGGAGGAAGTAAATAAACCTAAATGAGGTCATAAGGATGGGGCCTTAATACAATAGGATCAGTGTCCTCACAGGAATATATCGAGTGTTCTCCACCCGCCTCCTAGGGCACACACCGAGAAAAGGCACATGAGGACATAGGCAGGAGCTATCCATCTGAAAGCCAAGAAGAGGTCCCGCAGCAGAAATCCCATCAGGTAGAACCATGGTCTTGGACTTCTGGCCTCCAGAACCATGAAGCAATAGTGTCTGTAGTCAAAAGCCTCCAGCCTACGGTCTGTGGTGAAGGTTAACACACATCCTGAGTGTGAATATAGACTATTGGAAAGAGGCATTCCAGGGGTCTCTGCCTGCCTACACTGCTGGTAACTCTTCTCAGAGGAGGGGCAATGACTGTAGCTGACATTTCTGGTCCCTGATATTAAATCTGGAGTTGGAGGACCAACCATAAAATGCAGACTGTTAGTACCCAGAGCACATTGTCTTCTCTATGTTAGTCTAAAAATGAAAAATCAATCTCAACATATACCAGTCATTTTGCTTAGTATTATTTAATTGATCACAGAAACAGTAGATCCAAATATTGCAGGAACTTTTACCTACTCTGGAGGCAAAGCATTCACACTGAGTATGGAAATGTTTATGAATTTTTTGTGCAAGAACATTTCCATGAGCTCGTTACAGGGTTCTATCATTTTAACCTGTAGACAAATTAGTGGCCTCCAGAATAATATATTTCTCTTAAGATTCTCAACTGGGCCTTTTCTGACAGGTGGGTGATATGTATTTTGAGACTAAATAGGAAAAGGCAGTTTCTTTTTGTTTACACTCAAAGAGCATGAGAATAAATAGAAGGAGTAATTATTGCAATATCTTGGTTATTTTCATCATTTGTGGTGACAGGGCTGCTTCATAGTCATTTGAAATGACAAAAACTATCTTCAAAATATTATTTGATATATTCCAGTGCTTTACTGACAGTATATCTAGCAATATCTAACTTTTTAATTATATTTATTTACTTTTATAATTAAACAATACGATTTTAGAAAATGGGTTTAGCCTTTAATTACTTGGGATGAAATATGACAACTCCAATTACTGCATGTCAAGGTTCTGTTTATTTTTGTTTTTCTTTTCATCTTTTCATAGAAAGGGAGCCCATTTCCAATTATGGCTTATAGTTTTCATCTCCCTTTTATTTATTGCAGCAGGAATATTTTTAAAGCATCCACTTGTTATAATTGCCTTGTGTCACTAGAACCTCAAAAGTAAATGTCAGAGTTCTGGACTTCTTGCTGTTTAATATTGATAGAAAGTAGTGCCCAACAACACCCACATTGATTAATTTGTCAAATATTACCTAAAAGTCTTGATAAAATGTTGTCATAAAGCCATATTCTGTCTATTGAACATTGACATATGAGGCATCTGAGGAAGGGCTCTTGCTAAATTGACTATTTTTCACATCATACAAAGTGTTCATATGCTGCTGGTGTCTCCCTCATTACCTCTGAGCTTGGAGTGAGCACCTGGCATCCCAAGGCTGTCCTTTTGGTGCATGAGTTAGTTGCACATGAGGGCTACTCATTCCTCCTGGCTTACGCAGATAGCTCCTGAGCACTCTTGGTCCAAAACCATCAGACCGTCTATGATCTTGGAGGCTTAAAAAAACACAGCTTTCCTCACCACTTTGGTCATCATGGGCTTCTCCCATGTTGGGTTTAAAGAAAACATTAATTGTCAAAGAGCAAGATGTGTCACCCACAGTCCAGAAACTGGTCAGTGAGAGTTGCTGCAGTAGATCGAATATTTCCCATCCTGAGATCTAATGATGTTTAGCTGAGTGATAAGGAAATCCAAGTTTATATCACAGAATAAAACCAAGGCTGCTCATGCGCTTGAGAAAATATGAGCGTGCACAATTGGTTGACATCAAAGGAATCTTCACTTTTTATAATGAGTCTTGCAAGGGTTCCTAACAAATGCATAAGATGCCAGGCTGGTAGCACAATGCGGTGCCTCTTCAGTGCAATAGGACCAAACATGATGTATGATTCATTTCCATGAACTTCTAGCCATGTTAGAACTGTAGTGATTAGCAGGGGTTGGCATGGGAAGAGGAAATGGATGGCAAAGTGGCCCAAGGAGATATGTTGGAGGGATGAAATGTTCTATATCATGATGTGTTGCAATGGCTAGAAAAAACATCTAGACTTGTCAATACTCTTTGTATTTTCCCCTAAAATTGGTAGCTGTTAGTAGTATATCTATATTATACTTTAGCAAAACTGATTAAGAAAAAAAAAGCCAAAATAAAAATGGACTTGCTGACAATACACTTTTTTTTTTTTTCCTACTCTGCGGGAAAGTACATTTTAGTTTTTGGTACCTCTTACCAATGCATCCTGCATGTATTCCTTTACAGGAAAATTGTAAAACAATTAGGGAAATGCAAGAGAACATGGAAATAAACATTTCATGTATTTTATGAAAGTACTTTAAAAAATGTTCATGGTATGACCTTGGGTGTCCTTGCCACTTGGGAACTCCTGTTGTTTCTCAAGGAGAAGCGATCTGGTCAGCCTCTGCCCTGCTGTGTCCTGGGGTGGGGGGACGAGCTGCCCCACTCGGAGTGCAAGTGAAGTGCCAGTCTCAGTGGAAGGGTCTTCTGGCTTCCCAAGCTTGCGAAAGACATCCAGGTCTATTTTTTGAGCTTGTTGTCCACAGTAGGACATAAAGGACTTGACAACATCCAACTGTAACTATCAGTAAAGATTTAAAGGCCATTCTTGCAATATCTAATCCTCAAAAGAGATAAGTAATGACTTGTTAGTTATCTTCATTAAGGCTTTTTAGGTCATTACAATTCACATTTTCTTCATATTTGTGCATTACTTATTTAAATTTCATACCTGGAAAACTGTTTCCAACTACAATTAGACTTATTATTCTGGCTTATTTTTCAATAAAATAGTGTTATTTGAAATTAGCTTTGAGGAGTATAAATATGACTCTTATGCTAGCTTTTCATGATAACCCTTCCAAATTGACATCTGTCTTATTCTGTATGAAGCCAAAAGGCACATGTCCTCATAAAAGATGGGAAGAGCTCAACACGTCTGAGCTACTCAAGCCAACACCAGAGCAAAGTAACAAGAAGGATCAGCTGTTATATTATGGTTGGTAAACACAAAATACTCACTTTTATATGATACTTAAGATACACTGGATTGTTATTATTGCTAATACTCTCTCCAATATTTTCTGTTCTTATTAACTTTTACCCTTAATGTTTCTATAACCTACTCTGCCTAACTTGTTCACATTCTCTGAAAAACTAAAGAATGGGTATGCCAATGATGATGCCATTTTTCTGGACTGAATGTTAAGTACCATGAAGATGAGTAACATTAGGCCCTAATTTTTTTTTTAAGTTAGATGCAGAAAAGTACAATAGTTAATAACCAGGTAGTTTGCTACCTCACTAGCAGGTCCGTAGGGTGATCTGTGTGGCATCAAATGCATGCTCTGTCAGATGTGTGTTTGGATCATGACAGTGGAAGCTGCAGGAATTCTCTGGAATTCTCTTTTCCCTGTGGAAAAGCTGAATGCAGAGCCCTCAGCACGAGAGACTCACCAGATGTCTCAGAAAGCTCCTGTGCTTGACTAAATAACAACCCCTTAGCAATGATAACAGCTTCTAACCTGAAGGGCTGACAATGTCTGAGTTCTCTCCAAAACAAACAAACAAACAAACAAACAAAAAAAAAAAACATGTATTGCTCAGGGTCCCCTGGCCTTGGTTGGCCCAGAGACATGGTGCATCCTGGACACGCTGACCCTACAGGTGCCTGAGTCTTCACACTTATGTTGAGGTACAACCTTCTGCTTTCAGTGCTTAAGAACATTTCTTTTCATATGTTTGTGCCATGGGATTGGGTGGGGGGGCTGAATTTCTCTTCTGCAATTATATATCTTTGAATTAACGTGGAGAGAAAGCAACTGATTTGAGTAAGACAAAGGTACCATTTCCACATGAAGACAGTGTGAAGAAGAGTGGCAGGCCAGGATCAGGGCTCCAGCAGATGCAGAACACTCATCCATCACGGGGGGAGGCCTTGATTGATGCGTCTGCCAACACCGATCCTTCTTCTGAAGGTCATAAACAACAAGAAAATATTCTGGAAAGCAATAATCCGTTGGCCTCCTAATGTAACATAAAAGTGTCCCGACTGGAATGGCATGCCATCAAAAATCATTTCTAATTATTTTAAGTAATATTCAGATCAATTCATGGTAATCTTATTAACTTTCATGTTTATGTCTGAATTAGATTACTTTCATGTTTGTTTAAGCTCTTTTGCTTTTTAAAATGTCTCTTTCAAAGACAAATTGAGCCTGGTTAAAATAATCAATGGCTTCTGGGGGTTCAACATATGCAGAAGCCAGACTTCCCACTTCCTCATGGAGGAGCCATGCCCTCACGTGGCTGTGCCAGCAGAAGGTGAGGGGCTGCCGCGGGGCCCTCCCTGTCCACCCACCAAGGAGTGCAGTCCTTACAGCACGGCATGCGGCTGCTGGCAGATGTGCTCTAAATGACATTTTTTTTTTTTTTATTTGGGTAAGGATTTGAGCATCCTTTTTAACTTCAGATCTCATCTCCAGGGGCACTTGGGTGGCTCAGTGGTTGAGCATCTGCCTTGGGCTCAGGGCATGATCCCAGGGTCCTGGGATCAAGTCCCACATCAGTCTCCCTGCAGGGAATCTGCTTCTCCCTCTGCCTGTGTCTCTGCCTCTCTCTCTGTGTCTCTCATCAATCAATAAATAAAATCTTAAAACAGAGAGAGAGAGAGAGAGAGAGAGAGAGAGAGAGACATCACTCATCAACCTGCAAGGACCCCATATGATGAGCTGGGCTGTGACACTCATTTGGAGGTCCTGATGACACAGGCAGGGCCATGGACCACAGGATGCAGACGATTCCTCTGGGCCCTGTCCCCTGTGACTTGCTCTCTTACATACAGCAGCAGCTGGAATGGGGTGTGCCACCGACCTGACCTCAACAACCACAGTCCTCCAGCCTCCTCCTGGGGGATGGCAGCAAAACATAGAGCGAGGAAAATGGACGCAGACCATGTTAGGATATTCCTTAAAAACTACTTTCTACACTGTCTGGTGCCCGTGCTCAACTAATGGAAAACTGGCGAGATAAGGAAATCATAGTTTATTTTAGCTAGTTTCCCTCACGACACTGTTCTTGATTTATTTTTTCTTTCTTTAAAGTACGAATTTTCTTTTAAAATATGAAGCTCTTTTACTGACTTCTATTCCAGAAGGTAAGCAACATAGATCACTTGCCAACCCTTCAAGGAAAGACACTTTTTCTATCTGAAACTGCATATTTGGTATTTCCAGCCTCTGTAAAAGAAAGTCAGCCTCTGGTGGTAAATGACGTTGTGTATAGCGATGTGATATTGTATATCCATTCAGTGGCAAGATGCTTCTAGAATCAGACCAAATTAAGGAGTGTCTTTCTTATCTTCAGTGAAGAGAATAAAATGTCAATGGCAGCATGACTTTGGATAGCTTGTAGGGGCTCAGAGAGGGCAGAGCAGGGAAGGTCACGGCCAAACATGTCCAGACAAATTATCATCCAGACCACCTGTCAGCTAGGGAAAGGTGATGGCCATCTAGGCTGCGTCTGGGGCAAGGGCTGCATTTTGCCCTAACCTCCTCTCAGCCAGTCCCTGCTACACAGTATGACTTCTCGAGGTGAGAAAAACCTTGGGTTTTGGCCTCAAGCTGGTCACTAAGTATTGCTAATGATAGCTTTCCTAAGGAAATTGGAAATAACAGGATATGATTTCATATAAATATGATATGTCACAAGCTCTCCCCCGCCCCAGACGTCATCACTGAGGTGGGATAACTTGAATTGCACAAGAAGTATTGCTCTATTTTCAAATAGAGTAGAAAAGAACTCTGATCCCTGAACAAATCTTCCCACTGCCATTCTTGATCAACAGAACCTCATCAAGAAAGGCAGGCTGCACCCTGCCTGGATTTGGGCTGCTACCGCATGATTAAGCTATATTGCTTCTCTCTTATTTGCCTGTGCTGTATGTCAAGATAAAGAGGCCTTATATTCAGAATTCAGCCCCTCCGCTTGGAAGCTCAAGCTCAAGTAGCAAGTAGGTAAGAATGAGAAATTGAGAAAGATCAGGGATAAACGGTGGTTTGAAGTAAATCACTCTGGAATTTCAGTTTGGCCACTCCTACTTCTAAGTAGAAAGTTGCATGTGTTTTCTTTAAAAGAATTCTGACCTAAAACAAAACAACAACAATAAGAAGAACAACAACAACAACAAAATCCTAAGGGTTGGCAGTAGGGAAACAAATGATGACTTTAAGCCTTTATTTAATCATCCATTTCATAAGACCCGTGTGATGCTCCGACAAGGATATGTCTTAGACCCGGGTGATACGGGAAGACCCAGGAGAGGGAACAGAGGGTCCAGGACCAGCCCCTGCCCATTGCATGTGATAAGGGCTACTTCATTGGAGGGTTCCACTTCTCCCAGGACCCCGGCAACCTACAGTGATGGCACATGCATGGGTGCATGCGACGTCTGTGACCTTGGGCAGGCCATGTGGCCCTACCGGGTCTCAGCGGCCTCCATTTATTAATCCATTGAACTGGGAGTTGAGCATCTGCTTGCAAATGTGAAAGAACATAACCTCACACCCAGCACGTGAATATTCCTTAAATAGGATTTAGCACCGTCTAGTTTTGTTACACTGTTTAAAGTCTCAATGTAGAATCTGCTCATTTGGACCTTTTACCCTAAAACTTTCCTAAATGCTTCTGTACTTTCTTGGCCTGAGCTTAATTCAGCCTCCATTGATTCCGGGCATTTCCAAGTAAAAAGCAGCAGGCTGCCTGCCTGTCCACGTGCCTGTGTCCCCAAGTGAAGGCATCCGAGTTGCTGGCAGGTCCAGCCCACGGCTGACCTGCCACAAGTGAAACCGTCCTGTGAGGAGATACCCCGTTTCTCCATAATCCCCTCTTGCTTTATTTATTTAATTGTCATTGCACTAGGGAAGGCTTACCTTTGTAATTAGGGCTATTTGAAATATTGCTGCTGCATGCACACACATTTTCCAAAGTGGCATTTTGTGACTGCAGTGTGAACCAGCACCCTGCCCTGTGCCATCCCCGCTGTGCCTCTGTTAGGGTCCCATCTCCCCATCTGCGCTCTGCTTCAGTAATGTTATTTCTCCCATACTATGTTGAGCAGTGCCTCTCCAAATTGTCTGCTCTCCCAGAACCTCAGACTGTGACCTTTTAGAAATACGTTCTTTACGGATGTTAGCCCAATTAAAATGAGGTCATATTGGGGTAGGGCCAGCCCTAAATCCAATGACTGGTGTCCTTAGAAGGGAGGGAGACAACACAGAGCGATAACACAGAGACACAGAGGGAAGAAGGCCCTGTGGAAACAGGTGCAGAGATGTTTCTATGAGCCCAAGATTGCCACGAGCCTCTGGAGCTGGAGGAGACCAGAAAAGATCCTCTGGAGGAAGCACAGCTCTACCAACAGGTTCCCAACCTCCAGAACTGAAAGAATAAATTTCTTTTGTTGAAAGCCACTGTTGGCGGTCCCTTGTTACTGCAGCCCCAGGAACTAATGTGGTGTCAGGCATGGGACGCTCCAGGTGGACTCGCCGCCTGCATTACATACAGGACAGGCTGCGGGGAGGCAGCGCTGCCTTAGCAGCTATGGTTCTGGAAGAAGAGTCTCCTTGTCACTCCCGGACGACGGGGGTCATCGGCGCCCCTTCACCCCCTCTGCTCCTCAATTTCCACATTAATGAAGAAAAACAGGCAATCGAAGTAGTTGGTGTATAACATTCTATTGACAGATACACAAAACTCCGTCAGCGGATATATTTATATGTTTGCCCCTTTGATAATAAGAAGCCTCTGAAAAACATTTTCATGTTAGATCAAGATCAAATGGAAACACATCTTTGATGATTTCTGTAAGTAATTTAAAGAGAATTTAATTTCAGCTATTTTTGTCACCTTTGAAATGTTTCATGTGCATTTGAATTCAAAATGTTTTTAAAGTAAAAAAAATGTGGTTTCTAATAGCAAATGCATAACAATGTCTGCTTAAAGTATAATTACAAATTAGTTTTGTATTTGGGGGGGGGGTGGTGGTGTATATCACTCCAATCTCTAGGCTGAATGATTCTTTCCAAAAGTTATGTGTTGAAACCTAACCCCCAAGGTGATGGTATTAGGAGGTGGGGTCTTTGAGAGGAACAGTTGAGAGCAGCTTGATCTTGGATTTCCAGCCTCCAGAACTGTGAGAAATGAATTTCTGTTGTTTATAAGCCTCTCCCTGTATGGGACTGTGTTATGACAGCCCAAAAGGACCCAAATATTGTGTACACGCAGCTAGGTTGACAAAATGGAAACCTGGTAAATTAGCTCTTTGAAGCAGCAGCTTGGGAAAGCTGGTGTGGGCATGGTCCTTTCCTAAATGTCCCCACCCAGAAGCATGTCACGTCGTTGGCCTGTAGGAAGCCCACCTGGTTCAGAGCAAGGACAACATTGGTAGCAATGACCAGGTGGGTGAGGCCTATGTCTTGGTTGTCATGTGTCTCCCTACCCCGTATCTATCTGGCATTTCTTCCTCTATGTGGCTCATTCCTTTCCTGAGTCTCTTGATGTCCTCTGCCTAAATTTCATTCATCTGTGTGTATGCCCTGTGCCCACTTCCTTCCCAGCTCCTCTGAGGCCAGCAGCGTCATGGGCAGGGCCTGGGCAGCGGCCAGTTGTAGGGCGAGCGTGGCGGCCCTGATGAGGCCACGCAGGAAGCCCACTGGGGAGCTGCTGCTAATAAACAGCAGCCGTGTCCTCACGGTAGCAGAATAGCTATGCTTTGAAAGAGATCTTCCTTCCCTTTTCTATAATTCTTCATTGCAAACAATAAAATAACAAGAAAATACATTCAAAAGAAAAATGCTATTTCCCACCTTAGCGAAATATTGATTTTGTCCATTCTCTACTAGTATGTGCCCACTTATATACACAGATAATTTGCAAAATCATACTCAAAGACTATATATATTTCCTATTCTGTACTTCTTAATTTAACATATACATTTTTCCTGGTGCTATGCAATTTTGTATACACATTTTAAATGACGATGATGTTTCTTCTAATGAATGGGTTGGACTTTATCCTCTCCTTTACCCATAGACATTTAAACAGTTTTTCTCCAAATAACGATTAAGCTTGTGTTATATAATAGCCCTTTGGGTCTAGATGATTAAACACAAAATATACAACTTTAAAACCATTTTATAACAACACATTTAAGAGTTGCATTATTTGCATTACTAAAAAATACTCAGTGAATAGCTCATGTACATAAAGATGACACATTGTTCTTGACATATAATGCCTTATTTCCTTGGCATAAATCCCTCACACTGGAGGTTTCCAGGTCAACCTGTCACCAAGCACTTGTTGGTGTTCTAGAGCCAGTCATCACCCATGCTCAGGGCCGATGGGGTTACACAGTGAGTGATTTTCCTTTGCTGAATACTCTTTCATTAGGACAATATTAAGTAAGTATTCCATAAATAAGACGTAGCTTAACTAGTAATACTCAGTTCCCATGACACTGTGGCCACACTGGATCTCTCCAGCATCGTATGGGTAAGAAACATGGGGTGAAAGATCTCAGAAAGAATCATGGGAGTGGTGAGTTCTCATAACTAGCTGCTGATGGAACAGAACCCACTCCACCGATTCTTGGATTCCAGGACATGCTTTGGGGGGGAGGTGTTCAGTGTGTGGGCTGAACCCATCACAGTGCTGACATGCTACCAGACCAAGGGCTTCTCCAACAAGTCAGCCACTGATGATTTGCTTTTCCTACTAGACTATGAATGCTTTTTTTCTTTAATAAAAAAAAAATGTGCTCACTTATATAGCAAACACTTAGTACATACAATGTGGTCAGAACCAAGGTTGTAGGAGTAGCTCATCTAATAAGGGCCCTGTTCTCAGGGACAGTCACTGTGCAAACACACATAAGCAAGAAACTAAGGAACTAAGAAAGTAAATTGATGCCAGGCAGAGGAAGAAAGCTGGTTTATGAAGGCAGTCAGGAAAGACTTTTGGACAAGGAGGCATTTGAGCAGAGTTCTAAATGGAGAAGACGTCATGGGTTTATTAAGGAAAGAGCATCCCAGCCAGAGACAAGCCCTAGAACAGAACCTCAGAACGGGAATAGGAGCTGAGAAATGAGCAGGGATAGACAAGGGCCCAGGGCACAGAGAAGATGGACCTGATGTCAGAGAACTGCAGTGGGCTGGATGGTGCAGGACCACTGGGGCTATTGTGAGGTCTATCACCTTTTTTTTTTCCCAAAAAGATGAGAAACCATTGGGAAATCTTGAGCCAAGAAGTAACTTGATCTAAATTGTGGTGTGGTGTGTGTGTGTGTGTGTGTGTGTGTGTGTGCAAGTGTCCCTGGCTCCTGTAAGAATAGATGGGAGAAGGTCAAGGGAAGAATCTGTAAGATTCATCAGGAGACCAAGAAACTCATACTGCAAAAAAACATGGGATGAAAGTGCATGCAAAAGTGCAGGTGATAAATGGCAGTGTGGGCTGGAGTTGTGCTCATCCAACTGTTAAGATGGGCTGGGTTTACCGAAAATACCCAGGAGGCAGAGCAAACAGGATTCAACAAGGAATTGGCTGTGAGGTGGGAGATAAAATTGGAATCATGGATGACTGGAACTTCTTTTCCTCAGTAGTCAGGGTGACCTGTGGGGGATATTGAACAAACTGATAAGCATTTTCCGCCCATGGCAGATTACCTGACGTATGTTTAGAATTGTTCTACAGCATTTCCCATGGTTTGCATTTGTGTATAAAATTGTCATGAAAACACACATTCATGTAACTATTTTCTCCTTTTTGAAGATGACCTTACCTCTCAGCAGCAGCAGAGGTTCAATGAAGGACCAGCATGTCATTCTGATCTGTGAGTAGCATGGTACTGGGAGGTGTCGGGTGTCCCTGGACCAGTCATATTGGAGAAGGATGAAGAGTCAAGGCACGTGGCTGGGAGGATGGGAGTTTTGGTAAACAGAGGCAGAAGCAGGTGGAATTCACACCTTCACAGACTGGGCAGTCCGAGTAGTGATGGCTTCAGAGAAAAATGTTGGCACAGTGATAACCAAGGAGCGGGAGGGCTCAGATTCAGTGGTGGGAGAAAACATGGGAGTTTGTAGAAGAGTCATGAATAGGGTTATGTTTTGTGATCTTGCTGCAGTCATTGTCACTGTTTTGACTTGGAGTTTATTTTTTCCTGTCATAGTGTAATGCTCAGGCTGTATGGGTGGCAAGACTTGAGGAGTTACGGAAAAGGGGGAATGGATAGGGCAGAGGTCTCAGCTTGAGCAAGTTCCTTGGGGCCCATGTGGATGCCCCCGACAGCACACTGCTCTTCCACCACCTTCAGACTCCCAGACTAGGTGTCACTTTCCACCCTTTGGGTCACAAAATCCCTGGGGGGGGGGGTTGGTTTTTACACAAGATTATAGAAGGAACACCAAAATAGAAATATTTGTGGAAAGTATCTTGTCTTTTTTTTAGAGCTAAAACACATCAAAATGGTGTATCTGAGAAGATGATGGATCAGATTGTGGAATTACATTGGGATATACAAACTGGTCTTCCTCCTGGAAGAGCAAGAGAAACCAAGACCCGAGAAGTGATATACCTGAAGCCCCAAGTGTGTATTTGATCCGGAAGTAGCAGCAGAAAAAGATAAAGTGGTCAAAAAAATAGTTTTTCTGCAAAAGTGGATCAGGTAAGATTGGTTGATAGAACCTAGGGAAGGTTTGATCTTGAAATTCCCTCCTGCATGACCTTCCAGCTGCCCACCAGTATCAAAAGTACCGTAGGTATGGGGAAGAGAGTTCAATGCCGATTGTTAACAGCATTAAATGTGACTGAGAAGCAAGAGGGTGAAAGTTGCTGATGACACAAAATTATTAGGTTAGTCAAGACCAGAGAGGATGATGAAGCATCGTGGATGGGCTGAACAAAACCCAGTAATTGGGCAACATGATGGCAGATGAAATCCTCCGTAGACAAGGTGAAACTTCCTGGAAAGAGCAAATTAAATGCCTCGTCTATGCTGAAGGGCTCTGAATTGGTTGTAGCCTCCTGAGAATAAGATCTAAAAATCATCATAGCTCAGTGAAAACATCTGCTCTATGCAGAGCACCAGTCAGAAAGAATGAACAAGATGTCAGGCTGTGTGAAGACGGGATAAAAAATGCATGAATGATTTAAAGTCATTATCACAAAGACCCTTTGTATAATCTTCGGTTAAAAAACCACGGAAAGAAAACATTAAAAGAGGGGAAAACACTGTAACAGGGGTCAATTGGCTATGCATATGTTAAGACTGCAGCTCGGAGGGAAGAGAAAGGAACGGCCCAGTTTCCCATGTTCACTTCCTATAAATGGATAATATAATGTGGTGTGTGCAGAAAGACGAGAGTCAGCTTGAGTCATCTTCATTCAGGAAATGATTGTAGAGGACTCAATATGTCATGACATTCCAGGGAGAACATATTTCAGACAAAAGACTGTGAGGATTTCCTTCTAAGGAAGCTGGCTTAGTTTCTGCAGGTGGCGAGCAGCTTATATTTGAACCAAGCGTCCAGGAAGGGGTTTCAAGGATTTTCTGCCAACACAGCTGGCCTCAGCCATCACGCAGAAACCCGTGGAAAACCTCGGTTCATAGTTCCTGGTCCCCACTTCCCTCTACCAGCCCAGCTGCCTTCCCAGTGGCTTTGTACGTTCTCCGTGTGACACACTCCCTTCACGACCCTCCCAAGTGCCAGGGTTAGCCCTAATTAGAAATATTGACAGGTTGGTTTTCTCATAGCATTGATTTTGTGTTTATCGAGAAGCCTCCTAGGATTTTATGTATGCAGAACCGGCTACTCTGATTCTTCCTTTATGACCCCATCGCAGTTTTTATTCAGTGATATGAACCTCCAAGGAGGATTTGTCCGCATTTCCGAGGAGTGATAAAGGAGTTATTATCACCAAAGCATTTGAATTCTCAACTTACTGTAAGTAAAGTCGCCTTTGAAACAAATTAGAGCATGCTCTAAAAGGTGACTTATTCTTCACTGCTCTTTCTGAAATAAAATTTCTCCGGATTCCATGCTGTGTCTCAGTTCACCAGAAGCAGACTCCATCAGACCAGGACTTCTCTGAGGGTGACCCCCGGAACCCATGGCATCCTCTGCAGGATGAGCCTGGTGCCGGCTGAGGTTCTGAAACGCTCATCTAGATGGTGTTCTTCCCAGTGTTGAGTTCTATTTAAAGTTTCATGTGCTCCCTTGAGGCTCTGCCTTCATCATGGAACAGGGCACCTGGGTCTGCCGGCTAATTCCGCAAAGAGGAAAAGAGCAGAGCTGCCCCCGCTGAGCCCAGCTGGGATTCATAACTTTCCACTGGAAGTACTTCCATAGCTGGCCCAGCCCAGCCCAGCCCAGCCCAGTCAGCCTGGGCCTGTCACAGGTGCCAGAGCCCAGGTAGACCAGCAGAGACCCCAGGGCCCTTGCACACCCATGGACCTCTCAGAAATAATAAACAACTACATTCTCTTGTATCACTGAATATTAGGCTTGTACGGCAAGAGCTAACTGGTGGGCTTACCATTTATCGCCTCACTCTCTCTCCTTCTAGTAGGTAGTTCTATTCTGCACTTACTTTCTTCCCCCCTAGAACTTAGAGAAACGTCTGGTGCTTAGGGGGACTCAGAAAATATTTTGAACGACAGCATCGATCACTTAGTTAACTTCGGACATCCAATAGCTCTGAGGACTGACTATTCTGATTCTCATTGTTTTGACTGCTTGGAAACAGGGGTTGGAAGATCTTTCCTGTAAAAGCCAGATAATATATATCTTAGGCTTGCAGGCCCTGGTTCTTTGTTGGTTGTTGCTGTTTCTGTTTTCGTTTTTTATAACCATTTAAAAATGTAAAAAACCATTCTTCGTTCCAGGGACAAACAAAAACCAGCCCCCTGGCTGTACTTTGCAGACCCCTGCCTAGAGAATGTCTCTTATTGGATGCACATTGGAGCTGCATGTTGGGCTGCCCAGATGCGCATTGGAGCACTCGCTTATGGAACTCATTATTAAATTCTTCGTAGACATGATGGTGGCAGCTGCTGCTTCACTTGTGTTGAGATTTGTCTCCAGTCCCCTCCCAGGAGGAGTGATATTCTTGAGCAACTGTGTTGATTTAGCTGGTGGACATAAAGTGCGGAGAAACTGTTCTACTTACATCTCTTCAAGACTCATGTTTTGGCCACTGTGCAACCAGGCATCCTCGGTAATGTTTGTATAAGGGTTCTTTTACCTTTGTGTTACAAGCCTGGTGTTGTTGTTGTTGTTTGTTTTTCCTCCAGATTTGCCCTCTATTGATTTATTCCATTATATTAATTACACAGTGCTCTGGATTCTTATTGGAAGAGGTTAAAAAAAAAACATGCATAGATTTTTAAAGCACGGTTTTTATAAATTAAGAAGATTGAGGGGCACCTGGGTCGCTCAGTGGTTGAGCGTCTGCCTTTGGCTCAGGGTGAGATCCTGGTCCGGGGATCGAGTCCTACATCAGGCTTCCTGCGGGGAGCCTGCTTCTCCTTTTGCCTGTGTCTCTGCCTCTCTCTGTGTGTCTCGAATGAATGAATGAATGAATGAATAAAATCTTTTTTAAAAAATTAAGAACATTGAATAAAGTTGCTTAAAAATTTTCTAACTTAAGATTTCAATCACAGAATGTTAGTATACCATGATGAACTAGTTAGAGCTGAGGAATACCAGTTCACAGCATTTTTTGGATGCAGATGCCTATTAATCCATGTTCTACTCTAGACGGAGAGAGACACCCAGATACTTCACCCTCTCGGCACCCACCCACAAAGTCAATGTGAGAAGAGTGTATAGCGGTATCCTGGGAAGAGTGATTTGTCTGTTGCATATATAGAGCATCTCACGACAAGGACAGTTCTCTCCATATTATTAATAAAGATAGCACTCACTCTATTTTCCAAATGCTTCCATGAGACTAGAAACTGAATGTTGTCAGGTCTCCCTTTCCTTTATATTCCCAAATATCTAGAATGATCCCAAGTAGAGCCTTCGATCCTTGTTGGAAATATGTTCACTTAATCCATTATCAAAAGCTTTGTATTTTCCTCAAAAGGACTGTTATTTCCTATTAATAGAAGATTTTATGTTTGCATGTTTTACCTTGTTAATTTGCTTCTCATCGCAAGAGCATATATTTCAAATGAGTAAACTGAGTCTTAGGGAGAGCTGGACTTCTCCCACTCCAAGCATCTAGTAAATGGCAAGTCATTGGTCAGAATCCAGACCTTGCAATGGCTGGTGCAAGCTCCCTTGTAGGATAACAGACTGCTTATTGGCATGAAAATATAGGCTGATAGAGCTCTAATCATAGTGGAGGTTGGAGATGTTCTCCAGCAAAGATCGTTTTAATTGCTTAGGCATGGAACTCTTCTAATAAAACACCTCCTATGGATTCCTCTCCTTGAGTCTCTTGTCCCAGTGCAAGGGTATGCTAATTCAATTATCAAAAGCTACAAAATGGACATTTATTCCACCATTTCTCTCATTGTGTTTTTCTCCGTGGCCTCCAAGGTGGCATTGACCTGCCTGGTATGATGACTGCTGCCAGGGATTGTCATGGTCATTCCTAAATTCTGTTTGTCTACAATCCACCTTTGTCAATGATTTTAGCAAAAGGTGGAGACAGAGAGCCTTTGTACTGACAATTCTCTGAAAAGAAACAAGGGATTCCGTTGGAATCAGACATTCTCTCTTCTTTGTCTCAGCTCCTGGCCATCTACCCTGTGTCCCTCGGCCTCCTTTGCTTCTGGCTGCTGGCTGCTGGCTGCTGGCTGCTGGCTGAATACTGGAGAAAAGGCAGAGTCAGAGTATTTCATGCCACCTTCAGTGTTTCTGACAGTCCTATGCCCTCCCTGACCATGATGCTGCTGGGCAGCCGTCACCATGGCCAGAGCTCCATCCTCAGTGTTGGGTTTGCTGACACAAGCCCTCGCACTCCCCAGTTAAGGGGTGGCAAAGCTTCCTGCCACAACTGGCCTCTGGGTTACCTCCCCATCCCTGTGAGGCTTCCTTGCTCTTTCACCACCTGGGAAACAAATTTCCTGCTTGAATTTCCCCATTTGAAACACCTAGGGTAGTTTTGTTTTCTCTTGGGACTCTGACTTCTATAAATCAGTGGCTATCCTTCACTTGAAATTGGAGGGAACTGAGTCCCAGGAAATAAAATGTCTTGTCGACAACAAGTACATGTCTAGTAAGTGGTGCTGTCAGGATTTTAACACAGGCCTGTCTCTGGGATGCATGCTTTCTTACTGTGGCCTCTTAACAGAGCAGTGCACAGTACAACTGCTGGGCTGGCCTGGGCTGTGCTGGTTCTGCTGGTGTTACTACTGGGCAACCCTTGTCATCCTCTGGCTTCAGGGACAGACAGGACAGTGAATGTTTTGAGACTCGTTTCTTGGGGACTACCCCTGACAGACCTTCTAAACCTGTGTTGGATGGGTCAGTGGGCCATTGTTGACCTGTAAGTGGTAAACCACACCCAGTTTGATTTCCTGCAATTAATATCAGTGATTAATGTTGCATAAGGCTGAGCGGGACAGGACCTAGACGGGAAGGAATAGTCTCTGGGAGGCACTTGGATGCACAATAACTAATCAAAATCATCATGAGCAGGAAGTGTTGCCAGCCACTGCAAGGATTAATAATAGTAATATTTCCCAGCATACAGAAATCCATAATCATGCTATCAATTTTTTGAGAATTGCAAATTGAGTTGCTATCTTTAAAAAAAAAAAAAAAACAAAAACAAAAAGAAAGAAAACTCCCATGCCTCGCACCTTGCAACTGCTTGGGAATATTTACTGTTTTGTCGGAATAAGAGCTCTAGTGCTGAACATCTCAGCATTTCACCTCTGAGGCTTCTGGACCGTGTCAGAGTAAAAGCAATCAATATTGGTTAATAAGCCAGATCAGTGTTATTAGTATTCTTTACAACCTTGGCATACTTCATTTTATGTACAGATTGCCTATGAAAACTTGGGCTTATATCTTGTCTAGACAATGCCTTACATGGCCATTCCAATTAATAATGTGCCAGAATTATCTTATGCTTAATGCAGCTGGCTCTATATTGACTCTGGAAATTAAATTTACTCCACAATGGTATTGACAGCTGGGTCTCTGGCATATTTAATGGATTTGAATGAAGATGGGGCTGTATCTCGTGCCTTCAAGCAAAATGTTGATAACTCATCATTTTCATAAAAAGTGAGAAACTGCTTTATCTATAAACGTTCCATCTCTCAGTAGACTAAATCAATGTAAAAGGTGGTTGCAATCGGTTGAACTCACCTCTATGAAAGGAAACAAAAAGGAAACTATCCCAGGAAGTCTGTAAAACAAGGGCTCGCTGGTTCATTAAATGCATACTTCAGGAATCTCAGTGTATTTCAAAGGAGCAGCTTTAGTCCCACGGAATAAAAACTGTGTCCCATGAATTTGATTTGAACATAATGAAAATTCTCATAAATGTGTATGTCCAAAGTTAGGTCTGGAAACATGGCTCACCAGGTTTTAACTGGTTCATTTCAGGTACGGGGGTCGTCAGTATGTACCCTGCCCTGTGCCATCCTTCCCACTCGAGAGTTACCTCCTGGGGAACAATAGTGTAGACCATCTAAAGGAAGGCCTTCCTTGTAGACGGGTTTGATTTAATGAAACCAATCTATTGACATCCACACGCTGATAGATTTTGCCAGCTTCCCCTGCAACGGGCCCCGTGTGAGAACGGATGAAGGGGAGAGAGGCTCAGCTTTTCTGACTCACGGACATGTGCTGTGTTATCCAGTTCTTTGTAAGACAGATAGCTCTCCGATGTGCCTTCTAAACTGACACAGTCTGGGTAGTTCTGGGCTGAAAGCCTCCCAAGCGTGTGTGTGTCTATGGGGGGGGGGGGAGGTAGATCAGAGGTCCGTGTGAGTTGAGTGACAGGAAAGGCAGCTCACTCGCTCACCTCACACTCCCAAACCCACCAAACCCATCCCCCCGCCAATATTTTCCTGGGACATGATGAGCTATGGCAAAAGGCTTTCTTCTTGTTAAATTGGAAACAACCCTAGAAGAGTGTTGTTGAGCATGCACAGTTTGGGGTGACAATTTATCAGGTCCTTTCCACTCCTGTGTGGGGTGGCAGCCTGGTCCTGTAAGAACAGGCCCCAAAGGGCTAAGGTTGGAAATGTGGGAAGTGGGAGGTCAGCCATGTGGGAAGAGGTGGCGCTGCAATGCAGTCCAGCTGTGTAGACAGTGGTAGGAAGACTCTAAAGTCAGGCCTCACTTCTGCATGACCTCACATGGGGACCGGGTGACACTGTGTGTCACAGAGGACAACAGGCTGCACAGGGCAAGGTGGATGGCCGCTTCCAAAGTGAAGAAGAGCCAGGAGCAAAGAGAGAGCCTGAGCTGGAAGTTGAGATGACAAGACTCCTTGTGTTCGTCATGGTCACATCCCAGAAGGACTGGTGCTGGAGTACGGATGCCAATGTGTGCAGCCAGTCTCCGTGCCCTGACACCATGATGATGCAAGATGAAGTGGACGTGGCTTCACATGGGGTAGATTGGCACGAGTAGGGGGCGTCTGTGACACATGGAATCCTGGCATTCTGGACACTGAGATGCTTGTATATCATGACCTAATTTGATTCTTGGAACGCGATTGGCAGGTGAGGGATAAGGATGACCCGATACTCCTTCCAAAGTGATGCCCACATGTGCGACTTTCCTGGGGCTGCCTGAATAAAACACCAGGAGCCCTGGGCATTAGAGCAGCAGAAGTTTCTTCTCTTACAAACCCAGGAGGAAGAAGGGTGAAATCCAGGTGTCAGCAGGGCCATGGTCCCCTCGCAGACTCTCTAAAGGAAGCTCCTTCATGATGCTTCTGGCTTCTGGTGGTCGGTGGCTCTCTCTGGGAACCCTGTCTTGCAGCAGTGTACCTGCCCACCTCTACCTCTGTCATCACTTAGCCTCCTTCTGTGGGTCCGTGCCCACATTTCCCTCACCTTTCAGGACCCCCATCTTGGGACGATGGCTTCATCTTAACTCGATTACCACAAAGACCTGACTTCCAGTCAAGGTCCTGGGGTTGGGGCTTCCACTCTGGAGGACACAATTCCATCACCACCCGGGTATGCTGCTGATGGGAGAGACTCAGGAGAGACCTTCTTGCTTCCCTAAAATAAGCAGTTATTGTTCTACACCCCCCACACCTCAGTACTTCTCTAACTGCTTCTCCCAAATTTTGATACTGTATTTTTATATCCATTCTCTTGAGATTTCCTCTTGCTCCACTGACCATTTTGAAGAGTGTTCATTTCCAAGGGTGGACTTCTAGAGAGGGGGCCATGACAGTAACCCCTCCCCCGTGGGACAAATCACCAGGTGCATCCCTGTTATTGCAGGTCCAGGAGGCGGTCATGAGTGTCCACATGAGTTAGTTCCCCCATCGTGACCGCACCCTGGCCAACGGGCATTGGTGGGGCTCACACCAACTTGCCAAGGAGGAGATGGGTTGGGTAGAGCTGGGGAGGCTTCCCATGTGAAAGCCAGATTGGAAACGGAAGGATCCAGCCTTCCAGGCATCCTTCTGGTCATAAATGTTCAGAACAACTTCCTCTGGTGACCTATTTGTCAAATGTTCTCATAGCCTGTGGTCACTTGATACTGGTCAGCTGCCATCTCCACAAAACGGACCCTTTGAAACATAATGAAGGTGCCTCTGCCCGTCCTTTTCTATTTGTTAGATATTTTTGCATTCTCATGCCAAAATAATCATTCACCCAGTAATGAAAATCTCCTTATTGTTCCTGTGGTGGGTAAACCAGGTAACTCAAGTACGTTAAGAAATAAAATGGTAACATAACTCCACTTACAAAACTCAGAGTCAATCTCCAGAACATCAAGATAAGAAAACATCCTGAACAATAATGTTTTATTTTGACACAATGAGAAAGCTTCCAGGGCCAAATCGAGCAATGATCTTAGCATTGCCAATTTTTTCATCCCTACCAACAAGAAAAATAGAGAGCACTTTTGTAATACAAAATCGCCCATTGTTCTGCTGGTCTGTCTCCGACAAGATTTAGCTAATCATCCAAAGTAGACAATAATTTCCTCTTACATGCATTTGTAATAATGTTTTTGTCAAGAAACCTTTCAGTAATAAGACCCCCCCCTTACACAGAATGTTGCTACTTTTAACAGAGAATTAAGAATATCGGGGGAGAGGGGGGACTCTGTCTTAGAAGCATTCTTGTTACTTCTCCGCTCATTTAATGACTGTATACGTCAAAGTTGGAACGAAGCATTGCATGTGAAGCAGGAATCAGATGTTCAGAGGCCCCCAAGTCACCGAGGGGAGCAGAAGAGTGGCCACTGAGTAAGGTAGAAGTCATAAAGCTGCCTGATGGGCATGTCTGCATTGGGTATGTCGGAAGAGGAGCAAAGTGCTTCTAATGTCAAAATAAGGAAACCATGAGAAGAGTAGCTGCTGAGCCAGACTCGGGCAATGTGTTCTCAGGCCAGAAGACAGAGCAGGGCACAGACGTTGGGGCTGGGAGACCATGGGGGAGCTGAGGCCCAAGCCGCCATGCTGGATCCTTTGACCGCATCCTCCGGGGACCATCATGTAGGATGGGGCAGGGGGCAGGGGGCAGAGCAGGGGCAGCACAGGACAGGGTTTGGATTTGGAACCACAGAGCTTTCTTCAGAACCCCACTGACGTGCTCTTCAGTGACACCATTCCTGTTTGTTTTTATTTGAGTTTTAGTGCTGTTTTCATCATCTGCTTATCCTTTATTTGTTCCTGCCTTGCTGTCATTCAAGAGAAAAGCAAGGAAAGAATAGACCTAAAAGGGAGAAGAAAATGAAGCATCCTTGATCAAAACTTCTGCGACTCTTGCAGGAGAACTGAACATTATCTCCTGTCATACACAAGACTTTTTGTTGGGATGCGTAGATATGGAAATCACAGGTATAGACAGCTGTGTATTTCACTTGGAAGAAGCACCCAGGCCAGGAGCCCAAGGCCCACACCGAAGGCCACACTCACTGGGTGCTTGTGTGAGGACTGACTGACTTGACTCATTTAATTTAAGAAGAAGGAGTTGGCATTAATTGTCCCGGGCTGCTTCCTTTTCAAGAAATAGGAAGTCCATTGCTTTGGTTGTTTCTCTGTACAATATTCTTTTCCCATGACAGAGTTTCTTCAATGGGTAACACCACTTAAATCTCCTTTTCCAATCACGTTATGTGAGGCTACCCAAGTTTATCTGTGTCAGCTTGATCCCAGTGTCCGAAATTGCAACCTGACATCTTAGCTCCTCTCAAGTCCTGAATTATTAGTCCCCCTAGTGAGAACTTCTAGTTAACTGAATTGAATGCACACTGACTCTTTGCTAACTTTACTTTTATATAAATGAAGATATTTGATCTGTAGTTGACCCATTCAAATCCAGAATTTAAAATCATACACGTGAAATTCTCTCTCTTTGTGTGCAGAAAAAATCCCAATGTTGTAACTCATCCAAATTATAGAAATATCAAAACAGACCAGAAGCTGCTGAATAAGATAAGTAATTGTATATCTATTTTCTCTGTTTTGCTTCTTTGCCATCTAGTTATGATTTTTAATAATTTACCAGCATCATTTCACAATTGCCAGATAAAGGATTTTTTTTTTTTGGCCTGTTTTGGTTTCAGTTTTAATTTTTTGTCTCTCCCTAAGGGAACTCAGAAGTCTTCAAATAAAGTATTGCTGAACAAACAATGTAATAACTTTATTAAAAGTAAATGTGTTTATGAGGAACTATACACTTCAGTAAGAAAATGTTAAATTTCTCTATGACAGAAAATCATGAGATTCAAATACCCTCCCCTAGATTCAGAATGAATGCCACTCAAAATTGAGCCATTTGGGGATCCCTGGGTGGCGCAGAGGTTTGGCGCCTGCCTTTGGCCCAGGGCGTGATCCTGGGGACCTGGGATCGAATCCCACGTCGGGCTCCTGGTGCATGGAGCATGCTTCTCCCTCTGTCTATGTCTCTGCCTCTGTGTGTGTGTGTGTGCGTGTGACTATCATAAATAAATAAAAATTAAAAATAAATAAATAAAAATAAAAAAAAATTGAGCCATTTGAAGGAAGAGTGCCCCATGCCTTACACAGGTTTTCCTGTGGTCCCAGTCTGGTTCTTCTATTAGTCTAATTTCTGCAGTAGTTCGACAGAGGTTTAAATGAAAAAGTAGTTTTGGAGTGGGAGGGAGCAACAAGTGTTCACTCCATTGGGAAACACCTGGATTTGTGTCCTGTAAGTGGCAGCTATCTAATCCAGAAACAGTGTCTCATAAATTATAAGAGAAATCTTTTCCTTATGTTAACTTCCTATGTCCATATTTAAAAACATTTTTCTGCTTTTTGTTTCTTGTTTTATCTGGGGGCTGCCTGGCTAGCTCAGTCGGCCGAGCATGTGACTCTAGATCTCAGAGTCATGAGTTCAAGCCCCATCCGTGTTGGCCATAAAGTTTACTTAAAAAAATAAAAAATAAAACAAAATTTAAAAGTTTTGTTTTTGTTTTTTGTTTTTTTTTTTACCTGACACAGGGTCCTCATGAAGAAATGGGGCATGCTTCTTTTCATGCTTACTGGCCACCTTAGCTTGGCTGCACAACAGAAATAATTCTGATAAGATCCCATAGAATAACCTGCAGATTGTAGGCTGGGCTGTGACGTCGAGAAGCTGGGTTTGCTCTAATTGTGTGTCTGACTTCTCTGCATTCATTACCTGGTGGCAAGCCCCGACATCTCCGAGGCACACTGCTCCCATCTCCCAGATGACGAAGGTAGTACATAGGACGTTTGCTGTAGGAATGAGAGGGAATCAGGCATAGAAAGTGCTTAGATATTGCGAAGGTTCCAGACACACAAAGGGAGGTGGTGTAATTCATTGGTTGTTTGTGTGCATGACTTTCACAAGGGAAGGCCAAGAAGGACCAACTTTGTCCTGAACGCAGGAGATGAGGGGGCGTGTGTCAGACCTGAATGCAAGCGAAAGAACTCAATGACAACTCTCTTCAAATAATGCCTCAGGGTGGATCAAAGTTTTCTTCTCTGGGAAACTGTAGGCATTCTCCCCTTCATCTCTGGGGGCTTTCCTGTGCAAATAGCTCACCCTACCCACATGAAGGGAAGCCTGCTCTGAGGTATGCGGACATGCTTGTGCAGTTGTGTCATCTCTACGTGGGCCATATGTTAATGGTATGCACCCAAGAGTTAGTCTCATTATAAGAGCGTTACACATCAATAGTTCTGGAAAACATATAAGTGACTAGGGTTTTCAAAGGGCATGCTTCAGTGAATGTGCATTCCTGGGGCCCATCTATAAAAAGATGTTCAGGCACGCATTCAGCACTTGGTCTTAATTTTCTGTTGATTTCTAAGTTCTACCAAACCACAAACAGCTCTGTGGGCTTCTCCACCAAGCTGGTTTCACAGATGGAGATGCAGCAGCAGATCTTACCCCAAATCAGAATTACATGCAACAAATGGAAAATAAAGGGAATGGAGCCCCATGGCTTTACACGTTACCCTAATAAGCTATTTTGGAACAGTGATCGTCAACAATCCAAAGCACTGGGATACATACCACCAGAGACATTTTGGTGTTTTTATGTGTTGCTTGGACATTTTTTTTTTCTCAGCACATTCCTTTCTTTGAGAACATTTTTAGTGTCCAGTAAAAAGAAGATCATTAATTTTTCCAATAGCAGATCATATGTATAAAGTACAACTTATTCCTTTATTAATTTTTTAATGCAACTCTCATCCTGCATGCATTTTGGACTATTGATTGTCTGAGACATGCGCTGTAGACCCCATCTGAACAATGAGAGGCCTTCCAGCTCATCCAAGACATTAGCCTTGGGCATCTGCATCCCCAGGAGCTTCCTTATGGGCAAGTAAACAAGATTTCCTGAGTTCAGAATGTGACCCTGAGGTCCCAGATGTCTTTAAAAGCAGGAAAAATATGTGTGACTACCCCAAAGAGACACTTGTGAATGACTGAAGTACTAAAACTTTCTATAGCCACCATATCCTTCATGTTTCAGTGCTGCTGGTCTCCGCCAGGATGCAGCCATCTTCGGATTGAGCTGCCCGGGACCCTGGTGGCCTTTCATTATGCCTGGGGCAATCTGGCCTTACAGAAGCACTCACATGTCATGTAAGTCAATATTTTTTTTCACAGACATTATGCATATAATAAATGAAAAAGTAATTAAATCCATCCTTGGCCAAAAGCAGGGGTGGGGGTGCTCACTAGCAGCCTATTTTTATAAAAAGTGAAGAGCTTGTCATATCTTTTACAATGTTTTGTAAATTCTGATTTCAGTTGCATGTCAGATTTTCTTCAAGGGTGACACTCCTTCAATTCTTGGAATCACAGAGAACCCTTCTAATTCCCGAAGAACGCTTAGGAGAATCAGGTCATTACCCATCTGACTGAAACACAGCTCCAAGACCGATCATTTTTTTGTAATAATAGAAGTCACATTGCCTGTAAGCTTCTTTCTCTCTCTCTCTTTCTCTTTTAGGCTGGAGTCATCCAAAAGGAGCCCAGGTAGGAACCAGAGTTGGTTCCTCATGCTAAGCTGTGGTTGGAGAGGCCACTCATATTACAGCAAATACACTGACAGTGAAATAGAAGTGCAATATTCACTTTACCTAATTAGTCAGCCTTCTAATCTAAAACCTTTCCAGTTAAAGAAACACTATTTTGTTTTATTTTACTGGATAAGCACTTCCAGGCCAAGAAGGTGGTAAAAGTCAACACCTTATTTGGAAAAGACACGGATATTGTTTACATATGGTGTGTTTTCATAAAACAAAGGATTTTCTTTTATTCCTGAGAAAATATGAGACCCTCATAGTTATCAGCCCCAAGACTTTCCCCTGATGTCGGGCAAAAGTTGAAATGATGCTAGAGTTGAAGTTACAGTAAAGGAGGGTGACCAAAGTCTTAACAGCAGTTAATCACATAATCAGAGAAGGAAAAGCAAGCCACTACCAACTCCCTCTCTGATTTATTCACTGAAAGAATAGCCCTTAAGGTAAGGTTTTCACTTACCTTTTATATCTTATCTGTTAATTAATTTAATCGAAACACCTTACCTCATTTTCACTGCCAGGTGTCTCATTTTCTGCACCGTGACGACCAAGCTGCATCACCATTTCTGCAATCTGCTCTAGCTGTTGGCTATTCTGGTAACAATCCGTGATGTTAGGAAATAAGGACAGTTTTATTTAGTCATACGGATTTTAAGGCCTCCTTAATCTTTCTGTCTTTCTCTTTCTTGGTTCTCATCAGTCAAAGAAAGCACCAGGTGTAGCTCTTATCGGATACTCTATAATTTCACTGGCAACTCCAAGACTAAAATGTCTTGAGGTATCCTGGGATGTGTAAATCTCTGTGTTTTATCTTCTACATTTTACATTTCCTCTGCTACTTTTTGGTGGGTTAAAATCAATATGATTATGAGCTTCACCCACTGATCTATATATAATACCTGTGTGTAGCAGCAATTAGCAAATAATCTATTATGACTCATTGTACTTCTATGGTCAAATAGATGTGTGTATGTGTGTGTGTTAAAAGTAGAGAATCCTGTTTCCTTATTACTTCCAAGGAATTGCTGATGGATTCCACAGCTCTCAGACTGCAGAAAACGAATACCCTGACTTGGTTAGTATATTAGAAAATCGTTACCTAGTGATGGTTAAGATTTGATCTGATGTGAATTCATAAGTTTTACACAATTCACATATGTTGAATAAAATACAGCAAGATTATTAAGAAAATGTTTTGGCTCATAAAGTTTGATACTCATGGAAGATATAAAGTAGATCGGAAGAAATGAGGTTCAAAAATCCATGTCTCATAATGCCTTTTAGTTGATATATATGAAGGGCCTGTCTTCATTTTTCATCAATCAAAGAAATCCAGGGAAATTTGAAATAAAAAGGAAATGCATACATTCTATAAATTCGTACGGCAATTTTCACACAGAAAATTAAGTTTCCAACACCCACTCATGCTCATTTTCCTAAAAAAGCAATCCTTGCTGTCTGAAGATGGGCATGTCCAGTGCATGCATTCACAGGATTTCTTGACAGAGCATCCTCAGAAAGGAAAGGAGAGGTTAATATGGGCAAACGAGTCCGTGGGAAAGCGCTTCAGAGCCCAGGCCACTTTCCCTCCTAATTTCCCTTTCTTTCAGAATGTTTTCTACTCTGAAATAAGTGACTCTTGTTCTATTAAATTACATGAATTTTACAAGAAATAGCTCTGACAGAGATGTTTTAGATCTACCCATTGCCAGGCTCAATACTCAGTCTGTGTCCAGTGCTGTGGACTGGTCGCCAGCTTGCCCTCAGAGCCCTGCAGATCTCATGGTCATGAATAATTCACACCAAGGGATATCTTTATTCAATATTTACCATGGCATTGATTTTGCTAAATGGATAGCTATCATTTCAGAATAATTATACTGTTTGGGTGCTTTTAATGAGTTGACTCCTAGATACATTATCTTCTACTGGGGGTGCCTGGGTGGCTCAGTCGGTTAAGCATCTGACTCTTAATTTCAGCTCAGGTCTCAGGGTCTTGAGATCGAGCCCAGTGTTGGCCTCCACCCTGGGCATGGAACCTGCTTAAGATATTGTCTTTCCCTTTATTCTCTTTAAAAAAAATAAATAATAATTTTATATATATATATATATATATATATATATATATATATATATATATTTGTGCACAGTCCCTTTTTTAAAGCTAGGAATAGGATATCTGATTTTTTAAAAAATGAGCATGAAGCTCCATGCTTTCATAATTTTAAATCCTTCTAGAAAAACATTGGACTGTTGCTCTGGTAAAAAGTATAGAGATGAGTTCCAAATAAAATGAGAAATTTTCCAAGATAAAGACTTCTATAGCAAAGGTATCAGAAATATATATCTACACTGTAAGAATTTTATTTTCTTTGTTGACATTTATTTTTTTTTCTATCTTTAATAATATTTATAATCATTGTGCTTAATTTAACTTTATTGCTCTTTGGCTAATCACCATCCATATGCAATTATGATTAAATCCAAATGAAATATTGGGCTTATTTTACAAAAAGTATTATTACAAGTTTGGTTCTGGCACAGGAATCCCTGCAAATAATTAAAACATTATTTACCTTGTTTTTTGTACCTAATTTGTCTACTAGCACTTTGTTCCCCTGAAAGGACCCACGGATTCACTAGTAACATTATTTGAGATCCACTGAGCTTCTAGTTGGGAGTTGTTTGTTCCATGCTCCACCATTGCTTCCCAGTCATTTCTTTTAAAAACACGATGGTTCAAGGTGTTCAAATATATATGGATGACTAATGACCTCTGCAAAGAGGATACTATCATTTTTCACAGATAGCCAGGGGATATTGAGTGTGTTGGGAAGTCCACATGATGATGCTAGGGAAACAAACAAACAAATAAATAAAGCACTAGGTAGATCTTATTATTCAACTGAGAGTTTTAGTGTTGGATCTTATTTTATTTCCAAAATTTTAAACTCTATGTCTAATTGCTAATGCCAAGATGCATCCTGCTGGCATCAGCTGCTCTCATGAGCTCCAGGGGTATGTATGTTTCTGGCTGTTTATCTGGAAGCTAAAATTCACAATCCCAGAAAGACCCCTGTGGACATGCTGGCTGGCCCCATAAATGGCACTGCCCTTTACTCAAATTCACTGGGTTTGTGTGTTCATCCGTATCCCTCACCTCTCCAATGCAAGCCCCTCAAGATATGCTTTGTGTGGTCACTTGTCTCTTTCCCACTGAGCCCTCATACAAGCCATCACCACCTCCCTCCACCGCTGGCCAAGAGCCTACCAGCCCTGCTCCTACCTTTAGAATGCTCTCCTCAAAACTGAAGTCCTCTCTCTTAATCATAGGCTTCAAACTGTCTAGCAGATCCCCACTGCAGACTCTGGAATGGGGCACTGGTGAGATGGCCTGTGGCCTCAGCTGCTCGCCCCGAGCCCCCTGGCCTGCCCTCCACACCCCCAGTTCCTCCCTGACATACCATGTCTTCATCCTGCAGCCCTTGGTCTTGATGCTTGCTGTTTTCTTCCCTTGGGGAGGGGTTTCCTCAAGTTGTGCAGCATCTGGCTCCTCATCACCCAGGTTTCTGATTCAATATGTCCTCCTCAGACAAGTGCCTGATCGCACCTCGGGATCATTGTCAGGAGAAACCACTGTGATTGGGTTTGAAGGCTGCTTTCCAGACTCTTATTATACATTTATACACAAATTGATGTACTGATGAAAGCATACAGACTTCCTTTTAACGCCATAATTATCATTTTACAAAACCATTGGCCGCTCCCTTTCCTGGTTTGAGAGGTTATCATAGGGACGTTTTCATCCTGGTACACACGGTTGCATCTCTCTTTTAGAAAGAAATTTTTAGCTGCTAACTAGTATTTTTCAGGTTTCTTTTGTTAGTTTCTTTTGGTTTAATTATAATTCTTAAAGGGCCTGCTGATGGATTGGCAACAAGAGTTGAGAGACATGGATGAACCAGGATAATACCTGGGCTCATCTCTCATCAGCTAGTGTGTCAGGCCTTCCTCTGAGGCTACTCTCCCCCACAACTCTTCCTTCCCATGTGCAGTTTGGTCCTAGAAAGGCAGGCACACATGGAGTTATGCATCCTAGGATACATGGACTTTTATTTTTAAAATATATTGCCAAGCTCACCTCCAAAATAGCTACTCTTACATGATCTACACTATCTTTATCTACACCATCTAAACCCATCTACACTAGCAACAGCAAAGTATGGGACACTTTGTCTGACTTTATGCAATGAAATTTTAAAAATTGAGGTGATTTCACAGAGTGGATGTGAAAAAGTATACATCTTTTCTACAAGATCGTGAGCCCAAACGGAAAGCTTTTACCCTAAATGTGATTCACAAGGTGAAATGGTTGAGTTAATAGTGTCAGGAAATGCCCAAAAAGAAATGGCCGTGTAGTTACTGCTCCTACAAGCAGAACGACTTGACACAAACGGGTCACCCATGAGCTAGGGGACTGCTCAGGCTTGAGCCAATGCCATGGACTTTCCATCTTCTCTGATTCTGCTTTTCCATAAACAAGTCAGTTCTCATAGTATAGTTTCTGTGATATTTGCTTATACACCACAGAAACTAACACTCCACGGGGTGATCCATGGGACACCTAGTTTATATTTACTGAAAGACTTTCCAAGCCTTGTGATTTTGACCAGATCCTAAAATAAAGATTATTGATTATTGAGTACATCAAGACCTTTCTTTCCTTCTTTATTTTTCTTTATTTGATTTCTGTAAGGTCTATCTATTGCTTTAAGGCTTTTGGAAATATACACATAAAAATTCATCATTTAAAGTAAACGTGGCAAATACAATAATCTCTGAATATAAAGCTCAGAAGGGCTCACAAGGGAATCTCAATCATGAAGACCAAGAACATATAAATCTCTCTGAGGAGGGATAAAATTTCAAAGAAGCTATTTTTTTCAAAATGAATATCAGGAGAACAGTTTTCCTAAATATAACCCAGTGTAGAATAGTCAGAGTTGAGACATAATTCATTTAAAACTGCCTCTGTGTGGTCAAAAAGATACTCCAAGAACTGAAGCAGAGAGAACATTCCCAGGAAACTCAGTTTGGGTTAGACTGTGGAGGCTGTTTTATTCTTGGAAATTGTGGAAGAATCTGAGACCACATGTACTTCTTATGAATTAAGAATGGAATCAGAGACTTTGGGTTGCAATGCACCACTTTCACAGATCTGTGGGCTATTGCATGTGGAGCCCAGGGTCAGCTGAATGTACTGAGCATCACCTCTGCCATCATGGTTTACCAGATGTGCTTCCCCAGTAACAGTGGGAACTATGTCAGGAGGTAGATGGCATGTGCAGAAGGTGGGTTGTCAGGTAATGGGAGGTACATCCTGACTTTCAGTTCTTCTAAAGGAACACATCCAGACACAAACCCAGACCTCCTGCCTAGTGTTGACCCATCAAAGCATTCAAAGGCCTTTTTAGAGCCAACCCTCTGTCACTCATTTCATTTCTATAATTTGGAGGATGAATCCAGATTGGGAAGGATGTGGAGAAAGGGGGGAACCCTTTTACATTTTTGGTAAGAATGAAAGCTGGTGCAGCTACTCTGGAAAACAGTATGAAGGGTCCTCAAAAAGTTGAAAATAGAGCTACCCTATGACCCAGTAATTGTACTACCAGGTATTTACCCAAACGATACAAACATAGTGATCCAAAGGGGCACCTGCACCCCAATGTTTACAGTAGCAGCATCCACAATAGTCAAACTCTGGAAAGAACCAAGATATCCGTGGACAGATGAACGGATAAAGAAGAGGATAAAGAAGAGGTGGTATATATGTATAATGGAATATTACTCAGCCATCAAAAATGAAATATTACTATTTGCTGTGACATAGATGGAACTAAAGGGTATTATGCTAAGGGAAATAAGTCAATCAGAGAAAGACAATTATACGATTTCATTCATGTGAAATTTAAGAAACAAAACAAGATCATAGGGGAAGGGAGGAAAAAATAAAATAAGATTACTCAGCCATTAGAAACGACAAATACCCACCATTTGCTTCGACGTGGATGGAACTGGAGGGTATTATGCTGAGTCAAATAAGTCAATCGGAGAAGGACAAACATTATATGGTCTCATTCATTTGGGGAATATAAAAAATAGTGAAAGGGAATAAAGGGGAAAGGAGAAAAAATAAGTGAGAAATATCAGAAAGGGAGACAGAACATGAGAGACTCCTAACTCTGGGAAACGAACTAGGGGTGGTGGAAGGGGAGGTGGGTGGAGGGTGGGGGTGACTGGGTGATTGGTACTGAGGTGGGCACTTAACGGGATGAGCACTGGGTGTTATTCTATATGTTGGCAAATTGAACACCAATAAAAAATAAACTTATAAAAAATAATAAAAAATTTTAAAAAGATGAAATCAGAGAAGGAGACAAACCATAAGAGATTCTTAATCATAGGAAAGAGACTGAGGATTGCTGGAGGGGAGGTGGGTGAGGGGATGGGGTAACTGGGTGATGAGCATTCAAGAGAGCACATGATGTAGTGAGCACTGGGTGTTATATGCAAATGATGAGTCCCTGAACATTACCTCTGAAACTAATAATACACTACAGGTTAATTAACTGAATTTAAATAAAATATTTTTTTTAAACCTCACACACATGTCTAAAGGATGCAGATAAATACTAGAGCATTTATAGTTGGAGTTTCAGACAGCAAAGCCCAGAGGAAGTGAAGGCCCTAATCCAGGGTTTCTCAAATTTGGTGCTATTAACACTTAGGCCAAGTAATTCTTTGTTGCACACTCAGGCCTATTTATTTTATGATATTAAGCAGCATTTCTGCATCTGTGGCCTCTACCCAAAAGATTCAACTCCCTCAGTTGTGACAAACAAAATGTCTCCAAACATTGCCAAATGTCTCCAAGGTGTGGGGTCAAAATTGCCTGTACTGAGACCCACTGACAATTAATGCTTAACTAAATTCTGTTTCTGAAGTCACATCTCAAAAAGTACAAGTTGAAGAATTTTTCAGGAGCTTCAAGATGCTTGAAATTAAATATATTATACTTTGGTTCTATAAAAATCCCAATCATGGTGTCCACTTTATTAATTTCTTAGAGTTACGACTACTATGTGTGTCATATCCAGGTTCTCAATAAAACAGCTACTCAGATTAGAGCACACAGAAGTGCAACATTATCCCCCAAATTATTCCTAAATAAACTGTGTTTTATATCAGAAAAAAAGAAACCAATCTAGAAGAAATAAGATTTTTTCAATAAAAACCCCTGCACAGATTTTTTTTTTTTTTTTCCCACTTAGTTTCTGGATTTTGTGAACATCTGAATCAGAGTGCTACATTATGCCTTCTCACTCTGGAGATGACAGATGAATATAATGGCTTCTACTCTTTTTTTTTTCCTGTTGCTTATTATTTTGGTTTATGTAGTTTTAACAAATTTGATGGGGGTATTATATGAGTGCTATTTTAGACATCACAACCACAAACAAAATTTAGAATGATGTTCTCTTTCACAAGGAGAACAAGCAAATCAACAGACCTGCAGAAGCCAACATTGAGGGAAATACAGGGAATCATTCATTACTAAGACAGGAATAGGGCAAACGAAATGTTCATGTCAAAAGTCAGAGATTAAGAAAGGAAACTTCTAGGTAAGAGTAAAATGTGGTCAGTCTCAGCCAAGGAAGAATTCAAGGTTCAGAAGGAAAATAATGAGTTATTGTTCACGGTCCACACAATATGCTTCATTCTATTCCTTAAAACAAAAGCTTTTCAAATTCATTCACGAAAACATTCACAGAAAGAAAAGTCTGACTGTTGTTTCTGGGAGAGGAAAGAATATCCCCCCAGGTTCCTTAAATCATCAGTGCTGGGCTTCATGAACTGAGGGAGAACAACAGTGGGCTCTTGTCATCAGTGTCCAAGCACCTGACAAGCCAGTGTCAAGAGCAAGGTGCAGCCAACAGAGCCTAGAAGAGCATCAGTCCTCTCCCCTCCTCCCCCACTCCTCTATCTCCCTCCTTTTCTTCCTTCTCTTCCTTCTCTTCCTCTTCTTCTCCTTTTTCTCCTTCCTTCCCCTCTTCTTTCATTTTCTCCTTCTTCTCCTCCTCTTCCATTTTGCTTCCCTTCCTTCTCCTGTTCTCTTTCTTCCCAATTCTCTTTTCTCCAGAGTGACAAATGTGCATTATCATTATTTATTTTTATTTAAAAACTGGGCTTCATTTACATTTGCCAAGTGTTTCAAACCCCTTCTTGCAGCATGGTAGTGCGAGCTGGTAGGAGTCATCTAGACTACATTGCCACCCCGCTTTGAGCCCCAATGGACACAGGGTATAGCTGGTGTGAGGGAGGGCACAGGACAGCAAGCATGGTCATGGCTGCAAAGACTGGAGAGTTGCCTTCTGTATATCTCAGCCACGCATTTATTTTCCTATCCATAAACAAATAAAATTGTTGTTTAATAGTTACCTTCTTTGGCCAGTACAAAATTTAATTTCTGTGTTTGTGAGGATGAAGGCAAAGATCTATGCTATTATTATCAGAATGACAGATTTCAGTATTTACTTTTTTGAAAAAGTCCTGTAAGTAATCATAGAAAGGGTATTGTTGTCTTCATTTTTGAAAGTTGATAAAAGCTAAACATTGAAGTAATGTTTTTAATCCAATGCCATGCTAATAAATTATATTTTAAAATAATAACACACACTAATAAATATCATAAAATGATTTTTTAAAAATCAAACCAATATATTATCTATTTAAAATTTAATTTTTTAAGATTTATTTATTTATTCATGAGAGACACACAGAGAGAGGCGGAGACACAGGCAGAGGGAGAAACAGGCTCCCCACAGGGACCCTGATGTGGGACTCTATCCTGGGACTCCGGAATCATACCCTGAGCTGAAGGCAGATGCTCAACCACTAAGCCACCTAGGTGTCCCTAAAATTTAATGTTAAAAATCTAATTCAGCTTTAGATGATTTTCTGAAGGTCATAGTGTCATGTAGTTACAAAAAAATGCAAATTCTGGAACTCATTTGCTTACATTCAAACCCTGTCTCTGAGGCATATTTTCTGTGCAAGATAATCAGTCTCTCCAGGTCTCAGTTTCCTAACCTCCAAATGAGTAATAAGGATAGTATACTTCATCTGTTTGGTGTGAGAATTAATTTGAGGGCAGCCCGGGTGGCTCAGTGGTTTAGCACCACTTTCAGCCCAGGGTGTGATCCTGGAGCCCCGGGATCGAGTCCCACATCCGGCTCCTGCATGGAGCCTGCTTCTCTCTCTGCCTGTGTCTCTGCCTCTCTCTCTCTCTCTGTCTCTCATGAATAAATAAATAAATAAATCTTTAAAAAAAGAATTAATTTGAAATAATATATCTCGGGGATCCCTGGATGGCTCAGTGGTTGGGCATCTGCCTTTGGCCCAGGGTATGGTCCTGGAGACCCGGAATCGAGTCCCACATCAGGCTCCCTGCATGGAGCTTGCTTCTCCCTCTGCTTGTGTCTGCTTCTCTCTCTCTCTCTCTCTCTCTCTCTCTCTCTCTGTGTGTGTGTCTCATGCATAAATAAATAAAATCTTAAAAAAATAAATAATATATCTGAAGCATTTGGGCCATTGTCTGATACATAGATGTTTAAGGCATGTCAGCTCCAATTTTTACTAATGGGCTTGCTCTTGGATTCAAGGTACAGGGACAAGAGAGAGACAGAGGACATAGCATTTAGGCACGTGGGTATCACTCCTAGCAGTAACCATTACATATTTAAGTGTCTCTGTATGCAGCTAGCCCTAAGCAAGCTACATGTTTTATTTCTAAATCTTTAAACCCCAGAGCAAATCCAAGATCAGATGGTGCCCGCATCTAGGTTTTCCCCACTCAGACCTGAACGCCATGCTCTCTCTTTACATGCTTCTGAAATATCTCGATCTAGAAGATACGAAGATACTTTGAAGTTTTTCTAAGAAACAGCTAGCTTAAACTTTGAGTTGCCTTGAGATTAGAAACTGAAATCAGTGGCTCTACTGAGAAGCACACTCTGGACTCATTCCTCATAATCATGTTACACAAGGTGTCCATCCTTCATATGACACACAAAATGGCAGCTGAGAAGGGGGGCAGCAACGCATCACCTCAGCATCATGACTAAGGGGATCTTCTACCTTGAGTTAAAGAGTGGAGACAAACCATAATCTCACCAAACAGTAGCAAAGAAAAATGATTTTAAAGACAGCATAACAAAATTGGACTTGTTTGCCTCAGCTCCTTCAATCCTGGCTTCTTCGCAACACTCCTTGAATGATAGTTTCCTAGGTCCAATTTTATTTATTTTGATAAAGTGAAACTGTGGTTTAAGTCGATGGTTCCACAGAAAGGTGATTTCTGGAATTCAGTGTCCTGCACATGATCCAGGAAACTCTGTGCGTCCCTCCCTGGGCCCTGAGAGGTGGGCTTCCTGGGAGTTTGGCCCAGCAACCCTCTGAGTCCGCAGGCAAGTGAACTCGCCCGCGAGGTGGATAAATATTCCAGCCCTGCCTCAGCAGGTCCTGGCCTGTTGTGATCATAGGACCTCTGCTCCTTCACAATATGACATGCCAAAATGCAGATCAATTCTCCACTTAGTAAGTGAATTAATCATCTTGAACTTTTGACTGCAGCGAGGTGGTAAAAGCTGCTTTGCTGAGGAGTACAGCGCTGTGCTGCTGAGGGAATTAGGGAAACATTACGTGTGGACGGGCTCTCTGGCTCCTATGAGTCAGATTCTGAGAACCTTTTGATCTTTCTGTCGTTAACACCAGGACTCCCACTGCAACATGAGAGACAGGATTATAAAAATGAACAAAAGGTTATATGTGCCCAGAATATTTCATTTCAGAGAGGAAAGGACAGAACTCTTCTTACATTCTGCTCTCTCCCTCTTTCACATACGTTTTTGTGTTGTTTTGTTTTCACTGTAAAATAAAAACACACCATCGCTCATTTTATTTTTTCTCACTGTAGATTTTAGGACAGTTTAGATTCTATTGCTTATTAACGTTCACAGTTTCCATACGATGCAAGATTTTTAAAGTTTTATCACCATATCCTTTTTATTGCCCTCCTATTAAAGGCAAACATCAGTAAAAGCTTGAGTCTGGCAAAAATCATAATACTACACAAAGCACATTTCCAATTAGCATTGAAGATGACCTCTGTAGCACCGCTCTGGAAAAGATCACCAAACGGGCTGAGATATCGTGGGCATACAGGATCACGTTTTCAAATGGCATCTTGGGAAAGAGTTGGATTAGTTTCCAACCATTCTAGAACCCCAGGCAACTGGGTCCATGAGGAGTCATGAGTCAGGGAATCTGTGTCCCAGCTGAGGGGTCTGCAGCCATCACAAGCAACCCCTGTCCAGCCCTGCAAGATGCAGTGTAGAGGACTGGGCGGGGGGTACATGCTCTGAGTCTACTCTTAGTAAGACTGTATGAAACGATTGTTCGGGAAGTTTATGCAATAGGAAGTGTGGGGGTTTAAAAGTGTAACATTTATTTGGATTAGATACCACACATTTTTAATTTGCCCTAAGAGAAATGACATTGGAAGGAGAAGATTTGGAATGGTTCCTTTAATAGATCTAAAGGATAACATTCTTTTTTTTTTTTTTTTTTTTTTTTTAGGCTGAAGAGTACAGAAAGAACATTCTTCTACCTTATTTATTTTTAATTGAAGATGCTATATAAGCATTTGCCAAATTATTCAAGTGAGAGCCATAATTAGGCAATGCACGTGGGGAGAGTAAAGCAGTAAGTGCCAACAATGAAGCATCTATTTATGGATATTACCACACATAATGAAAGCAAAACAGTTGTAGCTGTGCATTAAATTTAGAGTATCATTCCTAATAATACTCTCCATGTGTGAAACAGTTGGCAGGAAGTATCAACATAAGGACAAGTTCATGATGGTTGGACGGTTAAGAAACTAGTGCAAATAATTAAGGATTAAATAAACAAAAGAACCGAATGTGAACAAAAAAACATAGCATAGGCTACAAGACTTTGTAGTACAAAGTGAAGTAGTTCTGTCCTGAATTATCTTTTTTTTATTGCTTTAAAAAATGTTAACCACATAATTGTCAGATAGCTCCTTTGCAGACAAAGCCAGATTTTTTTTCTTTATTAAGCCCAATGAAAGTGGATGAATTTAAAAGCAACATTTTGTTAATCAAATAGATACAGAGTCCAAGGCTGAATTTGTTAAAAACAATTACATGCAAATGTAAACATAGTGTTATGCCACAGTCTTCTCAAATATAAGTGGAATGTTTATTCCTTTTCTGAATCCTGACCGGAATATGAGCTCACAGAAGTACCCACTTGGATATACCTGTTGGACATTTGGTCCTGAATTAATGTTACTTCCATCTGTTAGTCAATTAATTCATGGAAGAAAACAAGCTCAGGACAAGAATTTTACTGCACTCAAGAAGGAAATGGCATCGTAGGAGCTCTATCTATGTTCAGATTGGTATTTTCTTGTTGGTATAGGTACACTTTTCACAAGGAAAGAGCAGTAGTATCCTTTAGAAAATAGAGATATGCTCTGAAGTCCGTGTAGGAAATAGTACCACCAGCCCCACCAACTCCGTCATAAGCACACTGCAAAAATCACAATGACAAACCCTGGATAAGGCCCTGGGTTTCCATGTCACGTGTAACACATACCCAGGAAAACAGAGAAGAGTGAAAAAAGAACATCATGGGACTTGAACAATCAACTAAACATCTAAAGAATCAGAATAGATTTTTGCCAGTGTGTAGGACAGCAAGGACCTGGCAAGACTTGTGGTTATTTCTCATGTTCTCCCAGCTCTCCTCAAGGAGAGCTTTTTAGGCACACATGTTTTGGGTTTTGTTTTGTTTTGTTTAGTTTTACCCCAAATTCAAACTCTCTTCTAAAATAAAATAAAAAGTAATCCAGGAAAGTTTTTTTGTTTTAATTTTAGTTTTAGTTTTTGGGTTTTTTGCAAGCTATTAAAACACAGCAAAAGTTTGAAAACATATTTTCTATCATGCCTTTACAAGGAAAAGCAAATAAAAATTCTCCAGGCTCCATTGTCCAGATTTCACTCATTTTTTCCAAGATCATGAGTGATAGTTGAGAAGGGTTTGCTAACTCTTTGTGGGAAATGCAGACCATGTTTCAGTTGATGTGGCAGCAAAAATCTCTCCTTAGTGGAGTCTTCGTGATTTGTCCCCTTCATCCTTCTGTCCATTCACAGAAGCTGAATGATTGCTTTGCAGCCAAATCACATTGTCATTCCCCTGCTTGAAGCCCCCCTCCCCCCAAATGACTTCCCTTTTCCCTCCATATGTGATCTTCTCAGAACAGAAACCCTTCATGATCTGGTCCTGGCCTAGAGCCATGATAGCACATTATTCCCCAGTTGCCCAGGGACTAAGTCTTCTTCCTAGGGACACAGGAGGCACTCTCCAGCCTGTGGACTGGGGGCCTGCTCCTTCTCCCCCACCCATGTCTGTACCCACATCTCAGCTTACAATGCACTTTCCCCAAAAGGCCTTCCATGGACTCTGATCTGTGGAAACCACCCAGTCATTCTCTGCATGCCACCCTCTACCAATCACCTACATGGTAATATTTGCTACTTTCCTTTAAGACTGGTATGTTTTTATTGCCTTGATTTCATCCTCCTCCCCTAGAATGTAAGGATCAGGAGAGTTCAGACCTTCACCTGGCATGTGGGGGGTGCTCAGTGGGAACTTTCAAAGCCTTGATGAGAATATATGAATAATTAAGTGAATGAAGGAGGCTGTGATGGGGGAGTGGCTAAGGAGAGAACCCGAGAGGGAAGAGATTAGCTGCAAGTCTGGACTCAGTAGGGATGGGAAACAGAGTTAGATTTTCTGGTCCAGACTCAAACACACATTCAGCAGAGACAGTCCCTTACTGGGGGGTCCTGACCTGAGTAACAACCGAGGGCCATCCAGTGACTCTGTTGGCCCAAGACCGAATGCACATCTGGGCCAAAGGTGTGTCCCCACCAGGGACAGCTTCTGTGTTAACTCCGTCTTATGCGACGACTCAACATAGTCTAACACATGCTATGGCATGCACTGATCCAGAGGATGAGTTTCTTCCCAGATCTCTCCTTTTTAAAAGAGTAACTCATATATCCAGTAAATACTCACCTCAAAGAGCTTTGCAAAAAGATTTCTGTAGTGCTTAACTTTTATAATCAAGTGAATAACAACCCCTTATACTCCAGCTGTGTCAACACCTCCTCCCTTGCAACGTTCACCTTTCAATTGTCTGTTTGCTATTTGCTTTGCTTTGTTTTCCTTGTCATTTTCTTTGACAAGATTCAGCGTGGGCGAGTGGAAGTGATTAGCCCACTGCTCCCAAGAAAGCAAAAAAGGAACTAAGATTCCAACACCCTTTAACATGAAGCTGTTCATCCTTTAAAGGATCTTTGGCAGCTAAAGATTATGCCAAGACTGATGGTTAAGTTGAGGAGATTTACAATAGCCTTATTATTTTACAAGTTAAAAAAAGAAATGAGTATACTCAATGGCATGGCTGTTGAAATCCTTCTTGCAAAATATGCTTCCATAATATGCTCCCACACTATCTTTTTAGTGCAAGTTGACAATTGTTAGCATGTGAAGCTAATGTGATAAATTAGAACACCCTGGATGGTGTTCTATTATTTAAGTATATTTTATTTAAGAGTACTAGTAGGAAAATTGCTCAGAGGTTGGCAGTATTCCACAGAATATTTTGTTAATGCTGATATAAGTACAGAATGCTAACAAAGAGACTGAACAATATTGGTTTTTATGTTATTCTTATGGTTTTCAGAGATGACACAATCCAGGCCACAGAACTCCAGTGGGTATTGTTTGGAGACCTTCCTGAAGACACAGGACAAAATGAGAGTGCTTTGTCTTACCATATCCGGTAAGTGGAATCACCCATTGTCTTTAGCCTGGGGTTCTCGTTCCTGATTTTAATTTCAGATATGTATTTTTATTATCATTTAACGAAAAGAATTGGATGGTCATTGATGTGGAATATATGAAAATTTGGGCATATCCAATTTTTATAAACGATTTATAATGTGAAATTATATTTCAGTAGATAAATCTAGACTCATATGGCAACAAAATATAGTGAATTTTGGGGGGAGGAGTGTTCACTGTTTACTCATTGTGTAGTATTATCCATGTTTTACAAAGTTGCCCTCATGTTGCAGACTTTATAGGTTGAATATACTCAGACAGAGAACCTGTGTGTAGATTCTTGAATGTGGTGCTACTGTCCAGCTCCAATGTCCCTCTAAAAATAGTAGAAGAAAATGACATTTATTGTGAAATGGGCAGAGTATCCCATCATTTCCCTTTAAAGATTCCTGAAGTGACCTCAACAGGCCAGGACACTTGCAGCATCTTCATGGAAACAGGCAGAGTCCTGCCAAAGAAAGCTACATTAAAAAACAAACAAACAAACAAAACCATGTTATGCCTTAAATTGACTTTAAAGGAACAACCTAATCAGATAGGATCAGATAAGCTTCTTCTGAAGCTTGAGAACCAGGGCTACAAGGATATGAGAGGTACATGTCAGGCATCACTCCACCTGGAAATAGATGGCCCTTAGTTCCCAGAAAAAATTTTGAGAAATGGTGTGCTTTTTAGAAAATAGGCTGAGTGACCATAGATTAGAAGATGAAAAGTTGAAACAATAAACATATTGAATGGCTTGATTTTTAATGACAACTTAAAAAAGGGAAATAGAATAAGAAGAAATAATGGTTTCCAAATGTGAAAAAATGATATTGTTGGACTTGGACAGGTCTCATAGTGACTTATCCACACCTTTAAGGGGTGGGCATGTCTGTCAGTCTTCTAGATCTTCTCTGAGAGTAAAATGGTCAACTGGGAGTTATGGAGTCTTGAAGACTTAGAGTAAATGCAAGCGTTGTATGTTGGACAAGACTAGGGACCTTCAGCTCAAGGGTACAGCCAGAGAAATGAAGGTCCCATCTCACCAGGCTCTACTGTAGTCTACTGTAGTCTCCCTTTCTTTGTCTTTGTCTTTGTCTTTGTCAGAGAGTCTTTGTCTCTGTCTTTCTCATCTTCCTGAGCTCCGCAATGACAAAACCAAAAACTGGTGGATGGTAAACTCTCCCACAGGTCAGCTCCTGGGGCACAGATCTTAGAGGAGAGCTGGAGAGGGGAGGTCAAGGTCACTGGGGAAAGTGGGAGATCACTAACACAACCTCCAGTAACATCCGCCAGTAATGCATTAGGCCCTTCCACCTGGAAGGGAATCCAGGATGGAATGTATGCTGCCAAGACACAGGGCCACTATTAGTGAAATACAATTCTGTTAAATTATACGAGAAGGAGAAAGGTATTAGAAAATCAACTAGCAGTATCTGTACAACACAGTTTTATCCAGAAAGCTGTAGAACCCAGAGAAGATAGGAGCAGAGATAAATATGGACAGAAAGAATTCAGCCCCATATCACCGAAGGTATTGAAAACTAATGGGATAAGAATTACAAAGCAATAAATTGAACATGTAATGTGCTAATATAATTTAATTGGTCAAATAAACACATTGTCAGCTTTGCCTAACCTCTGGATATAAAGTATGAATAAGGAAAATTAGTAACTCTGTAAACAGATAAATTATCAACCGATGGGAGAAACAATAAGCCATACATCAAAACTAGGCATGTATAGATTGCATGAGCACCATGTAGATTTAAGGTTGCATAATGGAAGAGAAGCCCTCTTATCCTGGGATCTGTAGAAAAGAGACATGAGAGCCACTGCTTGACTAATTGCAGTCAGCAGGATGTGTGATTGGGATCTGAGGGAAGTGAGGCGTGGAGTGAGGAATGTAGATACCAAGAGATGCTGAGTACAGGTCAACATCTTAGGCAAAAAACAGGCTGATAGCTGACCAGTCCCTTGGAGGGAGGAATGGAGAGGATTTGATCTAGTTGGCTGCCTCTTTCTCAGGAACCCCCTGTTCAGTGTATGCTCCATTGGGAGATAATTCTTCCACACTCCTGGGCTGCCTCATTCAGCGTCTTTAGCAGTGGCTCAGAAGGTGAGCTAGAGGCTTAGGATGCTGTTAGGGCAATCAGCTCCACGTTGGCGGGCATAGTCAGACAAGTATGGAGGACCGAGTGGACTTTTGAGGCCAAAAAAAATTGGAGAGGACATAGAAAATGTGCCCAATGTCTAAAGTTTTAGAACACCATCATTCAAATGAAAATTCCAAATTAAAAAAAAAAAATCACACCTGCTAAAGTCTAAACTTTGACCTAATTTTACCAGCAGCAGTTAAATTTTTTATCCTCACTTGTTTATAATGTTCTTTTTATTCTATTATTTGTTCACAAGTGTACAAGGAGCACATGATAATACATTTGTCTTGGTGAGTAAAACCTTAGAAAAGTTCAATTATGCAAAGTTTGGATTTTAAAAAGTCATTACATATTATATACCCTTATTCATAATTGTTTTTGAGGGGTAATATAGACATATTTAATTATGTCCCTAATTGACCACTTCCCGTCATGTCCTCTGTACTATTAATTCTGGTGTTATTGCAAATGAGAGCTAGATTCCCATATTCCAGATCAATTTCCTCCACAATCTTCATAACCATTGCGATTTGTATCTTTATTCTATTATGAATGCTGATGAAGACTAGGAATATATGATTTATAAGGTCTTTTTCAAGAATGTTTTGATCTAAGACAAAGGACAAATTTTATTTAAGACTTTACTAAATTTTCATGGTTCAAAAACCTCTGAAATATTACTCAGCCTGGATAAACCATTCCACACTGGGAAAACGTGTTTGGTTGGTGGTTGCCTTAGAGATCAATGATTCAGAAATAGCACCATTCAAAATCATCCCTCACACGGCCACCTGAAAGAATGATGATAATGCAGGAAATCAAGTAAAATAAAGGATTTTTTAAGCCTCTATGGCAAAAAAAAGAAGGGTTCTTACAGCCACAATGACCTTGGTGTAGGGCATTTTCTGGGGGATTGATGATCACGTTGGAAGATCATTCCCCCAGATGACCATTAATCCCCAGGCAATGCCCCTGTCGGCATCGCTCTTGCTTAATTCAATTATTTGTGGTTGTGGGCTTTCCTTTGTGAATATTTTATCGTGCAGTCAGGCTCCCTGACTTCCCTGTCTCCCTGCTCAATTCCATTTCTCTGATATAGACCAGCCCAGGTTTGCATTCATCTCACACACTCCGAACCATATCTAATTCACAGAGAGAAAAATAAAATGTGCATTCATAGATGCAGATTTGGTTATGTGGACCTTTCAAGGGGGGGTGGAATTTATAAACAAATTCAAATAGACAGACTATTAATGGGCACATACACTAATTTCATAAATCACTGCAGGTCATTTTATGAGAGTGTGTTTTTATCCCCAAATGACACAATATCTGTGATTTTCACTGTAAGGCGGAATTTGAAAATCACAATTTAGATAAGGTTAGGTTTTACGAGTTGAATAAACATTTATAGCTTTTCAACATAAGACTGGAATTTAAACATTAGAAGCAAAAAGAAAAGAAAAAGAAAGAGAAAACATACAGAGTGTGAATGGTTATGTGTGTGCGTGTCCAGGTTTTTGGACCAGTACCTGTGGTGGCTAAAGACCATGTCCATTTAGACATAGAAGCAGACAAGCCCAGTAGCTGACATTCAGGCTTTGTGGTCAGAGAGACCAGATTCAAATTTCAGCTCTATCCCAAGACCAGCAGGCTTTGAATTAATTATCTTTCTCTCCTGTTGGGTACCTAGGAAGGACTACCTATATTTTCAATCTTCTTGGGAGGGTTGAACATGAAGCCATCACATGGCTCATTCTCGTGATTGGTTCTCAGGCATTTTATAAAGGGGCATATAACTCTCAATGTGGATAACTGGATGTGCAGATAATGGCTTATTATAACCACACTATTCCACTTGCGACGTTTGTTTTGGTTCAAGAAGTTGTTCTAATAGTAAAAGAGTTTATTGAATTATAAACTTCTAGCCTCATTAAAATAATAACCAAATTGAAGCACTTTAAGATTAATTAGATATTTAAATGTAACATTTTGAAATTTATTAATTTTATTATATTTTATACACGTTGCCTATACTTTACTTGTGTATAAATTTTATATAATCTAATTTTTATAAGCATGACCGTATTCCTACACTTAGAGAATACAGACTCTCAGTAAGTATATAATTAGTAGATGAACAACTGAGTTTTTCCTACCATGTCTCTGCGTCCTAGCAATATTAAACTCCCATTTTTTTATTTTTTTTCCCCTTTCAGTGGTAACTTCTTCAATAATGATATGCATACATTAGCGCAGATTCCAAAGAAATCGACCTATTTCTTTATAGATCTCTCATTTCTAATTTTCTATATCAGGCACACAGGTAGGCTTTCCTGCAGAACCCCTGGAAGGAGGGTAATTTGCCCAGGCCCTCCTCAGAGCCCATCCTGTTTATTCCACAGTCCACATCCATAACAATAGCCTCTTTCTCCTCCTCAGGAGAGAAGTGTGGCTGCTTCCATGAGCATTAGACAAAAACTAATAAAATCCAACACAATGATAAATGCAAGAAATATCTTTCCATTGAGATTTAAAATTTAAATACTGCCATCAACACACACCTTATAATAATCATGTAATATAAAACCTTGTGGAAGTGGCTATTTTTTAGTATATATATATATATATATATATATATATATATATATATATACTAGATAGATATATAGAGATATATATAGATATCTCAGATATGTGAAATGGATTAATGCAGATGTCATTAAGTTATAAAATACAGACATCATTAAATGAGATAGATAATCCAGGCATCATGACATGCCCACAGAAAGATCTGAGCCTTCTCTCATTGGTAAACTTCGAATGTCCAAGATATTTCTTTTCAGTGTCTGTGAGTCCAGGAAACAAAATGCTGCTTCTCACTTTTTATTAAATCTTGGTTTAAATCATTAAGGTCTTGTGTTGCCCTAAGACGTTTTCCCAATTTGGGGATTTTTTTTTTTTTAAAGAATTGATCATCCAGGTTGTCAATAGAGACAATTAATACTCAAGCAGGTGGAACATTAACCTGGGGAGGACAGGCTCTGTCCTCCATCCTGACGCATTGACGGACCCTTTCCTCTTTCTTGGACCTTAAATTAGCACCTGTAAAAGCTGCACCTATAAGCCCATCCATAGCCCGGTAAACAAGATTTGAATATATAGCCTTTGGGGTCCCTGAATGCTGGTGAGATGTGAATACTTGTTGAGGCTGAGGAGATCTGTGAGCATCCTGAGCACTCATCTTTTGCGTGGCCCTGAAGGTGGCTGTCTTGTCTGGGCCTCACGTGGCACAATGACAGGGATTACTACCATCATTTCTGGATTAAAGGTAAGGTACTTGATTAAGGAGTAGGACACCCCAGAACCTGCACTTCTAAAAACTACTGAGTTTTGCTGCAAGAATACAGCTGAAGTCTCCAGCGTACAAACTGAGACCACAATTTAGGTCACACAGAACAGAGGTTCTGTTAAACTCTGAGATTTTAGAGAAACCTAGGTGCCCATCATGTTGCAAAGCATAACTAACATTTGGATTATATGAAAGAAAAGCAGAATGAGGGCCACCTGGGTGGCTCAGTGGATGAGCATCTGCCTTTGGCTCAGGTCGTGATCCCGGGGTCCTGGGATCGAGTCCCACATTGGGCTCCCCACAGGGAGCCTGTTTCTTCCTCTTCCTAAGTCTCTGCCTCTCTCTGTGTCTCTCTCATGGATAAATAAATAACTAAAAATCTAAAGAAAAGAAAAGCAGAATGATGCTCGTGAGAAGTATGTGAGTTAAATAAATCATGCTTAGGGGGCAATTTTCATCTGAACATCACAAACAAGGGATGGAGATTTCTCTGCTCTTTGGGGGCTTGGAATAATGTAGAAAACATTGAAAGTGATTTTGAATATATTTGTTTATAGTTTCACACATTCAAAATTTCAAACTCCTAAATTCTCTTTTTTGTGGATAGCGTGCATGCACAAAAGACTGTGTCAAGGTTTCCACTATAAATATTATTTCTCAGGGATTTATAACTTTTGCCATAAAATGTGACCCCAGGCATTAACTATCTTTTCTCAACACAAAGACTGACATTTTTATGTGTGACTTTTCATACGCATGATGAAGTAAAAGCTAGCAGTAGAGCTGTGTCTAGGCCACATGTAATTACTGGACACATGCTAGTATTATAGTTTGAGATGTCTACCTGAACCGCTTTTACAGCAAGTTAAGAGCATTCGTAAAATGGCAGTTAATTAGTCTGTAATAGGGCCTAATCATATTTTACTTGAAAACACTTATACAAGTCCTACATTGGGTATTACTTTTTTTGAGAGATATGAGCCCTGGCTACTGGCTCTATCTATGTCCCCCTCTACCCTCCTCTCCTTCCCTCACAGGAGACTTAGTTCAATACGCACAAAAGTGCTTTGTGGCATTCCTGGTTTATGAGAAAGGAAAATGTAGGCATCCAGTACTTCCTATGAGAAATGAACATTGACTTTCTCTGAAGAAAATATAAATGGATTGACTTAATTGGACTTTGGGCATTGGAGCAATTAATAATAGATTGTGTCATAGTGAGGGCTTTGTTTGTATTTAAAGCAATAAATTACAAGTATTAAATGTATATTTATTTCAAGTTAAACTCATTTCTAATTGACATGTTACTTAGCCTAAGGCTTTTAAGATCTTTTAGTATAATTAAATTAATAGAAAGCTATAGATCACAGTATGATAAACAAACAGCCTAGACTTTAATATGACAGATATACAGAACAGGCTGTGTAAGTAGATCATTATTATCGGTTTAGGTTCAGCAAAAAATACCACCAGAATGAAAAGAAAAGAAGGGGAGAAGCTGTGGCTGACATGGGTGACATTCTTGTCCATAATCTGACTGGCCAGCATCAGAAACCCTAGGCTGGGGAGCAACTTCATTATGAAAATTTCTTGGTTGGATCGATGCCTTATACCAGAAGCTCTTAAAACCCCACATCAAACATTTAAAGGATATTATGATCACCCCAGGCTTTGGGCAGCCAAACAGCATAATAATGTTTCACTTATGAACTGCAGCCTCCTCTAACTCTTATTATGTTCAAAATCTTAATTTTTAAATATAGTCTTTAGTGTGAAATGCATATTAGAAATACTATTGCCCAAGAGTAACACTGGCTTCAAGTTTTACAATTTCATTCATTCAAAAGACTCAACACACTTTGTGACAGCTTGATTGCCTTCTTGTTGTTGTTGGGGGGAGGGTTGTTTGTTTTTGGGTTTTTGGCTATATTTTGAAAAAGACAACTACACCCTTCTCTGATGTGAGGAAAATTTGAGATTTAGTTCATGTCTACAGCCTGAATTGGTTTGTTTCAAATCAGAATGGTTTATTGTTGCTCATGACGTGGACTCTGGTGTGTGTTCTTGGCAGGAAGGTAACCCATTCATTAATGTGTCCTAAGGCTACATCTCTGGTCTCCTGCCATCCTGAGATTTGTCATATTCTATGTCTCTCTTGCACACTAGACTAGTTGCTCCACAAGGATGGGAGGCTTCTTATTAATCTTTGCATTTCCGGGGTCACATTGCCTTGTATCTAGTAGGTGTGCGATAAACACCCATCTAATGAAGGAACACATTATTTTGCTGGCATTTATTATTATTCAAATGACTATTCTTCATGGAATGTATAAAGCCTGGAAAGGAGCAAGGACCTTTTCAAGATAGAGCGCTATCCACATGGCCATTGATCCTTAGCAAGACTTTACCCTGGGGGTTTCTAAATTCATTAGTTCCTTCTCAAGTGCAATCAGATTTATAGACCCTAATAACCACACCAGTAGGCAGACGTGTCAAGATTGACCTTGAATATTTAGTGAACGTTTATTCACATTTTTGAGCTTATGGGTATCACCATACGTTGTCCCCCAGTGTTGTAGACAGTGTTTTGCGGGGTAGATAACATTGAGTTTTGCTGCCCCTGGTTTTTGTTAGGCTACATGTTTCAGTAGAGATTCCAGGATAATTTTAACCATAACTAGATTTTTATTTACTTGGTGTCCAGGAGAGGATTTTAGACAAAGGCTTGCTCAGCCCCACCATCTCCCTGTGTGATGTGTGCCGTGTGGGATTTTCGATACCATGGCAACTTCTTGGGGTTGTTTTCTTGAAGAAACTCTTTTTTTTTTTTTTTTTTTTTTGGAGTAGCTTTAGATTTACAGAAAGGTCGTAAAGATAATACGGAGTTTCCACACACCCTGGACACAGTTTCCCCATTGCTAACATTCTACTTCACCAGGGTGCATTTGTCACAACTGGGGAGTTGACAGCGATACTTTATTCTGAATTAAACTCCAGAATGTGTTCAGATGTCACTAATTTTGCCACTGATCTCCTTTTGTTATTCAGCATCCCCTTCAGGGCCATGTTGTGGATAAGGCTGTGCTGGACCCTTCAGAGTATTCAGAGAGATGATCTCTAGGACTTCCTGGAAAAATCTCCGGTGCCTCCCTCCTGCCCCACTTCTTGCTTTCAGCCTCCCAGAGTTATTAGCCTCCCAGAGTGGGGCAGGAGGGGCCCACCTGGGTGTTCTCAGAGCACTTGCTCCAATAATCTGTGCATTTCCACTGAAACCCAATAAGGCTGTTCTGACAGGTAAATTATTAGGGATGCTGCTTCAAAAAGTTTGTCTAACTTTGTACCAGCACAAAAGGAAAACCCACCCTGAAGGAGCTTAAATGATTCTAATCAAGCTATTTCTAAAGTATCATAAGGCTACTCCCTTGATTCTAATATAATGACTTTGCTTGCTTTCTTTTATGCTCTGTCTCAACAGGAAAGAAAGAGGGTGCAGCATGTCTTAACTGGAAATGCTTCTCACCAGGAGAAGTCAATCAAACACATCAGTGCTGGTTTAAGACAGTCTGGGGTTTCATATGATGGAACAAAAGGAGATGTCCAAAACAAAACAAAAAAACAAAAGGAGATGTCCTCAAGGAACACACACTATGAAAAGTTGTGCAAGGGGCATATTTCCATAGACCCAAGTTATCATAATTTTGTAACACTAATAGTTCAAAAAAGCCTTAGGTATGTGTTTGCAAAGGTCTATGCCATCCCTTGGGACGTATTCTGCAGCATGACAGTATGAAGTCTAGGCACTTGCTATGAGGCCACTCATCACAGCAGTGACTCTGATTCAGTCAATGCAGAGTCTCACTTAGTGGGGGGGCCAGAGGGCTAAAAGCCATAGACACATATTGTTCTAATGAAATGAACCATTAAAATTTAACTAAAAATATAGGACACAAACTTAGTTTCTAAAGCCTTACTCAACAATCAGGAAAATATTCAATTTACCTCTAAGACTTTTGAAAGAAATATAGAAAAACTGATGTGAAAGACTGTCGGATCCATCAGTTATGTCAATGTATATGTTTGAATCTATTATTTCCTTGGTCTATTTAATTTTGTGCCTAAGGGCTTTGAAACTATCTATGCTAGAGAATAAGGCCTTTATCTGGGAGTTAAATAGGTCATTTAAAGTTATTGTTATTCTACACAACGATTCTAGATCCAATAATCTCTGGTAAAATCCTTAAAATGCATTTCTAAGACCAATCACTTAATTATGAATTAAAAAGCACAAAAAGTTTAATCTCCACAAGTACACTACTTACTAGATGCTATAACTTTTTTAGTTATACTTCAATTAAAATTTCAATCACTGAGTATTATAACCTGCTTGTATTTTTTTTTTCAACTTGATCAATTTAAATGTGCCTAATTGTTGGCAGGAATGTAATTGGGGCAGCCATGATGGAAAACTGTATGGAGGTTCCCAAAGAAATTGAAAATAGAAGTGCTACATGAACTAGCAATCCATTTCTGGGTATATACGCAAAGGAAATGAAAACAGGATATCAAGGAGATAGCCTCACTGCCATGTTCACTGCAGCATTATTTACAATAGCCAGTGTATGGAAGCGACCTAAGAGCTTCTCAGTAAATGAGAAGGTAAAGAGGATGTGATGCACACACACACTGGAATATTATTCAGCCATGATAAAGAAGGGAATTTTGTCACTTGCTACCACATAGATGGCATTATGCTGAGTGAGGTAAGTCAGGCAGATAAAGAAAAATACTATATGGTCTCACTTATATGTGGAATCTTAAGGAAAGTCAAACTCTTAGAAACAGAGAATAGGAATGCAGTTTCTAAAGGCTGGGGGAGGTGGGAGAAATAGGAAGATTTGGTAAAACATTATGAATGTTCAGGTATAAAACAATGAAGTTCTGAAGTGCTAATGGAAGACATGGTGCCTAGAGTTGATAACATGATATCATATAATTGAAATTTGCTAAGAGAGTAGTAGAACTTAAATGTTCTCTTCAAGAAAAAAAAAAAAAACTGGTAAATATGTGAGGTGATCAATGTGTTCATTAACTAGATGATGGGGATCCTTTCAAAATGTATACATTTATCGAATTACCATGACTTATATTTCAAATACCTTATCATTTTATATGTCAGTTATACCTCACTAAAGCTAAATAAATAAATAAATGTGCCTAAAGTAATGTAATTATAGATTTTCTTCCCAATATTTACTACCTGATATAACTTAAGTACTTGGTGATGGGTGGTTTGCAAGAGTTTGTGTTGACTATCCCTCACAGCATAGAAGTTGGAATCAAGAACACATTGCAATTATTTTTATTTAAGGAAAACACAGTGGCATCCTGCAGTTTTGACCTGCTCCATAGTGATGGTCAATCTAAGGAGAGGTTTGAGGATGATTAAACTGTATTATAAGGTTGTAATCCAATGTGAAGCATGCATAGACCTCAGTCAGTAAAGTCCATTCAGGCACTGAGATAGACTTGCCTTGGGTTCAAAACAAAACAGGGGCTGGGATTTTTGAATTGCAAGAAGTGGTTTGTGTGGGCTGCTTCTTAAATTTCCCTATTGGTCAAGGATGCCATCTGGAAAGCTGCCTAAATGGATGATCGCTAGCCACAGGTATTAGACCTTTTCAATGAGAACCATACATGACTTAACGCAGTTGATAAAAGAAAAGCACGGGGAAAAAATGTGAATGAATTCTGTGTTCAATGGATTAATTGTCTCATTTATGTAATTTGTGGTTAGCCTCAGCTGGGATTCTTAACATTGTTGGGTTTATGCTTAATTCTGCAGCATTCTGAAGATCACCATGAAACAGCACAAGAGAATGAAATCATTAACTTCCTGGATCTTTTATCCAACATATAATACAGTTCCTTTGCCTTCTCACTCAACTTAATAAAACCAAAAGGCTAGGATCCTTTCAGGAAGGTGCGTCTGCAGACACAACATTGCGATGTTGTTTTTCTTTGTGTTAATCTCTAAACTAAACATAAATTGTTCCAGTCTGTTGTTTTTTTAAAACTCTTTTAAGCGTACCAAATACACAACTAAAACTGGTTTAAATCAGACAAGGCAGTTAGAAAGACTTTTATGCTTTTTCTGAAACAAAAACATTGGATTTTTACTCATTATTTCAATTAGTATAAGCAACTAAGGTGACATGTTATTTTTTAAAATTCTTATTGTGGAATAATTTTAAATCTAGAAAAAAAAACTTACAAAGAAAGTACAGAGTCCCCAAGTTCCACTCACCCAGAGTCTCCCAATGTTAGCTTTTACGTAATGATTTCAGATCTGTGAAAACAAAACAAATAACATTCATACCATACTACTAGCAATGAAATGTATTTGGATTTTACCGGTTTGGTTCATGGTGGCCACATGGCACTACTGGTATGTCCCGCTCGGCCACCTAGTTTAGGTGGTGTTGCCAGGTTTCTCCACTGCAAGCTACTCTGTTTCCCTTTCCAGATTCCTGTCTGGGACAAAGTGTGGTCCGCCACACTCAAGGGGAGGGAGATTAAGTCCTCTTTCTAGAGGGGGTGGATTTACACATTTTGAAATTCTTCTCTGAGATTTATGACATGCTATTTAAAAAAGAATTAACACTTTTTAGGTAGAAAAGATTTTGATGATTTGCCACTGGCCGCTGCAGCACATACTTCTAATACAAGGCTTTTATAACCCCTCTCAGATGTCCTCCTCACCACAATGATAATTAAGCAGGAAAGCCAGCTAGTGACAAATCTTTCAGAGATAAAGATATGACTTCTTCATTTTTTTTCTACAGTGTATACTGTCAATATAAACCAAGATAACTGAATAGAAACATCATTCTGACGGAAACACGGGCAACACGAAAACCTCCCTCTGGTAGGATGAGAGCCTGGCACAGGATTAGGCTCTACATTAGCTAACTGAAGCAGCCTATTATTTATCTGACTCCAGTATGATAATCTTACAATCAGATCCTTTAGTCTCAAGAACTTTTCTCTGGGACAAATGTGGCATCTCTGAAGCTAAATGTTGAACATTTAATGTTGACAAATGATATTAAGCCATTTAGATTTTTTAATTCAGAGTGGTCAGAATAAACATTATTATATGGTATAATTTGATACAATTTTGCCTAAAATCTCTACCAGTCTTTTGAGAACACTACATTATGTGAGTTGTCTCTATGAAAAAAGTCATTGATTTTAAATGAAGCTAAGATGAAAAATATGGTATCATATTACTTATCTATTGCTGCATAACAAACTATCACAAAATTTCACAGCTTAGAACAACCCACATCCATGTCTTAGAGTTTTGAAAGTCAAGGGTCTGGGCGTACTTTTATCTGAGCCACCTGCCTCAGGACCCATCAAGGTATAGGCCAGGAGTCAGGCCTCATCTGGACTCAACTGAGGAAGGATCTGCTTTCAAGATGATTTACATAGTGGTTGGTTGGCCACATTTGTTGTCTTATGAACTGTCTGAGGACAAAAGTGTAAGTTCCTAACTTGCTGTTGGCCAGAGGCCCATCCCAGTTCTTCACTATGTAGGTCCTCTCAACATGCCAGCATGAGAGTCTGCTAAAAAGATGGATGTCACAATATTCGTAGCCCAGCCACCAAAAAAAGAAAAAAAATTCCTCTTGATATTGCCATATTCTGTTTGGCAGCAATTTTGTAGAGCAGTCTTCACTCTCTGAGGTGGCATTGCAAAGGGCTGTGAACATCAGGAAGGTAGACCACTGAGGACCACTCTAGAGGGGGCCTACAACATGTGGTTTTGTAAGAAATGAGTGATAGGCCTAATTAGTTATCGAATTATACATTACAGTTATGAGTAGCTCTTGTTTTAAATAAACTTGATGTTGGGATGCCTGAGTGGCTCAGCGGCTAGGCATCTGCCTTCAGCTCAGGGCATGATCCCAGGATCTGGGATTGAGTCCCATATTGGGCTCCTTGAGGGAAGCCTGCTTCTCCCTCCCTATGTCTCTGCTCCTCTCTCTCTCTCTCTCTCTCATGAATAAATAAATAAAATATTTTTAAAAGTAAATAAATAAACTTGATGTTTAGAATAAAACTTACACACTGAATAAAGAAGAGTGGTAAATTTATTGAGGAGCATGGGTTGCTATATATTGATTATTATGGAAAAAGTCTATTATAAGTGGATAAAACAGTAACCTTGCTTCATTAGACCTTGTAAGTCACCCTTTGAAGACAAAAGGGAGCAACCTTAAGAAGTTTCCATTGTACAATCCAAGAAATCCAGCCAGGAGAGAAATGCCTATGATTCAATAAATCTAAGGATGAGATAGAAAAGGGTCTAACTGGGATGGGGAAGAAAAAGAGGGAAAGGCACCTATCTGAGTACTTGTCAAGTGTGCCAACCTTCTTTTGGAGAAAACAAACTGGCCCACAGTCACTCCCTGGTATCCCAACCCTGTGCAGCGGCCCCGAGAGTCCCCTCTAAGTAAAAGCAGGATTCACCCTGTTGGGCCCTGGAGTGGTAGGAAGCACTTGGAGTGCTTCTTCTCCTGAAGCCCTGCTTACGGAGATGTTAGAGCCTGCATTGAACAGACACAGAGGATGGTGCATCCACGGCCTTTGAGCCTGCCCGCCATGGAAGGTCTATCACAGTTACAAGAGAAAGAAGATCCACCCTTGGGGAGGGTGCCTGAGAAGACTAAGGACAACTATTATTTGAATGTTCTAAAGCTTACTCTTGGTTTAAGGCAAGTTGGCACAGCTGATTCCTCTGACCAGACCACGTCGACCTCCTGAGAAACAATATTCTTTCTTGAACTTTGGTTTGCAGACAGTTCCTGGCCCTCCTTATGAGACTGCACCAGATAGAGCTCTCAAGATCGCATGACTCTGTTACTTCCAGGGTGTGGTCGAGACTGTGGAACATGACATCACCCTGGGCTCCCATCCTAAGGACCTCTAAGAAATCTAGACTTATCTTAGAATCAGAATTAGTCATGGGCCTCCCTAACACTTTGTATTTACTGTTGTTTGTGTTCTATTGCACAAGCACTGCGGAAGGATTGGCCAGGCTTTTCTCATTCTACTGACTACTGAAAACATCAGAATTAATCTGTTCCCATCCCTTTCAAGTTTATGGACATTTATGGCACACATTTTTATATTTGCTTTCTTCTTAACTCCTAAGTGTAACATTTTCTAGTTTAATTTCCTTCTATTTTATATAAATTGCTTTGCTTTAGAATACGATGCCCTTATAAACCACGTTAATATCTTTTGGCAGTCTGTTGAGAAAGCAAAATGATTTAATTTTAATTTTTAAGTAAGTGGATCTCCAGTTGGGGTTTATAAGATGATACAGATACAAAAAAATATTATCAATTCATATTTGTTTTCACGTAAGAAGTTATATCCATATTCTTTATAAAACTAAAGATGCACCCAACCTTAGAATCAGGGAATGCAAAGGAAAACTACAATGAGGTGCCACTACACCCCCACTGGAATGGCTAAAATGTAAACACTCAGCCATACCGAGTGTTGGCAAGGATGTGGTGAGACCTGGACTCTCACTCACACTTGGTAAAAATGTAAACGAATATCACTAATTTAGAAAACAGTATGTCAGTTACTTAATAAGTGACCAATACCTTTCCTATATCCGACATCCCACTCTTAGCTATGGACCCAAGGGAAAAGGCAATAGAGCCCATAGAAAAATCTACTTGTACATGAATGTTCCTAGCCGTTTTATTTGTGAGAGCCCAAAAAATGGAAGGAAGTTGAATGTCCATCATAAGGAACACAAACAAGTTGTAGTATATCTGTATAATGGACAATGGCTCAGCAAGAAGACAGAGATGAATAAATTATTGAGGCATCAAGAATATGGATAAATTTCAAAATAACTATGCTGAGTGCACAGAACCAGCAAAAGCAACAAATAGATTACGATTCCATTTATAAAACTCTGGAGAATGCAAACCAATCCATGTCAACAGAAAGTAGATGAGAAGTTGCTACAGGAGAATGTGGGGATGGAGAGAGGAAGGGGGAGGAAGTGAGCACAACAACGGCTGGGAGGTGCTGGATACGTTCACAGGATGGATTCAGGTGATGCTGTCCAGGGTGTCTGCAAGGGTCGAAACTTGTCCTATTACGTACTTTAAACATGTGTGGTTTTTGCATGTCCGTTACACCTAGATAAAGGTGTTTTAAAAACTGGGCAGCCCATGCTTTCCAACCGCAACAGAAAACCGTTAGGATTTCAAAACCAAGCATTAAAATTTTAAATGGTGGAAAAATAAAATGCTGCCAAGAAGTTATCGTCAACACAAGACACTATCCCCCCGGTCACTGAAAAGTGAATTATTTCAGACTTTTAAACCATAAACAGTAAGCTCCCAATCTACTTGAACACCTTCAGAACACCAATAAATCACTATCTGCAGACTGAACCCAGTGTCCCGAAGCTAGCACAAGGTTTGGCCGCGCTAGAGAAGCAGCCAGCCACAGTTTCTTTTTTTTTTTTTTTTTTTAATTTATTTTTTTTTATTGGTGTTCAATTTACTAACATACAGAATAACACCCAGTGCCCGTCACCCATTCACTCCCACCCCCCGCCCACCTACCCTTCTACCACCCCTAGTTCGTTTCCCAGAGTTAGCAGTCTTTACGTTCTGTCTCCCACAGTTTCGAGGGAAGGTATGGAAACGAGATGCAATACCCGGAGGTCAAACACAGCCATATACTCTTCGTAAACACCCTCAAAACCAACCATTGTATTCTTCAGAAATGAAAAACAAAAACCGTTGACTTCAAAAACCCGACCGATCCTTGTGAACACACAGGTAGGTTAAATGAGAATCATTGCCATAATCACAAAGTCCTTGGATTAAACACCCAAAATGTAAACTTCTACTTCCACTTCAAAATCTAAATCAGGGCAGCCCGGGTGGCTCAGCAGTTTAGCGACGCAACTAGGGGTGGTGGAAGGGGAGGAGGGCAGGGGGTGGGGGTGAATGGGTGACAGGCACTTGGCGGGATGAGCACTGGGTGTTACTCTGTATGTTGGCAAATTGAACACCAATAAAAAATAAATTTATTATAAAAAAAAAACCTTATATATTTTGTTAGTATAAAAAAATCTAAATCAATCTCTTAGTAGAAACACAGTGCACTGCAATGCAATGCAAATAAGAATTTTAAAATATGGTTAGGAACATCTTTCTTAAACCAGCAGCTACTACATACCTAGGGATAAATGTTCAGGCATTCCTACTACTAAAATTATTTAACATAATCTTGAACGTTTCAGTTCAGACTCTGAGAAAATAAAAAAAAGTTACAAATGCTAACCATAAAAATAAATTATTATTTATGAATAATTTAAATGTGTGCTTGAAAAATTCAAGAGGATCAACACTGGTAGGATTAAGATCCCTGCTTGCAAGATAACTTTATTATTATGCAAAAAAAAAAACCATTCACAATAGCAACAAAAATATATACACTTAGAAATCACTGAAGTGAAGGACCTGCAGAAACAAGATTGGAGTATTCCAGTACATTACAGAAAAGAAGATGAATCCACATAAGGAGAAGCTGCATTTCCCAATTAAAAACAACAACAACAACTAATATTTGTAAATGACAATTATTCTCAAATTAATCTTCAAGGTAATACAAATCCAATACAATGTTGAATAGGAGTCTACGTGGAACCTGGCGAAATAGTCATCCAGCTATTTCTGCAGGAGTTTCTTGATCATCCTGCTAAGAGACGAAAAAAGATACTTAATAAATTATAACATTTATTTCTGATGACAAAGACGACTAATGCAGAAAGAATCTTTTATTACATGAATAGGTGAGCACATTAAAATTCAGCATTATCTACAATCAACAAGTCAAAACCCGTGACATTCAAGTTCAAGTGAAGAGCAAGGAAATCAATGCCTACGTTTACCCAACAGTTTTCTGGGGGTCGTAGCCCCGAGGACGGTGCAGAAAAGGAAAGAAATGTGTTGGGAAGGAAGCCTCACAGTGATCGTCCTTCTCGTTGGGATGGCTGCTTGGAATTCTACTCTTCAAAAGCTTTGGGAAATGAGAGAGCTTGGTGGTGTGTCTGACAATGATACCCACAGACAGGGCTCTGGGGATCTGCAGATCTGGGTCTGCGTGCAAGGTGAAGCCCTGGCTCATCCAAAAATAATAAGCAGAGATATGGGGGGAGAAAACATCAGCTAGAAAGTACAGACAGGAAGCAAGAAGGAGCCACACCAAGGGAGTCTAGGCACAGAATTTCAAGAAGAGGGTTGTAGGAAAGGCTGCAGAGAGGTCCACAGAAGGACCCCAGTTTGCAGAGGCCATGAGAAGGCTCCTCAGGGAGCCGGGGCTGCAGGGGCTGCAGGGGACCCTGACATCCAGGCCTTGCCGCACTGCTGAGGTGCCCAGCTCCACCCCTCCTGGTGGCGAGCACCTGGACACACAGGGCAGGCACCTGGGAGGCCTGCAGCAGGGGACCCTCTCGGCCTCCCTGGGGCTCAAGCAGGACTGGCACCCCGCCCCCGCTGCCCCCCCACTCTCTCACACACGCAGTCTAAGGGAACCTTCCTCCTCCACCCCTCCCGGCGTCTGCCTCTCCGAGGACCCAGCTTGCACACAAGTAAAATGTTCTGTTCATATTCTAGTCTGACAAAAGGGGTGCAGTCTTCCAGACAGACATGAGGGGGGCCCAAACGTCATCTGTGGGCCGTGCTCTGAGCTGCGCACTGCGCCAGTGGGTACTTGTGAAGGACGCGCCTGCGCTGCCACCCGCACCACTGCTCGGGGGGACCTGGCCACGCCGGTGACCACGGGGAGCCCAGGAGAGAATGCGTCCTGTCCTGGGGGGCTCTGGGTGGTTCTCCGAGCCTGAGTCACTGAGCTCCCTTTCCTGAGTGCAGAGACAGAAGCAATCTCAGGCGGTGAGCACAGGCCCAGGGTTGTAAGGGGCTCGCTGTCCGCTCGGTGCCCTGAGAGAAAGCAGGTGCTCCGGGCCGGGGTGCTCTGGCCAGCGCCGCAGAAGCTGGGAAGAGCAAGACCCGGTGACGGCGACGGGGGACAGGCAGGAGACACAGGCAGTGAGGGGCTTGCAGGAGGGTGGCTTCAGGGGCTCTTGCAGGCTGGATCGGCTCCTTTCCCAACCGTGGGTGCATGGGCCCTTCTGCATGTGCGAGGGGCAGCATGGGGACCGGGGGCAGCAGAGGGGGACTGGGGCAGCAGGGAGGGGCCCGTGGCAGCACGGGGACCCAGGGCAGCAGGGGAACCCGGGGCAGCAGAGACACCGGGGGCAGCAGAGAGGACCCGGGGCTGTGGAGGGGACCCAGGGCAGCGAGGGGTAGCACAGGGACCAGGGCAGCAGGGGGGGACCCGGGGCAGCCAGGGGATCCAGAGCAGCGCAGGGCTGGCCGCAGGTCTGGGCTCAGGTCCATGCACCTGCCACCTGCCTGCTGCTCTGGGCTCAGGTCCATGCACCTGCCACCTGCCCGCTGCTCTGCTCCAGTGTGAAGTGCAGGTGCCCTCAGTGGTGTCAGTTCAGGCCCCCTAGAGGGGGGGCAGTGGCTGCTGAAAATTCTGAGAAAATTTAATTCTATAAACTCGTATCCAGCCTTGTCCTAAAGCTGCACAGCCGGATTCTTTGTCTATATGGTGGAAGCCAGGGCCAAAGTAGAATTCTTCATGTGTGCACAAAACACAAGTGTTTGAGACATTTCTAAAAGACGCATAAAGAGAAAATACACTTTGGTAGCACCATAATTGGATTCATGAGGATTCTGTTAAAAAGTTAAATATATATAAACAAACTAGAGCCTTCAAAAAATATTTAAAAAGCCAACAAAATAACCTCTCCAAATGCCTTCCAAATGTATCTAAATTATTTTTAAAACAATAGACTCTATTATAAATTTGATCATATTTTGCTTTCTTTTTTAAAAATTCCATTAATATAAGTAGAGGTTTTCCTGAGTCTTTGAACCAGGGGTAAATGCATTTTTGCTTCCTGAATGCAAATATAATCATTAATTTCAACTAAAATTTATACAACATAGTGCAGTCCAATTCCCCGCTGAAGAAAGAGGCTGCCAGAAGGAAAAATTAGAAGTCTCTGACCTAAAGCACCATTAAAACACTTATTTATTTACCTGAAGATTTCACTGGCATTACAATTGTTTGTCATCTCCTGATAGGGAATGAAGCTATCCTGTGTAACAGGCAGGATTTTGCCCCATTTGTCACAAGATAAATGCCTCTGAGAGTCACCTTCATGAGTTCTAGAACATCCATGAATCGTGAGCAGCTGATGCTAGACACGCAAGCTGGCTTCTGTCACCTTCCGATAAATGGATCGAGAGGCAACACTGGGTCTTGGAGGTGTTCCCCCCTTTAGGTGGAAACCAGCTCAGAGGTCGCTCAGTGCTTCATGAAGCCTGAATCCCTGTGTTGTGTTTCCTTTAGCTCTGCCGACATCAGGACTCTGTCCAGTGGGTCACATTGCATGAGTGGCACTAGGTCCACTGCTTGCTTCTTCCATTTCAAAGGCAAAGTGTGGTTTGGTGGAAGGGTCAGGTGGCCACCGAAGCTCAGTCAGAGAGCCAGTTGAGAGGAGCAGCCTGGGCCTTGAGGGGGGTCTTAGAACGACATAATAGTGCAAGCCTCAGGAATGCTAGTGGCTATTTTTAGAAGGAGTAACATGACTCTCTGGATTCATAGAAAGAGTGGCTTTTCATCAAAAGGACACATGGAGGACCGTGTCTTGATTTCCAAGAGCCACTCGCTGCCAGAGGTTTAGGCTACATTGCTTGAGACAGAAAGATAATCTTAAGTCCTCTTTGGCAAGGATGCTACCTGCCAGCCAGCAGTCTGGGAGGAATCTGAGCCCTCTGCTGTCATGTGTCGCCAAGACAATAGGTGGGTACATATAAGGAGGAGAGCCATGAAAAAAGTGTCAGAGTGCTGTCCTTGCCTCTTGACCTTCCTTCCCAGGAGCTGCTATGACAAGGAAAGCCCACAGGAGCCAGAGCTGGGTCAGCTTGCAACTGTGTGGTGAGGGAAAGGATCATCTCATCTAATGCGACACTGCGTGCTGCTGGCCCAGCCACGAGGCTACATAATCCCTCATCTTTCCTTCTGACTCTATTTTTTAATTCCCCTTTGATTGCTAACAGGCAAAGGCTTACGGCGGCGTCTGATGGTGTTTTGTTTTGTTTTGTTTTGTGTGAGAGGTATCCTGCGCTTTCTCCCGGGAAGGCAGAAATGAGCAGATTGCACCTTGCCACAACCTCACGTGGCTCTGGACTAGCTTCTGGATTGAGGGCTGCCTGGTACATTCAGTTCACCTCTTCCCTCTTTGGCCCAACTGCCTCTGCAGGCTTGTCTCCAACTCTTACTCAACAGGAATCATCTTTCTGTCTAAAGCTAGGATGGGTGTCTTGACTCTGCCCCTTAGAATGTGCCATCTCCATTCTCTCTGCCCCACTTTGTGAGCTTCCCTCACATTTATAGAGTCTTTGATGGGCCCTTTATTTTGGGTCCCAGCCCTCAGGACCTCAGGAAGCTCCAACTCCTGCTTGAATCAGCTGCTGAATTGTCTGCTCTTTCTGGAGTTGATTATACACATATTTAATAAGTGTGTTTAACACACTCCTTTGAGTCATGGTTGAGCTTGTAAATATAGTTGTTTCAGAAACAGAGCCTTGTAGCAATTCTCTAGGTATTTATCTATATCAGTGTTGATCTATTAATATTCTTTGAGAACAGTTTTGTGACTAGCAACAAATTCGTCTAATTCACTTCTAATTCTGACTCTTATCCCTAATACATTTCCAAATTATGTCATGAGACTATGTCCCGTTTTGTAGAAGTCAGCACAGTTGTGTCCATGACATTCGCTGATCTGTGCTGTAGCAACCTCATGGAAACACGGGCTGGGTGGGACTCATTCGTGGAGAATCCACAGCAGTCTTCGGTGACTTCTAGTTTTCTAATTACCCCCAAATGACCTACCTAACAATTTGTTCTAGAAACTCGCTGTGAATCAATGATTAGAATACCAGTCAATAAGTCCCGTGATTCACTTACTTGAAATGGACAAATCTGCCCATCTTAATTTCTTTTGGCACTTCTATGTTTGAAGAGAAAATTCACCATAGGAGTTAAGCTGGTCCTTTGCATTAATTTTGAGCAGCTAGGAGATCTCTTGTGATCTTCACTGAAGACTGGAATACAGATTTTATTCTTTCTCTAAATTCTTTCTATTTTTCTTTGTAGAGAAAGATAATATAGGAGATCAGATCTTGTTTTTTCTTACATTAATAGCAAGTCGTATTACTGATGATATGGGTCCATTGGCTTATGCTTCCTCTTCTTCCATATTTAGATGAAAACTCAGCTAATTCTGCCCACTTGGATTTGAACCTTTGCCCTCTGACACTTGGCCAAGGTGTGAGCCATGCTTTTATACTGCTCCAGAGATAAATGACAGTGTGATACATTCCTGGATCTCGGCCCATAAAATCAGAATCTCATTTTGCCCCGAATCTTTTAAAATCTATTTATTTTATCGGTTGGGTGGATTGCCATTCCCTATTCCACCCAATAGGTCTGTTCTTTAAAAGCAAACAAACAACAACAACAACAACAAAAGTAAAATTGTTTAGGAAAATGCAGCTGAAGAGAAAAACCTACATCTGTAAGCTGCATTAAGAAAAAAAAAAAAAAAATAGAACCCAGAGCACTGGGGGACTCCAAGGTCCAGGCTGTGGGTTCGGGCCTTGCTGCAGGCAGCAGGCCTCTGCTTCTTCTGTCTTGGTGTCCACGTGGGCGGCTCTTGGAGGGACGGGGGATGCTCTCTCCAGGGGCCACCCTCTGCGCCCCGAGTCCCCGTCCTCCTTCCGCCTCTCTCCGCTCCAGTCCCCGGGCCCCTTCCGTGCTCCCCTCTGTCCCTGTCGCTCACGTTTGCCTAATTTATCTCGCGCGGGGCCTGCCTCCCGGCTGCGGTTTGCCTTCTGCTCCTCGCGGCTTCCGCAGCCCAGGGAGGAGCGTCAGGCACCTGGCGGGACCAGAACTGCTCGCGACCTGGCGCTCTCTGGGGCGGGCCTCCCTGCGCCCCGCCCCGCCCCCGGCCCCGCCCCGGCCCGGCCCCGCCCCGCCCCCGGCCCCGCCCCGCCCCGCCCCGCCCCGCCCCGGCCCGCGGGCGCCCTGCGCTCACGCACTGCGCAGGCGCAGCCTCCCGCAGCCCCTGCACCTGCCGCGCCCGCCCCCCGCGCGGGGACACCGGGGACCGCCGCACCCCAAGTGGCCGCCGGCCCACGGCCTTCCGTACCCCGAATCCTCAAGGGGCCGTACTCCACGAACGGAATGCTTGTAGGGCACCGATGTTTAGGTAGCTGGACTCACAAATACGTGTTCCAGTTTATAGAATAGAGCACCAGGTCCGGAGTGCGCGGTGCTCGGCAAGCTACGATCCAAGCCCCCCTGGCGCAGGGGAACAGTTACAAACCTCGGAGCTGAGCCTCTAAGGCTGAGTCATTCGTGAACACGCGGGGCTGTTCTCTCCACAACCGCCATCGCATTATATGGGAGCTCGGAGGCTGCTTTAATTAAAGTTATCTGAATAGCGTACAGTATGCCAGATGTTCATAATAAATATAATGTAGCTTATGTAATGTTATGCCATCATGGAATATATTGGAATGGTTGTGATTATCCATTATTACCCATAATAAATCTAAATTTATTTCACTGTTTTTAGACATTAAGCTTTTCTCAACCACTATAAATTAGCTTAGTATTTGAACTTTGCCTTTTGCTGAAGTTTTTCCAATAGAGATAATTAAAGAGCTCTTTTGGCAAAATTAGTTCACATTATTTCCATTAGAATTAAACACACACACGGGAGACTACAGTCTATGATATTGATGTTTATGATTGACAATTTAAAGTGCAAATGTCCATGAAATATTTTTTTTTCCTCTTTACATTTCTATTCCGTAGGGTTCAAAGGTAAAAATTCTTAATTTATTTCTGCATGCTCTTTATCTTCACAGTCAAATGTTATTTTAACATTTTTTGAAACTAGTACACTGCCTAGTATTTTCTGAAGTAGGAGTCCTTGGCTTAATCACAAAGAAGCATCCAGAGAGCACTCACCTCTCCTCCCACAAATGTGACCAGCACATGCCATGGACGCTTGGGTGGGGAACAGTCGTACAGAAGGATGGAGTTTCGTCATGAGGGAGAAGAAGTCTTATTGGCAGAGTCTGCTTAGAGAGCAGCTGGTTTTCCTTAAAGATGTATTTTCACAGGAAACACATGATTTTATGTTTGTTTTGGTGTTTGGGGGGTGATGGCCGTTACAAGGTGAAGACTGAAATCCTTCATGACCATATGAATTCATACTCCTTTGTCCCTGCAGCAAACTCACTGATTGTCTCACTGAGAGAGCCTCATTTCCCTCACTCTGGGGTAGACCAGGCCTGAATCTCCTTCTTGAGGATCAGCGTAATACTAAGGGCCGTAATTGTTAAGTTTGAGATGCCAAGCAGACATTTGAGTGTAAACGTGAAGGTGTTTTGATATAAGAGTTTGGAGTTCAGACATATGAATCTGGGAGTTGTCTGCATACAGGTGGATTTTGAGCTATGAGGCAGGATGAAGTCTTCATGGCAGTGAGTATTTGGGAAGATCAAATCGTGGCCAGTGAGGGAAGAGATGGGAGCGAGACAGAGAGAGAGATACAGAGAGAGAGAGAGAGAGACAGAGAGACAGAGAGACAGGGAGAGGGGCACTAAAAGACTCTTAATCACATTTAGAAGTGAAAGGTGGGGAGTAACATGTCGCTGGAAGTGCAGTCTCCACCAGGTGTGCCAACTTTACAGGTGCGCACGAGCACAGGTGTCATGGAGCCATATTTCTACTACAGCCCCTAACTGTTGAACTCTAGGGAAAGGAGTTTGCACACATGGTGTGTTTTCATCTTCTAAAAGAATGTACTTTACACTCTACTATACTTCACAGTGACTTTATTTTTCAAACGTCTAGATTATTAACTGGAATATTTTATTCACTAACAGAAATTATCAATCTTAAATGCATGACTCATATTCACTTTGAATTCAATGACATATTTAGTAGTTTCTTGGTCATTTTCTGGGTGGACACACCCCCTGCAGCTAAGTCCTCATGTGACCACATGTACAGAACCCAGCTTGTAGCTGATGGGTTCTCATGGAGGCACGTTTGACGGGAATCTGGCCAGTCTTTCTGACGCACAGTGAAGAAAATGAACAACACCATAAAAGACATACAAACGAAATGGAATTGTGAGTTTATTCTGATACAAGTTATTTGACCAGGTGAGGAGACATTTCTGATGGGAAGCAGGCAAGTCTGCTGGAATCGGATTCTGACACAGGTTTCAGGATGTTGGCCCTAGATGAGCTAGAAGGGCTGCAGAACAACCCCCTCCAAGACAGAGCCATCTACTCTGCTCAGCCAAAATCCAAGCCCAAGTAGCCAAATCATTTTGTAAGTCGAGTTAATGCGGAATGGGCACTTTCACTCAAGAACTTAACTCTGGTAGGTAGTTCTGTCCCACTGTAAAATTGAAAGATATAAAAATATGTATATAAACATAAAATGATTGTTTGGGATTTAACATAATATAGGCATTATTTCACATGTGTGCCTGGGTCCTTAAAAAGATCACAGGCATTTTTAGTGACTTTATTTCTAAAAACTGTTGATTTTAATTAATTAATTAATTATCTACTATGACCATATAGCACTAATTACTAATGAGTAATAGTTCAATATGATGATATATATATGGCACACACAGAGTACATGGCAGAGATTAATTGAGCAAAAATAATTGGTGGTGGTTGCAACACCTATATTTGTGTCTCTGGACTACTTTCTCTTCAGAAAGAGCAAGGTAAAATCATACAAAATCATATTATTCTTAAATTGTTAAATTGTAAAAGTATTTTAATCTTCCTTCAGAGTCAGAGTTACAAAGATATTTAATTTTTTAAACAATTTGCCCACTGTAATCTCCATAAAAGTTCCAAAGATTAAATATGATTGTTACCAAGTCTTTCATGTGTCCAAACAATGGCTACATTTGGCCAAATTGGCGGAATTGGATGCCTGAGCCCGGTGACGGTGACGGAGGCCGTGAGTGCTCTAAAATCACAGGTACTGCCCTGGCTATAATACCTCTGCTTGCTTCCTTGTTACTGTCATGTGTCACCGCGGATTTAGTGGCTAAAAACAGCACACGCCTGACCCTACAATAGTGGAGGTCAGAATTCCAAAAGGTGTCTCCCCGGCATTAAGTCCAGGTGCCTGCAGGGCTACACCCCATCTGCAGGATGCAGGGGAGGATCAGTTCCCTTGCCTTTTCTGACTGCCTAGGTGCCTGCACCCCTTGCCTTGCCGCACCAACCCAGCCCAGCCTCCTGGCCTTCCCTGACTCTGACCCTCCTACTGGCTTCTTACAAGAACCCATGTGATTACATGGTAATCAGTATATATTGTCTAATATATATTATGTATTAGATACATATTTAATCAATGTGGTAACAAGTAACTGTGTTGCGATTACAAAAACCATTCAGGATAACTGGCTCAGCTCAGTGTCTTTTACTTAATCCCATCTGCAAAGTGTTCCCCTTGCCATGAAAGGTAACACATTGACATCTTGTCCTGTTAAAATCTCCTTAAATTATTTTCATCCTCATGAATTCGATGTAACTCTTGGGATCTTTATTCCACTGAAGCTCACCATCTATTAATGAAGTTATCCACACATTTAGATACATGGGACATGGCTACCTTCCAGATATAGCGCAATCTGAGATATTTGTCTTCTGATTCCATCTAAGACTTAATCACCACGGAGCCAGTGGAGAATGTGTCGTGGCAGCTTTACTGTGCACTGAGGAGGAGCCTAAGTCCCTGTCACCATCACATATTCACTCAGCATATCCTGATGGAGGGCTCACCGCTCCGAAGCGGGTTCTGCTCCAGGCACTCAGACCCATCCCTGGAATAATGTCCTAGTGTAAGGAGGCTGATGATAAACAATCAATATAATTGGTAAGTACATTTTAGGGTGATATTTCAGAGGTTGGTGAGAGCTCGGGAAAAAAGCAAAATTAGGACATATGAAGGACAATTGGGAATGAGAGAAAGGAGGGTAATTTGCACCTTGCACAAGAGTGGCCAAGTGCTCCTCATTGAGAAGCTCACACCTGGTCAACTGTGAGGCCCTGAAGACACCAGGAGGAAGCCTGATCAGACGTGGGAATGAGCCGGTGCAAAGGCCCGGAGGCAGGTGCCCAGACAATCAAGAACCCCAGTGCAGCTGGTGCATAAGGAGGGTGGAGGGGTTGACCTCAGAAACAAAATTTGGGACGTATCCTTTGTTGCTCACCCAGATCTCCTGCTTGGGGCCCCACAGGCCACATCAGCACTCCTCCTCTGCCCTCTGGCTTCTTTCTGGGCTCCTGTCTTTCAGCTCATGCCCTGAAGGGCCTCCCTTTCTGAAGGTCATGGTGTCTGGAGTCTCCTCTCCAGCTCCTCTCCACCTGCCTTCCTCCCCGGGGTGCACCCAGAATCTGCACCCCGAGCAGCACATCGCCCCGCCTCCTGCACTGTCCCCACCTGCTCACACCTTTTGTAAAGAGGCTTTGATTAAACCCTCCTCAAATATTCTAATCTGAGTGTGGCCTGGGAGTCCCGCTGGCACCTTGATGAGGTGGCCGAGCCCCAAGTGGGACTTTGATTTTCCCCTGAGGGACTCGGGGGCCGTGCCCTACCTGAGCTCCCCTGAAGGGGCTCCCAGGGCAGGTGGAAGGTGGCCGGCCCTCAGGGGCAGCGGCCAGATGCGCTGGAGGGGTGCGGGCCTCAGCCAGGGAGGGGGCGCCGGCCACGGGGTGCTCCGGGTGCGCTCCGACAGGATCTCTGAGGCGTGCTGGTGGGAGGCCTGAGAAATGGCAAGGTGAGCCCGACTTTGGACTTGGGCAGCCGGGGGCAGAGGAGGGGGTGGGCTTGGGGGCGGGGCGCTTTTTGGGTGGGGCAGACGCAGGGTTCAGGTTTAGGCGCAGCCCTGTGCATAGTCCCTGCCGCCCCTCCCGACCTCCCCTTTGCACCACCCCGCCTCACCGCTGCACCTCCGAGCCTCACCTCTGCACCACCCCACCTCACCGCTGCACCTCTGGGCCTCCCCCTCTGCACCGCCCCACCTCACGGCTGCACCTCTGGGCCTTCCCTCTGCACGACCCCACCTTACACTTTACCGCTGCACCTCTGGGCCTCACGGCTGCACCTCTGGGCCTCCCCCTCTGCACCACCCCACCTCACCGCTGCACCTCTGGGACTCACGGCTGCACCCTCTGGGCCTCACGGCTGCACCTCTGGGCCTCCCCCTCTGCACCACCCCACCTCACCGCTGCACCTCTGGGCCTCACCTCTGCACCACCCCACCTCACCGCTGCACCTCTGGGCCTCACCTCTGCACCACCCCCACCTCACCGCTGCACCTCTGGGACTCACCTCTGCACCGCCCCACCTCACCGCTGCACCTCTGGGCCTCACCACTGCACCACCCCACGCACTGGCTCTGCACAGACACGCTGCCTCGTGGCACCACGGAACCCTCCAGTGTAACCCAGCCTGGGCTTCTGCTTCAATGGCACCTTGTCACCTTCACTTCTCCTTTTTAGCCTCTTTAATATCACGGTCTCTTTTCAGATCTCCCAAGCCTCACCTCTGCTGAAATTTTCCTTTAACTCAGCACTAAGATTCGGGATATATTTTACTGATTTCTTACGCTCGTTCTATGTCCCGCTGTTCTAGAAGGTGAGCTCCGTGAAGACAGGGGTTTCTGGGTTTCGTTTTGTTTTGTGGCATGTTTTCTCCCCAGCTTGATCTCTAAGTGCGGGAGGAATGGCCAGACACAGATCTTGAGTGACTATTTGTTGAAGGAAAGAGCGAAGGCTGTGGCTCTCTCATTTGCAGTCTTTGGAAAACGTAGGCACCTGTGAGCCCCTGGTGGATGAGTCCCACCACTCAGTCACGGAGGGGGCCGGGAGGCTGGGCACTGCAGATGCAAAATAAACAAGATGTGGTTTTTCTCTCACAGATTTTGTGTTCAGTCTAAATATGTTCAAGAAAAGGCGTCCAGTGTGACTGCCTTTAATTTTTCTACATCCCTTTGATTCTTCCAGGCTCCATCTGCCTGCTAATATTGAAGCCATGTGCCTTCAGGAGAGAGCTAAAACTTTCCCCAGATGTTCTTGTCAATTTTGGCGGCAATCGTATTTTTACCCAATTTGAACATATTTTTCTTGATTAATACAAGAAGCCCCAAGTAGAGGTTCTTCAAATTTACTTAACAGCTGCAGAGTCTTGTCAGATAAGATCATGAGCAGGATCTGCTTCTTTCAAATGGGAAGATGACATACCCTTCTTTCCCACTCACCTCTTGTATCATGTCTGTTGAGGTTCAAAGCTTTGGGTTTTAAATTCTTAGCTGCTCTCATTACTGGTATGACTAGAATGTGGTCAGAAATGTACCAAATGTGCTTGCCAATCTCAGAAGTTAGGAGAACAAAATCTTTTCTTGGTAATTTTGTATTGAGAATCACATCAGTTAAAGAGAGCATTTGCATTGACTGGGGGACCTGATGGAGGTGAGAGGGCCTTGTCCCTGCCACGGAACACAGTTGAGCTTGACTTTGAACCATTCCCAAGCATCACTGTGTGATGCTAACTAACACAGGAAAACATTGATAGTACCTTTCCCCAAAAAAGTTCCCAGGGAATAAATAAATGTTTGCAGATTCCAAAACATAATTTTTAAATAACTATATTTAAACTAGTATCTTTCTGCTTTACAGTCTAAAGATGGAAGTCCATATTGAAACAAGGATCACACATTTATTTACAAGCAAAGTTAGGTTCTTCTGTCTCCTCTTGGGCACCACTTACAGCAGAAATGACAGTAGGGGCACCACTTACAGCCACACCGGGGCTGAGTTACTTGCTGACAGTCCCATTTCACAGCCCAGAGAAATCGGGCAAACTTCTCAGAACATATTTACAGAATAACATGGCTGTTTGATCTGGACCCCCTGCACTCTTCCCTTCTTTGAGAGGTGAGTGCCCTAGCATGCTCACGGACTCTAATAATTTTTTCCTCAATCGCACATATGAAGTAGCTACATTTTTCCTGTAAGATTAATGAGGCGAGTTCACGTAAAGGTTATGTATTCAGCAAAAACCTGGAAGGAAAATCGGGAACATGTTTAACATTATTTGTCATTAAAAATTATACCCTGTCTGATTTTCTGATTGCTGAGTTCTCACTGTTGAGCTGCCTGCCAATGAACAGAACTCAAACACTGTGAGAAAATTAAAAAAGAAAAAAGGAAGAAAAAGTCTGTTCCATTTGGATGGGCAGAAAGGGGGTTGTGGAAATATAACACCTTTAGTAACTATTTCACGCAAAAAAAGTTGTGAAAACAGCTATGATATGGAACTATCACTGCCGGGGAGAGAGCAGATACATGGAAATAGGTTACTGCGCCAGTGGCTGGCAGCTTAAACAAGAACTACACAGCAAAATATCTGTTCGCATGCAAAATTATTGTAATGTGAGTGAGACATATTTATGTTTTCAGTTTTGCAGTTAAATCAATAAAAAGTAACAATACAAAACAGTTAAAACCAGGGCAGAGAGGAAAACTAAGACATTGGCATGAATGGCTGAGGTCCCCATTGTCAGAATGTCACCCAGTGAGGATAATGACAGGAGTTCAAGAGATGTGGGGAAAAGACCACATTGCACTTTGGCTGTGAGCATCCGTCCAGCTCCTGCCGCAGGACACGTGCAAAGACAAGAACACACCATGGCGGTGAACAGCCCTCAGCTTCTGCTGTGGGACAAGAGACGGGATCGGTCACCATTCAGGAAAGTGCAGTAATCCCTGTTCTCCGTTATTCTTAAGTGCTGTCTAGAGCAGACCCAACATAACCCCATTTTGGGGTAAACATTACAGATAAACTTTGCATAATGCAGGCTAACCATCAGTTTCAAAATGCACATTTTGCTGGTGTCCAGAGAAAATTATTGATCTTAAAAGATAATGAATAATCTGCTATGTTTTGTAATACTTATTTGAAAATAATGCCTGGTCATTTACTCAAACCAAAGCAGAGTAAGAGCGACACCCGAGGGACAGTATCTTTCACTTTCATTTCCCAGGGCAATATTTTATCACAGACGAGGTTACTTCCCAAAACTTCACAGGCAGATGAGCGGGGACAAACTGCGTTGGAGACAACTGTCCTTCTAGCTCCCCTCCCACAGGCCAGAGCTCTGAGTCTGCTTTAGCGTCTCCCCTGCTTGTCTGTGACAGAGGCTGCCGTGTCCCGAGGGCTGCTGTAGAGGCATGAAGCTCAGCACAGGTGATGCTTGCTCCCTTTACTCCTCGGAGCCAGCAGCTGGCTTTCCTTCCAAAGGGGCAGGGTGTCCCCTTTGGTTGTGGGTAGTAGGGTGCCCCAGGAAGAAATATGATAAAGTTCAATATGCTGGTCCCTGTGAATGGGATCTTATTTGGAAATATGCTCATCACAGATGCAATCCAGTGAAGATGAGGACCGGAAGGATTAGGGTGAGCCCTACATCTGAAGACCTGTGTCCTTCTAACAAGGACACACGTGAAGACAACAGGCAAACAGGAGGAACTCCGTGTGGAGGGGACGCAGCCCTGAGCCACAGAAGGCCAAGGACTGTGAGCAAGTCCAGCAGCTAGGAGGGGCAAGGGGTAGTATCTCCCTCAGAGCTGCCAGAAGGAACCCACCCTGAACACCTGGATTTCAGACCTCTGGTCTCTAACACAGTGTGGCTAGGGCTCTGTTGTCTGCAGCCGCCTCATCTATGGCACTGGTCACAGCACTCATAGGATGTCCTGCACCACCACCCTCACTGCCCTGACAGTCACACCGGATTGCAGGAGGGGCTCTGTGGTGGCCTGGGTCCCAAGTGCATTCCCCCAGGCACATACTTACGAAAGGAAAACAAAGCTTTCTTTTTAGGTTGGAAAATAAGTCTATTTTTTTTTTATTTAACTATTTTATTTGTTAAACCATCACTTTGCAAAAGGTAAAATTATGACTCTAATGGGAATGTGAGATGATCACATATCAAAAGTAGTATTTAACCAAGTGATGAGGTTTCCAGTAACATGTTAAAACCATTCCACTGGGACTCCTGGGTGGCTCAATGGTTGAGCATCCACCTTTGGCTCAGGTCATGATCCAGGGGTCCTAGGATGGAGTCCCACATCGGGCTCCCCGCAGGGAGCCTGCTTCTCCCTCTGCCTGTGTCTCTGCCTCTCTCTCTATGTGTCTCATGAATAAATAAATAAAATCTTAAAATAAATAAATAGATAAATAAAAAAAACATTCCACTGAACATTTAAGAAGCTGATTGTCTATAGCCAATGTTATCAGTAGATTGTTGCAAACATAGCTACTGTGCAACAACACCAGAAGCCATTATCTATGGAGTTTATTGGTTCCATTAGATAGAAATCATTTGCTTGCCTACTTGACAAAAATCTTTTTATTTTTTTTTTTAATTTTTATTTATTTATTATAGTCACAGAGAGAGAGAGAGAGAGAGGCAGAGACACAGGCAGAGGGAGAAGCAGGCTCCATGCACCGGGAGCCCGACGTGGGATTCGATCCCGGGTCTCCAGGATCGCGCCCTGGGCCAAAGGCAGGCGCTAAACCGCGCGCCACCCAGGGATCCCCAAAAATCTTTTTCTTGATAAGTAAGTCTAGAAATATGTATGTCGGCTAACTCCCATAAAATGTTGATTTCTGTAATCTCACAAGCAAAGAAGAAAATGGGGGAGAACAGGATTGTCCTTGGATTAAAATCATAGATATTTTCTAATTTCTACATTTTCTCTATTTATGACAGCTGGGGAAAACTTTCTGGAAATTACTTGTGGTGGATTGGTTTCTATGGCTCTATTACAATGAGGCACAATTAATCTGAAACCTGTAACTGCAATGCGAAAATTCAAGCTCATGTAATATTGTTGGAGAATAAAGCAGATTTTGTTCCTTACACTCCTAGTTAAAACACTATCTAATACGGAGCTCGCCTCTGAGTATTTCACAGTGCTTTTTTACAAATTAACTTAAACTGAAAAGATATTAATGACCCTCTCTTTGCCTGCACTTGCAGTCAGAAATGTCTTTTCTAATTCCGATGTCCCTGTGATTAATGTGCAAAGTGCAGGAATTCACAAGCATCTCCTTTCCTCAAATCCCATCGCTGGCAAAGAGGGAAAACAGAGCCTCCCTGCGGTATCTGCATCCCGCTTCTGCTTGGCCAGAGATCCTGAGAGGATAAAGTGATCACACATGCGAAATTCCTGCCGCTCCTCAGAAGTAATCTAATTTGCCTACTTAGAAGGTTTATTGAGAGGATAAAGGAAGCTCAAATTCCTGTGAAGTGTTGTGAGTGTCTCCAAAGAAAGAGGCATGTGTGCTCGGCTACTCTCATCCTATGTATTAATATGCAGGAGAGTTCAATTCAAGTGAATTTATCTTTATTTTGAAGCGATGAGAAAAGTTCTTCCCCCTCAAAGATAGGGTGTTGGTCTTGTGTGATTGCCCCAAATAAGTTAATCCTCTGGTTACTGATATCATTAAATTTCCATTTGAAATAGAGGTGGTGAGGCTGGCTTTCGCTGTGGATTTGATAGCACTGTTATCAGAATTTGTTCACCACATCCAGCTAAAAATAGAGAGTCAAAAACCGATGCTTATTATTTTGTTTGTAACATTACTGTTAAAAAATTTGCCAGTGTGCCCTGCAGTTCCTTTTCTGAGTGACACGGGCATCTGCCCTGGGCTTTCCACTGGCCACTTGTCCACTGCCAAGCACCTGTCTGTCCAGGAGAGAGACAGCCCCCACATCAGCTTCTGGGGCACATCCCAACCTGGCTCCAGCCTGACCCTGAATCCTAGGCTGCATCTAGATCAATCCCAGCCTGATGACGACAGCTCTGCCAGTCTGTTCTCTTTCTCTTTTCGTTCAACCAACTAGAGAAAGTCTTTGCACATATCCCTCCTTGTATGCATTGTCCAAAGTCCTGCCGGGCCTCTGAGCAGGGCAGGAAATGCTTAGCCTGTCTCCAGGCCGGCTGATGTGCCCCAGTCATAATATCTCCATCCATGACTGCTCGGTGGGATCCAGCTTGAGCCCAGCCCCAGCACATGTGATCATTCCGGTGTCCCTGGGCTGCCTGTCAGGTCCCACTCAAGGCAGCATCCCAGGGACCACCACCCCATATCCTCCTGAGCCACACCCCTTGGCCTCAATAGCATTTCAGGCAGTAGCCAAATTCTTGTTTTACATAGTTTTGGAAATTCATTATAAAGAGAAGAACTTAGGGGGTTATAAATAATGGGTGTAGGTGCAAAGGCAGGCTCTTCTTCTCTTCCTGCTGCAGAACCCAGACATGGGCTTTGTCACTCTTCTCCAGCATTCTGATCATCGGAATCAAAACATAATGAAATGGCAGAGAACTTTCCAAACTCTTGAGAGTTACCAGTGTAAATTGTATTCGTGGGGAGTCACATTCTATTGCAGGCATAATGAATGGATAACAAATGGATAACAAAATGTGCAAAACGTCCAAAATCATTATCGAGGGGGCAAATAATTGAATATATACACCACTTACCATAAATCTGGAAAATGAAATTCCACTTTCCCAGTGCATTTCTTTCTTAGTGTTACTATGCTTAACATACTACTGAACAAAGTGTAAGTTGAAACTGATTTTTTTTATTAGTAGATCGTGGAGTACACACACATACACACAGAAACCTCAACATTTGTGAAGGAAATTTAAAATGCAAAATATTTAATTTTATTAATATTAATATTACTTATTAATATTAATATTAAGCCATAAAATATTAAATTTAAAATATTGAACTTGGAAAGTACTCCTTACAGAGGGCGGAGACCCCTGGTCTGTGGCACATACTGCTAAGTAGCACTGTCAGGCTAGCCCGAGGGAAAGGTGTGAAAAATAAAAACCCAAACTGACTTTTGACACCTGCCACCTTTCTAATTAAAATTTCTAATCAAAATTGTCTTCTTGCCCCAGCCCAGTCCCACTACTTGATTTCTTCCTTCAGTTATTTTGAGCCAACTATCTCTAATGAACTAGCATAATTCATCTCTTCCTCTTTCAATCCCTTTTTGTCAGATTTTAGGCCATGCTCCTGGGATAAGCTCCGTGGGTCATTGGCTATAAAGTTTGGTTGCACTCTCCCCTCTGGATATGATCTTGCTTCCTTCTCAGCTCCATCGTGTCTTCTGAGAGAGTCTTGGTGGTACACCCCCATGATGTTTAAAGCAGGCATTTTGAGGTCAGACAGACCATGGCTAAAATTCACTTCTGCATCTTACCCTTTTCCAGCGGTAAGATGTGCCACTCGCCTAAACTCCATGTGCTTTTATAGTCTCACTTGGTAAATTGCATAAAACAATGTCTAATTTAGACAGATTTTATAGTAATTAAATGAAGAAGGATATATAAAATATTGAAGATGTTTCCTGATGTATACTAAGCCTTATAGCAATGATCTTATTATCATTGCTACCTTATTATTGTGGTATATTTTTTTCATTCAAATTATAACTAATTGTTTCTCTATCCAGACCAATTTTATTGGGCTACAAAAAGTCTTTGAAAACAAGACCTGTGGTTTGCTTACCTTTGTGTCTGCCTAAGATCACACTCATTGCCTTTTGCATGGATGTTTGTATGTGTAACATGGCATAAAATGAAGATAAGAGAACTTCTTTAATGAAGAAATTGGTAAATCGAGACCTGAGCACCCACTTCTAAGAAACTTTTGTCCCTGATTTAAAACCATGAAGTGTGAATATGCCAAGCAGGTTCCAGGAGTTCAGTTCACTGGTGAGAATGCTATAGACTATAGGAGACTCCTATAGACTATAAGAGCTTTGTTACTCCAGCCAACATCTAACAAAAAATAAATTAATTTAAACTTTGGCATTCTAAATAAGTTGAAATATTTCCTCCCCATCTTTTTTTTTTTTCTGGAAGTTACATTGTTTGCTCCAGAATTGTCATTCAGAATCCCTATTTGGTCCCCACCACCACCTCCCTCACATTCATCCCACCCATGAGTATGGGGATAAGCTAAGGAGGGTGTGGAACGAGAGGATGGACAGCTGAAACCCAGCACCGTCAAGCTAATGGGGCTAATCATTGGTCCGTGGTAGTATTTCAATGAGCTGTTTCTCTGTAACCACCCTTCCTTCTCCTAAACTCATTGGCTTGAACAGTACCAATTGTGGTTCCTGAGTTTGGGAGTCACTGACCCAGACTAGACTCAGCTCACTGGATCTTCTGTGGGCCAGTAGGTTGTGTTGTGTCCCCACAGGTTTGGCTGAAGTCTGCTCTGAGTGTGTCCATCCTGGGCACAAGATGAGAGGGTAGTAAATATCCAGAGGTGCTTTTCTTATGATAGTGTCATTGTCTTGCATGACCTTTGGTAACAATCCATTGACCCAAGCAAGTCCCCTGGCTGGGCACCAAATCATGAAGAAGGGAAGCATCCTCCATCTACCATATCAATCCTTTGTGTTAAATCAACACAATGCACATGGCAAAGCCCACTATAAATGGAAGGTGAGAGTTAGAAGGGGTAGAAAGTGTGACTCTTTCTGAATAACAATCTAATCTACCACATGTCCAAAGACTAGCAAACTGTGCAAATGCTCAGTCCTATAGGCTTTGCATCAGGAAATGCAGCAAAGCTTCCTGTCAGCCAAAGGGCTACTTTCATTAGCAAGAGAAAGAATGTCTTTGACAAAGGTAGACTCTAATCTTACTCCTTTGGTTTATTTTTTTTTCAACTCTTGAAGGCGTTCTCAGTTCTATTGTTCATAATATAAAGAAGCTATAATTCCATAATATCTCTATCCATTTCCATTTATGTTTCTAACTCTTTTTTTTTAATTTGGAAAGAAGATAATGTTCAATGGACTTGAGTTTTAAGTAAGGAGATTAAGTTCTTTCGTAGTTAAATATTGAAGCAAATTCATTTGAATCTTGATTGAGACATTGTGAAGGAGAGTAGGGAGTTGTATACCACAAGGTTGGATTAATGTAAATTGATTTGTCCAAGGTTATTTGTTTAGATAATGGAGGTAATAGAAGGAGGGCCCCAGGTCTCAGGGAATGGATGCTCTGAGACGTCCCATCCTGTCATCATGTTCAAAGCAAGTTCACATCAGGGCAACTCTATTTAGGCAGGGAAAATTCAATTAGGATTGTTCTGTGGACTGAAGACTCCCAGTGGGATCTGGGTGGAACATGGAGATCTCATTGTCTTAACAAACTCGTATACTAACAAATGACATGTTTGGCCCTGTCTTGGTCTCCATTCTCAGTGTGTGTGCATGTGCATGCATGTGTGTCTGTGTTTTCTGGACTATTACCACAATACTGTTCATGAATCAAAGTGAGTTATATTTTCATCATCTGTTTTATTCATATTTTTGCATGTCTCTTCCTATTTAGAAAATATAAAGAATTGTGTTTCCACTGTAGGTCTCTCCTTTGGCATATGTTAGTGTAGAATCCTTGCTTCAGGGATCAAGATAGAGGTCGAATCATGTGGCCCCAAACTTCATGATGTATGGAAAGGTTTACTTTCATTCTGTGATTCTGACATGGATAATAAGCCTGCTCCTAATTTGCTAATTGTGAAACTACTGCACATGTGGACACACAACACACATGATATCAATCCCAAAACAAAAACAAAATTTAAAATATATACAGGTATTTTCTAATATGGATGGTTCCTCGGGAATGGAAATCAACTTCTTATACTTTATAATAGTTTCTGAAAACAGGTAAAAGGAAACAGTAAACCTGCAAGAATGAAGTATGTTCTTCCTCCTGTAATCTTTGGTTTTAGAGACCACAGAAGGGTTTTTTTTTTTTTTCTTTTCAGAGTAACAAATAGAATCATTGATTAAAACTTCACAAATAAATAAAATCCCTAACAAATAGTATTCTGGAGACTTTTCATTTTGTTACTTTGACTCCCTATAAGTCACAATGAAATAATACTAAGTGACAATCTGAGACTTACTCTAAAGGAAATAAATAACACAGAAAATCAAAATGCTTTCAACATGATTACTGAAGTATGCCCTAATTTTGCGATGGAGGACCGTGGTGGGCATAGGTGGCCTGGTTTGGCTGGGATGTACACAGCCTCACTGTGGAGGGTGCATACTGCTGACTCAAGTGGGTTCTTACCCCCCAAGCACCCTTGGTGATCCAAGGGTTCCAGCCCTCCCTGATGCCTACTACCTGTCACTCTGGTGGCTCAGACCCCAAGCTCAGATGGTGAGACCCAAACCCACCACCCATCTTGAATATCTATAAACTATCTCCAGGGTCCAGAAATAGAAAAATCCAAGTGATATCAAGATTAAAATTACAGAAATTTACAAGAGTAATCATTTGTCAACAACATTGTTCCAGAGGGTTTCTTGGTGAATTTGTTCTTGGGTCAGAAGTATCTTCCTTTCTAGGCCCTTCTTTGACTGGAAGGAAGGGTTGTGATCATTGCAAATTCAAGGGCAGCAAGGAGAAGTAGCCACATTTTTGTCACAAAAAGTATGTGTGTGTGTGTGTGTGTGTGTGTGTGTTCTTCAGCCACTCATCACGTGCTACAGTTTACCATCAAATACAAGTGTTGATGGATTCCTCCTAAAGAATTGGTCATATCAAATCCTCCTGGCCATGCTGCACAGAGCATGCATTCCCTGACTCTTGGAGCAAGTGTGCATAGGTGTGTGTGTGCATCTGTGGTTGCATACATGTGTGTGTTGGCAGGGGGCTGTCTCTGCTCCTGAACCATGCACTCTGCACACCATGTGCAGTCCCTACACTTGCAGCTGCCCGTCCTCACAGGGCACTGTCCGTAACCTTGGTGTCCTGCCCCTGCCCCTCCTGACATGGAGAAGAAGAAATTTGGAAGGACACGCTTTCTCTAGGTTTCTATTAAATCCTCATAGCACCACCTTCAAGGGATTGTGGGTGATGAGAACTTGCTAAAGTCCTGAGTATAACTGGCAGGAATTACTACAGTCTGTTTAGAGGAGTTCTGGAATATAAAACTGTCTACAGACATGGCTGTTTTTATGCCTCGAGCGTGACAAGTCATCTGGTTCCCAGTCTTGACTTTTCTTGACTTTAACCTCTTTCTCCAAACTCGCACAGCATGAGTTTTCATCTTCCTTGAGGGAAGGGGCTTAGTCTTTGACTTTAATCTTTTGTTTAGCTCCACTATTGAAGATCCCTAGGAACTAATTGTTTCATTGGAGAAGCATGTATTCAATAATATAGTGTGTCAGCGGCTAACAGGACGTGATCATGGACGAGAGGAGGAGGAGAACAGAATGGGGGATGATTTGCAGGCTACCTGCTTGAGCCGTCGAGTGGGTGGTGGTTAACATTTACTGAGATAAGGAAGAATGTGGCACTGTTTTTCCTAACAACTGCTCTAATCAATGGGGAATAAAACCAGAGTGAGCTGTAAGGAGAGGATTCCAATTGGGGTTTGAACTTCTAAGTATGATACACTAATCAAAGCAAGAAACAGAATGATAGGCAAATGTTTTGTCTCTTTCTTGATCATTTAAGTTCAACAATAAAGATCGTTGCATAGGGAGCTTGTGCACACGCTTACATGGTCCAAAGACCAAAGTCAATCATTACAAAGAGTATATTGCAGCTTCATATTAAGGAAGAAAAATCTTCCTCTTGTTGACCATTCTTAGCTATAGAAAGACAGGGCAAATCTTTAAAATGACAGCTTGTGTGTGTGTGTGTACGTGCATGTGTGTGTGTGTGCCCTAAGCCTGATAACATTCTTGTTCAAGTATTTTGTTCCCATAAGTCTCTCAGTAAGTAGAAAGATAAGATAAAGTGTATTTTCCTTGTTTTCACGCAATTTCCAGGGGTCTGTGGGTGATGGGAGAGGGCTGTTATAATTACAGTCCTACTTAGCAAAGGAGTCTTACAGGTGGAGCTCTTGAGAGTGTCCTGCTAAGAATTCTCCAAAGCTCAAGTATTGGCCAAGTAACTTAGATTCTTTTTTTTTAAGATTTTATTTATTTATTCATGAGAGTGTATACACAGAGAGAGAGAGGCAGAGACACAGGCAAAGGGAAAAGCAGGCTCCTCGCAGGGAGCCCGATGTGGGACTCTATCTGGGGTCTCCAGGGTCATGCCCTGAGCCGAAGGCTGCACTAAACTGCTGAGCCACCCGGGCTGCCCAGTAACTTAGATTCTTATGCTCCACAGACAAGTAACTGCCTGAGTGCCTGTAAAGAGTATCTTAGCTAACAGAGCCAGAGCCTTAGAAGTATACCTAACCTCCCTTGTTTCAAAGCCAGTAACTCATGGTGCATAAAACAATCATGATTCCCCTAAGAAAAGCAAAATTCACTCCAGGTATGAAGGAGGGAGCAGACCCAGCTTCACAGAATCCCCTGGACACTAGGTGCCTGAATGTCATGCAGGTTACATGGCTGTTGGGGCCCAACCCCTAAACATACCCTAAACATAGGATCGATTTATTTTAAATGCCACACTATATTGCAGTTCTCTATAAACATCTTTTACTGTATTTACGGTATAAGTATTTATCTCTTTAAATAGTCTCAAACCAAAGCATGTCATGCTTGAATTGTTAGGTAAGTAATAGCACAAACCGTTATTTGGAATAGGATTTTCATTTTTCTCTACTGTATTCTTGAAGAACCAAACATTGTGGTAAGGTATGCCTGGTTTCTAACAATCTGATCTTATTGTTAATGACTTAATGATGAACTTTGGCTGTCATAACTGTTAATACATAAATTAAGTCCATTACTTACTTAAATTCTTTGATGTGAGTATATTGCCTTAGAAAGGATTTGCTTTTTTTTAATTACTTGCCAGTAGATTTAGATTTTCCTTTTTTTCCTATTAAAACACAATAATAATAATAACCATGTAAATTAATTATAGTAGTAAACTAGTACATGTCTTTTTTTTTTTTTTTTTTACAATTATGACTATACTCCAGAGACAATGTCACCTGGGTTTTCAAACAAATTGGCAACATTGTCATACATTATCCACATGCTTCTAATGCAGAAGGGTTTGTAATGTGTCATAAAATGTTCATTTGGTTTGATTGTTCATCCCATCTGATGTGGCGAACTTTGAAATGCAACCTGGATTGCTTCTGTAGCCTTTCATTTCCAAAGATAATTCTGTATTGTAAAACCAAATGACCCCAGAACAGATTTCATGTAGCTTTAAAGGCAAAATACACAAGCAATTAGAAGATTCTGAATGTAAGGTTAGGGCACATTCTACTTTTCAGCCATCTTGACCTACCTGTTCTCTGATATGCTTCATCACACTACAAAAAGTTCTTTACTCATTGGGTATAGGAGCAATTGTCAATAAAATGGTATGAGCAGTGCCAAGCTCCAGCTGTACAGGTACAGTTGCTCAATATTCAGTTATTAAGGGCTTTATTACCCCTCTTCTGGAGGCCAAAAGGAAGCAAAATAGAGGATATACATAATTGGGCCACGGGCTACAGCAGTGATTGAGGTGTCTGTGTAAAGTATCAGTGCAGTCCTTGGGCAAGACAGCCACCTCCCCTTCCTGTTGCCCACCCTAAGTCCTGCTCGTCTCACTCCCTTAATTCCTCACAGATACCAAGAGAGAGGTCCACAGTATGAAGTTCAGATAAGTGGAACGTTAAGATAAAAGTAGGTAATGCTTCCTCTGAGACAGCAATGTCTTTTTTTTTTTTTTTGAATAATTTTTTTTTTTTTTTTATGATAGTCACAGAGAGAGAGAGAGAGAGAGAGGCAGAGACACAGGCAGAGGGAGAAGCAGGCTCCATGCACCGGGAGCCCAACGTGGGATTCGATCCCGGGTCTCCAGGATCGCGCCCTGGGCCAAAGGCAGGCGCCAAACCGCTGCGCCACCCAGGGATCCCTGAGACAGCAATGTCTTATGCTGTTCGAGGTAAAGATTTTTTAAATTTTATTTATTGCTTTATTGAGATATAATTCAAATAAAATTATGTGTGTATATGTATAGTGAAGGTGTACAACAAGATGTTTTGGTATACAGTAAGAAATGATCACCACAATCCTGCTAATTAACATATCCGTTATCTCACAGAGTTACCTTTTAGGTGTGTGTATGTGGTAGGAACCACTCTCTTAGCAATTTCAAATATACAATGTATTATTGTTAATTAGAGTCACCACACTATACATTAGATCCCCAGAATGTTTTTATCTTACAGCTGAAACTTTATACCCTGTGACTAACATCTCCCCATTTTCCCCCATCTCCATCCCTGGTAACCACCTTTCTATTCTTTGATTCCATGAGTTCAACTATTTAGATTCTATATATAAGTGACATCACACAGTAGTTGTCTTCCTGTGTCTGAATTATTTCACTTAGCATAATATCCTCTAGGTTTATTTATGTTTTTGCAAACAGCAGACTTCCCTTCTTTTTTAAAGGCTGAATAATATTCCATTATAAATATATTTACCACATTTTCTTTATTTATTCATCCATCCATGGACATTGAGGTTTCCACATGTTGGCTGTTGTAAATAATGCTGCAATGAGCATGGAAGTGCAGGTATCTCTTTAAGATACTTATTTCATTTTCTTTGGACATAGACTCAGACGTGGCATTGCTGTATCATGTGATGGATCTAGTTTTAAACTTTTGAGGAATCTGCATACCATTTCCCCTAGTTGGCTGCACCAATTTGTATTCCCACCAGTGGCACACAAGGCCTTTTCTTCACATCCTTGCCAACACCTGTTGTCTTTGGTCATTTTTGGTAATAACCATTATAACAGATATGAGGTGATATTGCATTGTTGTTTTGATTTGTATTTCTCTGATGATTAGTGCTGTTAGACATCTCATACCTGCTGGCCTTTTGTAAGTCTTTCTTTGAGAAATATCTATTTGGGTCCTTAGCCCATTTTTAATCAGATTAATTTTTTTGATGCTTTTGCTCTTGAATTGTTGAGTTCCTTATATATTTTGGAGATATAAAGATAGATAGATAGATGATAGATAGATAGATAGATAGATAGATAGATAGATAGCAAATATCCCCTTCATTCTGTAAGTTGCCTTTCCACTCCATTGATTATTTGTATGGCTATGCAGGAGCTTTTCAATTTTCTGCAATCCCACTTGACTATTTTTGCTTTATTGACTGTGATCTTGGTGTCATATCCAAAATATCAGAAAGGGAGACAGAACGTAAAGACTGCTAACTCTGGGAAACGAACTAGGGGTGGTAGAAGGGGAGGAGGGTGGGGGGTGGGAGTGAATGGGTGACGGGCACTGGGTGTTATTCTGTATGTTAGTAAATTGAACACCAATAAAAAAAATAAATAAATAAATAAAAAAAAAATATCATTTCTCAAACCCATGTCAATAACATTTTTCCTAATTTTGTTCACAATAGCAACAAAAAGAATAAAACAACTAGGAGTAAACTCAAACAAAGAGGTCAAAGACTTGTACGCTGAAAATTATAAAACATTAAGAGAATTTTAAAAGACACAGATAAATGGAAACACATGCTGTGCTCATGGGACAGAAGAATTAATGTTGTTAAAATGTCCATACCACCACAAATGATCTATAGATAGAGTGAAATCCCTCTCAAAATTCCAATAACATTTTTTAGAAAAATAGCAAAAACAATCCTAAAATTCAGATGGAACCACAAAAATCCCCGAACAGCTAAGCAACCTTGAGTGAACAAAGCTGAAGGCATCACGCTTCCTGATTTCATAAGGTAGTTTTCCATGATACTAACATAAAAGCAGAGACAGACAGAAAAATGGAACAGAAGAGAGTCCAGAAACCATACATTTAGAGTCAGCTGATTCTTGACAAGGGTGCCAAGAACGTACTATGGGGAAAGGATAGTCTATTCAGTAACTGGTGTTGGCAAAACCGGATATCCACATGCATAGGAATGTGACTGGAGCCTTATCTGACACCATATACAAAAATCAACTTAAAATGAAGTAAAGACCTAAGTGACAGGCCTAAAACAGAAAACCATTAGAGATACTGATCTTAACACCTTCTGTAGGCTGACACATTCAAGGCATACCAACTCTGTGGGTTTCATGCTGTTTCTATTCCCACTGTACCAAAGAGAAAACTAAAGTGCAGAGAGCTAGATGATTTGCCCAAAGCACGCAATGCCTGTTGAAGTCAAGATCTGAACATGAGTGATCTGGGGACAGAATCTGTGTACTTGCACTCCCAAGTATGGACGATAGAAGAATAATGATATCAAAGGTAGTCAACCCTCTGGCAATGAAGAAAGCACTTTGAAGCTTAAAATAGAATTGTCTTATTATTTCAAATGAGGTAACAATACAAAATTGGCTTTTATACAGAGTAAGATTATGCTCTTACCTTAAGATATTCGATGCAAACAAATATTTGAAGCTGTGTATTGATAGTGTGCAGACTTCACACACATATCCTGAGTAAGATTGATTAGAGTAACGCAAGATGTTTGAATGTGACCTTTGGTCCATGTAAGCATGTAAGTGTTTGGACAGCAGCCAAAATATCTTCCAAATTTTAGAACTTGTTCAACAGGCAAGTATGAGGTGTAGTAATAAGACTTACTAGGTCATTTCATCAATACTTATTTGGAAAATTATGGAGGGGTAGAGAATAGTTAAAATACAGTAGATTATTAAGTTTAAAAAAAGTTTAATAAGCAGTATTGTCAATGAATATTAGCCCTATGAAATCAGCATTAACAATCTGAAAATAAATTACTCTGCCCATGCAATGCTGGTGTTAATATTCTGTGATTTGAAGAATGTCACGATGGCTCTTCATTTAGAATCAGAATGTCCAGGTAATGAAACAGTGTGATGGTCATCAAGTGTGAAGGTTAAGATGATTGGACTTCTGGTGTGTAGGTTGATTTAGCAGGTTTCATTAGCATTTCCCAGGAGTAGCACTAATTTGAGCTAAAATCTTTTTACCAGCTGTCGAAATATTTCCTTGCAAATTGTTGTGTAGGGCAACCTCACTACATGCCTTCTTTATAGCTTATTTATTTATTTATTTTTAATAATTGCCACTCTGGCTGAGCCCAAGATTTACCAGTCCCAGTGTTCTGTCTTGGTTGTTGGCATCAGACATGCATGTGGGAGAGCGCCATGGTGCCAGCTGGCTATCAGCCTCCAACATTTAAGAGGACAGTCCCAACCAGCCAGTGCCTCTTGCAGTGATTGTGCATCTGTTTATTCAAAAGAAACACATTCCTTTCTCACTGTGGATCTAGCATGGGATAAGCAGGCAAGGACAAGGAATCCAAGCAAATTACATATTCTGGTGAAATATAACTATTTAAATGTTCTAATCTCTTAGTAGTCAAAAAGGCAAAAGGACAAGCTTATAAAGAAAAGGGCTCACACACACACACACACACACACACACACATACACTCATTCATCCAGAGAAGCACAGAGAGCTGTCCTGTTCCGTTCCTTTACTCTCTGAATACCCTAGGACTCTGTGGAGGCCCCATAATTGAGTTATAGCCGTCATCCATATATTAGATTCCAGCCTGAGCCATGGCAAGTCTAAGTAATAGATTGAAAAATACAATTATTGCTTACCTACAGAATTCCTTTGCTTGAGAGGTAAGGCATATATATCAGAAAAAGTTGTTGTGTTTTTTTCCCCAGGCCTATTCAATAAATGAACATTACACCAGGATTCTTACACAGAGTATCTCTGAAATGGGTTTTGTATTGATTTTTGTAACTACCCTGTTAGATGACGTTATCCCTTAGTGTGTCAGGTTTAGACCGGTCCGCCCGGAGCAGGTCATTGAGGTGATAACTGTCATTTGGAGGGACAGAAAAGCAATCATAGCTTTTTCATTACTTACTGTTTTCCCCGTGCGAGTGTGGGATCATTTGACATATTATGGCTTCTGTGATTTAAGCTGCATTCTGAAATTAAGTGCTAGAATATCACGCTGTGGGTTTAGAAAAATCAACTTGATGTCAGAGAACTGCAGGCCCTGTGGGTCACACATACCCATGATCCCCTCATGATATTTATCTCAGATTTTAAGAAAGAGAGGTGGTTAGCTATGTAAATAAATATATCTGAAGAGTGTCGCAGGCAAAGCAGAATCAATTCAGTGCATTATCATTATCTCAGGGGTTTTTTGTTATTTTATAAGTATCTCTGGGAAAATACTGGAAACTACAAAGCCAGTTTTATCACAAACACAGAGTAGAAAAAGATTCATTTTTTTAAATTCTAAAATGTAATGGTAGCAATTTTTAAATTGCATACATTTCATGAAAAGCAATTTCTTTCCCTAGCAGTCGTGGCTGGACAATCCGACCTAAAGACATGAGGGCAGCCCAAAACGATGAATATATAAATGTGGGACATACTGAACAACCATTTCTAAGAACAACCAAAAAGAACCAAGGGGTTAAGAAAGCAGAATATAAGTAAGATGAAATCAGAGAGGGAGATAAACCATAAGAAACTTTTAACTGTGGAAAACCAACAGGGTTGCTGGAGGGGAGGGCCTGGGGGCAGAGTGGCTGGGTGATGGGCATGAAGGAAGGCATGTGGTGGGATGAGCACTGGATGTTATATGCAAATGATGAATCAGTAAACTCTATGAAACTAAAAAAAAAAAAAAAAAGGAATATAGAAGAGCATGTCCACATAGAGGGGTACCAACCTGTTCCTTCACTGAGTGTCAGGCCCCTCCCAGCCCCCCTGTGTAGGGCTGTAGGAATCAGGCCGGAGGACAAGAGATACCACCAAGGCACAGGGTGCCTCCCATGGGCTCATGGACTGCTGAGGACTCATGTGCCATTTCTTTAGGACTCCTCATGATTCATTCACCAGAGAGCCCTACATGACTTCCCTTCCTTCCATTCTGCCACTTGGGTCTCCTCCAACAATCGTGAATTCTTTTAAATTACTGTTTTCAAACACACTGGCAATGCTTGCTCTCACATTAGCAATGCTTTCACACTAACACTCTGTAGTAACCCTCTTGATTAATACACTCACGTCATTCCCAACCTGACATTTCCCAAATAATTCCCTCTCGCAATCCTTTTTTAAATATTTTATTTATTTGAGAGACACAGAGAGAGAGAGGAGAGAGAGAGAGAGGCAGTGTGTGTGTGAGAGAGAGAGAGAGAGAGCATAAGCAGGGTGAGAAGCAGAGGATGAAGCCGACTCCTGTTGAGCAGGGAGCCTGATGCGGGATTCGATCCTGGAAGTCCAGGATCATGAACTGAGCTGAAGGCAGATGCTTCACTGACTGAGCCACCCAGAAGCCCCCCTCTCTCAATCCTAATTCATCCATAGTAGTAGCTCTCATGCATTTCTCCCTTTTGCTGTTTTTACATCCTGGTGTTTTGATCATTCCTTGTTTCACCATCATCTTGTTCTTCCTTTAACTAAGAACGTCACCCCCTTGAAAGGAGGTAAAAACATCCCCCTTATTAAATTGAAGCTTGGTGAATTTTCAGTTCCCACTCAGTGGACTCTTTTCTAGCATTGTATCCATTCTGTAATCATTCAACTTCCTTCTTCTATCATGTCACAAAGAGTATGTTGTCATATTTCCCCTCCCACTTTTTTGGATCTTTAAAAGTGTATTGTACTGGGGCGCCCGGGGGGCACAGCAGTGTAGCACCTCCCTTTGGCCCAGGGTGTGATCCCGGAGTTCTGTGATCGAGTCCCATATTGGGCTCCTTGCATGAAGCCTGCTTCTCCCTCTGCTTTTGTCTCTGCCCCTCTATCTCTCTGTGTCTCTCATGAATAAATAAATAAAATCTTTAAAAAAATGTATTGCATATATTTTTTGTCTAATGTGGTCATAGTTATTGAATGATGCATAATAAATTGCAGTGTGAAGTAGGACACATGTATTATCTTACATGTTGTGGGTCAGGCTTCCTGGCATGACTTCACCATGCCCTTCTCTCTCAGTTCCCCACAAGGCTGGAGTCAGGTGTTGGCTGAAACTGAGGTCTCATCTGAACACTCAAGTGGAGGGAGTTCTGTTTCCAAGCTGGAATAGCAGTTGCTAGAACTCAATTATTTGATGGCTGTTGGACTGAGGGCTTAGTTTTTTTTTGTCACCTTGGACTCCCAACATGGTAACTTACTTCATCAAAGTATGCAAACCAAGAAAATAATAAGGCTAGTCTGCTCGCAAGAAGACAGGAACAGTATTTTGTTATTTGATATTGATGGGACATCCCCTCAGCCTCACCATCTTCTACTGATTAGAAGAAAGGACACATGAGGAGGGCAATGCACATGGCCATGAATACCAGGAGGTAGACGTCACTGGAACCATTTTTAGAGACCAATTATGACAAATACTATTTTTTTCTGCTGTTCTTGGTTAAATACTTTTCTTTCTTCGCTGTATTCAGATGGCTTTAACTATGACCTGTATTCTCTGTTGAATCATAATTTTAACCTTGACTGAAATATCATCATGAGCTCTGGCCCTCCTCTAAATACATGCGAGAAACTCCTCAAACTGAGTATTCCTGTGACTGAATGTGCCATCAGCTTACTTTACCTTGCTACCACACTTCACCGATCACATTCCTGCCACCGTGTTCACCATTTCTGTGATTTTGTAGCCAGTCTCCAGGAGGGAGGTGTGAGCATCATCCTTGACCAGTAGGTCGTTCTTAATCTCCTGACATGATTAGCAACCCAGGAGTTCTAATTCAAAAGCACTCCCAGTTCCATTTCCCATCTGGACTCCCATCTGCACTGCTTTAGCTGGTCGGACCCTGTTTTTCAATGTCTACTCAGTACTGCCCTACCCGGTCTCCAGTTTCCTTGCCTGAGTTCTTGTTTCAACCCCCATGTTACCATCATGTTACCCTCCCACTAAAGAGACCTTCAGCAACACCACATTATCTTGAGGGTGATGGCCAGACACCCTGAATGTATTAAAAGCACATCTGTGTCCATCATCTATCTGCCTTTCTGAACTCGTCTTCCCTCAACCCCCATCTCCAGCTAAGAGAAACCACTTGAACTTTCCCAAAAGGTTGAAGTAATTTTGTGTATTTGTACACACACATTTTTTTTTCTGCCTGCACCATTTGCCCCTTCGTAACTGCCTTTATGTACCTCCAGGATCCCTCTACCCTTGGGATACTGCGACACTCCTTCCCTTTGTATCCTGAGCTTGCCTTTATCAGTGTACTTACAGAGCAGTGGCACATACCACAGAACTGCTTTGCTTTTTGGGTTTTTGCTTTGTGTTGTGTTTGTTTTTGGTTTTACTTGCCACATTTTGATGTCCTTGTGGGCAGGTTTCACGTTTCACATATTACTCCACCTCAAACACTGAACATGGTGAACACATCTAACAGTATTAAAACATAGGCATTAAGTGGGCTTTAAACAAATTGATCACAAATGCCTAATTTACCCTACACTCTCTGAAATGCCACAGGCTTACCTTGCCTAATGGAGAAAATAATTCTGACAAGTTTGTCAGATGAATTCTGTTTCCTGAAGTTGACATGTGTGTGAATAAAATCATACTTAGAAATAAGGACAAAACTTAGAAGAATGCAAATGTCTAAATGCAAAACTTAGTCTGAATGCAAAAGCCCAATTTGATTATTTATATGCTTTTCCTCTTCGACAATCATATGGTTTACATTTACTATATTTTATAAAGCAAAATAAAATACATCCCTCTTCTTTTCAAGAGGCAAAAAATGACCAAGAAGGGGAAAACAATAAAAATATCAGTTAAATTTCAGTGTTGAGAGTTTAGACCCTATCCCGTGAGTGATTCCAGTAAAATGACCTTGGAATACCCATCATTCATAAACTGAGTTTGATAAAATAATTGTTAGCAAGAGTTTTGGGTGAAAACAATTTTTAAAGGACTGGCTCTTACAGAAATTTTGAGAAGGAAATTATAATTTTATTTTATCTAGTGATTACCTGGTAGTGAATTTGAACATTCTGTTCTTTTGGAGGATGTAATTGTGAATAGAGATAGAATTATTTTTAGTTGAGGTTCTAAAGTATCTTATCGGCAATGCTTAATTAATACCTATTTTTAAAGCCTGAACTGATGATAGAGACAAAGAAAGGCAATGCCACAAACATTTATTTCAGCTGAGTACTTGGGCCTGGATATAAGAAAATATTCTCTGTTCGATCCTGGGAATTTATTGATGCTTCCCTATTCCTTCGAACAGATGAACTCCGCCATGAAGTTACATGTAAAGAGATAATGCCTGAAGTTTTGACATTCCAAATAAGGCTCATAAGGAAATTATTTTTTTTTCTTGCAAGCATATTGCATGATAGGACTTCTTTTCTATATAGTGAATATACACTTTATCAAATGCTTCAATTGAATTAACAGAAATATGCCTTTTAGTGTAAGTATCTCCTTCAGAATTTCATTTCAAAAGCATATCTAAATAATTTAAAATCTGTATTTATTATCTTGAATAGAAACACAGAGGATTCGTTTTCAAAAATTTAAAAATATGCCCTGATCCCTGGTGTGTTCATAGCTTATGATGGACCTTTCAATAGAAATCATCCTTCCAGGCATCAGACACTGGTCTCAAATGGAATTGGTGGGGTGAGCTTCTCTGTAGATTCTACACATGCAGTCTTCCAACATTCACATAAGCCATCAGTGTGGTTTTTTCCACGGATTTTCTTAATCAGTTCATCTCCATTCAGGAATGTAAAAAGACTTTAAAGTAGCTTTACTTGGACTGCAAAACTGGGCAAGAAAAGATTATAGTAAATCTTCTCAGCACCTCTATTATATTTCAATTGGTCTTTTTAAAATATGGCAATGGGGGGAAGTGTGGGGGAAACTTTAAGCAACACTTAGGAAAGCTTTCAAATGTATAAATTTCAAACTTTGAGAGGAAGGATATAAGTTTTTGTTTTAGCCACAGATGCAATTAGAATAAGCCAATAAGTAAGTTTCCCTTAATCTTTGAAAATTATTGGTGCACACAAAAACCTATTTCCCAGAGCCTCCTTAATGCAGTGAATTGGGAAGAAGAGGTAATTTTAATAAACTTTAATTGTTAATGGAATCAGGTCATCCAGAATGGTGCAGCGAGATGCTCAGCAAATCTTCCACCCCAGTCAATAATCATATTGGACAAAATTGTCAAAATCCATCATTTTAGAACTCTAGATATTGATAAAATATATTAAAAAGTAATAAGCATTTATTTAAGAAAGAATATCCAATTTGGAATAAGAATTGTGGAACTCTGGCATTTTTGTCCAGAGATGCTCCCAAACCATGCTCAATCCATCAATTGCTTTTTAAGAGTAATGCAGGCTGTGGATGCAACAGCTTTGCTGCTAGAGGGAAGTGACTTGGTCTGCAATAAAACACAGAAAAACCCAGGTGCTCAGTAGTTGCTGGAAGCAGTAGCTATCTGAATCAGGTGAGTGGGGAAACAAAGATCTGAGCTTGTGATCCTGAGTAGGAGAAGGAACACACCAGCAGACAAGCCAGGAATGCAGTAGGAAAATATAGTAATGGGACAGCCATGGTGGGGTGGGCGTGGAGTCTTTATAAGGATATGAAGTCTCTAAGTTCCCACGTAACTCTGTGGCCCGGAAGGGTCCTGGGTCAAGTAAAAGTCAGGGGAGACTTTCAAACAACCGACCTGGAGGTGCCCTTGCAGGGACATGCACACATACACACACACACACACACAGATCTAGCAGTAAATCCTGTAGGTCTGGTTGATTCGAGGTATTTGAACAAACACTCTGACAAACTAATTGGCTGAACAATAAGCTATGCTGATATAATATAACCCCTGAATTAAATTAAAACCAAAATTAAAAATGAGAACAAGGAGGCACCTGGGTGGCTGAGTAGTTGAGCATCCGCTTTCGGCTCAGGATGTGATCCCGGGATCCTGGGATCAAGTCCCAGATCGGACTCCCCACAGGGAGACTGTTTTTCCCTTTGCCTGTGTCTCTGCTTCTCTCTCTGTGTCTATCATGAATAGATAAATAAAACCTTTAAAAAAAAGAAGAAGAAGAAGAATTAAACTATAAATATCAGCAGACATCAGTGGCTTCACACTGCTGGAGAGACAGGCTTCACTAATAACTCCAGGTAACTAATTAATGAAACTTAAAAAGCCAGAAACAACAATGATTCCAAGGGAGGATAATAAAGGATCCCGGGGTGTGGCAAACATCCAAGGTCACAGCACTATTACCCAAATTATGCAATTAACAAATATTACCAGACAAGCAAAGGAAGAGGCAAAGCATTATAGCCAACAGAATGTCTCTCTGAGAATATCCAGATGTTGGACTTAGAAACAGGCTTGAAACCACATTATAAATATGTTTAAAAAAAAATTTAAAGCCATGTTTAAGGAATTAAAAAAAATTTATGGCACTGACTCATCAAATAGAAAATGTCAATAAGAGAGCACACATTGTAAAAAATAATGACACGCACATTGTGGAGTTGAAGAGTACAATACATCTAAGATGTCCCCCAAAAAATCCCCATGAAATTCATGGTGTATCCATAAACATGATCTAACTTGAAGAACAAAAAGAAAAAGCACGAAGGGACATGGATAGCCTCAGGAATTTGGGTGGCACTGGCCGGCAGCACCATGCAGACGAAGGGATTCGCAGCAGGAGTGAGCCAGGCCGACAGCAGGCATCTGACCTGAAAAAGCAGGGGGAACAAAGCTCAACAAGCGGCAGGGAAGATCCAGATCCAGACACAGCCAGTCACACTGCTGAAAACTGAAGACCAAGAGAAAATCTTGAACTCTGCATGAGAAGAAAGACTCCCACACATGAGACCAAGGGGACCATTAAGAGTCAACTTCTCCAAAGCCACAGGGACCAGCAGGCAGTGGGATGGCAGATCACACGTGCAAAAACAGGGAGAAAAGTCTTGTCAAACACAAATCCTACAGGTACATGATTGTCCTCCAGAAATCAAGGTGAGAATTCCAGGTTTAGCTCAGACATGCAGAGAGTTTATAAGCATAGAGAGTTGACCAGCACGAGTATGCACAGGGATGGAGGAGTTTGCAGATCCAGCTCCCACCATGAGCTCTGCAGGTGAGCAGATCCAAGACCATCTCAGCTGTACCTGCTTTACCTGGGGTGACAACAGTTGTCTCATCAGCTGGTAGGACACTTATGTGGTAATTCTGGTGAATTGCTAAGACCCAGGAGGTAAGTATATGAGAAAGTCCTGGTGGCACCAGTTCTCATGGTGAAGATCCAATGCATTTGTCAAACCCCATAGAATTTGACAGCAAAAAAAAAAAGAAAGAATCAAAAAGTGAATTGTTGTGCATAAAAATTAAAGAAACCATCATTTAAGGTATGATGGGCGCCCCGCATGGGCGTGACAAAGCAGGCTGGGTTCAGCACAGTGTAGGGCACCCTCTCCCCAAAGGGCTGCATGGAAAGCGGTGGCCAGTGTGGCTGGCAACGGGAGACGGGTGTGAAAGCACAGGCAGAGTGAGCCCAACACATTTCACTCCCGGGACGTGGTCACAGGTCACCAGGGGAGCTAGAAGCTCTGACAGGGCCATAGACATGCGCCAGGATGGAAGAAATAAGTAGCGATGGCAGGCGGTGGCAGGCTGGCTTCTCACCGCTGAGTAGGGGGTACGGCAGGGCAGGGAAGGGATCCAAGCGCCCACGTTCAGAGCTGGGAGAGCGGGCCGTGGGCAGGAGCTCTCACTGGGCCTACCGTAGCTACAGACGGCTCCATGTAGAAACCTCAGATGTGTGAATGTACACGTGTTAGCACACACACACTCACACACACAGACTGGAGCATCAGAAGGTGAGGCAGTGCTCAGAGCTAACAAGCAGACAGAGACCAACCCCATGATGACGGGTGTGTGTCAAAAGGACACAGGACCCATGTGAACGGTGCCCATTGGCCAATGCTGAAACAATTTTAGTGACAAAATAAATAAGGTAATTGGGCTCGAACCTCAAAGGTGAAAGAAAAACTCAAGGGTTGCATCTCAGCCAGAGCTTCCCGGGCAGACCCTATAGCCTGGGTGTCCCGAATGATACCCATGTTCCCCTGGTTCTGGAGGCTGGCAACCTGTCAGGGTGGCGGCATGGGGGGTTCACAGCATGGGGGTCCTGGTGAGACCTGTGGTTCAGGGGCCAGACGGCCCTCTTCCCTAGCCTCGCAGGGCAGAAAGTGGGAGGGGAGGCAAGGGGCTCCTTACTCGGGAGGATGCAGATCCCATTCCTGGGGCCCCAACCTCATGACCCCATCTCACTCTAAGCACCTCCAAAGACCCACCGCCTAACACTATCACCTGGAGGGTAGGGTCTCAATGTATGAATCTGTGGGACACAAACATTCCATATAAGTTGATGCTGATGTAATAAAGTGAATGAATAAGTAAACACACGTGGGGGATTAGATGAATGTCATGCGGAAGACTTTATGTGGCCACTTTGCCCCCAAGGAGGTGGGGCCTATTCCCACATTACTTAGGTCTGGATTTTGTATTGTACTTTTCCTATTCAAGAAGCACGATGCACAGAAGAGGGAAAATAGAAGTTTTGCCATGGAGAGACCTGAAAACATTATCCAAGCGAGATAATCAAATTAACATCAGTAGCAACAAGTGTGTTGGTAGCGTGTGCCTTTGGTACGCCGTGGTAAGAACAGTTCTCGGCCTCTGTGGCCTTTCTTCTGAAACTCAACACCCCTGGCCAGCTGAGAGCAAAACATCAGACTGGTCCCAACTAAGGGACATGCCGCAAAATACCTGACAGGAGGATACTCCTCGAAATTCATCAAAACCAAGGAAAGCCCAAGAAACTGTCAGAGCTAAGAGGTGCTGAAGGGGAAAGGACCAGCAATTGGATGACGTTCTGGGTGGAATCGTGGACACAGAACTATCTCTGCGTCAGTGATAGAGGATTATGGGATGTGTGTGTGTCAGAAGGAGAGAGGGGAGGTCTGGGTGTGTGGCTGGGCCTGGAAAATAAAAATGCATCGCGTGACATTAATTGAATTCAACGGGCACGTTCTGTAAGTGATGTGGTGTCCACCTACCGGCTGCTCTGGAGCTCCGATCACATCCCAGGCTGGAGCCCTTTCTCCTCATCACGGTTGTGAAAACCGTACCTCTGGACATCTCGGCTCGGCTCATACACAGTGTGAATAATTCATATGTTGTCAAGTCAAAGGAGTTTGTCTTTATGTTTTGACCTTTTAACTCTAGCTCTGGTTCCTTTCCGACAAAAGAGAAAAAGAAAAAATTTGAGTGATATAAAAGTGCATCTAAAGACCCCCCTGCTGGCATATCACCACCCACAGCTTTATTTTCATGCCGACACCTTTTCTGTCCTTCCCATAGCCTTAAATAACGAGTTTCATTCAGGGAGTGGGCACGAGAAACGTGGGCCCGCTGGGTTATTTACTGTTCACTGAGGATAAAGTGCCCTGTTTTCTATTTTCATGGGATCAATTTTAGTGAAATAGCAAAGCGATTTGAAAACACTCATCAGGCCTTTCTGTGTCAGGCTCTGTGCTAGGCTCAGGGAGTTCAGAGAGAGTAGTGGGGTCCTTCCTTAAAGGAGCCACTGCAGGTGCATTAGGAATGTGTAAGTGAGCAAAGCTGCACGTGAGGCCCAAGGCCGGAGGGACAGGATGCATGTGAGGCCAGGAGACACATGGGACTTAGGACATGTTAAGGAGGATCTGGACTTGTTCCTAGTGACAGTAGGAAAAGCCAGGAGAATGAAGACCTGTGTGTGACCTCATCGAGGTTTTATTCTAACTATCGCACTTTGGTGGTGGAATGAGGAATGAGATGTGTTTGCTCCAGTTGGTGTAGGAAAGGGAGATAGGAAACAGGACATCAGGTTAAAGGTTATTTCCACTGGGCAAGGGAACAGCAAAGATGTGTGACATGATGGGGCAATGAAGGTTGGGGAAGAAAGCATGGCATTGCTTGGCACTGCTGAGGTAAGATCAGCAGCTCCTGGTTTTAGGACGCGAGACTGAAACTGAAAGCAAAGGTGTGGATCCAGGCCAGAGGCAGGGAGGCAGGACGTTGCCACAGATCTGTGATACCCTCAGCTGCTAGAAGAAAGGCCAGGATCTCCACAAGCTGAATTAACATGAGCTTGTGTGACCATAGGGGTGACATCGCACGCTTCTCTGGGATCACAACTGAACCTATAGGACAATTTGTAGTTACTAAAATTTGAAGAAAATGTAAGATAGAATAAAAATTACAAACTCTAGGCTCAGCAGAAGCTAGGTGGCCGAGACGTAGGATGAGCTATCTGAGTGTCATTACGGTGGCAGGGTCTATGCACATCAAGCTGGTGGGTCTACCTGTATGGCTCAGGTCCAGGCTCTGACGCCCCTAACTCACACACTCCAACATGTACATGTAGCTTGATTCATGTAACACCTTTCTATTGAAATCTTTAAATATACATATATATCTAACAATATAGATATTTACTATATATAAAATGATAGGTATATTTTTTAATTCCATTCAATTAATTAACATATAGTATGTTATTATCTTCAGAGGTAAAGTTTAGTGATTCAACAGCTGCATACAACACCCAGTACTCATTACGCCCTCCTTCATTTCCGTCACCCAGTGACCCCATCCCCCCAACGATCTCCCCTCCAGCCACCCTCACCTAGGAATAAACCTAAACAAAGAGGTAAAGGATCCATACTCTGAGAACCATAGAACACTTATGAAAGAAATTGAGGAAGACACAAAGAAATGGAAAAACATTCCCTGATCGTGGACTGGAAGAACAAATATCGCTAAAATGTCTATTCTCTTTTCAAAAACAACTGTTCATTGAGGATTCCCTGCCAGCCTGCTCCAATAAAGGAAATTTAGGTCAGTGGCACAGGTGAGTACAATTCATATGAATTTTCACTTCTGTCCCTCACAATCCTTACACCAACTTCCCATGGTCAACCTATAAAAACATAACCAAAAATAAAATGTGTCATGTTTTTGTTTGCTGGAATGTTATTTCCTTACACTATCTTTGTTCCATTCAAAGGATATTGATTCCCTCAAATATCCAGTGGATGCAGTGTGCAGCATTCAACTATTACAGAGCAAGGTTGTCCATGCACATGGTCACAGACATAGGTTTACTTAATGCTGAGCTTATTGATTTTTATAAATCAAAGAAGCCTGAAGAGTTTATTGAGGATATTCATTTAAAGTAGCGTTGGTTTATCGATGCCAATATTTCAATTTGTTTCTATCAAGCCCTGGGTAGTGAGGTCAGTCACAACATTCTCTGTTTCACGCTTCTTCCGAACACCCATAGAAAACCACGAATGGTCTGATATTATCTCTCCTCGACCTTTCAGAAGCCAGTCGTGCCACTGCATATGTCACTCGGGGGAAGTACAGAAGGCCTACAACTAACTCGTCTCACACAGGTCTTGAAGAAATCAGCCTTCTTTCAAACAAAGGTCTGTTTTATTTTTATGCTAGATAAAAAAGATTGTGGAAGACATTTGCTGAAACATGATAAAAAAAAAGAAGAGCAGAAAACCAAACCCTGGAATCCATGCTTTAGGTACCAGACATCGGGGATCCCTGGGCCCCTGTTTTCCTGGATATTTTTAAGATATTTGGACAGACACCTCTCTAATGAAGACACACACATGATAAACATCCCCTTGAAAAGATACTGCCCATCGTTAACCATCAGTGATATGTGCATTACCAGTAAGGCATGTAACAGTCCCAGATATAAACAACCCATAGGTCCATCCAGAGATAAATCAATAAACACAATTGGGTACATTAATATGAAAGGACTCCCCTCACCAATAAAAACAAAAAGTACTACCGATAAATGCAACATCATGGATGATTTTCAAAAATTTCTCTTGGGGAAAATATTCAAGACACAATGCATACTGCTGGCTTCCATTTACATAAAATTGCAAAGCAGGGAAAATGAATCTTCAATGACAGAAAGCTTGTCACTGATGGCCTGGGCCCAGGAGCCGGTCCTGGGATTGATTCCAAAGGGGGGCAAGAGAACCTGGGGGGGTGGGTAGGAATTCCACTACTTTGTTTGTTGACACAATTTTTAAAAGTCAATGAACTAAACATTTAAAATGGGAACAAATGTGTACTTCAATATAGCTGATGAAATTAAACACAAGGAGCCAGTCCTTTTTCACACACCAAAAGAGAGCTTACTGAAGAGGCACCGGCACATCACTGCTATTATTCTGGAAGCTACTGAAGCTGGTTCCTGTAGTTTGAAATACAAAGATGGAAAACACAGGGGCCCTGTTTTGGGTAGCAAACTACCAACTACCTCAGCTTCTCATAGCTGAGCTCTGCTCTTTTGCCCCTAAGCGAATCTAGTGTATCAGGGCAGGGTTTTATAGAAGCTCCAGCATGATCTTCCTGCAGGGGCAAAACCAATTTCCTTATGGGATCTGATGCTCCTACCCCTAGCGTGCTTAACAATTTTGACTTCTTTGTATTATTAGATAGTTCTCCTGTGAGGACCCTCATTCAGAGACAATGGTCTGCTTCTCCCACTATATCTAAGTCTATCCCTTTGGTACGGCTAACGTACCTGCATCACACTCTTTGTGTGGCTACATGTGCTCAGGAATTGTCGTGCTCAAGAATTCCTCAGGGAACAGGAGTCTGCCTTGAGAGAACCTGTAGGCTTTATTCCAGGCAGGAAGGAGAACTCAACATATTATATCTTAAATACGTTCCACCAAATCCTACTCTTTCAACATCTGCATCAAAGTAGTTGTTCACATGCAAGCAGCTATGTCTGCCCTCGTGGACGGAGGTTCAGAGCCACGAGCACCCACATGTTTTATATGGGAGGCTAAACACTAAGTCTCCTGGGTGGAGTGACGATATATGACTGATCCCTCAGATGTGGTACGTTGGATCTGAAAATGGAAACCAACCTTTAGACAAAGCATTAAACAGAAACAAACATATAGTTTGCGAGGAAGGTAAGGGACATTGCTGTCAACATCTTTCCTACACAGAGAGTTTTTCTCTTGTGATGGCTGTTTGTGTCACTCCCTCCTACCTCTGCCCTCCTTTGCTTCCTCACGGAGTGGTGTTTCCTTTTTCATTTTGACCATATTTCTACCATTTCAGTCTTGTCCCAGATTTGTGAGTGAGACAAAAATGCATAATGCAGCATGCACAGTAACTAACAACAGCTCTGCCATCGCCTGCGACGTCCCTACCTCTCCTAAATTGGAAAACAAGCAAATAAAATAAGGCAAAACAAAAAAACAAGCCCCAAGTCTCCCTTTCAGCAACACTTAAGCGCTTTCCCAAGTCTGTCTCATCACATTTCTTGTCTTCTCATCCTTTAGGGAAATCTTTTGGAAAGTACTGATTGTTCCACATTCTTAAGTGTGTGTGTGTGTGTGTGTGTGTGTGTGTGTGTTCTTGTTTATAACACACTACCTCAGGTAAGAATTTATTTTTTTTCAGCAGTAAACCGAAAAGGAACTGGAATGACAGAAACCACTCTTCAGTTAATGGCTCTCCGACGCTCCTGTGTCGCTCTAATGGCCAACCTTTCAGGGTTCTGAAGGTCCTTTCAAAACTAGTTTCCCACCTTCCTCTCAATGTGGGCTCCGAAGTCCCATTTCAGCGATGAGATTTATTTTTCTCATATTCATATTATTCATAATAAAGCCGCATTCTAGCCCTGAAGACTGTTCAAAGGCAAAAACTGACATCTGTGTACTACCTAACTAGAAACAAATTGATAAACTTCTGAAACACTCTTTGAAAATGAATGCCAGCACAGTGGATTTCCAGGGCGGCTTTTATGCCTCATCCTGGTACCCTGGAAACTGCTGTCAAGCTCCATTTTATTCCTTGTGTGGCCTGACAGTTCTAAGGGGAAAGTGTATCCTAATTCTTCCAAATAAATTAGATTCCAGCCATTTTAAAATGAAAACACAGCCTCCGCTGAAGTTATAAACAGACCCTATTGAATAAAGTACCAACAGAGGCTCACACTGTTATCTCTGGCTGAGGTTCAGCGCCGTGAGACAGCAACACACGGATCACGTCTTTGTAGTCCCAGTAATGCAAATCAGTCAACGCCTCACACAACGTGAAAGTGGGTGCTCCTGTCACAGTGCATCGCACTTCTCCACCAAGAAGCTGAAAAGGAAAGAGAGAGAGGGAGAGAAGGAAGGGTAGAGGAATTGGGGAAGGAGGACAATTTGAGGCAACAAAGAACAAAGCGCATTTTCATTGCAGAATTAAGACATGAAGGAGATAGTTAACATACCCACTTGACGGTGGTATGTTATCCAAGCACATTGATTCCTGATAACTGCATGTATATCCTAACTTTTAATTAACATTTATATTTTAATGTATACAGGCATATGTGAGATTCTAGGAATGTGGAAATATCTTTGAAAAACAGGAGAGAAAAACATATTTTCCCTGTACGATGAAGGAATAAATCAACATTTGAAGAAAAGTAAGTTAGACTTAATAAAAAAAGGAATAATGCAAAATGATATCAGGCAAAAATAATAATAAATGATATATCATAATTGGGAAGGGAGGAGTGAAAAAGTCTTTATTTGTAGACAACATAATCTCAAATGTTGAAACCTTAAAAACTCATAAAAAATTTAGAACTAAGAATCAAGTATAGTAAGATTACAAGATATAAGATCAATATTCTAAAAATATGTTTTTATATACAAGCAATGAAAAGTCTGAAAAAAAATCCCTGAGGAACATATTTCTATTTAAATACTATTAAATAATATAACACTTAGGAAACTATTTTAAAATGCAACTCTTGTGCCTGAAAATTAGAATATTTTGCTGAGGAAAATTAAAGTGGATCTAAATGAAATGAAAAGGAATTCCATGTCTGTGGATTGGAAGAGTCAATGTCCCCAAGATGGCAAATCTCCTCAAATTTTTCTTTGGAATCTATAGAACAAACATTTTCTCTGTCCAATTCCTGGCAGGAATTTTAAAGAAATTGATGAGCATATATTAAAATGTATATGGAAATTCAAGTTCATCTGGAAGAGCCAAAATATTTGGAAAAAAATCTTAATTTCAATGCTTGTGTTTACTGATTTCAAAATTTACTATAAAGCTGCAGTAGTACTGGTGTAACATTGTGGTACTGGTATAACATTAGACATGTAGATCAAGGACATAGAATTGAGAGTCCAGAAATAAATCCTTATATTTGCAGTCAATTACCATCAATACAGTCAATTTACAGTCAATTACAGATACAGAAGTGCCAAGGCCATTCCTTGATGACAAAGTCTTGTTAACAAATGGTCCTGGAGAAATTGGCTATCTAGATGCAAAAAGGTAAACCTAAGCCCTCACCTTATGTAATGCAAACAGATTAAATCAAAAAGGATCATAGACTAAATGAAAGACATAAAATAAACCTTAGAAGAAAACAAAGGAAAAAAATCAAGATTTGCAGTTAGAAAAAATGTCCCATAGATATAATAACAATAGCATGGTCCATGAAAGAAAAATAAATTGGGCTACATCAAATTTCAGAACATTTTTTTTACAAAAGATACCACTAAGAAAATGAAAAGACAAGCATCAGACTTGGAGTAAACATTTTCAAAACTATCATTCATTAAAGAACTAGTATCCAGAGTTTACATAAAATTCTTACAATTCAATAATAATAAGACAGTTCAATCAAATAATAGGCAACAGATATGAACAAATATTTCAACAAAGAAAGTATTTGACCACAGTAAGGTGACATTTCACTTTTACTAGAATGGCTATGATAAGACAGATAATAATAAACATTGAGGACAATGGGGAGAAAGGGAAACCTGCATACATCTCTGGTGCAAATATAAGGTAGTGCAGCCACTTTGCAAAACACTTCAGCAGTTCCTCAAAAAAAAAAAAAAGTATATATAATATTACCCTACTTGCCAGCAATAGCATTCCTAGGTATCTACCTTAGAGAAATAAAGCCATATTTCTACACAAACACTTACATGTGAATGTTCATAGTGGCACTATTTATAATAGCCAAAACCTGTAAGTGGTTTAATGCCCATCAATTGGTGAATACCTAGACAAAGTGTGGTATATCCAACAATGGAATATTATTCAGCATTAAAAAGGAATCAGCTACTAACACATGTTATGCCATGACTGAACCTGAAAAACATTATTTTAAATGAAAAATGTCAGACACATACTGGATAACTCAGCCAAATGAAAAGTTCAGAAAAGGCAAATTTATAAGGACAGGATATAAATTTGCTGTTGCCTGGGGCTACAGGGGACATGTAGATTCACTGTAAACAGGCAGGCATGTGGGGTCTCACAGGGGGATAGTGTGTTCAAAACTGATTGATGATGATAGCACCACCTGGTATAGTTACTAAAAGTCATTGATTAGTACACTTTCAGTTGGTGAATTTTATAATGTACAAATACACCATAGTAAAGCTATTTAAAAAGGAATAAAGTAATAAAAGTGACTTCTACTTTTGACCAAGTTGAGTAGAGCATGTGTTTATCTTCCTCCATAAAGTTAAAAAAAAGGGCAAAACTTAAGAAGTAATGGTCTTTAAGACACAAATCATCAGACAATGAAGAACAGTAATTTCTGAGAGGTGAGAGATAAAAAGAACCCTGTAGTTTCTCTAAAAAGCCTTGAGAAAATTTTGAGGCTAAGTCACAGAGAGGAAGAACCTAGTCAAAGCTTGGTAAATTCCCTGAGAGTGGAAACAAAGCCGAAAGTATAAGACCAAACCTGTGACTTTGTTGGTTGGAGTAGTATACAGGAAAGAGATGCCCAGAAAGAGAACACTGGAGATCTGAAGAGGTTACTCTTGAGTACTCTGTTGAATACTTATCTGCTCATGTTTGTGAGGGAATTACCCATGGCCAGAGAAAGAGCCACTAGAAAGGATTATAGACCAGTACCCTTGTTCATACAGGGCCAAGGAGAGTGCTGTTGCCATCAACCAAATAGAAACTGTCATATTTCCTGGGGCATTGGGCTGAGTACACAAAATGGTTATGCATCGGTAGAGGGGAATAATTTGTTTTCAACTGAGCACTGCCCCAGTTCCACCAACAAATCTTAAAAGCAAGATGCCAAAGGATCAAATTCTTGCCAAATAAAGTACCTGAGAATAAATCTCAACAATATTTGTAAAAATACAAAAAATAGCATCCAACAATGTCTGGCATCCAGTCAAAGATTACCAGGCATGCAATCAAGCTGGAAAATATGAACCATCATGAAGAGAAAAACCAATAAATTAAAAATTCACATAAAACTGACACAGCAGATGATTTACAATTTTCAGATGAGGCCATTAAAACATTAAACATTATAACTGCATCCTGTGCATTCAAAAGTTAAATAGAGATAGGAAAGATCTAAAAGCTAAAATGTGTGAGATAAAATATATAGTAGATTGGATTAATGGAAGATTAGATTTTGCAGAATAAAAATTTAGTAGACCTGAAGATGTGGCTAACCTATCAAAACTTAAAGGCAAAATGAAAGAATTTAAGACAAGCAATAATAGTCGATCACAAGACTTCAAGTAGCCTCTTCCATATGTGTGTGAGTGAAGAAAATTTATGTGAAATAATATGAAATAATAATGGCTGAAAGTTTTAACATTTGATGAAAATAGTAAATGTAAGGGTTCAACAGTTCAACAAATCCCAAGCACAAGAAATAGGAAGAAAATGACACCCAAGGCATATCGTATTCAAATTGCTCAAAACCATTGATAACAAGAAATCTTAATGCCAATCAGAGAAAAGGCAGGTTATACAGAAAGAAATGCAAATAAGGATGACAATTGTTTTCTCATTCTCTCATTCTCATGACAGTAGTGCAAATAGGAAGACAAGAGAGCAACATTTTTATATTACTGATAGAAAAAGAATAAAGAAAAAATGAGACAAAAAATATATAAACCTGGAAGATTTTACCAGAAGAAAACAGGCCTGAAAAAAACGTTTTCCAATATATAAACCTTAACAAATTTGTTACCTACATACCTGCACGGGAAAAGATATGGCAAACAATGCTCTTCAGGCAAAAGAGAATGGAACCATATAGATTTGGGACTAAAAATACAGGTGTGAAGATCCATGGAAATAGTAACTACATGAGTAAACAAAAGTGCTAACAATGCAAGTTGATGTCTACAATATGTAAAGGCAAACATGTTACCAATAGCACAAAAGGCAGGGAGGTGGAAAATGAACTATGCTAGTCTAAGATTCTTATTCCCGTTGAGAAGTGCTATTATCATTTGATTAAATGGTCTTCAGTTAATGCAACCACCAAGGTAGAAAGCCAGTGAGTTATAGTCATTAAACTACAAAAGAGATAATGTGGAATCATATAAAAATAAATCCAAAATAATGACAGGTCTGTCATCATGACATTCACTCAATACTATAGTGGAGGCTGTAGCCAGTGTAATAAAACAAGAATAAAGAAATACAAACATTAAATTTGTAATGAAGTAAAATCACATTTACTTATAGACAACATGCTCAGTTATGTAAATAATCTTAGGAAATTTAACAAAAAACTACTAAGACTAATTAGTGAGTTTAGAAGAGATGCAGAATCTGTCTACAAAATTAGTTTCATTTCTTCATACTAGCAGTGAACAATCACAAATTTAAATGAGCAATACCATGTACGGTATCAACAATGTATATGAGATGCAGATATATCTGAAAGACCTATAGACTAAAAATTATAGAAAACATCTGAGAGTAATTAAGGAGGACTAAACAGTAGAGAGATGTAAATTTTCCCAAATCAATCTTACACTTAATAAAATCTGCATTTTTTTTTGGTAGAAATTGTCAAACTGATTCTGAAATTCACATGGAATACCAAAGACTTAGTGACAGCAAGAGTGAGAAAAAACATTAAAGCATGAGACTACCTAATTCAAAATGCATCATAAATACATATTAACTAAAATGTAATATTGGCTTCGAATAGACAAAGAGATCAATGGAAAATAAAAGAAAATCCATAAATGGACCCAAAATCTACATGATTAATTAATATTCAGTAGAAGGGCAATAGTAATTCAGTGGAGAAAGTACAGTCTTTTTTTTTTTTTTGAAAGTACAGTCTTTTTAACAAATGTTGGAATAGTTTGTACCAATGTGCACACACACACACACACAGACACACACAAACATAGTGCAATTTACATCATAAATCACATACAAAAAGTAACTCAAAATGGATCATAGACATACATGCAAAATCTTAAAACCTTAAACCTTCAGAAGTAAACACAGGACAAAAAACTGAAAATTTCCCATTTTCAACACCAAAAACATGATTTATGAAAGAACATGTCAGTGATTGGATTTCAGAAAAATTAAAAATGTTGGCACTTAGGATAATACTATTAAGAGAATAAAAGACAAAGTGCATACTTAGAGACACTGTAAATCACAAATATGATTAAGAATTTGTATATTAGTATCCACAACTTGTAAAGAAGTCTCAAATTTCAAATATGAAGAAAAAAAGTAACCCAATTGAAAATAGGTAAATGATTCAGACATTTCATTAAAGAAAGATATATTGAAAGTAAATACATGAAAAATGCTCAGCTTCATTAATCATTATGGTAATGCAAATTAAAACCACAGTGACATACCATTACAAACACATTAGAGTGGCTAAAGTTAAAATCACTAACCGTATTGAGTTTCAGGGCGGGTATACAGAAGAACTGGAATGTTCATGTGCTGCTAGTAGGAATGTAACATGTACACTGACTTTGGAAAGAAGTTTGGTAGTTTGCTAAAAAGTTAACCATACAATTCACATAAGGACATGTACCCCCAATTCTAGGTATTTACCAAGGACTAAAAAAATCATACATCCACACAGTGACTTCTACATGAATGCTCATAGCAGATTTCATTTAATAACCCCAAAGTGGAAGCATCTCAATGTATATATAGCAATAGGTGAATGTATGAACTCTGGTCTACCCATATAATGGAATATAACTTGGCACTACTACCATGATGCATCATGGGTACATGTTACAGCATGAATGGATCTCAAAACAAACACACAAAAAGTGCTGAGGGAAAGAAGCTAGAGAAATAAGTGTAAATGCTGTATGATTGCATCCATATTAAACTCTAAGAAGTACAAACTAATCTGAAGGAACAGAAGGAGATCCCTGGTTTTCTGGGGTTGGAGGCGGGTATGGAGCAAGGAGGAGCAGAGGGAGAGATGAGAGAGAGGCATGCAAGATTTTTTTTTGTTGGTGATGGAAATACTCATGTTCTTGATTGTGATGACATTTCACAAAAGTACCTATATGTCCAAATTCATCACCTTGCATACTGCATGTCAAGTATGCTTCAATAACACTTTCTGTTTATAAAGAAAAGAAAAAAGGGAAGAGTAAACTGGTATCATTTGAGTGTCTTCAGGGGCTCCATCACCAACACAAGATTATGTCACAGACATCCCAATCCTCATTTTTCCAAATAAGTAATTTAAGACTGGAAAGGTCAAGCATGAAATGTTACAGGAGATAGGAAAGGAGGCTGCTTTTGTACTTCTAGCCCAATTATGACAAAAATAGATCTTTAACTGATTATACCAAAATCACTCTGGTGATAATCTGGAAGTTCTTATGGCACATTTTTTAAACCTATAATTCTGAAGAATTCTCTTTGGAGGTTAATAAAGAAAATGGTAAAGAATTGAAAACCCCCTTTATTGTGTCCATCGAGAAGTACCACTGTGCTTTGTCTTGTTTTGTTTTGTTTTGTTTTGTTTGGAGAAGGAGCAACAGATGGGTGCAAACGGGGAAAAAGGAAAGCAATAGAGACTGGGGAGCCTATAATCCAACCCATTGTGCTTTCCTAGACAATGTTCCCAAATTAGTTTTATTTCTTGGCTTCCTCACACCCCTGCCTCCTTCCCAATCTGATGGTCATACCTTAAAACTATGTGGTTTGAGCAGAAAGTCACACTAAATGTAGTCTTCAATTTATAGCTGAGCCTAGATGGAGGTCTTGGTCGTTTATGGGCTTTTTCAACCATTTTCCAGTTGTTTAAGAACCTTAAATACCTGTTTTTCCAACCCATTAAGGCCCCATATTTTTTTTACCTATTTTCTTCCATTTATCCTTGCAAACTGATCAAGGTCACACTAGTGCTTTGATTTCAAGCATCCCCCCAGAGTTGCTGACGCATTTAACTCATGATTTGCTTCTGTGTGACATGGACCAACATCTTTCAGCTTTACTCAGTATCCAGTGCCCAACTGCTAAGCCAAAGCCATGAGTTTTAGGTTCCATTAGCATTCTATTTCAAGGTACCAATTTCAGTATTAGTCAGGGTAAGTAATGCTAGAATCTGTAACAAACAAATCTCACATATTATTAGCTGCTCATAAAGGAAGTTATTTTTCATGTCACAGTTCATGAGGGTTGATGTGGGTGGAGGTGGGAGTGAACAATGTGTTCCTCCACACTGTCTTGTCAGGATCTGATCTGACACAGCCTACAGCATTTGTGATGTCCCAGTATTTGCCTAGGCAGCAACATCAAAACAACATGCAGGAGATGAGAGAAAGAAGAAATGGAGAGGGACTTCTCTCCTAACAACCTCAGACCAGAATTCAGAATTGACATGATGCTTACACACACTAGTGTGAACCCCAGCCATATGCCCTCCTTCTCCCCTTCAGCAGATGTAAAGTAGTTGGGAGATGAGCTGGTTTTGTGTGCTCTGGAAGGGATTTGGGGAGCATCTACCCAGCAGTGGCACAACTACACTGGAAATATTATTACAATAGGACCCAAGTGGTTTCTCTCTTTCCATCTTCTCCATTCCTCTATAATCTATTTACCACACAGCAGCCAGAGGGATCTTTGCAAAAGGAAAATTATATGATTCTGCTGCCCTATGTAAACCTCCTAGCTACCTAAACCACTTGAAGGAAAAACCAAGCCATTGAGATGGTCTACAGTGTTTCCTTGACATGACCCAACATTGACCTAATATCCCCACTACTTTCCATCCCCTCTCACTGACTCCCTATGTATGTAGAGACAGCTGAGTTGGCCCCCATCTCTGGGTCTATCCCTTTGTTGTGTCCTCTCCCTGGACTTTTGTTTCTTCAAGTCTAAGCAAGAATCAGCACTCATTCTCTTCAGCTCCCAACTCATTAGAGAGGTGTTCCCTGTAACTGCCCCAAATTTGTACTCCCCTGTCCTCCTTACACTGTTGTATATTTGTCAAAGAACTTCTCACTATCTGATAGTATGTATGTTTTGATTTGTCTTTGTGTGTTTGTTCCACAAAAACATGAGCCCCAAAAGGTAGAATCAGGGTCTGTTTGGTTCATTGTTGGAAGAGTGACTAGAGCTCGGTCAACACTGTTGAGAGAATAAATGAACAAATGAAGAAGTGAATGAACTTCAGGTTAAATTAATTATGTCATTTATTCAAAGTTTAGTTGAGATTGATGACTAGCTGAGATCAAGCACAAAATTGAAAATTCTGATGATTAATGAGGGCCAACCTCAAGGGCCAGTGTATTACTCAGAGCCCCCGTCGGAACCTGAAGTTGCACTCAGAATGACATGATTTGGGAAGACTTTAATTAAGGGTATTTATGATGGAGTGGGATGATGTCCCAGAATCACAGAGATGACACAATTCTTAAATCTGGCAACTGCTGAGCTTAGTCCCCAACTACAAGACCTGAAGAACCACCAGGAGGTCAGAAACCAGACACCGGATGATGTGTAATGGGCCAACTATCTAGACATGTGCCCTGCACTTCAGGGATAGATCTAACTCCAGAAATACCACAAGGAAGGATACTCCAATCTTGCTATCTGATGTCCCTCTGAATCTCTGTTGGTTCTCTTGCCCCAGGCTGGATTCACAAGAATCTACAGAGTAAGAGAACTCCTTGATGAAGCCAAACTTCTCAGAGTGTTAAAGCCCAGGGCAAGCTAGCATGGTGCAGACAGCAGATGGGAGCAACAACAGGAAGATATACAGCAGCCATGTGACTATGTCTTAAACAGGCAAAGATGGATCAAGGCTAGATGACATTAGAATGGGGGAAAATTTTAAAGGAAAAAAATTAAGAGAAGGAGCTACTTGGAAGAGCAGTACTGAGTATCCCACTTGCTGTACAAGCTTTGGATTTCCCAAGAGATATGTGAAATCCCAGGGGAATGGGACAGTGAGGTGCCCAGAAGTGGAAGTAGCATGTTTCTGGGACTCCTACCCCACTCCAGATTTCCAGACTCATTCTGGATACTGTGCACACAATGAGATTGCCACTTTTTAGGAAAGTGGAAGGCTTGGGATATACTGGAGAGATGCCTGCAATGTAGCCCTATTTTCCATACCATGTGCAAGGAGACTAGGGTCAAAGGAGAGCCTCTGTCAACTGCAAGTCAGGCTCTCCTGAGACTTAACCACATCTCTCCCAGAGACTGGAATATTGAGCCAGAGTCCACCTGGAGCACAAGTCAGGGACCAGGCACAGGCAAACTCTGAGCCGAAGGCAAACCCAGGATAGACACATGGAGGGAGTTCAAGAACCCAGATGCTTATTGTCAGACAGACTAACCCTCCCTTTACCGGCCCCTAGAAGAAAGTGTGGCTGTTCACTTGATCATCCAGATCCCAGCATCTGGGAGCATCTCAGAAATGGCTGTCGAAGTTAAATATTCAAAGCATAGAATTAGAAGGTTAGAACACCAAGAAAGACAAGAGTGAGATGGAGAACAGGCCCCAGAAAACAGCCTTCATTCTAGAATGTAGCTCTTGCTTCTCTAAAGCTTGAAAATTCTGTCTCCCTGACAAAAGTTATGGTGCTTCTTTATACAAATGTTTTGTGAGAGATTGGGTATAAAAACATATTCCCATTGGATTTCAAGAGAATGTCTAAAGCAATTCAATAAGAACCATACCATGTAACATTCCGTGTAGTTAAAAATGACATTTGTACATTAAAGATTAGCATTTTTAAAAATTACAGATAAATTGAGAAAAATGTGCAATCTTTGTATTAGCATTGGTATTGAGGGGAGAGCTTCTTTATCTCCTTTCTTCCCCTCTCTAACAAACGTGCATCAGAACCTCCTTGACCTTAGCACAGAGCAGTGGCCCCACGAACATGCAAGGGCAAAAGGCAAGAGTATGTTTACAGAAGCCAGACTAGCCTGGCCCAGGACACATACCAAGTTGGTCTGTCCTGGGGGAGGGATTTGCTTGCTACACAAAAATCAGACTTCTATCATTTAACAATGTCCACCAAATGTTTATTTTGTAACTATGGAGTGAGTAACAATCTCTGTAATAGCCATTAACTCTGTGTTGCTGTATATAGAAAGGCTGAAGGCGAATGCAGTGTGGGTGTTTGACTATATTTCAATAACTCTGTGACCAAATTTTATCACATTCTTGTGGTAAAGTCTGACCACAGCTCCTTGTAATCTTTCCCTAGCTCAGAATCAGGAAAAGTAGATTTGTGAGGAAAAGAGGGAGGAGTTACACTCCCCCGACTATGTGCTCATTAAGGATGGAAGGAAATGTGTAAAGTTCCCACAAAACTTGCTATGTTGATAGAGATTATGGATCTCAATGACACTATAGAGATATGCATATGCATACACAGATGCACATGGATATGTAGACATATAGAGATAAATAATACAGAAACAAATGAAATTGATGCAGCCAAGAATTGGATGTACACATGTATATATAGATACACAGGTTAGATACAGAAGTAGACACAGATATACTGTGTGTCTCTGTGCCTCTACTTCGCAGAGGTCTGTGTCATAGAGATGTAGAAACAGTTACAAAGGCATAGACTAGAGATGGAGATAGAGATCAGCTAAAGACATACAACACATGGAGATATATATGCAGATGTAGGTGTGGATTTCCATGTATTTGTAGATGTAAAAACATATGTGAAAATGTCAAGATCAGTGTAAATATAGACATAGGTTAGATATGATTGTCAATGTGGTTGTCCATGTCATTGTTGATGCTGACACTTATGTTATATAAATACATAGATAGGGATAAAGGAAGATGAGATGCAGATGTAGACATAGAATGTTGTAAAGAGATGCAGATGTAAAAATAGCCATAGACACAGGAATAGATGAAATACAGAAATTGATGTGGATGTCATGTCCATGATGACATTGACACAGGCATTAACATAGTCACGGACACAGATTAGACACAAGAAAATAGAGATGGATAGAGATGTAGCTACTGATATAGTTGCCAACACTGATGCCAATATCTCTAGAGAGACACACATTGATAAAGACACAGAGTTGGGCTGGATATAGATGTTGATGTTAATACCAATATCTATAGTTACATATTTGTATATAGACAAGAACACATTGACAGAAGTCAATCTAGCCTGTCAATGTGTCAATACATATTAACATAAGTATTTGTTTATGTAACTATAGATATAGACAAAGACGGAGATTACGCATATATGTAGATGCAGGTCATGATATCAACGTTGGTGGAAATGTGCATTAGAGATGTGTAGAAATGAGAGTTGATGTTGCTGCCAGCATTGATGTGGAGATACAGCCTATGGGCTTACATTAGATATGGATGCACATGTTCATAGATATTAATAGCTGTATCTATGCAGGGAGAGAAAGTCGTTGATTAGGTACAGAAATAGACACAGAAGCTTCATGCGTGTTACATTGACATCAGTACAGATAGACACAGGCTTAGACTAGATACAAGAGTAGATGTAGATGTCAGTGTTAGATGCTGATGCTGTTGTCAGCATAGATGAGAGACAGACAAATGCCAATATTCGCATCTGTATCACTATGGCTATTGACATAGAGAGATGAGATATACATGAAGATGTAGGTGTTGAAAGTTATTTAGATACAGACATGGATGAAGACAAAGGTATGTTCCAAAGGAAAGCACCAATGTATTCCAGGTCTGTACATAGATATGCAGGTCCCATTGCAAAAGCCTAATTGGAAAATTACCATTACCCTTCTACTCCCAGCCCTCATTTCCCTAAACTGCTCCTGTCCCCCCCTTCCCCCCTGGTAGGTGTTGTGCATGTATATAGCCATACATGACCCCATCTTTAGCTTATTCACTTCTCCTGAACAAAGTTGCGATGGTGGGAGGGCAGCCCAGTCCTTTCTCCAGAATTATTCTATGAAGTTACTTATTTCTATGAGTTAAGTGAAATAATCTGCTGAAAGTGTTAGCACCCAGCGCCAAGCACATGCTTAGTAAACACAAGGTGGAACATGTTCCTAACTCTCACAGATTTCTGACCATTGCCCAACCCTCCTAAGGCTGTGTGTTAGAAGCCTGAATGCCTTAGTAAGGCTGAGAAGTACAGAAATTCCTCTCCAGTCCTTAACTTGACAGCTACAATGTCTTTGTTCCTGTGGGAGTATAGAAGTTCCTGAGCATCTGATGGCCTTCGAGAGTCAAAATGAACAAGCTTAAAGCCTCTTGCTTATTCTTAGCCATTAATTTCCTTCCTTAAATTACACGGAGGAGTTACACTTGGATCATAGACCCAAATCAAATATTCCTCCAGGAGTTTTCAAGAGAAGGATGTGTTGAGTCCAGAGCTGACCGACACACATGGTCAGCATGGCTAAAGTCCCAACTGACAGAAGCAAGGGACAAATAAGAACAAGACTGTTTTCAGAATGAGTACATTTGAAGGAGATAGTCCGGGCCTCCAGGGCTGCAGTGTCTCAGGCTGGTCCACTATTATAGTTACATATTAAAAAGCATCATGCAAGAACTCACAAGTGTATACCCACAGGCTAATGGATGCTTGGAAATGAAGGTTTGGCATTATCTTAGGAGTTTCCTTGAAAGTGGAAGGAACAGAGCCACCTGATGGCAATACAGATGCGTGTGAAGAAGCATTTGAGAGGATGCTTGCCTAAATACACATGCCAAGCAGATAGGCTTGCCCCTACACACACACACACACACACACACACACACACACACAAAATGGTATTTACAAATTGCAAAGACTTTAAGACATGGAGATACTGTGGTTGGTAATGATACTTTTCTCAAAATGTCCACATCTTGAAAAAGAATTTTATAGGAGATGATTAGAAGTCACCAAAAGGAAGAAATGACATGTCTGATAGAAACTATGGAAATACAACTCCATATGTAGTAGACCTCTTTCAAGTGTCTCTATGTTTGATGTCAGTAGCAGTGCCAAGGTCTTCGGCTTGCTAACTATAACATTAAGATACCGCACATATGAAATTTCCTATGACATGGACCCTTTTTGTGTGTCTACTGGGGCACTTCAGCAGCTGCAACAGACCAGCCCATGAACAGCTTTTGGAGAAAGCTGCCTTTTGCACTTTTCCATGTTGCTTGCATTATTACTTCAGAAATAAACAGTAAGGCAAGGACTACACTATGTCTTTATTTCTTTTCTTGCATCCTTCACATTGCTGTCCTGATTTTGTTGGTTTCTTACTCACTATGTCCATCAAGTCATTATTTTTATAATCTTCATTATGTGGAGATTAACCAGATTAGATGTTTTACCTAAAGAGTCTTCCAAGCTTTTGCAACCACTTGATACAACCTAGTAGCTTGTGAGGGCAGCCGGGAAACTATAATTTTCTTCATTTTTAAAGAAGATGAATCTGCAGCTATAAACCATTGATTGTCTTGTTCAGGGTAGTGTAGCTGAGAGCAGAAAATCTAACAATTCAGATTTTGAGTCCCAAAAGACCTTGCAATTGCTCCTAGTTTATGCTGTTTTTTTTCTTCCTTTCCCTGCTCCTTCTTCTTATTTTTATTATTTCTTTTATATTAACATTAGAACTCCCAAGAAGATCACTATTTAGAGTTTAAAGATCTGATTAAAATCCTATCATATAAGTAATTCTAATTTTAAACTCATCAAACCTTTATCAATAAATAATATTTTGGTGAGTTTATAATAATGTCCCAACACATTACAAAAATAAGAAATATAAAAAAACAGATGATTGTAAACAAATCCTAAACATACCCTCAATTAAAATTTTGACCAAGTATTATGTCCCTAACAGCTTTAGGTTCAGTTCATTTGAGCAAACATGGATGAAAAGTTTGCCCTGCCTGGCCACCCTGTGAAAGACAGTTGAACAGTTAATGGTTAAAACTGAGCAAAGCAGCTTTTAGACAGAATCAATGTCTGTGTGAACACTTCAGTAGCTACTAACCTACTGCCCCAGGCCCTGTTCCCAGGGACCTTGAATTACATGGACCAGGGAGATCGGACCAATGAATTAAGCAATTTCCTTCATCTCTAAAATTAATGCTCTTTTGCTTTGGACAATGTTTTTGCTACTTTCAAGAAAACAGGCATTGGATATAAATGCGATGCTCAGTATGGATGCAGCCTTTCACAGCAAGTTTGGTCTGTAGTTATAGAAAATGAAACAAAGAAGGACCTTTACCTTCCAAGTGCAGTGTTACAACAAAGTCATATCAGCAAATGCATGGAAGTGTTAGGTGCAAGTGGCTCCCTCCTGTACTTTAAGATTCTGGATGTTGTCCAGATCATTTTCCCCAGCTACCAGCCCTAAAAGGTTCCATGCAAAGATCCAACACTTCTCACCCTCTGATTCTCCACCTCATACCTTGCCAGCTCTTGCAGAAAGTGATGCAAAGATAATCTCTCATTGCTTTCTTTTGCTTACCTAGTTAGCGTAATCCTGATGTTCATGGCAGATACTTGAGATTGCTTAATCTCAAGCTATGACCAGGTTAGAACCTTATTCAACAGATAATGATTTCATTATTCGACAGATAATGATTTATGTTAAAAAATAGATTAGCATGTAAAGAGTTCGACAAAGAAAGAAGTATTAGGGAGAGACTTTAGTAAGATTAGATCATTTAAGTTCAGTGGATACAATTCAGTTTCTCTCTCTATCTCTCTCTCTCTCCCTCATACTTATAAACATATGCACACGTGATAGCTCAGTTTACTTATCTATAATCACACTTGTAATTATGTATTGATATGTACATCTGATTTTTTTTAATTTTTATTTATTTGTGATAGTCACACAGAGAGAAAGAGAGAGGCAGAGACATAGGCAGAGGGAGAAGCAGGTTCCATGCACCAGAATCCTGACGTGGGATTCGATCCCCGGTCTCCAGATCACGCCCTGGGCCAAAGGCAGGCGCTAAACTGCTGCGCCACCCAGGGATCCCGATAAGTACATCTGATTTTTTAATACTATTCCCAACCAATGTCAGGACTGTCATGTGAGGAAACACCCTTGGATTGATTAGCCCGAACAGGTGTTTAGTTTAATAGAAAGTGATAATTTTATTATGTGGACTCCATGTCCATGAGGTCAAGTGGTTAAGTACAGAGCAAATGGAGTTTTCAGTGTATTGAAGGTAAATAAACAAGGCTCTAGATTAATCTAAAATTCTTCCAGAAAACTTAACACAAAAGTTTCCTTAACTAAGTTCATATGACAGGGTATTCTAGATTTTTCTTCTTATTATGAAATGTTTTCCTAAGTGCAAGTAATATTTCATAATTTAAAAATATTTCCTGGGGATCCCTGGTGGCTCAGTGGTTTAGCACCTGCCTTTGGCCCAGGATGTGATCCGGGAGTCCCGGGATCGAGTTCCACATCAGGCTCCCTGCATGGAGCCTGCTTTTCCCTCTGCCTGTGTCTCTGCCTCTTTCTCTCTCTCTCTCTCTCTCTCTCTCTGTGTGTCTCTCATGAATAAATAAATAAAATCTTTTAAAAATATATCCTACCTATAGGTAATCACCTACAGGCAATAGTAAAAATTTTACTAACAAGTAGTATTTGAGAGTCTATGCTTGGAATGTTGCTGTTTCAATATTTGAGCTAGCCAAACAGGAAAGCTGAGCCAAGTCTTGTCTCTGGGCCAGGCAACCAGAGTGAGGAAGTCAGTTAAGAAGATCCCTTACAAAAAAAAAAAAAAGAAAGAAAGAAAGAAAGAAAGAAAGAAAGAAAGAAAGAAAGAAAGAAAGAAAGAAAGAAAGAAAGAAAGAAGATCCCTTACTTCTCACAGTACTATCACAAATTCCAAGAGCTTCAATTTGGCTGTAGGATAAGACACCTATTAATTCCTACGTGCCTCCAGAACCAAGTGACTGTACTTTAGTGTATATACTATGGGCAGTCAGTTCCACTTCTTATTTATAATTGGGGAAAACATTCCTTCTGATTTGATAAGAAATTATTTAATTTGAATATTGTATTTTAATAATTGCTACATACAAATGAATATTTGTTTAATACAAAAATAATATCCTCAATGGAATCTGTAGGTTCTTACTCTTTTCTTAATAATGTAAGCTAAAATCTCCTGGTATTAACAAGTTCTTGAAATAGATTATATAAATGTGATTTAATACTTGACCAGGAGTTCTATACTCGTCATTCATTATAACTAGAAACATATTCTTCTGGGGCACCTGGGCAGCATGCAATTCTTGATTTTAGCTTAGGTCATGATCTCGGGGTTGTGAGATTGAGCCCCACGTCGGGCTCCATGTGGCACATGGAGCCTGCTTGAGATTTTCTCTCTCCTTCTCCCTCTGCCTCTCCTTGCTCTTTCTCTCTCAAAGAAAAGAAAAGAAAGAAGAAAAAAAGATAGAAAAAGAAAGAGAAAGAAAGAAAAGGAAAAGGAAATAGATTCTTCTTTAAATGGGAAAAACTTTTATGGAACCAAACTATTAAAAAATTAATATAATTAAAGGAAAGAAAAGATAATCGATGGTGTTGTTATTCAGCTCTTCGCTGACAGAAAGGCATAGAGTAATACTAAATGTTAATCCATAGTTTTATATTTGGATTGGATAGAAATTTTAAGTATAAGATCTTCTTTACTGAATTGGAAATAGTGGGAAAAATCAGGTGTGCATATCAGTAAAATCAGTGTAAGTGCAATCATGAATCAGGAACCAGAGTTATCGTGTGTATGTGCATGTACGAGTATGCATGTGTGTGTGTGAGACAGTAAGTTTGAAAAGACCCTGGATCTTTGTTTCCTTACCCTGTATTTACAGATAAAGGCATGATCCCTAAGGACACCTGTTTTTGCACCCTCTCCGGCCCCAACCCATGGCCACATCCACATCCTGTGCAACTCTTACCCATCACCACTTCATCCTGGTAAAGGCTCACTTTGACCCTCCTGTGAGCTTGGGTCTCCATGCTTCTCTCATAACACACTATTGCTTTGGGGGCTTTGCTTATTTGCTGTTTCCCCAATAGCTGTCTAGTTTCAGAGCACAAAGACTATGCCTTGCTCCTACTTCTCTCTCCAGTGTCCAGCACAGAGCTGCATCACTGGGGCCATTCAATGAATAATTGTTCTTTTTGTGAATCATCAATTCTCTAAAATTTTTAGTGTTGGGATGGTAATAATAATGTCAGTAGCATTTGAAAATCACAAATTGCACTTAAGGCACAAGTGGATGAGGATTAATATCCTTTCCTTTTCTTTCTTTCTTTCTTTCTTTCTTTCTTTCTTTCTTTCTTTCTTTCTTTCTTTCTTTCTTTTTATTCCTATAAGTAACAAAAGATGGTAATATTTTAGATTACCTTCTTGGTTTGTGAATACTACCTTATTTTTTTGTTGTTTGACCACTGAGTATGTTTCTAAACTTTACAAATCATGCCGTTTGTCAAAAGAGAAAAGGAACAGATTAGCAGTTACATTTTCACTATTCAAAAACCAACCTAAAGGATGTGGTGTGATGACTTCTTGTATACACACACAGAGACACACACACACACAATCTGTGACAGTAATATTAAAATATCTCACCAATTCAGGAGATGGTTTTAATATGCATTGACAGAGTCAACTGCAACACACATTTTCTGATATCAGCAAAGATATTCAACATTATTCACAATTATTTGAATTGTCTGTTTCAGAAATGTAGCTGTTGCTAATATGAGCCAGCTAGACCCTAAAAAGCATTTCCAACTTTTATTTTTGACTTTATGTATATTGACATTATTTACACATCCTTCAAGTCAAGCAAGAAGAAACAAAGGGCAAAGGGCATCCCCCTTGCTTAGAGCAGAGACCAGCCTAGAAGCCTTGTCCCTTTTTCCTCTCCTTGCAGGAGGGAGATTTGCATACATGCGCATCACCTGCACACCATCAAATGCAGAGAATCCTGAGAGCATTCTAGGAGGACTGTGCTGACCAGATTACCTGGAAGCAAAAATGCTTGTGAGATGTGATTGTAAGTAAGCATGTAGTTACCTGTGTTACCTTCCAAGAAATATTTCTGTTGTTTTTCTTCACACCAAAAGGGCTCAAGCCACGTCTGTATGCCTGTTTTCCTGAATAAGGTGTGCTTGTTCTACCAAGGATATACTGATAATTCAAGGTAATCAACAGAGTACATTACAGGGGAAAATCTGAACCAACAAGCTGTACAAACAGAATAGCAATCAGGAGATTTAATGCATTTCTGATGTACATTTAAGGCACTGACACTGGGCCACAGATGTACATGTGTTGTGTTTTATATTACTGAGATATGGCCTGTGAGAACCTATTATAGCATATCATCACCCACAGTGGAGGGGCTGCAGAAGGAAATATTCCATCACACATTACTCCTGCGGATGTATTAGAGAAACAAATTGTACTCGGAATTGAAAAGTCACAGGCTTATTCTGTCTTAATAAATTCCTGCCAAAAGGCTAAGTGTAAGACTAGAAATACTTCCCAAATGCTGTTACTGTATTATCATCTTTGACATCTCAAGGGCTGTTCCCAGAATCATCAGACATCAGTTCAGGGTTCTTACAATAAATTCCTTTTTCTCTTTTTTCTTTTCTCTTTCCAAACAGTTCTTGATTTCATGTAGCCATTTTGAGTTGTCTGTTGTACCTGAGATATAAACCTCCCTTTGGCTAAAAGAAAGGATTCGTTGAAAGATGTTTGCTATTGGTTAATCTAGATAGTTTCATAATTTGAGGCACTAATCCTCCCCTTGTATTTTCCATCAGACTTATTGGAAGATTTTTCTGTTCTGCTGGAACGGCTTTAACATGGAAAAGTAAAAAGAATTCTGATCTCCGTGAGAGTAGGTTCTGGGTCCTAATTCTCCATGGATGGGGTGTCTTACAGTTAGTGGATGTTCCACAAATACCTATAAAATAAATGGCAGAATGGTTGTATGATTAATCACAATCATGATGCTTAAAAATATCCTAATGATATTAACGTAGTGATATTTTATAAACCATAATAGCTGATATCAGTTTTATCAAGCTAAGATCATGACTTAAGCTGTTTCTTTTGTATCAGTATTCTAAGGTTTCATTTCTTGAGAATGGACATTTTTGGTCTTGTCATTCAGCACCATATGTACTGAAATTGAGCGTTAATTCTAAAATGAAAAAAAATAATTGAGAACAACCTAGAGAAAGATGGTCATCCAATCCATAGGTCTCTAGTTTTCTGTAAAGGTGTTTATTAGCTATTTAGAGCTGTGTACCTATTACCCCAATATGTGTTGTCTCCCAAACACCAAAAATTTATTATCTAACAGTTTCTGTGTGTCTGGACACTGGGTATAGCTTGTGGGGGTCCTTTGTTTGGGGTCCCAAGTGAGGCCATAGGCAAGCTGCTATTCAGGCTGCAGCCAGGGCTCTCTTAGGACTGGATAGTCTACTTCCCTGCCCCTCCAAAATGGGCGTAAGTCCTCAGAGCACCGTAGTAGGTGGTACAAGACAGAATTCCAAAGAGGACCCAAGATGGAAGCCACAGCTCTTTTTGTGTCTGATCTCAGAAGTGATATCCATCACTTCTGTTGTTGTATAAATTCATAAGAAGTGAACCATGAAGATATTCATACATTTAGGGGGAGGAGATTCCACAAGAGGATGACTACAAGGAGCTGGAGATACCTACCACAAAGAGAGGCAACGACAGATTTCACTTTCAAGAAACAAATTACATTATAAAATGTTTTTTAATAGCTCAAGTCAAATTCTAGAGTAAAATTAGAAAGGTTCTCGAACCAAGAGCCTCCCCTCACCCAGCACAGACACCAGTTACCATCTGTGATGAGCAGATGGATCAATTAGATTGGTGCATTTTAGTGAGAAGGAGGGAGTGAAAGGCAACACTTACACATCTCAAGTGCTGTGCTGGATGCCTGGTAGACCCTGACTTAGTCAGTCCTCACTGAAATCTTGCAAGGTTGATATTGTCACCAGACAATCCATTGGGACTTAGAGAGTAAATGTGCTAGTCACTGCTCTGGACCTGCATGCTTACAAGTTGCTTGCTAGACCTACATCTTCTAGTTGATACCCCACGGCCTTACACAAGGCAGATACTCTTTTTTTTATTGACATATCAGTGACAAATAAAATTGAAAGATATCTAAAGTATACAGTGTGATGATTTGCTATCCATATATATTGTGAAAGGGTTTCCCCATTGAGCTAATTCATGCATCCATCCCTATGCATATTTTCCCTTTGTATGTGAGAAAGAATACTTAAGCTCTACTCTCTTAGATTTTAATTGTACAATATAGAGGTGTCAACTATAGTAACCACATATTTTATTTTATTTATGTTATTTATTTTATTTTATTTTATTTAGAAAAATGAACAAGTAGCTCAGTCTCTTTTTTTTTTTTTTTTAATTTACTTGTGAGACCACACAGATGAGCAGAGGAAGGGGAAGAGGGAAAAGGCAGACTTCCCACTGATCATGGAGCCCAATGTGGGGCTTGACCCCAGGATCCTGAGATCATGACCTGAGCCCAAGTCAGATGCTTAACCGACTGAGTCACCCCAGTGCCCCTTCTGCCATGTAAGTTTCACATGAAATCCTCAGACCTTCTTCATCTTATCATTGAACATTTGGAGGTATCTGGCTGGCTCAATAGGTAGAGCATGCGAATCTTTATCTTGGGGTTGTAAGTTTGAGCCCCATGTTGAGTATAGAGATTACTTAAAATCTCTAAAAAAGGAAAAGTTTGAAAAGCCTTTCTTTTTTAGAGCTGGTGGCTGCCTAAACTGAAAGTATTGCCAATTCTTTATAATATTACTAATATGCTAGAATGTCTTATAGACCACTTGCAAAGTCAGAAAATGGTAAATACTTACCCAAGAGGATTTTCTCAATTATGCTATATCATAACGTCTTGCCAAATACATTAAATATGTAATGTCTATGGAAAAAATGAGATCTTTTCCTTGATTTTCCTGTTATTTATATATGTGTGGAACTCATTAGCTCAAAACTCCTCAGAGGTAAACACAGATGTAAAGAATTACTAATGATCATGCTCATTACTTAGTGCTCATAATAAACACGGCCTTCATTCAACTCTGAAAGAAACAGTACTACAAACTATTATTCTCCACTTTGAATGTGTCTCCTCATATATAAAGATGACACAAAAGTAATTAGGAATTAATTGAAACTACTGTGAGCTGAAGTTGACTTCCCAGGATACATGGAGTTGACAACAGACCTGAGGCTTTTTGTTCCTTCTCTCTCAAATAAATTTCAGACTTGCTATTCCTGGCAGAGTAGATTTTTTTTTTTAATGACTTTGAGGGGAAAAGAATGTTCTCACAAATCAGAGAATATAAAATACTGCACAACTGAAATAGGTTTATGTTAGTTGATCATAAGAGAATAATAATTATGAGAAGAGAATAGAAAGACTGAATGGGAGTCATCCTGATATTTTCTACTTCAAAAAGTGATATTGAAAAAGTCATTTTTTTTTTTGAAAAAGTCATGTTGAGAAGACCACTTATTTTGTTCACTAGAGAAATGAAGAATGCTTTCTTGTCTACTCTGTTCTTAGTAAACTTGTGGAGAAGCCAAATTCTATTGATAACAATTATAACGGCTAATACTTACTAGACATCACCATGTATTTTTATAGTGCTTTCCATGCGTTCATTCAATTAAATCCAGTGGTATTATTCTATACATTTTTGAAATGGGGCATTGACTGATGTTACACATCAGAAATGATTACATTAACAAGGATAGGTAAGGGTAAGGCTGGATTTACAGAACAAAACTATATCTTTAACTGAAATACCAGTCCACTGTGCACCTGCTGATGAGATAAGCAGGTTGCTTTCAAATGGGGACTCATGGTCTCAGGCTATCACAATGGAAATCTCATATGTTGGAATTGTTTGCTTCCAACCTGGAAGATTGAGGTGGGGGATACAGGGGGTGAAGTGTAAATAAGCCATGCATACTCTCAATCACATTGACCTGGAAGTGATCCATCATTTCTACACAAGGTCCATAGGCAAGAATTACTGATATGACCCCTTTTCCAATGTTTAGAGGTGCCAAGATAGAAAGAGCCACATGGCTATTGGAAGGGACTATTGGTTCTTCCATAATAATGAAATCTAGAAAATTACGCCATTCATGAGGGATGCCAGTGATAAGTTCAAGGAGATGAACATCTATTTGTCACCTCCCTGACTACCTCTGTCATGGAGCATTGGTATTTGGACCTCTCAGCTGAGAGGAATATACATGGCACTTCGAGAAGGCAGAGGACTGGACTCTAAGAAGTTCTCTGCCTACAGAAGCGACAGCATCTTTTGGGTAAGGATGGGGGGGAGAGGCTGCCTGTCCCTGTTTTCTTCATGAAAAATACGACAGAAAACCAGTAGTGCCAAGCCTGTGGCCTTCACACATCGCTAATACCATGGAAACATCCTGTGGCAGGGGCTTAGCCTAGCAACTGCTATGTTCTTCCACATGTAAGTGGATGGAATCTTTTTTTTTTTTTTTCTTTTTTTTGGATGGAATCATTGAAGGGGTTCCCAACAGGAAGCAAAAGCCTGGGAAAGCTTTTAGCAGGTCCCATTTGCAATTCATGTGACGCTGGGCTTGCCTTGAGGAATAGTGTCCACAGGGCCCTGTTTGGTTTAAAATGTAACTCTCAGGGCAGAAGAGGTGGAGCAGTCAGATCTCAGCTGGGTTTCTCTTGAATTCATTAACTTTCAAAAGGAAACACACTTAAAATAGTTTACTGTCTCTCAGTCACCTCTTCTTACTGTCTTTTCTAAAAGCAGCACCACTATGGGGCTTGAAATCCTAGAGGATGTCTTCCTTCTCTCCCCTTGGGCACTCAGGGTACCACCTGCCTGTCCATCCTGCAAACAGCAGGGCTGTTGTTCACAACAGGGCTCTGAGTCCTTACTGTTGCCCGTCCACATTGCAACACTCCTAAGCACTCTGTAACTACCCATTACTGTCCTCCTCACTGCAACTAAAAATAATACAAGCAGCTTGGTCATGCTATTTTTTTTCTTCCCAAGTTTAGGATGATCTGAGGTCAACCAGGCAAAGACCTTGGAACATATCATTGTACTGACCCTCCCAACATAACCAGAGTTTTTACATGAGCTAGCAGAATTTCAGGAGCTGTACAACCTGCACAAATTAGATTAGGAGATTCAGAAAACACTTCTAAATAAGAGGGGGAATGTTCACTGTCCTACTTGCTTTAGAGTGCCTATGTTTACCTGTGAGATTGGACATACCTAAGTCATCTAGATCAATTATCTTGTCCTTATAATTAACTTCTACCCCTGCACTCAAGTGCAGAGACCATTTGCCCCAGGGTCCTGACTGCTTGGTTTTTATTAATCCTCTTGTCTCTTTTCTAAGATCAAAGAAAGAGGCAATACCTAGTCAATAATGTATAAGACATTTTTAACAGACTGGCTAAAGTGAGTTTCTCCTAGCTCCACTGCTATTGGCTTGCGTTGCCTTTCATTTCAAACATATAACCATCCAGCCTAGTCATTACTAATGGAAGATGATTTCAGGGACCTTTCCAGTTATAACTAACATATACCAGCTAGTGATAGAGGTTCTCTATGTGTATAAAAAAAGGAATACAAAAAATGTAATGCAGAGGATTGGAATCTTACTAAAAATGGCTACATTAACACATATGCATCCCCCTCCTGGCTCTGCATTAGAAACTAGGGGAGAAAATATTTTATGGCCAGTGACTGGTCACAGGGCAGTTGAATCTACAAGTTGTCAACATAATAACAGGAGTAGGCAAATGAAAAGTAAATTGATTGTTAAGTACTCTGATAAGCCTTCTTAACATGATTCTCAAAACTCATAGACCTTCTGCCCACAAAGGTACAAGTTTAGAGTCATATGATTACAGTGTACACCTGCAAACCCCATTGTGCTGCTCAATCTGTGTATTTTACTGTAGGTCAAGGCAGTTAATCACCAGAAGGCCTCGGGGCAGCCACATAGAAGCTTATTTATGGGCAAATCAAGAAACCGAAATACTGAACCGTGCCTGATTAGCTGCACTAATATGCTACTTGTGGCTAATTTCTGAGCTGGTTAACCCACAGGTGTTTGCCCTCATCCATCAATCATGTGTCCACCTCCTCTCCGCGCTCCTGGTCCTACCATGCATATAGATAGCCTGTTTAAATGACAGGCAGGGAATAATGGATGACGCACTAAATCATTCAGTGCTTAGTCAACTGTCTCTCCTCCCAAGCTGGTCCCACCACGTTCCCACTGCCCAGCTCATTTCAGATGTTTTTGTAACCCAAGTCCCAGGGGCCGCTGCATGCAACCTTTCAAAGGTACAAAGTGTACATTTCCCCATTTTTATTTGTTTTACTTGTAGAGCACACCCTTTGCATAAGTCAGCGCCATTAAAATTTCCACAACAGCCGGCAGTGCAACGAAGCAGAACAGAATTCCAATGACTTAGGTGCTGAAAGAAAATCCTCGCTGGGAATTTAGCAACTATGGCTCTCCATTTACCTTTAATTTATTTTTTTTAATTAAAGATGTTAATTAAATGGATCACAAACCAAACGACCTAAACACTAAATATTATGGGCAGGAAGTGCTTGGTTTGCATATAATTTGATTCTCTAGAGTAGTTCCTTATTTTAAATCAACTTATCGGTCAATATAAAAACCAGTAGCTAGGAAAATACGTATTTCACATATATTTACAATGTATGTCTATGTCGGGAACAGAGGAAAATGTAGGACTTAGCAGGAATTTTTTTTTTTTTAAAGGTCTGGCTAAGAAAACTGTTAGAAGGAAATATCAGTGAAGAGGTACCAAATGAAATTTTATGAACATGATATGAACATGACAGGTGATAAAATAGTAATGAAAAACAAGGGTGTGGCTTCACTATATTAGAATAAGTATAAGGGTGCCTGACTGGCTCAGTTGGTAGAGTATGTAATTCTTGATCTTGGAGTTGGGATTTGGGAGCACAGCACTGGGTGCAGAGATTATTTTAAAAAATAAAATTTAAAACATAGAACAAGTATAGTAATAGTTTTGATGTAATAGACATGCAATACAAGATCTCAAGTCTATTGGTCACTGAAGGATGAACTTTGAAATTTTCAATTACTTTTAGGAATTTTACATTCCTCATTCTTAGGATAGATTACATTATAGGAAACAAAATAAATTATTTGTTATTTTTAATAATTTTTTAATTGAGCTCAAAGAGCCAAATAGAATGCCAGGATTCTGGTCATTAAAATACATGTGTTGTAAGGAATTCCACCTCAAACCAAGCCAGAGTCACAGGGGCCAGATTAGCTTTATTTGAAACAACTTAAACAGACAAACACTATGGTATGTGGTTTTCAAGATACTGGATACCAGGCACTGAATATTTAAGATCCAGGAAATAAACCTGGAAAGCCCTGTGATGGCTTATAGTCATCCTAAAGCTTATAGCCTTGAGAGAGGCTCAAAACAATAATGCAGGGAGGCAATCCTGGTGGGTCCTAGTGGACTCCTCTTGCTCAACAAACAGATGCAACTGAGCATCCAGGGAGATAATGGTGGCTAGATTATTACAGAACAGGGCACCAAAGAAGACAGAGCTGAATAGAGATGATCTTCTGGGGAGTTTCATAAGATTCTTCAAAGAATTTAGCTCAACTCTGATCAAAATTACATGTGAAGAAACTCCCAAAGCTGAGAAAGAACCATCAGAAAGGATGAAAGGCAACAGTCCTGGGCACTCATCCAGGTCACGGAGGGTGCCTATTTGACCAAACAGACCAGAACTCACGATACATGAGCATTGAGCTGTATGTTCAGGAGGGTCTTATCTGACTAGGGAGGAATAACTAGCCACAGACTGAATAGTGCTCCCATTACACCTAACAAACTAAAAGCAGGACCTGAGAGGAACAAACTGCTTTCAAATAGTATAACTATGCCGAAGAACAAAATGTCACTATATTTATAATAATACAAAAATGTCCAACAATCAGAAATGTAAAACTCACCATGTCCATGATCCAATTAAACACTATCAGACATACAAAGAAGCAGAAAAACATGACTCATGTTGAAGAAAAAAGCCATTCAACCAAAAATTACACAGATGTCAGAATTAACAGATAAGGACACTTAAAAAGTTCTTAAATTGTACTCTGTATGTTCAAAAGTTAAGTAGAGACATAGAAAGGATGAAGAAGATACAAATTGAACTTTGAGAGCTGAAAATTCTATTTATAAAATTAAAATTTCATTGAAAGGGCTTAATTTCGGTTTAGACATTGCAGAAGAAAACATTTGCAATCTTGAAGACATAGCAAAAGAAATGACATTACATGAAAAACAGATAGAAAAAATAATTTAATAAAATTAATAAAATATCAGCGGTCTGTGGGGCAACTGGAAATGAATCAATATATATGCACTTAGATGCTCTGAGACTAGAGGAGGAAAAATGAAAATCTTTGAAGAAATAATGGCAGAATGTTTTCAAGTTCCATTAACATTACCAAGTAGTAGATTCAAGAAAATCAACAAATTTCAAGGATAAGAAACATGAAAAAGGAAAAAAACCCATGCCATGTCACATCATAATCATATTACTCAAATAAAAAAAATCTTATAAGCTAAGAAAAAAGACACATTATGTACAGAGGAACAGAGATAAGAATGATTACACGTTCCTTCTTGAAAACAAAATTCAAAGAAACAAAAAAAGAAAAGAAACAATTACAAATCTTTAAACTACTGAAAGAAAAAATGAACTGTCAACCTAGAATATCCAAAGAAAATATCTTTCAAAATCACTAGTGAAATAAAGGCTTTTGATACATTCAAAAACTGAAATAATTTATCACCAGTAGATCTGCACTAAGAACAATGTTAACAGAAGTCTTTGAGACAGAAGGAAAATGATACCCCCTAAAATGGGATTATACACAATAGAATCAAAAGCACTGGAAATAAAAAGCACATGGGTAGATTTTCTTCTTTCTTTCTTTTCTTTTCTTTTCTTTTCTTTCTTTCTTTCTTTCTTTCTTTCTTTCAAAATCAATTTGTGATTTGTATAAAGATAACACTGTATCACAGTGTTTATAAGCAAACTTCAAATGTAAGGCAATAATAGCACAACATTTGAGAGATGATAAGAATTGAAAGTTTATGATTATGAGATTCTTATTCTGTGGATGAAATGGTACAATTTCACTTAAAATGGGACTGTGGTAACTCCCAAATATGTGCTACTGCATGTCAACTATACTTCAGTTTAAACAATAACATAAGTAGGGGCACCTGGTGGCTTAGTCAGTTAAGTATCTACCTGTGGCTCAGGTCATGATCTCAGGGTCCTGGGATAGAGCCCCACGTGGGGGGCTCCGTGCTCAGCAAGGAGTCTGCTTCTCCCTCTCCCTCTGCCCCTCCGCCCAACTTGTGCTACCTCTCTCAGATAAATAAAAAAAAAATCCTTAAAGAAAAATAAAAAATAACATAAGAATAAAAATGTATACTGCCGATCCTAACACAACCACTAACTTAGCAAAAAAATTATAGCTAGTAAGCAAAAAAGAGAATAAAGTGAAAAATGAGAAATAATTATTTTAAATGAAGCAAAAAAAATGGTAAAAGGAATAAAGAATAGAGGGGGCAGTTAGAAAGCAAATAGCATGATTATATACTCAAGCCTGATAATATCAAAAATTACTTTAAGTATAAATGATTCAAACACCCAAATTAAGAGGCAGAGATGATCAAATTTAAAAACACTGAGAGAGAAATACCAAACTATACTCTGTCTGTAATAAGCAAACTTAGATGTCAAGACACAAATTAGTTTATTTTTTTGACACAAATTAGTTTTAAAAAAAAGATGGAAAATGTATGTCATGCTGACACTTTCCAAAGAAAACAAAGTATCAGAAAAAATCATATTACCATGTATAAAGAAAGCCATTCCATAATCACAAAGGAGTCTATTTATTCAGAAGAACTAACAATCTTTAAGTTTTATCATCCTAATAACAGTGCTTCAAAATATATGAAGCAAAAAATGATAGAACTATAAGGAGAAATAGGAAAATCAATAATTACATTTAAAGATTTTAATACCCTTCTCTTAATAATTGATAAGCCAAGTGGAGAGAAAATCAATATGGACACAGAATATTTAAACAATACTACCACTTAATTTTACTTGAGTGACATATCTAGAGCACCCTACCCAGCAAATGGAGAATACAAATTATTTTCCAATGAATAGAAAATATTTAGCAAAACAGAATATATTTTGGTTCATATAACATGTCTCAATAAATATAAAATAATTTGATTCATACACAATGGGTTCAATTAGAAATCAATAACACAAAGATCTCTAGAAAATCACAAATATTTGGGAATTGAGATAACTTGCTTCTAAAATACCCATGTATCAAAGAATACATCACAAATTAAGATAATAGAAAGAATTTTTGCTTAAACAGGAAAGAAAATGAAATATATCCTAATTTGTGGGAGGTAGCTTAGGCTATGCACAGTAGAAAAAAGAATAAGACTTAGAGCAACAAATTTCCATACTAGAAAAGAATAAAAATCTCATATCAATGGCTTCAGCTTTTCCAATTAAAAAAAAAAAAGGAAAAGAAGGGAAAAACAATTATGTAACAGAAAAGTAAATGATAGTGAACAGAAGATGAAAATGGAATGAACACCAGAACAATAAAGAAGAAAATCATTGAAATCAAAGGCTGGTCTTGAGAAGATTCATATAAATTGTATAGACAAAACATATGAATATCATGCATGAGAGAGGTCATGTTAGTATAGATTCTACTAGAATAGTTCTCTTGCCTCAAAATATGCCCCCAAACAATTTGGAGATTGAACAAACTTGAAGGATTGATATCACTTTCTGTTAATTTATTATAAAGCTGTAATCATCAAGACGGTAAGGTATCGATCTAAAAAGCAGATCAATGGAACAGAAGTAGGTTCACACCTAATGTGGATTGAGCTCTGACAAAGGTACAAAGGCAAACCAAGGAAGAGGCATCATTTCTTTCTTTTCAACAAATGGTGTGGGAATGAGTGGGTATCCATGTACAAAAGTACAAAATATATATATATATACACAAAACCACTAGCAAAACCATCGTGAATAGTTTGCAGCATAGACACAAAATAATTCCTAATGAATCATAGACCTAAATGTCAGATTTAAACTATAAGATTCTAAAGTTGTGTCTTCTTCAATCTTAAATTTCATTTGTGGCAGGGCTTTTCGCTTTTCCTGAGCATCACTCACCTTTCCCCAGACACACAGGCCTATCATCACATCTCAACCCCTGAGTGTAAGTAGATTTGAAAGGAGAACATACTGTCTCTTTGAAAATATGAGACATGTCTTGAGGTCCAGTTTGGAATGTGGAACACCTAGACTTCCATCCCTCTGGGACACTGACTATTATTACACCCAAGCTTCTTAAACCCCGGAAGCTCTGACTCAGCTGTAGCCTGAAACATACGCGGTGCTTCTTAACGGTTATTACATCTCTGCATTCAGGATCCTATTCCAGAGTCTGCTTAAGTCTACTTGCATAATGCAGTTTCAGTGACCCATGTAAGATTCTGTAAATATGCTAAAGTCTATATAAATCTGCTAACCGTTATGTCAAGGACATTTTCTTTATTTGTTTATCTTTATGTCTTTCAAAGCCCCATAATTTCCCATATTTGTTGTGCTTCAGGATTTTTAGCATAGATTTGTATTCATACTGCTCTTTTCTTCAAAAACTTTGAGTTTTCATTATTTTTCTATAGTGAAAGCTGCCTTTCAATTATGGTCTCTCCTCATCTCAAAGATATGTGATATAATAAATCACACGTCATCCCTTAGAACCAGAGTATGTTTTGGCTATCAAATGATACACATTAACCCTGCTGTGGTCCATGCACTGGTGAAACAGAGTCCAACGAATAAGCCAACACATGCTCACAGGCCATCACGGGTCGAATGTGACCATGTTCATAAATTACAGATCTTGGGGGCACCTGGGTGGCTCAGTCAGTTAAGCATGACTCTTGATTTTGACTCACGTCACAACCAAGGGGGTCATAGGATCAAGCCCCAAATGGGGCTCAGCACTCAGTGGGGAGTCTGCTGGAGATTCTCTCTCTCTCCCTTTCCTGCTGCCCCTCCTTACTGCATTCTCTCTATTTCTCTCTCTCTCTTTGCTCGCTCATAAATAAATCTTAGAAAGAAAAAAAATAGCCCACAGATTTTGAAAGTAGTTTTCAAGGAAGTGACAACCTTTCCACTGAAGTGGGACATGCAGGGAGGAGAAAAGATGGTATGCTCTTGAGATGCTATCTGCCCCCAAACCAAATCCAGATCTATCTGGTCAAAATGGACTCTTTTCCTCATTTCCTCATTTTAACATTAACGTGAATGATGCACTTGGTGACACCACATTATCAGAGGCAAGTCAGTCTAACTCTCTGCATAGCTTGCTTGTATTGTGCCATCGATAAAACATCTGCCTCTTGCCTTTATCACCAGATTTTGTTCTCTCTGTTCCCTGTTATTCTCTACACCCCAATGCACCCCCTCTGTTTTCATGTTAATTCTGAGCAATCATCTCAAAAACACCATTTTCATTGTATTCCTATCTATTTAATATTCACCAATAACTTCTCATTACCCCCCAAGTAAGGTGCCAAACCCTTAAATTAGTTCTGTATCCTGAGTAAGTCATCCTGGTGTACCTCAACACATGATTGTTCCCACTGAGTCCCATTCTACCACTTTCCCTGTTTTTGGAAATCGTGCTCTCCACCTCCTCTTAAGATCTTGTAGATAAGGCCAGACAGTGGAGACTCTGTCAGGAAATTCCTTCCTTCCCTCTCCTCCACCACTTTGTGTAAGATTCCTTTGGCAGAATCACCTTTTCTATGTCTCTTAGACGCCAGACTGCCAGACCTTCTTTTCTATCACTCTGGCAAAAGGAAGAATAATGACTCCCAACAATATCCGCATCCCAGCGCCCGAAATCTGTGAATATTTTATGCTAATTTAAAAATAGGAATTGTGTTGTAGATGGAATTCATGTTGCTGGCCAGCTGAGTTTAAAATATGCAGATTGTCTTGGATTATCCAGGTGGGCACAGCGCAATCACAAGGGTCTGAAAGCAGAGGAAGAGGTAGGAGAAGAGGAGATGGCATGTGTTCTCACCTTGCTGTTGCTGGCTTGAAGGTGTGGGGGAGCCACAAGCCAAGGAACACGAGCAGCCTTTGGAAGCTGGACAAGGTGAGAAAACAGATTCTCCTCTAGAGCTTCAGAAAAGGAACCTGGCCATACTGACAGTTTGATTTGGGCCCAGTTAAACCTGTGTCAGAGTCCCTTTGATGTACAAAACCATGAGATAGTGTATTTGTATTGTATTACACTGCTAAATTCATAATAAATTGTTATGGCAGCAATTAAAAGTAGTTCACATGGCTCTGCATTCCTCTTCCCTGATGACACTGTGTCTGGGCTGCTTTTCTGTGTGAGCCTTGATTTTTATGAGGGCAGGAACCCTGTCTGTCCTGTTTACTGCTGTCTACCTGATTTGTGGAACACAGTTCATGGTAAACTCTACTGGGAGATAAAAAGATTTGATGTAAATACACATCTAAGTATTACTTTTCCGAGTTTTTTGAGATCATATTTCCTATTCTTTGTAATTGTGGAAAACAAAAGTTTCTATTTCTTTATATTTGATGTCAAGAGACCTTCCAAGAGGCATCAAATCACAGTGTAGATAAGAAGACGCTCCAAAGGACCCAGGAGCCTGAACTCAGGGTCAGGGGCTGATGTTTTTACATTACGTGTTTCTGAGGACAGCCTTGTTCTTATGTGCCACCCAAACAGGTTCACATCTGCATGCCTTTGTATGTGCTTTTTTTCTCTGACTAGAATCCTGTTTCTTGGTCCACTGGGCAGATTGTCCCGCTGCTTTCTTATCACTCCCCTCTGGGGCTTCTCTTAACCCTCCAGAATGAGGCAGCCTGTGCTGCTCCATTCCTGCCTCAGGTCTATATTATGGCAACAAAGGTGTCTCCCACAGTAGGTGTAGATTGGTTTAAATTATGGACACAGCAATAGTAGGTTCCTGGAAATGAGAGGCACTCAATACATATTTAGCAGACCAATCTCTCTCTCTTTCTGCATATTTGTATGTGTGTGTGTTTTACTTAAAAAGCAACTTCATATTTTAGTTGGTATGCTATGTCCTAGATCTACTCTTATGAGCTGACATTTCAAGGAAGAATTAATTATATATGCCACCATCTAGCACCCAGGGAGAAAAATAAAGTAAAAGAACCCTAGTTTTCAGGGAAATTTAAAATCATCTTCAAGAAACAATAGATTTTTCTTCTTTCTACAACTGCCATTCTATAATTAACTTAGCATAAATTCAGAGCCCTCCAGAGGTATTGGTAACACAGTAGGGACTGCAGTCTCACTCACTCTTTCAGAGAATATTTATTGACTGCCTATTCTGGCCTGTGCTTTTATAACGGCTAGGGCTAAACAATATGCCAAAAAGTATTCTTGTCAAGAGGCTTACACTCTAGTGCAGGAGCCTGTGTGCTGGTCTAGTGGCTGAGAAGAAAGATAAGGTAAAAAGATGAATAAAACCTTTCACATAAGAAATGGAGCATGTAGAGCAGGTGCATTGACACAAAGGAATGATATAATGCACACACTGAGAAAATTGTGCTCAGGATACAGAAAAATCCAGGATCACTTTGGCTAAGAGGAACAAAGAGACTCTTCCTGAAGGAAGATTTTAAGTTGATGGCTAAAGAATGAGGCCCAATTTAGTGGGTGGACAAACGAGAATCCCATTTTTCTCAGAGGGAAAAGACTTATACAGAGGAAGAAGTCATGGAGCTTCTCGGTGTGTTGCCATTGGGCCCAGCTTCATTCTTGGATCCCTTTTCAAGGTCAGTGGGTTCCTCTCCATTGTGTGGTAATAATGCCTTTGTGGAGGTCGGCCCAACCCAGGAGCCTCTGTCCTTTCTCTGAGAAACACTTTCTCACTAATAAGGATGGCCCGGGGGCAGGTTACTCATACTCTATGACTCCATTCCCCTCCTACAGCCTGTTGGGCTAGAACTGGATGCAGGGCTTATGGGTGACCACACCCTGCCCAGTGGACAGAGAAGCAGAATGAGAGTGTCTGGGTGCCTGAGGAGTCTCTAGTTTTAGCGCTAGTGTCTTCCACAGGACCCATTATTTTCCTGTCCCTCCTGCCCTGTGGTCCAGTTTCCATTCTCACATAGTTTTAAAAAAATGGCTTATGCAACTTGAAACTAAAGTCTACGTAAATGCATGCTTCAGCAGTCTCAGATCTATTTTTTCAGTGCCTTTTTCTCTCTTAAGATCCTGATAGATCTATGCCAACATACCTCTGGAGAGTCCGACAAGCACAACCCGTGTTTTTCTCAGCTTTACTCTGTCAGATTAAACTCATCATCTTTCCGCCCACATTTTATCCTTGTTGTTCTGTTTCTCTCTGTACATTGAATCATCACCTGGCCTGGCAAACCCAATCAACACTCTTGGAGTCATCCACAGCACTCTCATTGCTGGCTTCTGAACCATGTTGTGCCAACTAACTGTTTACATGATCTTCATACCTGGGTTGCTGATGGGATGTTCTCATGAGCTGCCGCTCCATCGGACTGGATGTCCTCTCGTCTGTGTCCCCCTCTACATTCTTCACTTTCACCTGGATATTCTCCATCATCTTTGATAATAAAGATCAGGAATTGCCTCCTCCACAAAGACTCAGTTTACATGAATCACATTTATGAATCTCTAGTGAGCCTAATTTAAAACACTGCCATGATGTCTGCAAGTGGAGGTATGAGAGAGGAAGCAAGCAAGAGCCTTGAGGATCAGAAAGGCAATGTTTGAAGGATGAGGAGAGAATTCCAGGCTCTGATGGGAGGCATTGTGATAATGGCTGACCCCGCATCAGTGAGGAGTTGAAAGGTCATTTCATTGGCTCTGTGACCAGATATTGGGAACACTAGAGGGACTAGGTATAAAATGAATATTAATAGAGGCAAAGAGAGTAGGAAAAGTATGCTAATTGAAATGGAGTTATAGGAGAGACAACAACATGGTCAGGAATCAATGTTTGAGCTTCTTGAAAGCTTAAAGCAATTTCCAGTGGCCATGGTGATGATGGCGCCAGGTGTGGGGGGCATGAAAATTGACACGGTGGAGAAGTTGAGTTATCCGACAGCTAGGACTCTACTAGTTGAGGTTCCAGGTGCAGCCACGGTGGTGAGTAGGACAAGCATGGAAGCTCAGTGAACTAAGAGGAGTCTGAATCCAGGCTGCCAGAAGAGCTGCTTGCATCCTCCCCAAGGTCAACACAGAAAAGTCACTTTGTTTATACCCATTTTCAGAGCTGGAAGAAATTTATTCATTTATTCCATTCGAATAACAAACTCTTCATATCATCTCAATAGGATTAACATAATCAAACACCTAATTCTTTCACCCTCCAGGCTAGCATTAGGATCCTGCTCAGGAGTTCTTTCTGGTTGTGGAGGAAGATCTCTGTAAGCTCTCCACAATCCTCCCAATATGCACCAGCAGACATGCCTGCCTCACCCATTTCATTACTTCTTCCCGTTAAAAGCTGCCAGACATGCCAGTGTTATATAACTACTTGAAAGAAAAACCAAGTATCCTGTGGAATGAAGTTCAAAACAGAATCCCTTTTGTTAAAGGCAAGGAGCTCATTTGAATGTGACTTTCTTAACAATAATACTAGGGACTTCATGATTTCTTATTTATTAAGCAAACAATTTATTCTAATTTATTGAAAACGTGAACATCACAGCCTAGAGTATGAAATTATTAGAAGGAGACAATATTAGTTACAGGAAGTGGGGGTGTGGAGGCAGCTCTTGATGGGATTCCGTCATTCTCTCAGACTTGGTTTTGCTATACAGAGGTTTTTAATCCACTAACCAAGGATGGAGGCGGTTCACCCTTAGATCACCCAGTACGGCAGGGCAGGGTTGTCATCACCTTGAAGAATAGATTCTGACTTGGGACAACCTTAGCAGAATAACAGGATGGTCCACAATCAACTGAAGACCCTTCATACTAGTTCCAGGCAGGACTTTGGGAGTGAGAGAGAGGAACCACATATACACGGAGGAGGATGTGACCCTGAAACCACAGGTTTGAAAATGGTGGTTTGCAAGGTATCCATCAATCCACCCACCCCAGAGAGGGGCTCCGTGAGAATGTCTATATGTTTCCATTACACTGACTTTAGATTTCTTTAGGCAAATAACTATGAAAAAGTCAACTGACAATTCCAAAAAGAAAAATGTGAGAGGAAGCAAGGGAGTGGCACATGCAAGAGTTATTATTGAACTGTCTCGGACTGAAGAAGTGAAGACAATATGGGACTGGCAGAAAGTATATTCTAGGCAGGCAAGGCGGTTCCACTCTGGGAATTAAAAGGGCACCCGCTAAATCTGTCAGAAGGCACTTTCAAGATGTAGCACCAAAGAATTATATCACAAAGGTCACTCAGAGAAATACGAGTGTCACAAAGTTAAGTACATCTAGAGAAGATCAGATAATAGGAAATCTCTTTTTTCAAAGCTGAAATGATAGATTGCAAAAGTGGTAAAGTGAAGCACACGGCAGATATAAAGGGAAATCAAGACGATGGGAAAGAAATAAAATGGAAGGGTAATACAATAGAAGTGACGCTGTAGAAATCATAAAAGAAATGCTTGGAAACAACAGTGAAACTTATTGAATAAAGTGAAATTTATTCAGAACATTCAGATGGCAAGATTCAGAAAAATAACCCATGGAGTGGCATTCTGGCTGATTGCAAGATGCTGTGAAGAATACATTTCAAAAAATTGTCATATGTTCTCATAGAACACCGTATGAATAATTTAACAGGAATGCCAAGATTTATGAAAAGAGTATTAGCCGTGAAATGTTAATGCCAGCCCCCAAGAATCTGTTTTTTAGGTGACGTTTTGGTTCTAATCTACATAATTATTTCAATTTGCCACCCCCATGCCAAAAATGTAACAGAAAAAAAAATTAAGGAGAACCCTAGAACATAAGATGCAGCCTAAGATTTATTATCTTGATTACTCAGAACCTGTATTACCTGCTAATTGAACTGTTCTTGCAACATTATCTGATTGACCCGCCTCCTGCTTTGCCATCTGCACTTCTCTCCAAGGCCATCACTAACAGGATTTCCTTGTGTCAACCAAGAGCTTTTTCTCTCACATCATGTCAGTGAGAACACCTTTGCTACCAGACAAGGCATTACCAGGAGGAGACTTTCTTGGAGGAGGAAAATGTAAACAACCGAGCATCCACTATGAGAGCACTTACTGACATGCCCTTTAGCCACCAATGATGCAGTGCGGTGATGCAGTCTGGCTAGATGCAGTCCTGGGGATGCTTACTCAGCCACTGGCCACGCACTGAGGGCTTCCATTCTGCATTAACAGCACTAGCATATGCATAGATGGTCATTTAGTTCAGAGCCTGGAAAGCTGCTCAAAATCACCAGAGCAGAAACGCAAACTTGATATTGAACATCGTGAAGAGAAGGTCGAAATTAGATGTTTGGTGTCTATGTCAATGGGTTTGTCTTTGCAACCCTTGGAAAATGTGGTCAGTGCTTCACATTCTGTTACGCAGCATACAAGTCCTACTGAGGACAAGCGTTAACTCCTAGAGCTAGGACATGTAGCATCAGACACTGGGCCACTTGATTCATTCTTGGGCAACCTTTAGCCCGGAGCTAATCTCTGCTTTATTCACTGATGCAAAGATAAAGATAATTCAATTTAGGCAATGTTATGCAAGCACTCATTGAACTTTATGGGACTCTTAAAAATCAGCCACTGTACTTACGAAAGAAGCTGAAGCGATGGAGGAATTGTTCATGATATTGACTCACTGACATTGTACTTTGAAAAATGTACATGTAGATAAGCTTTATATTTCTATCACCTCGTAGTGGTTGGACATGTTGCCTCAGATGAAACTAGTTCTTTCTGTCTCTTATAGAAAAAAAGAAAAAAAAAGATTGTTAAAGGAGACAATAATCGACCACTCAGGTTCCATAAAGACACATGCTCTAAAATTAATGGATGGCACTGCATTTCCTCCAAACTTCCCTCTACTGTGCTCTAAAGGGATTATTTGCAGATGGAATTTTTAGTGCTTTGGAAATAAATATCTCGTAAACATTACTGAATTTAATTAATAATGCTTGAACCATGTACTTTGTCATCTACCATAAAACTACAATGGGTTGGAGAGAATTCAATTGTGTATATACAAGCACTAATGAATAAATTAAATGTATACATCTCAATAAAATTCAGAATTTACTGTGGCTTAAAAATTGTGTGTTGATTACAAGTAAAGTGTCCATTCGTGCTTATGGCATGTCTCCTAGAAGTAAGTTTGTGGTGACATTGCAGGTACTACGTGCAGCATGTTGGCAAAAGAATAGAATGTTTATCCCTTACAGAGGAAGCACAGTATGTCAGCAGATAAGGACACATTGAAAAATAAATTATGTATCTTTCAATGTCTGCTATGGTACAAAATAATTATACAGTTTTTATCACAAATGTAGCTCACATTGGAAATAGCAACAAAAATCCTTTCCTAATATATAAATTGCTTGTTTGTAATGTTGGGGAGAGCTATCTTCTTTCCTTCTTCATTAAAATAAGCTGTGTGGACGTCAGAAGGCCCCATCACTTACACTGTGAAGAGACTTGCTGCTCCACCTGAAGCATCATCGTTTCTATACTCACAGGGAAACAAGAAAAAACTGAGCAAAATATGGTACTTCCAGAGTGACAAGAAAAGAAATCCTCTTTCATGGTCACATTCCTCCCAAAAAGCAAATGAAGTCCACCATCTGTCAGCTCAGAGGGACAGGCATGGTGGCCCCGGCACACTAGATCTGACCCATAGCAGCCCGCAAGGATACGTCACCACCCTCTGTCCTCCAGGGCCTCGAAGTCAGCCACCCACCACCAGTCCTCTGCCCAAGGCACTCCAAGCACCCAAAGATAGGGCTGGCCCATTGTAAGTGCTATAGTGACCATCACTCTTTCCCAAAGGCCCTCAACATCAGCCCCATCATGTACCACACCTCCATCTTACTATCAGTTCAGCACCAGGCCCTCTCCCCTCATCATCAGGGTCTCTATCTCCTACTGGCCCCACTAGGGACTCCCCTTCCCACTTTCAAAGCTCCTACTAGGCTAAGAATCCCTTCTATGCTCAACTTTTCGTTTGCCTGCCCCATCATGCTCAGACACTTGCCAACTCCAGAAGACATGTGAACCCTGCAGCTCTCTCAGGAGGGTGCTGTTTGGTTCTCTCACATGCTATGTGGAACACCTTCTACATGCCCAGCCCTGTTCTTAACATTTTGCATCTGTGAGCACATTTCATCCTCTCAACAACCCAATTTTACAGATGAGGAAACAGGACATTGAAGGAAGAGGCTTCTTGTTCTTTGTTGTAGCCTGGGGATCATTTCTGAACCATTTCTCTTCAGTCCCTTTGGAAACACCTTCCTCTATGTGGTGAGTGTCTCAGATTCACTGTGCTGTGCCCTTACTGTGGCCTCCTGGACACTCCTCTCAGTGAAGGGTCCAGCCTCTGGTTTTCTCTCTTTACTACCACCAGCCTCCTGAAGACTTGGACATCCCTGAAGACCGAGCCAACAGCCTAGGCTCTCATTATCTCATCACGCTCAGTGGTCATTAACTGCAGCCCAGTCAGTCATGCCCTCCTGTCGCCTTATTTCTGGAATATGCCATAATTGATAACTAAAACCCACCTAAAATTCCAAACCCCAATATCCGACTTACTGAACACTTATTTTTCTAAGTAATGCTTTCCTTTAACCGGGACTTCCAAGCTAAGGATTCCATGCCTTAAAAAAGATTCTAATTTTTAATACAATTTTTAAAATGAATTATATTCTTATGGCTTATAAATGAATAAAAATGAACACTTAGACTGTGTAAATGTTTCTCTCTTACATTATCTTCCATCTTTCCGTTCTCAGCCATGCACCCTGTGGATCTTACAGGTCAACAGTTTAGTTTCCTGAGTAAACTTTCAAGATTCCTCTGCACACTCTGGCCAAAGCAAACAAATGTTCTTAATGTCCATATTTTTACGGAAAGGGAAGAATACAATGTACAATATTGGTCATCTTTTTTTTACTTAATAAATCCTCAAGAAACGTGAAAGCTTTTTCTTTCTTTTTTTAAGCTATCTTCACCACTTTTTAGCGTTCAGTTCAGTATGCTTTGTACTGCAACAGATCTCAAGAACTTTTTCATCTTGCAAAACTGGAACTCTGTACCCATGAAACAGCTCTTCATTTGCCCCTTTCCCTCAGCTTCTGGTAACCACCATTCTACTTGGTATTTCTAGGACTTCCACTATATGACATAACACAGAAGAGTCAAATCAAAGAGTGTCGTCCATTTGGGATGGACTTGGTTGTACTTAGCATAATGTCCTCAAGGCTCATCCATGTTGTAGCATGTGATAGAATTTCCTTCTTTATTAAAGCTGACTAATGTTCTATTGTATATATAAATACCACTATTCTTTACCCATACACCTGTTCACCCATCTTCGGGTTGCTCCCGTTTCTTGACTATTGTGAATAATGCTACAATGAACATGGATGTGCAAATGACCCTCTTGAACTCTGTTTTTAATCCTTTTGGATATACACCTATAAGGGTTGCTGGATTATATGGTAATTCTATTTCTTTTTTCCCCCCTTTTCTGGAGAAAACTCCATAATGTTTTCTTTGTTGATTTTTTAGATCAGGTTATTTGGGGTATTTTTGTGGTTGTTGAGCTGTAATGTAAGTCTTCTTTATATATTCTAAATGGCAATTCCTTATCAAATATATTATTTGCAAATTCTTCTCCCATTCTGTAGATTGCTTTTTCACTCTGTTGATTATTTCCTTTTTTATTACTTTTTTTAATGTGCAGAAATTTTTCAAGTTTGTAGTTCTATCTGTCTAGTCTTGTATTTGTTGCCTATGCTTTGGTGTCATATCCAAGAAATCACTGCCAAATCCAATGTCATGAAGACTTCCCCTGTTTTCTTCTAGGGGTTTCATAGTTTTGGGTCTCCTGTTTAAATCTTGCACCTGTGAGGCTTCTGGGTGACTCAATCAGTTAAGTACCCACTGGAAGTGAAGCCTGCTTAAGATTCTCTCTCTCTCCCTCTCCATCTGCCCCTCCCCCTACAAAAAAAAGTCTTTTGTCTATTTTTGGTTATTTTTTGTGTACAACGTTAAAGGTACAACTTTACTCTTTTGCACATGACTATACAGTTTTCCCACGTTATCTGTTAAGGAAACTTATCTTGCTCCACTACATGGTCTTGACACCTTTGTTGAAGATTAATTAACCATGTCCATGAGGATTAATTTCTGTTCTGTTCTGTTCCATGGCTTGCATGTTGCTCTCCATTCCAGCATCACCCTATTTTGATGACTGTAGGCTTGTAACTTGTTTGGAAATAAGGAAGTATGAGGGATCCAGATTTGTTGTTCTTTTGCAAGATTGTTTTGGATGTTTGGGTTATTTAGTGTCCCTTGATATTGCATATGGATTTTTAACATGTTTCTTTCTTTTTAAGATTTTATGTATGTATGTATGTATGTATGTATGTATGTATGTATTTATTTATTTATTTATTTATTTATTTATAGGGAGTGGGGGAAGGGAGAAGGGTAGAGAGAATCTCAAGCAGATGCCCTGATGAGTGTGGAGCCCCATATGGGGCTCAACCTCACAACCCTGAGATCAAGAGTTGAGCTGAAATCCAGAGTCAGATGCTTAACTGACTGAGCCACCCAGGTGCCACTCTTTCTATTTCTTTTTAAAAAATGCAATTGGGATTTTGTCAGAGATTGTGTTGAATCTGTAGATTAATTTAGGTAATATGGACATTTAAACAAAATTAAATCTGAGACACCTGGGTGGCTCGGCAGTTGAGCATCTGCCTTTGGCTCAGGGCCTGATCCTGGGGTCCTGGGATTGAGTCCCACATTGGGTTCCCTACAGGGAGCCTGCTTCTCCCTCTGCCTATTCTCTGCCTCTCTCTGTGTGTCTCTCATAAATACATAAGTAAAATATTTTTAAAAAATAAAAATAAACAAAATTAAATCTTTCAATCTATAATACATTTCCATGTATCGTGTTCTTTTTCTTTATTTTGCTCTAGAGTATTTTCTTGTATGTACATATTGGCTTATGTAGATAGTGATTTAATTAATCTGTACCTTACAAGTGAATATTTATACTGGTTCAATTTTGTTTTTAGAAGTCATGTTGTGATAAATAACTATATACAAACATGTTTTGACTGTCATGCGAGGATAAATTCCCAAAGCTAGTACTGCTGGGTCAAAATATAAGGGTATTTGTAATTCTGATGGGTGATGCCAATCACCCTCTAGAAAGGTGGTACTATAATTTTCACTCTTTATAGAATGCTTCCTTCCTTACTACTTCAACAAAAAGTGTATTATCAAACTTTCAGGTGTTTGTTATATGGTAGACAGAACTTAGTATCATTTTAATGTGAATTTCCTTCAGTGTGAGTGAAGTAAAATATCTTTCCTTATTTTTTATTTTCTTTCCTGTGAAACCTCTCGCTATGTGTTTTGTCTGTTTTTCTATGAGGTTGTTGGTGTTTTTCTCATCAACTTGAGGAACTCTGTATTTGGGAGAGTAATATTGGGTTTGTGATATGTACTGCAAGAAAGTCTTTATAGTTTTACATCTTCTCTCAGACTGTTTTTATTTTTTCTTTCTTTTTTTGGTTTATATATAAAATTATTATTTTTACAGTCAACAATCTTTTCTTTTTTGGCTCCTTGATTTTTATTTGAGACTTCCTCTCTCTAAGATTATTAAAGAATCTGGCCATTTTTCTAGTGCTTTAATAGTTTATACTTTATAATTAAATCTCTGAACCACTGGAATGCATTCTGGGGTATGGTGTACAGAACAGATCCAACATTAATATTTTCCTAAGTCAACTTAGTTGTCCCAGCGCCACTTATGGAAAAGTCCATCTTTATCAATCTTTAGCCCTCATATTTTAATTGCCACAAAAATAATATTCCACAGTCCCAGTGCATTTCAGTTTATTTTCTTTGGTCTATCTTGTTATGTGCCAGCACCGCACTATTTTCATAATGGAGATTTTATCATGTGTTTTAAGATCTGGTAGTGTTAACCACCTACCACTGCTTTTTCTCTCTTGCTATTTCTGAATCTTATCTTTCCACATGAGCTTTGAAATCATCTGGTCTTATTAATCCCAAAGTATCTGTTGGCATATTTGTATTGGCTTTATGTGAAATTTGTAAATTAAATTGTAAGCATTTGATATACTTTTAGTTTTGACTATTCTTGTTCAAGAACTCGGTACGTCTTTTCCTACGTTCAGTTCTATTCCTGTTCGTTGATAATATTGCGAAGTTTGCTCCAGGTAGATACTGCCTCTTTCCTCTTGACTTTTCTCCACTTTTTGGGGGGTTTGTTATTTTTAATGAGGACTTTTCCATCATAGATGTTATTGGTGGATGTTACTTAATTTTCTACATTGTATAATTTCTGAATTGTGCTATTGTTTCCAGCAGTATTTCAGTATTTCAGTGATTCTGTATTTCTGTTAGTTTTTTCACATAATGCGTCATTGTATAGTGAAAGAATTATCTCATCTTTTCCGATTATTCCATCTCTACTTGTTTTTTTTTTTTATTCAATCACATTGGCTAGTGCCTCCCACACATTTTTTTTTAAAGATTTTATTTATTTATTCATGAGAGACACAGGGAGAAGCAGAGACATAGGCAGAAGGAGAGGCAGTTTCCCTGTGGGAGCCTGATGCAGGCAGGACTCGATCCCAGGACCCCAGGATCATCCCCTGAGACAAAGGCAGATGCTCAATCACTGAGCCTCCCAGGTGCCCCCCTCCCACATATTTTTAAATGATGTTGGTAATCACGAACATAATGATAGTTAAATGAATAATTTCACACAAAAAGGTATTATCAGAAATCTCACTTCTACATACTAGTGTAAAATCCTAAGTGAAAAATGAGCAAATATAATCAAAGAGCAATTTATAAACATAACTATTTAATATAATTAGGTGAACCTGATTCCAGATATAGTGGTGGTTGAATTTTAGGAAATCTATTAATTCAATCCATAATATTAAAAGATCTAAGGAAAAAAATATGCTCATCTCCATAGATGCTGACAGGCATTTGGAAACATTCAACAAGCGTTCATAATTTTAGAAAAATTAATAAATCAAGAACAGATGTCCATTTCCTAATTGATAAAATGTTTCTACCTTTGTTCAAAAGTGAAACACATGAAGAATTGCAAGTTCTGCTCTTTCCTCTGTGCCCTAGTTTCTGCACAATTTTAGTGAACATTCCATGATCGTGTATAAAGAAGGATATTTTCTCCACGTATAGGATGCAGTATTTGTTCTAGAAAAGGAAGATCTCCTTTGTTAATTATGGTCTTCGATTTTTGTATACTCCTACTTTAAATTTGGTCTGTTGTGGACAAAAAGAATACGCTGAAATGTCCACAGTTTCTTCTATTTCTTCTTGCAGCTGTACTTTCTGCCCCATTAATACAGAGACTGTGCTGCTTCCTGTGTGCATGTTCATGGCTGCTGCATTTCGCTTGTCAACAGTTCATCTTTGTATTATGGTTTCTCTGTATTTTTTTTTTTTGTCTTGTTCAAAGATCTCACCTACTGCTCTTTTTGTCTGATACTACAATCCTGTCCCCTGCTTTTGCACCCTTTTCCTGGCATGACTTTGCCAGCCCTTTGGTTTTCATTTTTTATTATTCTAAAGTCACATTGTTTTAAGTATTTTCCACTAAACAGCATAAATGTGGGCTTTACTTTGTAAATTAACTGAATTTAAAACTGTTTATTGGCATTTATTGAAATAAGAAATATGTTTCATTTTAGTTTTGCCATATGATCTTGTGTATTTTCTATGTTTAGAGAATTTTTTAAAAGATTTTATTTATGTATTCATGAGAGACACAGAGAGAGAGGCAGAGACACAGGCAGAGGGAGAAGCAGTTTCCCTGTGGGGAGCCCGATGCGGGATTTGATCTCAGGATCCTGGGATCATGACCTGAGTTGAAGGCAAACGTTCAACCACTGAGCCACCAAAGTGCTCCTGTTTGTAGATTTTTTTTAAAGTCTTTAATTTGTGTACAATTTCCTTTGTGCTTTTTTATGAATAGATTTTCTAATATTTATGAAGGCTGTTAATTTTGTTTGTTTTAGTGGTTATCTTTGTAATTATAACTTCATACGGTACCTTCATCCTTCAATTACTTAGGCGGCATCCATCAGTCCCTTCCTGTAAGCAGTGATAAAGATAGCATCTTTCTATCATCTTCCCTATCTTCTATTAGCATCAGTATTAGTCAATGTTACCTTTCTTGGTGTTATAATTATTCCATTAAATATCTTTGCTTTTCTTAATGTTTCACTTAAAAAGACATTAGTACAAAATTATCTTATCCTTTCTCTTCTGTGATCTATGCTAGTTGTTGGTCCTACTTAGCGAAACATCACACTTTCATTTTGGTGGTCACCTTCATCCATTTGTGGTTCTATTCCATACATTTCAGGTATATAGCTAATCTCGTGGGTTTAGTTTCCATGTCCACTGCTGGATTGGCTGAAGTTATTCATCTGCTAAGTTTCCTTCTATGGAGCTTATGAGGGAAGGTCTCTTAGTTTTCATGTGCTATAGACAGTAATTTTGACATGATAGATCTCCTTCTTTAGGTGAAATTTTCCTGGACCAAACATGTAGCCTTGAAAAACAGATTCAAATTGTCTTTGTTTCAGGAAAAAAAATTCTTAAGACAGACATAGATGCAGGAAGCTGTCTCTCTCTGTAGCAAAGGATGAAAAAGCCTTTGGCATTTGTGGCATCTGGAAACTCTCTTTTTTAAAGAAAAATTCTGTTTCATTGTATTTTATACTTTTGGAGATTGCAATGGTGGATACACTGTATTTCCATATAAATTTTAAAGCAACTGTTTATTTCAACAAATCACTGCAGAGATTTGGGTTAGGATTACTTTGAATCCATAAGTCCATTAGGTGAAAATGAATTAGGACTTTCCACTTACGAACGCTAGTTTTTAAAATTTAGTCCTTCTTTGATTTCTTTCTTCAAAGTCTCTAATTTTTATTGTAAAATTTCAAACAAATTTTCAGTAGATCTATCCCTAAGTATTTAAATATCTTTTTGTTCTTATCACAAATTGTGTTTCTTTTAAAATTTTCAATATTTAATTTTCATTTCTACCATATAAAAATACCATTGATTTTTGCATATTGACTTTCTGTATAACAACATTGCTGAACTAAGACATTATACTCAGAGTGTTTTTTAAGTTCTTTGGGATTTTTCACATGGGCAATAATAGAGTCCATGAATAACGATTATTTCAGTTATTTCCTTCAAACTCCTGTAATATCACTCTTTTCTTTTCTTGTCATATTGTACTTGACAGTTCTTCTGCTGTGATATTGTGGTAGGCAGAATAATGTTCACCCCCCACCAAAAAGACCAAAAAAAAAAAAAAAAAGATATCCACAGCCTAAATTCCAAAATTTGTGAATTAGTTACATTAAGTAGAAAAATGGACTTTGCAAATGTGATTAAGAGTGTAGACCTTGATCTCAGTCCTACATCTCAAGAAACTGATTTCTACCAACAGCTTCCTGCTTAGGAAATGGATCATTTCCTATGGTGTCTGGGAAGGAATGAAGCCCCACTGACACCTTGATTTTAACTTAGTAGATCTGTGTCAGATTTCTGACTCACTGATATGTAAAATAATAAATGCAGGTTGTGTTAAGCCACTAAGTTTTTGGTAATTTGTTGCGATAGCAATAGAGAACTAATATAGATATTGACTAGGAATGGTGATAAGGAACATCCTTGCTTATTCATGTCAGTCTTAGGAGCAAGTCTTTCACCACTAAGTAGGATATTAGCTGTGGTTCTCTGTAGGTGGGACTTCTCAGGTTAAGGAAGTTTTTCTCAGGAATGGCTATTGGAATTCACTAATGCTTTTTCTGCACCTATGAAGATGATGACGTGTTTTTTTCTCCTCATATTGATATATGATATAAATGTGTATGTATGATATGTTGACTAATTGACATGGATCATTTTATGAAGGTTGAACTAGCCTTGCGTCACTGAGATAAGCTCTACTTGATCATGATTTATTATCCAGGATTTGATTTGCTTATGTTCTGTTAAATACTTTTTTGACTGTATTCATTAGGTCTACTAATCTATATTTTCCTTTCCTTGAAATATCTTTGTCTAATTTCAATATCAGTATACGACTGGACTAATAAGTAAATTGGGAAATAAGTAAATTGGGAAGTGGTTATATAGAACAGGTATATTATAGTTGACTCTTAACACAAAAGTTTGGGGCATCCACCTCTGAACAGTTGAAAATCCATGTATAATTTTTGACTTCCTAAAAACTTACCTATCAATACCCTATGGTTGACTAAAAAGCCTTTTTGATAATATAAGCAGTGGAGTAACATATATTTTGCATATTGCATGTATTATTACAATAAAGTAAGCTGGAGAAAAGGAAATGTTACTCAGAAAATTGTAAAGAAGAAAAAGTACATTTACAAAACTGTCTTGTATTTATAAAAAAAATCTGTATATAAGTGGACTCACATAGTTCAAATCCATGTTGTTCAAGGGTGAACTATATTTCTTCCACAACCACGTGATACAATTGCCAGTAAAGACACCTGAGCCCAGAGTCTGCTTTTGTTTTCGTGATTGGGGCAATATTTTTAACTAAAAATTTAATTTCCTTAATAGATATTACAGTATTCAGGTATTTATTTCTTCCGGAATGAGCTTTTGCAGTTTATATCATTCAACAAATCTAATTTAACCTATGACATGTTTTTGTATATCTTTAGTAATATCACTTAGTTATTCCCTTTAACATCTGCAGAACTCTAGGATTCTTTTATTTTTGTTATTAGTAAATTGTTTCCTCTCTCTTTTATTTCTGATCAGTCTGGCTAAAGTTTTATCAATTTCACTGATCTTTTAAAATTAACCTGCTTTGATTCCATTGATTTTGCTGGGTTTTTTTTCCCTTCTGTTTTTAATTCCACTGATTTCTGCTGTTATATTTTTTTATTTTCCTTTTTATGATTCATTTACATTTAACTTTTCCTCCTCTCTAATTTCTAAATGTGGAAGTTTTATCAAATGATTTGTAACATTTTTTTTAATTTAACCTTTAGTGCTATAAACGTCCCTCAAAGAACTTCTTTATCTACATCCCACATTTTTTTTTTAAAGTAGGCTCCAAACCTAGCATGGAGCCCAAAGCAGGGCTTGAACTCATGACCCTGAGATCAAGACCGGAGCTCAGATCAAGAGTCACATGCTTAAGAGACTCAGTCACTGGTACCCAAGATCCCACAAGTTTTTATATGATGTATTTTAGTTGTACCTTTTTTAAAAATATATTTCAAATTTTCATGTGATTGCTTCCTTGTATCATAGGTTATTTAGAAGTGTGATGTTTATTTTCCAAATTTGGATGGGGAGGATTGTCCAGATGCCTGATCTTGATTTAGATTGATTCCTTGTAGTCAAAGAACACATGCTGCACAATTTCAACTATTTTAAATTTTTTGAGGTCAGGTTAATTTATTTTTAGATGGCAACTAGTTTTCTTAATGCTATTTGGTGAACATTCTGTTTTTTCCACTAATTTAAAATGTGAACATTACCATATACCTTAATTTTCTGCATCTTTGCCAAATTAAAAATTTTGCAGTGTTTAATGTTGCTCTGAAAAAAAAAAGTAATTTGTATCTTAGCTTTTGCATGTGAATTATAGTCCAAAGAAAATCTTTATGGCACAAAACTATGAGAAATTCTGTGGATGGTTATTTTTCCAGTATTCTTTTAAATAAAGCTTAAAAATTTTTCAGGAATTTAGTCACATCCTTGTAAATAATTATTTTATCTTTGCCAAGTTCACTTTTCTAGCACACTTTTAGATATTCTGGGCTCTTTCCTGCAATATGAATTCAAAAGCTTTTATGTAATTAAAGGAGGGTATTGTTTTCAATCTGGGCTTGACTTGCAGAATTATGAATGTCAAGATCATGAAGATACCGTTGATTTAAGATGGCACATGTTACTATAATTTGCGCTATCCTCAGAAAGAATGTTCAAGTAATACTTTCAGCTCCAAGGACAAAGGTGAAGATTTTTTTTTTTCAAAAATTTCTGATAATTTATTTTTTAAAGCACCTGACAAGGGTAGTCAGTGATGCACAAAAAAGCACAAGAATACTTCTCGCCCTAGGGGACCAGCGAGACAAGAGGCAGGCATGCAAATCAGAAGGTGACACGAAGAGCATTGAGCCCTGAGATCCTGTACCTGCATCCGTATCTGTCCCATCTATATCTATATCCACTTCTGTCTAGATCTGTATACAAAGAGTACAAAGCCACCTTCTGAAATAAATTCTCACTGTGAAAGACTGAGAAAAGAGAATGAGAAAAAGCTTTCCCGAGAAAATGCTTTCAAATTCGTCGTAGCTCAGGGGGCCTTTAGAGAGTCTACCTGAAGAGGGAGATCCCAGCTCCTGACAGAATGAAGAAATGAGACTGTGGGCTAAAAGTCACATTACCGTCAATTGAAATGCTCCTTCTAGAACATAGGTGTAAAAAGGAAGAAGCTTTTCACAGACAGGAGTGTACTTCTCCTAACTTTTTTTTTTTTTCCTCACTAGAAGTGCATTTAAGGACGTGAATAAATTGGGAGGGAGCAGAAACAGAGCCTACGTTCCTGGAAGACAATTCTTAGTAAAAGATCTCCAAGTAATGACATGGTCCTTCCAGTTGTTCTCTGGAAAATTGCATTTATTTTTTTGAAGACTCTTCCCCAAAGCTTCTTCTATCATTCTCATACAGTTTTGAATATGTAACTACATGAACATAGACGCATATACTGATTGTCTCTCTCTCTCTCTCATTTTTTTTTTTTTTTTTTTTTTTTTTAAGATCAGGAAAGCATCTTTGCCCCTAGATGACATTTCATATTGACAGCGCCTTCCGGAATATCTGCTCATTGATGATCGGGATCCCGCATTTATGGAAGAAATATTTTCTTTTCGTACCTCAAGGCATGACTATCTCGCATCTTTGCAAACTGCCCAGGGCAGAGTACTCTGGCGCTATCTGTTAATACCAGAAGGTTCTGCATTACATATTTTATGTTAAGATGCAAAACAGTGTCACCTAGGGGCCTCAGATCTTTGAGGAAAAATTATATTTCTGTAATGAGTGTGTGCTTTTCCTTCATCAAGTCACTTTTCCAAGCATGAAGAGATGTTAATTTTTGACCGTTCCTCCGTAGTCATATTAGGAGGAATTTCCCATAAAGGATTTATTGGCTGTAGTTAAAGTGAAATAATGCATGAATTAAATGGCGAGAAAACGGAAAGCCCAAGCTGTGAGTTTCTTGAGTTTATGGTTAATATTTAAATATATTCTAGGAAGCACGGGTCCATTTTATCTTTCATTTTGACGTAAACTGGAAATGTTGGTGACTAGCCTCCCGCCTGGGTTTGTGCTTCCTCCGGAGAGGTGACAGAGGAGGAAAGAGCACTGCCGTCTTTATACAAAGCAGGCATCTACCAGCCACCAAATAGTCCCAATTTCGCTATTTTATTCTAAATATAATATCAGCTTTGCAAATGTATATATACCTATTATTGGGTAGGGGGGACTCTCAGGAAGCCGCAAATGACAGTTAGTTCCGACTGTCAATCTACACGTTTAATGAGAAACTCTGCCCGGTTTAATGAATCCTGGCGCTTCACTCTGGCATCATTTACACGCAACTTGCATCGACGGCTCCGCCGTGTCAGACCCGGCCTCGGCGTGGCAGCTCCACGGACTTCTCACCGGAGGAGTTTTACTAACTCCCGGGACGCTGCTCCAGGCCTGGGCGCCCCGCGCGGGCACCAGCACCCGAGCAAAGCCGAGACCCAACCACGGCGGCCGGACAGCAGGGCGCCTGGGCCGCGGAGGCAAGGCCGCCGCCTCCTGCCACCTGCCACCTGCCACCTGCCTCCTGCCACCTGCCACCTGCCACCTGCCACCTGCCGCCGCCTCCCGCCTCCCGCCGCCCCGTGACCCACCGGTGAGTGCCCGCTTCCAGCGCGTCGCCCTCGGCCGCTCTCCCGGCTTTGCTCCTCCGACCAAGGGCCGGGCTGCTGGGCTGCTGGGCTGCTCGGGGACAGGCACCGGGGTTGCCCTTCCCGGGAAAGTGCAGGCCCGGCCGGCTGCGTCCTGGCGGCGCCTCCCCCATTGTGACCCGCCGCTCCCCATTGTGACTGTCCCTTCCAGCGCTCCGCAGACTCCGATGACAAGGATGGGCCAGCTGTCACTCATCTCCATCACCACTTCGAGAAAAAAGAAGGGTCGTACCCAGGGATGTAGCCCACCTTCAACGTGAAGGTGAGACCGCATTCCTTCCTACCGCTTATGCCCCCCATCCTGCCCCTACTGCCTATGCCCCCCCATCCTGGTCCTACCGCCTATGCCCCCCATCCTGCCCCTACTGCCTATGCCCCCCCATCCTGGTCCTACCGCCTATGTCCCCCATCCTGCCCCTACTACCTATGCCCCCCCATCCTGGTCCTACCACCTATGCCCCCTCAATCCTGCCTCTACCGCCTATGTCCCCCTCCATCCTGCTCCTACCGCCTATGCCCCCCATCCTGCCCCTACCGCCTATGCCCCCCATCCTGCCCCTACTGCCAATGCCCCCTCCATCCTGCCCCTACCGCCTATGCCCCCTCCATCCTGCTCCTACCGCCTATGCCCCCCATCCTGCCCCCTCTGCCAGTTGTTTCTGGTTCGGTTTTGTTCTTCTTTAGCAAGAGATAGATTGGTGCTATCTCTCCCACGGGTAAACCAGGTGAGGGAACGCAGGTTGGTGTCACACAGGAAAAACAGCAAGTGGAGGGAAGAGTTCAGATAACTTGAGCTTCGAGTGCTGGTGCCTAATTACTCGCTTCAGTCACAGGCAAACAATGGAGCAGTCAGGAGGTGGCAATAAATTCTTGAAAGGTCCATGTCCTCTCCACATGCGAAACTTCCTGCAGGACGCAAGTGTCCCTGCCCGCTTGGCCTGGCCGCCAGGCCTGTGACAATGCTGCCACCTGCTGCTGCCTGGCTCCTCGGGTGCGAGTGGCTCAGGAGCACCGTCCTCGGAGCCGGTGCTGGGAGAGCAGGCCTTTTGTTCGGGCTGCTTCCTGGGTTTCCTTTTCCCTGCCCTTCTCCAGGCCCAACTCAGAGCTCTCTGTGCCGGTGGCCTGGGCCCCCCTTGGAGACAAGCCCTACTCGGTGCAGGTGCACCAGCTCGGGTGAGAAGCAGACACACAGTAGGGGCCAACGTGACACACACTCCTTAGACATCTGCATCACTCCCAAAGGTAGGTTGGGGTCTGACAGGCTTGTGGTGCTATGTGTGCTTCTGCTCCCCGGCTGCATGTCCTACAGCCTGTGCTCTGCCCCAGAGTGATCCCACAATGTGCTGGAAACAAAACACCAGGCCTCTGGCATGCCCTCTGCATGGTGGCAGCACTCCAGGGAAGGTCACGATGAGGAAATGTGGCCATAGGGACTGGGGCACTGCGTACGTGTGTTTTCCGCCAGAAGGAGCCCCACAGATGAGCACAGAAGCCCGGTGGCTTAGTGCTCCTGAGCCTCCGCAGCAGTGGGCCCCCTGCAGTGTCCTCCTCACCTCCTGGGGCACAGGCACCCCTTTCCCCAAAGTCCACAGGGTCACTCCCAGTGCCCAGTGTCTGTCTCATTGTCACCTTGTTCTTCAACATACACAATTGCTACCAGCAAAATCAGATTCCTCTGATGGATGATGCTCTTTGGTTATTTTGTGCCTTTTTTTTTTTTTTTTTGAATCCTGCTAGAAAGAGATTCTCAAATATTTTCTTTTTGTTGTTCCTCGGTAAAGAAAAAAATAAGGGGTTACCCTTTGCACTTGATGAGTAAAAGATGAATACTTGAATAGTCTTCCAAATTCACGATTTTGGAAATGGCCTCATGCTCCCTAAGAGGTGAATTTAGGAACTAATGTCAGGGTTATAGGCCTGTCAGTGAGGAAAACACCAAGGGATGGATAGTGTGGGTGGACAGGCTGAAGCAGGAACCAGTGACCAGCAAGGAGAAGAGAACATTCTGGAAACATTAGCATGGGCAGAGGGAAGGAAGGCTCCCCACTTGACTTCTGAAGGAAGAATAAGGAAATCCCAGTGAAGGAAATGGAAAAGCAGAGCAGATATTTGTAATCACTTTTGTAATATTAAATAGGGGGAAAAAAGAAATAGAAAAACCCAAGTAAAGCAATTGCTAAGAAACCTTATAATCCAGGGAGAGTGAGTGTGTCTCACGGGCTCCAAGCCTGCCCCGCAGCCAGCTCAGCCTCACGTCCAGCGAAGAAAAGACTCCTAGGAAACCGGCTTCCAAAAGACATTTCAAAGTATGAAATTTTAGTTTGGCTTCTAGTGAAAATGAGCTCTCTGGAAGGAGTTACGTAAATAAATAAGTGTCTATCGTACAAAAAGGACACTTGATACTGATTGGGAGCATCTCACATTCATTGCATTTCTTCTAAATCAAACATTTAATTATTACCTGAAAAAAAAAACTGATAAAAGTTTGCTGATCGTGTTTGTTAGCCATGAGAACAAAATACACTTTCCTAAGTCTTCTTTATCATGCTCTGATATTTTGCATTTTATTAGGTGTGTCAAAATACGATTAATCTCTGAAAATTAGGCCCATCTCCAGTCTCTGAGTTGTAACATGAGCTCCATATTCTCCTGCTCTAAAAAATGTGAGACCCCCAACACATGCTTTTGCACGCTGCTAATCATGCATTTTAACTACAAAAACACATGAAATCTAATGTAACGATAACCGCAGTTGAGGCATTTAGCTGGAAATCGATAGCTCTGTGTTGCTGCAGGAACAGTCCAGAAACACCTTCCATTTGCTGTTAGGAGCTGGTCACTGCCTGAGTCACCATTAGAATCAGTGAGTACTCATGGGGGGGAGAGTGTGCACCCAACTCAACTCCTAGGAAAGGTTCTGGGAAGATGGTGAAGGCACAGCTGTTTGGAGGAAAATCATAATAAATTGCTGCAAAGCATCATAAACTTTTCATTTAATATAAACACTTATGCTCATGTGGCATTGCACTTCCATAGATAAATAGGGTTTTTCTTTGTTCCCTGATGCCAGCAGATCTCAAGCCCTGATTGATATTGACTTTATTCCCAGGGGTCAGACTGTCAAATAGTTCTCCTCCAGAGTAAAGTATGGAGCCAAGTGTATGGAAAAGGAAGATGCTACTGACATTCCTTCCCAGGCCAGGACACCTCACACCCCTCCTGGCCTGTCCGCTGTGAGCTCATCTATCAGATTTAATGTGTGAAGATTTTAAGTCCTCAGATAATTTACATTCCAATATGTGCCAGCATTTACATAAACGCTGTTTTTGTTTTTGTTTTTAAGTCAGCTTTTGCAACGTCAATATACGGTGTTCACTCATTTTAACATGAATTCATTCGGCAATGTGTTATTTTCTGGATCATGATCCCAAACAAAGTGTGTCCCCATTTTAGCTAACCAAATGCTGTTTTTCTTAATTTATCTCCTTTTGGTTTCTCCCCGAATCTCCACACTTTTGTTTTCCAGATATGTTTCCTCTGACTTCCTATTTAGAATTCCCCCAAAGTGCTCCACAAGAAAGACAAAATCCAATTCACTTTTATCTGGAGTTCTTTGTATTCTTCCTCATAAATCAGTCCTCTCACCTGCTTTATCATTTTTGCTTCTCTTCTTTGCTTTTGAGTTTGTCAACATCACTTTGATGATGTGGCACGCGGCCTCCGCATGGGTCTATCTGGGTGATAGACTCTGGGGACCCTGCAACCTCACGACACAGGACCCCCATGTGGGGATTCACAGCCACACACACACACACACACACACACACACCCCTGCGTGCACCCATGCACCCATCCCAGCAGATCAGTTTAAAGGCAGGTCTTGTTTTAACTCTCCGTAGGGAGAGAGGCCTCGACACTGTAGCTTCCTGCCAGAGGGCTTTTACACACAAACCTGCTTGGCTTGGAAATCAAAGAGAGAGGAGACGAGGTCAGGTGTTCTCATGCTGAGGGAGGAGGCTCACCAAGAGACAAGACTGGACTAATGAGGTCTGAAACCGGCTTTATCTAGTTAATAGCAGGCTTTGACATCACAGGACAAGATGCTGTTTCCTTGTGTTTATGTCCTTAAGCATTGACACGGTGAAAGCGAACATGGAAGATTTTAATCTGTGCACTAATGCATCCAAGAAAACTGCAGAGTGAAAGTAAGACATTTTACACCTGTTCCCTGCACTCCAATTGCAGGAGGAGGTTAGTCAGTGAGACTGAAACTCTTAATGGATGCTTTTCCCTGTTTTGTCATCTACATTTGCTTCGGATTTCTCTTTCATCCCTGAAGTCACAACTTGTCCTTCAAAGTTTATCCCTTTTTTCTTTTCTTTCTTTCTTTCTTTCTTGCTTTCTTGCTTTCTTGCTTTCTTGCTTTCTTGCTTTCTTGCTTTCTTCTTTCTTTCCTTCTTTCTTTCTTTCTTTCCTTTGCTTTGTTTTGTTTTGTTTACCCCTCCTTTCTAAGGAAAGCCTGAAGATTTAGCCACGCCCCTCTGCAACACCTAACCTGGCTTCTCCTGCCTGTGGGCACCAGGCCAGTGCCAGTCAGGGATGTCCAGCTGGGTTTGGCTGTTCCTCTGTTATGTATATAGCACTTGGGGAAAAATGCATTTTGAACATGAATTAAATGGATCACAACACATAGGCCAGAATTCTTGTTAATATCAAGCCTGCAAAGCAAATCTTCCCTTCATTGCCACTTTCAAACTGACAAAGAATTACAGTGCCCTGGAGTAAAAGCAAACCTAATTGTATTCGGCCAATATTTATTTTGTGCCCACTATGTGTGAGTATAAAAACTGGCAAGTCTTGGCCCCTGAACTAAATAACCTCACTGTCTGGTAAGGGGAGGAGCGAACAATCAGTTCACAGGTAACAGTAGTAAAAGCCATAATGTATAAGACAAAGTAAAAAAAAAAAAAAAAAAAAAAGATTAAAACTAATTTTCCAAGAACACTTTTAAAAACATTTTTAATATTCAGTTACATACATATACTATATTATACTATACATACATTTATTTATTCTCCCAGCATTTATTGAACTTCTCCTTGATGGGAGATAAAGTTCTAGGGTTAGGGACATATGAGCAACACATACATCCGTGTACACCCATGCACGGTTCCTGCCCTTTCTGCAAACTGGCCAAGAGATTTGACAATAACAATTGCCTCATTTAATTCCTGCCCCAGCCAGGTATTGTAATCCCCTATTTACATAAGAAAGCACTGAGGGTAACCCGGGGGAGGTGGCCAGGCCATAGCCACTCCTAGCAGTTAGTGGGTAAGATTTGGGAGCAAGATGCCCAAGTTTCCATTCTGGGCTCCACAACTTGATTGCTGGGTGACATCGGGCAAGTTGTGCAACCTCTCTGTTTCAGTTTCCTCATGCTGCAGAGGTTGGTGGTGAGAATTCAATAAATTAATCCTTGTCTTGGTCAACCTAGTTTAGTAGCTCCGTCTTGCTGCTATTGTCCCTTCCTTCTTTTTCTTTTGAATTGGCAAAGAGCATAATTATTCACCTCTGACAGCCCCAGAGTTTACTGACAAATATGCTCTTTATTTCACTAGTTTTCACTTAATCGATTCATATGCCTTCTGGAGTGGGAGGAACCACAAAATTTTAAGATCGAAGTGATCCAAGTAGATCATTTGCTGTATTTTTCATTTTTGGGAGCTGTTTTTATCATGCAGGGATTCAGTGAGGCAGTGAAAATCTTCAAATCTAGTCCAGATTTTGATGGTAGTAAAAAGCAATTGATTTCCAAAATACTCATGTTGCTTTAAAAAAATGGCTAAAATGACCCCAATTATTTTTAGAATAGATTTTCAAGAAGAAAATCTAATTTACCTGATCATGAATGAAGGCAAACAGGCCAATAAAAGCATCTGTTTTGAAAAAAATCTCAGAGTAATTTGCCGTGGGGGCAGCGTGGGACATGTGTCCTGCAGAGTTAGTCACTCAGAGCTCTGGGGGCTGCATGGCCCATGTTGGGGAACCAGCACCAGGCTCGGAGGGTGCAGGGGACGAACTTGTGTCTCCAACAGACCTTGGTTCTGCAAGGCATTCCTTGCAGCACCCATGATTTTGTCAACGATGCCCCACAAATTTTACAAACAGGAAACCAGAGAACACTTTTCTATCTTTCATAAATACTATGCAGTTGGATGTGACTTCATGAAACAGACAAATGTTCAAAATCATACCATTGGAAACATTATCATTCTGCATCTGTGTATCTAAAAATCTTTGGCTCAGGCAATCACTTCCTGCAAAATATATATTGGTATCAATTATATATAAAGGTAATCTGATACTTATCAATGAGAAACAATCTTGAACAATTATTTGAAGAATTCAAGGATCTCACTATTCTCTCTGTACGTTTTACTTATATGAGGTGATCTTAGTATCTCACATCAAAGCTGGAAAATTAATTAGGATAGTTCAAGCAGGGGATAGAATCGCCTGTTAATGAAAATGCTTAAACTCAACAGTGGTAATTTATTTAAAGACATACAGAAATTATCTATAATAGTAATAGGAAAATTATTTGATTTTATCATTTAGGAATATTTTAGAGATGTGACTGCTAATAAAAAGGAATAATTTAGTTGTTAAAACACAAGTCAAGAAAATAAAGTCTGCAAAGTCAAGAGCAGCCCAATTAACATCAGTGTTTTCAATATAATGTATAATAAAAGGAATTAAGTATATTAAATAACACATGTTATACATATGATAGCATAATTTGACAATTTATAGCTCAATGTTATTTCCTCAAAAACCTGTGTATATGTATATGTAAAAATATACAGGATCTTATTTTCATAAATAATTTAAATACTGTTTATAAAATATGTACTGAATTATCTATTATCTAAATGGATGCTGAGAAGAGGAAACCTTTTTCTGTACCAGCAAATATCAAATTATAGCAGAGTTAATAACTCCTATTAATTTTATATAATTGGAACATTTTATCTCTGTAAAGTTAGTGAGCATTTCTTACTAAGACTTATTTACCAGATGAAGATACTATTGCACAAAACAAAAATTTTCAAATTTATGTCAATTCTTTTTGGTGTTGAATTTTAAAATTGTGCTAAGAAATGTAAATAAAACCAAAAGAATTGCTATTCATGTTGTTCCATCAGGTATTGACTTGATTTTTAAACTTGGAAGAGCAATTGCAATCCTTTGAAATAAAGACATGGCCAACAATAACAGTAGAAACTATGAAATTGAGATGAGCTTGTAAAGATCCTTCTATTACGCCAAAATATTATGGACTCCTTTCAATATTTTTTCCTAAAAGCCCAACAATTACCATTATACTAAGACCTAGTCTGGTTATTGTCTGAGTTTGCATTTCAAGGGTATTTGAGTAACCTCCTAATTAAAAAGCACAAATCAGACCCCTTTACCAAGTGCAAGTGGAGCCCGGGCTCAGCTACTTTGAGTGTCTTTCAGATGGGTTTTGGAATCCTGGAGTGCATAGATTGCATTTTAAATGATGTCATTACACTGGCCCAAGGTGGCCTTGTGGTGGTCATACAGGGGGTGGCAGGCCCAACCACACTCCTGGGGCCTTGGCGTGAGCTTGGACCGCAGCCCGCATGAGGGAATGCAAGGGCAATCTGACACCATTGTCGCTGCTCTCTTAGTACAAAAACTGGCACATATGGTAAATGATCCAAACCAGCATTTTTTTCCCAGTCCTCTACACAGGAAGGAGATTTGGAGCAAAACCGGTAAGCAGAAGATGGAGATGAAGAAAGTGTGTTTGTAACTCAGAAGGAAGAGCCCCCACCCTTGGAGAAAGTGATGTGCCTGGGAAGAGACAGGTCATAATGAGGAGAGAAAAGGCGCCTGGCATTTGCATGGCCCCGACATGGAGCCCTGACTTGGAGAGGGTGTAATTAGAGCTCTCTCTGTGCAGGAACAAAGGCCTGTCACGATGAAGAAGAGCCCCAAGCTAAGCAGAACCCCGGCCACCTACATCTTTCATTTCCATCCCCCTGCCTTGAAAGAGGGAAATATAAGAAAACAGGTATGGGGGTGAGGTTTGAGGATTTTCCTAATATTAAGGAGAGGAGGTTCCCTCTGGGCTGATATTATTGCAGGGATTAATTACAGAGGTTTGAGGTCAGGGAACTAGTCACCAGTCCCTGGGACAAATAGCATCACTATTGAAATGACAAGGCTAACACACGACACAGACTCTGTTTCCCTTCATCTTGCTCATTCCTTCGGGATCCTGAGGATCAGACTGAAGAGTATGGGCTGGGGAGGTGCCCTGGGTTTGGGCATCTCGACCCCAAGGCACAGAGGGGACAGGCCACGCCAGCGACGGAGGGCGGCTGGGGCCACTCTGCAGAGCTTCTCGTCACTTCCTCAGTTTGCAGAGCCAGACAACCCTGCTGTAGGTCAGAATGTGTGAGTTTCCAAAATGAAGTTCTGTTTACATGCTCCATTAATTTTAAATAGTGGCCAAGTGTGCTTCGTGAAGGATTCCGCTATCTGGCCTGCACGTCCGGACGCTCGCTATCTCCCCAAATGCGTGTGGGTTCTTAGGTCCCTCGGGGTAGACATCCCCTCTGCACAGAGGAGGCAGTGACTGCTATTAAGCTTGAATATTTAGATTTCTCACTTCAGTAAATTTCATCAGGGAAAGCTTATTTTCAGGGGATTAGAAAATGTTGTTAGGCATTGTCGGAGGACAGCCATAGGAAACCAACAGTTTGGATGATGGTTTTTCATTGCCTTTGGTGGTATGAAGGGTTTAGCCAGCCAGACTGTATGTTCACACTATGATCTGGGGCCCCTGCTCACCTCCATGGCAGTGGACAACTGGCCAAGCCCCAAACAGAGATTTGTCTCCCAAGCACACAGCACTGCCTTAAATGAGGAATAATAAAGGACATGGAGGGCTTGGGGAAAACATATATGTTATTTATGGGGCCAGGACATATCAATGTGCAGTCTTCATTGTGTTGACTTTTACATTTCCATGAAGACTATGGCAGACATAAGGAGCATCTTAATCATTTCCATTTCACTATGGTTTTAATGACATAGATTATTTTGGAAGAGTTAAAACATAAAAGCATAAGGTGGATGCTATTTGTATTAGTGACAGAATTTAATGCCTAAATTATTTATAGTATTAACAGAATTTTTGTATATTGACCAACATACTACACCTTTCTGTCTACTGTGCATGTATAAATTTCTTTGGCAATACCCCTAGGTGGCAGGGTAATATTATGATACTTTAGTTCTGAAGATGCTCAACATTCTAACCTTAAAAAGGGAGAGACAGAAAATTAGTAATAATTTCTTGAATCCTTAATCTTGAATTTGAACATCTCCGAAAATAGGAAGTATAAAAAATCAGTTGGTAGCTGGCCCTAAGCAGGTTTTATCATCAATATGGAACCACATGTGTTTGAGTATTCGAAAACTTGTCTGAATAAAAATAGGTTTTTCTTTTATCTTAGTAAAGAGGAGGGAGAAGAGAGACCTTGGAGCCTGTTGCCCCAACACCTCGGTAATCAGAAGCTCATGTTTTGGATTATAATTTCTTTCCAAAATATTCCATATCATTTACTAAAACTGATTAAACAAAACCCAACAAAACAAAAACAAAGCAATAACCAGGACTTAGGGTATGGATGATAGTTAACCTATATTTTATTTTGCCAAAATAACATTTTAGAACATGTGAAATATATTCCACTGAAGGCGTGGCTTAAGAGTCCTCTGAAACCTTGCTCATATAAATTGGTACAATTATGTAGGGAAGTCATTGGACATCTGGACAAAAAAACTCAAAATATTTAGGAACTTTGACCTCATGCTTCCACTTCATGAATTGATCCTAAGGAAGTTAAATATAATAGCAACAATAACTCTTATGAACTTTGATGCACATTTAAAATGATATAGAATTTGTTAATGAAATAACCAGGTGTTCATGTGGTGGAATAATATATAACCATCAAAATTTGGTTTACAAACAATATTTAATATACTGGGAAATGTTTACCATAGCATTAAGTGAAAAATTTGGATTTGAATTGCAAAAATGTCATTACAATAAGATATTAAAAATAAAAGTCTGGCATAAAAAAATCTCAAAATAGTTACAGAAGTTTCCTCTAGATATTATGGGTAATTCTTCTAGAATTATGGGTAATTTTTTTCATTAAACTGTTCTATAATTTTTAAATTTTCTCCAAAGAATTATATATTTTTGTTATGTAACAACAAAATAATTTTAGTTCCTGTATTTCTGTGACTATGTCCAAACACAAAACATATTTAGATAGATGACTAAGATGTGTAAATATAGTTTTATATATGTGTTTGGTGTGAATAGAATGAGAAAAATGTGCTGGTTATTTCTATATTAATATTCAGATTGAAGTAGATCATTGAACTTATCTGAGCTTGTTATCTAATTTTTAAACATCTAAATAGAATGAAAATCAGTCAAGATAATCATTGAGATTTTAAAATGATAAAATTTACAGATTAATAATACTTTATAAATCTTCAATAGAAGTGCCAATTCATAAAGCTTGAATTCCTGTTCATGAGAATTAAAAATTCATAAATGAGGTGTTTTCACAGTGTTCTCTTTCATAATCTTACAAAGCTATGTACTTCTGCTTTAATACATTATGTGCAACTTCATGGCTATTAATGAATAAAAAATAGTCTTAAATGTTCATATATTTGCAAAATGTCACAAAATATATATCCCTGTGTTGACTGAGACCCGTTTTTACGTGGTCTTCTTTCTCTCCTAGCATTTTTAAAAATAATATTTTTTAAAGATTTTATTTTTGAGTAATGTCCACACCCAACATGGACTCGAACTTAGAATCCTGAGATCAAGAGTTGCACACTGCACCGACTGAGCCCGCTAGGTGCCCCCTTTTTTTTTGAAGTATTTAGAAGATACCACAAGGGTCAGAGGTGAAGGAGCCTCAGGGGAAGCCCTCAACATGGGCAAATTAGGTAGTGTGTCCTTCAATAACTAAGGCTCTCAGCTCATAACTCCTGTTTTCCTTACCACCTACATCTGTGAGACTTTGGTTTGCTAGTTTCACTGGTGTCTCTCACTCCCACCTACAACCTTTGCCGTGATCATTAAACTGGGTCTGCATTTCTCTTTCACTCCCATTTTGAGTTGTATTTCTACTTTGTTAGATAATGTCCTTAAAGGTTTATTATGCTTATTTTAATCTTAGATTTATAATTAAAGCCATTCAATTCTCATTATCTCTTATTTTGCCAAAGTTTTCCAAATTTTAATTGGAAAATTTTTTGATTTTCCAATTAAAGCCATTCAGTACTCATTATCTCTTATTTTTCCAAAATTTTGTTTTAGTTGGATGAAGCTTGACCCCTACTAGAATACTCAAAAAATTTTTTGACTACAAAATTTCTCAAGTTCTAGGAAGTTTAGAACTGAAATCCTTGGGGTACTTGGATGGCTCAGTCAGTTGAGCCTCTGACTCTTGATTTCAGCTCAGGTCATGATCTCAGGGTTGTGTGATCAAGCCCAATATTGGGGGGGGGGGTCCCTGCTCAGCAGGGGTCTGCTTGAGATTCTCTCTCTCCCTCTCCCTCTACCCTTCCCCCCACTCACATCCTCTCCCTCCCTCGCCCTCCCTCTCTCAAATAAATAAATAAATCTTTAAAATAAAAAACCTTGAAATCCTTGACTCACACTTTTATTTTATTGAGATATACTGGCATACAGCATTCTATTAGTTTCAGTGTACAAAGTAATGGTTGACATCCATCACTACTGGGGTTGTGATGGAGATGAGTGGGGAGTGTAAGGAATCTACGGGAAGGGGAGATAGATCATAAATCTCTGGTTTGGGCAGCTGCCCCCATGAGGCAGGACAATGCAGGAAACCCCAGTGGTGAGATTTGGAGAAGGGGATAGCTTTGGTTCTGGGCATGGGACTCATCAGGTTATCAGGTCAGGCAGGCATCACTGGGGGCAGTGCAGGATGTGGGCTATATAAGGAGGGCCTGGGGTAGTGACAGAGGTTAGTGAGGAAGCATCAAAGGAAGGAGTTGAAGCCATAGAGGTGAGTAGGCACACTCAGAAACAGTGTGGGAGTAGGAAACAGGGGCCACCCAGGGCAGGACCTGAGGGACATGGACTTTCATAGGACAGCAGGAATCAGAGCAGCAGGCACTCAAGGCAGCGGCTGTATCGGTTGAACTAATCTGAGGCACAAGACAGTCACAGAGAAGAAGGGAAGAAGATGTTTGAAGAAGTAAGGAATGGCTGACCATATCAAAGGCAGCTGAGAAGCCAGATGAGTGAAGGAGTAAGAAGAGGTCATAGAGTACTCCAAACAAGTCACTGATTGAACAGTCCATGAACTGCTGGAGATGGACAAGTGAATGAGAGATAAAAGCATTTATAATCTCTACCTAAGTCTGTGCCTATGCTTAAAATCATACCTGCATCACTGATGTCTGGTCTATATCAACATCATGTGTACCTATGCCTAGATCTACATGTACGTCTACAGTTGTGTATCATCTACACATATGTCTACATCTGCATCCACATATCACCTACATGTACATCTACATATCATCTACATGTACACATATACCTACGTATCATCTGCATGTACCTCTATATCTATATGTTGCATGTATGTCTATATCTACATATCATCTACATGTACATCTGCATATCTACATATCATCTATATGTACATGGACACCTACATCAATATTTTAATTGCAGATGGATTCCTAATTTTTTCCCTCACATGGATAAATGCTTCAGTCTGATTGGCAGAAAGAACACCGTCATTGGCATTACCAACACTTGTGTTTCTCCTCAGTCATGTATTCTGTTTCTTTTCCTTTTTTCCAGCTTCTGCCCTAGAACCAAACTTATCCCCTGAGACAGAAGAAGGGCTTTCATGTTCTTCATATTGAGAATTAACCTCATTTCTAGTTTCATCCTATTCCCTAATGTTATCCTCCTTATAGTTGCTCAATTATTGAAATTTATTTAAACATGCAGTAAGGATGTATTTTTTAACCATATATTTAACAGGGCTTGCTAAGTATATTACAACTAGATGATGTAATAAACCCAAAATGTATGATGGGCCAAACACAATAAAAGATTCTTTTTCAATTCAACTCCAAAATTCAACTGGCAGCAGCTATGTTCTAAGCAGTGATGCAGGAACGACTCACCTTCCACACGTGATGTCTAGGCTTGGTGGGCTCTTCTGTCAGTGGACAGAAAATGAAATACTATAGACTTCAGGATGAGGAGTTACACGGGGTGGGGGTGGGGGTGGGGAGGCTTCTGGGTCCTGCCACCTGGGTTTGCTTCTAGGCTCCGTTGCAGATACTGTGGGATGGAAACTCTGTCATTTAACCGCCTCAAGTCTTCCTTTGTAAATGGCAGACAATGGCACTACCCAAGACATAAAGCTGCTGGTCCACAGGAGAATCAAATGGCAAGGTTGTACATGAGTCCAAGCTCAATATATTAGGGATCTTTTATATTAAATGTAATGACTGAGACATGATATCATCAAAGCCACACAATGATGATGCTAAGAGACAAGAGGATAAAGGAACGCCAGTGAGCAAGGGCAGCCCTTGAAGCAAGAAAGACTATTTTCCAACAAATGAAAAGAAACGCCACTGTGACCAGCAGGCAATAGGTAGATTAAACTCCATGCTTCCCAAGAGGTTTTCAGGGTTCCAAACTCTCAAGATCAGAAAATGTGGCAATTCATTCCATTAATTCGTAAATGATGGGTTAAAATGGAATATTCTTAAGAGAAAAGAAGGGAGTCTCTGAGTCCTTTGTTCGATTTTACAACTTAACATTCCAGGGGATGCAGAGAGGCTCGTGTCTGGGCTGAACCTAGATGACCTTATTTTTCTATTCATGGAAAATAGATTTATATATCATGTTTATTGTGCTATATGTTGCTAAAATAGAATTTAAAAGTTATGTTACGTACATAAACATATGATGTATATATTGAAAAACAAGCCGGCTTCTTGGGCATGAAGGTTACATTTCATGAAGACAGCAAGTCTTCCCAATCTAATTGGCACATGTAATGGCATCCTAAGAGAATTCCACTGGAATTTTAAGAACACAACAGAAATAATTCTAAAGCTAATCCAGGAAGTAAATATGCACAAATAAGGTTGGGAATTATGAAAGGAAGTGCAAAGACCACCACATGATATCCCAGATAATAAAATGCAGTTTTCAGCTAAATAATTGAAATGTGATGGAATAGTATGGGCATAGCGATTTATGGGCGAGATTAGAGGAACAGAATTGAGAGTCTAAAAATAGATCCAGTTTTATATGCAAATCTAATATTTGACAGAGATGGCCTTTCAACTCTGGGGAAACGTTGAACTTTGAATGAATGGTGTTCATTCAGCTGACAAGTATTTTTAAAAAGAAGGAAATTTAGAAAGCTCCCCATCCCTTGCATGGAAAACAAATTCCAAATGAAAACATGCAAACTTTGTATATGGTATTCTAAAATTTTATGTCCTATATTCTGAAAATTATGAGTCAGGCACATATTATAGCTCCATCAATGTTTGTTGGAATAATTTCAAAAACATGCTCATAGAATAGGGGTAAATACTCTGGTAAAGACCCAGAATTATTTTCTCCTTTGAAAAAATAAACATACATGGGAAAACACAATATGTATGTATGGTAAAAACAACTCAACCAAAGTTAAGAGACAAGCAGGTAGCTGAAAAGAGATTTGAAGCACCACCAACAAAGACTTACTGACAAGTTTCTGAATTATTCTCCTTGATTTCAATGCGAAGAAACCAATGTGTCAATAACATCAGAAGAAAATGAGAGAGGACACCCTAAAATAATTCACGAGAGAGCAAGTAAACGCGCCAACAGACAAGGCCTTGGTGGAAATACATCTGGCCCCAGAAGTAATCGAACAAATGCAAATGAAAACAAAGAAATATGTTTTACATCTCATGTTAGCAAAGGTTAAAAAATGGTGAACACCACATTAGTAATGTTAAAAATAAATTCATTCATCCAAAGGAATTTATTAAATGTCAATATGTGTTGGATACTGCTAAAGATACCTGTGAAAACTGCTCTTCCATTGGAAATGAGCACTTGTGCATTCCCTGCAGGGTCACATGTCTGTGGAAGCTTCTGAAACCAAGTTTCAGAGATCTCAAGTATGGACTACCTAGCCCTGAGGAAGTGACCTTTGGGGAATGTATTCTCACAAAATGTACACAAGAAATTTTGTCACAACATTAGTTAAAATATAAAAAATAAAAGAAGAAAGTAAAAAAAAAAAAAAAAAAAGGAAAGAATGGTAATCATGATGATTATGTATCCGTAAGTGATTTGTTAGCTAAATTGAATTAGGTGACGTTCTTAAAATGCAACGAAGTCAAAGTTTTGTTTTTAACCATTGAAAGAAAGATAACATGTGCTGCATTATAAAGAAATGAATTTGTTAGAAAGGAGCATGGTTGGCACAGCCCTCTAGGTGGGTGTCAGTGTCGATAAACCATTCAGTGGAACATGCAACTGACGTTAATAACAGACCTTGCTGGACTTCCCCTAATCTTGAACAGGGAAACAGGAACGTCACAGATAAGAACAACATGCTTTCACTTAGAAGACACAAAATAAGAAAGTCAGAAAGTGAAGTTTTCCTTTCAGTAGCTTGGCTTTGTCAGGATAAGCTCATTACAGTCCTGTGTGTGTGTGTGTGTGTGTGTGTGTGTGTGTGTGTATCCCACACTCCTGAGGGTGTGGGTGGGGGCACGTGGGGGTCTGTAGGTGGGACCCAAACATCCTCCTTGGACTGTGTAATGCCAGCCTTCCCAAGGGGAGCAGAATTCCATTCTGATTAAAATTACCTTCTTCTAATCTTCTGAATGTAAGTTTTCAAATCTGGGAGAAAAAAAAATATCCTGAACTCTGGAAGGCAGAGCACAGTCGCACGGAAGTCTTGAGGTAGAAGGTTTGAGGATAGAAAGAAGATATTTTTCCACTTGGGAGAATCTTCCAGTCTCTATAATTGACTGTAAGATATGCCATGAGAACTGGGTTGGGTCCACCTGTCCTCATCTGAGACTCTCACTCAGGAACTGAGGCATATGCGAGAGAGTTCCATGAAGAGGAGCTTCTGGGAGAGATTTCTGCATGGACCCTGATCTCAGCCACAGGTGCTCACACAGTCGCCGCTTCACAGAAACAAACCTTAGTGACAAGTTAGAAAGTGTCCACTAATGAGAAGCCACTGATGAGAAGCAGAAGAGAAACTAACTTAGGTTGCTGGCATATTTGAAATAGGAATTTGATGAGCACATGGAATCACGTTAGGAAACATATTCGTATAAAAACAGATTACAGCACTTAGAAGCCATATCATGAACTTGGGAAGAGCAACAGGGCATCTTAAATGCTTTGCAATTACCTTCAGATCAGATTCCTGTTTTAAATTGGTGTTCTTTTTACTATATAACATTTCTAGATTGTAAATTTATTCACGATTATACTCAGGTTCATTTAAATAATGTAATAGACTCATGGATTAGATGCTTCAGAGGTCCCAAACCTCAGTGTGCAAGGCACCAGGTGGGAGTAAGTGCACACGTGCTACCTCACACGCCCTTCGTTGCTCCTGCTTCGGATCACATGGTAGACTCTTGTTCTGGAGCAAGTTATTTAACTTCTCCCTGCATATCACTTAGACTGTTCATTCTTCAGTTTTCTTATCAATAAAACAATAATAGTCGTCATAATAATAATAGTTACTCTTATTGTAATTATTGTTACTATTATTGTCATACTGTTTACCTTAGGGACAGTGGGGAGGGCGTGCAGAGATGACAAGTCTGACGAACTTCCTTAAACGGTAACTATTATAGGTAAAAGCATGTTGTCATCTAAAGTGGCATTAACCTTTTTAAAGAGATAATTACTAAACCACAGCTCTTGACTACCTTGCTCCAAAAAATGTAACTGCAGGCAAGATTCTGGTCAAATCCTCCTGGGCTTCCCAGTGGCGATTTGCTAGATCACCAGAGGGCACAGAGGAGGGAAGGCTACTGCTAGAGCCTCCCCTGTGACGGCTGGACCTTGATAGAAAGCCACACCCCACATCCTAGGTTGTGTCTTGATGTGCTTCTCATTTTTGGGTTTCGTGCTAAATGACATTTCTCCTCGATGTCCCAAAACTTATCGAAAATTTGGGGGATGGGAATAGGAGTCAAAAAAATCGAACCAAGTCACACTGTGAAAAAAATTACGTACAACCAGACCCAAGGCAGATGCTGCTAAACTATGTATTAGGGTTTGTCTTTCCCTTTAAGGTGCTTGTTTTATCATCAAGGGACTACTTAGGTAGTTCTCCTAAGTGCTCTCATCATAATATTGACTATTGTTAATAAAGCAGGTACTTACTACCAAGAGGGCATGGCCTGGCAGTTACTCGCATCATGCTTTTCACCCTTGACAGAACTTTGTGAGATTGAAACCACCTCTGGGGCCCAGGAATCTGAGCACTGGGGAAGTCCTGCCAAATGCTGTGCCTGTGTCGCCTTATAGCAGACTGACCACTGGGCAGTATCCTCTACTGTGATGTCATTCCCTGGGGTGTCCCTAAAGGGCTCTTTCTTGTTTTGGGTTCAAGTATTCAGAGTGTTTTTATTTCAGTCCCCTCATTGTTGATGATTGTCCTTTAAACTTTCATAAGTCTTGTTACTTTCCTGTAGAAATGGGCGTTTTATAGACATAAGCAAAATAATTGTCAATCTGAGCTATAGTTCTCCTAATTTTTATACAATTACTATTCGACAGATAATACTTCTTAAGATATTTTAGATAGCTTTAAAGTTTTTTAAGGCCACATTACCTGTAAGAATACAGTCATCATTTTAATCCAAGAAAAATCAAGTGTTGAGTTACAGATCTCCCCAATACAAGTGGTCACCAAGGCATATTTTTCTATAAAGGAACAGGATCTCTCGGTAATTTTTGAGCTGCTAGCCATCCTGGATGCTTGAGAATATTTGGGCATCAGTGTATTGTCAGATTAAAGCTTCAAGTAGTGGTGAGCTTCCGGGGATTGGAGAGAAGAAAGCAGAACACGTTGTTTTGATATTTTGTTAGACATTAAATCAAAAGAGGCACAGTCCTGGTGTGATTTCTGTGCCCCATCTAGCGTTACCCATCTGTACACTGTCACTCTTTCGAGGAGACTCATCGTTGGGATGCACGTTGCAGGCTTCTCTCGGTTTCAGAGGACAGCGGGTGAGTATTGGTGCCATGAAAACAGTGTTGCAGACAGGGGACAGAGAATGTGATTTACTCTTCTTAACACTTCAGCTTACCCAACAATGTGTGAATGAGTCGGAATTTCACACCCTTTTTGGAGAGGAAAAATAAAACAGAGCATCTAAAGGCATGCTCCTTTGCAGAGAGGGTAACGTGCCACACGGACCCAGGAGGAGGTCGCCACTATAGGCTGACTTGCCTTTTACGGGTGACCTTGAAACGCTGAGGGAAAGCTGGAGAGAAAAGCAATTTCATCTTTGAAATTACACACCACTGTTCTCATTCATCTTGATAAGCACTTTTAAGGAATCAAAAAAAAAAAGCAGTGGAATATTGCTTCTATAAGGGTTATGGAGACCTTCCTTCTGCAGAGTCGGTGTAAAGTAAATTTAGATGTTCAGAGATGCATTTGATTTCTATTGGGAGGCTCAATTGGCCACTTTTAGAAGGTTGAGGAAAAAAAAGAAGAAAAAGGCAAAGAAAAGGGGGAGAAAATATATTTAAAGAAATCATTTTGTAATCTATTTTTAAGATACACTGAAAATGAATAGTTCCGAAAGGAGGTCCTCTAAATGTGATAGCAAATATCAAAATGGTACCAAACTCTGAGAATAACAGGTTACATCAAAGACATTACTAGTGTGACGCTAACATTTAGACACTAAACAATCATCTCATCAAGAAAATAGATAATCAGGAAAATGTATTCTGACCATGAGGTTTATGTAAACATTAAAACCAGCCAGCTGTTTTGTTCTTAGGTGTCCACTAGCGTTGATTTGGTTTGTGTGTGTGTGTGCGCGCACGTGCAGCCTTGCCCTTACAACAAACCTGTACCTAGTCACCAGCATAACCATCCAGGCTTTGACCCCACATAGTGTGGGGTCTCTCTCAAACATGCACACAATAATGCAATGCCTTACACAAAATCTACTCTTCTCCCCACCGTCTGGTCCATTTCCATTGTTATAGGAGCAGTACGTCCCTCCTTGGAATCCAACTCTGGATGATGCCCTCCTCTCTTCTGTTACTATGAGGGCTCACTGTGAGCAAAGTGAAAACTGTGGCTTTAAACCCAAAAGGAAGCCACATGGTCCAGACATGAAGAGCCACGGCAGTCTGGTTCAGTCGGGAAGGGGAGCACCTCCTGGAGGGATGTAAGAGTTGTCCTGCAATGAGAAGGGGCTGGACGAGCCCTGAATTCACACGGAGCCCAGAGGAAAGGAGACAGCCTGAGCTTCCACTCTCTCTCTAAGAAAGACAACAGGGGATCTTTCTGGAAGCTCCTGGTAGTTCACAGGTAGGGGCAGAGAAAGCAACTTCAAAATTCTTCCCTTTCCTTTATTGAAGACTCCCTCAGGAGAACTGCTAGAAGGAATTGGTTCGCCCTGTCCTGGTTACCGGTCACCCAGCCACCAGGTGAGTGCTCCCCAGAATCAGTGCTGCTCCAATCTCCCCACCTTGAAGCATCAGTGCTTCAAGGAATGGAGCACATGCTCTGGGACAGCTACTTGGGAGTGGTGCTGATGGAGAACAAAATGCGTAATGGGTCTTGGAATCTTCTAGCTCAGAACAGAAGCCAGGGAGGGAGTGGGCTTTCTTTGAGCAAGGCTGTGAGAACAGGTTGTCCCCCAGTTCCTGGGCCCAGCTCCTGGCATATCCAGGCTTCACCTGCCATGCCTGGGTCAGGGGCTGGTCTGCATACATCGCCTTGCTGTCCTCACACAGAAAGGTCCTCATGCCTTGGCCAGGAGAGAGGGAGGGCGGACTGCATCTCAAGAGACACTAGTGTTGGGGAGCACATCCACTTGGATTTGATGTGTGCAGGTGCCTCCTCCACCCAGAGGGTGTCCTCTGGGTATGTGGGTACGGAAAGCATTCGGTGACCTCTCCCTGGCTTCTATGTGGATCCTTCCTCCAGCAGTCAGAGGCCTTGGAATTTGGGGCTAATCCATCACCTCATTGCACTCTCTTCTTTCTTCTGCATAATGGTAGTGGGGCAGTATCTACCGAGCCCAGGCTGATAGGTGTGAAGCACCTGGGCTCCTGTGTGATTCAGGTCTGTACTACGAGTGTCATTCTACTTAGAGTGATGCACAACCCTACAGAAAATCCCCTGCAAGAGAAATTCTTCCTGCTTTCTCCATCTTCTCAGACCCAAATCTTTTAGGGTATTGTTGGGGCACCTTATAGCAAGTGAAGAAACGTGTGAGCAGAAGAATCACAGCTGAGTGGTGAGCTCAGTCACTTGATTGGCTCTCTCCTGGCTCTAGAATGGATTATAAGACCACCACTCTTAGACATTCCCCTTCTAAATTCCCCCCCCCTTCTCCCCACAACATCTGTCATACAGTAAGGGAACGTGTATGTGTGTGCGCACGCTTATAACCATATACACACACTCAATCTGGAGGTTATGGGGGTCACTACTCAAAACTACAAGGATGAATTTCATCAATTCTTTTACTCTGCTCTTTCCTGTCTGCTGAAGAGACTTTAAATGTGAACTGAGAGGGAGAACATTTGCCAGGATTCATCAAAAAGAGCCAATACCCTTCAGAAACACAGAGCGGTCAAGTTCAGTTCCAGCTTGCAGGAGGGTGTAGCTGCTTTAGTAATAGCACAGCCTCCAGCCACATCCCAGCTTTCTCTGGGAATTCCCCAGGCTCCTCTGGAATAGTTTTGGCGCCTCCAAATTTCCAAGCAAATCTCCCCACAGAGGGAAAGCACGAATGCTATTTATCCTTGGGTGAGTATTTATTTCTCCTTTGAAGGTAATTATCCTTTTCAAAAGGTTAGGAGCCTCCATCCCTTAAAATCACTGAAAACTCATACGAAGATCTCCACACTTGCCTCGTTTACCAGATGGCAGACATCCACTGGGGTAATTCCCTCGGTTAAAAGTCTCAGACACGAAGAGTCGATTCTTTCACTCTTGGATTCCCAAAGCTGGTGAGACAAGTTCTTCAGTAGTTGAATGAAGAGATAATCTACACATTGAATTTGAGAGGTTGGGCAAAGAAGCTGACTCCTTGGGTATCAGGTATTAATTTAATATTAGAGCATGTTTAAGACAGAAAAAGACATTTTCAGTAATGCTTAAAAATTAAGCTCTGCATTTGAATTGCTCATGCAGTAATTCATCCTTGATGAATGACTAGCATAGAATGGTACTGAATATTTGATTTCATATGAAGTCAGCTAAGAGTGCAAAATGTGTAAGACAAGATTGTTACTGAAGTGATATAACCCCTATGCCGACAATACCCACCTTCACTGCAGGTGGAGTCTAATTGTTACACTGGCACTGATATGAGTTGGAGGATGTGCCCGTGGAGGAAGTCAACTTGCCCATGCAGCTTAGGCACTAGTGAGGTGTGGTGGAATCACTAGGTGCAAGCATATGGGATTGGGACACCATGGCCAAGTGCCCAGGATGGGGTGCTGGGAGAAAAGGGACAGACTCTGGTCACATACAATGAATCTATCGTTTCCTGGAGGAGCAAAACGCCACAGCCTGGGTGACCAAAACAACTCACATTTCTTTCTCATGGATCTGGAGGCTGGCTGTCCAGATCAAGGTGCTGGCCTATTTGGTAGCTGGTGAGGACTCTCTCCCCAGCATCAGTCAGCCACCTTCTTGCTATGTCATCACGGGATCTTTCCTCGGTGTGAGTGTAAATGGGGATTAAGAGGGAGAGCTAGTTCTGGTGCCTCCCTCTTTTCAAAAGGACCCTAATCTCATCATGGGGGCCCCATCCTCATAACTATTCCTAAATTTTTTCACCTTGTCAAGGCTGCATCTCCAAATTCTGTCATATTGGGGGCTCAGGCTTTGACAGATGAATGGGAGGGGGCATAAGCACTCAGTCCACGACACTGACCCATGGGCTGGATGTACCTTGGAAAATACTCCCAAACACTTTGAGTCCTCAGATGCCTCAGAAACTTAAAAATCTGTAGACTTGTCCCTTCTTTCCCAAACATGAGGCAGGACATCTCCCTTTGCTGGAGAACAATGCAGAAGTATCTCCCCTGAAAGGTGAATGGTGCTCCCTCAGGACCTGCCTCCACTGTACACTCCATCTAGGTCTGTGACTCAGTTAAGTTGCAACATAACTCAGCCGGGGATGTTTAAAGGAGGAGCCATGGGTTCAACTGTGTCCCACAGAAAGATAGGCTGGGATCTTAACCCCCATGCCTGTGGACCTGACCTTATTTGGAAATAGAATCTCTGCAGATACAAAAAGTTAAAGCAAAGCCATTAGGATAATCCCCAAGCCAATATGATCCATGTCCTGATAAGAAGAGAAAACACCAAATGAAACAAGGACCCACAGGGAGAAAGCCACGTATGCACACAGGCAGGGGTTGCAGAGCTGCAGTGCAAGCTGAGAATCACCAATACTGCTTATGGCCATCATCAGAACCTGAAAAAAGGCAAGGAAGGGTCTTCTTGGCATCTCCCAGGGAGCATGGCCCTCCTGACATCTTGATCTCAGACTTCTAACCACCGGAACTGTGACAGAATGATCTCTGTTGCTTTAAACTGTCCAATTTGTGGAAATTTGTTACAGCAGCCACAGGAAACCAATACAGGAAGAGAGAGATTAACCCCCCAGGGATCTTCAAAATCTCAGCAGCTTGTACCAGCAAGCACAGCAAGTACATATAGGATTGGATTTTGAAGATGCCTGATCAAGGGGATGTTGTAACATACAGCTGATGGGGAAGAGTATATTGGCTTGAGCGCTCTTCCTACACACAGAATTTGCCACCTTTGCAAGGACCCCACTGGATGGGGCCTGCCTACGGCTAGAAAGAATCACTGAAACCGGGGCAGGAGGATGGACCAGTCTGCAATTAGCTGAGATGCCTGAATTGCTATGGTGACTATGGAGGTGTTGTGGAAAGTTTGAGAAGGGGGCATGTTGGAACAGCTCTACTACAGATGCCAGAGGGCCCACCGCCTTTTCCAAGAAGGCCCAGAGGACTCGCCGTTTCCCAGAGCTATAAGGAATGTTCTGGTGAGAATAAACAAATATCACTAAAATGTTTGGTGGTACCTTTCATCTACAGGGATGTGATGTAATGACAGGGAGGATGGCAATGGTGATGAAGATGATAGGACCCTGAAACAACAGGGTCCAGGCACTGCTGCCAAGGGGTAGCACTTTGCTTACTGAGTAGCCGATGAAGTGGTATCCTACAAGACTGACCCAGGAGTGTTATTGAGCCAGTCAATGGAACACAGCTTCCCTAGCTGATCAGGTTGTAACAGCAGAATGTACAGGGAGACATGATCGGAAGACTAAAAATAACGCAAAAAAAAAGTCCTAATCCCTTGCCCACATTCCACACCTGAGCCAGAGTCAGACCCAGAGCCCAGTGACTGCAGAAGTGATCAAGTTCCAGGAGTGAAGACCTGCTTATAATAATTCTCCCTGTTTTTTCTCAAGAAACCGACAATCATTTACCTGGGTAACTATTTTAAGGAAAGGGAAAGATCGAGCTTTTTGGAAATGGTTGGATCCAGTGTCTGAGATCACCTGAGATGAAGAGATCCGAAGGGTCACTATGTTTCCCCTACATAAGGCTGGGTATGTGTGGTAGACACCATAATAATATGGAGTCCTGTCCAAAGTTCAACTTACAATAAATCTGTTAGGCCAATGAACTCACTTGGTGCTCCTTTCCCTGGTGACCAAACGTATAGTTGGATTGACAAACATGGCAGTTGGACAACCCTCAAAAAGGCCCTCATTTTGTGCAGTATAAGCACTATCATAGCAAAAACCACTCCTCACCAACCCTGATCTTGGTAGGAAATCACAAATATTTCCATTCCAGACATCATGATGGAAAGCAGTGCCAACATTAAGGACCAAAAGGGCATAAGGGTGGTAGTTCCCTTGTGTATACCCATTTGATTGACCAGTCTGATCTATGTAGAAAAATGGGTGGATCTCAAGAATGACACAAACTGCCACAAGCCCAACCAAGCAGTTAACCAAAATCTGGTTATGCTATCAGATACAGTACACTGGCTAGAGCAGGTGCATGTGGCCCCAGGTACATGTATTGGGTGGACTGTGGTCAACTCAGAGAAGTGCTGACTTCTCAGATACTCCTGCAGGGAAGAATATGTTGCTGAGACATGGTGTCAACAGCTTCAGGGTCTCCTCAGCTGAGAGGTCATGCCCTTGCTCCCTGGGTAGCCTTCATCTTCTCCTCAAGCGATGTAGGATTCCATCCCCATACCAGAGTCTCTGATGAGAAATGTGCTCCCAGAGATCCCTGAGTTGATGGGGATTTGGGAGTCTGCACCCCAGGTTGACTTCTGTCTTTGACCAACCCTCCCTCTTCCCACTTCTCACAGATGTTGACCCCATGAACATCTAGCTCAAGGTCCATCTCCATGTCTGCCTCCAGATAACCCAGCTGCTGCAGTGGTGACCTGTCTGGCTCCTCTAACACCACAGGACACAGCGTGGAGTCCTCCCCCCAGAAAGTCTCTCTGTGTTTCCACCTCAACCACCAGGCTCAGAGCTCAGTGGACCACTCCAGGTTGTGCTTTATGCCTCTGTGCTTTATGCCTCCACCCTAGACTCACCAAACTCGGCGGTGGCTAGTCTACTTTCACACACTCTCTGAACATCGCTTTTAACAGAAAACTGGACTTACTGTCCTAATCCCAGCATAAAGCCTAAGCACTGAGTAAATGTACATGGATCATTAGGTGGACCCTTGATGTAATTTGCACAATGATTCTTAAAATTGAAAGTAGTATGTGGACCCATACAGTTGACTAGAGGTATTTTCTACATAACAAAGCACCATGTGGCTGTGCCACTGTATTGTAGATGTGATCATGTAGATGTGATCATGGCTGAGTCTTCTGAGTGCTGACCAGGCTCAGCCAGAGTTGTCCATGTTCTCTTCCCAGGAGCACAAAGCTCCATGGTGGGGATTTTGATTAATCCACAGCTGATGGTGGAGGAAGTGAAAGTATGAGGAGAGGAGGAAGGTCCCTGGAAGTCACACTGAGCAGCAGAGGGCCAGGATCTGGCCCCAGGCTGTCTGTTGCTGAGCCTCTGCTCAAACCCACACCGACCCCCATTTCAGCTGAGCTGGAGCATGTGTTTGATTTAAAAAAAAAAAAATCAGAGACTTTAAACTCTAGGAAACACACTGAGGGTCGCTGGAGGGGAGGGGGGTTGGGGCTTGGGGTACCTGGGTGACAGGCATGAAGGAGGGCACATGGTGGGACGAGCACTGGGTGTTGTACACAACTGATGAGTCACTAAACTCTACCCGTGAAACTGATAATACACTGTATGTTAATTGAATTGAATTTAAATAACAAGTTTTATTTTTTATTTATTTTTTTAAAGATTTTTTTTTTATTTATTTATCAGAGAGAGAGAGAGAGAGGTAGAGGGAGAAGCAGACTCCACGCTGGGAGCCCGACGTGGGACTAGATCCCGGGTCTCCAAGATCATACCCCAGGCCGAAGGCAATGCTAAACCGCTAAGCCACCGGGGCTGCCCTAAATAACAATTTTTAAATAAAATAAAATGGGCTTCAGGGTGTAGCATCCTCAGCCAGAGGAGTGTGGGAACCCCACGTATCTCTCTGCACACACAGCTCCAGAGTCCAGGCTAAGGGTTTGCTCACCTTTGCAGCTCCCATCCCAGCGCTTCATTTGCTATTAGGGAGACTTGGAGCAAATTATTTAAATTTCAACTCCATCTGGAAGCTTCTGACAATAATCTCACAGAGTTTTGTGAGGTTAAAGAACAAGCCCTTGTGCATCTCATGCTCAGGCACAGCCTGTTGTGCATGCCCCATGACTGTAGTTTCAAAATATTATAGTATAGAATGTTATAATAAATTCTATGTGGGCAGCCCCGTAAAAGGCACTTTTGACTCTTTCTATACAAAACAGTGCAAGTGGAAGCTCAAGCCTTCTATCACTCATTATCTACCCTCTGACATTCTTTTTAAGCTGAAAACCTGCATTTGATTACCATGTATTCTCATTCCCCTCTGTCAAAGGCTGTTGTGTCCTCAGCTCACAGTCATTGAGGCCTAAACAACAGGCGTGCAGGAGGAGTACATGCTTCAGGGGTCCATGCATCGCCAACATGTCCCACAAAGCAAGCATGTGACATCAGCCTCAGAGCCTTTTTCCTAGATGCTGACTTATCTAAAATAATACAGTTAAAACATGTCCAACGAGAGAGGCCATCTGGCCATAAACTCTGTTTTGTCACTATTTCTCAGAATGCACTTCCTCCAGCAAAGCTCTGCTCTGTGACACTGTGTGGCCAGGGTGTCTGTGAAATGCCATCGGAAGGTTCCCCCCCCCCATTTTGGTATCCTCCAATAAAAAAATTAACTCTGATAGAAAGGGATCCGCTGGAAAGATTGTGGCTGGCTTGATGGGAGAGTATCGCCATAAATATAATTTTTGCAAGAGAGAAACAAAACTGTCCTCTTTACTCCAAATCAGGAGTCTGTGTTTGCCTTCCAACGAAGGAGCACAGGCTCACGTTAGCAGACAGAGGAACATTCTCTCAGCTTCGACCCTGCTCTCAGGGGATGGCCACCTGACCATCCCTTACTAGAATCCAGTAAGAACACACGCGTCTGTGTGTCGCCCAGTGTTCTGATGACTTGATTTTAGATTTAAAGTTAAGACAGCACATTTTCCACAAGAACAGGATCCCTTCTGACTTTATGGCAAACTAGGGAGCTGTGGCCACAAAAGGCTTCTTTCACAGACAGGAAGGGTTTTCACCTGGAAAAATAAACTGACAAAGACAACATTTACATATTGCTGATGATATAGTGCCCTTGGAGGAAACCCTATACGGCCTTCTAGTTAATGGTGCATTTTAAAAGATGGAAATGCCTGGATGTATTGTAATACATAATTTGTCTGTTTCCTGTTCCAATTTCTGTGAATTTCCCACAATGTGGTGTCCATGTGACCTCCTCGCTGCCTCTATTGTACTGAACCAACATCTGTTCTAAAAAAAGCACGGCCACTGCTCAGGCCGTAGATCTTTGAACAGCCAGCCCTGTTCACGGCTTCCTACTTTCTCAAAATGCTATGCAGTGATTTGTGACACCGAATAGGACTCCAAATCTGGTAACTTTCTTGCTTAACTTGTGGGAAATTAAAACGAAAGAGAAACAAGCACAGTGCAAGCCTTCTGTTTAAGACAGATCACCCCGAGCTGACATTAGGAAGGCACAGCACCTGTATCATTCTGCGAGGGGATAAAATCTTTTGATAATATGAAGTTAGCCACCCACGACCAGCAGAATGGGGTCTGGAGTTTGTGACTGGGGAAGGAGCTGGGTGGGGGGGGTTGTCGGCAGGAATGGGGAGAGGAGCTCATCATCAATATCCCAGATAAATGAAGAGGAGAGCTTTGTCTTCTGACTTCTCCACCCCACTTCTCAATTCTCACCTTCCCGGGTGCCCCAGATGAGGAAAAAGTGCTACCGTGCAGCAGTGATGCCATGATCTCTCTTGGGATAAGTTGGTATTTCTAAGAAGGTTCTGAAAGATTTCATCGTCAAATCCCACATGTGAAGTGTGGGGTGCCCTGGATTGGCCCCTAAAGCAGATGCCAAGTGCCAGGCCTCCGTAAATATCGTGTTGCTCCCTTTGCAAAGTGCTCCTAGATTCAATGGGCTTCTTCATAAAGAGTTTAGATTCTGTTGTTGGTACGGTGTAGAGGGGAGAAGATGAATGATCGCTCTGGAGCTTTCTTGGCCTATGTTGACCCCTGGAAGCCCTGTGCTACTCTTCTCTCTGACATTTTAATGAACGTGTTGTGTCAACGCGCAGGACTCTGTCATCTCCTCAGTAAAGAGCAGCCGGGCCTCCAACAACACATGACACCCCCGCCCCAAGCCTCTGGAAGCCTTCAAAGCTCACATCAAAAGCACTGGCTAAATGGACAATGCATCTTTCCAAAGTGGCAACCAAAGGCCTTTTTATCTCTTGATCAGTGAAGCTCACCTGTAGGAAATGTTACACCTTTTTATCAACCCCATGAATTGTCTTTTCTGTATAAACTGGAGACATTCTTCACAGGCTTACAGTCATTAACACCTCCCAGGAATGCCGGGTAGTGCCCTGAGCCTCTCCCGTGCCCCTGCATGTTAGGGAACCCGCCGCTCCCCAAACCCTCAAGCATATTTTCCTCTTGATACTCACATGGCTGATTTATTGAAATGAGCAAAAGCTTATATGTTGGCCGGGTAGTCCCTGACACAGATGTGTACAATAAAACACATTTGATGTTTTCAAATAAAGACCTTGCCTTAAATTAGCAAGCTATTGGATTACTCTGACAGGCTAGCAAAACAAACCATCAGTCAACGGCTGTCACAACCTCTCTGGAAGCATCTTCCTGGGGTCGGGCCAAGACGCTCACCCGAAAGTGCAGGCCTGGGTGGTGACAGTGAGTAGGAAATGCCAACAAATGCTGTGCCTCTCCTTTCTTTGAGAGGTGCTGCTGAAATCAGGGCACCCTTTGTTTTAAAGAACTCGCTGGGAGTGGACATTTTGTTTTTCATGTGCTGGTGGCCAGGAGGGAGTAGTTTGCCCTCCATGCCTCCCCTCCTCCCTCCGTCTTCCTTTCTGAAAAACCTAAGACTCGAGTACTTTCTGAAGACCAGCGCTCTACCATCCTGGATAATAACCATCGCCCTTTCTTGTCTTGTCTACGAGAAAACTCATCTTATTAGCAAGCACCGTCGTGAGCTTTATTGTCGTTCATCCACTTCTGCAGGTGGAGAAGCCCCCACAAGGCCCTCGCATACTGACATCCATCTGGATTCTTCTTTTCAATAGGAAAGTCACTGGAGCAGGAGTCAACGTACTTGGACGAGTTAAATGTTTACTAGCGGTGGACAACTGTGCTTGGCTCCCCTTCATGCATTAGCTTCACTGTTCATTTTCAGGCTCTCTTATCAGTTCTTTCCAATTCATATTCTGGACTTATGTGGTAGGTAAAAGTAGCTGTTGATGGCAACAGAAAAGAGAAATGCTGCTATTTCCAGGTGTTTGGGGGGGGGGGGGCAGGATGTGACCTTGCCGTATCTTTGGGTCTCTGCACTTCACTGTCTCTGCACTGCTGTGTGTTCAAGACTTGCTTTCCTATCACAGCAGGATGCTAGGTTCTAAGGGGTGCACAGGATCTATTACTGAGTGGGTAAACTCATACAATTCAAGAGGAACGATAGGCTGCCACCCACAAGGACACATGGGCATGTGTGTATATGACCCAAGTGCAGTGCAAGGGGGTCAAAATCCAGAGGCAGCTTTGGGTTGGGTTTTGGGGAAATGTGGTCCAACCCAAAAAGGAGGTGGTTCACTGTACCCCTGATGCTCTAAATCTCAATGTCCCTGGAGATTAGAATACCTGGAAATAAGAGAGTAAATCAGGGGAGGGGTGATCTCCTTTCACAAGCCCGGATTACCATGGGTGGGTTTCATATATAGGAGGAAGTGCTTCCAGAAACGTGGGAGATTAGTGAGTCTCATGGGCCCTGAGTTTCCAGGGAAAAACGTAGTCACAAGGGGTTCTAAACAGCACATCGGGATGGCTTTGACATTAACAGGCACAGCACGGTCCCAGCGATGTGCTCCAATGGAGGTGCTTCCAACAGAAACCAGAAAAGGAGGGAAGGCTCACTTACACATTTTGTATGTGAGCTATTTTTAACATGCTGATATAAGTAACTTTGGATAGTTATTTAATTCAGGCAGTTTAGTTACTGCAGTGACTCCACTTGATAATCCAATCTGGGTCCATTTTTCTGGGAAAATTGGTTATTTTGGTTATAACCAAAATTGGTTATAGAATTAACCAATTAAATTGGTTATAGAAGCTCCTGGAAAACTCTAAAGGTTGTTTAGTCACCCCCACACACATCCAAACACTTCATTGTTCAAGTCACAATAACAATTTAAAACATAATAGCAACTCAAGAGGTTTCATCTCATCCCTGAGGCTCTATGTCATCCATTCTTGACCTGGTGCCTCTGTGCTCTGTGCTAACTCAGCTGGAGGGCTTCTCGCTGCTTGCTGGTATCCCAGGACACAATGACCTTCTAGTGGCATTTCCCAGATTAATTACTGACAAGTCGTCAAGAAGGTTATCCTCAACCCACAGGTTTCTAATGGTTGTTCTTCAGGGAAGACTTTCTACTCTCAGCTGAACCATGCATTGTCATTTATTGTCATATACTGTTACAGTGCTCTGATGTCCTGTGCTCTTTCTACCCAGAATGGGCCTTGTGGGCGGTGCAGCCATCTGGGGCCAGTTCAGGCAATGAATATCCCATGACTATCTTGCGATGCTGCCATGAAAAGAATGATGGTCACCATGAGAAAAAGACAGTATGTGGGTGCTGGGGGGTTGGCAGGTGACACAGAGAAACCATATTCCAGAGGAAGAGTCCTTGAGACAGAAGGACAGACAAAATGTGGAGGTAGGAGCTGGGTGTTGAGTGGCCCTGAAGGTCTGGGACCCCACAATGAATGGATGGGGTGTCCCTTGCTGACAAGGGAATCATGAGGAGGTCCTGAGGCCAGCGATGCTAGTCCAGAGACTGCGACCACCACTTACTGGGCCACATGTGTCATGCCAACTTATAGGGAGCTTTTCCTGCAAAAGAGAAACAGACTTTAATTTTCATTTTAGGAGCATACAACATATTTTACTGTTCTATCACTCAGACACATATGTTGATATGCTTGCAGTTTAAACATGCAGACAATTAGTAAGCAGGAGTTTACCATCACCTCTCAGAGAGAAGGTCATTTTGCACATATAGCTTCTCCCTTGATGAGAGCCCAGTGATAACCAGCAGTGCCTGGGTATTTGGGCACTTGGGTTCAAGAGAAGGGGTTCAGGGGGGAAGCAGGCAGAGGAAGGGCTGGGGTGAGGGCTGAGCCAGCAAGGGTACTTTGATTTACACCATAAAGTGAGTCTGCTGGGGAGAGAGCCTAGAAAAATCAAGACTTGGCTGGGAAGAAAGAATTCTACTTTGAGGCCAAGGGGGAAGAGGAGATTTCACTCGAGGAGGGGAACCTGCAGTATCAGAGAAAATTGATGATCATATCAGCCACAACAGGCAAAATCATGTTGCAGTAGCAACAACCACCACACAGAATCCCGGTGGCTATGCCACCAGGGCTGATTTTCCATACACACTCCACCACCAGCATGGGGTTCTTCTTCCTGAGTCATTGTCATTACCATCCCAGGACACAAAATGATGGAGCAGCTGGTAAGGGGGCCTCTGCCCATTGCCTTGGCAAAGGGAAGAGAGCCTGTTGGAGCCATCACTGGTTGTTGGTGCTCTTGCCTGAAGATGACTCGGGTCCTTTGTTCCTGTGTCACCAGCCAGTTTGAGTGCTCAGGTGGCCCCAAACTTGGTGGGCAGGGACTGTGACCCTCCCTAGGGAGCAGAACTGTTAAGAGGGATGGATGCCTTTCTACTTGGGCAGCAAAGGAGATGCAGTGTTTGTACAGGTGCAGTAGCTCGGGAATGTCCCCTCACGTGGAAGTTCTATGGGCGCTGCGTGCAAAGTAGGTGGGTTACTTTTCATCTTCTGTGGCTCTGATGATTCATCCTCACATTCAACTTTCCTGCTCCCTCAGGCGTCACGCCTCCCTGAGTCACGCGGAGCTGCAGTGGAAGGGGCTCTGTCTGTAAAGCAACTGATCCTGAAGTGCATGTCCCTCTTATCATTTTCAGCTTCTCAACATTAATGAATTAATCATGTAACTTTAATTTTAATTAATAATTAATAATTAACTCGACTATATTGATGCTTAACTTTAAATAGCAAAAAATTAATTACCTGCAGCTAAGAATAACATTTAGCATCATTTATGAGTATGCAAAATGCATTAACTCTTTTCTTAACACGAACGTTCTCAGGGAAGGACCTTCTTACTTATGTGAATTTTCTTATTGAGGTTCCAGTTGATGAGGAAGAGACATCCTTGCATATTTGAATAATTCACGGAGAAGAAAGGAAAGCATTGCAGGGTCGATTCCCATCCTGACATGTAAGTGCTGACATGGGTCGTAGGTCATCTCCAACATGCGTGTCCCGTGACTGTCCCAGAAGCAATGATGAATGCCTGGAACCTGCACTTCAATGCAGTAAACCCAACACTGCCCACCCCCGCCCACCTCCTCCTCTCAGGAGCTTTTCCGTGTTGCTGACTCTAAAAATACTTACAAATTGAACTTCAATAAAAACAAATAAAAAAACAAACAAATAAATAAATATAGTTACAGACAGGATAGAGGGGCGTGCGGACTTAGGAAAGGGCCTGCTAGAATCCTATGTGCTTCTTTCACTACAGCAGTACAAGGATGGACACCTACCACTGTTGGCTTGGACCTTCAATATTGCGGCAGTCGCCTGGTGGGATGGTCAGGCACACGGGCTCTGGGACGGTCCCGCCTGAATTGCTCTTATTAGATATACTAGCTTGGGCTAATTACTTAAATGTTCTGTGCCTCAGTTTCCCCATACACAACTCAGCATAAAATAGGATTTACCCGATCAGCTAGGGTGAAGCTTACATGAGTTAGTGCACATGTAATGCTTAGCACACACGTTGGACCATAGTTTGTGCTCAATGCATATTGGTTATTTGTGGTTTCACTGCTTTTACTGACAACATTAGGTCTATCATCTTAATTTATTGGCACATTTAAAAATAAGTATTTATTTATTTGGGGGGGGCAGAGAGAGGGAGAGAGAGAGAGAATTTCAATCAGACTCCCTGCCAAGCACAGACACGGGGATCAATGTCATGACCTTGAGATCATGACCTGAACCTAAATCAAGAGTCAGATGCTCAACCGACTGAGCCACTCAGGCACCTCAACTTACTGGCATCTTAAAAAAAAAGGTTTATAAATGTTTTGGGTGTGTGAAAAAGAGTTCTCAGCACTGTGTTCTGGTACATTCCACTCCACAGACAATGCCTGTCTTTGTCATCCTTGCCTGGCCCCTCATGATCCCCATGATATCATGTACCAGTGACCACAGCCACAGCCCTGTGGGTGCTGAGGGGATAGTCCTGCCCTCACCCAGGGTGCCTAAAGGGGGCCCAGGCATGGGCCAGTAAACATGTGCATGTGTAAACTGTAGGGTCTGGAGGGAAGGATGCAGAGAACAGAGTGAGTGCTGGGTGGGGGCAGACCCACTTTAGAGGAGGCATAGGGACCTCAAGTCCTCAGTGTGTGTCTGAGCAGCAACCAGATGACTTTGGATATGATACCAGCAGAGCACAGGCTTGTGCCCCCCAACCCTTTCTTTCTGATGTCCCCAGTCATTCTTTAACTGACTGTGGACACCCAAGAACTGTCAGATATCACCAACGTGGCGTCCAGAGCTTCATACAGGCACACACAACAAGTAAAGCAAGAGTTATCTTTCAAGTGCCACTGATGCTTTCCTGCTGCAGGATTCAGAAACCTGGGAACTAGGGCCTGGTTACGGGTGTTGGGAGGAGCTGTCACCCTCACAACTGGTAGGCAGGCTGGGGCATGGAGATGTGATCCACCTGTTGACTCCTAAGAACTAAGGCTGGGAAAAGCAGCTTCTAGACAACCTTTTCATTTTATTGTGTTTCAGTCCATAAGAGTTCCACAGATGCTCCAAAATTTTCAGAGATCAACCTGCAGATCTGCTGTTTTTACGAATGAATCCAGTTTGTGTCAAATAGTGTGCATGAGAAAGACCAGGCTTATTAAAATCCTTTCTTCCAGAAGAGGTCAGGGAGCTCACCAGGGCCTGGACGCACTGCAGGAAGCTGTGTGGGAGCCATGGTCTGGAACCCATGGACACAGGGCCACCAGCAGAGACTGGGGAGGAGGGGCAAAGATCGTGGATCACCCTCCGAACAGCATGGGCCTGGCCCAGACAAAGTCACAGAGCTGAGTCCATGCATGTGGAGCACAGAAGGCCATTGGTCAAATTGCTTAGCCAAGAGGCAACTCCAGAAAGAAAAACAGTTGCTTTAAAAATAAAGAAACGAGGGGCATCTGGGTGGCTCAGTGGTTGAGCATCTGCCTTCGGCTCAAGGTGTGATCCCAGGGTCCTGGGATCGAGTCTTGCATCGGGCTCCCTGAAGGGAGCCTACTTCTCCCTCTGCCTGTGTCTCTGCCTCTCTCTCTGTGTCTCATGAATAAATAAATAAAATCTTAAAAAAAGAAAGAAAGAAAGAAGAAAGAAGAAAGAAAGAAGAAAGAAAGAATAAAGAAACTAGATAGAAGAAGGTAGAAAAGAAAAAAAAAGAAAAAAGAACAAAAAAAAAAAAAAAAGGAGAAAACAGTCTGGCTTTCCAAAGTTGACACAACTGAAAAATGTGGTTCCAGTCTTTCCGTCTAGAACAACAAACCAGCAGAATTGTTTTCCTGTGTGACTTGCTCTTAACCTTCTGAGTGAAATGGGTCCAGCAGCAGAGAGAACAGTCCAGGCCCTCGGCAACCAGGAGCCTCCTGGCGGATTCCTCTTGAACCCCGTGAGGTCAGCAGACATCAATCACCTGCGGGCTGTTCCGGAGAGGAGGCCCAGGGGTGGAGCTGCCGACAGGCCCTTCACCTGAGATCACAGGTGATCCATCTTCTGCAGATCCTGACCAGAGCCCTTGCTGAAGGCCATCCGTGGGGAAGGCCACAGTCAGCACTACTAGGATTTCCACCCTAGTGGGAGCTCACAAGTCACGGACCCCTGGCCCCCTGCAGCACATTCCCCAACCTCAAGTACACCCCATCCCTGTCATCCTCCAGGTGATCATCCCCTTGACTCCCTACAACTCCCCCAACTCTCTTGGCAAGTGGAAGGCAGGGCCTTAGCAGCCTCTCCAATAGTACTGGCTTCTCATTAACAAATTGTCTTTGCAGATAACAAAAATCATATTTTTAAAATAGGGGCCTGAATTGGGGCATCCCCTCTCCCAAAATTCATGTGCTGAAGCCCTCACTCCCAGTGCGATGGTATCACGAGGCAGGGAGGCCATAGGGAGGTGGTCAGGTTCTGATGAGTTTACGAAGGTGGAGCTCCTGTGAGGCCTTAGCGTCCCTTTAGGGACAGGAGGAGGAATCAGCCTCGTCTCAGCCACGTGAGCTCACAGGGACAGGGTAGCTGTCTGTGAGCCTGGAAGCCAGTCCTCCGCAGACACCCGGTCAGCCTCCCCCGACCTCGGACTCCCAGCCTCCAGAGCCGTGGGCAGTAAATGCCCCCGTCTGTGGCTTTCTGTTACGGTGGCTGGAGCAGACTGACAGTGTTTAACAATTCCCGGTGGCTGCAACAACTCATATATATTTCTCCCAGTTCTGCTGGGTAGCAGGTCAAGATGCCAGGATGATGTGGGTTCCTGAAGGCAGGCCTCCTACCTGGCTTGGAAACAGCCGCCCCCCTTCCCCAGTGTCTCCTCACCCCCTGGAGAGAAAGAAGGGGGACACTGGTTTTTCTTCTTCCCCTGATGAGGGCACTAATCCCATCATTAGGGCCCCAGCCTCATGATGGCATTTGTACCCCATCACCCCCACATGCTCCACCCTCTAATTCCAGCTCCACAGGGGTTAGAACTTCAGCGTGTGAATTTGGGGGAAGGAGACTCAGCCGACCCCTTGATCTTGAACCAGCCTGAAGGTGCTAAATACTAAGGATAAGTGAGCATGGCCTCCAAATAATCTAGGATATAATTGGAAGCAAATGGATCAAGCCTTGTAACTGGAAACAAACTGCCCAGCTCTGGGTTTGGGATGCCCGGGGAAGGAGCGTGCAAACCTGACCTCCCCCTTAAGAAGGATCTTCTTTCCCTGGCAGGATAATCTCTGCAGACGCTGAATTGCTCTGGTAAAACCCACGGGGCTCAAGTTCACCTACAAATGATGACAGAAGTATTTTGTTTCATTTCGATGGGGCGGGGGCGAGGGGAATACCTTAAAAACTCATTTTAATCTCTCAATTTAACTGAGGTGGGAATGTCTTCAGAAGCACAAAGGGTGATTATCACTTCAAATAAACCACCCTAACTGGCTGATGCTCTCACCTGGCCCTGCCAGGGCTCTAGTGGGTGAGTGCGGCCACCTTCGACCCCAGAGTCTGCCCACCCCCGAAGCCATCCCCGCCCTCCCCCACCATGCACAGGCATCAGGGTAGGGGGCAAGGATGCACACGCAGGGTGAACGTGCTGCGGGCTGGCTGTCTGCACCTGCAGCACTCCTGAAGCCCCAGCCCTGGGACCACAAGCCCCACCAGACAGCTCTGCATGGGGAGGCCAAATGGAAAGAGGCATCAACAGTGGGATTGGAAGTGGGTGTCCCCCAAGCCACGGTTCTCATTGTGGGCTCCCTGTGAGCACGGATCCTGCCCTAGCTGCGGCCCGGGGCCCCACATACTGAAGCCCCCTGTGCAATCCATGTGTCCCATTCTGAAATTGTTCATAATTTAAAATCTTTGTTTGGGGGCATCTGGGTGGCTCAGTAATTGAGCATCTGCCTTTGGCTCAGGCCATGATCCTGGGATCCTGGGATTGAGTCTTACACCGGGCTCCCTGTGAGGACCCTGCTTCTCCCTCTGCCTCTCTCTCTCTCTGTCTCTCATGAATAAATAAATAAAATATTTTTTTAAAAATCTTTGTTTGGTGCCTAAATTATCTGTGTTGGTATGAAATGCAAGTTCATATCAAATCAAGCACAAACTCACAGGCCCAATTATTTTAAGTTCAGTATTCAGATTATGTGGAATTTCATAATTAAACCAGGTGGTGAACCTCTTGAAATGTTGCAGGGAGGACAGGCCAGCTCAGCAGGGACCGCTGGTGGCCCTCAAAGGGAGAAGTCACAAACAAAGACTGGGAAGGGTGGGGGTAGTGACTGCAGGACATCCTGCCCAGGAAGTGCAGCGGGTTCCTCAAAGGACAAAGGACACAGGGAGAGAGCAGGGGAGACAAGGACATTGCAGTTGGAGCAGGAAGGTGCTGAAGATGATACTAGGTCCACAGGGATAAATGATTCTTAAAATGGGAAAAGTTGTCCTTGGTTTTTAACTGATGATGCATTTCAAAAGACTTTATGCATTTATTGTAATTTCTCCTGACTGGGTTGATTTCTATTCAATTTTCTCATCCCATCCCTTCCCTAAACTACGGTAGTAATGGAAAAAATAACAACATTTGCATAATAACATTCTGAAGTTTCAACACTGAAGACCCAATCTTGTTTTGATCCTTCGAATGATGCCTTATGCAGACGTGGCTATTATTCATTTTTTGTGGATGAGGATGCAAAGGAGTAAGGAAAGATAATTATATAGCTGCTCATGCAGAGAATATGTGCCAAACCTGGACTTGGAACCAAAGTCCTAGCTACCAGCCCCATAAATGCTCTTTTCACAACATACATATATGTTATGTGGGATGGGGATGGGCTCCAATCCACCAGCCTCGCCAGAACCCTCTATCTTTAGCGGGATGTTGCTAATGAAATGGATGGGCCTATTTAGAAATCTCAATAAATGAAAATCTTAAATTGCTTTCCTCTGATCTTCTCTCATGAGTTTTGTGGTTTTTTTTTTTTTTCACTTTTCCTAACTTGACCCACTTCTGTCTTTATGCGTTTTTTAAATTACAGATACATCATTAAGTCATCTTATTGGTGACATGTTGGGAGGAATCTTGAGGTAATGATTTAATTCCTGAAAACAGACATGCAAAAGACCCCCCAACCACTATGTGTTTGGGTACCACCCTAACAAAATTGTTTTCTCGGAACCTGGACACGGATATGCCAATTAGCAGTTCACTGGATGAAGTTTGCTGCTGAAAACTATAACACACGTGTGTGGTTGTTTAAAAAGCTTCTTAAAATTCCCCTCACCGCCCCCTCCTCCGACCCACAATGCAAATATTATTCAAGCCAGTGATTAAAGCTAAGTGTTTTTCATAAATAACTCTCGTCACAGACCATCTTTCAATTACCAAATTACCCCGGCTGTCGGCCATCACCAGGCTGTGCGTTAACTGGACAATGGAAAAGAGGAATTCAGATTCCAGAGTAAAAATCCCCTCCACTCTCTTCCCAGTTAACACTGACAACTCGCTGGCCACAGGCAATTCTCAGAGTGCTTTGCCTGACTTAATTTTGCTTTTAGCATTCAGTGCCAGGAATACCTAGAAAATTATCTACTAATTATCTAGCATTATCTATGTTGGTTCATGTCTAAAGAGCAGCTCATCTAATTACAAGCCCCTTTGCTATTTGTCTCTAAAGAGTGGGTTTAACTGAGAATTTCTCCAAAAGGGTTTGCACTAAAGGCTGGTAATTATGTGCCTCGCATTCTTTGGAGGGTGCTCTCTCAGGTATCAACAACAAACAGAGTCACTCAAATGATGCTTTCACAGCAGGTAGGCTGTAAGCAATAATTACATCCCGGCATTTTCGGTGTTTCCTTAGAATGGACAATTAGTAAGCGGTGTGCTTATCCAGCCCTAACGTTCTCAAGAGAACTGTGAACGCTCACCCCTTCTGGAAACTCATGGACCCTTCCATTACGTCCTTATCCCACAAGCTCGTCCTCTCTCAGCAGGTGTTTCTTCAATGTGTTTAGAGTCAAGGAAATACAATTTGATTTTACAGCCGGTTGGCATCTAATCCTATTCAGTACTTTATTGAAAATATGAAGAATTGTAAAAATTCTCAGTTATGAGGAGGTTATACTGAGGACCAAATGCATGGACCACTTTATCCACCTAACAAATAAAAACAGTCCCTTACCACCTCAAACATGCTAGGAAATTCTGAGAGAGCAGCTAATGTAGAAATCATTTTAAATTACTAGGAAAAGAATACCAGTACTATTTTTTTAACATTAAAATAATTAAAAACCTAGAGAAATGTTAGAAACATGGTTCATATCACTTTTATTATTGAAACATCTGAGAGGAACTTGCTGAACAGATGCCCCATCACACATGAGTACTTACTTCAATATCTTCTACCAAAAAAGGACATTTGCCTACATAATAGAAATACAGCAGAGAAAATACTCTACATGCTACTATAATGGTAGGTTCATGTCACAATACATTTCTCCAAACCCATAGACTGTACAATATCAAGAGTGAACCCTGATGGGAGCCACAGACTTTGGCGATGATGGTGAGTCTATGAAGGATAATCATGGCAAATGTATCACCTGTGAGGGATGTTGATCATGGGGGGTGCTGTGCATATGTGACGTTAGGGAATGTATGAACTTTCTTCTTAATTTTGCTATGAACCCAAATGTGTCTAAGAAACAAAGGCTTTAAAAAACAAAAATTAAAACTAACCCTAGCTTACCCTTCCTCAATAGCACTATTTCTACTTTGCTGTGTTCTCTTCCTGCCAGCTCATCTACAGGGGAAGGAAAACCATACACAGGAGATTGTTTGAAGAGAGTGAAATATTACACAAGACTAATTTGTTTTATTTCATTCTTTTATCCTTATTGTGTGTGTGTTTTTTTTTTTTTTGCTTTGTTTTTCTATTTATCTTGATAGTTTTGGGGGATTGCTGAAAAGAGAAGAAGCCACTATCTTTCTGCTATTTTAGGACAAAACTCCCTCATCTATTCTACATTCTACATCTCTGGCCATACCTTTTAAAAACTAAATATTTAATTTACTTTTATAATTGTTCTTTTTTTTTTTTTTTTTACAAATGCTCTTAACTAGTACTACTATTATATCAAACATTAAAAGTAATTGTTTTCATTATAATCCTTTATTATCTGTTCTTTAAAATTGCTTATGACCTTTAAAATTATTTTTTTATTTGTTTACTTTTTTGTTTCTCTGGATTTTCAAATATATGCTTAGCTCTTTCATTAAACCTCTATTTTTTTCCTCAAAAGTTTATTCAAAATTCAACATGTGTCTCGAACTTCTTTTTAAAACGTATCCTCACAACCAAGGTTGTTTGTTGTTTTGCTATGATGTTTTCATAATGGCTCTGTTACTTTTTCTTTAAGTCCAGGCTTAGTTAGTAATTGGTTTAATGCTTTCCAAACATGCAAAGACATTTGTTTTGGCTTTGCAGTGAAGGATCCGATATGATGCTGATCATTTAGAATGCAATGATTCTCCTTTTGTTCTCTGATTCATGGTCTACCTTAAAAAATATACAAAGATGTGAATCTTTTAGTTACTGAATATAATTTTCTATATCTTTTTAGATACAGCTTATTGAGACTGTTATTTACATCTTTTATATGTTTCTTATATTTCCTTTCAACTTCCATTTTTAAAGTATTACTTAAGATTTATTTTTTCATTAATCTCTGTTCAATTCAAAATTTGAAAGTTATACTTGTAATTATATCAGTGTTGAAAATTTTTCTGTATTCAAATCAATTGTTCTTTACCAATATATAAAGTAAGTTCTGGCCCCTAGTGATACTTTGCTTTAAGCTTGGCAATGAAGAGAAATAATAGAGCACCTGAAGAAATTATAATAACAAAGAATTAGAAAATACACACATTACTGTGCCCATCCATCTTAAAATGGCCCTAAGTCACAGCAAGAGAAGAGGAAACTAGAACTTAAAAAAAAAAAGAAAAAGGTAGTGAAACCTAGTACTTTTTAGAATGTGAGATTTCTCACACACACACACACACACACACACACACACACTGCATGCCATGGAGCAGAGGAAGACTTAACAATAGATCATGTAAAAATTAAAATATAGTCATTATTTATACAAAGGCAGAAATCATCTTAAAGCAAAAATTTTAAATCTTATTATGGTACTGGACAAAAGTTAGGGAAAATGTAAAGTGGTAGCTTATTTCCCTAGGAAAGCTGTTGGAGGAAAAGAGAAATGTGTGTCAGAAATTAAGATTGAATTACAATGTGGCAAGGGTAGGGCATGTAAAACTGGAACTACAGTATTAAAAATAGAGAATATAAATTAAAATGCTAAGAAAATCAAACAGAATCAAGAATGTTATCAAATGAAACAGAAACACCTGTTGAAGACATGCAAAGAGGATCCAATAGATGTATAATTAATTAAACTATCCCCCCTCCTGAAGACCCAAACAAAAACAAACAAACAAAAAACCCAAAATGGGACTGAATTAAATTTAAAACTATTATGAGTACATGCACACACACACACACACACACACACACGCACACACCACTTCCTGGCATCAAAGAAAACTTGAATCTACATATTAAGTTGCCTATCATAGACTTGGAAAGTTTGAACCAGAAATATCAATTCTAAAACAACCTTTAATACAATTGTTAAACTTTAAAAGCTATGCAGAAAAATATGTGAACCTTCAAATATAAAGACCACATCACTTACAAGCTGCTCCCAACTTCTTGACTACAAGTATGGCAACATGAAGGGAAGGAAACATAAATTGGGAACCACCTGTCAAGGGAAGAAGATGCATCCACCTAATGGCACATGTGCTGGTACAAATACAAATGAGAAGGGGACCTGTGCTGAGGGACACAGAGTAAAATAAAATCAAATTGCAGAATGTCATTTATATTGCTACTTTTTATAAAAAAAGGGAGGGAGATTAAAAAATACTGAACACATCTGCTTATTTTTGCTGAGAGAAATGGTGGAAAGCCAAACCTAAAACAAGTAGAAATAATTCTAGTGTGAGGTAAATAGCGAGAATTGGTTCATGTCAATGTTTTGAATATTAGCAGATCAGGTTAAATAAGAGGAGAAACTTTAATCTTTAAATTTAACAAAAATAAATGAAGCTAATTATATAATACATTGGTAACTTAACCATAGACTTAAGAAATAATTCAAGTTATTTCTGATTGTACATCTTCAGTGGAATATGCTTTCAGGAACAAAGAGACTGCAGATAAATCCTAAACTTCATTCAGTAGTACTAGGCACATAGAGATGTCATAGTTTTGACACTATTTTCTGCAGCATGTAAAAGATAAAAATAAGTAAACATGTTAGTGCGGTTCTGAACCTAGGCTTTCAAATGTAAGAAAAACAGATACAAATGGAAAATCAAGAAAGCTAAGAGCAATATTCTCTTTATTTTTATTTTTTTGAAATACAATTTCATGATTTCATTTTTAAAAATGTCTATTTTACCAAGCTCTTTCTGCTGAAGCCTCCTGGAGGTACTGGTCCCCTTAGCAATATGCATGTCCAGTGCCCAGAAGCTGTCTGTAAATACCATTTACCACTAATGAGAGCTGGTGCTCCTTAACAAGAGCTAATTTCAAATGTGCAGCAGAGTAAGTTCCCAGCATCCGAAGCCTAATGGGACCATGTCAAAAGGACACAAAAGCTTGATGAAGTGTCTCACAGTAGAAATATTGGGAAACTTTAGGTGTCAACAAAAAGCGATAACTGTAATTGAGCATACAATGTTGAAAAATTACAAATACCCAATCTCTCAAAACAGGTAAAAATGGAAAAAAATCTCATTATCCTCCATTGAACTAGTATATCAACTAAACATTCTGAAGAATAAAAATGAAATGGAGGGGTTAATTCCTTCCTCAAAAATGTTAGGTGGAAATGTAGATAACCTTACTTGATGAAGTGAAGCTGCTTTTTACAAAATATCATTTAATATGCTTCAAAGCGATAACATCACTAAAAATCATTTTGCAGCCCCTCCCCTGGTAAAATTGTTGACTCAGGCAAGTATCATCAGTGGATGCTAAAGACCTCAGATGAGTGGTTGTCACCACCTTAACCAAGTGATTAAATTTAGCATCACTAATAATACTGCAACCTGACATGAGGCACTTCCTGATGTGCTGAAATGTCAAGCACCTAACGTGACACATGAGGAGTTCCTGCTAAAAATAACGGCCAGCATTGCAGACCTAACCTTCAGTTTAGAGAGAATGTAACAGCTAGAGAAACAAGTGAAATGATCCCATGAGAAAACAAACAGACAAATCTAGAATGTGGGACATGAAAATATCACTGATTTATTCTCTTCAAAAAGTCAGTGTCATGAGAAAAAAAAATTAAAGGTTTTGGGGAGGAACAGGCTCTTCTGAGTCATGAAAAGACAAAGGTGGCACACCCAAGTAATCAATGCACAGACGTGGAACCTGAGTCTGATACGAACAGTTCTAAAACATCTTGAAAAACTTAGATAAGATGTTCCCACTATCCAGGATTGACTGGATTTTAGGAAATCATTGTTGACTTTAACTGCTATGATAGTTGTATTTTGGTTATGGACATTGGTATTATGTGGTTTAGCAAAACGTTAGCTATCAATCTACATATTTACCTACCAAAATAAAGATATAAATCAACAGAGACAGAGATAGAAAAATAAAACTACTTTTTTTTTTAAATGTGGCAAAATATTCATTGTTGGATCCAGGTGATTATTGTATTAGTCTTCTACTTTTTCTTGTAAACTTTTTCATAATAAAAAGAAAACTGACATGTAAAAACTATTATTAGTTCATAATTGAATTTAGGTCCAATTTTTTATATATCTAATTAAATACAACTTTAAGGGGCACCTGGGTGGCTCAGCGGTTGAATGTCTTCCTTCGGCTCAGGACATGATCCCGGGGTTCTGGAATCCCTGTGGGGAGCCTGCTTCTCCCTCTGACTATGTCTTTGTCTCTCTCTCTCTGTGTCTCTCATGAATAAATAAACAAAATCTTTAAAATAAATAAATAAGTACAACTTTCAAAGATTCAGTATTACCCAAATCTTATGTTGGAGCTTGTCTGAAAATTCAGATCATTCAAATATGAAGGTTATCACTTGTATTTCCCCAATTAAAATAAACCATCTTTTTTAAAAGGTTTGATTGCATTACCAAATTATTCCACATCAATACATTTCATTCAACAGATCACATAAATGTCTCTTTAGTATTTAATAATTCAATGATTCTCACTGCATGAACCTCTAGAAATTACAGGTCCTGCTGCCTCCAAGATCGGCCCTACTTGTCTTCAAGTGCCCGATCCTCTTTGGCCTAGCTATTTATTAATCAAAGTGCATTCTGCCTTTTTACAGTTCTTACACAATTGCTTCTAAAAGAGTTGGCTCTGAATGTTGGTTGAGTTGCACTGGATTTCCAAAACAAAAACAACTCTGTGTGTGTGTGTGTGCTCCTGCGTGCGCATGTGTTCATGTACACACATGAATGCGTGTGTCATACTTCTGACACTGAGTGAATATATTTCCAAATCCATGGCAGTGAATGACATGGGAGCCAGCAAGTTGGCCTACCCACAGTACAGAGACCTGTGTTTCTTTTTCCCATTCCTTGGGGTCTCTAGTTATGGTCATGTAGTCAGAAACATTTACATTTTGTAGGTGAAGGCAGCTGAGATTCAGTGGAATAATGGAAGTGACATTAATAACATTAAGTGTCATAACTCTTGACAACCTGATGCAAATGAGCACCTTACCAAGCAGGCAAGGGAAAAAAATATCCCTGAATCTACCTTTTCTTTAAAGTACATTCAGTGGTGGAAGAGCACCCCAGCCAAGATGAAGCTGGGACCCCGATTCTGGTGAGCTCGCGTCGTCCCTGCAGGCACAGCCTGGTCATCTTTCTGGCTGGAATCGTCTCAGCCTCTGGCAGAGAGCGGTGGTGGTACTCGCAGACATGCACATGCTTCCTTTATGTGTGTCTTTCCATTTAGACTGCGCTCCCACTTTTCCTTCATCTTTTATTTTTCCTTCAGTGCCGATGAGATTGACAGGCAGAGGGCCACGAAACACCGCCAGGCCTCCGCCCTCTGTTCCTCTCCTCAGAAACATAACAAAGGTGCTTTCAGACCGAAATGAAGCAAGTCCTAGCATCCTTCCCTGTTGTCACAACAGATTTAGCAGGCCCTTCTGATGTGGTTCCCAGCTTTCTCATCTCCCTTGCCTTGTCAGGGGGTTGCCATCATTTAGAAAGGTACACAGTATTTTGAAAGGATTAGATAGAGGATAAAACACAACTCAATCCTTTATAAAAGAACAGCAGACAGAGAGGGAGGGAGAGAAATGTCAGATGTTACAGAGCAATTGGACAAGAGTGACGCGCACGCAGAGGAGCAGCAAACTGATAGCGCTCCTGTTCCTGGGAGGCAAAAGTAGGGAAAGGTGGCATTTGACAAATATTTACTCCCACAGAGGAGGCGTTTGGAGTGAAAGGCCCATAAGTGGTTTCTGACAATGTTTAAAGTACACAAAATAAGCCACAATCAGGAAACCGAGGGACGATCTCATCGCATGGATCTCTTTTTCCAACACAGGAGGAGAACAAGCAAAATCCATCATCTGCACTGTGTTTGTAATGACAGAACCGAGAAGCCAAATCGTCCTGGCGTGAGCAAAGCAGAATGAGAAGCAGAATAAGCTAAGCAAGGAGCCTGGCATGGGCAAGACCCTGCTCCACCTTCTGAGTCCACTGAATCCTGGGACTGTAGAGACCCCAGTGTCTGAGGGTCCTGTGTGGCCAATCCTTCCTTTCAGAGGTGAGCAAGCAGAGGCCCTGAGAGGGGTGATGGCTTACCTTTCAGCACACAAAGAGTCAACATGGAAGATTAAATCTACATACGCCAGCTCTAGGTCCCACACACATCTTGTTAAACAGCCCTGTGACTCCAGACTTCCAGGCCCCCCGAAAATGTACAGATCTCCATCTCTTCTGCTCTTGCCTCTGCTCTTTCTCTCTGCCCACCAGCATGAAACAGAAAAATGTGCTTTCTTCTCAGAATAACTATATACAAAGTAAGTCATGCACACAATTTCCATGGACAGTGGAACATAAAACTTTCAAAACCTATTAGTGGATTCTGTAAACAGACACCAGAGACTCATACTACTAATTTCTCTTCAAATAAGATTTATTTGCATATATTTGTATGTGCTTGTAACATTTACTAAACACAGGGTGAGGAAGGAAAGACAAAAAAGCAGAACCCTCAGAATAAGTAAGGAACAATATCAAAGGCAAATGGGTTACTGTAGGTGCTACTAGGGTGGTGATATCTCCACCAACGAAAGAGCATTGAGCAAGTTCTTTGAGGAATCCAAGAAGTGTGACTTCATCTACACTTGATGCACATAGCATCCAAAGTGCATTGGCTGGTGTTCCAGCACACTCTTGGATAAATGGAAATATTACTTAATTTGCTTGTTCTATACTCACAGGCTAAGGGTGTGTGTGTGTGTGTGTGTGTGTGTGTGTGTGTCTTATTTCAAAGAGAAACTATTACAGCCAAACTGAACTGTTCCAATTGGAAAAGTTACATCTACACAGTGGCTTGTACTTGGAGACCTCAGTGTGAACTCATGTTTAGGTTTATATTTATAGGCATACAGATGGAGAGATGCAGAGATAATGGCATGTAATATTAATGTATTATTAATAATAATACATATGTGTGTGCACACTTGTGTGTATGTCCATGTCTGTTTCGTATGTTCATTGAGAAAGCGTGGAATCACTGACATCCCAGTAGCAACAAGCATAATTTACACTCAGATCTTGTTTTCTAAATACCATTCTCTGATGAAAAAGAATCAAGATACCTTGAAAAAAAAATAGCTGATTCTAGGGCTGAGTCAAAAATAAATAGAAATTGAGCCTAGAGCTCAATTTTGAGGGGAAAGTATCTGAAAGGCTCAAGAGCTAACCTAAGTTTTCCCAATGGACAAAATAAGCAACTATTTCTAACCCCAAGAATAGTATTAATACCCCAAAATCCATTCTGGTATACTAAGTGATTGAAATAATAAACAGGGGAGAAGAGAGAAAGAGTCCTCAAAGAGAAATCCCAATTCATAAATATTGAAGAAATGAAGGAAATAAAAACTCACCATTGGGACATCACAGTAATAATTATGGCAGACAAGACGCCCTGATGAATGCAAAAATTAGTGGAAGGAATTTAAACAGGAAAGGATATTTGTATCTTCTTAGGATATCTCCACAGATATATTTATTAGTCGCTGTGGTTTTAGCACATGCTCTCAAAATACCTATGTCTCCTTTTGATACTTCTTCCTCTGGGAGCAGAACTTACTTCTTCTAAGTGTGGGCTGAATTTAATAATTTGCTTTTGACTTTAAGTGAATGGAAAGGGGAAAAATAGTAACTTTTTAGTGGACAAATCTGGAAGTCTTCCCCCTAAACAAGTGGTGAGAGTTAATACTTTGGAAGGAGAAGGACACATCACCTCTGTAATATTCTTCCCCCAAATACACATAATTAAGCTAATTGAGAGAAAACTTTAGTGTATTAATTTACTAGGACTGCTGGAACTAATACCATAGACTGAACCACGTATACAACAGGCATTTATGTTCTCACATTCTGGAAGCCAGTAGTGTGAGATGCAGGTGTGAGCAGGGCTAGTCTCTTCTGAGACCCCTCTCCTTGGCTGTCGATGGCCATCTTCTCTCTGTGTCCTCACGTGGGTGTCCCTCTCTGTGTGTCTATGTCCTGAACTGCTCTTCTTTTAAAAAACACCAGTTCTATTGGATTAGGGCCCTCTGTAAAGACCACATTTCACCTAATTACCTCTTCATATGCTCTGTCTTCAAATACAGTTATATGGGGCAGCCCCGGTGGCGCAGCAGTTTAGCGCTGCCTGCAGCCCGGGGTGTGATCCTGGAGACCCTGGATTGAGTCCCACATCAGGCTCTCTGCATGGAGCCTGCTTCTCCCTCTGCCTGTGTCTCTGCTACTCTCTCTCTCTCTTTACATCTCTGTGAAGAAATAAATAAAATCTTAAAAAAAAATACAGTTATACCCTAAGTTGTAAAAGCTAGGTCTTCGACATCCAAATCTGGGGAGGAGGAACTCAGATAAACCCAAATAGAGAAACATTCTATGAAATAACCACCTGACACTCTTCAAAATTTAATGCCATGAAATAATAGGAAGGACTAAGGAACTTTTTCACAGATAGGAAGGGTCTGAAGAGATATGAAGAGCAAATGCAATGTGGACTCTCAGGTCAAATGCTGGAAACAAGATCAGTATTGGTGGAAAACCAAGGGAATCCATATAAACTCAACAGTTCAGCTAATAGTACAAAATAGATTTTAATTAATTAATATTTTATCATATAAGACAATAACACTGGGGGAAGTAGACTGAAAGGCACAAGGAGCTATCTGTACCATCTTTGTAACTTTTTTTTGAAAATCTAGAATTATTTCCACAAAAAGCTAAAAAATAGAAGTTACTTCAATCTTCAAAATTACCTAACTTTACTTGAGAAAAAGAATTACCCAGGAGAAAAGAAATTCCTGTCATGGATTTTCCTTTTAAAGCCTCTCTGTGGGTAGTCCGGGTAGCTCAGTGGTTTAGCGCCGCCTTCAGCCCAGGGCGTGATCCTGGAGCCCGGGATAGAGTCCCACGTAAGGTTCCCTGCATGGAGCCTGCTTCTCCCTCTGTCTCTCTCTCTCTCTTTCTCTGTGTCTCTCATGAAATAATAAATAAATAAATAAATAAATAAATAAATAAATAAATAAATAAATAAATCCTCTCTGTGTAAGAATGGTTTTCTTCTCTAATGACTTTGGAGTCTTCCTACTTTTTGCTTTCTCATTTTGAAAGTGAGTTGCATATCCTATTAATTCTCCTGGTCACTGGTTCCTTCAGGCATTCACCCTACTGCCATCAAGCGGTCACGAAACACCCACTATGCATTTTGCACAGGACATGATTAGAATGTGTTCTGGTCATTGAGGTACACATGGAGTGGGTGCACCATCTGGAATGCACATGAGTGGGTAAGGGAGACAATCTGAAAGCACATCATGACTACAATGCAGCTTCAGATCCAAGGAGATAAGAACGTGAGATGTCCAGCAAAAAAAACAAGAAAATGCCTCACTGTGCCTGCCCAGAGAAAATGGAGTTCTAGTTTTCATGAAGAGACACAAAAATGAGGTCATGCAAGACATGGGGCAATGCACGGAATGACTCAGTGGGGAGGTAGATTTGTGTACATATAGATATTTGCAAGATAATTATCAAGAACTGCAAATAATTTGGTATTATTTGGAAACAGATTTTGAGAGGAGATCTAGGGAGAGCATATGGGGTGGGTCTAAAGGCAGCCTGAGAGAGGACCGAGGTCCCGAAAATGTTTACCAGATTTGGAGGCAGAGACTCTGCTTTAAGCCTCAGACAGCTCTAATCTAGGGTGAGACCATGAGGCTGCACTTTGTAATGATCCATCTGGGAAGACAGCATGGAGGATGAAGGCACCAGGTTGGCCTGGAGAAAAAAGAGCAGATGATAAGTTGATTTGCAAGTGTCTGGATTAGATACTGGGAGAGCACTGGGCCCGAAGAGAACAACACTTTCAGAGGTATTTAGCCAATCCCTTCAACAATCATGCTCCTTCAGCAGCATATGCACTACAATTGGAATGATACAGAGAAGATTAGCATGGCCCCTTGAGAGGGTGACATGCAAATTCGTGAAGCATTCCATATTTTTTAAAAAATCAATTACCTACCAAATGTTTGCATGGGCAAAGGGAGAAATAAGATTGTAGGCATATTTTCAGATTTCTCTTTAAGGTGTGGTTAGATTTGACTGGTAGTGGTAGTGAAATCTAACACTGAATCTAACACTATTGGTAGTGGTACCCCTCGTAGTACTAATATTACGACTAGCAGTGAGAGTATTATTATTGCTGCTACTGCCATTGTTACTAGTTCCAGTAACACAAGTAGCACTGAGGTGCTTGCTGAGCGTCAGGCAAGCTGCCTTCCTCTCTGTGCCCTGCACTCAGAGGGCTCCTGCTCTTGGCTCAATGCCCTGCTTTCACCATCTTGAAATTCTTTATTTTTTCCCCCAGGTGAGCTGACCTTGGCTGTCGTTCTCGATTCATCTGTCTCTTCAGATTTCCAGCTGGCAATTTACTCTGCGACCTCCATTCTTTGGTGGATCTAAGATGTTCAGTGTGTTTTCTTGCAAGGACAGGAATGATGATTTCCAAGGTCTTTATTCATCGGAGCTGATGTCAGAGGAGGTTGGCTTCCAGGTTGTGCCATGTCAATCCTGAAGACCCTGTGGGGCCTCAGGGAAACATCCGGGGGTGATTATCTTAATCCAGGACAGAGATAGAGCTGGTTCAGGTGTGGCAGGCAGCATCAGACACGTGATTGTCTTCTTGGTTACTCCTCTGGGATGACCGCATCCACTCCAGAAGCTTCCACATGCCTTAGACTAAGTGCTTGGGAGAAGGAGATCTGTGCTGGGGGTCAGGGAGGTTGGGTTTAGACCTGGATGTAACTATAGGCAAGACAAGAGAAAGATTAGGGAGAGATGAGTGACCAAAGGTGTTAAATAATACAGAGAGATCAGGGGATTCAGGCTTAAGAAACTGTCCTTGGATTTGAGTAAACCTCTTAAATTCAAGAAACAGTTTTAGTTTACCACAATACCCAATATAATAAATATGTTAATTTTGACAAGTGTTTGAGGCATAACAGGATCAAAGTCTCCAAAGCTATAGGAGAGTGACTGGAATAAGCAGATGGTAACAAATCCAAGGAGGTAGTGAGATATGATGGAGACGCTGTCCTTCAGAGACATGGAGACCCTAGTCTATGGCACGTATTCAAGAGTATTTATAAATACAGTGACAAAAAGCACAGGTATGGACATATGCAAATAAATAGGGAGTGTGAAAAATATAATAACATTTCAATTTGAGTAAGAATGTGGATGGGGCACCTGGGTGGCTCAAATGGTTAAGTGTCCAACTCTTCATTTTGGCCCAGGTCATGATCTCAGGATTGTGAGATCAAGCCCCGAGTTGGTCTCTGCACTCAATGAGGAGTCTTCTTGAGATTCTCTCCCTCTCCTTCTGCCCCTCCCTCTCTCTCTCTCTCTCAAATAAAAAATCTTTTTTTTTTTTTTAAGGAATGCGGATGGAAACATTTTCAGATGAAACATGAAAAGACAAAGTGAGGGGCACCTGGGTGGCTCAGTGGTTGAGCATCTGCCTTTGGTTCAGCTTGTGATATCAGAGTCCTAGGATGAAATCCTACATCAGCTCCCCACAAGGAGCCTGCTTCTCCCTCTGCCTGTGTCTCTGTTTCTCTGTGTGTGTGTGTCTCATGAACAAATAAATAAAATCTAAAAAAAAAATACAAAGTGAATGAAAGATGGAGCTTAGATGAGTTTTCTTGAATATTCTCGAGTAAATACCTACCTCTTCTTTCTCCACAGATATACGTGGGAGACTGCACAGCCACCCTGGTCTCCTTGTATCCTCCTTCAGGTTCCCATTTTAAGGACTATCCAAAGGTAGACAAAGGGCCTTCAGGGGGACTATCTGCCACATTTTGGGGCCCTATGGGAGCTCTTCACCCTCATGAGCTCCTCTGGGGTTTTAACTAAATATGCTCAAGCCACCATTAAACTAGAAGAAATTGCTAAGATGCCCACTGAACAAGAAACAATCTGAACACCTCTAAACATCATGAGATGCTGCTGGGCCTAACACGCACTCAATAGGCATTCCCACATCCCCTTGCTTTAAAATGATTTTGGCAACAGTTCCATCCATTATAAAGTTATAAAGTTATTAGGCAGAGCACTTGGCACGTGGGTTTAAAAGTACAGGCACTTATACATGTCTATCTCATCACCTCCTTTTGTACTTTGAAGATGACTGCCAGTGCAACCTCCCACCAGTATTTTAGGCTTCTGCCCCATTAAACTGATGAACTGCGCTAGAGTATCTACTTAAACCCAGACATTACTGTTGTAAGTTATGGCCAAGTCACAGTTTATGTTGTTCTATTTGGTTTAAATAATTTGAATCAGACCTCCAGGTGCCAGAGCAAATGTGCATGTGATGACATCAGTGAATCGACGTGAAATAATTTCGTGTTTCCATTTGTCCCCCAACTCCTAATTCACTCTCCAATGAGACAGTTCCCATTACAGACTTTATATTGTTACAAGGGGGCTGGTTTTTGCCTACCCTATTACAGCAAAGGAGACTGAATGTTACAGAGAATGTAAGCTATCCCATGTCCCACTGTAAGTTTGCCTGTTGTCACAGGAGATGGTGGCTTGTTCCCAAACATTTCATTGGGAGGTGTTCTTGGTCTGACCCACAGGGTGGAGGTCAGGCTCTTGTAAGCTCGCTGAAGACATGGCTTCTCCACAATCACTCAGCAGCTGGAAAATGTATCTTCTCCAAGACCTGAACAAGGAAAAATTTCCCTCTTACCTGCAGAGCGCCTTGTTCCAAAGGGTAGAGAGATAGCTTGATGCTTTCACTCCAGGTAATTCAGAAGTTAGGCAAATTTGTGACTCACAATTTGAGAATGCAGATTTACCTGTCTCTGGTTGTCTGGATTATTTTATTACACACAGATTTAAAATCACATTCTATCTTCCCCTTTCCTGTAGAAAGGGAGCTCGCCACCTTGAACGTGGCTTCACCTCAATTCTGTGATTACATCCTCAAGCCACGTGAAGAAGGAAATGTGTGCGCGGGTGGCACAGAAGATCACGCCGGAGGAGCAAAGTGTTACCTGAGCAACTAGGTTTCACATGATGGAGGGTTTAGTGCCAAGATAGCTAGCCTGGGGACATGGCGAGGGAGTTATTAAAATCAGCTCAAGGGTTCGCAGGAGGATTCTGAAGAAGGCACATGGTCCGAGAGGAGGGCTGAAGGCAGGTGGGTTTACGTTGTGCCTGGTGGCAGCAATTACAGACTGGCAGCCTAGAGCAAGCCAGGGGCAGTCATCAAGGCCACAGCCACTTACTTCCTGAAACAAGTTGTAATGTCTGTTTATCATAGAGCTTAATTCCCCAATGAAAGGAACAAAGGCAAATATCAAAATAGAGCAAATTTTTTTGACACTAGCAAGTGAAGCAAGGGACTAACCTCTTCTCAATCCCGTCTTTGTTACAACAAACTCTTGCCTCGGCAGCTCATCTCAGACGTCTGTCAGAGCCTACGCATTAGCACCAAGCCATGCCTGTGATGCAGGCCGCACAAGAAAGCAAGTAGGACATGAATGGAACAGTGACTCCCGGCGGCTTCCCATTACAGCAGAAGCCATGCTGCTGTCCGAGCCAGATCCAGGGCACACGTTTGGGAAAGTGTAATCGGTCTGCAGACAAACGGTGTTTTGCTTTGAGGTCTGTTTTTTGTTTGTTTGGTTGTTTTTTTTTTTTTTTTTAATTAGTAGTCACTGGGATATTCACACATGTAAATGAGTGAATGCTGGGGTCTTCTCTAAAAACTAATAGTTACTTAAAGGGTGTGGAGTATTCATTCTTTTATTTTCCAGGCAAATTACAACCATATTTTTTCTATAGTCATGTTTTCTAAGGTGGGAAATTCACATCTAGCAATTTTCCTTGAAAAATATCCCAGTTGTTCCAGTGGTGGTTCTGCGGTGGGAGAGGGGGCATGGAATCCACCTCATCTCAGGTGCAGTCTAGGTGTGCAATGAAAGATGCGTGGCAGAGGCTGGCTTCACCGTCTCTGTTCTGGGCCTCATGTGCACCAGGTAAGGCCATTTACCCCCAGAATCACAAGGGGAAATGTGGTGTAGCCGCCTGGAGGTAGGACATTTGGAAAGGAATGGGAAAATTTTGCTGAAGGTACAATGAACGTGGTCACTGTGACAGAACTCATGGCCTTGACAGCAGCCCTTTACTCTGCCTACTGACCTTAGAAAACATGCGAGGAGGAGCTTAACATGGAAGAGGCTAGCAGTGTGGTATCATGGCAAAGTGCATTCTGGGTTTATTCCAGCTGGTCTGAGTCCATCACTTGTTTTTAGCAGCTACGAGATAAAGCTGAATACACTCTAACAGACCCACAAATACAGTAGTCATGAAGTCATGACACACCTGAACTCCTGATTTCTGAAGTCTCAGCACCATAGATCCCTTTGTAAATGTGCCTAGTTCTTGCTGGGTCTCCACGACTAAGCTGATTCTATCTTTATATTAACCTGTGTGCTCCCAGGAAGAGTCATGTTTTATGCCTGGCAACTTAGCTACATTCTGGAGTTGCCTTGCTGACGATCAATAAATGGTACGTGAGCATGACTCCCTACCAACCTGCCTGGATAGCTGTGTGCTCCCACTCTATGGATGCAACACTTGACCAAAGGTGACCATGTGGAGTGATGATGTCTAGGGCTTCCAGAAGGATGGGGCCTTAGGGCCTTGCTGGGAGCACTACTATCCTGACAACCCCTCTCCTGTGCACTGAGGTTCAAGTCCACATGCCTGGCAGAGGGTTCGACATAGTCTCCATTGTCTCCATTGGTGTTGGCCTATGGCTGGTTCCTGTCTGGAGACAGATGAGGGTCCCAGCAGATTTATTTGTTTGTTTGTTTGTTTGTTTGTTTGTTTGTTTAGTCCCAGGGATTTAAAAGAGTTGCAGGAACTTGAAGACAGTATTTGAATTGGAGTAGAATTGAAGTCCACCTCTCCATCTACCCATTCCTTCACATAACATCAGGATAGCATCCTGTCCCTACAATGATCTAGCTGACCCTTCAGAACAGCAAAGTGACTCCCCCAACTCCTGCAGATCTATCACTTTTGCGTTTTCCACCCTCTTTCTACCTAAGTGCTTCAGGCAGCTTGTGCAATGCAGAACAATAAACTTGCCCAGGAATCATGAATTGGTGATAAAAACAGATATGTGTTCCCATGATGATTCAGGAGGAGCATCTGACATCTCCCAGTCTCGGGTCTGTCGGAGGGCCCTGCAGGAGGGGACTTGCTCTTGTTCTGTTCTGGAATTGTAGATGTAGATGTAACACAGGACTCAAGGCATCTCAAAGCCTGTGCAGATCGTGGGGTCCTGCCTGGCTTCCTTCCCTGGGGGACATGGGTAACAGGCCAGAGCCTGTGGAGCTCGGGAAGGAGGAAAGACCCAACAAGAAGGGAGAGAAATGGCCCAGACCCTATGTAACAAACTTAACAGGGCTGCCAGACCAGTTCATGGATGTAGAATCAGGCCTACACAAAAGAAGAAAACAGTGAGCATCATTTTTCTCTCTTGGCATGACACCTTTATTAGGAGGAAAGAGGCTAAGAAAAAGAGAGCTGTACAATGATAGGAGGAACACATCATGTGTGGTGTGAACTGGAACCCAAGGGTAAACAGAGGACAGAGCCAAGGCGGGCCATTCAGTAAGTTATCAGAGGAAGCATAGTGGTGTGCACCCTCCTGACCGCAGTGCCCAGGTGTCCCTGGGGAACATGGTAGGTGCCCAGGTGAGCATGCTTAGGCCCTCACACCCACACCCACTGATGGGGATGCTGTGTGAACCCTGAAGGGCACAGCCCCACACCTGGCACATGTCCTGTGTCCGCTCTCACCTTGTCTTGGTTGCCTCTCTCTAAACAAAGGTCACCAACAACAAAGACAGGAATTGAGAGGCACACAAAAGGCTGTTTGTCACCCAGACTGAGTGACTGCCAGTATTAATTGTGGAGCATCATTACAAGGGAATCAGTCTTTGGGCTCAGCTCCTTTGATGTCTAAAGGGACCAGAACAAACAGGGTGAACACATGAACTCCAGGTCACCCGAGTGCATCTCCCTCATCTCCCCTTTCCTATGGGGCCCTCATTGGATCCTTGGTGAACAAAAATCAAAGTGAATCCAGTTCAACAATGGGGAGCTCACTAGTGATGAACAGATCACTCTACCCGGGTAATCAGCAGGGTTACCACGACTGGGTTTTTTGTTTTAAAGGAATTTACAGCTCATGTCCTCTGAACAGCCCTGCATTCCTAAATCATCACACTCTCCCAAACTGATACAATTCTTACTTCTCATTAATTCCAAGACTACTTTCTCGTTTGGTAGTTAGCTTTCAAACGGTCAGAAAATTACTATGATTGAAAGTGAACTTGATGAAACAGCGAAATGGCCAAGTGTGCTGGTGACCTGGTTCTGAGTTGCTCTGGGGATGAAAGAGGTGTTCAAACCCACATAAACTCCTCTCTCTGGATCAGCAGACAGACGCCACAGGAACAGCAGTTGGCTGAGGATGCTGAGGATGAAGTGAACTTTTCTGACCTGAGCTCCATCTCCAGGCAGAAGGAGGGCAGGCAGCAAATGACCACAGTGATCCCAGGGGATGGCTTTTCCTATCTCTCAGCCACCCAATGAGGGAGGGCCCAGCAGAACCTCCATTCATGGGGGGGGGCGGGGACCAAGGCATGAGGGGGCGGGGCACCTGGCCCTCAGTAGCCCAGCTAGTAAGCAGCACAGGCAGCATCAGAACCCACAGCTGATGGCATCAGCGACCCTCACATGCACTGGAGGAGGATAACACGGGAGGAAAACTACACAAGATGCTTTCGCAATAAATTTCCTACATGAGTTAGGAACGATCTGTGCTAGAATCATAGACTCTTAGAACAATAAGGGACATTAGAGACTGTCCAGTTCAAAATCCCTCATACGATTGGGCCAATCCAACAGGGTGCTTCTTTTGGGCTGTAGACCCTCTGTATGTGAGTGTCCACATTCATTTCATCTCACAGGTGGTGGTTAATTTTATGGCAGCTTGGCTAGGCCACAGTGCCCAAATATTCGGTCAGATATTGTCCTAGATGATGTTGTGAAAGTGTTTTTAGTTTTTTGCTGTTGTTTTTTAGACATTTAAGTCAATAGACTTTGAGTAAAGCAGATTACCCTCCATAATGATGGTGGGCCTTGACCAATAGATGAAGACCTCAGTGGACAGAGAGTAAGGTCCCTTCAGGACGAGGGAATTCTGCTGGCAGAGGCCTTCAGATTTAAATGCAACATTAACTCTTTCCTAGGTCTTAACCTGCTGTCCTGTGAGAACAGATTATGGACTCTCCACAATCAAGTTAATCTATCATTCTTTGTCTCCCTGTCTCTCTGACAGAGAGATAAATAAATGGTTAGACAGATAGTTGAAGACACACACACATCCTACTGGTTCTGTTTCTCTAGAGAACCTCGACTGGGACAGTGCTGGCAGTTAAGAGTCAACCTGAGCAGGTGCTTTGGAGATGCAGGTGTTTGTGTGCTTATCAAGGCACATGCATGATTCTCGAAACTAAAGACCTTTATCACTACAGCTGAACATGTAGGGGTCACACAAGATGAAGTTGTGGGAACCATAATCCAAGTCACCATGTACATGTGTGCACACACACACACCTGGCCTGCAGATGAGTGTGGCTGAGCTGCATGGGACGGCACAGGTCTCCCAACCGGAGTGTTTCAGCCCCATCAGAATGAAGCATGATAGAGGTTGAGCCTCACCATTTTGGATGGTGAAGGGAAAGACTTACATTACAGGGAAATGCTCCTGGCTGCAACCTACTGGATCACATGAGACAATTATGAATGGAGATGCACACTCACTTTTTGGAATTCCAAAAAGTGCTTGAGGGGCACTTTGTACAGACGGGTGTGGACTAAGCATCATTAAATTATGAGTCAATATTCACAGGATCTGTGTGTGCACTCATCTGTTGGTCACTTTGAAATTCTCGCACAATGATGTCATTAACTGGGCCATGTTCTGGACCTTCATTTATCCACTCTGTGCTCTGATGACCTTCTCTGAGCAGAGGAGGAACTCTTTCCCAGGTTTCATGTGTTCAGGTAGATGGATATCAGAAATTCCAAATTCTACTGGCCTTTCCTGGACCACCTCCCACTGGGACCAAGAGTGACTTAACACAGAGATGAGCTTAGGAAAAAAATGGGCTGCAGGTGGAGATCCTTCCCCTTCTCTTCCCTTAGAGGTCAGGATACATACTCTCTCGCCTCTGTCCTTCACCATGGAGTAAGCCTGAGAGTAACTGCCTTGAGCTGTGAGCAGAGTTCCTGCCATGGGCTTGATATGTCTGCCTAGTTTTGTGATTTGATGACAGTGGGATAATTTCTGCCACACATCCAAAACCTGCTCTCTAGTGACCCAAGCACTCATGAAGCTGACATGTCAATATCTTCTGTCTGGTTCTTTTATTTCCCTCAACTGGATAAAGCTTGAACTCAAAAGTGCTATTATCAACTGACTTCTTCCTGGAATGTTGAGAACTAGAAAGGAGGTAGACCCCTCGGGGTGGAAAGGCTCTTAGAGGGAGTGAAAGGGTCCCGGGCCAGGAGAGATAGAGTTCACTTAGAGAGTGTCCTGGTGGGTTGTGCCTTGTAAGGCTGGTTGACCACAGCTGCAGGGCCCTCACCATGCCATGTGGGGCACTGCACTTGACCATGGGCAGATCTATATCACTGCTGTATCCTTGGCTCAGCTAACAGGTGTGTCTGTGGCCAGCAGTGCCACGACTTTGGTTTATCAAAAGATGGGTCACTGCCCTGTTGAAATTACTGGTTGTGTGGCCACAGGAGAGAGAGGCCTTTCTCTGTAGAGCCATCTTTGTGTATAAAAGATGAATTACTTTTATTTTTTTTAATTTTTATTTATTTATGATAGTCACAGAGAGAGAGAGAGAGGCAGAGACATAGGCAGAGGGAGAAGCAGGCTCCATGCACCGGGAGCCCGACGTGGGATTCAATCCCGGGTCTCCAGGATCGCGCCCGGGGCCGAAGGCAAGCACCAAACCACTGCGCCACCCAGGGATCCCAAGATGAACTACTTTTAAAGAAGAAGGGGCCAGGGCAGGAAGTTGTCCAGCACACCTGAATCAGAACTGCAGGTGAAGCTGATGTGGACTTGGATCATCTAAGACATGGGTGAGCATAACTGCTGTGCTTTTTAAAAGGCAAGGATGCAGGGCTATGGAGCAATGATTAATTTCTCTCTTAAACTGTTTAGTGCCAAGTTGGGTGTTGTGGGCTGAATTGTGTCCCCCCACAAATTCCTGCTTTGAAGTCCTAACACCCAGTGCCACTGTATTTGGCAATAAGGTTTTTAGGGAGGGCCTCGCTGAGGTTAAGTGAGGTCATAGTGATGGGACCCTACAGCAATAGGATGGGTACCCTCAGGAGAAGAGACACACCATGAATGTGCACACACAGGGAAGAGAAAGGCCACATGAGGACACAGAGGGAAAGGACATGTCTACGAGGAGAGAGGCCTCAAGGGAAATCACACCTGTTGACACCTTGATCTTGGTCTTCCAGCCTCCAGAACTGTAAGAAATAAGTTTCTGTTGTCTAAGCTGCCCAGGGTGTGCTGTTTTGGATGGCAGCCTAAACTGACTGATGCACTCGGGTAATCGTTCTAGATTCCATTCTGCTGTTAAGGTCATCATGGGGCTGTGCCTGGGTCAACACTGCACTAGTATGAGTTGATGATGGGCTTGAGCCACCTGCCTTGCTTGTGTGTATACGCACAATGACAAACGATGACACACACACACACACACACACACATCACACACACAACCATGCATGCACAGCCACACACACAAATGCACACATTAGGAGCGTTCAGTATAACACAAGTGTGTTCAAATATCAGTCTGATGTCCCTTGATGAAGGTCCTATTTTTCTACTCTGTTTGGCACATAGACACTAAGTCCTGTACCAGGTGAAAGCCAATAGTTTTTCCTAGAAAATCCTTGAGTTCCTGGGCTCTGCTCATCGATTTTGTTTCTTTTCCCATTCTTTTACTCGCCTCATATCTGTACATGCTGTTTTGATTCCAGAGTGAGGCTAACATTTTAGTTACTTGTTAAAAAAAAATGTTTCCAAAAATTTCACTATGTCATAAATTTCTGTGTTTTGTGGAATTAAGGGAAGAGTCATCTAGCATAATGCCTGGCCTTGCTCTATGTGATGTCATCTTCCCCCATCCTGTTCCTGGATAAATGGCTATTGTTTCTTTCATTGTATGGAGAACATGTCTATACGTATGTAGCTGGACATTTTAGGATCACCCTTCTATCCCATTTACTGATTACTGTATTTCCCTAAAAATGTAGTTTTATTTCTAATAAAAGTTCTTATCGATAAAACTTCCCCCATCTTGTTGAATATCATTAAACTCTCTTGAAATCTGTATTCATTCAACTATGAACAAATGTTGTTTAACTTTGGAAATGATCATCGTGCTTTCAGGTTCCCTTCACATGAATGGCATTACATGTATGTGCCAATTCTCAAGTCTTTAAAAGACCACAGAAAAACCCTGTGAATTAGCCAAAACTAAGTGTATCAGAGTTAGTGTGGTTAAAGGGAATGGCCCTTGGCAGAGTCTTCATAATTTCCTATAAGGTGGAAGTCAGCAGAGAAGATTGTTGGGTTTTCATTTCTGAATTTACATGATTGGGATGGGTTTCTGTGTGCAGAGATGTGATCAGGATTGGGCAAACTTCCTGACATATTATGTTAGGGCTGACAGACAAGATGAAGACTGTAAGGTAAGTCTTGATAAATACACTATTGTTTGACAAGTGAGCTTTTTGTCTGCGTAAATTGAACAATCTGTTACCATAAAATGAGAGCTATTTGGCTCAAGGTGCAAATTATTTACCCAGAAAAATGAGTTTGAAGGAATTTTCTGAAATACATACTGAAGTGATTTATTGGTTGAGAACTTATCATCCTAGAACAGTTTCCTAAAACACAGAGTCAGGCCGCATTGACACAAATGGCCTCAGGTCTCACTTCCCGAAGGTCAGTTGAACATATGTGAAGATATGTGGTCTCAGGGATTATCTGTGACTCCCTTGGCCATGGCTGTGGCTTGATGTCCACCATGACCACCCATCTCCACAGCCACATTCTCAATATTTTCTTCAGATCAACAACCCTACCCTCTAGCAAGGCCAACATTGGTCTGTCTCTTGTAATTTCAGTGTTTCCAAGCAGCTCCGGCACCAACCATGTGTTGTAATGTTTCTTTACCCATTTAGTGTTTCTTCCTTTCTTTATCTGCCTCATCATTGAGCTCTCTTCTGGTTTTACTTCCATCTCTGCTCAGCTCAGAACTCATGACTTACCACTTCCATGGCACCAGCACCAACAACAAATATTTCCTTCCTCTCTTGCTTTCAGCCAGAAAAATGAGAGACTAATTGACAGGTTTCCAGCAACTTTCTCTATGGCCATGTCTCTCATTTCATTCATTTGTCTTCATCCTTAAGGAGCCTTCTTCACAATTTTTCTAATCCCCCCACCTCATATAAATTTAACATCACAGACATACTATTCCTGTTTGTGAATTTGGTCAGATCTATATTTCATGCAAAAATGTGGGGTTTTTTTCACCTATCACTTTTTGCCATAAAAAATTATCATTGTACCTTTGGGATACAACATTGTTCCTGTCAAGAGTGGACACTCTGTAGCTCTTCATGGCAGCAGAACCCTGAAGGAGGAAATTGTGCCATAGCCATGACTGGAGTACTAAATATTTACTGTTTCTCTCCCATAACCACTCAGTGTTCCTAAATGATGCTTTCATGAATTTTTAGTCTAGAGAAGGATTAGCACACTTGTGCTGCCCCCAACTCCAATCAAGGTGTCAGAGAGAGCAGTTGTTCAGAGAGAAGGCCCTCAAGGTCCATCTGATCCACTGTTCACCTTCTCCTTTTGTCTTTTTGCTTCCTTTCTCTGAATAAATGTTACTTCATCTTCTCCTTCAAAATTAATATCTACAGCTGTGTTCTGAGCCTCATGTCCTTTTGTCATTTCTAAGGTCTTATGCTCTCTGTTAATAACTTTATCTTCTATTCCATCCTTCTGTATTTTTACAAGCAAATATTCACATGCAAATAGAATTCAAAAAAGTGTGCAACATATTATGAATTCCTGAGATATTAGATTTTTATATATGACTTTGTCTGGTCTTATGCTTTCACCATCTCTGCACCATACATGTTGGCCATGCCAGAAATATGAGCACTTCCAAAATCACCTGTTCTCTGTCAAGATTATCCATCACTTTGTCAGCCTGGAATGCTCTTCCAGACCACTCCCACCATGCTCAGCTCCTCCTCATTTTTGTGAGACTTAGTCAGGACATGTAATAACTTCCCTCATCAATCTGCCTTTCCCCACCTGCTCCCCTGTATTGACCTGCACCATTGAATTTTGGCTTCTATGATCACCGTAACACTTATAATACCTTAGGAATGTACTGTCCCCTAAATGTGATCCTGCAAGATTTGTACACCCTTGGTACAAGAATTACATTATTTGGTTTGAAGTCTGCAATGCTTCCACCACCCCCAAGAATAATATGTTGTCACACACATCTATTGAATGATAGAACAGATGAGTGATTGATGAAAATACAAATTTCTGTCTGGAAGAAAAAAGATAAGAATTAAAAAAAAAAATAACCTGCCAATGCAACAGCTTGACTAAATAACTGTGAAATGCTAACCACACTGAATGAATTCTATGTTTCCAAAGATAAGCTAAAAGCTTCCACAGGAAGACTTGCCACTCAGGCCTCTAGAATGCATATATTTTATGCAAGCTGACTACACACCTCCCCAGGACAGAGCGTTCTTGATGATGTGCCCACAAACTCGGGACTCGGCCTCTGGAAGCATTTAAACAAATTCTTCTTGATGTTAAAAATGTGTTCCTTTACTAGAATTGAAGCAAGCAGCCGCAGTGGGAATTCTAGGGCCGTTCTATTTGGCAGCAATCTTGCTACAGAGTGTATCCCATATGATTGCCTTAATGGAGAAAGTAGAGCTCACCATTTTGGGTTGGGGGGGGGGGGAGGAAGAAAGGTGGCAAAATTATCGGTCTTTTCCCCAATGTTGCTATGTGGCCATGACTTTGTGTTAGAAGCCTGTAATAGATTCATATAATTTAGACCTAGAAAGGGTATTTGAGATTAATTATATTTCCAACGAGAAAAACATCTACCAAAGGATAATATGTCTTTGATCAAAATAGCAGTTATTCTGTTAAGTTCAAGCAAAACTTTTCATTTTAATGGAGTTTAAATACCATAGGATAAATTTGCTTTGGTAAATTTAAAAATTGACATGAAGGCAGTCTTTGCTCATCCTTTGTTGCTTTTTTTAATAATTGGAAAGTGCCCAAGGACCATCATTAAATATTAAAAGGTGAGGGGAACCATATGGTCACCACTGAGGGATTTCAAGATCGTGATGGCGCTCCATCTGCATCAGTAACAATTTAGTCATTACATCAAGGACATGGAGAGATTCAGAAGTGGACTTGTGTGGGAGGAAACGTGAATCTGAGGTGGCATAATGCCACACACACTATGCTCTGATCACTTTCTCTCAGCGGAGAGCCCTTGGACCCAGCTAAATAAGTCAGAAACTCACCCAGTAATGTTATTTCTTTTTCTTTTTGAAAAAAGACTCTATTTACACAATCATATCATCTTTTCTTCCAAACAGACATTAAGAAAGTGTTTGCTTCTTAAATGCATGTAATTCTTTCAACATCATGTAGCAGTTGAACAGAACTCTCTCTTGGATATTGAGGTGGATTGCCTGGATTTCATTTCTATTGCAAACTACATTTCCAAGCAACTCTTCCCTGAATTGAAGGAATTACACACCAGGGATGGATAAAAGACTTCTACGGATGTCTACTTCTTCCATATGCTGTCTCTGTTGCCTCCACCCTAACTTTGGCTTAAAATCTCAGTGAATTGTGCTATTGAAATGCACCTAAAGGTCATACTTTGTAACAAGTCCTACAAATGTTGGTAATGATAATAATAAGTTACATTTAAGGAATTCCAGCTCTGTATATGCTTATCTCCCTATATTTATTTAATTATCAATCTATTTTACCCCTAAATATGATATGAAATGATTTGGTACTCCTCACTTTATAGATTAATGGTTGTACCTCAGAATTGTCAACAACTTGCCTAACATTTGGTAGCTACTATGGGGGCAGATCACAAATCCAAACCTACAGCTATCCAGCTTCAAATGTTGAGCCCTTTATTGTGTCATTGGAGATGTAATGAAGCCTGAGTAGAAAACATTACTATTTTAAATTTTTATTTACGTTTTTCAAAAACACACCATTAAGTTGATTAACACTAGAGATCACAGGTGTCAATATCTTAAAATTTTATCTTTAGATTTAATATGCAAACTTGCCTTGTCAATAATTAAAAGGGAGAATGAGCAATCACCTCTATCTGCTTTAAATTACCGTGAATTGTTATGTCTTCTAATTATTCTGAATCTATTTTGTTTTTTATTATAGGCATGAATTAAATTGGGTGAAATGGAAGATGGGGATTAAGGAGTGCACTCTTTGTGATGAGCACTGGGTATTGTATGGAAGTGTTGAATCACTAAATTGTACAACTGAAACTAATATTACACTCTATGGTAACTAACTGGAATTGAAATAAAAAGTTAAAAAATAATAAATGTGTAAGTTGTATGTATTGGAATTCCTTAAAGTAAAAAGACATGTCAAATTACATAGTAATTTTTGAAAACACTGGAATTTTCATCATTGGTGACAAGTTCTTTTAATATTATTTTAAAGATTTATTTATTATAGAGAGAGAGAGCAGGAGAAGTGGCAGAGGAAGAGGGAGAGAATCTGGAGCAGACTCCTCACTGAGTGCAGAACCCAAAGTGGGCAATCCCACAACCCTGAGATCATGGCATGAACCAAAACCAAGAGTCAGATCAAACTAAGCCCTCCAGACACCCCAAGTTCTGTTAATATTACTTTATTTTTTAAATATTTAATTTATTTACTCATGAAAGACACACAGAGAGAGGCAGAGACATAGGCAGAGGCAGAAGCAGGCTCCCTGCAGGGAGCCCAATGTGGAACTTGATCCCAGGACCCGGGGATCATGACCTGAGCTGAAGGCAGACACTCAACCACTGAGCCACCCAAGTGAACCTGTTAATATTACTTTAAACTTAAAAAGAGCCACTTGCTTTTCAGATTGGAGTGGTGACCATGGGAATAGAGACTGGACAGGGTCCCCAGTGCAATGAATGTCTCAGAGCTGTTTGCAGCTCAAAACAGTCAGCACACAGTGGACTTTAGAGCTTCTGTCTCTAGATTCCTAGTAGCTGCTCTTCCACTACGAATCAGACATGACAACAGCTACTCCTTTTCATTTTCTATTAAATGAGGACTTTGAGTAAACAAGTACTTGGATACATGACTTCCAAAACCTCCTCTCTGTTTAAAATATTTTCAAATATTTAAGATAGTTTATCTAAAATTTACATATATGTGTGCTTTTTTTCACAAATGCCATCATAGTGTTGAAGTACATAGGTAACAAGTAAGGTTCCAAATGAAAGGGGAAAAAAATACAAAGGTGAATCTAAGGAAAACCTGTTATGTTTTCATAGCTGTGAATTCAAACAGACCTGGAAACATGGCCCGGGGCACTTTACGTACTTTCTTCCCTATAATTAATAAGTGTTGTTTTTAAACCTGCATATTTACATACTATACATTGGTGTAAGTCCATCAGTGAAGTTGGACAACACTATTTAACAGACTTCTATTGCTTATTATACCATACAAAAAGAAAAATACAGATTAAAAGTAAATTAAAAGGTAACATCAGCAATGTTCACATATAATTTGAATACATGAAAGCATATTTCTAATATATTTGTGGATTCAGTTAATTTTACTATTTTTGTTTGGTTGGTTAGTTGCTAAATATAAATGATAATCATATTAAGAGAACCAAACTAATTCTGGCTTAGCAGCACCAGTAGTAGCCAATAAATCTGGACTTTGGAATCACAACTTCCCTCAGACTCAAGTGAGGGTCCCACACTATAGGGGCACCCTTCCTGGGCTGTGCTCCTCCTTACAGGAAAGCATTCCTCAGTGCTGGGGGATGACAGAGCCCTACACCATGGGCTCCCTTTCACCACTCTTCTCAACATTTTGCCAATGTTATCTAATGTATTGGTGTACTTTATACTATTCCACTCCAGTCATTTTTATTTCTATAAGGTCAGTAGTGATGTCTCCTTCTGTATTCCTGATTTTTGTAATTTGAGTCTTCTCACTTTTTTCTTGGTCAGTCTAGTTAATGTTTGTCCACTTTCCTGATCTTTCCAAAGAACCAACTTTTGCTTTCATTGATTTTGTCTGTTGTTTTGTATTCTCTATTTCATTTACTTGTTTGATTCTTTATTATTCCCTTATTTCTCCTTGTTTCAGATTTATTTTGCTATTCTTTGGTTACTTTCTTAAAGTAGAAGTTTAGATTGCATATTTGATTTGTTTCTTTTTTAAAAAAAAGGGGGGGGGGGCATTTACAACTAGAAGTTTCCCTCCAGGCACTGCTTTTGTACATTCCATAAAGTTTAGTATGTTGTGTTTCTGTTTTCATTGTTCTCATAGAATTTTCTTATTAGGGTCTTGTCTTTTCAGACAGATCTTAAGAAATATAAATTTCTGTATATCTCACTAAGGAGGAAGCACAGTTATCATTTAATGCTGTGAGCAAATCTGCCAATTTGCTACTTGCTCTCTAAAATTTTTAAAACTTAAAAATTAAGTTTTTAATTAAGTCCAAATTTAAGAAATTATGATCAAGACTGTTAACATTAGTCAGACATTCCTCTCCCAATTTCCTGAGAGGCTCTTTGTTTCATAGTACATACATATTTATCAACTTCATATTGCATGTGCATGTAGTTATACATTTGTATTATCATAAAAAGTACTCCTTTGTACTCAGAAAATTTCTAAAACTCTTGGGACACCTGAAAGGTACTCCTTGCATTGAACTGAAAGCGGTATTGATTACAAGAAATTCATACATCCTATACTTGTTCTGATGGAACAGAGACACCAATCCCTCTCTTAATCCTGATTAAACACAGCTTTACACATTACAGGATAGGACTGATGGTCCTATCACACATCTATCTTTAAAATACACTAATTGCCTTCGTGTCATACTGAGAGGACAATAGAGAATGATACAAATTCTAGCTTTCATCCCCAGGAATCCCAAGTCAGTTCCTCCACAAGGCAAAGTTTGTCCAGTGACAAAAATCTGTAGAGGTTTTGTCCACACTGAAAGGTGACTTTCTGAGAAGGTCACAGGCCTGAATGCATTAGCAAGGAGATAAGGGGAATTTATAGCACAAACACACACATTAGAAAAGAAAAAAAATGTCTCAAATCAATAACCTAACCTCCCACCTTAAAAGACTGAAAAAAGTAGAGCAAACTAAACCCAAAGCAAGCAGACAGAAGGAAATAATAAAGGTTACAGAGGAAATATATGAAATAGAGATTAGAAAAGCAATAGAGAAAAATCAATGAAATCTGAACTTGGTTGTTTAGAAGGATGGACTTGTGTCAGGATGCTACCAGTCTCCTCTTAATTGCTTTCCTCCAAGATGGCACATTGTTTTCAAAGATGTCCTTAGGCATGGAGTTCTCCCTACTGCTTTGCAAACAATCACTCTCTTCAAGGAGAACTGCAGAGATTAGGATCATCATGGCTGCCTTTCCTACCAGCAGTACCTCAGCAGCCCTGCACTGGAGCTGGGGTGGGAGCTCGTTACCTGGAGTGTCACAGCGCATCATAAGGAGGGTGCTGCTTGGGCTGGGACCCCCTGGCCCTTTCCATTGTCTCTCCTGGTGTGGACTTCCATTCTACCAGCAAGGAGAGACAGGTGTGATTGGAGCCGAGTAACCCAACCTGTCACACATGGGGGTGGAGTTTCTGCCTTGGGTATGCAGGCTATTTAGAGGAAAGAGCCCCGGAACTCTCAGCCTTGACTGTCTTCTGCAAAAATGATCTGGGACACATGAGATACTCGTATCTCTTCCTGCTGGGGTGAAATTGTGGCTATTGATTGGTATCCGCTGGTTAGGAAGACCCACCTTGGCCACACCCTCCTGCAGAGTAGATCCCAAGGTCATTTTCACAGGATAGAAGTTGGGGACTGGGAGGTGAGACAGGGAATGGATTGCTGCTTAAAAGCCCCAGATTCTTATTGAGATTTAATAGATTTTCTCAAATGAATTGTTCTCCATTTGTTCTATGCATTTAGGACAATTTCTGAAGACCTTAAATGATTTGTTTTCATAATTTCCTCCAGTTCAATGGCATTCATTATGGAGTAAGTCTGCTGTGCTCCTCACTCCAACATTGTGGTAGTGGTCTCACTGCAGCCTTTTAAAACAAGAATTCATTCCTTTGAGTGTGAATGCTTACTTTGAACTGGTCTCCTGAGTTTTGCAAAAAAAAAAATCATAAATGACATCCTTTAGGAGCAGGAATACAGTACGGTGAATCAAGGACTATTTTTAAGCTCAACTCACTTCCCTGAGATTTTATGAGTCCCATATTAGGACTAGTGTGCTTGGCAAAGTTAAGTGTGTCAAATTTCCTGCCTGTGTCCAGCTCTGGCAGTGTTCCCTCTCTTGTACTCGATATTGGATGGCATGTCAACATGTCTCCTTCCCAAGGTACTCACCCTTCGGTGTTTGTTAGGCACTGGGGAAAATACACTGGGTTGTGTAAGGAGTCTAGGCACCAACATTCATTGCACAAAATTCTCTTTTAGGGAGGTTTTTGGGATGAATCGAAATCTAATCTTTTTTTTTTTTTTTAAGATTGTATTTATTTATTCATGAAAGACACAGAGGAGAGAGAGAGGCAGAGACACAGGCAGAGGGAGAAGCAGGTTCCGTGCAGAGAGCCCGACGCGGGACTGGATCCCAGGACCCCGGGATCATGGCCTGAGCCGAAGGCAGATGCTCAACCACTGAGCCACCCAGGTGCCCCAAATCAAAATCTATGTGTCAGACTTAGTTGAGGGTTGACAGGGATGGCTTTGGAATAAACATATCTTGTGGAAACGGAATGATAAGACTGGTTAAACCAAGACCCCAAATCAGCAAATGGTTGTGGGAAAGTGTGGCTGAGATGCCTCAGGACTCAGCTGTGGGGTGAGCAGCAAACCTAGGGGAGCCAGTGCTAAGCACATTACCTGTACACTGCAGGAGTTCAGGGACCTTCACCAGCAGGGCAGCATGGTAGCACAGAGTCCATCCACTGACCCTGGGGGGACTAGCTTCCACAGCAGCATGGAGGCAGGGGTGGGCCGAGCAAATGGAATCATGGGCAAACCCCCTCTCATACCTTCCACTTTGAGCTGGGTGAACTTCAGGATTCTTAGACCATTCACATTGAAGGATAAGTAAGGCCAAGTGTTTCAAAGTAAGATACTGAACTTCTTCCTGGTAGGGCATGAAGGGTCTCTGACAACCGAAATATAAACAGAAGCACATTAGTGACCATATAGGTAGTAGGAGCCTGTGCTGTAATCCATGTGGGCTATCCAAATGAGGGTATTAAATACCCATTAATTCAACCCACCTAGATATGCACACACTTTAAAATATACAATTATTCCCTGCTTATTATAGAAATTGCCTGAGGTATTTCAGCCCATAAGGACAATTGCCAGAGTTGGACATATCCAGGTAATTTTATGAACTTAATTTTACCAAGACTACTGGTCCTAATTAAGGGACTCATAAAATCTCAGGGAGGTAAATGGAATTTGAAAATATTCCTTGATTATTGAAAGCAATTCAGTGAAAAACTAAAACCAGAGTATAGCTGGTTAACTTCTATAGAGCAATAAATTAGCCATCACTTTTTATTTTTAATTTTTTTTACCATTTTTAAATTTAAATTTAATTAACCAACATAATAGTACATCATTAGTTTCAGATGTAGTGTTCAATAATTCATCAGTTGCATATAACACCCAGTGCTCATCTCACCACGTGCCCTCCTTCATGCGCCTCACCTGTTACCCCATCCCCCCCACGTCCCCTCCAGTGACCCTCAGTTTGTTTCCCAGAGTTAAGAGTCTCTCATGGTTTTTTCCTCTCTGATTTCTTCCCGCTCAGTTTTCCCTCTCTTCCCCTATGATACCCTCCATATTGTTTCTTAAATTCCACATATGAGCAAAATCTGTGATAATTGTCTTTCTCTCATTGATTTATTTCATTCAGCACAATACCTTTCAGGTCCATCCACATCAATATAAATGGTATGTATTCATCCTTCCTGATGGTTGAATAAATATTACATCATATATATATAAATAAACCACATCTTCTTTATCCATTCATCTGTGATGGACATCTGGACTCTTTCTATAGTTTGGCTATTGTGGAAATTGCTTTTATAAACAATGGGGTGCAGGTGCCCCTTTGGATCACTACATTTATAACTTGGGGTAAAACCCTAGTGCAATTGCTGGATCGTAGGGTAGGTCTATTTTTAACTTCTTGAGGAAGCTCCATACTGTTTTCCAGAATCATCAATCACTTTTTAAAAATTAAATTATTGGCTCTTGAGATCCTTGCAGTGTCACATGCAGTTGTAAGAACTAACACAGAAGATCCCATGTACCTTTTATTAAGATACTAAAAGATGAGACCCGACATAACTGTAGGGCAAAATCACAACCTGTACCAATGTAGACACAGCCAAGAGGCAGGGTATTTCCACTGAACAACGTCCCCTTATGCTTGCAATTTCCATTCACTTCCCTCCCTTGCCCACTTCCTCCTTGCCAAGTACTAAGCTGTTCTTTATAATTTTACCAATTAAAGAATGTTATATAAATGGAATCATACCTTTGGGGATTTTTGTTTTCACCACTGAACTACCTGGGATTCACTCACATGAGTTATTGAGGGTATCAGTAGTTCATTCTTTTCAGGCCAAGTAGTGTTGCATAGTATCAATAGGCTCTGCTTGTCTAATCAATCTCCTGGCGAAAGACCTCTGAGTTGTTGATGATTCTTGTATATTACAAATAAATCTACCATTAAAATGAGTGTACTGATTTTTGTGTGGCCATGTTTTTGTTTTTCTGGAAGAAGCACACAAGAGTGCAATTGCTGCGTCATATGGTGATGTCATGTGTACCTTTATGAAGAAACCACCAAACCATTTCCAGAGTGACTGTGCTATTTTGCATTCCCACTAGCAATGTATGAGTGATTAAACGTAAGAGAGATAGTCTCCTCTGTATTTTGTGCTATGAATATTTTTGCCGTGTTACTTATTCTGATATTTATGTAGGGATATCACTATGGGTTTTGATTTTCATTTACTTAATGGCTCTTGATGTTAAGCTTCTTTTCATGTGCCTACTTGTCACCTGGATATTCCCTTCGATAAAATGTCTGTTTATTTTCCTCTCTCCATTCACGGTCTTCTAATGTTTATTTTTTATAAAATAACCCAGGGCTTTTCATTGTACTTTGTAAGAAGAATAGAGAAAGTATACCTATTCCATCTTCCCAGGAGTGACAGGCAGTCACTAGCATTTTTGTAAGCAATTAAACTCAATAACATCTGTTAAGCAACAACTGCATGCTAGCATAATGAAAGAGCAAAATGAGGAGGAGAATTTGTTCATTAGGCAAATATTGATCAGGAGCCTGCTTTGCACCAGGTGTTGCCCCATTGCTGGGGTGCTGGAGTGAGAAGACAGGTGCAGTTTTGTTTTCCCAGCATTTCCGGGCTGCTGGAAGGTAGGGGCAGTGAGCAGGAAGCTGGAACACGAGGCTGGGTCAGGATAAGGACTGAGTGATTTGAGGAGCATGTTTTTTTCAAAGTATATCCTTTCCATTCCATAAAGGTGGAGGGAAGGCTTCTCAGAGGAGGTGTCCTCTAAACGGAGGCCTGATGACTTAGTCATAGTCACTGAAAGAGACAGGGTGAAAGAGGCGGGGGATGACTCTGATACCAAAACTGCAACCTCAAAAAGGAGGAGGAACACTCAAAAGACACATTACGGGACACCTGGGTAGTTCAGTAGGTTAAGTGTCCGACCCTTTGTTTTGGCTCAGGTCGTGTTCTCAGAGTTGTGGGATTGAACCCCACATTGGGCTCTGCACTCAGTGTGGAGTCTGCTTGTCCTTCTCTCTCTACTCTCCCCTCCTGTTTTCTTTCTCTAAAATAAATAGATAATAAATAAAATCTTTAAAGAAAAAAAAAAGACACATTACCAGGATACATCATATAGCAAAGTAGCATCTTATAATAAAGAAACTTTTAGAAGACAGAAATATATAAAAATTGAAAAGAGACCTTTCCCATTAAATAACATTTAAATTATTTTATGAACTAGAGTAGTAACTTTCTAGCTATCACAGAATAAAATTTACATCCTGAGTAGTCTCTAACTAAACTGTACAGATTAAACATACACTGTTTTTCTGCCTAATATCTTACAACACGTTCAATGTATATATTTGCATGCACCTATGAAAGATGAGATTTCTCTGGAAGAATATTATTCTCATTTCACGGGATTCGAAGTTTTGGATTTTCAAGCTGACTAGCCATTGATTGAATTCAACATGATCTAGCTGTCATTTAACATCAAAACTTTTATAGAAATTGTAGGGGAAAGCTTTGGCCTACATTTTTTAAATCTTGAGCAAAAAGAAACTTGATATAAAATATTCTTGATATTTTGAATACCATGACAGCCATGTGTTCCTTCAAAACTTGCCCTTAACAGAGAATAGAATTTATTTCAAATAAATACACTTAATATTCCAAGTTTTTGTTAGGAACTGCACAAGTGTCAAAGATTTCCTAAAGAAAGAGACAATAAGATTGGGTTTTTTTCTCTTTTTTTAAAGATTATATGTTTTTATGTAATCTCTACACCCAATGAGGGGCTTGAATTTACAACCTCGAAATCAAGAGTCGGATGCTCTATAACCTGAGCCAGCCAAGTGCCCCAAGATTGGGTTTTTGGTGTTGGTTTTGGGTTGGGGGAGCTGTTGTTGTTTGGGTTTTTTGTTTGTTTGTTTTAAAGTAGGCTCCACACCAAACATGGAGCCCAACTCAGGGCTTGAATTTACAACCCTGAGATCAAAACTTGACCTGAGATCCAACAACTGAGCCACCCAGGCACCCCTAATTAATGCTTCTCTATCTGCATTTAAAATTGTCATTTCATGTCCACAACTGATCTACAGTTACTTACTCTGACTGTATTCATAGCTCTCCCAACCATGACATGCATTCAGCAAATGTTTCCTTCTATGATATCACAACTGATGTCAATAGCTGTGTTTTCTGGGGGTACAGGAAAAGACAGTGGAGTGCTGTCTTTCTGCGACAACCTAGTTGATGCAGTGTTATTTCAGGAGTCTCTGGACAGGAGCTCCAGACTGTGTAGATTTATACTCATCCTTGTATAAGCCCCCTATGAGCCCATTCTTGTCACTCATTCACTTGTTCATTTGCCCACTGATTCACCGATTGCTTTAATAACTGTTGACTGAGTATTGTTCTCTGAATAACATAAAGGATCAATGGGGGTAAAGGCAGTCACTGCAAGGTAAATATTTTCCTGACACTTGTGTGTTAGTTCAGAGCATTATCTTCAAATTCTTGGATGCTTTGTCTGGAGGTGTACAAAGGGTTTCCCAGCACCATGGGGGCATGCATCATTTTCAGAGTGATTTTTCCAAATCTTTGTCTTCCTTATTCCCACAAACTCATTCCCACAAACTTATTTGTGGTAGGACAGGCCAGAACTCTCAGTAACAATTTACTCAGGTTACAAAAGAAAAGCATTTGTCTGCCCCATCCCAAATCTCAAGGCTCAGTATTGCTCCCTCAGCTAGGTGTTAAACAACCCAAGTTTCCAGCATCCTCAGTCAGAGCATCTCAACACAGCAATTTCACAGCTTTTGAATTTCCTTTCCAAGTTAAATGAGAAGTGAACCACAGCATGCTCTGGCTAATGCAGTGCCTCATTGGGATGGTCTGATTGTAGATTATGGGTGATAGATAGGTTGGTGGAGACACAGCCCCTGGCATTTATGATTTGTTATTCTCACTTCCAAACTATGACTAAAGAACACACAGGTCCTAAGGGAGAGTAAAGAAGTTTATGTGATTTTTTTTTTCAGATTTGGTATACATTACTCTGTTAGGGATGAAAATATCCTGTATGTCATAAAATATTATTTTTAGCTGTAGCCAATCCCCAATTCATTCTAACATGTTACTGTGTTCTAATGTCAGCTCACTAAAAGTAAAATGCAGTGAAAACAATTATTCTGATTACATAGGGGAGTACACAAACTTCTCTCTCCATTAAAATGCATAGAAAAGATTGATGGTTTTTCCCATTAAGAGCTGCATGTCTAATAAAATTTTACTTTTTTATTCTTAGAATTTATAAAAGCATTCAATATATTTTGGTGTTTCTAACAATTGTGCACTAATATCATTTGCAATATTTTGCTTCTTAGATCCTAATTATCACAGATGATATATAAGTAAAGATTTGAATTTGCACACATATCTTTGTTTTAGATAAGTTTGGTGGGGTGATCTGCAAGAGGTTTCAGTTATTAAATACATTTTATTTTCATATAACCTGAAGAGAGTATAACGGATTTGTTCAAGGAGGTAATTCAGAACTATCATTCATCAGAATGCTAAAGAACATTATATGTTATTAAAATGAGTATTAAATCAGTATTGGGATTCTTTTTGGATATTTGTAAACATAGTTTTCCATTTTGTTTTTAAGTATCATTACTTACAATAAGCTCTAACCAATGAAATGTATAAAATATTTTAGAAGTCTACTTGAAGTGATGTGAGTAGATTTTAAATTTCTCTTGGAGTTATGTGTCCAAAACCACTGAAGGTCAATGGCATATGAGCTAATACATGCCCCTTTTGCTTTCCTCCTTAGTACACTCCGTGGAAGTAATACCGTTCTTGGTTTTCTGGACTAACTCGGAGCTAAAGACGCTTAGAAATGTAATTGGAAGGCAATGCATCCTCCCACCATGGAAACATCAACAAGTCCTACTTGCATGAACCCAATCATGCTGATGTTTCATTATCAGATTCCTTCTACACACATACAGTATCTTATACTAGCCCAAGTCATGGGAGACATGTGTATCACTTGCAAAGTTTGACTAGGAAAACAAAAGTCCATGCACAGTCTTTGAAACAATGGTGGCAACAACAACAACATCAACAGAAGCCTTCCTATCTATGTAACTCACTATTGCACTCCATCCTGGAATCTCTGTGTCTTCCTCTTTTACTATCCCTGATAGCTACATTATGATTTCTTGACTTACTCTTTGTCTTGGAATACATTATCATCCTATTGGTTCCCTATTCTCTATTACTCACCTACGTGGTAATGCTCAATACTCCATACAAGAAGGAGAGTAAAGAAGGAGCAAGTATTGTTATAGCAGAATTTGCCTAGATTCCTTTGTTACTTGTTCTAGAAGGTAAGAAGGGATTTTTTTTTTAAAGTCCCCTTTGATTAGGAAATTGGATGCTACGCAGTCTGAAGATATTTTGATGGAAATAACAGGAATTAATTTTGAGAAAACAATAGAAAATCTATTTAAAAAGAATCTGTCATAATTACAGAATCCAAGAAAGGTTGAACCATCAGGATATGGGATAGGTGATAAACAGGCAATTCTCAGAATACCAGGAATCTCCTGGGTGAAACACGGCTTTCAAAATCATTTGGTTTCAACAACAACCAGTCTGTCATTTAAAAAGCAAAAATTCCTAGAGAGAATCTTATTAGTCTGAAATAGATGTTTTCCCCTTAATCAGTGAGCTGGGACCGTGGCATAGTGCTGCTTATAGACATGGCACTGGGAATGAACCCTCCCAGTTGTTTATAAACCTATGGGGATCACTGACAGCTAGGAAGTCCACCAAATAGGGCCATTTCCTGGCCCTACCATAGAAGTGGCTAAGGATGGAAAACTATCATTTGGCTTTGTACTGGCAGTCATGCCCATCTCTTCTCAGAGAAGGGGGAACTGTGATTACTGTATGGACACCAGTAAGTTGAATTGTCTCTTCCCCACATTCATATGCTATTGAAGTCTTTATTCCAGTACTTAATAATGTGACTTCGTTTAGAGAGAAGGTCTTTTCAGGCATGATCAGTTGAAGATGAGGTCTTTAGAATGGGCCTTAACCCAATAATACTGAGATCCTTCTAGAAAGAGGAAGGGAATTTAAACACACACACAGAGATGCTCACACAGGGAGGGCCAGGTAGAAGCACAAGGAGAAGACAACCATCCACAAGTCAAAGAGAGAGCCCTCAAAAAGAACTAACCCTGCCAATGCCAAAGTCTGACCTTCAGAACCATAGGAGGACAAATTTTTGTTGTTAAAACTTCACAATTTGTGGTATGTTGTTATGGTAACTCTCGAAAGTACCTAGACAGTTAGCTCTCAATTCAGGACAAACTGCTACTGGACACATTTGATCCTTTTTCATCTGAAAGGGAAAGAATATTCTTGAAGTCATCCCAAGGATAGAACCAATAGCTGCTTCTGACTATGCAGCTGAAGGGTATTTTCCTCAATTCAAGGTCATGGTCATTAGTTAAACATTTATACAGCAATCACATTTTCCAAGAGCACTTAGTTATGCCATGTTACAGTAAAATTAATAGATTTGTAAATATTAACTTAGAACCTGGGATAAATAAGTCTGGCCCTAACAATAGCATTTCTGATTTCAATGAGGATCTATGTTATTGCTCTTTAGCCAGGGCTCAAAGGACTTAGTCAGTGGTCATTTCCCATTAGCTTCCTTGAATGGGCCACATATTTTATGATGTCTTCCTGGGGATTTGCCTTCCTTCCTCTACAGTGAAGTACATTGGCTGGTTTTTAGCAATATCCTTAAGTAGGTCATTAAGAAAAACATTCATAGGAAGCAGAGGTCAATTCTGGGACTTTCTCCTTCCAGTTAAATTAGAAGGAGAAACAGTTCTGAAATTTATCTACTGTGCTGTGACATTTACTTTTAAGATATTCAGTACACTTTTCAAAATTACAGTTACCAACAGAAACCTAATATATTATGTCCAGGGTATACTTGACATTTTAGAATTACACATCAGTTACTTAATTTCCCTATTTTATATTTTGAAGTGAAGCAATACATTAAAAAAAAAAAACCCAAAGCTTTTTTTCTTTTTTCCTCATGATAACCAGAGAGATAGGCTAGCATTTCTGGGACCCACACATGCTCTACTCATCTGGGAATGTTTTATGTAGGATCGGATTTTGTACTCTGAGATATTATGGTATCATGAAGCTAGTGTTGAAATCATAATTATGACCATTTTCCTTAGAGCCTATCTCTGTTTTGTAATGATTAAGCACAGAATTCTCTGGTGAGCCACTGTGTCTAAGCACCCAGTTGACATCAAGAAATCTCTGTCCTGAATGAATCTCTTCTGATGAGTCTCTCAAACTATCGCCCTTCATATTTCTCCATTTGGCCCTGGAGAGGAATGTTACAGAAAAGTATTTGGAAATGATACATTATTTACTCCACTGTTTATTTAGCAAACTTATATTCAATTAATAAAGACCAAGTATTAAGTTAATGGTTACAAAAGGAATTAGCTTTGGATTTACTATGGAAATATAGAACAAGGGCAAGTTTTCCAGTAAGCCTGGAATTTTTATTTCTAATTTTTTAAAATATTTTATTTTTAAGTAATCTCTACACCCAACATGGGGCTACATGTTGACCCCAAGATCAAGAGTTCCATGTTCTACCAATTAAGCCAGCACAAAATTTGTATTTTCAACAATACTCTAACAACACTCAGGGCTTACCTCTTGTCCACAGAAGTTGGACTTGTGTATTAATAAATGGTGCTTCATGTGGTCTATAGGCTCAATAATTTGTGCTAGGTAGAAGTCAAAGAGCAGGGATACAGTCTGGGTGTATTCAAGAGCAGCAAGGGTAGTGAGGCTGGCACTGAAGATTACAACAGGAGAAACTACAGGACTCCCAGAGAATGATAGGGACCATAATATTTAGAAAAAGGATGATAGTCCAGGAGGGGTACAAATGTGGCTACACCAAATGTTTAACTCTTTAATAATGGTAAGACAAAGGCAATGGATTATTTAAGTATGTCGTTTGAAAGTTTATATAGCAATTTATGTGATTTTTGTGATATCTTTATGACATTTTTGTAAGAATATTAAATGAATTGTCTATTTATGTATGTCGTAGTCACCTCATAAAGGCCGGATAGACATCCTTAACACAAAATGTGATTCAGATGTTGAGACGGAGTATTTCATACATATGCCAAGAGGATATAGTTTCATTACTCACTTAATAAAGCTTTCTGGGAAAGAGGGTGCAAAGCAGGCCCCAAGTGGCCCAAAAATGGCTTGAGAAATCCAGGCAGGGGAACAGAAGTGGCTTCACTTATGGCTAGGGAGTGGGGCCAGATTGTAGGCTTCTGCCTGGGGGTTTGGTTTGCTTGTATCCTTTGAACTTCCCACTCATATAAAAGAAGAGTATCTCAGTCTTTTTACTATCTTGGTCAAAAGTGAAACAAGTCATGAAGAGAGGATGGTGAAGATGGAAAGTTGTCAGCAAATACCCACAATGGAGTCTGATTCTTTATGAGAATCTATTAGTGATGTTAAAGTGAATCAGGATTGCCTTCTCACAAATTTTCAAGTCTTGTCATGTTTCCTGAGATAACTAACAATGTCCCTCAGTTATAAAACCTAGTTGAGGGATCCCTGGGTGGCGCAGCGGTTTGGCGCCTGCCTTTGGCCCAGGGCGCGATCCTGGAGACCCGGGATCGAATCCCACGTCGGGCTCCCGGTCCATGGAGCCTGCTTCTCCCTCTGCCTGTGTCTCTGCCTCTCTCTCTCTCTCTGTGACTATCATAAATAAAATAAAATAAAAAATTTAAAACCTAGTTGAAAGTCCTTGCTATTGAAGAACTCTAAAATCTGGATTTTATATTTCCAATAGAAACCAAAGGCTTGGAGAGTTTGCTCATGCAACACCAGTCCCAGGAGCTTGCATGATCATCAGGAAGCCACAATGATGGGGGATAGATGCCTGTGTCTCAGAAAATCTTTAAGAGTGTGAAAGAAATTGAAGAAGACAAATTTTGATGGGTGGGTGGCCTGAGTGGCTCAGTTAAGCATCTGACTCTTAGTTTCCACTTAGGTCATGATATCAGGATCATGGGGTTGAGTCTTATGTTGGGTTCTATGCTCAGCAAGGATGCTTCAGATTTTCTCTCTTCCTCTCCCTCTGCCCCTCCCCAACTCATATGCTTTTTCTAAATAAATAAATAAAATCTTAAAAAACTTTGAGTACTTGACCTTCATTTTGTCACAATAGTTGCTATGAAACTAATTGGAAAAAGGATAATGGCTATTCTAAAATGAGATAGCACAATGTTTTACTCTGATGGGAAGAGGTGCAATAGGAGAAACCCAGCATTTTCGCCTTTTGAGAAACAGCACTATGAGAAAAATCAACAAAGAAATTCAAGGAAATAATAATAGCAGCACAAATACAGCACAGCCAATTTAGGCTGTTATCCAACCCAGCACAGCCCAAAGCTGATTGAATTTCCAAACAGCAGTAGTAATATTTCCCCCCAACAAAGTTCTCAAGAGAGAGATCAATGAATCTTTAAAGAAATTAAACAGACCACATCCCTTTTTCTGAAGTGTTATCACTTATGGTAATATTCAGAGCAGTAATATATAGACTTAAAGATATAATACGTAAATGGGAGGAGATATTTTGGAAAAATAATATTCTAAGTGCTATTTAGATATGATGCCTATATTTTTAAATAAAGAAAAAGATTAATGAGAAAATTGATATTTTAATTATGTAAGACAAATAGTATATGGTGGACTCAAATTTACAACCTGGAGCCTCCAAAATATCCCCATGACCATTCTTGAAAGGGCTTAAGAAACATGATTAAAATGGGCAGTAATCAGATTTTAAGTTTTAGTGTACCAGCTGTATGGTAAATGAAAATAATCAAATTAGCCTTTAAGTCCTTTTATTTAATTATTCAGCCACAAATGGCCTTCAATAAATCTCAGCATAAGTAAAACAGTTCTGTGATTTCCAAACACACAATCCATCCTCCTACCCATCGTGGTTGTGTGACAACTGAGACACTGTTCTTTCAACTCTTGGCTCAAAAGCTCCACTTCAGGGGATATTGGACAAATTAGATCATGTTTCAGGATCTGTGCCTAATTCCTAATCATAGTGCAGAGCCAATGAATGTATGCATGAATAAGAAATTACACATGACACCATTAAATATTCCATTTCTATTTAAAGTTTTAAACTCTGATTCCCCCATATATTTTCTCAGTGACCCCAAAATAATTTGAGTAAGGCTCTTCCCAAAGAAATGCAAATATATGCTATGGAAGTATTCTCTACTGCCCTTTTACTCCTAATTCCCAATGATATAGATTTATTTTAAGTGCTGATTGATTTATTAGGTATTTGTGCAAGACACAGAAAATCAATACACGAAAAACAAATGCAAACTATAAATGGCCACAAAAGATTTTATGTGTCTAAAGCTAATGTAGAGGTGGTTTTGATATAAACTTATCTCAACTGCAAAATTCTGCTTCATTCCAAATTTCTATAAACTTTGTTCTAAACACAATACTGAATCAAAGAGAAAAAAAGTAAAACACCAAAATTGATTTCAACAAAGAAAACCCTTTTTTGAAAGATTTATTTATTTATTTATTTATTTATTTATTTATTTAAGAATGCGTGTGCATGTGTATGCAGATGGGGAGAGATGTAGAGAGAGACTCCCCACTGAGCACAGAGCCCTACATGAGTCTCCATCCCAAAACCCATGAGAACATGACCTGCGCTGAAATCAAGAATTAGACATTTAGCCAACTGATCCACCCAGGCAACCCCAAAGAAAATTCTTTTTTCCCCCTCAAGACTTTGTGAGAGAGAGAGAGAGAGAGAGAGAGAGAGTACTATTGGGGAGGAAGGGCAGAGGGAGAGGGAGAAGCAGACTCCCCGCTGAGCAGAGAACCTGATATGGGGCTCGAACCCAGAGCCCTGAGATCATAACCTGAGCCAAAGGCACTCCCTAAACCGACTGAGCCACTCAGGCACCTGGAAAACTATTTAAAGAGAAAAAAGCTATTTAATCTAGCCCATTGTAAAATGTCTACTGACATTTTTTATTTTAAGTAATATTTTATTTTGAGATAAATGTATATTCACATGCAGTGTAGGAAATAATACAGAGAAATACTATGGACACAGTTTCCCCCAATAATACCCAGTTTCCCCCAATGGTAACGTCTCATAAAACTACAGCAAGTATCACAACTGAAATATTGATGGTCCACACACAGAACATTCCCATTTCCATGAGGCCCCTCATCTTGCCCTTCTATAGTCACAACCACTTCCCTCATTAGCCATCATCAACAACTAACTGGTGCTCCTTGTCTGCCCCAAAAGTAAGGGGCCCTATCAATCAGACCCTTTTCAAGAATTTGTCTTTTTCTGTAGTTTAAATATGTGTTTTATTTATGTGTTTAATTTTGACATGTCTTGCATGAATTTTTAAGGTTTATTTTATTTGCAGCTCAGATGGCTTCTTAAATTTGTAGCTTTGTGTCTTTTTCCAAATGTGGGAAGTTTTCAGCCATTATTTCTTTGAGAATTTTCACAGCCTCTTGCTCTTCTTCTAGGCCTTTGATGACACAAATGCCATATTCATTGTTGTAGTCTAACCATTCCTTGTGGCACTATTCTATTTTTTACCGTCTTTTTTATCTCTGTCATTCAGATTGGGTAGGCTAGATAACTAATGTAATTGTAGCACTTGGAGAAATTTTATCTCTTGTAACATTCTTGAACCTAGCCTTTGGAGAGAACACACATGCTCTAAAATCCTAAGTAAATCCTGAATGTAGGAACATGTTTGTCTACGTGCATGTTGCATTTTGTGGGGGCCAGGGTGGGGGGAATGTCCATAAAGATCATTCCCTTTCTGAAAAAAAGTCCCTACCATGTTCATCCCCACACATCAAGCTCCTCTTACCAGAACTGGAAGAGTCTTCCAGCCACTGTTCTTTCATCTCACTCCCAATGCCCTCCCTGTGTCCCTCATCCTTGCTGTGGATGTTGCTGAAAAGGCACAGAATCCTTGAGGAAGGCAGAGGTGTCATTACTTGGGGCTGGATGGCTAGGGCGGGTGTTGCTGACCATGAACGAGATCCATATTTAAGAACAAATGCTTCCTAGTCTTGGGAAGATCCCATGTTGGGATGGTTGAGGGTGGTATGGGGATGAGGATAACAAAGATTCAATGTGAAACCTCCTCGGACAAATCTAGACTCATATTTCCTATTCCCCCCTGCACTTGTGACTCCAGCCTTACTAGACTTCATGCAATTTTCTGCACACACAATCTCCCCAGTCCCTGCAGAGGCAATTCCATCTTCAACTCTCCTTTCCTTGCTCAGCTCAGCATGGTGGAATGTGAGAGACGCTGGGCCTAGGGAGGCCTGCACCACTGCTCTAAAAGTGGAGGTCACTTTCAGAAACACGTCAGTGTAACTAGTGCACAAAACAATTAACTTCACACAATTTAGAACCCCATCTTGGTTCACTGTACATTTCATATATTGGTTTTAATAATCTCAGGGCAAGTGACTCTAGAATATGTTTACATATAATGTGGAAAACTTGCTATGTAGCGTGATATCATGATGGATTTAAATGTATAGCACTCATATGAAATAATACAATTATTAATAAGTGATTCATTCAGTTAAAATCCTCTGCTACTGTATAGAAGACAATGGCAAATTTAGAATTAGGGCTTTATTAAAAATACACAAGACTATAAAAGTGTTTTTCTTTAGCTCCATAGAAGTACCACCACTATTCTGAAGTGTGGAAGTAGAGTGGTTGATGGGTTGTGAAACAAAATAAAAGGGGTAACCAGGAAAGAACAGAAAATATGGAAGGAGAACAAATGAAAAATAACTGTTTTAGGTGAATTATTTTAAATGTATAATTGCAATTAAATAATTTAGGAATAATAGTGAATTTCAGAATACAGCCTTTTTTCGGGGGGAAAGTGTTTTTCGTATTAGGTGGAGGAGGTATTCTGAATGCATGTCAAAGTCAACAGAATAGAACGATTTAAATATACTTTTAACACATATCTGTATCTATGACTTTATCTATTGAGAGACTAGACTACACATATACGATGTTGACTGCTAGGTTTAAGATTGAGGGCCACAGTACATACCTAATTTCTTCTCCATACTTTTCTGTGACTTCTGAGTTATTCTTTATGATTTTTAACTAGGCACATATTGTTTTTATTTTCAGAAAAGGCCACTAAAAATAATTTCATTTTAATGATGACCCAAAGTGCTGCCAATCGCAGTGTTATGGAAATGGATGATTAATACATAAACAAATTAACCAAGTGTGAGATAAGAGCAAAAAAGTAACTGGTCTTTGGTTTTCATGGACTCAAGATGAATTTAAATGTACAGCATTTGCAGAAAATAGCAGAATTAATAATGAACAATGTATTCACTTATAACCTTGTGCTACTCTTTAGGAAATTTGGACTAGCTTAGAATTTGGGTATTATGAAAAAATACACCAGAATTAATTAATTAATTAATTAATTAATTAATCCACTCATTTATTCATTTATTGCAGAACTTTCATGAAACTGCATTGTGAAATGCTACATTGGGCTGGAAACGTTAGTCCTCAGAACTCAGCAGCCTTAACATTGCAATCTATAAGCCAGATCCCTTGGGGTGCTGGTCTGCTCTCCTGGGGCTCCTGGGTAGGAGTAGGGCAAAGTAAAGACTAAATTCAGACCAGTATTATGTGAAGTTCTCGAGTAGAAATTCACATCGCAGAGGTACTTTGGAAAGAGTCCATTGGCACTTGGCATGGTTCTTATTTTATTTTTGTTGCTAAAACAGATAGAAGACCAATTCAGTGATCAAGAATTTAAAAAGCAAACAAAGCAAAACAAGCAAACAAAAAACCCAAAGAACCTGAGAATGTGTCTTCTGTTTTAGAAGTATGACAGATTGAAGAACATGTCTGTGACATTTATATGCGAGTCAGGGCTCTTTGTACTAGTATCTATGTCCTGTACATTGTGTTACATAATATCTCAATTGAGTTTAATACCATAATCATTTTATATTATTGGGTTATGTGATAAGCATTATATTATAGGATTATAACACAGTGTAGTATATAGCATGATCCTATAGACATAGCCTGAGAGGTTGGTGTAATTGGTATAATGCTCAAAAAGTTTGTTTGTTTGTTTGTTTGTTTGTTTTTAAGTAAAAGTGAGACTAAAATGCCAAGTGATATCCAGTTAAAGGGAAGACCCTGTGTCCTAGGGAGATGGGAGGGAAACTAACTCTCTGCTTCTTTGCTTTCTCCTTTTGTTTACTGAACAGACCAGACAAGTCTTACTTCCTTCTTCCTTGACAAGAAGGAAGGTTTCTCTAGGTTCCAAGCAAAAAAAGCTGGGTGAAAGGAAAGACAATGGGAGCCCAAAGCGGTGTGAACAGGGCTGCTGCTACATGAGCTGAGTTTGGATTCCAGAAACTGGGAGGCAACTGAGAATTTGACTTTTGTAGGGGTCATGGGTCCACAGGAAGGGGAAATATGAAAACCACAAAGTAATTGTGCAGGTAAGCCCAATGACAACACATAAACAAAGCACAGGTAACGCTCATGGGAAATCTAGTTGACCGAAATGAATGCATGATAAAGAGATAACCCAGATTTTTTTAAAAAGCACCAATAACTATTGTTTTGGGGTTTTTGTTTATTTGTATTTGTTTTTTTTTCTTGCCACCTTAACAAATCAACACACGTTTTATGGCTTGACCCAAATAATTTTAATCTCTTACGTTTCTGGAAACCAGAGGTCTGTAGTCAGTTTCCCTGGGCTAACATCAGGGTGATGGCAATAGCTGCTCCTCTGGAGGCTCTAGAGGAGAAACACTCCCTTGCCTTTCTAGCTCCCAGTCTAGAAAGAGGCTGCCTGCATCCTTTGGCTAATAGCCATCCCTGCATCACTTCAGCCTCCTGTTCCTTTCGTCTTCACTTTCAGACCTCCCTCTGCCCCCTTCCTATAAGGACACTTACGATGACACACAGGGCATAATCCAGGGCAATCCCATCTTGAGATCCTTAACAACAGTACACGTGCAATGCTCCGTTTGCCATACCAGGTAAATAGATTCCCAGGTTCTGGGAACTATGATATGGACATCTTAGGGACCACTATTCAGTCTACTACAACTGTTAAAAAAAAAAACATGGCTCAGTACCAAATTCTTCCCCTGCTTCTTACCCCCCTAACTACCCTGCACAAAGGGATATTAGGCACAGATAATTTTATAATCAAAAATGTATGAAGTATCCAAGAAAACTAATATTTGCTATTTCTTTTTTTAATGTTCAAAATCTAGGGAAAAAATGAGAGCTCCCCAACTCTTATTTTTAAAGCTGCTATAACTTGATCTAAAACCACACATAACACTATGAGAAAAGATTATCATAAACTAATCTTACTTATAAATATAAATGCAAAAGTTAATTAAAATGTGAGGAAACTCAGCTGTATCTAAGGAATATAAACACAATTCGGCATCAGAAAATCTATTCATATAGTATACTAAATTAACGGTTTAAGAAAAAAATACTTTTGACTATCTTAAAGCTGCATAAAACACATTTCATAAAATCCATCATCCATATATGATACAAAGCACTAGCAAATAAAAAATAAAATGTAAATTCATAACCTGATAAATATTTATCTCACCATCTAGAATAAAGAAAAAGTATATAAATAAGGAATTCATGGACAATAAACACAAATAACCAATAGACAAGAAAAAGATGCCAATCATACTAGTTATCAAGGAACTGCACATAAAAACCACCATGACATACTGACACATTGTTTAGATTAGCAAAAAATTATAAATACCTAACAAATGCAAACATTCACAAGCATAATGAAGAAATAGGGAATTGCATACACTGTAGGGGACTATACATTAATATCACACGTTCAGAGCAGCTCAGCAGTGATTGCCAGTAAGGCTCCTCCTGGTTCTGCTTAGCTCCATCTTGGCTTCGTTGGGTCTCCTTTCCTGCCCTTATTCCCTAAACACCTATCTGAATCTCCCACCCCCTGTTCCTGGGGTGGCAAAAGGTTGCCCTCGGGTGGAGTCTCAACCATCCGTGCCTTCCTTTCTCATCATCCCTTTGTCCTGGAGACAGGAGGTCCTCTTGTCCTCCCACCTTCCCACCTCCCATCTCTTCCTCTGTCTTGGCTGCCTTTCAATCTCTGTTTCCATGGTGGTCGGTGAGTTCTTGGAATGTCTGATTGATGCATTTGGAGCAAGACAAAGGGTCCTAGTGTTACACAGACAGAAAACAGGGAATGGGCAGACAGATAAAATGACTGTTCCGTGTCCTACTCCATTCAGGCTGCTGTAACAAAGTACCAGAGACTTCATGCTTAAAAATAACAGACATGCCATTCTCACAGTTCTGGAGGCTGGGACATCCAGGATCAAGGCACCAGAAGGTTCCATGTCTGATGGAACTTGCCTCCTGGTTAATGGACATCTCCCTGTGCCCTCATGTGGTAGAAGGGCTGAGGGAGCTTTCTGGGGCTTCTCTTATCAGGCACTACATCCTATTCCATAACTTAATCACCTCCCAGAGGATCTGCCTTCTAATACAGCATCTTGGACATTGGGTCTGAACCTACGAATACTTGGCCACCATAGTAGCAAAGCTGTCCATTGGAGCTCTTGTGTTATATTATTATATGGAACCAGAGGATGGATAGGTACAGGATGGCACCCACATACAATGGGACAATATGCACTTCAAATTCATGATCCAGTGCTAGATGTGTCAACATGAAAAAATCACCAAAAAAACTTGACACTGAACAAAATACGGAAGTTGGAGAAATCTACCTGTGATACAGTGTCATTCATAAAACTTCAAAAACATGCATAATGTGATTTATTAATACAAAAACACTTCTGGGCATGATAAACACAAAAATAAAGCAAGCAGTTACATCTAGGGGGATAGTGGGGGTTGGGAGTGAGGATGGGGTACCCAGGGCCCTTTCATTCTATCAGATGTGAGCTGTCTCCTCTTAAGAAAATACCTGAAGCAGATATGTGAGCATGTTATGGTTGTGAAAGCTGGGTGAGAAGCACATGACTGTTTCCTACATGACTCTCAATGCTTCGAATATCTGGGCACCACTTCCCAGCAAAGCCACCATGATGGCATCAGTTCCCACAAACAGAGACTGAGTGAGCAGGGCCTGGTTCCAGGGAGATGGTTTTCTTTTTCTCTTTTTCACTCTCCTTCTGCCTTCTGCTCTATTTACTTTTCTTTTGGCAACTAAAGTGAGTGTATGTTTAACCATCACAATGGAAAGAAGCAAAGGAAAGAAAGAAGGCGAAAGGATGTGCTGCAGACAGAAGGCTCCCAAGGCACGTGTCCAGAGAGACATGGAGCCGGAAGGATGATTGGAAGCTTGGGCAGGTGCAACGATCCCCTCTCTTGCTTCAGATTCTTGCTGCAGAACACAGATGTCAGTTTCTCCTTCTCTTCTGGGAAAACACCCAAGAGCAACAGGATCACAGGGAAGCACATATGCAAACTCCCTATTTGATGAACTCAGGAGACACTTGCAAGCCTGAACCACAGAAGGCGAGGAGGGGATGCCAAGTGTGGAGCAGGCGAGGCCTGCAGGGGACACAGAGGCCAGGGCTGACCCCGCAGGGCCTGGGCTGCTGGCACACATAGCCTTTTCCATGAGTCACCACTCTGCCCAGAGCCCCACAGTTCCCTCTGGGTTAACTGGGAGAGCACACACCAGGCGGTGGAAGGACCGTCAGTGGATGCGGCCTGGTATGGTTTCAGGAAGCAGGAGAGATGGTCGTAAGCCTGGAAGCACAGAGCTTGGTTGTCTTTGCAGGTCACCGTCTGCGTTGGATGAGAGGATGAACAGAGGCACCTGGTGTTGGAAAGCTGTCCATGCAGGGCCCTCCTAGGGGAGGAGGAAAGGGAAGGCTGGAAGAGCTCACTTGCACACTTGTGTGTCCCACCAGGTGAGCAACTCATGGATGTGCTCTCTCGGACAGGAGAGCCTCCAGCACAGGCTACCTCGGGAAAACTCGCCTCACTCAATTGTAAGGCGCAAGAAAGAGGAGACATGATAGTGACTGTCAGAGAAAAGGAAAAGTGGTGGAAAATCAAACCATAGGCAATGAACTCTCACCGCCAAGAGGCTGCCACTGGGCCAGAGAAATATGGAACAAACGTACTGATGGCTCGTGTGTATGTTGTTCTTACCCAGTGGTATGGTGGAGTCAGCTTTATTAGCTGCAAGAGCGAGAGCACACGTTTCTTCCAAGTTCAGTGGCCCTGCAGTGGTAGTTTGGAATTGGTCCTGTGGTGGTTAGCAGTATGGGATCTAGCAAATGTTGCAGATCAGAGCATTTGGGTTTGGATTTTTTAGGGGGGTGGTTTGGGGGGTGTTTTTGTTTTTTGCTTTTGTTTTTGCTTTTCATTGGAAAGGCTGATATTAAACATTTATCAGCACACTGCTGGTGCTTATCTGATATCAAACAGGACTTTTGCTCTCTTGTTAACTAATCTACTCAAAGTAACAGGAATTTATGAGTGGCCAAGCCTGAATTCAAACATGGGCAGCTGTTCTTCACACTCTATAATCACTGCACACTATGACCAGATAACTGCACAGTATGACCAAATCACCATGAATTTAATGACAACAACAAAACCAATGACAATATTGTGAAATGGTGACCTTTCCAGAAAATAGCACAATCCCAAGACATTGTGTCTCCGGAGAGAGATGGTGTGACAAGTAAAGCAGAATAAAAGCCAGAACCGCATAGGGAAGAAATGATAATAACCAACCTACCAACCTACAAAAAAGTCTATCAAATATTTTACTGTCAAATATAAAATATCTTACAGTAGAAAATAAAAAACACCAAAGGGACATTGAAAACAGAACAGGTAAGCAAAATACTAGAAAGAAAAAAGAACTCTAAAAAGATTAGAGTGAGAGAAATATATCAGAAGAAGAACCAACATGTGAAATTTGAGTTCACCTCCAAGAAAGAATAAAGAACCCCACAGTAATGACTCAACTATATAAAGGGAACATTCTTAAGAAGCAGTCAGCAAAAATAAGACTTCACTTGCAGTCTGAAAGTGAAAGTGGGCTCCTACCAGCCCTATTAGCATTGGCAAATAGGTGCTATCACTTCATTATAAATATGAACCATGAACAAGTGAAGCAAACAAACAGGAAGCATATTCAGAAATCTTTAACCATGTTCAACAGGTTAATAGATTAGGAGAAAAATTCAAAAAATAACATACACATGGATGCTGGGAAAAGGCATTCTTTTCATTAATCACTCACTATTTTCAAAAATTCTTAACAAAATAGTAATATATTATGCTTCTTCAGGTAGAAAGTGCATCATTCCCTTTAACTTATCATTCCCTTTATACTCAAGGAAAAGACAGGGAAGTCCTTCCTTACTGCAAAGATGAACATTGTCCTGGAAGAGCTAGCCATTGCAATCTGACCAAAGATATCACAAAAGCAATGAACAAGTGTGAGAGACATGATTTTGCAAATTCTGTTATATTTTTAATATGGAAAACTGAAGAAGGGCAAGGCAACTAAAGGAAGGCCTCTAATGACTGTCAAAATAAAATTGATATTCAGTTATCAGCCTAGCACATAGAGTCAAAGAAATGTGCAATTTTACAAAACTTACACAAAATGTCAAAATAATTAGGAATAAATTTAAGAGGTGCACACTACAGGAAAAACATTTTGGAACTCTAGCTTGAGACATTAAAAGTTTTTGAAATGGAATAAACATAATTCATTGGTTAGAAATATGAAGATGAAAATTAATCTTGAACCTACCTATATATTTTTAAACTTTCCAATACTGATGTATAGTTTATATACAGTGAAATGTACATATCTTATGTGTATAGTTGGATAAATATTGCTTGTTTTTTATACCTATGACTCTATCACTCCAAAATACAGACTGTTTCTCTTACTGCTGAAGTTTCTTTTGTGGAACTTTTCTTTTTTAAATTATTTTTTAGGGCAACCCCGGTGGCGCAGCGGTTTGGCGCCGCCTGCAGCCTGGGATATGATCCTGGAGACACGGGATCGAGTCCCACGTTGGGCTCCCTGCATGGAGACTGCTTCTCCCTCTGCCTGTGTCTCTGCCTCTCTCTCTCTCTCTCTCTCTGTGTCTATGAATAAATAAATAAAATCTTTAAAAAAATAAAAATAAATAAATAAATCATTTTTTAAAGTTTTAATTTACTTATTCATTTTAAGTAATTTCTACACCCAACGTAGGATTCGAACCCACAACTCTGAGATCCAGAGTCACATGCTCTTTCAACTGAACCAGCCAGATGCCCCTCTTTTGTGACACTTTTAATTACATTCCTCCAGTTGCATGCAATATAGTGATGCCTGTTTATATGTTTCAGTTAGACCCATTTATGCTACATCTAAATGGAATCATATAATACATATTTGTATTGTGACTGGTTTATTTTGCTCAATATAATACCTACATATTATATTATATTATATTATATTATATTATATTATATTACATTATATTATAGTACATGTAATTAATATATATAGTTATATATATTATGTATATATACTATACGTATGCATAATTGCATATGTATAATGCAAGTCTAAGTATCCTTTCCTTCTAATGCTGGGTGGTTTTCTGTTGCATGACTAGACCATAACTGTCCTGTTTATGGACAACTGAATTGTCACTCATTTTTGGCTTTTCTGATCTGACAAAGGCTTACACCCAGAATAAGGAGACACAACTCACAACCAGTAGAATGGCTAAAATTTCTTAAATTAATGACAATAATGAATGTTGCGAGGACATGGAACAACTGGAATTTTCATATATTACTGGTATGAATATAAAATGGTATAGAAAATTTGGGAAAGGATCTAGTAGTTTCTTTTAAAGATAAAAATTTGTCTAGCCTATGATGAAGCAACTCCATGCCACTCACTTACCCAAAAGAAATGAAAGCATACATTCACAAAAGAAACTGTATAAAAATGCCCATGATGTTTATGTTAACTGAAAGCCAAAATCTTATTTTATTATGGTTCCAATACAAATGTCATCCAAAATGTATGTATGTATGTATGTATGTATGTATGTATTTATCTGGTAATGTTCATATAAAAAATAAAAATAACCAAAAATACCATTTGAAAAAGTGATGAGGAGCTTGCCTATCAAGTATTAAGAGACATTACCAAGCTACAAAAAGTTAAACTATGGTGGTACTTTTGCAGGAAAATACAATTGTTGTATTGTTTTGTAAAAAACAGTAGGTGAGAAGTACACAGACCAATGTATATGGGGTTTTACATTCAAAATGAGGAGAGAGACTAATAGATCATTGCTTAATATTTCACAGGAGAGCAAATGAGCAGTGGTACTAAAAAATATAGAATGAAGTTAGATTTCTTACCTGACAGATAAAAATAATAATAAATTCTATGCGGATCAATATTTTAATTCACACATTAGAAAATAGGGCACTTGTTCATCCCAACATGCTCTTCCCAACAGATGCAGAAAAATATTAGATAAATTTCAACACCTTATTGAAAACTAGGAATAGAAATATCTCAGTGCAATATGGAATATCTACCCAAAACCTTAACAGATATGCTTAAGAGTAGACTATGGAAAGTATTCTCTTTAAATTTAGCAATGAAAAAAAAAAAAAAACTAACTAGGTGAAAAACAAAATGGGCAACAAAAAGAAGAATGAACATATACAAAAATGAACAAGACAAAATGTTAGTCTAAAAGGCAATTAAGGTTATTCCAAAATCTGATATAAATACTTCAAACAATGAAGATGTCAAAGGAAACTTTGTCATAATTTTTACAGAGTTATACTGATCAGACTTAATTAACCAACATTTTCTGAATGAGACAGATGGATCTATTTATGTCTACTTTCTACGATTTAAAAAATCCACTGCTCTTTTCCCTATTCTTTATTAGATCTTTCTACCAAAATTTACCCATAGTTTTCACATATTTTTAATTCCTTTTTCAAAAATAGTTGGAAGTTATGCTCATCTTATGCAGTCAAATATCCTTTAACCACTACTTATATTATTTTAAGTTCCTTTAACACTATGCTCTGAACACACTGGTCTCATTTCATGACGGCTCTTTGTAAGAGGATGGATAAGACTGAGTTCCTTCCAATAATAATTACTTGGCTAGGGACTAACAGATCCAATAAGAGAAAAAAAAGTATAAACAACACACAGTATAACTCCATAGAACACAGCAAATCACTCAAACTATGGGAGGGCAGTAACATCAAAAGTGGCATTTGACTTGGTTCTAAAACTTTACTGTATTTTAATTTGGGGCCAAAAATCAGCTAGACTAACATAAGTGATCTGACCAGCATTAACAACAGATAGCCAGGATTGGATCCTGGAATGCAAGAAGGTTATCAGTGGAAAAACCTGTGAAATCTGAAAGAAGTCGGTACTTTATTTAATTTATTGTATAAATGTTAATTTCTTAGATTTGATAAATGTACCATTGTTATCTAAAATATTAACACTAAAAAAATAATAAAATAAAATAAAATAAAATTAGCAATGAGGCAGTAATGCTTTCTTTTCCTGCCTGAATTCAAAAGCACACATTATTTGTCTATTAGACAGTATTAAAAGAAAAGCAAATAAATCATAAAAGTCATGCAAATTGAGAAGGAAAACAAAAATCTCATAGAGACAATATTAGGTCTATGTATAAAACTTTGAGCATACATAGACAATTTTCTATGGCTAATAAGAGATTTAGGTCAAGCTGTTGAACATAAGATAAAAATGAAGAATCACCAATGCACAGTCAGAAAGCCTAATAATAAGTAAGGCCTACAAAACCAATAAAATTGAAGCAGCCTAAAACGTAATTAAAAATAATTCTAGCAAATGGTAGTTTGCTATTTACAACTATTTAAGGAAGAAAATGTTAAAGCTTGAATGAATGACATTGATTGAGGCTGAAATGAATGGATAGAAAAATGTAATATATAAATATCAATTACCACTAAATTATATAGGTCCCATAATTCCAAATATAATTCCATAAATTCTTAACCATTAAAACTAACCAGCTGATTTTTAAAGAATAAATCCCAGCCAATAGGCTAGACATGCTGAAGAACAAGATGAAGAGATTTGCTCTGTATGTGAAGAGCACACTCTGTTACCAAGATTTATTACAAACCTGGTGGTTTTACTATAAAGATAAAAGAAAACAGAAAACTTAGAGGTCCACACATGCATGGAAAACCAATAGTTGACAGAAGCAGCAGATTGCTCCATAAGAGATTTTAACAAATAAACTGCCATGGATAGTTTTCTTTTTTCTTTTTTCTTTTTTCTTTTTGAATGATCCTACATACAATATATACAATAGAACTCCAAAATATTAAAAATATAGCATAAAATCAAAATTTCAAATCCCTGTGACCTAGTAAAGTTTTTTAAAGTTTTTATTTACATTCTAGTTAGTTAACAGGTACAGAGGGGTTTTGAAAAATAAAATGGAAGAAACAATCTATGAAGAAAAGACTAGTCATTTCTATTTCATTACTTAGTTTTTAGGATTTTGTTCAATGAAGGTCATAAAATAGCAGAAGGGTAATCGAGAGACTGAGGAATGTTTCTGGCATGTAAAAACCAACAAAGGGCAGTATTCAGAATGTAGAAAGAACTGCAAATCCTCAAGAACAAAATAAATGGCAGAATGGAATTATGAATGGAAGATATAAACTGGAAGTTTCCAGAAGTGAAATGGCTGATTCGCAAGTAAACAGGTGTTCGACCCATTTAGTCATCAAGGAACACAAATGAAAACCACCAGGAGATCCTCTTTCTTATCCATCGGACGGGCAACACTTACAGATTTTAAAAACATCCATGGTGCTCCAGCTGGGGATCAACACAAACAGCGATAAATCCCAGTGGGAGTGGAAACGGGTCCAGCTGCTTTGGGGAGCAGTAAGTGTACATCAAAGAACTGAAAATGTACACACTTTACGCCCTGAAAGTCCTTCTCCCAGATGTATTCCCTCTGCTGCATGAGTTCACGTGGAGACACGTGCGTGCACGTGTTCTTCGAGGGGAGGTTTGCACAAAGAACAATTTTAAATCAACCCAAATAACTTCAACAGGAAACTCGATCGATAAGTCCAGGTACAGCCTCACATTCCACTGCAGCAAGAGTACGGACAAAGTAGGGCAGCAAAACCAGCAGGGGAGGAACTCGCAGGAAGGATGTTCCCACCCGATATTTATGGCACTTCTTAGATAAACTGAAATATTTATCTACATATGGTTTCAAGATAAAAGTTACTTCTGATAAATCTGAAAAGAAATGGATAGGAATAACTAAAGCCTAACTTGAGATCGTCGTCAACTGGGGATCCGGAGGGGGTGGTGTGGTCTGAAAGGCTTTCTGGGGAGTTCACCACTCTGGGTACCATTTTCTTTCTAAATGTCTGGTGGATGTAAATGTTCCTTGAATGCTGAGAGCCTGTCCCCCGTGGCCGCAATGCCCACTTTGCCTTAATTACTCTTAATCACTTGCCAAGGTTCTCCCGAGCTACCACTTCCTTTTGGAAACGTCTCCCAAGTTCATCCTGTTTTTTAAGCATCCCTCCCATCACCTGACATCTTCATCCTGTTTTATAGATTCATCTCTGTCACAGGACTGTTACCGGAATCAATACTGGAAACAATGGTCATAATTTTAGGCCCCTTAGATATGTCAGTAACTATCTACAAAATTCGTTACATATTAATCTCCAGATTGAAGAATTGCTCAAAGTCATGCAGGTATCTGTTTTTTTTTTTAATATATTTTCTATTAATTTTTATGTAGCAATCTGTTATCTAGTACTTAAGTGCCACTTACTATTCTAGATGCTTTCTGGATTATTTTCCTATGGCTGCGATTGAGAATTTTCATATGTGGGGTAGCTTAAAATAATAGGAATGTATTCTCTCACAGTTCAAGAGGCTCGAAGTCCAAGTTGAAGGTGTGGTCAGGGCTGGTTCCTTCCGAAGGCTCTGAGAGAGAATTCACCCCGTGCCTTTGCTCTCTTGCTGGAACTGCCCGTGATCCTGTGTCCCTTGGGTTGTATCTACTTCAGTCCAATGTCTGTCTCCACCTTCACCTCATCTTCTCTGTGTCTCTCATCCTTTCTGCCCTAAAAATTGCACAGGTCACTGGATTGAGCGCCCATCCTAAATCCAAGATTATTGTCATCTCAAGATCCTTAACTAATCATATCTGCAAAGACCCTATTTGTACATTAGGTCACATTCTGAGGTCCTCAGTGGACACAGCTGGAGGGAACAGTATTGAACCCACTACACTTTTCAAATATTTAATCGCGTAAGTCTACAATCAGCCATGAGGTAAATAAATACTCTCATTCCCTAATTTTATAGGCAAGGAAACCAATGCACAGAAGCTTTAAGACCCTCGTCTCGTGTCACATAGCTAGAAAGAGCTGCCTTTGCACACAGGCTGCCCAGCACCACATCCAGAGCACTGTCCCCCTATTCCACACCCACAAGAGGCGAGGTTGCTGCCCTGGCCTTTCCTGGGTTGCTTCACATCAGCGGAGGGCACGCATCAGTTGCTGTCGGTGTGCACCCACATACCAGCTAAGGCACAGCTTTCTGAGCCCCTCCCTCCTGGGGCCCAAACACATCCCATACACATGCCACTTCCACGGAATCGTGAACCCAGCACAGCCTGCAGTTCTCCAAATTAAATGCTGGGCTTTTAAGCGCTCTGTGCAACGACCCCCTTGAGCACCAGGAAAGGTGCTGCACTAGCATCACAGTGGCTGGAAGCCGGGGTCTGTGACCCTCACCTGTGCTTAAGTGGCTTAGAATCACCCGCTGCATAGACATCAACAGGAAAAATAAAATCCACCTCTTTGAAGGGGAAATGTGCATCGCCTCCTGGGAAATGGTGTGTTTTTTAACTGTCACTTGAACTTGGCCCATGCCCTGAGACGGTCCCAGAGAAGACGAGAGTGCCTAGAACGGGCAGGGGAGCGCACCTGCAGGCTGGCGCCTGCCTCCTGGGAAGCCAGCAAGCCCACCGTCACTGCCCTGCTTGGTTCCCTCACCTGAACCACAGAGGTCCTGACCCGGGGGTGGAGGACTATTATCCCCAGCACGACTGTCTCCCGATCTGAGCGTCTAGGATGGGATGCGCGTGGCTGTGGGGGCTCATCCCACGGTGGGTAGACCCAGCCCCATCTGCTCCAGGTAGCACGTGGCATGGCCAGCCACAGCAAACCGAGCACCCTCCTTGGGCTCTCCGTAGGGTGACCCCAGGGGTGTGGTGATCATGGGGTAATGGCCCCCCGGGTGCCAGGTTCACAGCTGCAGCTCAAATCTTATAACACCCGGGAGGCGCGATTATCTGCTGTCATGCTTTAATTCTTAATTAAAACAAGACCCAGCACTAAAATAGGATTGGGGAGCGGATTATGCTCCTCTCTGGTGAGACAAGGGGTGTGTGGGGTCCCTGAGCTCGGGTCAGGCCCCGAGGCCCCTCCACAGAGCAGAGAGGCACTCCAGCTGAAATCTTAGCGCTGCATAAATTGCCAGGGATCCCCCAAAAAGCACAGGTCCTGGGACTTTGTGATGTCAACAGCACTCCAGGGCATTTTCAGGTTCACACTGTTTTAACCTTTTAAGCACAATTGTGAGCTGTGTTCTCATTAGCAGGCTTCCGTGGAGAGCAAGAGAGAGGCCGGGGCTCATCACGCTCATTACAGAAAATTAGAATAACTGGGTGTTATATTTAATACGGGCTGGCCAAACCTGCAATTAAAGGAAGTAATTTTAAACCATGGTGAAATATTAATATTAAAAGTGTTTCAAGGACAGGAATCTAATTAACACAAGTTAAAGAAAAGCCTTAAAGATTCTAATTTTATGATCGTCTTAAATAAAAATTAACCTGATTAGAGCTCTCTCTTAAAGGTTACATTTATTAAAAAGTTCCAAGCAATTTAACTACAATGGGTTTCGACAAGACAGCTTCCTGTCTGCACAGCCCCCCTATTTTTACATTTTATGAGGTTCTCCTGGCAGAGTTTTGTAGCAGTTAAGATGAAAATCCGGATGCATGGCATCCTTTAAAAGGAGGGGGTGGGAGGGAGGACGAGGAGGAGGGAGAGGAGGAGGAAGAGGAGGAGGAAGAAAGAAAATAATCAATTTGGTATCAAATTTATTCCAAAGCAGAGAAGTGCATATATATTTTTTCTTTTTTTTTTTTTCTTTTTTTCTGATGGTGGAAAAAAGACATGCCGAGAGGTCAAAGGTCATGCGAAGAGGAGACAGTATTGTGTAGAAACTGTCACGCATCACCACCTATTTTGACATGCACGGGGCCGTTTGTTGTCTGTCGAACATGCAAATTAAGTGCCTGCTGTCATAGCCAGCCGATATCTGAATGTGGAAAATGAGACCACCTGTAAGCAGTGAATGGAGTGATGGACAAGCATTCAGTGCTCGTCATCTCGAAGGCCATTCACTCCACCTTGGAATTGCATATGACATGTAAAAATCTTTTCTTAATATTCACCACCGGGAAGTTTGGGGAATTACGGAGGCTTCAAGTGCTGCATCTAATGGGCTCTCCAAGCAGACAGCTGTGACTCTGAGCTGGCTTGATAATTAGGTGTCCAGGAAGATTTTATGCTACGAATCAGTTAAAAGGGAAAAAAGAAAGAGAAAGTAATGGCAAGCAAAACTCGCTGGGATGGAAATCGCATTAACCCTTGGGTGTCTTTTTCGGCTGGCGCACTTTCTAGGCACCGGGGTGGATTTTCGAGATGTGCTGCAGTCACACCTCTGCGTGTACATCTTTCATTTGCACACATGCCCCGACGTTCCCGGGGCGCGGCCCGCTGATCCCGGCGACCGACGGGGAAGGAGGCCACTCGGCAGGGATGTGATTCCATTTCCCAAAGTTACGCCACGCTTCCTGACGTGCACTCAGATTTTTCTGTCAAAAGGAAATTTTTGCGAGGCATATTCTCCGAAGATCATAGGCGGGGACAGGGAACGATGGCTGATGGTGCAGCCCAAAGCGCTTCCTCCTCAGTGAGTCCCTCACAGCATCTGGCTAAGAACTTGCATTCCATGCAGTTCATTGGAACTGAAATGTGGGAAGCACTGGGCAGCCTTTTCGTGAGACTCTGATCTTTTTATTATTTATTTATTTATTTATTTATTTATTTATTTATTTTTACAGTAAGCTCTACACCCAATGTGGGGCTTGAACTTATAACCTGGGAATCAAGAGTGCTGCGCTCTACTGCCTGAGCCAGGCAGGTGCCCCGTGAGACCACCCAATTTAACATGGAGGGGTTGTTTGTTGGCAGTCACCCTCTTTTCCCCTCAAACACTCCCTCCCTACTTCCAAGCTGAGCTGTATTGGTGAAACCCAGATTGGCCTCTCCCCAGATAAGGGGCCTCTCGTCCTGTCCAGGCCCCCAGGAAGCAGGTGTGCAAGCCAACCACACCAACCTGGGCCAAGGGTGGGGCTGCCCCGGCGCTGACCTGACCAGGGCTCCCAGTCCCTTTCTGGCTTTCCCTGCATCAGTGCAGGGCTGCTCCTCGTCCGACAGGATGCACAGGATGCACACAGCCAGGACATGGCCCCTCTGGGGAGGAGCTGGGGAAACCAGCTCTCATGCCCCACTGGGGAGGATGATTTCATCTTTGTTCCATGGGAAGATGGCAAGCTTTACAAGGACGAGGCCCTAAGTGACCACTGACCTCCCTCAGTCCATGAGTGGACCTTGGATTCTGGTGCTGTCTGGAACATCATCATTGCTTGTTGTACTTGCAATTTTAATGCCGCTAGTGTAGAAAGTCAAAGTGCTAGTAACCAGGAAAGCTCCCGTTCATCTGGCAGGTCTATGTGCCAGTTTATAGGTACCAGTGATGCTTCAATGACCACGTGGAAAGATCTCTTCCCTGCTGGCCCTTAGATTCCAGTGAACGAAAGCAGGAAAGATAATAAGTGAGTGAATATATACCACGTTACAGGGTGACGGAAAAGCAAACTTAGCAGAGCAAGGGCTATAGGGAACACTGTATTTAGCAGACAGAGGAACCCACAAAACAATACCAGAAAGCTCATGGCTGTCAGTTCTTTGCTAAAATTGAGAGCATTTTTTATGAAAACAATACCAAGAATGATGGAAAATGTCAGAGAATCCTGTTCCCAGTGGTATACTGGAGCTGGCCTGCACCAATGAGTGTTAGAAATTAAACTGTATACACTTGCAATTAAATACGTGATAGTATAGACATAGGTAGCCATGCACATCACTTCCTAATTATTTTAGTATATTTTGCTATCATTTGTGGTCTTGAGGTTACTTAGGTCGATTGCATCTGTATGACAGAAATACTATAAAAAGGTGGAGACCTGCACATCTTTCCCAACTCTGTGCTCGGTAATGTCAGCTTAGTGGATTGAAAGAGACCGTGGTGGATGAGGTGCCTGGGTGACTCGGTTAAGCATCTGCCTTCTGCTCGGGTCATGGTCCCAGGGTCCTGGGATCAAGCCCCAGGTCTGGCTCCCTGCTCACTGAGGAGTCTGCGTCTTCCTCTCTCTCTGCTCTGACTTGTGCTCTCTCCTTTTCTCTCTGTCAAATAAATAAATAAAATCAGAAAAGAAGGAAAGAAAGAAAGAAAGAAAGAAAGAAAGAAAGAAAGAAAGAAAGAAAGAAAGAAAGAAAGAAACCACGGTGGGAATATTCACAACATGGCAATGAGCAGGTGCCACCCATCAGGGCCTTGCTCTCACCCCCGTGAGCTGCTGGACTTAGGGTACACTGCTGCACTAGCACTGCCTTCCCTGCGCAGGGGTGCATGTGGCACAGCTACAGAACATTTGGTACATCAAACGAAGCGGGTGCATGACATCGTTAGGCTGGGGGCAAGGCTAGTGGCACCTCGCCCATTTTGAGGCCGGATGCTGGCCTCAGCAATGCTTTCTCCGTGGTGCCATCATCCCCTGCTTTTCAGAAAACTTTATGCAGCCCTGGGACCCCCACTGTCCCGGCCTCTGGTCACCTTAAGGCCCTGAATCAAGTCCCTTCCCCATCGAAAGAGTTTCAGCTCCAAAATTACCCAGATGCCTCTCGGAGAAGCATGTGCATAGATGATTTTGGCCTGGACTGCCCTCTGATCAGGAGAATTTCAGGGCCTGGGAAACTGTGCTCAGGTCCCATGGGTGTGATACAGTAAGTGACATCTCCCACGGAGCGTCATACACTGTGTTTCTGGGCCACAGTGACTTCCACCAAGAGGTTTGTATATACCCTATCCTGGTGTCCTCAGGACCTGAGAACGGGTTGTTTAAACCTCCGGGCTCTTGCCATCAATATGAGACAACAGGAAACCCCCTAGGACCCTGACAGGCCGCAGCTCTACCTCGGGTGGGGCTCCCACAAGCAGTGGTGGGACAGTCTAGGCTCTAGGAACCTGGCCACGAGGCAGAGAAGGGATCAGTTAAGAAAGTCTGCAACAGTTTTACATGGTTCATGTCTACCCAAGGCTGCACAATTTGACTACATCCCTCCGAATCTATTTCATAGTAATATTGTCTGGGAAAAAATTTCACAGATACTTGCATTCAGTTTGGGGAAAAAATAGTGACTATCTTCACAGAAATAAATAGGGATAGTTTTGTAAATAAAGATCAAGGGTTCATTGATTCATTCATTCATACAGGTTCCACATGATGAATGAAAAGAAAGATGTGGAGTTCCTGTGTCCCGGCAACTTCCTACCTGGCCTTTGGGTTTAGCAACTAATTACTCACTAGCTACAATGAGAGGAAACAATTACACTGTATTTCCCAGTGCATTCAAAGAAAATACCCTTAATTATCCCACTTGTGACAGCCTGTGCCCAAATTAACACGAAAGTAGCAGCTTCACTAACGCAGCAGAGGCAAGTGTCTGGGATAGAAAGGGATCTCGAATGTGATGTGGTTTCAGGGATGCCAGCGACTGGGTCCGTGGGCAGGGAGCTGGAGCAGACAGTCAACTTCTTCCAGGGATGGGGACGTGTGTCCTCCGGAAATGGCAAGGGGGCTGTCTGCACCTTGAGTGATGGGCAGGGTTTATCTGCCCTGCAGATAAACTTATTTTTCTGGCTCAAAAGGGCAGTCCTGGTTCCCAAATAACGGAGCCAAGTGGGGAAGTTGGAATTTGGGAAGTGGGTGCCATAGAAGTGTGGAGGGAGAGGTGGGGGTCCTGGGGAGGGGGGTCTGTCAACTTTCCAGAGCACTTGGACTTCCAGATTCTATGGTGAGGACTTCACGGGGTCATGACACACAGGCCAGCTTGGTGGCCGTCACCTTACTTTCATCTTCCAGATCCATGGTGGGTTTTCGAACGAGGTCTACTCGCCAATGATTCTCAGGTTTTATTTTTTTTCTCAGTCTTTCTGTTTGTTTGTTTTTGCTTCCATTTGCATTGTTTTGTTCTAAAACACCTCCCTAGTGCCATGTACTACCCTAAGCAGTTATCAGATATCTAATATTCAAAACAATCCTCGAAGGAAGCAACTATTGTTTCCACTTTACAGATGAACGGGCCAAGCCAGGCAGTTGCTTACAGCTTATGTTGTGTTTTGTTTCTCAGGTGCTATTCTGAAAAACAGAGGACAATACTGATGGTGATTGTATTTTTCTCCCCTAGGAAAACGGTACCACTGAATTCAACTCTCGAGCTTCAAACATATCTTCATTAAGATGAAAATTTAAGGTAATCATCCAAAAGGATTGCTTCTTACTACTAGAGGTCGACTTGCTGATTTGCACTCTAATTATTTAAGTTCATATCTTTGCCTGGTATTCCTGCTCTATTATATAATATATAATAATTAACCAACCACACACAGAAGTACACACAAACCCAACCGTGTTGAGTTTATCCATTTATTCAACATTCACCTGCCGGACACCTGGAGACACTTTTTGTTGGCACAGTGCCCAACACCAGGCCAGCGTCTGCAGAAGGTAAATGCGAGCTGCCCTCAGGGATGCTCCACTCATGAAGCAGACACATCAAGAGAGATGGAGTTTAGAAGCCAAGAAGGAAAGTTGTGTGGCGTTTTGGAGGGTACAAAGCTGAGGGAGTCCTGTTCTGGAGGACACGAGGGTGTCTTGGGGACACACTTGGGAGGACAAGATCCCCAGCCCCAGGGAGGAGGACAAGCTGTCACCTGTGTCTGCAGACCACCCGTGGCTTCTCAGGCCCACCCCAGCAAGGTGTTCTGTAAACTGCTGGTGGTTCCATTCGGGGTTGAACTGAACCAGCCTCTGACGATATCTTCCTGTCTGAGAAAGTCCTACATTTTAAAAACTGATACGACATCATTGAACCGAACAAGTCAGCAATTACTTTTTCTTTCATTTGAACTGGAAATGGACTTAGCATGTCTCTAAGCCCTATTGAATTTGCCATATACTAGATTAGTCTTTTAAATTAATCTTTTTCAGATCTCTTGTTAGACGACGTGCACCACCCCTCCCCGCTCGGGCTCTCCATGCTGGGAGCCCCCCAGCTGTGCCCACCGGTTGGCTTCAGTTGCTATTTCTGGGTTCTCTTCCATTCCATCCCTTGTGGAAAATGCCAAGCAATAATCATAAAATAGAGCCGTTCCACATAAAACACATTATTTTATACATAAAGGTTTTAGATCAGCTTAACCATTTTAGATTACACAGGTCTTGGGACATTTGGATCCATTTTCAATGTACCACTGGATATGGTTCTTATTTCAAGTTTTCCCAAAGGCTTCAAGTTGTGGACAAATATCAGAAAGGCATTCTGACACACAAAAAGCCAGGTGTTTTCTCTACTTTTCCCCTTCAGGTTGTTTCAGGTTATTAGTAGGAGAAGAGCTGAGTAAACTGAGACTCCCATAAATGTTTAAATACAGGTTCATGCAGCCCCTGGAGGAGGCGCAGCACGTCCTACTGTGACAGTTCACTTGAAAATAGGCCTCCTTACATTACACTGAAGTAAGTAATGCCAGATTACAATTCAAGAAAGAAAAACACTGAAAATTTTGCACACAACCTAACAGTACAAGTACTTTCCGCTGGTGATTCTACACTGAAATTGGCTGATCCTAAAGAGAATCTCCACGACTTTTTCCGGGAGTATATTTAGGTGATCTAAAATATTAGCAGGTGTTATTATGACCTGCACCCCAATGATCTCCGCCTCATTTCACTTTAGAAGACACGACTCTGCCTTTCTCAGAAGACATCAGGGCTGCTGCCGAGGTTTGCAGAATCACTGCTACCCCTCACATTGTGGAGGAGAAGCAGTGCACAGAGCATATCGCTGAGTGGAAACCTGCTGCTTTACTCCACTTCTTCGGCGACATCGGGGCCGACGTGGTTCTCAATCAAACATTGTTCCAGGCAGAGGGAGTGCCATGGTAGTCTTTCTACGGGAATGCTGGTAGGAACAGAATCAATGCCCGTGATGTCTCCATAATGTAAAGAACTGCATACTGAACAAAATTAAACAAAATCTTTCCAAAGGGCATGTAAATCCACTGGCTTATTGCACCGACTTAATATGAAATGGTGCATTTCAATTCTGATTAGCAACAAGGAAAACGCTCTTCTTGTCCTAGAAACAGAACAGAACAAAACAGCAGAGCCCAAAGAAAGGCTTCGAATTGATCAAGCATGCACAAGAAAGTGCTGTCCGACCAGCATGAATGAATGACCTGCAGGGAGACCTGGCTCAGGAGAAATTTATTTTAATATTTCCACAACTACGTTCATTTTTAAAAGCTTTGACAGGATTTTTGGTGTGTCTGATTTGCAATTCTTGTTCAAAATTTGTGTGATTTTCTGCTAAAGCTATTAAAAACACGTGATTCTGTCAATGAAGTTAGGTTGTTTATCCCTCACACATTCTTTTTCCTCTTATTTTTCAGCAGTGTGATTCTTTCTCTTCACATCACATACAGAAACACTGTGAAGGAGTTCATTTTACCTCATGGTTTGATAGTATTTGAAGCCAATTACCATCACTAATGTATAAAAATATAAGAAATTAAAGTTTGGTTCCCAGCATTTTCCAGAATTTCAGACTTACTGCATTTCAGTATTGCTTGGAAATTCAGGATGTAATTTCTTTAAAAATACTTCCACTTTAAAAATGTCTTTCTGATCTGTATTTTCTTTTAAATCTTCCCTTCTATGTTCTTCCAGGCAGGGGCAGAAGGATTAAAATCTCTTCTGCCCTGTATCTGCAGGGGAACCTCACGCTTGGCATGTGTGCCAGCCAGGGCTACAGAGAATATACATTTTCTATCACAAATACCTACAGCTCCACCTGCATATATAAATATGCAAATACAGATATAACCATATGTGCTTTCCATGGGGGTGTTAAGTTAGATCTTCAACACAGAAAGTGGTCTTGAAATGGTGTCTTGATTAGATCATAACAGGATACTTCTCAGCCCTGCAAGAAGAGGTTGTACAACATGTGGTTTTATTTTATATTAAGTTGTACCATTATGGTAAAAGATTAGATTAGACCTATCATGTATGTTTAGATGGTACAATATTTGATACTGCAATGGTTGTTTTAATTTCATATTTCTAAAACCAGTTTCTTTTTAAAAATTTTTTAAAACTCTTTTCCCTAAAAAAAAAAAATGTCTTGCTTAAAAAGTGACCACTGCAACATGCTTAATGCAGAGAAAAACTTGAAAGATAAGGGTAAAAGCAAGCATACACTGTCATAAAATATCAGCCAAGTGGCCCTTTTATGTTTTCAAAATCAAAGATGTATTTTATTATAGCCTACTGAAAAAATGTATTTTGCATGTACTTTTAAATCATGAAATAAATAAGTGTATGTCCTCTTGAGTCTGTTTTGGGAAAACCTGAGGATGGTATAAGTTACAGTGGCTACAATATTTGTGATCATCTGGCCTGCCGTAAAAAACACCTATTTAAAAATCATTTGTGCAGATACTCCCAGTGAATCATAAACATGGGACAGGAATAACAAATATAAAAAAATCAAGTGCATCTCGTGTATTTTCTTTATCAGGCTTTTTTTTTTTTAATTATTTCTTTCACCTCTTAGTGGAGTTATTTCGATGGATTACTTTCAGAAAACTTTTCCAACCTGTTCCAAAGTAGCCGGTTAAAAAAGTGAGGGACAAAGCATAGTATGAATATAAATTATTTGTCAACATATGGTAAGGGAGGGCGTGCCAAACTGCAAGTCTGCACGAAGGGCAGGCATTGTTTGCCGTGATGAAGTTCTCAAATTGAAGTCCTATGGTAGCGCGAGAAGTTGCTCGCATGGTCTGGGGTTACAGCGTTTGGTAAAGCGAGGGACAGCTGCACCAATTGTACATAATTAGTCAAGGTCAGACACGGCAAATGGAGGACACTCACCATTTGTCAGGAGAACAATGCAAGGGGACCTGAGTGTTCTCGACTGGGGACAGCCATAAGAGGGGTGCATTGAATGTGGCGAAGCAGGCTTGCCCTGTTTTGTGCTCCCTGGAAAGGGGGGGGCGGCACTCAGGACGATTCACATGCTAGCACTAGCCAGCCTAGCCAATGTCACAAAACACAATCTTGTTTTAACTACCAGAAGCATATGTTCATTGACACAGTGTGATGTTGGTGACACTTGAAGGAAACAGTGAAACAACAGACACCAGAATAAATGTATTTCCTACATGTGCTTGGGATCGCATGCCCCTTCCTCCATTCAATGGTATGATCTTTTAAGTTACCAACTGATGCAATGTAATCCTCTAAATAAAGGGGTGATTGCTTTCGAATGAGCGGTGGAGCTTGGAGTGAGGAAAAACGTGTCGATCTAGAAGGAAGTGCTTTTGTCTTAACAGTTGCTCAGAGAAGGGCTTTATGTCCAACGGCAGAAATGCAACATGCATTCAAACGGTCAACGAAACTTAGTTAAGATAAAAGAAAATGTTTGGTGCTGACAGGCGTTTTAGACCTCCCGTGGAATTTAATCCACCCAACAAGCAGGTGCGTCATGTGATTTTGAAAGCTAAAAAGTCTGCGGGAGTTTCAAGGAAGAGAAAATGAGGACACTAGTGTTTAACGGAGACCCACAAAGGTTCGAGGAGCTAACTTTGCAAATGCCCGCACCAGAGCCAGTGAAGACGAGGGCTGCCCACCTTCCTGCCGTCAGGCCGCTCCTTGCAGCCTGTTGAGGCTGTTCCAGCGCCGGGCAGGTGTGCTCTGGCCCGAAGCTGGGTTCACCCTGGCGGACACAGCCTCTGTGCCAGGTGGGTTCCTCCTCCCTTCCCTGAAGCAGCCCCGAGAGAAGGAGCAAGGACAGGGAGAGAGGACGGCTGGCGCGGAGGGGACCGTCGGGTCTGTGTTCTGCAGTGATTTCTCATTAGCTCAGTCTCCCTGATCACAATTTCCAGGTGACATTCTTTCTTTGGACTCCGGGTCCTCATTAGTGCCTCATTATCATGTCTCCCCACATATCAGATTTATTTCAGTCCGTGCACTCTGCAACACGGTGTCCACCTGCCGTGGGAGGAATAGAGTCAAAGAATTACTTTAAAAGTAAGGATTTAGTGGATGACTCACACACACACACACACACACACGCATGCACATGCACGCACGCACACACACAAACACTTGCACACAAAATCTGTTGAACATGACAGCGCACCTTGCACTGGGAGAAGATGCCAGAAGAGCAAGCTGGTTTACCATGTTTTATAATTATCCACCCTTATAATGGGAATTCATTATTTCGTTGTGTACAAAGCAATCCATTTCTGATTAGCCTTTTATCACGCTTTCATTTTCAGAGGAATAAATCAGAATAAGGGGAAACTGCCTGTAAAATCCCCCCCCAGTGCTGCTAGCAAGGCAGGTGAATTATACATGGCACATAAATTTCTAAGTTCTTATAGGAAGAAACTGTACACACACATACACACTCATGTATGCAGCACACACACGCACACGCGCGCACGCACACGCACACAGCATCTGAGTCTCTTCTCCATCACTGCTGCTCAACGAACAACCCCGGCTCTTTCTCTCCCAATCCCCTCACCTCTACATAAAAAGAGGAAAAAAATGTCATCTGTGATATCAGAGCCATTTCTCCCACATTCTTCACATTGTCAAGATTTTCTCTTGTGTCCTCTGGAGGAAGAGATAGAAACTGCCGTGCAATTTAGTCGATCCCCGAATACAATCTTAGGAACCTCACTCCCTGTAAAGTTAATAAAGATAATACAAAATTAACTCCCTGATTCCTCTGTAGTGCAGTTCTTCCTGGGGCACAAGGAACCGTGATGTTATGTAAGCAAGGCAAATGACGCTGTTGGCTTCCTCACTGGGAAATAGAGCTGGCAATTAAAAATGAAATACACCATTAGGTAAAGCCATCACTCACAGCATCCCCTTTATGCACGCTTCCTCTAAATTGAGAAGAAGAAACCAGGAGGAAGGGCAATTTTTGCGCTCCTTACGGTGGATTCAGGGCATCCTAGCGGGAAGCCCACCGCGCTGCCGCCCGGCACGGTGCCCGCGTCTACTGCTACTGTGCTACCTGGGCTCCTGGTAGTTCAACGTGGCAGGGGATGGGGACTCACGAGGCACACCAGGCTCGGTTTCAACTGAATCCCAAAGTGGAATATTCACCCCTGATGTGAGAATGCGATGCAGCACGTTTATTGCGGTGCCATTACGCCCAATTATTTTGATTTCAGTTAACAACACGTGCAATCAACAGTCTCTAAAGACATAAAGCGGTCCTGATTTATTTCTGCTCTGAAATGTGACCGAAGTTGATTAAAGTAATATGAAGAAAGAGCATTTAGCATTAGGCATCGGCTGTTGAGGCTTCAGAATGAAAGTGGTTCCGTACCCAGCTCAGGCTGGGCTCGCTGGACCCGGGGCAGGCAGTGGTACCCACGAGGCTGCGGCGATCCCCTCTTCCCCTGGATGCCAGAAACTCTCTCCACAGGGCACTTGCCTCTGAATGGGGAGCAGAACAAGCACATTTCTAATGAAAACTAAAGTGACTTTACTATCTGTACATACTCTACTTTTTAATCTGTAATTTTGCCTTAGAAAAGAGTAGTACCTCATATTTCTCTTATAATCTCATCTTTGATATTGTACTTAGACTCCTACTTCCACGTCACTGTGATGGACCATAATATAACCCCAAAGTGCAATAACTTAATAATTCAGGACTCAGAGCAAGTGTGCTTTTCTCTATTTTTCCCCCTAAATTTAAAAGTAGCTTAAAATTGTATATTATTAACTGCCTATTAATTGCAAGGGGAAAAGGGACCCAGACATGGCTCCTCTGACTTGAACTTGTTCTAATTTTTCTAATTAATTCATCTAATTTTTAAATATTAGTTGAAAAACTGTGAACGTCTAAGTCTTGGCTGTGTGGTTTTAAAATTTCCTCTCTGTCTCGTAAAGTGTTTTCCACTTTCAAGTATCTTAACACTATAATTATTACCATCAATCTTTGTTTAAAGGCCAGACCTACGTTACTTCCTGGTAGTGAATTTTAATAACTACCACAGCGTGCCCAATGGGAATCCTAGTGACCTAAAATAATTAATGTACCTCGGAAAGCACTAGAACTGCTCATCAGGAGCATGCTGGGAAAATCTTACAGAATTATCCCCATAGAGCAAGACTGTACCAGCCATAGGAAGAGTTAGGATTGTTCACATTGGGATTTAAAGCTAGCTTTCAATATCTCTGTCTTTGCAACGTGAAGATAATCATTCTCAGGCAACCAAGGGCCCGGGAGAATTTGTGTTGCTATTTTGGTTTGCTGCGCAGTCTTGTGTTTTCTTTACACAAATCGCGAAGCAACCGCTCACCTTGAATGAGGTTCCCTCGGTTCCCACCCCACAAAGTGAGATGATGCGATGTTGAAGGGAAGGGCCCACGTCTCGGTGGACAGTCAACCACCTTCTGAAGCGGCTGCCTGAGACGATGGTAAAGGAGCCCGCACCAACTCTCATGTGCACTTCGGAGTTTCGATGTGTGTCTCTAAAGCCTAATCAGTCATTCCAGTTTTCATTATTTCAATAGATGTCAATAAAGAAAAGGTTAATTATTTGCATTGCATTGCTACTGAAATTAGACAGCTGAAGAGTCTATTGTCTCCGAGAATCTGAGAATCTGAGATACTAATTCCGAAGGAAGATTTGCTAGTTATACAGTAGACAGTTCCTTCACTGCTCTTTGAATTCTCTCTGCTTCTGATGGTATTGGATACAGTTCAGAAATCCAAGCTTCTACCGAATGCGGGATCCATACATCAAACAATGGTGTTATTAGTGATTTGGCCAAATTGTTTCTCCTTCGTTAATGCTATTTCTTTTTCCTTTCTTTTTTTTTCCTCTGTCTTTTAATTCGGTGAAGACAGTTCCTGTATTTCTCAGCCCCATTTCAAAGTATTAACCGGGGAGCTGCTCATTTATACTTGTGCCAAACTTCTGGCAGAAATTTATGAAAGATGCTCAAGGAGAGAGAAAACCGGCAATGATAATCCAGAGTACGGACCATAGATGTAAAATTTAGAAAAGACCCCTTCTCTGAAACAGCCTTCTGGAATGGTCCAACAGCACCCTCTGCCCCCTCCAAGGGGGAAGTGTTCATCACAGCAGCACTGCAGAGATGCGGGGCCTGGGCTTGGAAGACAGCAGCGGGCTTGCTGGCTCTGAAAGCGAGCCCCAGAAAGGCCGTGCCCGTCCAGCCCGGGCAGGACGCGGTGGGAGCCCCCCACCGATGCCGCCCAGGTGAGCCCTGCCACAAGCTTCTCTTCATTAGTTCACTGATGACTGGCCGGAGGTAACAATTAAAGGGAGGGTTTTTTATGACATTATTAACGTGAGAAGTATTAAAGGTGACTCCATTTGTCATGCCTTATTAGCAAAAGCATGGGAAAATATTCAAATCACAGAACATTCAACCTCCTTCCCCCCAACAAAGTCGACCAAACCATTTAACTGTCCCACATTCCCGTCCACACCAGCAACTTCCAGTTAGAAAGGGATCGAGCTGTGGGGAGGTTTGCCTGTGGAGGCCGGAAGAAACAGGGTTACTTTAGGGCGGTATTGCTCAAAATCTTAATGTTTTGAATGTTTCTTGAATTCTCAGTATTTATTTCTAACAAGTACAAATGCACCTATACTCAGGTGACCAAACATGTCATTTAAACCCCAGTTTAGCCCGGGATGCTGGCATGGAAAACACAGCTTGGTTTTAAGAAGCCAACATACAGATTGAGTATGGCTTTATCTGCACGTAGGTAGTAACGCTCACAAAGGAGCTTGCATTTTGTCTGTTTTCAACTACAGACTCCATGCACCCACATATATCTTAAACACATAGATAAATTTATTTAATTTTCCTATGTCATGCTTACCCAAAATTTAAAAGAAACATGCTAATTCATTCCATGCCACCTAATTTAGATATTCCAGTCATGTTTCCTTAGGAAAAAATGATTAAATGTAATCATTACTAGTTAAAACCACACTCATCATCTGAAATCCTCTGCCTGTGATAGATCATGATACTGATTCACCTCAGTGTGGTTTAGCTTTCGCTTTGAGTCATTTTGCTGGTACAGATGTGGTATTCGTTCATTCACCCACCTATCCACGTATGTAAGGTTATTGAGGACTTACTGGGATTTACTTACCCTAGTAAGTAAGCCAAGGGAGTCCCTGGCTCCCTCCCTCACAGGCCAGGGAGCAAAGCTCATGAAATGTGCCCACTTGCCCCGGGAGCACATGAAGGAGAAGAGGACTGGCCAGATCTAGCACTGACACAGCAAGAGATGTAGGCTTGGCTGCACTCAGGTATGCCCTGAAATTTTGGCTTTATTTCCCTGTACGAGCAGCCATGGCATTGAATGTATAGGTATATATGTACATGAATATGTGTGTGTGTGTGTGTGTGTGTGTGTGTGTGTATATATATATAATATATATACACATTAATAGTCTAATATCCTCATGTGCCTACTTAGGGCATATTGGTATTGGCTTTTGCATACAGGACACAAAACTATTACTCTAAATTAAAACAAAATACTCCCTCGAATAATACATCTCTCTCATTTCCTCTTCCCTGTACACATGCATGCTTGCATACTCAATGTGATACAGTCATTTATCAAATTAAAACAAAAACAAATTATTAAGGATCTCTGCAGTACTAACAAAGAAACAGCCTTGTAAAAAATGTGAATTTATTAGCACCCTATCCTCTGAATGTACATTGATAGAAAATATAATTAAATCAGCATTTTTTACTACTCACTCAGCATAAATTGTCGCTAGCTCTGCAAGACTGATGCAATGCATTGTTTGTGCTCGTGAGGACAATAGTCTTTGAGGCTGAAATCCTTTCTTTTAAAAAAAAAAATCTATACGGGATCTCCATACCCAAACTTGGGCAAATGGGGGTAGAATGTCAAATAATAGCTTCATTCTCATCATGCCACCCAGAAATTCTCATCTTGCCAATTGCCAGAGCACTGTGTATGGGAAATATCCACGATCCAAGAGCTGACAAGGGATGGCTCTTAGAAGCCACTAATTATTTGACTCCTGGTATTCGCATTGGATAAATCCCACTAACTGAGAGGCAAAAGGCAAGATAGGCTCTTGCTTCCACTCTTTGAACAGATACTGTCAGTCAGCATGGGCTGCTCTAGCAAAATGCTATAAAGCGGATTGCTTAAACAATAGATATTTATTTCTCACAATTCTGCAGCCTGGGAAGATCCAGGTACTGGCAGGTTAGGTCTCTGGTAAGAGCCCACTTCTCGGCTTATAGACGCTGTCTCCTCTCTGTGTCCTCACATGGCCCTTCTTTGGTGAGTATTCCTGGAATGAGACCTCCCTCTCTCCTTTGTCTCTTAAAGGCACTGATCCTGTCGTAGGGGTCCCACCTCTTCATCACCTAATCTAAATGTAATCTAGGGCAGCCTGGGTGGCTCAGCGGTTTAGAGCCGCCTTCAGCCCAGGGAGTGATCCTGGAGACCTGGGATCGGGTTCCATATCCGGCTTCCTGTGAGGAGCCTGCTTCTCTCTCTGCCTGTGTCTCTGCCTCTCACTGTGTGTCTCTAGTGAATAAATAAATAAAACCTTTTTTAAAAATTAAAAAAAAATAAACCTAATCTAAGCTTAATCACCTTCCAAAAGCCTCGTCTCTAGAACCATCACACTGGGGGCTAATGCTTCAACATATGGAATTTAGGAGAACATACATATATATGCAGCCCATGGTAGATACTATACTCTTATTAGACTAATATGACCCTGAAGCTCTTCTCTTCTGGAATCATGGATGATATCAAAGTGGTGCAGCTTAGTTTTGAAAAACTAAAACAAAACAACATAACACAAAATAAACAAAACAAAACAAACCAGACCAATCATAAATGGCCCCCATGATTTCTGCCCTCCACCCAAGGAGCCTGAATACCACAGGAGGACAAAGTCATACCCAATGGTTTGCCAAAGTGATACCACCAGCCAAAATCTTTCCTCTAACTTCTCTAGTAACTTTTTCCAGGATGACTCCTCAAGTGCTTCCGTGCATTTCCACAGCCATTGCCCTGCATGACTTTCTTGGGGACTAATGGCTATGCCAGATGATCTGGGAGTTCACGTTCTAATCCTAATTTTTCAATGGACTTCAACAAGTTCCTTTCCTCTTGTATGATTTTTTCCTCTTATGTAGCACATGAGCTAAAGTCAGTAGGAAACATAATTCTGATGGTGCTAGAGACCACGGCACAAGCTCTGCAAAATAGGTGGTGCTGGAGTGGCACAGGTGTCCCTGTTCCAGGTCCTGGGGGCGGGGGGATGGGGAACCAGCAGTAAGAGGTGGATTTGGACTTCAATTCACGGTGTTCCCAGACTTCTAGGGTGAAGGCCTATAACCAGCAGAGCTCTGAAGCAGAAAGTGAATGCCTTCGTGAACAGTCTTGCCTGCCATGCTTTCCCCAAGGAGAAGGTAGAGGAGGGAGCAGACCTCTGCCAAAGACTGTGGCTTGGATGTTCTGGGATGAACAGGAAGCAACAGGGAGTTGTCTCGCTGTGTTACGGGTCTACAAACTTCTAGTTCAGTGGAGAGGAAATTTGCCTGAACACCTTTGTCACTTAAAATACCTCAAAACTGAGCACATCTGAAGAAGGCAGCCATCTATTAAGGTAGAGTCTCTGTGTACACGGGAAGATTCCTCCCACCTTGCGAGGGTGCATGTTGCTAGCTTAAGGGGTAGGTCTGGGCCATGAGCTTCTGTGCCCCAAGCCTCTCCATGTGACGCCCTGGTGACCAGACACCTGCAGCTCTGACACAGGGGAGCTGTGAACAATGGATGCTTCTTTCCATGTGTATAGGTTCTAGAAACATTTGCCGGCTGGCTCCGTGTAGATGGATGAGAGTTGGCATGAGAGTAAACAGGCACCATAAAATACAATGTACTTATTTTAAAGACCTTCATGCTCACAATGTCCTGTTCTTTTTCAATGTCTGTCCTCATCTCCTTGGGGACCAGTTGCCATTCCAGTGTGTCTATGGACACACTGCAGAGAGCTCTTCGGGCCACCTGGCTGGTGGTGGCTGGAAATGGCACCCAGGGCAGCGCAGCAACATCTAGGACTCCGCTCTTGCTTCTCTCCTGAGTTACGTTCATGAAGAAAGACCCATGAGACCTTACTTGGGACAAGTCCCCAGCTTGCTGTCCTTGAGAATAATTCTAACACATCCTCAATGGACGCATTCCAAACATGTTAATGAAACAAACTCGGTTAGTCAGAGAGTAGACACACCTACTCAGTGGACATAAAGTTCCTGTCTCTGAGTATGTGGAGGAAAATGTGGGACTGGTCTGGGGACAGAGGGTGGAGGAAGGGACAGTGAAGATAAGACATTCAATGATGTTACCTGGTACTTTGACTAGAGTAGAGTGCTGGAGAAGGGAAGTGAGCCCTGGCTCCCGGCCCAGGCTGGAGGAGAAGAAGGAACATATTTAGAAATTAAAGTAGATGGTGGGATCCCTGGGTGGTGCAGTGGTTTAGCGCCTGCCTTTGGCCCAGGGCGCGATCCTGGAGACCCGGGATCGAATCCCACATCGGGCTCCCAGTTCATGGAGCCTGCTTCTCCCTCTGCCTGTGTCTCTGCCTCTCTCTCTCTCTCTCTCTGTGACTATCATAAATAAATAAAAATTAAAAAAAAATAAAGTAGATGGTGCCTGCATAAAGAAAAGCATTAAATCATAACAAAATACACCCTATGTGATTCAATCTATATGAAATCAAAGAATGTATATGCTAGTACAAAACTAGTAAATTCAGAATGGTGATACCCGAAGGGGAGTTAACTGGAAAGGGCACCCGGGAACTTTCTGGGTGACACAACTGTCCTATGTCTTATTTTGCTGACAATTATTTGAATGTGTGCAATTGTCAAAACTTATTGATCCGAACACCAAAGATTGGTGTATTTTGCCATATGTAATTTATGCCTCAATAATAATAATTTTAAACTATGGAAGGAAGCTGTTACTAGACTGAGACTTGGTAATGTCGATATTTTTTAAGAGAAGAGCCTAAGTGGTTCTGAAATCTGGTCTCAGCAGGCAGCAGCGAGCCTTTCATTTTCAGATTTCTTGAGCATCCTCTTGTGCCCGGGACACAATGGAGTTATGTGTAAATAAATAATAGTGGAAGCAGCACATTGGAACACTCACTTAACCTGTGAATCGCAAGGTTATTTTTGTAGCTGTGTCCTGTCTTCCTGTGTGGAGGGTGATTTATGGTTTTCCGCCGAGCTTCATCATCATTGTGCTCACCTTTGTTTCCATCATAGTTAATTAAAGGGAAGGTCATTGTCACCTTATGTTTTAAACCTTCTTAACATAATATATCACCCTTGGTACACTTTAATAAGGGGATTTGTGAAGGAATGGTGTAATAGGAAAAAAGTTTACGGCATAATCCATCCTGTTCACAATTACACTTTAGCTCTTGCACATAATGAAAGTTAATAAGTAGACAAAATGAAAGGTCTATCTTGGGATTCATTCAAGTGTTGATTAATTGGCTGGGTGATATAGTGGAAAAGAAGATACCTAGCTTTTCTAAACTGCACGCAAATGTGGCCAAAACAAACTCCATTAAAGGACAATCTCTCCTTCCCTTTTTTCCTTGCAAATTGTCACCCCTAAACAATACGAAATTAATTAAACAACTGTTTATTGAATGCCTTCCATGTGCCAGGCAGAGTATGAAACCTGGAACATAAAGGGTGAAGCAAGATACTGTCCCTTTCCCCGAGGGGGACGTAGACTAGTGTTGGTTGAGATACAAAGGAAGGACAAATTATTTATTCTAAATGGTTACTCCTGGGGATACCAGAATTAGTTAAGATTCATAAGAATGACTGAAATAATATTAAGTACGCCAAGCACATCTGCCAAGAAAATGTTAAACCCTTTCTCCAAAGCCATTTATTTTATTTAACAAACACTTATAAAGCACTTACTAAAAGACAGCCATTGTTCTAAGTGTTCTCTAAATATTAAGTCATTTAATACCAACAACGTCCCTAATGAGGAAGGTACCATTATCATTCCTCTTTTATAAATGAGAAGACGAGGCACAGAGTGATCAAGTAATTTACCCAAGGTGGTATAGTTCTTCAGACTCTGAGCTCGGATCCACTAAGCTACACTACCCATAAATAAGATTCTTTTGACAGTTTCAGAAAATAATGACTTTTTACAAAATGTTCAGTTAAAGGGGACGGTGTTGCATAAAGATCTTTTAGGATTCTATATCTCTAACAGTAATTCTATGTCTAACAGGAATTACTGGTCTTGTGAAATAATACAACTCACCTAATGTAAAGAAACGATTAGCCCAGTAAAAGTAAATTGCTGACCCAGTTAAAATTTAGGAGAACATGAGGCAAGATGAGAAAAATGTGTTTTGAAGCATATCCTCTTATGCACTTGCAAAAAAGAAAGGGGATATGTCAAATCTAGGATGAGGAATATGTGAAGTGAAGCTTCACACATCAAGAAAAGTGTCATGGTGATTAAGGTAGAAGGGGTTCATCAATGACACGATTCACTGTTTGAGTTATCAACAGGCCCATCTTTGATCTGTGTTCCCCTAGGATAAAGATGGATGCAGGTTTGCATAATGCAAAAGATGAATGCAAACTAAAATAAATCACAAATGGCCAAGTGAGAATTGAGAGGAACAGTGTGGTGGGCAGTTTCCAAGATGACGGCACTGATCCTGCCTCCTGGTGTTCACACCCTTGCATCAGTCCCCCACCTTTGCGTGCAGGCTGGACCTAGTTATGTTACAGAGAGAGCAGATTCTGTCCTGGCCACTGTTCCTCCCATGTGTTCACTCTGACAGTGCTCTAGAAAGGCTCATGAGACAAGGAAGTGAGGGTGGCTTTGGACAAAATCCAGCAAGGAAATGAGGCCTCGGGCCAAGAGGTTGCAAGGAACCAAATCCTGCTACACCCACAGGCATGGGAGTGGAAGTGGATCCTTCCCCAGGCAAGATTTCAGATGAGACCACAGCCCTGCTGGACACCCTTACTGCAACTTCAAGACAGACCCTATGTCAGAGGTACCCCGAGAGGCTGCACCCACATTTTTGACTCGCAGAAACTCAGACATAATATGTATTTCTTGCTTGAAACCACTAAGGATTTATGTGGTTTATTATGCAGCATACATAGTAAAAGCACTTTTCTTTCAATACGTGTTTATTTTCTGCTAACTGCCAAGAAACAGAAGGGAAACTGCAGAAAGGATGAGGTGCAGCCTCTGCCCTCGGGGAGGCTGCAGTCTAGTAGAGGAAAGGCGAGTCCATGCTCCCCAAAATTGTCCAATAAAATGTCATGCTCCTTGGGCAACAAGGAGCAAAGGGGCCTCTGTAATGATGTGTGTCAAACACCAGACACAAAGTCCTCAATGATGAAAGGTGGGGATTGGGTGGTTTTCAGTATATTTATGCTTTGTTTTGTGTCAATAGAACACAGAAGTTTAGGGGGACTGTTAGCAGATGATTTTCTTCATTTTGTAGGTGGAGATAGGCCCTAGGAGATCTGGGTGGGTTGCCTAGAAATGGGGAAACTCTGGCATATGGCTGCTCCTTTGTTTATCTCCACTCCTTGATTCTCCCTGTGGTTGTAGTAAAACAGCAAAAGAACTGGAATGAGAAAGGATAATACAGTGGGTGACGTGCCTGCTTTTCTTCCAATAAACACGTGTTCAGCAGCTCTATGTGCCAGGTCTGGTGTTTTGCTGAGAGATACACATACCCTATATGTCTCCATATGGTAATATGGAGATGAAAAGAAATAATTTTCAATTCAAAATATATTTTATACAAGATGCCTAACGTGGTCTACCTGTTGCTTGTGTAGATGTCCTTAAGAATACTAAGTGGACTTCACATGTGTAACTCAAGCTCTGACGTTCCTTCATGTAGTTAAACTGATACTTTGTCTTCCAACATGAGCATCTGTGTTTGAAAGAAAACCAATAATTCTATAATGTGTATCGCCAATACCTCCTCTTTATAACAATCCTAAAAAGGAATAAGATATTGGGTAGATGTCAGTTCATTTCATAGGGAAGCAGTTCTCTTTCCAATAATAGAAAATAAATATTTTCAGATATATTTTGAAATATCAGTTCAGTTCCATGGGAGTCTCTCTTACTGGTGTAAAGTGCAAGACATTCATGACAAAGGTGCATGGATTTCACCCACCAGAGACCACCAATTAGCTTTATTTGATCTTGTACAAGTCGCTTCCCTGCTGGCAGACCATTTCATGGCCTTTGGGGAGGGAGACAGAAAGACGGCCCACAGGGCCCCTTGAGGCAGTACCACCTCTCTGGAGTTTGTACTGAGATGTACCCTTCACTACTTATCAGTCACATGGGCACGGGTAAGTGACCATCATTTTGAACCTGTTTCATTATCTTGAAACTCACCTTACACTCATCTCATAAGATGAGGAAATCAAAAAGAGATAACCTTTACAAAGTACAAAGCCGAACAACTGTCACAGGGTAGGTATTTGATTTATAGTGATCATTAGTATTTCTGTTTCTTTAATTCCATGATTGTTATTTATATCGCTGTTATATAAGGTGGCAATTTCTGAGTCTCTACACCAAAGGGAAAACTCTCTACCTGAGACACTGGGAAATAAGAATATATGACTCAGCTTTGAAACCCTTTTTGCAATAAGCTTATGAAATCAAAATGGTGCCCATTAGCTCCACTTATCTATGGAAGGATTGAGAAACACTTCCAGGCTGAAGCTGTGTTCATTTATTATCCTCTCTGTCCCTTGGTGCCATGGCTGACACAAGTCAGCACTTAATACCTGCCAAATGACTGGATTCCTTAATGGCTTTTAAAATATTAGAAATTTCATCCCCTTTAATTACTTATGGGAATGTTTCAAGGTGATGGAATTCCCCTGAATTCCTGGATGGAATGATCATCTTCATCTGAGAAAGTCTCATCCCTTCCTCTTCCTTGGCTTATGTTGAGGAACACAGGACTTATTGTAGATGGGCTGGGTTTCAACACTATTCCTTTTTTTTTTTTTTATGGCAGATTCTTCTGAGCAACACTTCTTATTCAACAAGTATGACACATAGATTAGTATGACTTACTGTGGTCTCACTCCTTGAAAAATCCGGGCTTTAAGAGCCTGAGAATGCATGCTCATATCATGACTGGATTCATCCTTTCCTGGCAAGTCTAGAAGAATCACTGAATCGGAGCCCCAGGAAGTAGAAACGAGGCTTGCAGGTGATTGCCGTGTGTCCATGCCAATGGGCAGCCATCACACTCCTCTGGCCAACTCAGTACTTTGTCCAGAGCTTTATTTTAGCTCTGTGAGCATATTTAGGTCAGGTGATTTAACATCTGGTAGGACTTCTTCACTGATAGTTTCTGTTTATTTTTTTTTTTCTTGTGATCTGGTCACACTGTCTTGTTTTTTTCTGTATGCTTCTTTTTTCTTTCCTGAAAACTGGACATTTGAATATTATAATGTAGCAACTCTGGGAAGCCGAGACCCCTTCCCCTCCCAGTGGCCCCAACTGCTATGGGCTCCTGTTTGCCTGTGTGGAGGCTTCTTTAGACCAAAGCCCTAGCTCTCATGACTGAAATGAAGGCAAATTAAATTCAGTCTTTTTCTAAATATCTTTCAGTCTTCCCCTAAAAGAGGCCATAATGGACTCTTCTTTCCCAGACTCCCAGGAATAAGTCAAGTCTCAAGTGGACTCCACTGCTCACTGCAAACTATTTTCCTTTAAATCTGGTCACAAAACCAGCAGAATGTGCTGTGCAGCCCAAGCCTTCTTATCCCTTTGCCAAATGAGGCCTCAGTGACCAGGGCAAGCAGGCTAGTAGAGCAACTATCTTCTGGTGGACAAAGCGACAAACTGAATAGTCATGTTCTGTGGAATACGTATCCAACTGTTGCGACGGATCTATCTCTTCCTGCCAGACCTTCCTTTCCTGGCTAATGCTCCACTTCCTGGGCCCCTGACAGAGAACCACCTGGCCTGATCTGCTTCTTAGAGATGCTCCTCCAACTCAGCTCTGGGGACGCTACAGGAAGGTAGCTTTCTGAAGTGCATGTGAACTTCTCCATCCAGAGAGGTGCATTTGGTGAACGGCTTTTAGGATCCAAGTAAAGAGGTTAGGCACTTTTTGCCTATTTCTAAAAGAAGCAAACACACACGAGGCAGGGCCTCCCACAAACTCCCTTAGGAGGAGAATGTTGCTTTTAAATATACTTTAATGAGGACTTGTCCCCTTTATGTCTTGTGGAAGTTAAATAATTCTGCAAAAGGAAGGTTCTCCAAGGGTTCCAGACTGCTTCAGAGACATGCCCATATCTGCTGGCCCCTGGCCTCCAACTACTCACACTTGCCTTCTCTGAGCCACAGTCTTGCTGCCCAGGGTCTATTGGGGTCTCCAAAGTCTTCATGACTCCATTCCTCCAATTGTGTCATTCAGAAAAGGCAGGCATGATTTGACAACAATCCAAACCTTTCATGTAACCTTTTTCATACAACTTTCGGATAATTTAGTGACTTTTTCTAGATATCATAGTGCAAATTATTTAATAAAAATGTTTGTTCCAGGATTAGCAAACTACTTTAAGCAATGACTTACAGACTGCTCTCTCTTTTGCAATCTTTAGCTCATTCTAATGAGCCAAACTTCTCTCTGGTGTTGATCTTTGATTTAGAGCTTCAACTGGGACATGCTTTGCCAAGTTCACACTAATCAAAACAACTGGCACACTAGGTGATTCATCAGGACAAGCATCTACTTTGTGTTCTGTTAGAATACTGACCAGCAGAGCATAAGGTGCTACTTTCTGAGATTCCTGACCCTCCTGGGCTCTAGTGCTTGGCCTCTAGGCCTTTCCTGGTGCGGATAGACACATTTCAGGGTATTTTCACACAAATATGACACCTACGTCTTCATCTCCAATGACCAAATTGGTCCCTATACTACTATCCTTGTTTGAAATACATGATAAATTGGTTGAATAAATGACTTTATAAAATAAGGGTTTATGTCATGAAGTAGGATTGTTCTATCAATCTAAGGGTTTCAGTGGTGTTGCCTGGTGTTAGTTCATATTTCCCACTTGGCAACACAGTTCCCATTTGATGACATAGAGTCTCTTTCCTTGTGTACATATTTGGTGATCGTGGCTTTGAGTGTCTTCATCCTTCTAAGAGTGTAGTATAAGGTTGAGTATCTGAAGTTTTCTGCTCCATTTCAAAGATTATGCAACATCACTGTAGCTACCGGGTTAGATTAAAAACACCATCATGTTTATCTGCTGCCTGTATATGTATCATCAGTTAACTAGTATTTAAATGATGTTTCCAAATGGTTTACATTTAGAAAACAAGCTACCACCTAAATTAATTATCTATCACTATGCACTAAATTTTTGTGATAAGGTTATGTCTTTATTAATGAGTAAAAATCATAACTTCTCATCTGTCAGAAATCCTATTGAAAAACATTGGGCTTGTTGGCTATTGTATAAAATACTTAAAGCTTTGAACATACAGCTTTCAGCCTAATTTTTAAACACAAATGAGCCAAAGAGCATTGGCTCAGTGGTGGAGCATCTGCCTTTGGCTCAGGCTGTGATCCCAGGGTCCTGAGATCGAGTCCTGTATCAGGTTCTCTGCTCAGTCAGGAGCCTGTTTCTTCCTCTGCCTATGTCTCTGCCTCTCTCTGAGTCTTTTCATGAATAAATAAAATATTTTTTTATAAAACACTGCAAGTGACTCATCCTGATTTTGAGGCCTGACATGGCTCTCATCGAACTAAAATCAAGATGCCTACAGGGCAGTATTTCTATCTGGAAATTCCCAGGGACAACCTTCCCCTGGCCCTTTCCAGCCTCCAGAGGCTGCCTGCATGCCTTGGCTCAGGAGCCCTTCCATCTTCAAAGCTGGGAATGGTGGGCTGAGTTTGTCTAATTCACACTCCCGCCTCCTCTTGCGCATACAATTCAGGACTCCTGGGATTACACTGGGTCACCTGGAGAGCAAGTCTCAGTCTTACAGTCCTTAACTCAAACATATCTGCAAAATCCCTTTTGTCATTTAATTCATAGTCCGGGACTCTTGTACTTAGGACATGGACACATTTGGGGTTTGTTATTCTGTCTACCATAATGTATTTAATTTGAGACTTCATTTCTTAATTCTTTCAAAGAGACAGGATATCACAAGCAAGAAGTCCAGGCAGGGGAAGGCCCTACAGCCACAGTGGAGACACATGGGAAAGTGGAGGCTGTTTGGTTAGGTCACAGTGTCATCGGGCATCACTTCCCTGGAATGAAATTTCTGAATCATGACTAGTAAGTGCAAAAGTATGGCACTGCTCATGCTTGGATCTTGAGGGTAGCTGGCTGAGACACGGTAAAGGGGAGGATATGGCCAGGGAGGGAGAGTCCAGCTCACGAAGGAAGCCATGGGATATCCTGGCCAAGCTAACTTTTATACAGACCAACGGGACACTTAAGAGGCCCTGAGGACATGAGAGTATGACCATATTTTCATTTTGAGTAGACAACTCAGGTACCTATTTGAGGCTGAGTTGGAGCAGTGTTCTGTGGGGCATCAGGAATCCAGGAGAGAGACAGAGGATCTTCGTCCTCTGGGGGAGACAGAGAGGACCCAGAGCAGACCTTAGGCTTTAGGCAAAGGTTAAAATCCAGAACTTAACAACAGTTGTGGGAGCTTTGAGGAGAGGAGGCAGGCCAGCCCATGCTCAGACAGTGGTCTTGGATGGCTGCAGGACAGGTACTGCGACCACAGATGGGCCAGAGTGGAGGGTCAGATTTAAGGGCACAGCCCAGAGTTGGTTTGTCATCTATATCTGAGGTCCCTAGTGCAATCGGGGTTATGTTGGGGGCCTAATGTAACTAGTGCATTGAATTAAGAACATGCGGATTATGGCCTCCTGAATGAAGAGGCACGGGCCACCCACACAGGGTGACAGCTAGCTCCCTCAGCATCCAGGCTCCTACTTTGGGGAAGTGAAACTCAGGATCATTCTGGTTGAAGGCGCAGTTTCAATACGCCCACACAAAGAAAGTAAAGCCATAGGTTTATTACTGACAAATCTCAGAGCAGGGGTGCAGAGCCCAGGGAAGGGCAGTCCTCCATCCCAGGTCACAAGTGAGAAGCAGACAGAGGGCAGGGCGGCAGCACCTATTACTTTAAAGAGGTCGAGGTGGAGGTCACCAACTTTTGCAGACTCAGCTCTAAGTGATTTTATTGAAAGGTTTCCTGGGCAAAACAAAGTGGGAACTTCTGTCAGGAATCCTATGCTCGGGTTCTGCTCTAAATGTGAAGATTCTGGGAGCACCTGGGTGGCTCAGTGGTTGTCTGCTTTTGGCTCAGTCGTGATCCCAGAGTCCCAGGATCGAGTTCCACATTGGGCTCCCCGCAGAAGCTTGCTTCTCCCTCTGCCTATGTCTCTGCCTCTGTGTGTGTGTGTCTCTCATGAATAAATAAATAAAATCTTTCAAAATAAATAAATAAATGTGAAGACTCTGGGCTGAGAATCTTCTACTGTAAATGCCCAGGCAGTGCCTCAGAGTGGCTATCCTCTCATCACAAATTTGAAGCTGACCACAGGGCTGCCCCATGCAGGGTCTGATGGGGTAGTTGGGCAGAGAGGAGAATAGAGGCCCTGGACATCTAAGAGGCCCCGGACATCTAAGAGGCCCCGGACACTCAAGTGAGGCCTGTGCATGCTAACCCCAGGGGAAATGCACTGGAAACATCCCTCACCCTCTAAAAGCCTGAACAGGATGAGAACCCTCACATGGTAGCTACTTTGACTTGTCATCTGGACTGGCTCATAGGACACCCAGCAATTATGTTGAACATTATTCTGGTGTGGCTGTGAGGGTGTTTCTAGATCTGCAGACTGAGTCAGGCAGGTGGTCCTCGCCCAGGTGAGTGGGCCGCATCCAGTCTTTCCAAGGCCTGAGTAGAATAAAAAATTGAGTAAGAAATAAATCTCTCCCTACCAAATGTGGCCTTGGACTGGAGCTATACCACTGGCAGTCCTGAGTCTAGGTTTCTCAGCTTCCGTAACTGTGCGGACCAATTCCTTGTAATCCGCAAATCAATAAGCCAATAAGTCAATCAATCAATATCACACACACACACACACGCGCACACACACACACGCACACACACGCACACCTCGCTATGAGTTCTGTACCTCTGGAGAACCCTGACCTAAATATCCTGTTTAAAATTTGAAAACAATGGTGCCCGGGTGGCTCAGTCGGTGAGGCATCTGCCTTCGGCTCAGGTCATGATCCTGCAGTCCCAGGATCAAGCCTGGCATCAGGCTCCCTGCTCAGTAGGGAGTCTGCTTCTCCCTCTCCTTCTACCCCTCTCCCTGCTCATGCTCTTTCTCTCTCTCGCTCTCGCTCTCTCGCTCTCTTGCTCTCTCAAATAAATAAAATTCTTAAAAATAATAAAATTAGAAAAAATAAATAAAATAAAATAAAATAAAATAAAATTAGAAAATAGGGATCCCTGGGTGGCGCAGCGGTTTGGCGCCTGCCTTTGGCCCAGGGCGCGATCCTGGAGACCCGGGATCTAATCCCACATCGGGCTCCCGGTGCATGGAGCCTGCTTCTCCCTCTGCCTGTGTCTCTGCGCCTCTCTCTCTCTCTGTGACTATCATAAATAAATAAAAATTTTAAAAAAATTAGAAAATAATCAAATTCATGTGAAGCCTGATTTACTTGAGATGAATTGGCATAGCTCAAGCTGTGACGGGCTAGAACACATGAAGGCTGGTTGCTGGAGTGTGGAATGGCCCTGCACCCATATCACCCCCACCCCACATCTTGGGTCCCTGATGTGTGTGTGGCTCCCATTGCCATGGGCAGAACAGGAAGAAAGACATCTCTCACCAGGTCTGCTCACTCCCACACTGCAGTCATGATCATTAACAAATGGACATTTAAATAAACAACGACATTCAGGAAAGCAAGGAATAAAACAGTTTGCCGAGTCTTATCTTCACCTGCTAGCCTTCTCACCTCTCTACATATCTCCATCTGACCATCACACTCGTTTCTGTCTTGTTTTCCTGTGTTGCACAGGTACTTCCTGTGTCTCACGACCAGTGAGGAATGACTGTGCGCTCCAGTCACACGTCTACCTGGCTGCACCCTCGCACGTCCTTCGCCAGTGACCGATCCATCACACCAGTCACACCAGGGCCCCGATGCAGCGGGCAAGCCCTCTATCCACTTGGCCGCCTCCGCTCCTTTTTCTTGGGCTACCCAAGGATTTCAAGACGACACCCTAAAGCTTGACCACCAGGGTATAGAACTCTCATCCGTAAAAAATGCTTTGAAGTTTTAAAAGTCATTGAGAGAAACTAACTTCCATTCTCTCTTAGCTGCAATAAGCCTCCCTCAGAGAAACACATTCTAGCACTGAAATGAGAAAAAAAATAATAAGGTGCTTACCCAATCCATTTTTAAATGTGGAATCAATAAAACCTACTAACTTATTGTTTCGAGGTTACCTTTAAAATGGTACTGAGGGAAGGGTCTGTGTACATTAATGCATGCAAATAATTCAGGATTTAACAAGAGCCTGAAGATTTTCTCAAAGGAAGAAACATACACACCTGCTTTCTCACATGCTCTCCAATTCATCATTGTGTTCTCTTAAACTCTGGGGTGTTGCATTTTAGGGTCCTATTAAATAAATCACAAGAGCATATTATCTGAAATTAGGAACCAGACAGGACAGCAGCTAAAATTAATTCACCATAGTAATCTCCTCCTAAGAAACTCCCCTGGGGGAAAACGTTATATGCCCATTTCCATGGGCAAAGATTTCAATATATCTCTCCTATTAGCTTTACATGCCTAAATCCCTATGCATTAAAATAAAATATATCTATCCTCTCAGAAGAGAAAACTGGAAATCTGTACCGCCCTCTAAATGAGTCCAATTAAATTTAATCAAGTTGCACATGTACATTTTAGAAACCACACCGAAAGGTGGCGGGAAAACGGGTCTAAAGATAGCTGTGCCCGTGTACATTTCCAAACATTTCAACCCCGGCCTCTGCCAAAGAAAAGAAAACCCAAACTGAGAGCTATCAACACAGACACATGCACGCGGAAATCCAATCATCCTAACCCCTTCATCTCGGAGCTACACATGCAAAAATAATAACTGTGTTCAGCGGAAGTGTTGTTAAACACCAGTACCCAAATTCCATTTCATTTCACCTCCAGTGTGTTTAGGGTGGGGGGCACGAAGCGCGCTTGGGTTCGTTGAAGATAATATGATACGGGGCTCGAAGCCCTCCTTGGATTTCAAACAGGTCAACTTGTCAAAGCTTTATGTGGGAGCCAATTACATTAATTTTCCACAGCAGCCAAATACATATTTCATTTCCATCTCCCACAAGAGATGGGGTCCAGGGATCCTGTTTCGAAAGGCTCTTATCACTAAGTAACATTCATACCCCCAAAGGAACCCTTGGCAGCCGGTGGCCCGTGGATGTGATTGAGCGAGGCCGGGCTGCCTGACGCTGCCGCCGAGCCTCTCACAGCCGCACGCGCGCGGGGACAATGGGCTTCCACGTCGGCCACATTGTCAATAAATTTCAATTACACTAATTGCCAAGAGTTCAATGAGTGCACTTTGAAAAGAGGGAGAAAGGAGTATAAAAAAAAAAAAAGGAGCTTATGCCTCGTAGGGCTAAAGAAAAGGAAGTAATAAATAGTCTGTGTTTTCTAATGGGGGCATTCAAGTATTTTTCAACATGGCTTAACCAGATTTTACAAGCTGTTCCCAGCTTCGGGGGATCCTGTTTTACATTTCTTTGTTACTGTCTCCAAACAACATACACAGAAACTCAATTATGTGGTGTTATATTTCAAGGGAGATTTAATTTCTTAGTTTTTTTTTTTTTTTTTTTTTTTAAACGCATCAATCTGCTCTTGCTTGGATTTGGATGGATAATGTGCTGAGTGCATTTGGGGAGGCCGTTTTCTGAATGAATGGGGTGGTTTTAAACACTCACCCCCAGGATGGCACAGGATGCAGGGTGGGTGTCCCCATGACCTGCACCCAAGGAGTGTGCGACATGGAGAAAGGGAGCCCCGTGCCATTCTGGGGGTCACACACCCACGGAGTCGGGCACTCTGACCGGTCTCTGGAAGGTTGGTGGGACTCTGAGCAGTTCTTCACCATTGGACACATCCTCAGCACCATTCACCCTCTTCGGTCTTCATAAGCGAAGAGACAAGAGAAAGCAAGAATGGCCTCACAACCTGTAGGACGATCGGGGTGGCTCCCCGACGCCGGCCTGGGGCCACAGCACCCACTGCGTGCGGTGCCAGAGCACCAGGTGTGGAGGGATGCTCGCTCTGCAGGAGGCTGCTGGCTGGAGGATCCAAACACCGCTTGCGGGTATGTGGTCAGGCCCCCTCTCTGACACCCTCCCTGAGAACCTCGGCGTCCAGGGCACAATGAGGCCAGGAAAAGTAATGAGACAACACACCTGCCGGTTGCTCTTGCGACTGAGTACCAGGAGCTACGTTAGGCTCCCTCCCCGCCAGGTGTGGTCCATCACAGCCCCGTCCAGCAGGAGCCTGGGCGCGGAGGCTCCTTGGTTCGCACCAGGACCGTCAACCTGCGCAGGCCCCTCTTCCTTTGTAAACTGGAGATAATAGCAACCCCGCGACTTGGCGGGTGCTCTGCAGCAGGCACTGTACTAAGCCCTTTATACGTATTAGCTCATTTCATCCTCAAATTGAATCCTCAGGGTCATCTTTTCTCATCTTCCAACACAAAACCTGAACACCAGAGAAATGTGGTGTTAGTAAATTACGCCTCGGTAATACTTTTAAGTCATTGTATTGCCTCTTGCAAGGATATTTTCATTTTAAACAGTATCTCTCCTTATTGAATGAAAAGCTTTGTGCTCTGTAAAGGGGTTTTCGGCATCAAGGAGCAGATGGGGGAAATTGTAATAGCTTGATCTTTGGAAACATGGTGCTAATTACACCCTGGGAGGATTAACAAGAACGAGGAAGGAGCATGACAGCACTTCTGAACACATCCAAAGGAAGCAGTCGTTGGGCTGCCCTCAATGGAGGCTTGTGTCCTGGTGAACAAAATATTCAACAGTGTGGTACGTGATTCTGTGAATGCCTCGTGCAAAGGAGCTGTCGCCGCCGAGGATGAAGCCAGGGCTACTTGTAATATGGCTTCCCGACTTGTCAGGCTCTGATGTGCCTTGAGTCTGTCATTTGGTTACATGACTCAGCCTCCCGGGCATTTTGGATCTTTTAGGGCAGAAGGTTGACCCCTGAAGGTAAACAATTTAAAAAGAATAAACAAGAATAGAATGGGGAAGAAATAAAGAGGAGGTTTAGGGCCACTAGGCCGTTCCTCAGAGGGCATGGAACAAAGTTCAGAGGACGCATGCATGAGTGCATCTCAGGAACTCAAAATACTCTTATCTTGTACATGCCTATAAAATATTTATAAAAATTATGAGTTCAAAAAATGAGTCAATTTGTAAAAAAAAAAAAAAATTCGAATGAGACGTGCACGGTCCCTCAAAAAGCTGCTTATCTTAACCCTGGAGCTTCACTGCCCAGTACGGTGGAACAGAAGGAGGCTGTCTTTGCTCCCAGAGAGCATGCACTCTTTTGGGGGAGGGCTCTGGTCCCCAAAACACCATGGCTGCTGCTGGTATGGATGATCTTGGAAGGCCTTCCTTCCAGAGATCTCTGGCTACCTGTCCAGGTCTCAGGTATTGTGCAAATAAAACACCTTGTCATTTATTTATAGACTTGAGATTAGTTCCAAGGCAACACACCATAGAGTCTACCTTAGGAAGGAATCCAGACAGTCCTTTTGAGGAGACAGGGAGAAAAGAAGTCATGTTTGCATTTTAGCAGCAAATACAGACAAGTGGCAATGGGTCTCCAGGAGCCCGGAGTTGACTGCACACTTCCAGGTGACGTGAAGTTCTCTCTCCAGAGATGGTTGGTAAGACAGGAGAGAGAGAACTCCCACATCAGGACACAGAAACTCAGGGATGGAAACAGAGAGAAAGGGTGTGTGAGCTGCTCTATGGCTTAGGAAGCAGGGGGGACACAATCCAGCTGGGCCCAGGGCAAAGTCATCCACGAAATTGATGAGGCCATAATCCCACGTGAGAAACAGAAAGTGGGGGAAATTCGGACAAAGCAGGAGAGGGCCACTGCAGGGTGAAATGTAGCACGTTCATGTTTCAAGAGGTTAAAAATCATCTTATCTTGATAGAGAAATCATTTACTTCTGCAAGTTGACTTTTCTTAGGTATTTTCTCTTATAACAGGGCATACTTGGCACATAATTGTTTATTTGATGTAGCATATGCTGGTGTCTTTGGCTCCCGAGTGTGACGGCATTCTGATCGATGTCCTCAGGGAGATCCAGGAGGGTAGAATGAAAAACTCTTGTCGCAGCCCTTGACGGGTGTGCAGTATTAATTCCACTCAAAAGGCCCCACGCTTTACTCGGGATGCAAAATCCATCCTCTGGGAGCATTTACCCACAGGCATTAAGCAATGGCAGTTAAGAATATTGCTGCCTCGGCCTTCGGAAAGGTTAAATGCCCCGTGAGGACTGTTGTCTTGTGTTATTTTAGGACAAAGAGCAGGTATGAATTATTACTTCCCAATCTTGACCTTGCCTTGTTTTAGAGAAAGCCATCTCTCTGCTTCTCCCAGAGTGGCCACTGATAGGATTATCACGATGATATTTTAGTATTAACGATGAGGACGGTAATGACAGCAGCCTCACCCTGCGATGCTTACCGAGCTCTTTCTGTGCGCCAGGTTTGGGACTATGTATTTTTCACGAATGATCACATTCAATGCTCTGAAACAGGCTATGCTGTAGGTATTGCTGCAGACTTCACTTTGTAGGGAGGAGGGAGAAACTCAGATTGCCTACGTAACTTCCCCGTAGTAGCACAACGAGTGAAGAGCCATGCCACATGACCCATCCGTCCAAGCCTAAGTTCTTAACCACTCAACACTGAGCTTCTTCATGACTTATAAACGCATCACCCTCAGAGCAAGACAAAGCCATCCTGTGGCTGCTGCGAGGTGGAGAATACAAGCATGGAGGGCACATCTGTCAGCATGTTGAGGCTCATTCTGAACTCCCATGAATGTGGTGGACTAACACCACCATAGACGTTTAATGTGATGGCCCAGGATGCATGAGGGGGTCCGGGTCTCCCGTTACTAGGCACACCTGTGATTCCAAGGACACCTGCCCTCCTCCGCTCCATGAGCTCCTGGGCTCCTCTACCAGCCTTGTCTGCTCCTCAGTTTTGCTTGGTTTTTCTCCTGAAGAATCACAAGCATGTGGACCATGCACTGAGACATCATTTTGATGATGACAGGAAGGGAAAGCCAGAGTGAAAGCAGCGAGTGACTCACCTGGGATCTCATGCGATACAATTGACACTCAAAATCCCAATACGCACGTTTGAGGTCCCGTCACCCTGCCTCAAGCTCCAGAGACAGCCAGGCCTCCGAGCACTAGGATTAATGACTTTATACAGTGCAAATTCTATTACTTCCATTTAGAGGGAATAAAAAAAAAAAGAGCCTTAAGTGTCAGTCTTATCCTGTGATCTGATCTCTTGCCCTGTCCTAGACATTTTCTCATTAGAGCTTTTAAGATGTCTGTTCATCAGGCTGAAGGGGACAGAACATCCTCTCTGGCTTCAGTTCTCAGCACACACAGGCTTGTGAGCCCTGGCTTCTAGACCATCTCACAACAGCATTGTGCTTCTTTTCTCTCAAATGGGAAATAACCATTCTCTACACCTATGACCTTTAAAATGAGGAATCTTGTAAAAATTGAAACCATGTTAATTGGGTTTTATTTCCTTTTCAGCTTTAGTTCCCCACCCACCCACCCACCCCCACCTTGAAACTTCCAGTAAATGCTCAAGGTGTTTTTAAACTCTGGGAAGCAGTGACTACAGCACACCAGCGACACAAACTCCAGAGTGTGATGTATTGAACCTGGCAGGAGCCGCTCATTCATCTTTGAGGTATAGCTGGAGCATCAGTAATTCCAAAAAGCATTACATTAAAATGAAAAGCCCTGATGGCAATTGAAGGTGGTTTTTTGTTTCTTGTCATCATCCATTTGTATCTGCCAATAGCCTCTAGTTAAATCAATGTTCCTGATAAATATTGCTTGACTGAGGAAATAGAGCCAATCATCATTTCTTAGTAATGGATATTTATCTCTTTTGTGATAACATTTATTTTTCAGAGATGCACATGCACAACCTGTCCCAATTTCATAATCAATTAACACAGTTTTGTGGGCAACTGAAAATTAAAGCTACTGAATGTGTAATTATTTGCTTTCTCATCTGTTCTTTTTTTTTTTTTTTTCCAACAGAGTGAATATAACTGATTGATACTGGATGCATAAGGAAGAGCGAGGACAGAAGCTTCTGATGCCCTGCCATTTAACCCTGGGTGCCCTGATCCCTCTACTTTCAGCATCCTCTCCATGTGCATCCACTGAACGCCAATCCCTAGTCTGTGCCAGGCCTTGGGCCAGCTTGGGGATGGCCTTGGCCCTCACAATCATGGGAGAAGGCAGTAACTTAAAAGTCAGACCAATAAATGGAAATTTGAAGCATAAGGAGTGCTGCCCAGGGAGGCTGGAGCCAGAGCTCTTGCAGGGTGGGGGTGGGGGGGGAGATGGGAGCATCTGAGGCACCAGAGAAGGCATTCCCACACAAGCTGCTCTGTAGCTGCTGTTCAAATTACCCATACAGGTCACTAAACAGGTGTTGGAAGGAAGCACATTCCAGGAAGACAGAACAATTTGTGCCAAGGTTGCTGGGAGGTAGCAACTTTGCAGGGTGCAGGGACGAGCAGTGGTGGCAACATGTAGTGACAAGAGGATCCTGCTGCAGAGGAGGAAGTCCACCAGAGCCAGCTGTGTGGTGCCTGTGTCTCCATCTCAGGGCAATGGGAAGCTACAGATAACTACTGACAGCAAAGCTACTGACAGTAAAATGTGGGTACGAGGGAAAAGGGGTGTTTATGTCCATACCTGTCAATTGCAATGATTACTCCAGGTGGATCATGGACACTGGCTGGAGGAAAGATGAGGAAGGGTCAGAGACCATGCTGTAGCTCATTTACAGGTGACTGCAGCGCAGCAGAGAGGTGGTGGTGGGGGTGGTTATGAAGGTGGGTCACAGTGGATGATTGGAAGGGGGCTTGGGAGGTGAAACCAACAGGGTCTGATGTCGGTTGGGTATACAAAATGAGAGCAGGGTGTGAGGGATTGTGTCCCAGGCTTGCGGCCAGCTGCCCAAGGTGAACATTGCACCATGACCTAATGCAGCCATATGAGAGAGGGCCCTGCTTGTGAGGAGACCGAGTCTAATTCACACCAATATGGGGAATCTCATTTGTAAAGAGATTCTTTCTGTATGTAATACATTTGTTTGTGTAACCATGTGGTGCTCACTCTATTCTGAGCCCTGGTCTAAATTCCTCACTCTATGAGCATCATCACTGCTTGTCATAACCCTACAAGGGGGCTCCTGCAATTGTCACCACAGAGGTCAAGAGAGTTTACTGCATGTGCATGAGCACTCACAACCCACCTGTGGGTGTCTGGGCATCTGATCGGCCAGGGCCTTGGGCTCTCAGCAGGATACAAGGCTGCCTCCCTCGGTACACACAGCCCAGCTGGCTTGCTTGGGGTTTTCACAGTTAGGATTACTGCATTTCTGGGATTTAATGAAACTGACACCAGTCCTTTTCCTTCAAAACAGTAGTTCCTTGGCCAGGTTCCACAACTTCTCAACATGGCAAGCTAACAGCCCTGCGTCATTCAAACATTCAAGGTTGCAGTCCTTCTGTGCCTGGGGTCCCTGCTCAGCTCTGGCACAGCATGGCTGGTGCCCTCGAGCATCCACTTTCCTGTCCAACACTGCTCAGGTCCCAGGGAAACCTTCCTCCCAGACCTTGCTAGCTTTATGCCCTTGCCCCAAAGGTCACTTGTATGTGAAGGCCATGGAGGTGATGGGGTAGGCACGACCAGTGTCAGAGACCGATGGTCTCCAGGATGCAAGCAGGTTTGAGTGGTAGAACCATCAGGTAAAAGGAAAGACAAATTAATGAACTCGCCCATCCCAGAGACAGCATAAAAACAACAAATTATTTCAGAATGAAATACTGTCTCTGAGTGCCTAACACCTACTTCTTCCTTCTTCTTGGGCCTCAATTCCCAATTCTAGAAGTATTCCCAAATTAGCATAGTTGTGCATGGTGGCTGCAGACAAGCTTGCAAAAAAAAATCATATTACTCTTAAATTTGTGCATATAAAAATCTACACCAAACATTTGTGAACTGTGACACCAATTCTTTAATCGACAACAATATTCTCCTCATGTCTATATAGACACGTTCCCAGGGGACATCTGGCAAAGTCTTATTTAAGAATATGACATGGAGTTGTTGTAACTTAATCTCAGAAGTGAATTCATTTTGTATTTTGAGTTTATTGTGGTCTCCTTGGGTCTTCCTGCCTAGTCCGGCCCCACCCCCACATGCTGGCACACACAATTTCTTCCAGGGAGTGTGCCATCGGTCATCATGCAGGGCCAAGAAAGCTCTTGCAGTCAGTATATGACCATAATCACAGGTTCCTAATCACTAAGGGGTTTCAAAAAGTCTTTAAGGAATGCAGAAGATCACATGTAAATGCAAGTGACAATGGGAAATTAAACAAAAGCAGAATTTTATCGTGTTTGAGATTTGCCTTATAAGTAATTCATGTAGATACTGGTAAACACCAAGTGTTCATCAATGGTTTGGACTTATGATCAATGTGAAGCCACACTGGCAACAGTGTGAAAGTTGACATTGGAAATCAAAATAGTTAATCTCACCATGTTCCAGTTTCAGACCTGTATACAATTTTTTGATATTTTACATCGGCAATGGTCAGTTGAGGCAAATTTTCTCCTTAGGGGACATTTGGCAAAGTCTGGAGATACTTTTGATTGTCACAATTGGGGAAAGGGAATGCTGTTGCCATTGAATGTGTAGAAACCAAAAATGCTCCTCAGCCTCTTACAAAGCAGAGGATAGCACCCACACACACAACAAAGCATCACCTGGCCCTAAATATCCGTAGTGCTGACATTGGACATAACACAGAAATAGTGAGACTATTGGAAAAATAGCTGAGAGTTACCTTGAAATATTTGGAGGAATGATAACCAGGGAAAATCAGGTACTAGTTCAAAGCTATGTGTAAAGCTCATGCTCATTGCCAGATATATAAAATGAACACGTGTCAGTTGTGTTAAGACAAAGTCTCTGAGATTTCTAGCAGTTGTCATGCTGAGTTGAGAGGAAGAGGTGGGTAAGATGGGGGGCAGATGGTGCAAGCTTTCACAACAAGGTGGGGCGGGGAGGGAGAGGAAGAGGAGGCAGGCGGGATGGTGCTGCCTTCCCTGAGGGTCTAAAGAAACTGGCAAAGAGTCTGGAATGAGGCCTGCCTCGTAAGCACAGCAGCTTAGAAAATGCAATTCCGTGATCTGTTCCTCATGTTGATTATTACTATGACTACGCTTTATCAGCGCTTAAAGATTTGTGAAAGAAAAAGCCATAGGTTATTTAAAAGCAATTGAAATAATTCAACAAGCACCTAGGAGTGATGCCATTCTCTTTCTGGGGCATGAAAGAAGTGCTTGACATTTAGAGAATAAGAAAAACAGGTTGTGATACTTGTCGACAGCAGCAACACAAAAATGCAGGCCCTGGAATTGCCTACATGCTAAATGTACAGTCACCAAATAAATACGACCTGTGGGGCACCTGAGTGGTGCAGGCAGTTAAGCAATCCACACTTGATTTCCGCTCAGGTCATGATCTCAGGGTCATGAGATAGAGCCCAGGTCGGGCTCTGCACTGAGCATGGAGTCTGCCTGAGATTTTCTCCCTCTCCCTTTACCCATCCCTCACTCCGGCTTGCACATGCACTTGCTCTCTCTTGCTCTCTCTCTGTCTCTATCAAATAGATAAATATAAATAAATAAATAAATAAATAAATAAATAAATAAATAAATACTACCCTTGCTGCCACCAAGAGGGACCTCTCCCTCAGAAGTCAAAAACAGTAGCTGTGTATGGTTCCTGGATGGAGGCCTCTGTGCTGCATTGATCATTTCTCCGACGTTCACCAAGGATTTTTCACTCTGACCATCAGACGCACTGCCCCTGGGGCTCCCCCAGTATCTGCACCTGAAGTGGATGCATGACTCTGTCTGGCCACCACCTTTTATCAGAGTGCAGAGCTGGGCAGAGAGCTTCAGGCACACCCCAAAGGTGGCTGCAGCCTTACCACATCCTCCTTGCTCTCCTTCCCTAGAATCGAGACAGTGCTTTTACAGTCAACTTCACCAAAGTGCAACCCTCTTGGAGGTGACATGTCCCAGCCCGTATACCTGACCTTTGACTTGGTCTGGGTCACAAAGCAAACCACCAGGGCCATTATGAACTGTGCACATCAGCAGAACGTCCTCAGCCTGAAACATTGGCACATTCTAGAACTTGGCCCATATAGTAACACGGTTAAGTCTAACTGGGCAATTAGTTTGGCTAAGTAGAGTGCATATAAAAAAATCAGAGTTTGTTTCTTCTTGCTTTTCAAGCTTTTCTGATTTTATCACTTGATGCAGGTTTAGATAAAAAGCATTAGTGAGTAAGAAAATTAAAAGTTGAGTTGATTTTAGTGATTCTAGAATTAATTAAGAATATCAAAAGGAGGTCATGAGAGAAGTATAAAGAAATGGCTGCGGTGAAGGAGAATGATGTTGGCCCAAAGTTGACATTCCTTGGGCTTAGAAGACACAGATTCCGGCTCCTCATCTTCCTTCTGAGAATGCCCTGCTCTTAATATGTTAACTCTACACAGAACTGGAAAACAAGGAGGGAAAATTGAGTAAATGTGCTAATACTTAATGACATAGTAAAATATGATAACAGTGAATTTCAATGATCAGATCCATAAAAACTCTAGGCTATGTGTTTCCAGGAGGGGAAGAGGCTGGTATGGGCAAAACTGAGTTCGCCTCATCATAAAATTTTGACATTAAAGAATCAGAGCTCAAACTATTGATTTGTTGATGTGCATGTTTATTCAACTGGCATACAACTAGTGTCTATTATCTACCAGGAGGAGGACTAGAGAAGAAATAGGGCCTCTGGCATAAGAGACACCTGGCCCACAGAGAGAGCACGTGAAGGTCAGGATCAACAACAAAATAGACAGAGTAGAAAGTTCTTTCTGGCATGTATTGGAGGGACCCTGTGCTGACCGCAGAGTTCAAAACCACTTTCCTCTGAGGGAAAAAGACATTTCTGAAAGTTGCCGATGTAAGAGGCGGCTTCTTTCCTGGTGTGATGGGCAGGCCCTGTTAGGAGGGCCGGCAGCAACTCCAGCGAGTAGCATCAGAGAGAACCTCAAGCAAGGCCAAGAGTTTGCCTGCATTTCCAGGGAAAGCTGCAGATCTGGGCAGGAGACCATGGGAGATGCACCTGGGTCCCACCCGCTGTCAGCCCTGGGCTTCATACTGACACTGCCTACAGCCCTGGACCTTGACCTCTACAGACCCAAAAGTCTTCTTCCACAGCCTGGGCATGATGGAAGCCAGGGTTTCTTAGGGCTTCCCAGGGGTTTCAGATCATGTTCGATGACCTTCATGTGCCAAAGCAGATGAGCTCCATAACCAGGAAAAGAAAGGCCTCAGCACAGACCCAGAGTCATCTGTCATGGTACTAAGACTATGCATATTGGCCCTAAGGCTCAGTTAAACATTGACTTCAACCTGAAGGCACAAACGCTGTCCTAGCCAATCCAGGCAGCATCATTTTGGCTCTCACATTGATTAGCATGACTGGGCAAGCATATCTTTACCAAAATCACTTCGCCATATGTTCATTAATGAAATGATATTAAGCTTTTGAATGTAAAGAGATTCACCTCTTACTTCGCTTATAAAACTATACTGAAATCGGTGTGGGAGGGCAAAAAAGACAAAATCTATGATTAATTTCCTTTATGTCATATTGAAAAGGGATTCACATGCTAAATAAATTATTAGACTATTTTATCTCCTCATGCAAAGTCTTTAGAGAATTGTAGAGGAGAAGTATATTTTTCTCATAAATGGTTGGTCAGTATATGAATATGAAACTGCCTTATTTATATAGAACACAGTTGCAATTTTTACATATTGCTACAGACTACATGATCTTTGTTATTCTGTGTCAACTAGGCAGTGAGACCTTTTTCTTCAGAGTTAAGAACTAGAATAAATTTGCTTTTCTTCATTGAATAGCATATTTCTTTAAGTAAATGATGAGATCCAAAATAGTGAACCGTCAGGCAGCCTGGGTGGCTCAATGGTTAAGCGCCGCCTTCAGCCCAGGTGTGGTTCTGGGGTCCCGGGATCATAGGGCTCCCTGCATGGAGCCTGCTTCTCCCTCTGCCTGTGTCTCTGCCTCTCTCTCTCTGTGTCTCTCATGAATAAATAAATAAAAATCTTTTAAAAAATGGTGAACCGTGTAACTGGTTTTTTTTTCTCCGTAATAGAAGAGTTTGGGCCTTACATCAATACTAATAACCCATGTTTGCCAATGCTGGTTTAATTGGAACCAGATCAAACTCTAGACCCGAAATCTGGTTTGCATGGTATAGAAGGATAGAAAAACAAGGTTCACAAATCCATAAAGAAATAACCACACAAACCCAAAATGTGTTATCAAGAGACAACTGACCCAGATGATCAAGGTCATGAAGGACAAAACGAAAGTTGCTTAGTTGAGAGAGAGAGAGAGAGATAACAACCATGTAATTCTAGTTTAAAACAAAGCAAAACCAACCAAACAAACAAACAAAAAACTTGTCACAACTGGAACATGTGGGCAAGTGGAAAAATTTAACAAGATTGGGATATCAGATAGATGGTGGATATTGGCTAATTACCCAAGACGGGACAATGCCATTTTGGTTATATGGCACACCTATGCTTGGGTGAAACCCGCTGACATTTTGACAAAATGACAAAGTGTCATTACTTTCTGAACATTTTCAGACTTGTTCCAACTGTTTCAGCAAAGACATGTCTGTGTGCATGCTTGCAGAGCTGTGTGGGTGTGTGAGTTTTCTGGAGAGAAATAAAGCAAAAACACAAATGTTAAACCATGAACTCTAGGAAAGGATTGAATGACTAGAATCATGTCCAAAGGAATGACAATTACTTCTTTCCAACAAGATTCTATCTCTTTATATCATTAGAATTACAGCCAGCCTAGCAGTGTTAAATATGATTACAGGATGACACAGTTGTGACTGATGCTAAATATTTGAAGCCACATAGCAGGCCAGGCCAGGCCAGTTCTCTACCAGGCCCCATACCCCAATCTCTGCTTCCTCAGCATAACATCTGAGACTAGACACTTAGATTGTGCAGAATCCTATTTTTTTTCTTTTTTTAAAGATTTTATTTATTTATTTGAGAAAGAGCACACAAGCGGGGGTGAGAAGGATCAGAGGGAGAGGGAGAAGCAGACTCCCTGCTGAGCAGGGAGCCCAACACTGGCTGGATCCCAGGACCCTGAGATCTCGACCTGAACTAAAGGCAGATGCCTGACCAACTGAGCCACCCAGGAGCCCCTTGCAGAGTCCTATTTAATGAAATGCAATGTCTTTGTCTCTCAGATGCTCTCCCTACTGCTGACCCTGCCAGGGCTTGACCTACGGGGTCATGACCCTGGAAAGCCACACCACTGATCGCAAGTCAAGAGGTCTGTAGAGGCAGGAGACCAACACTAGGAAGCCCTGCAGAGATGAGTGCCCATGTCTGCTAAGCCTGAGCTCTGACAGTGGAAGGAACAGAAGCATGGCACATGAAGACAAAATGGGTTGGGGTCCTGTTGGCTAGGGCACAAACAGTGAAATAAAAGACCTTTCCTCTTAATGTTGTTCCATATAGGAATTCCCTTTGGGGGAGTTGGGCAGTAAAGTTCAGGAAGTCCACCTTGGCACTTAGGCTTTTAGCCTGAAGCCCCAAAGACTGCTCTGCACGAGAATGATGGAAACTGTTGTGGTTGTAAAGAGTCTCTGGGAAGCTCTGTCTCTGAGCAATGACACTGATGCTGAAAATGCTCTGGAGAGCCACCATGAACACGCATTGGCCCACTCATCCAGCTGCCACTGCCAGCAGAGAACACAGCCATTACCTTCTCCATGACCTGGCAAACCTCAGGGTGGTGCTTCTCACTTCAATGACATGCTGACAAACACTGTCCCTGTACTGCAGAAGAGCCCTCAGAAGGGGCAGGGATGATGCTTAACTGAAAACTGGTGTTCATGTATAATTTGCCATTTTGTCACATAAGTGTCCATATACCCACTCTGTTCCTATCTAATGTCCAAATAAAACAATAAGAACACATAACTCTTATATATACAATTGAAGACATACTCACCCCCTTTCCAAAACGGAGATACATGTGCTAAGTACTCCATTTCCATCTCCAAAGATTTTCCAATCTTGTTTTTCTTAATTTCCCTTTGAGATATATAACAAGTATTTAACTAGCATAAGATAAAAGTGGGGTGCAAGGGGGAAGCAGTTAATACAAGCACTGATATACACAGAAATACAAAGGAATACAGAGGGATTTCCCCTGGGATTATTGACCTATTGATTGGTTGATTCATTGATTTGTGTTTTTCTAAGAGACATTCTCCAAAATCCTGCCTGGAAAGTCATACCTGCATTTTAGGAGCCTGGTACATTTTTGCTTATTTCCCCTTTTCTTATCCATACTTTATCCTCACCATCCACTGGGTTAATCACTGACAAGCCTGGAGTTCAGGCATTTAATTGCTCTCTGGAATAAGCCCATAGGACCTGGAAGAGTAGGGTGAGATCAGTTGATGGGTGGAGGAGGCAGGCATGCAGTCTGAAGACTTCAGAATGTCCTCTCTTTCTTCCGTGCCCCTCCCCCCCACTACTGTTCATCATACGATCCTGTGCAATACTCACAGACGTGTCACTGGTTCATGTCCAGCAGTGTCTGATTTCCTTGGCTCTTATGGGACTTACACATTTGTATTCTTTCCTGTAGTTTAATTGAGTTTCATGAAAGAGAGAGAATAAATCATGCAATCAGTCTGTAGACACCTAAACACCACCAGGTATTTGAGGGAAACCTCTCACATGAGAGAGACCAAAATGAGACAAAAACAGAATGGGAAGAAAGCCACAGCAATGTAAAAATACTGAGGCCACTCAAGAACAAAATGTAATTAATATCCAACAATGATAAGAAAAATACTGTGTCCACAAAACAAAAAGTGCCAGTCTTAAGAAAAGATATAATTCATGAAATTTAAAGATATTAAAGGCAAAATTTAAAATACAGAGCATTAAAAAAAATCAAGGAAAGCTGTAGAAAAGTGAAATGGAAAGAATGAAATAGGACACAAAAAACAGGTAAGAACATCATGAAATGAGGCCAAACAGTCTAAAATAAAACAAAGAGGGTATTTGGAAAAAAAAACTACCAACGTGGAAAGAAGCACTGGGTGTGTATGTAAGTGATGAGTTGCTGAATTCCACTCCAGAAGCCAATATTGCACTGTATGTTAACTAACAAATTTTAAATTATAAAAGAAAAAGTATCAAAAAACGAAAGAAGAAATGTCCTAAGGATTCACCAGATCAGAGGATATAAAAGGCCGAGCACAGTGAGGGAGCAGACACACACCAAAGCAGACCATCACAGCATCCTGGAATCTCAGAACTAGAGAGAAAATACCAAGAAATCCAGAAAAAAAAATAGGTCACATGCAAAGTAACAAATGAGAGGAGTCAAAAGTCTTAGAGGCATCAATGGGTGTCAGATTTTGCACAAATTAAGACTGCAAATCTCAAATAATTTAGTTTCAGAATCCTACACTCTTAAAACTTACTGAAAATAAAGGAGTTATTTATGTGAATTATTTATATTTATATTTGCTATATTGGAAATTAAAACTGATATGTTTAATTCTATTAATTTATTTAATCAGCACAATGCATGTTTATGTACATAATGTATTTTTGTAAAATAAATTAATAATTTTATGGGGTACCTGGTGGCACAGTCAGTTAAGTGCCTGACTCTTGGTTTTGGCTCAGGTCATGATCTCAGGGTCATGGGACTGAGCACCACATGGGGCTCCCCACTTAGCACTGAGTCTGCTAAAGTTTCTCTCTCCTTCTCTCTGCTCCTCTTTCCATAATCTCTCTCTTTCTCTCTAAAATAAATAAATACTTTTTAAAAATAATAATAATTTTATTTTTAAAAAAGGCAGGGAGAAGAGTTGCATTGCTTTAAAATTTTTGCAAATCTATTGAATGCCAAACTTCTTATTAGATAACTGGGTCCTCATATCTGCTTCTTGATTTAATCCCTTGTGATGAGCTGTTTGAGTTTGAATGTATGAGGAAATTCTTGGCCTCACAGAAATAAGTGGTGGGGAAAAAAAAGAGAAATACTTAAATGTGTAATTGTGGACATTCTTCCAGGATACTACTGAAACCAAGCAAGTAGTAGTTAGTTTCTTGCAATATAGGGTCAAAACAAACAAACAAACAAAATAATGGTCTTTTTATGTTCTTTTACATTGAAATCCTCTAGTCTATCTTGTATCTTGAATGGAGAATCTATCCGTGATGCTGTCACAGCCCTCATTGGTCATTTGGAAAGCACTGGTTCACTGAATTTTGTAGATCTTCTGATTAACACAGTTCATTTCAAAATATCAAAACTTTGTCTTTATTAATAATATCCCAATCTCATCAGAAAAAATCTAAGTATTGAGAAGCTGTCAAGCTCATGCTTAAAAACTCAAATTTTATCCGTAGCAACAAAGACTGTCAGTCATTTTCCTTGAAGTGTCAGGCTCACTTGATTTGTTTTCAAGGAAAGGTCTACAAAATGTCTACCAAAGTCTGAAAAATTATAGTTCATCTGTCAGATGTTGTTTCAATTAAACATGGTGTACATGTGGAACATAGCGAGTTGGGCTTCCAAGCCAGTCGCAGAAGGCCTCTTCCTGGAAACATTTGTCATACTTTTGTGTGCAGCAGAAATGCATCATGGGACTCGCCGTGTCATCGCTTGGGGTCCTGAAGAGCCAGGGTCTCCAGGTGCACTAAGCGAGGATAGTGCATGCTGGGATGTCTGCAGCACTGGTGTCCCCTGCCTGGGGAGGCAGCACTACGGAGCCCAAGGGACTACCATCCAACATCACTCTGGGTTTTCTCTTTAGAGATTCTTGTTTAAGAGCATCCAGCATGCATCTTTTAAAGATCTTAATATATTTGTAGTCAGTTTTTAGACAGTATTAAAATACTTTTAAGAACTCAGTTTATGAATTCATGAGTTTAATTTTTAAGATTTGCAAGATCTTATTGTTTTGGAGTATTTTACTCTTGGGGTTGTATGTTTGCCCTGGGAAGAGCCTGAGTACACAAAAACATAATCTAATACAGTAGTTTTGAGTAAGATAATTTACTCAAATAAGTAATTGAATGGCCTTTATTGTTGTAAAGGGAATCTTATCAGTCAGTTTAATACATATTGATCAATTAAATGTTAATTTTAAAATGACAAACAATTGCTAGATTAATAAACAACAATGATATTTATAAAGTTAATTTAAATACTTAAATGGAGCTATGGTTATGGAGTTTTGATATTCACACATTATACATTACTATAAAACCGAAATATCTAATTATTCCTTCCTGGTCTCCCCTTGGGCCTAAACACACAACACACAACACACACACACACACACACACACACACACATGCATACATGCAACTCTCTCCCAATTTAGAATCACAAGCACTTGAAAGAACAGAATAATGAGGCAGAGGCTTTAAATAATTAAAAATTTAAGAAATCAAATAAAAGAAACAAAATATCAACAAAATAAAATATATTAAGACTGTAAAAATAATGTAATATTTGGAATAAGCAACCCAGACGATGGATAATATCATAGGTGAGTCAATAACCAATATTTTGCTTAAGGAAGAGATAATTAGTAAAGGGGAATACAGAATTAAGGAAATCACCAGTGCAGGGTGAAGAGATCACAGCAGGTAACAGGGATGAGGCAGCAGGAAAACGAGAGAAAATCACATGAAAAGGTGCAACTCAGATCTAAAACGAAGGAAACAACAGAAAAACACATTTAAAAAGTCAAAAAGAAACATTTTTGCAAAACTCTTGATGGACAATAAGCACAGTATGTCACAGGGTAGATGAGGTGAAATCCACACCCAGACATGAGTCAGTGGAACAGCAGGACTCTTTGCACAAGGGAAGATGGAATGTGTCCAAATAAAAAAAAGAGCTCATCTGTAAAGGGTCAATACTTAGAATTATAGTCTGAAAGCAACTATATCATCCAGAAAAAAAATAATAAACCCAATTCATATATTAAGACATAGATAACTAAAGAAGAAAAATTGAAGCAGATCAAAGAATCAATAAAACTCAGTTCTGGTTTTTAAAAGAAATTAAGTAAATAATAGCTGCCAAAATATATCAAGAAAATAGGGAAGGCAAAAATAAACCAATATTAGATCTGAAACTTATGACATATCAAATAATAGAAACAATATATAAAAATTATGGCATCATAAGATATGTTATGCTGACAAATTTGAAAACTTAGATAAATATACAATTCCTGTAAAAATATCGATTATGAAAATTAAGTCAAGAAAGCTCAGAATACCTGAGTAGACCTGGAACCATTAATAAATCAAATTATGAGTAAGCTCTTCTCTTCCTTTTCACAACAGAAAAGAGATACTGACTGTTTTACAAATGGGATTACAAAATATCAGAGAATATATTATCTCTGTGCTATATACTCTCTCAGAGAGCAAAATATGAAGCAGGGTTCCATAACTCATTCATAAGGTTAATATAATCTAGTGTATACTGGGGAAATATTGAAAAGAAAAAAATTCTAGAACAACCTCACTTGTCATGATAGATGAAAGGATTGTAAGTGAAATAGTAGCAAAGCAAATTCCTTGGGGTATGGAAAACACACATTGCTATTAAATCATGCCATATACATTGACAAGAATTAGTGGAATTTACTGAATGAAGATAAGAAAATATGTCTCAACTGACTCAGAAAAATGATTTCATAAATTTCAGCCAACTCTCAGTCCTCATCAAAAATTATATGATGACTCAAATTTGGAATAGAAAGGATTTTCCTTAACTTATCAGATATTTCTTTTATAATACTATAGTATAAGCCCATCCTTAGTGACAAAACGTCAAATGCTTTCCCCTTGATGTCAGGAAAAATGCAAGGATGCCAGTTATAACTCATCCTGTTTTGCTTTGTGTTGGTCCTAGCCAAGCAGAAAGTCAGGAAATAATTTATGAGAAATATAAAGAAAGAAACACAACTGTCTACATGTAAGACTATGTATAAAACATACACATATATGAGTGTATACACAACATACATTATGGTATATACAACATATATGATATTCTATTATATAATGCATTCTATTTAAATATTAATAGTATTGCTGAATAATAATGATTGTGAAATTTAATAGAAATAAAGTAAGATCTCGTTTATAGTAGAAATAAAAACCACTGAGCTACCTAGGAAAATGGCCAACAAAGCATGTTAATAAAAGACATAAAAAAGGCCCAAATAAAATGAGAACCCTGTCATGTTCATGTATAGGAAGAAAAACTGTTAATTCTTCCCTAATTAGTCAACAAATGCAATAGATTTTTAATGTACACATTTTATGCAATTCAATAAAATTATATGGAAATCAACAAGTTGATCATTACAGTCCCATATAAAAATGAAACAAGAAAGTCAGCCAGGAGAAGTGAAGAAGCATTCCCACCTAATCAGAATTAAAGGGTAAATTTTTAGTCTTCAAGAGCACGCATGTATGCATGGACACAGAAATAGAGCATGTAACCAAGTATAGATGCTCAACAGTCCATGTATATGTGAATATTTTGTGTGAAAGATGAAATAAAAATGAATGAGACTAGCAGAATATTTTTTTGAAAACAACTTTTCATATGTGAAAAAATATAAAATTAATACTCTGATTACATCAAAAAGTAAGTCCCGGGTGGATTAAAGATATGATTAAAATGCAAAGGTATCAACTTTCAGAAGATGACACACAAAAAAATATTCATTCAACATCAGTGTAGGGTGAGACTTCTTAAGGAGATCTTAAAAGACCAACATTATCCTCTCAAGTCATTGTTCATTTTGACTACATTAACATTAAAACGTCTTTGTTACAAAAGACGTTTCCATTATCCATTAATAATAAGGATAACAAACATTTATATAGTGCTTATTATTTGTCTGTCCTTGCTCTCATTGCTGCATATATATATTAACCCACTTAATTGTCAAGATATCTATTAGGTAGATACTATTATCATCATAAATTTTCCAATGAGGATATTGAGCTATAGCATATTATGTAACTTCTTCAAGTTCAAATAGCTAGAAACATTAGAAGCATACCAAAGACTTGGAAGAGTTATTTAAACAAACAAAGAACAAACAGCACAAGAAGCAAACCAAGAAAATAGCTTCCAGAATATGCTGAAATCCAGACAGAGTAATAAGAAAAATTTTAAAATTGATACATTAGAGAAATAGGCAGAGGTATGTTTTTATCGTCATATGATGGATATGAGCATGCATCAGAAACAGGGTGTGATGTCTCATTGGGAAAGGACTAGAAACACCCACTCAGAGTGGAGCAGAAGGAGGGAAGGCAGCACCAAGGCAGCCAGGCTTCCTCAAGGGACACACAACTAAGGTAGCTGGGACCAGCTGACAATCTGGCTGCTTTCAGAAAGCTGGACGTGCTGTTCTCACGGAGAACTGTGTGCTCTCCTGTTCATCAGCCTCTCCCCACATGCTCTGGAGACCCTGGCTCCATGTCTCATGGGTTTAAGCAATCAGAAAAACAAAAACAAAAACAAAAGAGAAGAAACAAGTGCAATATGTTCATATATGTTTCCCAAAGAAGAGATGAACGATAACTTGCCTCTGCCATCATCCCCTAGGACACACCGGAATCTAGGTTTGCTCCAGCCCCTTCCTGCACACAAGAGCAGGTCATTCATAAAAGAATAAACTTGAGTCTTCAACAAACATAGAAACATGCTCAGCTCTGCCTTAAAAAAGGAACTGTAAATTGGCACTACAAGGAGATGGCATTGGTGAAAAATTAAGGAGTCTGATGAGGGCATATGTGGGATGGGGTTACGGAAATATGCATTGCTGTGGGGAGGCCATATGGACCCAGCCACTTTGGAAAACACCTGGGCAATATCCAGCAAATGTGAAAATGCTCACACCTAAGTATGCAGCCTATTCTAAATACACATTCTACATCAGACAGAGAAAGATGTGCACTGTGTGTTCTCACCTGTGGAATCCAAACAGGCCAAACTCCTAGAAACAGAGCGGAATGGCGGTTGCCAGGGGCTGGGAGGTGGGAGAAATGGGGAGATGTTGGTCAAAGTATACAGACTTCTGTTACAGGATGAATACCTTTTGAGGATCTAATGAACAGCATCAGAATTATAGACAATAACACTGTACTATAGAGTTGAAAGTGGCTGGGAGACTAGATCCTAGAGGTTCTTACCTCAAAGAGGAAATGATCTGAGAGATGTGTTAGCAGACACTATGTTGGTAATCCTATTGCAGTATGTAAGTGTAGCAAATCAACAGGTCATACACCATAGGCTCATGCAATATTATATATATCAATTATACCTCAATAGATCTGGAGAGATTATCGAATATATATATATTATAGACTAGAGATATATGCTCACAAGGCCATAAGTATAAGAATACTTATTGCAGCATTTTTGTAATAATAAAAAAAGCAATGTAAGATCTTGTGACTTTCATTTAGAAAAAGATGTTTTAGATATGACACTAGAATCCCAGTCTATAAAGCAGAAAAACTTTAACTTGAACTTTAAAACAGCAAATCGGGATCCCTGGGTGGCGCAGCGGTTTGGCGCCTGCCTTTGGCCCAGCGCGCGATCCTGGAGACCCGGGATCGAATCCCACGTTGGGCTCCCGATGCATGGAGCCTGCTTCTCCCTCTGCCTGTGTCTCTGCCTCTCTCTCTCTCTCTCTCTGTGACTATCATAAATAAATAAAAATTAAAAAAAATAAAATAAAACAGCAAATCATACTTCATAAAAATTGAAAACTTCTTCAAAATATACTTTTAAAGAGAATGAAAACACAATGATAGGCTGAGTAAAATGCTTGCCAATACCATATCAATAAGAATTTTAACCAATATATAAACCCAGAAATGCAATAAATAATAAGAAAACAAAAAGACAAGTTTTAAAATGAGCAAATGGAAAAAAATAATGAAATAAAAATGAGCAAATGATGTGAGCAAACACATCACCAAAGAAAACATACAGATGGCAAATAAGCACACTAAAAATACTCAACACCATTTATCATCAGGGAAATGCAAAATGAAACCATGGTGAGATAATACCCTATCCCTGATAGAATGATTAACATGTGAAAGAAAGAAAGAAAGAAAGAAAGAAAGAAAGAAAGAAAGAAAGAAAGAAAGAAAAAGAAAGAAAAGAGAGAGAGAAAGAAAGAAAGAAAGAAAGAAAGAAAGAAAGAAAGAAGAAAGAAAGAAAGAAAGAAAGAAAGAAAGAAAGAAAGAAAGAAAGAAAGAAAGAAAGAAAGAAAGAAAAAAAGAAAGAAAGAAAGAAAGAAAGAAAGAGAGAGACATGAAAAGAAAAAGACTAACCTTATAAATTTACAACGTGTTAGAGAAGATTTGGAGGAAGTAGACGTTCATGGACAGAGACGTTCATAGACTATGTGAGTAGGAATGTAAAATGTCATGATAACTTTGGAAAACAGTCTGGGTTTCTTCAAAAATTAAATCTACTCCTCCCATCTGCTCTAGCCACCCTGCTCCTAGATATTTACCCTGCAGAAATGAAGGTATATGTCCACAAAATACCCCCAAGGTATGTTTAAACAGCCTCATTAGTATTAGCCGACAACTAAAATAACCCAAATGTTACCAAGAGGTGATGGATAAACTATGGTACATCCCTATGATGGAATATCACTCAGCAAGAAAATAAATGAATCATTTATATAGGCTTCCACACGGATGCGTATCACGAGAAGCATCCTGAGTGGGAGGAGTCAGAAAAAAGTACATAGGGTATGATTCATATTTCGGTAAAATGTGAACTTCATTTCCAGCAAGAGAAAGTAGATGAGCAGTCGGCTCCGGAAGAGACTGGGAGTGGGGGGCGGGTTATGACAAAATTTGGGAGTGAATGATGCGTGCATTATCTCCACTGTGGTGATGGTTTCCTGGGGAAGAATTTATAGATCAAAGCTTATAAAATTGAACACTGTAGATATGCACAGTCAATTCTATGTCAAATATACCTCAACAGAGCTGATTTTCAAAAACATCCTACTAAGACTCTCACATCAGTGAGCTTACCCCCCCACCCCCAGCTGCTGTATTACGTATATATGGAATGCAGTTTTTTCTTTTAATTCTCTCCAGCATGCAAGTCTGTGGGAGGCTACTGAATCCGTGGTTTTGACCTGGGTTCTTTCTTTTCAACTGGCACAGGGGGATCCCTGGGTGGCGCAGCGGTTTGGCGCCTGCCTTTGGCCCAGGGCGTGATCCTGGAGACCCGGGATCGAATCCCACATCGGGCTGCCGGTGCATGGGGCCTGCTTCTCCCTCTGCCTATGTCTCTGCCTCTCTCTCTCTCTGTGACTATCATAAATTAAAAAAAAAAAATCAACTGGCACAGGGAAGCCCACCACCGAGGAGTATTTCCCCGGGCCCGCGGAGCACTGTTGACAGCTTACCCTTGATGTGAAGGTGCAAGCAGATCTAGGGCACCTGCACACTCTATGTGGGTGTGCATTACTTACAATCCTGTATGTGTGGTCATTTGATTAACACAGGGAAAGAGGCTGGTGGTAGTCTAGCAGTGTCAATCTCCAAATGGAAGCTAGGCAGTATTTCTCAAGAGTGGACATGCAGTGACAAAGCAGGTTCACTTCCGAAATATGCAAAAGAATAAAAAATAAAAATACACAGAAAATACTCCTATGGGGGTATTTTTTTTCCCCAGTCATTTGAACGTCTCGTACACATCAACTCACCTTTATATTTTTTGCATGTTTCCAATGTGGGGAGCATCCGCATCCCTTGGCTGAGTTCAGCCGGGCCTCTCCTGCAGGACTCCCTCTTCCCGTCCGTGACCTTGGCCCACTTTGCAGCCCCGCTGATTGCACTTAGCCACAGCACTTAAACGCCTGGAACTTTCCCGCTGGTAAATGCTGGCCCCTCGCGCGTGAGGGTGAGATCCGAGGACTCGCATCCTGCTTGGCAGTACAGGGACCGGGATTAATTGGGTAAGTGTGTGTTTTCACCTCCCCTGCCTCCCCGCCCCCCCACCTACCCCGGGGTCAAGACCGCTTTGAGAGTTACAAGAGTAGCAAAGGGGGTTGCTGGGGGGTGCTGAGCTGCCGTGCCCACATCATTAAAATTGTGGGTGTCCGTGCCACAGTGTCGCTGCAATGCTTAGGTGGGATCTCCTGTGTGTGTGTGTGTGTGTGTGTGTGTGCGCGCGCGCGTGCAAATATTCCGTGCAGCGCTCGGGGAATTTCTGGCTCTCCAGAAGTGTTAGTCGCCGGCTCAATAATCAGCCTTACCATCTGACTGCTAGATCAGAAGGTATTCACTTAGCAGTAATTAAGAGGAAAAGCTGATTTTTATCGGTGGCAATTGTTAAGGAAGATTTGATTCGCACACAGGCAGCTGCCCAGCTCGCTGATGGTGCAAATGTTGTCTTATACCCCCACCCACTGGCTGGTCCTGGGAAGCAGAGGCTGCGCGTCTGCAGACCCACGCCCGCCGCCTGCCCCCGAGCCTCCTTCATCCCCTGATGGTGATTGTGGAATTCATGCAGCTCGCAGAGAAAATGATTCCTCTAAAAGATGGGATGCTTCTGAAAGTCTCTGGCCGAGAGCCAAGTCGGATTTATAAAGGCAACACAGGCGAGGGAAGAAAAGGAATGTTCCTCGTGCTTCTGTGTGCGTCATTATCAGATACATTTCAGAAGATACGTTTTAATTAAACCCCTGAGCAGGGAGGAGCGGACAGTTTTTTTGTTTTTAATTCTGTGCATTGATAAAAGTTAAGTGTAAATATGTTTCAAGGAACTAGTAAATCACAAGAATATCGGAGGGTTAGTTTCTCTTCAATTACAACGGCTAAAAAAAAAAAGCAGTAAAAGAACTGCGTTGGAAATTTTCATTTTATCGTGTTAGTTCCACTTTCTCCATTGAAATACAGGAATATCATGCCACTCAAAGGAAAATTTAAAAAAAAGAAGAAGAAAAGATACACTAGGAAAAACCCTTCAAAATATTCTGAAACACCTAATAAAACCAAAGAAATTGCTCTTTAATAGGCCATGGAAAATGTTGCAATTATTACCCAGTGAACCACATAAATTCTTTCAAGTTACATTTTAACTGTAGAGTTTCATTTCCATCCCCTAGCAATAGGGAAGGCAAACAATCCAGCATAATGATTAAATTGAAAGGGAAAAAATGTTTTCCTTGATTCAGCTGCCTCGCATAACTGCACCGGCGAAAAGATTCTGAATTCAACATAACCCGTGTGTGCCTCATCCTGAAACAGGAGTTTGGAGAAAACCTCCACCTTCTGTGTTTCCTGCTGAAGAACACAGCGGCTCAGGAGCTCATGGTGCACCCAGGCACGTTATGCCGCTGGGTGGTGAAGAGACCCAGGCCCCGAGTCCAGTGGTCTTTCTCCTTTACCAAACTCCTCTCAAAGAAATACTAATATTTGTATGCTCATTTGCATGAGCATGTTATAATTTGTACAAAGTAAAACACACTCTTTGTAAGAATATTTGGAGAAAATCAATGCTCTGATGAAATCAAAGGCAAATAAAATAGTTGGCCCTTCGGTTTCCATCACTGTACAAATGCTATTTTTCTAAAATCTTTTGAAAATGCCAGGGACTTCTTGTCTCTGACTGATGGATTTCAAAGTCCTGGCACTCGGAGGTTTAGCACTATTGTTCGGGAAAGGAATTATGGGTAACCACAGGCTACTAGAAAAGTGCATTAACACAAATGATTAATTGATTCCTGTTCTCATGATGATAGCAATATCTGCTTACTGAATTTTTTTTAGTAGGTAAAAATACTAAAAAGAGTAAAAAAAATAACAAAAGCAATCTATAATTCTGTTATTGAGCATATCCAAACGAACCATAATTCCATTTTTAGAGTACTTCCCTCTGTCTCTAGAGAGATGACACATGGATAGATAGATACACAGATGGATAGACACATAGATGATAAATAGAAAGCTCAATAGGTAGTTCGATCTCCATATCACTCATACTGCTTTTCTCATGGCAAAAATAATAATAATAATAAACTTATGGTGACAGCTCCTGAAAACCTTATTTCAGAGTTTCTCCGATCTTAACATAGGACCATTAAAAGCAAATGGACGCAATTTCCAAACAAAAGGGCAGGGATAGGGGACAGTTTCACACATTTCCTGGTCAGGCACAGACTGTGGATATGAAGGGAGTGGGATTCTCGGAGTCTCTTGGGGTCAATAATCTCAAGAGCAAGAGAGATGTTTACTGGAATGGTGTGTGTGTGTGTGTGTGTGTGTGTGTGTGTATGCACTCATGTGCACAAGTGTGTGGTAGGGGGTATCAGATCCCAGGAGTCAGGATTTACTAAAGTCTTTAACAATAGATTCTTTGCATTTTACTTTTCAGTTTGCACAATAGCTTATATAATACTGACTTTCTTAGTCTCTGATTTATTCTTTTGTGCAAATATTGATGCTTTTTTTTCTATGATGTCTTTTTTGAGGTTCAGAAACTAAGAACTGCATAAACAAATCTAACAAAATATTTTCACCTTTTTTCCCTTTGGCTTTTGAATTAGCAAATTCCTCCTGACCCTCATGGTTGTTTACGTTCATGCATTTGTCTTTATGGTTCATTAATAGTTTTATTAAATATATATTCCCGCTGAAACTTATTTTTGTGTATTATAAAAAGCAAATCATCTAAACTTACTTTTTCTAAGTAGTTAACCTGTGTTTTAGTGCAGATTGTTAGAAATCCATAAACAAACATAAAAATCAATTTGATAGTATTAAAATGGTAAGAAAATATATTTTTTATTTTGTTCTACTAATTTCTTCTGTTCCATCCACTGTTATTTCTTTTATCAGTAACATACTGTTTGATAACTACTATACTGCCAAGAGCTCTTGATGGTTATTTTTATTTTATTTTTAAGAATTTTTTTTTTAGTATAGTTGGCACACAATGGCACATTAGTTTCAGGCACACCACATGGTTGATTGTTATTTTTAAAATGTTGCTTTCTCACAGTCCATTTTACAGATGTCTTATATAGTCATATCTGAATGGACATCACTAAAAAAAGATTTTGATGGAAATTAAACTTTAAAAATTTAAAAATTATACCTGTATACACATCTATATAACATTGTGAGACATTTTTTTTGGGGAGACATATTTTTAATGTCTTAAATCATGTCATGCCTATCTATTTAAACCATATGTAGCCTTCAGGTAAGATTTGAAATTGTCTTCAGGCAGACCTTATGCATTTTTTGGTTAAATATATTTATGAGTTTTTTTTTAATTTATGGCTCTTTTCCACATTTGTGGTTATTGCCACTGTTATACTGGCATAAATTGTAATGTCTAGTATTAAAGAGTTCAAAATTCTGTCAAATTATTTTGCATAATAGATAATCTGATTGAATTTCACATTATTTTAAGTTTTGCTTATTCTTTTTTTTTTTTTTTTTGGTAGGTTTGTAGAATCTCAAGGTACCTGCATACACTGACATTCTCTTTTCATCTTTTTGGAAAGTTGTGCTTTATTTGCTTTTCTTATTTTATATGATTATCTAAAAAATCAGAAAAGTGATCAGTGCTAAACAGGACAGTTGACATTCTTTCTTGAAATTTTTTACTTTAATAGAAATTAACTGAATTCTTCAGTTAGATGTTGGTTCTTTGCATAAATAGAGGTGATTTATAATTGTAAGTAACTTCTTGTTTCCTAAATGACTTCCATTTGGTTTTGTTTGCTTCTTTTAATCATGAAAGAATACTGGATATGATCAACTGTCTTCCTGAACTCTATTGAGATCATCCTAGGCAAGTAAGCCATCATAGAAGAGGTTTTTCTGACTATTGACTCATCTCATTGCTAGTACTGTGTCTGCATGGCCAGAATGCCTTTCTTCTATTTTTATACATATGTTCTAATTTGTTGACTTTACAATATAACTGTTTTAGTTGAGCATTTTAAATAAATATTGTAAATCTGTTATTATTTATATTCTACTTTACTTTTTCCTGAAGTTGGCATCATTAAATTTATCTCAACTTCTTTAGATTTTCTTCTTCAATAGAGATCCTTAGTACATTTCATTTAATTATTTCTTGTTTAATCATGAAACTAATAAAAACTTTAATCTTGCCCCTAATACAACAACAAATTTGAGTTGGGTTTTTAAAGACATTGTGTATGAAAAAATTTTGCCTAAGTACTATATTAACCACATCTTAAAAAGATGTTTTGTAGATAGCATTTTTCCTGTTTTAAATGTAATTAGTAAATATTATATAAGTTTTAGAAAATGGATAATTCGGGTGATTCCAGCATTTGTTTTACCTAAGAGTCCCAGCAATAAAATTATTTGCATTTGGGTTGTCTGATGCTACATAAGAGAGTTAGTGACTTAATCACTACAATATGCTGTTCTCAGGGTTGACAGAGCTTGGCTACATGGTTTTCTGCTCCATGTGATGTTGGCTGGAGTTAGAATCATCAAGAAAAGCACTTGGCGCTGCCTTGTATATTTATGCTCCCTACCACAATAGATTATCACTGCTTGTTTCTAGAGAAACATTTCACATAAGGACCAGGAAATATGCACAAAAATGTTTATATAAGAGCAATATCTGACTTACGTGATCAATTATGGAGAATGGATAACAGTATGTTCTCACCATGAAAAATCAAAGAACAGCACAATGAATGAATTACAATTACATGCAAAAATATGCCTGGATCTTAGCAATGTAATTTGAGTGAAAAACAAGTCCCATGGCATAATATCTAAAATATATTTCCATTAAGCCCAAAAATGAGGCATAGAGTAATCTGTAATAGAACTTTTTCAAAGTAAGGGGATGATGAACACAAATAATCAGGCCAGAGGTCGATTTGACTAGTTGAGGAACTGGAGTGGGATAGATGGGGAACACCTCAAGAACTGCCATGTTATTGGTGATGTTCTAGTGTTGGAGGTGAACAGTGGCCTCATGATATTATTAAATCAATTGATTACTTAATTAATTTCAAAGAGAGTCAGGAATCGTGAGCCAAGGATGACTGTGCCACCTCCTTGGATATTTGTCAAGCTCCTCACATACTCTCCATCTGACTTTTCACTGCAACTGTACCTGCAACAGCCAGGTGCACATACTCATACAACCCCTTCCAACAGGTGCATGTCTGCCCTTCCTCCATGGGACTCTGTCCACTCACTCAGCTACTCTGATGCATGCACAACCTGGAAGAGCAAGGGAGCTGGCACCTTAGAGAGAATTCCTGGACCGAAAGAAGATGGGAGCCAGTGGAAAAATGTGGAGTTCCCCATGTGTCCCTTGCACATGGTGCTCACGTTGGAACTGAGCTCCTTTGTCTCTATTGTCTGGTCAGCTCCTTAACACATCCTTGATTTAACTTCCCTTGCCTCTCCCCTCCGTTTCTTGCTTCTTGGTATCCAGCATACAGGTTCTTCTTTGGGGAGAAAAATAGATAAACCAGTTAAAGATAAAATTATTAATTCCATCATGAACACATGAGGAACACTATTTTTTCTACACCTTCTCAGTTTATAGTATATATATATATATATATTTCCACATATTTGATGCACAATAAACTACACACAAAGTACGTGGTCTAATGAGTGGTATGTAATCACAACCAAGAGTGTGAACCCCCAAATTTTCACCTTCCTTCACTTCTACCCAGAACACTGATCTTCTTTATGTTGTTATAAATTAGTTTACATTTTCTATAATTTTTATGTCAGTGAATTTGTACGATATATACTCTTTTGGGGGTTCTGGCTTCTTTCACTCAGTATAATTATTTAGAAATTGATCCAATTGATCTCTATTCTCTTTATCAATATCATACTGTGTTAATTACTGCAGTTTTGTAGTAGATCTTGAAACCAAGTTAAATGAGTCATCCAATTCTGTATTTCTTTTTCAAAATTGTTTGGCTTTTCTAATCTTTCACATTCCGAGACAAATTTTAGAATAAGCTTGGTCATTTCAACAAAAAGAAGTTTCCTAGAATTTCAGTTGGGATTTTATTGAACTTATATATCAATTTGATAAGAATGGAAATCCTAATATTAGTCAGTGCATGAATACAGCATATATCTCCATTTATGTCTTTTCTGATGTATTTCAACACTCTATTTTTACTTTCAACATAAAGCTCTTGCACATAATTTTTAAGGTTTATATCTACATATTTAAGATTTTTGTAAATAATGCAGATGTCACTTTTAAATTTAAATTTGGCTTTTTTTAGTATATTGATCTTATACTCTTTGACCTTATAAAACAAATTATTAATTTCATTAGTGTTTTATATTCTTTGTAATTGTCTACATAGATGATCATATCATCTGTGAATAGATATAGGTTAATTACTTATTTCACAATATTTGTACCTTTTTCTTCCTTACCTTACTTTGCTGGCTTGGACTGTAATTAGGATATTAAACAAGATGGTGAGAATAGACACCATTGTTTTGTCCAGTCTTAGGAGAAAATATTTCATCTTGTACTTTAAATAAAAATTTAATTGTAGGTTTTAAATGAATGCTTGTTAATTGGTTTAAGGAAATTCCTTTATATCCCAGTTTTCTAAGAGACTTAGCATGAAGAGAATTTAATTTGGTCAGTTTGGGGGGGGGGGTTGCATTAATTGAGATGTTTATATTGTTTGAATTCTTTAGTTTGATAATATGCAGTCAGTGACTGATTTTCAAATGTTGAATAGGCTGTGTGTTCTTAGGGTAAAGCAACATGTATGTGCTATATTATCCTTCCTATACATTTCTAGCTTCAATTTGTCAATATTTTGTTGAAGATTTTTGCATCTATGTTCATGAGAGATACTGGTTTGTATCTTGTTCTTTTGCAATGTCTTTGATTTACATATTAGGATGATATTGTCATAAATCATTTTGGAAATGTTTCTTCTTCTTCTTTTTCTTCTTTTTCTTCTTCTTCTTCTTCTTCTTCTTCTTCTTCTTCTTCTTCTTCTTCAGCATTGATATTATTTTTTTCATTAAATTGTAGAATTTTCCAATGAAGCCACCTGGCCCTAGAGTTCTCATGCTGGAGGTTTGTAAAATGCAAATTCCATTTCTTTAAAAAAATTCTGACTACCATTTATCTATTTCTTTTTTTTTTTTTTTTTTTACTGAGCATGGTAATTTATTTCTTGAAGATAATTTATTTAATCTAAGCTTGCCAATTCTTAAGCATAAACTTGCCTGTGATGCTTCCTTGCTTCCATCTTACTCCCCATAGTGTCTATGACAGCTTTTCATTTCCAATCTTGGTTGTTCGTGGTTCTTCTCTTATTTCCCTAATCAGTCCACCTGGAGAGTTCTCCAAGAACCAGACTTTTGCTTCACTGATTGCCTTTATGGCTTTTCTTTTTGCAATTTAACTGACTTCTCTTCTTTATTATTTTTTTCCTTTAGCTGGTTTTGGCTTTAATTTCCACTACTTTGTCTGGTTCTTAGGGCAGAAGAGGCTCATATGGTGAGACCAGCAAGGAGTGAATAGTGTCACATGTTCCCAGGTGGCTGACAAAAGATTCTCCTGCCATCCATTTAGCCAAGGCTTAGGATTTAATGAGCTCAAGTTTTTGGAAGAGTACTTTATTCTAAGAGAGAACTGCATTACCATTTCTCTTATTTTTCCTTTGTCTGTGGAATTTTTGGGTTCCCTTCTTTTTATGGTTGAAATAATACAAATCCTTTTACATTCTTGCTTTCTTTTTCCCCATCTGATTCCAAAATATGTATTTCATGAATTGAACAACTTACTTGATGTCTTTCCTGCCCATCTGAGTCAATTTCATGTTATCCTTGAAATTATAACATAAACTTATGCTGCTAACAATATAACAATACATCCATATACATTGGCATTTATGAATCCTCCATCGTTCTGGGTATTTGGCAAGGGCTTTTCATCTGTAGGTTAGCTCTGTCTTCAAATGGAGAAACCAGTATGTGTAACTTTATATTTTTAACTTTATTTGAATATCATCTGTAAAGAAACCAATCTGTCATTCATGGATCTGCATCCCTACCTTCCCACTACAAACCTCTCCTCCATCATGGTTTCCTGCACTCTTCTACCTAACATATGTGTCACCAGTTCAATGCTCTGCAACGTGGATTCTACTCTTCCCGACACCTGTTTTAATTCCATCACTTAATTTTAGTCTCTTTTCATACTCACATGTTCTCTGTGCTTCTTGCCTTCTTTTCAGCTAGGTTACCTTACTCTTGGTCTTCTATTTTCTTATCCACTGAGCCAATATGTCCACATATTTGCTAGCTCTTGGTATTTCCAGTTGTGTTTTTTATTCTTAAAAAATTCTTCTTTTGAAATTGTTAAATTGAAGGAGTAATGCCTGTTTGTTGTACAGATGGGATAATATGAATATATATAAAGGAAAAACAAAACATTCTTTTTTTCTCCTTGTCTAAGGAAAATCAGGTTAACAAGCTGGTATGTTTGTGTGTGGCAGACTGTATTTTCCCCTCAAGCAATCACAGCAACACATCTGGTCCTTTATGCCCTTCCAGAATCTTGTAGATCTCCATAGAGATGGCTTCTGCTTTAATATTTTTTTTTTTAATTGACCAGTGTTTGTGATTGCTTCAATTACTAGAATGTGGTAGAAGGAATGAAACTTGACTTTCAGGTTTAGGTCATGGGGCAATATGATTTCCACATAGTATTCTCTCTCTCTCTCACCTTTGGAACCCACCCACATAAAGAAAAAGTGAAAAGTGAGCCCCTAGGCAATAGCCAGAAGCCATCATGAACCACCAGACATGTGAACAAATGACACTTTAGATGATTCTAGAATCTAGACTTCAAGTCTCCAGCTGAGACTCCAATCATCTTGTAACAGAGATGAGACATCCAGTTTTGTCATATCTTCATTCCCCAATCCATGCATCTGTGAGAGTAATAAATGGTTGTTATGTTACTATTTGGGGAGAATGGAGGGAGATTTGTGATTTTAGTTTAGTCTTTTTCTTTTAACTAAAGCCATACTAACTAGATTTCTCTAGGGTTTACCTTTTTTCCTGAACAGTCTCAAAGTTACCATATGTTAATATTATATAAACATTATATAAAATATTATTCTTTCGCCAGGCAAAATATTAGGTTTGGGAAAAGTCAAGCCGAGGGTTGACCACAGACACCTAGGTTTGTCCCTCTGGTGAGCCAAGATGCCTCATACCCTACAGCAAATCTCTGTCTGCTATATTCACACGTGTTGTTGACAAGGACTTGGCCAGAAATCTCCAACATGGTGCTTTCAATGTTGTATAAAAATAGTGAACTTCATCAAAGTGAGGACTTCAACCTGTCACTTTTTGAAGACACTTAGAGAATGGAACATCCTAGAGAACATTTTCAAGTGTTTGACTAAAATTCTAAGCAATAAAAAGAACAGGGGAAAATTTTTATTAACTATCGAATAGGCAAGAGGCCATCCACAAACTGAGATACTTGAAGTATTTCTGGAGGTATGAATAAGGCAAACACTTAGATCCAAAGTCTTTTCAGGCTAATAATGTACACACTGGCTTAGATGACAATTTAGGAGAAGTCTGGAAGCAGATCACCATGTGAACTCTTTAGGCTTCAGGGCAATCCTGCTTGAAAAAGGAAAGATTTGATCATTTTTCTGGTGGTGGAAATCTTCAGCCTCTTTGAAACTATGAAGAATTATTTTCTAAATTTGTCTCCTTGTAGAAGAGTTTTGATTGAAATGTGAGTCTGCATGAAAGGAAAAATATCACTGAAGGTAAATGAATGAAGTTGAGGACAAAAGAAATGACATCACATGGCTTACTCCAGAGTCTTAGAAAATTCAAATATTAAAAAAAAAAAAAAAAGGAAAATTCAAATATTGCTTGAGTTAGCCTACCACATTCTGGCCAAGAAACTTGGATAATTTATAACTTCATAAAATATGACTTTAGGAATTTACCTAGTTGTTAACCATCAAAAAGAAAACTTGAAATTTACTAGATGACAAAGAGAATGCTCAGAGATTTTTCTAAAAGGATTGCTACAATTTTAATTTCTTATTTAACCTAAACATTAACATTATTCTTATTTATTTGGATATAACTTTATGCAAAAGTAAATTTCATTTCTTTTTTGGGAGGACACAATCTGTAATTCTTTAATTCAGGAAGACCTCCTCACATTTTCTCATGAGAAAGCAACACCTCATTTATATAGTTACTTTTTTTTTCACTTCAGGACTCAATACTGTTCAAGGGAGTTGAGAATAGAAACATTCTGTATTTTCCCACAGTTTCTATACATATGTACATATAATAAGTTTATCATAGCTTGTTGCAGAATCTGAGCTCAGTTCTGTTCAGGAATTTGTTTTATTATTCCTACAAAGAACAGAGTGTAAATGTCCTTTTTACATATTGTTGAAAAAAGGTATCTTACCCAGAGGAATTTAGTGAATGTTCAATTAGTGAAAAATCTCCATGCCAAATGTTGCATATGCTAGATACTGTGAAGCAAGCTTCAGTGAAAAATGCTATTCTAATTTATATGCACCATCCCATGTACAGTGAAGCTTGGGACTTCTGGTTAATGAGTCAGATGCACTCATTAGCAACTATGTTCCAAGCACTGCTTTAGATCAACTAAATTCTGTTTAAGAATCTAGGTCTAAAATTTTCACTGTGAGCTGAGCTTTCCCTTTGCATTTGCATCAGACCATCACCCAGCCACGTGCAAAACAGGTAGACAGTAACAGAGGAAGGTCATTGTGATTGTTTTTTCCCACTTAAGCATTTTCTCATCTGTTGGTTCTTTTGAGTTTGAAGTCCATGCTGAGGGAGGACTTAAGGCACAAGCAATCTCATGCCTTTGCACCATCAGACAACAGTCCTACTTCTGAGCCCTACGGAAAAGCAGTACTTAATGAAAAAAAAATACTGAAAAAAATATAAAGAGCCCATTGGAAAATATAAAGAAAATACGTGCAAATACTGGTGATAAAAATGCGTTAAAGAACAGAAAGTAGATGTGTGTGTTTTTCGGTACCTGACTGAAAGTACAGATGAGTCAGAGGCTAGCAGGAAGCAGAGACTGGATGATATTCATCACAGAAAAAAATGAGTTTCTTTTAAGGCTGTGCTCAGCAGGGAAAACACAAATTACACATTTAGGTCAGTCTTAAGGGACTCCTGAGATTGTTTCAGGCTTAATATTTCTCCCTCTAACTCAACATTATACTCAATTAATCTGCCCTTGTCCAGAAGTAGAGAGAGATCTTAAACAGTCTCATTCTTTCTTGCTGTGAGGACCTTTCTCCTTGGAGAATACGGCACACAAATTGCAAGATTAAACCTTCTTTTTTGGCTTTGAAACCTAAGCTAATATAGTAAGACTTTGCAATGTGTTACAGTGGAAAATAGGTAGGGTGAGATCAGGGAACATAAATTATAGTGATTGAAAGGGCTGAGATGTTTCTTACTTAAGAGAACTTACCAAAATGAATGATATCTGGCGAATTCAGTGCTAGCATGGTCTAGGAAAAGAATAGCAAGCGTGAGGATGGTTAAAATATTGACAATTCCAAACACCACCGGCCTTAGAAGTCATCATCAGAATTCCCCAGTGTCCCAGACAACTTCTCTTTCTTTGGACTTTGACCACTAGGAGCAAGGGCATTGGGCAAAAGACTCTAGGTAACAACAGTCATCAGGGTGAGCATTTTGAAAACCATACAGCTGTGGGAACACGCTGTTGTTCCCCTGAAACCAACACAGAATTGCATGTCAATTACACTTCCATAAAAATAAACAACTTTTTAAAAATTCAAATATGAAAAGGAAAGCAACAGAAAACACAGTATTGAAAAAAAATAGCCAATTAAAAAATACAGAGGTAAAAATTCCCCTGGGATGTGGATGCATGCTCAGAAGAGATGGATACAGGAGTCAATGCAGAAGGAAATATCAAGAATAAATAGCAACATTTAAAAAGAAAGTGCAAGCCTTCACCAGCAATCAAAAATGAAAATGTAAACAAGTTGGAAATGCTTTCATGTGCCCAGGAAACTGGCAGAAACAAATTTGAAATAAAGATACATGTGAGTCTGGGTACTGACCTTTGACAATAGCAAACTGCAAGGGAAATTTTTGCTGGGCTTAGTAGCCTTTATCTGCACCAGTACTTTCCACCAACGGTGACCTTCAATGTATCAAATGTGCGGTGCCACATAATGTCAGATGTTCGAGATTCTCAGGGTTTGTAGCAGTAGGAAACAAGAATTCTGCAGAGGCTCTTGACTGTTTGATTCAACATTAATAAAAGAAAAAGAAGTGAATTCTATTGTTCCATGCTCCTACTCATAAACAGTCTTGGATTTTGCAAATGCACCATGCCCTTCACTGGTCATTCACTGTTAATTTGCCATGGATTTCCCCCCATAGTCAATATTAGAGTTTAGATCACTGAAATGATCCACTTTCGTTCTGTGTTCCAGGATTCCAAACCCCTGCCCCTGATATCACTCAATAAAGGTGGGCTTGCTTTCTCATTACTGGCTGCTAGCAAGGTTTGTAAGTAGAGGGAGCCGGGAATTATGACCTAGTTCAGGTGGGAGACAGACACGTGCTCACAGAGTGATGTGCGGCGCTTGGGGTGGTTTCAGCTCCCACAGTGATGTCTGTGGCACACGACTCTGAGTTTTTAGTCAAAAATTCAAAAACTGAATAAAGCTTAAATGGTTGCCAAATTGCTAACACATTTCTCCAAATGTAACAAAAAATGTGAGTGTACTGAATAATAGAATATCTGTGTTTGAAATCCACATATTTCTCATGCAAAATAATCACATAGGAAACTCATATTTGTAGTTGCCATGCAGAAAAATACTAGCAAGCTTAAATAAATTATTATTTAAAAAGTTGGTAGGCTTGACAGCAAGAAAGGTCAGGGTTTTTCTTTATCCTTTTCTTCCTCAATGAAATTGAATAAAAACCAGATCCTCACCATTGCAATCACATTATTAGTGGTAATAGGAGCAATAAGCTTATAAGTTGATAATACTGATAAATCACATTTGGAGCAGATGGGGATAATTCTGATAGCTTAAAAGTTTTGTCTGAGAATTTTATTCAGTGTAAGCTTTTAAATAAAGATCTTGTTCGAGTAAATATTCATAGGGTCCTATCAGAAAGATACCTGGGAGTTCCAGGAGTTTAGATAGTTAAGTTCCGTTTACAAAAAAAAAAGGCAAGAAAAGAATACATGTGCGATCCTAATACATACCTGAGATCACACCCATCTTCAGAAGATTACAACTGGGGATGGGGATCCCTGGGTGGCTCAGCGGTTTAGCGCCTGCCTTTGGCCCAGGGCGCGATCCTGGAGTCCCGGGATCCAGTCCCACGTTGGGCTCTCAGCATGGAGCCTGCTTCTCCCTCTGCCTGTGTCTCTGCCTCTCTGTCTCTATCATAAATAAATAAATAAATCTTTAAAAAAAAAAACAACTGGGGATATTTTGCTCCCCTAAATATTTTATTATTTATATTTATAACTTAATCTAGGAATGGCCACCCTTAATTACTCTTATGATGTTCTGAAATATGTATTTTGATCATATTTAAACTGGAGAGGGGGGCGGGTTACCTCTTTTTCAAGCCACTTCACCAACATACCCAAGCTTATCATGTGTGTGTATGTTTCTGTGCCTTTCTTATGTGTTTATTTATGCTGTTTTAATTTCCTGCTTAATTATCTCAAATTTCATCTCAAACCAGTAACTTGAGGAGTGTTTATCTTTTCCAATAGGTTGTTCTTACTGATTTTCAACAACCAAGTAAAGTGGTTTTTAAAAATTCTTTGATCATCCTCATGGAGTCCTCTTGGAGATCATAATAATTTACCACTGTTGGTGAACTCAGGCATGGCTCTCTGGGGAGTTAAGGAGAGGAGACAGCATTCTCTTCTGACAAAACACAAAGCACCTGTCCTATGGATGTAGGAAGTCTTGTGGACACAGTGGGGCTGGGGCCCAGGTGAATGTTCCCCCTCCCAGCCCTCACCACTGTGCAGCAGGTACATCAAGCACAGTGACTTTATTTCTTCTGCGTTTTAAAGAGTCAATAAAATAAGCCAACATATTGGGAAGTATTAGAATTGGAGTACTGAAAAAAAGCCAATATATTAAATTTATAAAATATAAACTAAAATATTTAAACTATGACATTGAATACATTCCAGGCAACAGCAATAATTGTTGGGGTCAGTAGTCCATCCAATGGTAACATGAATGAGTTGATATAAAACACTGCTCAATATGAAATCATGTGCCCAGTGAATTCAAGCAAAAGAGGGCATTGTTTAAACAAAGAAAATATCCAGGCAACAAATTTTTTCTGTAAGAATTTCGAAGGATGAATTTTAAGGAAATCGAATAAAGATAGAAAAGTAAGAATATGAGAAAGGAAAATAAACAAAGACCTCTTTTTTACCCCCCATAAATCCAAGTAACCATGATCTTGGAAAAAAAAAACAACACAATAATAACATTAAACTTTTTCCCAATACTTTTTTAAAAGGTGAAAACAAAGTACTATACAGCAATGACACCAAAACTGGGGCGGTTATTCAGAATGACATCTACGTATCTCTCACCAATTATCAGTTAGAGGTAGATTTGCTATTTTTATTTATTGCATTGATTAATTTTAGACATAGTCACATTAGCATGATTTACGATTACTTAAAATATAGATAATTTATAGTTTCAAACTTATGTCTGGAAAAAACAAGTACATGGTAAATAGAAGACAGATAGCTAAATAGATGATAGATAAATGGATCCAACAGATATGAACAAATAGAGGGAAGAAAACAAAACACTAGGAAATAGAGTATACATAACACAGTGGAAGATCATATCATGTGCCTAAAAATGTGAGATCCATGCCCATAGTCTGACAGATTCTCTTAGGAATTGTAGCCTTGCCACCTGCAGCCCACACCCCATCTCTCCCACTGAGAGCTGCCCTTTTGCAGAGACAAGGATGTGCTTCAGGTGACCTCGTTGTCCTGTCACTAAAAGGCAGCCCTTCACCAGTGAGGAACAGACTTGTGAAGATACAGAGCTCCAGCTCCAGCCTCCTGATCAGATGGGTCCGAGCTGCTATTCTGGGCTCTCCAGAAGTCTCTGGAAGAACTGTGCTAAACTGACCTTACAACCAATTTATCCCCACCCACCACCCCTCCAGGGGCTGCTACTGATTATCCACCCTAAGACAATTAGTGAGAACAATACAGTTAATGGGTCACATTTCCTGTTAAAACAGGAGGACTTCTCAATAAAAATTAAAACATTAAAAATAGATAAAATGAACAAAAACAGAATCCCTCCCAAAGCCCTGACCTCATATCAGGCAAGCCATGACCAAATGCAAGTTGGTAAATCTACACTAGACAAAGCAACAGAGCCCAACATCATTATATCACGATAAAAGATTCATTCCAGGTAAAAGATACAGCTTTCCTGGATCTGCATTGTACCTAACAAACTATAAAAAGCACGGTAGTAAAGAAAAGTTACAAGAAATGGATAAATTCACTATCACAGTGCAGATTTTAACACAACTTTCTCAGAAACTGATGCACTGAATGAACTCCCAAAATAGCAGATATAGAAATTCTGAGTAACGAATTAACGCTTATATCATAATGGAATATAGAAAGTTCTGTGGTCAATCTTTAACCTTTGAAATAATTACAAATTGATACTGAAATAATAACCAAAACATCTTATATTTTGTTAATATGAAAAAAAGTTTCTAAATTTCTAAACATTTATCAAGGACAAACTGATGCTGTAATAGTGAAAATTCAAAAAATGGGATTTCTACTACAATTTAGTCCATGTAAATATTATGATTCCGTTTCAAAGCCAAAACAGCTGACAATTAGAGACAATGCTTTGCCTATGGACTGATTGCTAAGGGAACACTCAAACCAGAGAATGAAGCCTGATCTTCTGATGTAAGAAACCATTCCTTTTAATGCCATTGTAAGTCATAAAATGACTTTATTTTATGTGATGAAGTTCAGTCTTGTGAACTGTGTATATGTGTGTGGAATATCCTGGGATTTGGTATAGCAAACATATGCCGGCCTAAAATAACGTAACTCTCACCTTTGGGTTCCTAAGAGCTTGTGCTCACGTTTGCTGTGTTGATTTATGTTTAAACATGTGAAACATAGCAATCATCATCCCAAATATACCATTTGCTTGGTAGATTCCTTATTACATACAAACACGACTGATGTTGTGGGAATGTGGTTAGATTTGAGATTTCAAAGATATTTTGCAGTATTCACACACTTTTACACTTCTTTCCATGGGGACCTCACCCTTTCTGTTGGCGCTAAATGTGCCTCTACACTCAGGACACCCAACTGCTGCCTGCTGAAATCTGCCCCTGAACCCCAGACAGCCCAGTGCCCGCTCCTGTCCCGATGTCTGACAGACATCTCATTCAAGAAGCAAAAGACCAAGTCTGAGCTTCTGAGTCCCTGCCCTGGTCCCCATGCCCAGACCTATTCTATGGCCCTTCTTTCAGCAAATGGCACTCCCAGCTTTGAGGCTGCTCTCACCAGAAAGCTTGATGGCATCCCCACCCCTCTTTCTTTGCACTCTACAACTGTAGATGAGGAAGCCTTTTTGACTTGAGTCATACCATATGGTATCCTCAGAATCTGATACATGGTCACCACCCGGAGCTCTCCCCCATGTGTGACTCAGGTGTGGGCCATGACCCCCTGCAGCAGCTCCCAAGTGGCCTCCCTGCTTCTATGCTTGACCTTCAGCAGCCAAAGCTCTGTGTTTCACTCCGTGGATGTTGGGAGTCCCTGAAGTGGCCTTCCATGTGGCTCCAAAATGCCCTCGGTGCAGCCTACCATTCTGACTCCTTTCCTACTGTTTTCCTTCTTGCAGTCAGCGCCCACACTGGTCCCCAGCAACCTTGACCTGACCTCACACGCTCCCACCCCAGGTCTTTGCCATGGTCACCTTTTCCTGAAACTCTCCCCCAGCCATCATCCCCGTTGCTGACATTTTACCTGCTTGAAGGTTTTGCTCAAATGTCTCCCTTCCTCCCACAGGTCTTCACCTGACCACACCAAATTATGTTGCCTCCTGCCTGCCACCACCCCAGGCTCTCCCCAGCACCCTGACTGGGCCTCAGGTATTCTTCAGCTTCCATTACTTACCATGCTTCAATAACCATTAAGGTCTATTCAGTCATCTCTGCCTGTATTTTACTTTCTGTCTCTCCTTTCTGAAAGGCGGAAGACAGTGTTTAGTCTTGAAAAAAAACAAAACAAAACAGTACGTATCTACGTATCTAAGATTCTCAAACACAGGCCTAGACCCTACACAATTACTCCAGCTTTTGGCTACAACCAAGCGACTTTCCTCATATGAACTGCAATCTTTATAATCAATAATCAATGTTGTCTTGACGTCCTGAGCCTCTACCAGAGCCTGCCTCATCCTATGAAAAACACATCTGATGAAAAGATGTATAGGCATCATTCTTTCACTCAGTACTGTCATTCATGTATCAGTTACCATTTTAATTTTGTTCATAAAATATTTCACATTAGTATCCTTTTTAGACTAAATCAAAAACAACGTGTGTGCGTTTTTAAATCTATTTCCACTGTGAGGTTTTAATAGAACATACCCCACAAATATATTAATCTACACCTCTTTTGTTTAAGCAAAGGTCTATCCAGACAGGCATTTTCAGAAAGCAATTATTAAATGGAATAACTTAATTATTGCAGCCTCTTGGAAGAAACAGCCCTGCTGTACTAAGTGCTGTATCAGTAGCTACAATGTGGGCTGTGGTACACACAGATTGAATCACAATAGGAGGTCAGGAGGAAGCAGAAAGAGACAGCTATATATCTTCCATGCTTCTCTTTAAATATCTATTTTTCATTTCAGAGTTTCTCATTCCCTTAGGTGTAGTATGAACTTAAAAGCAACCTAGATTCTTCATAGGACTTTTAGAGTATATGATAGATCAATAATTTGTTGGTTTGTTTATGAAATATGCCAACTTACTAGGACAGAGTCATTTTTAAGAGGAAGCCAAGATCAATATATATGTGCATAGATTTATGGGTGTTTTTGTTACAATCAGAATAAGTCTGTTTAAAGAACTCGAAACGGCAAGCCTGGCTGTTTCAGTGTGATCTATTGGCTCATGGGTGCCACTTTAATTCCAGAGACTAAAACTATCACGTCTGAGACTTTTATTCTGATAAACTCTCCTTGAATGTAATTAATTTTAACAGCCAGGATTTAAAATTGCAGACAAATAACAATCCAGCTGTAGCTTAACGGCATAATCTCTAGGATTCGCTCTCTTTCTTGGGAATGTCAAATATTTGTTCATGCCAATGAATTTTAGAGCTACAGCCTTCTGAATTTTCATCCTGCATTTTTCCCTTCGGAGAATTAAGGAAAGGAAACAGAGTTATGACCTTAAGTCTGTGTGATTACTTAAATACTAAACCAAAAATTTGTTACCATCTGGCCCGGTGTGTCCACCTTTCTATCTCTAGCTGGTTGTATGGACTCAGCCATCCTACTCTGAGCAATGCGTTTTGGACAGAGGCAGAACTCCCGAATGGATAATCTTAATTCTGTTGGTTAATTTTGGTGATACTTTCTGGTTGTGGATCTGCTGAGCTCAACTAGGTGGTCTCCCCAATATTGTAGAGTTAGCCCAACAACACTAATGGGCATCAGATAGTTGAAGCAATAGGATAAGAAACATTTCAATGGGGCAGGTGCATTTCTAGTAACCACAACCTGCTATTCCTGGGCATTTTCATAAGGCACTCCTAACTGTGACTCTCACCTGACACGTAAATATAATTTAGCTTCTCTCACATGTCCCCATCCTCAATGTCCCATAGATTGCTCAACAATAAGGTAAACAGAGCTTCATTTCACTCTTCAAGTGTTAATCACGAATCAAAGGAGAAATATTGTTGTCTTTAATGCCTAAAACCTATTATGACTAATTAAAATTGTGAACACATACAGGGAATATGGAATCAAGGTCATTTTAGCCATAATGATACTAAATAGGTGATTAAATTATTTCTTTCCTTTCTTTTTATTCCTGCTGTTGTGATAAAAGGCTGATTTGCCAATTAGACCAGCCCCTTTGGGTGCCAGCAAACAGATTGATGCCCTTTTTTATTTATGTGAGGGAAGATGTGCAGAGCCTCCTCGCTCTGGCTGTTGGTCTGAGCCCCTGCCACGTCCCCTGGGTCAGAGATGCTTATGCACCTGCGTTTCTTCTTCCAAAAGCAAGCCAAGCTAAAGCAGGAACTTGCTCAGCTAATATCTATTAGACCGAGGTGTAAACATACAACTGTCATTAGGAAGCACTCTCCACTGCGTAGAAAAATAAATACACAGCACATAGTTGGCTTCCTCTTCACATGGTCCCTCCTTACTGACCCCTCCTCATCCTCTCCCACTTCCAATGGGATGTGACCTGTCATATCTCACCTGCTCCCGATTGCTTGCCTAAGTCCATCCTACCCTGCTGAATGCCTGTCTCCCTGACAGCTGCAGTCAACATCAATCCCAGCTTCACTGGGCACCCGTAACATGGATTTTAGTGCAAAATGTCATGAGATATATTCTTCCTTGCTTCATTCATTAAATGCTTCAAATTTTGAATCCCCCTCTGGATCGAAACTCCTTTAACAGAAGAGTTCTATTTTGAGAGTTTAAGTTCAAGAAGCAAAAACATAAAGCAATTCCATTATTTACTTATTCAGTCACTTAATTATATCAGTGTGGACTTATGGATATTTAACTTATACTTTGCATTATAACCCAATACTGACCATCTTTGTTTTGTTGGTAAATCTTTCCAGGTTAGGTCAGATGGCTCCTTTGTCCCTTTCACATAGTCTCATCGAGGCTGCTTTTTTCCACTGCTTTTTGAACACTTTCCTAATTTCTGGCACTTTGTGATGCTTCAGGCTCGTCAGGTATATTTATTGCTCCAGTTCTGGAACCAGCCAGGCATTTCTCCAAGAAGCCTTGATTCCTTTCAGTGGAGAATGGGAATTAGAAACAAAGATCTGAATGCTGGTGGGCTTGTGGCTGCTGGGGCAGGATTTGGCTTTTAGCCACCTGTTTACCTTTGAGTATATTCTACTTAACCTCTCTGAGCTCTGTTTTCTTTATTTTCAAAATGAGGGCTATACTGCAATGAAATAGCTCTCTTGCCCAGTTTTTTAAAGTTAGTCTGCATGCTCAACATGGGGCTTGAACTCAGGACCCTGATATCAGGAGTCCCATGCTCTACTGGCTGAGCCAGCCAGATGCCACTCTCTTAACCAATTTTGACCTAACAAACTGACTAAATTAACCCTATTCTCCATTCCTCCTGTAAGCCATATGACTGATGACCATACAAATGGAAAATTTGATGAAAGCACATCACTTTTAAAAATCCTATAAAATGAGGGATTCAAGAAATGCACACTTACAAGGCAGATTAAACAAATGGAAGAATTCCAGATTCAAAGTACTTTACAAAGTGTAGGCAAGGTTTCACTCCTGTACAAAAAACACACCCAGGGAAATCCTACATTAAAGCGTTAAGTGTGCATTCCAAGGAGAACTTGGAATTTCAACCCACAGATTATATTCAAAGAAATGATCTCCCTTTTCAAAAGACTGGAAAATAAATGGGCATTTATGGTTTTAATTTTTTTAAAAAAATGTGGTCTGGTAGGTCATGGTAGGGAACGGCTATAACCACATAGGTGGGTTCTGCCCAGACTTGGACAGTGTGAAAGTGCTGTGTGGGCAGAAGAGGGTCTCAGGGCATGACACACAGTACAGCGCTGGGTCAGGCATTAATCCTGGAGTTGCTAGAGTTGGGGAACCTCCAGGGACCCACAGAGGAGCATTGTATAGAAGGGACTGAGGGAATATCAAGGAATATCCACATCTTTCCTGGATGGTGGACATGGTAGGTAGGTAACAGGAACACGGAAATACACTGTAGTGAGTGTCTCAAACAGAAGGATGTGTACGGTGCTCTGGGGCTAAATAACAGTGAAATTCATCCCTGTCCATGTGTCAGGAATCAGCCAGGATGCTTTACTGGTGGTTCTCAGCACAACGTGGCAAAGCTGCCTCATTTGTGCTCAGAACTTGGGCAGAAAACAATGTCCCTTGCCTGGGCCATCCCTCCCCCATGTGGCAACTGAAATGAGAACTGAAGGACTGACCCCAGGCCTGTTTGCCCTGGAGAACTGAACATAGAAGCAGGGCTCCATGAAGCACAAGTAACAACTGTCTTTGTGGGAAGAGCAAGAGTCTGTCAAAGGAAGGGGAAAGGACCACCAGGACAGAGTTACTGCTATGACACTGGTGTTCCACATGGTCAGAGCACTCTCCTGGGGGGTGGCTGTTTTGGAGGGCTCTTCCTGGGACTGATGTGCCTGGAGGAAATAAGCAGTGGCTAGGTATTACCATTAATGAATCTGTGTGCACTTCATCAAACATCTTCCTTGTGGCAAAAATAAATTCACCAGGTACTACAAATTGTGGTTCTTCTGAAGACTTTGAGGGGGGAGAAGGAAAGGTCCCATGGGTATATAATTGAGCATCTACTTGGTTTTTCTCTGAAAACCATGAAAAGATCCCAAAAGGTGAATAGTATGGACACTCTATGAGGAGGTAAGAATGGACATTTGATAGAATTTGCTAACAGAGAACCCAGTTTGCTAGGGTTTCAGCAGGAAAATACCACATTTGAGGGGCGCTTAAGTAACAGAAAGTTATATTTCTCCCAGTTCTGGAGGCTGGAAGTGCAAGATCAAGGATCAACAGGACTGGTTTCTTCTGAGGTCCTGAGCATGAATCTGATGCATCTCTCTACTCTGGCTTTTGGGGACTGTGGCAGTTCCTGAGACTCCTTGGCCTGTATACATGCACTGCCCCATCTCTGCCTTCATGTTCACAAGGCCATTCTCCTGGTATGCATCTCTGTCCACAAATTTCCCCTTTTGGTAAGGACACCTGTGAAATTGGATTAGGGCCCATTCAATTATTTCATTTGTAATTTGCTCACCTTTATAAAGATTCCCTTTCCATTATGGTCACATTCTGGGGCTCTGTTAGTTAGGACTTCAACATATGAATTTGGGGACATGATTCCACCCGGAACAGCAAGAATAGTTAAGATCACCTACCAACTATGAATTAGAACAGTGAAATAGTTCCTATTTTTTTTATTTAAAATATATGTGAAAGTCATATACAAAAAAATTCGAGTAGTTCAAACTTCAAACAGTTCTATTCTTTTGAATGTTATTTCTCTCAATATAAAGATCATCTAAATATTTTTATATTAATCAAAGAATAACACCACTTAAACCTGTATTCGTCATTCAGAGTGTGACTATGATATATTAGAGTTGTTTTCTATGGTCTTTTCATTCATGGGGTAGTGAATATATTTTTAGTGTGACATTCTCAATGTACACAAGAAATAAAGTCATATCAGAAATGCATTTCACTTTAGTTGGAAGTTGAAGGAATAAGGTTTATTCTTATGTCAAAGTAATTTTGCACAGCTCTTCACTGTAAGGTTCTGAGTAAAATCATGTTTATTTTGAATAACCTAAGATCACCATTTTTATTTAACACATTCATGATAGGAAAAAGTCTATTTTACAGGGCAGAAGAACAAAGAAATATTGTAAAAATAAACTTTTAAAAATGGATATTTTCCCCCAAAGAGAAACTATTCCAAATCCACCAATGGGTGTCATTTAGAGCAACTGTTCACAAATTGTTCTGGGATGTGCGTTGGTCCCTGAGGTCCCTCTGGGTGACCCCCAGGCTAATCTCATGTAGTATTGATGCTTATAATATGAAAATGTCTATATTTTAGTTTCCAGAATGGATGGTTTATGAATAATGTATAATATTTAATAAAACCAGACATTGCCTCATTAATGTCTCATCAAAAGTAAAATGGATCATTCCCTTAAATCTGGCATTTTTGGGTCATGTACGGCATAAGATTGGGTAGATAGATATCCATCCTTTTACCCTACTAAACATATTTATAATCCAGTGAATCTCAGGATTAGTTTCTGGAAGGTTTTAATCACTAATCAGATTAAACTCAACATAAGAAATCTATTGTGTTTATTAATCCCTTCACTTTGCAAAGAATGCTTTTGTTTGCTTGTTATGTGCAATGCTTACGAAGAAAAGAAAGCTAAGCCTGCAGGTAGGAAAGGACTTTTGCAAAAGGCACACCATAAATTAGGATGTTAAGGCTGCTGCTTAGCACATACTTGTTAAATCGCGTTGTTTGAGGCTCATCACAATATTTTGGGGGATAATGATCATTTGGTATGAGAAATAATTCCAGAAGAAAACCTCCACGGGCCTGTGAGACTGGGTGTCGATCTCATTCAGATCTCAAATCACCTAGTGAATGATTCCCAATAGTCATTATCTAGTAAATTATTTCTATTCTTAACAATTACAAAAGCTATGGTGAACTTGCAACCTCCCTAAGTGACCACAAGAAATTATTCGTTTTGTTTAATGTTGGCATTGTATTCCTGCAGAAATGACAGTGGTCTTAAAATTCTGTCACTGAATTTTAAAAACCACGATCACTTGGTCTTTTTCCAAGATGGCATATGTATCTTTTTAGACCTGAGTGTGACTTGCGTTTCCCATGCATGCATTATATGCACGCTCCTCCTCTTTCTGCATTTTCTGTGGGATATGGTGGGGCCCCATGGGGGAAGGAAGCAGACTGGTGAGAGATGGGCTCAGAGGGGGAGGGGTCTGAGTTGGGCCACGCTGGCATGAAGGGAAGTGGTTGGAGGGGTTTGTCCTTGGTATATAGGCTGGTGTGGGGAGAGGCTGACAAAACACCCCTTACGAACAATTTCTCCTGGAAATGGGGCCAATATGTTGTCTGAGTCAAGTAGCTGACACCCTGAATTATATTAGCTGCAGTCTGAGTGATCTGAAAAGTCAGCTTCCAGAGGCTGCCAGCAGCCCCCAATGATCCCCACAACCTCTAACCAATTGCAATCTCCACCTGAAACAATTTGCTGAAATAAGTTGAATCATCTGAGAGAAGCTATGCCTGCTCCCTGTCCCCCAGCGGGATCCTAAAAATGACCTTCCATGAAGTGACTCCACCTATCTCTATCCATCTTCATCCCCAGCTCACAGGTCAGCCTTCCCCTTGAGGATGCCCATGTGTCTTGGACCTCAGGCCCACCTCTACCTCTGTTCTCTGCACTGAGGCCAGCACATTGTCTGCGGGGGCTCTCCAGGGTGCTCTAGGTGAGCCCCTCCACCACCATTTCCTGGAGCTTGGGGGATTGATGACAAATTTCATCTGGATTAGAAAGATACACCATCCACAGCAGATGCTCCAGAAAGGTTGGATGACTGGCTGAATGAAGCTATCAGGGAGGCAGAAGGTAGGGCAGTTGGAGTAGATTAGACACAGGTGGTGAAGGGGCTTGGGAGGCAAGTCACTCAGCAAATAGATATTTTCTGGGCATAGTGCTGCAAAGGGAGAAAAGCCACATTGCTTGCCTCCAGGGAAATTACCAGACTATAAAGGAGATTATGGACTTCATCCTCAATCACAGAATTCTTGCTGATGTTAATATTTAAATTTACTTAGTTTTTAAAACCCAGGGCAATGACATAATTCAATCTTTTATGAAGGAAATTACTCTGATAATGAGGTGGGGAGAGAAGTGGGCCTGTGGTGGCAGGGAGGACAACTCTGAAAGAGAGTGAGGAAAGTTAGAGATGGGTTTTGGCAGTCCTTGCACGTGGGCTCGAGCAAGATGGGGTAGGATGGAGAGGAAACTATATTGGCCAATGAAAGAGGTTAGCGTTTTCATGAAAAATTCCTAACTAAGCCCCTTGTTACATATTACAGGGACCCCATTTTTCCAAATGCATCTTTGTTTTTATAATCCAAATCGCAAAGCACTGTAGAATACCTACCGAGGAGACATTGATTCCCTTAATTAAGGTGTATCTAAACCAGAGTTATTTTTGACTCTCTTCTAATTTGCTGATTCTCTTATCTCCTACTCTGATTTCCCTCTGGCTCATTCTCTCCCATTGCATTTTTCCACCAAATTCTATTTGTGAATCAATTTGTCCCTAAGAATAGAGCAGCCCTTGCAAAAATGTTTTCAGTACACAAAGAATGGAGAGTACAAGCAAGTAAATCAAAGGTGATCCAATTAGTGATTTTTTTTCTGGGACAGAGATATTGAGTCTTCATTTATTGTGCGAAAAAAATAGAGCACCAAAATAAAAACAGTTTGGTATCCTTTTTAAGTAAAGAAAAGTGCAGATGCACTTAGAAAGTTATTTCTTAATCAGCTAACAGTGAGGGACTCAGAAGCAGGTGTCTACTGAGGAGGGTATTTATAGCAGGCCTAATACTGCAGATTCTGAGATACTCTCTCAATAACCAAATCCACTGAGCAAAGTGAAGGTGAACATCACCAAAGCTGCATAAACATCATTAACATCCTGGAGGGTATGAAAATAAGAGGGGCTAGTTTGATCCTGCTCTGTGGTCTGCCCTCCTCCAAATCCCCATGAGTGAAGGGGACCTCTAGTTACTAAGAGCCGGGAGATTTCTGCACTGCCCTTCCACCATGCGGACATTCCTATCATTAGCCATCTGTGCTCTAAGCACAATCCAGAGCTTTACAGAGCTGAAGTGATGAAGTCTTTCCCTTTTTGTTTCCATTGACCCTAGCCTCTCACCAAGGTGATTCCAACTACCTCCTTCACTGGTAACCTACCAGGAAGCCCACTATACCTCGCCATATCCCATGTCAGCCTGCATGAAGGCTATTCATCTTTGGGTTGAAAAGGTTCCAGTTCATTCCTAACCTGGCCCTAGACATCTCTGGATTAAACAATGAGAGAAAACATGCTAGGAGATCTCAAAAGACACAAAAAGATTCATTGATTGAATCAAATCATCTATGCATCAAGGCAGAAACATCTTTGAAACAGGGTTCTTCTAATAACACATTGCATGGAATGAATGAGTCAAGGTTTTGAAATGATTGGTTGCCACTGTGCAGACTGGGACATGGGATGGACTATGTGGCTGACTTCATTTTCATTTTTGTTGCCATTTAAAAAAACAACTTTCCAAGTGAGTACATTTTGTCAATTGTCACAATTATAATGCAGAGCAGCAACAAAATAGCTATTAAACTCTACAACATTATTGTGGCATGCGGAGATTAAGGTTATAAAATAGCTGAAGTTAATATCACAGCTTTGAGGGGCTCCTGGGTGGCTCAGCAGTTGAGCATCTGCCTTCAGCTCAGGTGTGATCCCGTGGTCCTGGGATCTAGTCCCACATTGGGCTCCCCGCAGGAAGCCTGCTTCTTCCTCCACCTGTGTCTCTGCCTCTCTCTCTGTGTTTCTCCTGAATAAATAAATAAAATCTTAAAAAAAGTTTAAAAAATAATAAAATCATAACTTTGGTCATAGATTTGGTATTGGTTATCTATTTTCCTCTTCACACATACAACAAGAAAATTGCCCACAGATTAAGGAAGATAGGTGATAAATATATGTAATTCCTTGATATGTGCATCATTCTTTTAATTTTTTTTATATTTTTCTGCTCCAGTGCTATAGTATATATGGAAATACAAAACTTCTATGGAGCAGGATGGTTGTCTGAGATAAAAGAAGCCGGTACAGAAGTACATGTGAAAACAAGGGCCCCCAAAATAATGTCTGGAGAAGAGAGCAATGAGGTTAAGTTTGGGGCATAAGATTCATGTCCAGAAATAATTAAAGTGAACAACAAAATGGAAGCCCTTTGAGGATTAAAAACAGCTGGGTGGCTGTAGTAGCCTGGAAAGGGAAGATGCCAAGGTGCCCACCCTGTAAGGCCAGAGAAGGAGTAGAACCCACTTATAGCAGCAGAGAAAGCCCAGTTTACACACACCCATCAATCCCACCATCCGAGTGCCTGCTTTTCACATGGGTAGAAACAGCAACACTATTTTTAGCATTAAGATCACCGCAGGGATCCCTGGGTGGCGCAGCGGTTTGGCGCCTGCCTTTGGCTCAGGGCGCGATCCTGGAGACCCGGGATCGAATCCCACGTCGGGCTCCCGGTGCATGGAGCCTGCTTCTCCCTCTGCCTGTGTCTCTGCCTCTCTCTCGCTCTCTCTCTCTCTTTCTCTCTGTGACTATCGTAAATCAATAATTAAAAAAAAAAAAAGATCACCGCATATTAGAAACGCTACCACATTTAACACTATAGTGAATTGAAAGACACAATGTCATAATGATACTTTTAGAATAAATATCAGTTATATATGACTTTAAGAACATAAGCAAAATTGTAGTTTTATTGGTCCCTATAAACATAGAGATGAAGACAAAGTGAGTTCAGCTACTTTTGTGCAAGTTAATATTCCACAAAAGCTGCTTAGCATTTCACACTATGTAGTTTCTATCACTTAAAAACCAGAGTCTGAAAGAACCACATGGCTCATGCCTGAAATCCTCACTGGAGGACATCTAAATCACTGAGTAGAACGATTATTGTTTACGAGGAAGTCCATAGAAAAAGCAGAGGGACTCCGTGACAAGCATGAAACCACAAATCTGACCTTTCTCTAGCTCTGCAGCTTGTGCCCTGAGACTCCTGTCCCTGTAGCAAGGTGATTTGGGGAAAGTTAAAATGATTTATTGAGTATGATCTTTAATCAAGGATTCCACAAGACTGAAATAACACAAAATAATGGGATGATAACAGAGGGACCGGATGTTGTAGTTATTTACGGCTGCGTAAGAAATTACACCAACACATAAGAACTTACAACAGGGGTCACCATTTATTATCTCACACACCTGCTGCATATCAGGACGTTGGTGGCTCTGGCTGGGGTCAGTCATGAGGCTGCAGTCGTGACGCTGACCGGGGCTCAGTCATCTGGAGTCCACTTCTAGTGCTGTTCCCCCACAAGGTTGGCAAACTGCCACTGACGAGGGACAGAGGGCTTTAGATCCTCGCCATACAGATTCCCTGGGTGCCCCCGTGACACAGCAGCTGGCTTTCCTCAAGGTAACTGATTCAAGAGAGAGTAAATCCAAAGCCACAGTACCTGGGATGGTGTGGAGGCTTCCCTCCATCAGATATTTAGTTTACCCCTGAATACGAGGTCAGTCTTACTGATTATGGGTGGGCTGCTGTGGGCCAGGGGCACCAGGAGAGGATTCTTGGGGCCGTTCTTATAGGTTGGCTTACCCCACTGGGTGACATTCCTCCAAAGACATGCACTATCTGGCAACACCCACATTAAACTCTCCAGTAGAAGAGTCAAACCCATGACTCTGAAGTCACTGTCGTCGGAGCTACCCACTCCTCACACCTTCCTCATCCAGCTCCTCACCCTCTAACATCCAGTTCCTTCCATCACTGTTTTGCTAAGAATAATATTGTCTCGAAGGCTTTTGTGACTTTGACACAACACCAGAGGCCCCTGATTTTCCCGTGCCTGTCCAAATGCTGAATCCAGACTCCAGCTCTTGAATCTTATATCCATTCCACATTACCTATGCACCGAGGCATCTAGTTTTCCTGAATGTCCTCCCATCTCTTTATCACGGTACCTTGGTGTTTGCATTATTCCTTTTTTCCTTGAGATATCCTTGAAATTTCTTCAAGTGCCTTTCTTTAAACTCACCCCTGCCTTCAGTGATTACTCTGGCAACAGGCTCTGTCTCAGTGATCACATCTATTCTCCTGGAATCACAAGTGACTTCTGTTAAAAAAAAAAAAAAAAATCAGTATCCTTGCCTCTAACACAGACTTCTGGGACCTCAGCTGAGCCCAGACCCACAATCCACATTCCTGTTACACACCTCCTTTTACTATCTCCCAGGCTCCTGAAGAGCACAGTGTCCCCAACACTGCTCCTTGCCTCTCCTGCCTGTCAACTGAATAAACGTCTACTCCATCTGACACCTGTGACTTCTAGATGTCTTTGCTTTTGGTATTTCCCACAAAAATCTGGTTTCGACTTCATTTTAATTCAAAACCCACTGGAAATCCACCTCATCTTTTTCATTTGCATTGATAAAAATGTCTTATCAAGAAGATTCCATACCCCTCTACTGACAATCAATTTAGAGATTGGTCCACCTAAATTCCTCTTCCAAAATGCTACCAGAAATGCTTTTTCTGAGAATCCGTGTTTAATTGGTAGTGTCTTCATAAAGTTTGTCAATATTCCAATATTTTGCCATCAGAATAGCATTAAAACCTATACCAGGATTCAGGTTGGCCATGACCAGGGTCCCACTTACCCAAATTACCTTTCTATACTTATTTCCTCATAGCTTGACCAGCCTTTGTGGACATTCTCAGCTCCAGAACCTCAATCACTCTTGTGCGCGCGCACACACACACACACACACGCACACACACATCCGTCCACACACAAACAATGTAAATACTGATGCCCAGTTCAAGGCACTGGGGCCCAGGAGAGAACTGTTCCTAGATACCTGGCTCAGCTAGAATGGAGCCCAGAAACAGGGGTCCAGAAGGATAATATATTTCTGTCTCTAGTAAAAAGCCAATGGTATGACTTTCATTTCTGGTTCTAAAGCAACCCCCCTGAGCTTTGGGACTTCTCATTTTAAAGGTTTATGACACTTTGTCATAATTGAAACTGTTTGGCCAGTATGTGTTCAAATCTATTTTTTCTCCATTCTGTCTTTCTTTTTCTCTGGGTTTCCCGTTGCATGTGTGTTAGACCTCTTGACATTGCCCCAAGAACACCTGAGCTTTATTTTTTTTTCAATTTGTTTATTCTGTGTTCTTCAGATTGGATAATTTATATTTACCTAACTTCTGTCTTATTGTTTCTTCTGGTATCTTCATTCTGCTGGAGGACTTCATTGGGCTGGAGGATTCATCTACTGATTTTTTTTTTTTTTAAATTTCAAATACACCATTATTCATTTCAGGTGTTTTCACTTCATTATATTTTGTAGCTTCTATTTTTCTGCTGATATTTTATGACTCTGGTCTCTGTACTTTGTTATCCTTCACATCTCTGTCTTTGAGACTGGTCATAATAGCTCTGTAAAATTGTCTGCTAATCCCAACATCTAAGTCATCTTGGAGTTACTTCTACATTGATTGATGTTTGCCTGTGTATTTTTATTTTGCATGTCTACTAATTTTTTATTTCATTATAGACATTATAAAATTATGTTGTAGAGACTATGGATTCTGTTATATTCCTTCCAGAGAGCATTAATTTTTCGTATTAGTGGATGACTTTCTCAACAAAAAGCAAATTCATAACTCTGCCTTCCCTGCACAGGTAGTGACTGTTACCTGTCTTGCAAACTTGGCTGAGCTACTCACATTGCACCTCCCATGTATGCCATGTAGCAGTTGCATAGGTTTGTGCTGTGTTTTATAAGCAGATCTGGATCACACCCTCTGCAGTTCTTTCTCTTTAGGGACACATCTCTCCTCATTTTCCTCTGGTCATGGTATCCCTGAAATCTGTCATCTGATTTTTTAAACCAGTGTTATTATCATTTTCTATCCAATTTCTAGTTTTTCCATAAGGTGGCTTTAATGGGGGACATGGAGAGGGGAGGGAGATCTTTGGGTGAAAAACAGTTTAAAAGGAAAAAAAAAGGTGGCACTCACAATCATTTACCTCTTTCAAGTATCACTCCAGTCCAGTTTCTTCCTTAATTGTGATCACTCTGGTGACTTCAGACAATTTCTGTATTTTCTCCTGGAGTTTATTTTCCATGTGAAAGGGTTGTCCCACATGAGATGACCTACCATTTCTGACAGTAGAAGTGCCTTCACTCTGTATGTTTCTTGAGGATCGCTTCAGAAGTGAAATATCAAGTGCTATGTTACACAGAACAACATTTATTTTATAGTGCAAACAATTTACCAGTTTTGATGCAGAGAGTTTGCATCCAATGGAAGCAAAATGAAGCACTTAGAGAATATTAATGCTTGGCGTCTACATTTTATTCCCACCCACTTTCCACCTCAGCTCCATCCTCCCTGAACATCACCAGGGCTTTACTCCCTCCCCTCTCTTCTTGTTATGGATAGTTAGGATGGGATGGCTTCAAGAATTGAAAGGTATGCTGTGTCCACCTTCTGAGTTCACTAGACAGCTTTCAGAAAACCTTACATTTTTTACCCCAGGCATTTCCAAAAGGGGGGGGGGGAGGAATAGACAAGAAAAAGAAATTGGTTACTAAGAGCATGTCCAACAAGGAAAGGATAAAATTGTCGCACATTTATTACCCTCCCTTTTCCTCAACACCCTCTCAGGATGGGTGGCTCACTGCAGAGGAGCTGCAGGTCCTGGAGCTCCTCCAGGCCAGAGGAAAATGAAGAGAGATGTGTCCCTGAGGAGAAAGAACTACAGAGGCTGTGGTCAGTTCTGCTCACTGAAATTCATGCCTCATACTCAGATGCACCTAGTCTCCAATTCCCAACCAGGAAAGAGAAGGAAAGGAGGGGGGAAGAGGAGTGTCTCAGGACGTGACAAGAGCCACAGACTCGCTCTGAGCCCAACTAGCACTCCCGGGACCCCTCTCCGACGATCTGTGCCCAGGAGTGAAGGGCTGTTGTGTTCCTCAGGGCTGTTTATCCTGCCAGTCTGAGGGAAAGAGACTTTGCAAGTAACTTCCCTCTAGGACTAGACAGAAGAGGCCAGAACCCATGACTTCTTCAAGTTATAGGGAAAGACACATAACTATTTTGTCTGATTGTATTAGCCAGCACAAAATATTTTTACTCATGATATCTTTTGTACTAAACACGTCTGTAGTCTCTCTCTAGACATTATTGTGGTGGTCTTGCTTCTGTTTTTATTCTGAAGACTTAAATCGTCCACAGAGGAACTTAATACCTATGGGCAGAAATCTGCCTCATTTTTTCCATATTAAAACCTCTCTGCAAAAAATAAATAAATAAATAAATAAATAAATAAATAAATAAATAAATAATAAAACCTCTCTGCGTCAATCACTGCCCTGGCTAAAGCCAAGTCTCCTTCGGTGTCACCAAAGCCAAGAGTCCTACAGATTTCATTGAAATTCTCTCCGGGGCAAGCGGGGGTGGCATTAAATTCACTCCCTCGGTTTCTTTTCTTTTTCTTTGGCACACGAGGAGTTAAGCACCAGGTAACTTCAGAAAGTCAATTAAGAAGGGATAGTGTTAGCTTCATCACAAGGCTTTTCCTATCTATTTTTGCCAGTAGTTACTTTCAAACTGCTAACTCCAAATCACAGTCCTGCGCTGTCTTCAGAAGTTCACTCAATCAAAAGCCAAGTGCTGAGTAATCAAAGATCTTAAATCACTGGAAGTTCTAACCCTGACCACAAGAGGATTAAAAATCCAGTAGCCAGAACTCCGTTCTTCGATCCAGCAACTGCCCGTGCATAATGAGAAATCCCTAAAACCCCAGATCACAGCCGTGGCCTTGCCCACCGCAGAACTAAGTGGAAAACCTCTCTAATTCCTTAAGAGATCCTATCTGCCTGATGAAAATAGATATTGGCTTCTGTGTAGCCTGATTAGAAGAATAGGAGAGGATTAGCAAAGATGCGAGAGAGAAGCCGAGCCCTGCTCATTTACATGGCACTGCCCGCTGACAGGTGATGCTAACAGAAGGGAGGAGCTCAGAGGCAAGCTGCCCTGAATTAAAGCAGGCATTTATTTACTCAAGTTATAGAGAGATTAAGAGCCATTTATTTTGCCGTATCCAATTTTTAAAATCTATTAAGCACTTTGATGCTTACTAATTTTCTTTTCTGTAGCAAACAGCCACGCTGTTTGGAGAGATGTTTATTTTCCTTCAAAACAACCTACAACTGATGGTAACTGAAGGTAAGTGGTTGTAGCAATAGCCTCTTCCTACGTGTTGGGATGAATGAAAATTATTCCTATCTATTTAGAGTATAAATATTTAAAAGCCCACATTCTTTAACACTGTGCCATTGCTTACTTATTGCCATATAATGTGTATATACAGTATACTATCATACACACGCCCATATACCATGTGTATGCTAAATATGCATACTGGATACAGTGTAGCATAGCAATATTTGATATTAGAGAATTTACTGAAATGATTGCCTATTTTGAAATAACATGCCTTGAGTAAGCCTATATACGTTTTAGCATTACAATTTGAAGTTAAAATTCTCCGGAAATAATAAACCTTCAGAAAGATCTTAGATTCTAATTTCTTCAGTAAAATTTGGGATTCTGTGATGCCTTTGCCACCTGCGGGGCTCCTGTCATTGGCTCCTTTTGAAAAAGTTTTTTAGAATGTGTCAATTATTTGAATAATTTAATAATTATAAATTATTGTAATAACTATAAAGTGCAAAATTACTTTGAACTAGTAAAAAAATGACATGTCCTTGCTGAAACATTACTTGTTCAGCATTAGTATACTAGCAAAATGCTATCTATATACTTGGGATTTCTTTTTCAACTCTATCATTTTAAGCAAAACTGATTTCTTTAGCCAGACTGCTAGCTCTAAATTCAGAGTATTTCAATATAGTATGAGAAGATCAGTCTATATATGAAGGTTCTGAGATATAGTGGATTTGAAGGCATATCTTTAAAAAATGTCTTTGTTAATTCAAGATCACAGATCTTTCTCCTGTTTTCTGCTGAACACATTATACTTTATTATTTTACATTTGAATCTGTGATCCCTTTAGAATTAATTATTGTAGATGGTATGAGGTGGATTGAGAGATTTTTGTTTGGTTTTTGTTTCGAATTTATTTATTTATTTATTTATTTTTTTTGCCTATTAATATCTGTATTCGTTTGCTAGTGCTACTAGAGCAAAATAACAGACTGGCGGGCTTAAACAACAGAAATGTATGTTCTTACAGTTCTGGAGGCTGGAAGTTCAAGGTCAATGTGTCCAAAGGTTTTGTTTCTTCCAGGACCTTTCTCCTTGGATGCAAACAGCTCCTTGCTATTTCCTCACATGCTCACCTCTTGGTCTGTATTGTCTGTATCTTGATCACCTCTCCTTATAATGACACTGGTCACAGGCTTAGGGCCCACCCATATGACCTCACTTTACCTTAATTACCTCTTTAAAGACCTTCTCTCCAAATGCAGTCACATGCATTCATAAGGGGTGAACCCTATAGGATCTAGGGTTAGGACTTCGACATAAGAATTTGCAGGCAACACAATTCACCCCAGAACAGTATCTAGTAGCATTAGCAGTATTTTTTGCAACACTATCTTTCTTTGTTGAATCCCTGTACAGCTTTTCTGAAAATCAGTGTCCATCTACATATGGTCTTAATTCTGCATTCTCCATTCTGTCCCCTTGAACTACCAGTCTATATTAATACCCATGAATTAGGTAGCATGTGTTCTCCAACTTTCTTTTCCTTTTGAATATTACTGTGGCCAATTTGTAAATTTCAGAATTCATTTGTCAATTTACACAAAATACTGTGCTGGATTCTCTTGTTTTTCATTTTAGTTTTAAAGATTTTATTTATTTATTCATGAGGGACACACTCACACAGAGAAGCAGAGACAAGGCAGAGGGAGAAGCAGGCTCCATGCAGGAAGCCTGATGTGGGACTCGATCCCGGGACTCCAGGATCACACCCTGGGCCAAAGGCAGGCGCTAAACCGCTGAGCCACCCAGGGATCCCCAGTGTGCTGGATTCTTGATGGGAATCACACTAAATCTATACATTCTTGTGGGAAAATTTGATATTTTAATATGACCCATGACATTTGAGCAATATTAAAATATCCTAGGGCTTCCAAGTCTATGAGTAAGGTGTATCTTTTATCTTATTAGGTCTTCCTTAATTTCTCTCACCATAGTTTGGTAGTTTTCAGTATACATGACTTGCAAATCTGTTAATTGTGTCCCAAATATTTAATATTTTATAATGCCACAAATACTATTTTTAATTTTTTAAATTTCTGATGGTTTGGGCTAGAGTATAGAAATACAAAAGCCTCTTGTATGTTATCTGTGCATGCAATTACCTTGATGAAATACCAGCTGTATTACATTTTTGTAGATTCCATCAGATTTCTACATTGACAATTCTGATACCTGAGAATAAAAATGGCTTACTTTTGCTTTTCCATTCATATTTATTTATTTATTTATTTATTTATTTATTTATTTATTTATTCCTTTCTTTTTATTATTGCACTAGATAAACCTATCAGTACAAATTTGAACGGAAGTGGTGAGAACAGGCGTTCTTTTCTTATTGCTGATTATTACTGTAATAAGTTATTTCTAGCATTAATTTTCCCAATGTGAAGTATGTGAGTTATAATATTTCTGTAGATGGCAATTCAAATCCAGGATATTGTCTTCTCTTTCTAGTTGTGGGGAGTATTTATCGGTAATGAATATTAAATATTGTCAAAGGATTTTTCTGTTTCCATTGAGATGACATGGTTTCTCTAATTTAGCTTTTTAATATGATAGTTACCAATTGATTTTAAATGTTGAAGAATCTTTGAATCCCTGCAATAAACCCCACATAGTCATAATGTATTATCATTTAATATATTGCTCATTTGATTTACCAATAATGCATTGATTTATGTATTGATTCTCTTGAGAGATATTAATATGTAGTTTTGCATTTTTATACTGTTTTTGTCGACTTTTATAATCTGAGCAATACTGACTTCACAGAATGAATTGAGAAATATTACCTCATCTTCATTTAGGGGGAAGATTTTGCATTAGATTAGTATTATAAATACCACATATTTAAGGAAGACTGATATTCAATGAAGCCATGTAGCTCTAGGATTTTCTTCATAGAAAGATTTTTAAGTTAAGATTAAATTTTTTAATAGGCCTATTTAGTTTACCTTCTACTTCGAGTTGGTTTGGTGGTTTGTATCTTCCAATAGATTTTTCCATTTTATCTAAGTTGTGAAAATGAATGGTATAAAATTTGTTCATGCTGAATTTTTATCTCTGCAGATGCTTCTTATGTTGATTTATTATCTATAGATATTTTTAAAATCTATAGATTTTTTTTAATTTGAAGAGAGAGAGCGGGAGAGCAAGTAGGGGTGAGAGGCAGAGGGAGAGGGGGAGAGAGAATCTCCAGAAGATTTCTCACTGAGCACAGAACCCAACACAGGGCTAGATCTCACCACCCTGAGGTCATGACCTGAGCCAAAATCAAGAGTTGGGTGCTTAACCAACTGAGTTACCCAGGTACTCCTCTATAGATCTTAAATATACTCTTATTTATTTTTTAAAGATGTTATGTATTCATGAGAGACACACAGAGAGAGAGAGAGGCAGAAATACAGGGAGAGGGAGAAGCAGGCTCCATGCAGGGAGCCCAATGTGGGACTTGCTCCCAGGACCCCGGGATCATGACCTGAGCCAGAGGCAGATGCTCAACCACTGAGCCACCCAGGTGCCCCTTAGATATATTCTTAATATCTCTAAAATCTAGAATGATGTTCTCTTGTTCCTAATAATGGTATTTTGTGTCTTCTCTTTTTTCCTTAAAAATCAGCTATGTATTAGCTCATACTGAAGTCTCAGCACTAATCCCTTCTAACCATCTCCCTGCTCACTGTGAGGGGGCCCACTCCAACAGTGAACATCTAGGCATTCACCATCCATCACTAATTTGTTTAATTAGGCAATTGCAGTATTGATAGCAATATCAGAATTGCTAACCCTCATCCATAGGAAATAATTCCATCAACCAGACTACAGTGCTCACGTACAGTTCCTTTAGCTTTTGGTTTTACAGGCTCCACTCATTTCCAAATTAACTAGGTCAGTATTTCAGTGAAGGTTTTTTGTATATTTGTCATATGGTCAGATTACTTTGTCACATTGTGTATTCTATTCTGGGATTCCTTGATCCAAATGATTTCTTATAAATTTTTATATATTGGGGTTCACTCTTTGTCTGTGAAGACCTGAGTTTCAACAAATACATAGTATCATTTATTTGCCATCACAGTACCATACAGAATAGTTTTAATGCCCTAAAATAGCCTCGGTATTTCATTTATTCAACTGTCACTCCCTCTTTCTCCCAGTGACAATTGATCTTTCTACTATCTCAAAATATTTGCCTTTCCTGATTGCATAGAATTGGAATCACAGTGTATATAGCCTTTCCAGACTGTTCCTTTCTTTCCCTCATACATTTAAGACACCTTCATGTATTTTTCGTGGTTCAAAAACTCATTTTGTCTTATTGCTGAATAATATTTTACAATTTGTTTATCCATTATATGGAAAATCCTCTTGGTTGCTTCTAGTTTTTAGTGATAATGAATAAAGATGCTACAAGTGTTCACATGGAAGTCATTGTGTTGGTATAGATTCCAGGATAATTGAGTAAATACCTAGAAGTGTAATTACTAGATTGAATGGGAAGACGGTGTGTAACTTTGTAAGAAACCACCAAACTGTCTTCCGAAGTGGCCGTATGGTTTTGTTGCCTGACCAGCATGAATGAGAGTTCCCATTGCTCTACATTCTTGCCAGCAGTTGACACTATCAGATGTTGTTTGTTTTGTTCTGGTTTAAGCCCATTCTAATAGGTGTGGAGTGGTGTCTCCAACATATAATATAACATGCAGTGCTCATCACATCAATGATATAATGCCGTCACCCAGTTACCCCATCCCCCTCCTATCTCCCCTTCTGCAACCCTTCATTTGTTTCCCAGAGTCAGGAGTCTCTCCTGGTTTGTCTTCCTCTCTGATTTTTCCCCACTCAGTTTCCCCTCTTTCTCTTATGGTCCCTTGCACTTATATTCCACGTATGAATGAAATATTTTGCTTTTTGTTGACACCTGAGAGTTCTTTGAAAAAAAATGGTAAAATGTATAAATCTCAATCCTGTCCAGGCCAGCCACACACAATCTAAAGGTGACACAATTACAAATACCAGAAATGAAAGAGTAGTTACCACAGCTTCACTTCACATTTCACAAAAATTAACTCCTAATGGATCAGAGACCTACATGAAAAATGGAAAACTATAATCCTTTCAGAACAAAACATCTCAGGAAAAAATATTTTGACCTTAGTGTGGTAATGAGATTTTAGATATAACATAAAAGCATAATCCATGAAATAAGATATTAATAAATTGTAGTTTATTAAAATTTTATTTTCTCTTGGGCAAATGACATTGTAAAAGTAATGAAACAACAGGTCATGGATGTAGAATATGTTTGTGAAATGCATTTCTGATAAAGAATACGTATCCTTGGATTTTTTTCCAGCTCTTGCTTTCAAGATGTGCTGGGATGGCCCAGAACAGTATTGAGTACAGGGCTAACTTTTCTCCACTACAAAGGCACCATCCCTCTAGTGGCCTCTAATGTGATGTCCTTTGAATGATGGGATTTGATGGTCTGGCTGTGGGAACAGGTATTATTCCTTACTCTGGGTGTCTGGTACTTTTCCTTTGAAACCTGGCATGTGGTTCTTTCCCTCTCTCCTGTGGGTTCTTGACACCCAGGAATGGCTATGTGTGGCTGCCACTTGCAGATCACCAAACTTCCCCCGGATGCTCTCCTCTCAGGACTCTGAATACAAATTCTATGTGTCTTGGTTTTCCTAGGTTTCCAGGTCTATCTGTTCACCCCAGGGGCCCACCAGGTTCTTCTGGGTCCCCCTTCCCTGCACTGTACTCTGGAAACTCTTACCCCATTCTCTGTATTTGCCTTCTTTACTTCTGGCCCTCAGGAATCACTATTCTTTGTTGCCTGTGACTTAAAGATGGTTGCTTCAGGGGTACCTGGGTGGCTCAGTCAGTGAAGTATTGGCCTTCCATTCAGGTCGTGATCCTGGGGTCCTGGGATCGAGTCCCGCATCAGGCTCCCTGCTCAGTGGGGAGTCTGCTTCTCCCTCTGCCTGTACCCCTCCCCGCACTTGCACGCATTCGCTCTCTCTCTCTTTCTCTCACTCTCTCCCAAATAAATAAATAAAATCTTTTAAGAAAATGGTTGCTTTAGGGGCGCCTGGATGGCTCAGTGGTTGGGTGTGTCTGCCTTTGGCTCAGGTTGTAATCCTGGAGTCCCGAGATTGAGTCCCACATCAAGCTCCCTGCATGGAGCCTGCTTCTCCCTCTGCCTATGTCTCTGCCTCTGTGTGTGTGTGTCTCATGAATAAATAAATACAATCCTTAAAAAAATGGTTGCTTTATATATTTTGTCCATTTATTGTTGTTTTGGAAGAGGTTAAATCCAGTTACTCTATCTGGGGTGGAAGCATGCACTGACACTTGTATGCATTTTTATCTAATTTTGGATAACACAAAAGTCCCCTTTACTTGTAACTTAAGAATAAATACTAAGGAACAAGGAATTTTTGTCTCTTTTGTTCCAGAGTCTCAGCATTTGAAATAGTGGCATTCAGGAAAGACTTGATGAATAAATTTGGTATTTGAAGTTGAGAGGGCTTAGCAATGTCCCCATATTTCTCTTCAAGGTCTTCACATGAACTAATCAACTTTATACATCTAACTTGATAATGAGTGGACTACTTTGACTACATATGTAATTTTTAAAAAGCTGAGTCATTACAGAGACAAATTTCACAAGCTGGCTTCATCACTTGCTCTATCTTTAAATGTGATCAGATATCCGAGATACCAGTCTGGCACCTACTTGTGTTGAAATTAAAGTTAACTACTTTATGTCATGGCCTGAGTTGTGTCCCCTGAGTTCATGGGTGGGAGCCTAACTCCCAGTGTGATGGGTTAGAGGGTGGAATCTGAGGAAGATAACTAGGGCTCTTTGAGGTCAGGAGGGTGGGGCCCCACGATGGGTTGGTGCCCTCATGATATCTTGCTTTCTCTCTCTCTGCTGTGTGAGGACACTAAGAACAGGTGGCCCTCGGTGAGCCAGGAGGAGGGCTCTCACCAGAACTTGACTGTACTGGCATTCTGGTCTCGGCTTCCAGCCTCCATGGCTGTGATAGAATAAATCTCTGTTGTGGCATTTGCCCTGTCTGCAGTATTTGGTTACGACAGCCTTTACCAACTAACGCACTTTATTTTTGCAACCCAGTACATCGTGCTTCCAGGACAAAATGATAAGATGGGCTCCCCAGCTCATCTGTATTCTTCTAGAGGATGCCATCCTCTGCCAGGTTAATGGAAGGAGCTGCAGGAATAGATAATTTCCACATTCCTGGGAGTAGTCTCTGGGTGGTGTTCTGTGGGCAGTGTTTCAGAGGGAAAGGTCGGTACACAGGAGGCCCCATCTTTAGACTCACCCCCAGAAGGCTGTTGGATGGCACCGTGTACCCAGGAGCTGAGGTCCAGCAGGCTGGACGAAGTAGCCACTTTTCGGTTCCGTCTCCAGTAGCACGAATAATTTGAGAGGATGAAGTGTGAATGCACGGACAGGAGCAGCTGGAATTCTCTTCCACTCTGTAGTGAACCTTGTCTCCACGGACAGCTGTGACCTTGAAACCACCGGGTTGCTGCATTCCCATCGCCCCCTTCCTCTCGCACTTCCTACACCTGGGAGCATGGACTTGCCGTCAACTGGATCTGACATGCCTTTCTGTTCTCCTTTTCCTCAAGGCCGCTCTCGAGTTTCTAAAAATGTCTATAGTTTTCTCCTCTTCCCCAGACCCAACTCACATGAAAGGTTAAATGTTCTTCAAAAACTCACAGCCGTGGTGCTTTCATTTCCAGGTTATAGACTCTCCAACATGATCATAGACAAACACCGCTTCTAAAGATGCCATTAAATATTGATTCACTTACTTGACTGAGAAAATGTCCCTGCCGATCTATGAATTTTTGAAAGCACTTTTTCCCACAAAGCCCAGTGTTAACAACAACAACAACAACAACAACAACAAAACAGTAAACAAGCAAACATCTCCACTTTGGGGAGAAGGGAATACAGGCGTGCACGGTGCCCCTCCCCAGTCTGAGACCAGCTGCTGGCTGGGGCACGGGGCCTAGGTCTCCTCTGCGTGACAAAAGTGGCATGGAGGGGCTGGGGCTGTGTGGTCCCTGACTGCGTGGGTTGAGTGGGGAGGAAGGAGTTTGTAGTAGGAATTCCACAGCAAACAAAGCCCACATTACTCTCTAAACAAGTCGTTCCCCTGAGGAAGTTCTAAGACATCTGGTGCTACTAACACAGCAGTGGAAGTGTTTGGTAGGCTTGGAGGTAGAGGGACTACAACTTTTGAATTTTTTGTGCTTCTGTTCACATCCTCTTTTCCTTATGCAGTTTTAGCAATATGATAATGTCTCTATTCTGCTCCTACAGAGATACAGACATGATTAAAACATGCTCCCTACGTTGAGGGCATTAATTTTATGTGTGTAAGTGGACAGACGGAATCAAATCATCCTAAGTGTTAGACCAGCCATGAAGTCCAACTGCTGGTCTAATAAACATGCAGCAGAGGGGAGGGCAGGGCAGGAAAGCTTTCAAAAGAGGAGATTTGGGCAGGAGGGTCTCAGTAGATGCTCCAGGTAGAGAAGAAGGTGAGGATCTCCCATGCAGAGGGAAGAGCAGATGCAGGATTACCAAGGTCTGAAACATAACTCAGAGGGAGGTATGCGAACAGACCCTAGATTTTGTCTGGGGCAGTGACAGTATAAATGAGTATACAGAGAGAGCTTCAGAATCAATTACTGTTAAACCAGATTTTATATAGTGGTTCATTGGGTTTTCAAACGTTCTTTTTTTTTGTTTTGTTTTCTTTTTTTGGTTGAGCACTAGGGCCCTTTTAAGAAGACTTCATTTTTATTTGTTCAGAGCAATTTTAGGTGGACAACAAAATTAAGGGGAAGGCTCAGAGTTTTCCCATAGGCCTCCTGCCCCCACAGACGCACAGCCTCCCCATGAGTAGCAGCCCCACCAGGGTGGGACATTTGTCACAGTTGTTGAACCAACAGTGAGGCAATGTTATCATCCACAGCGCGTAGTTGCCATGACTCTTCCCTCTTGCTGTTGTGCATTACATGGGTTTGGACAACTGTGTAATGAGGTATATTGATCATACGTATCACACGGAGTATTTTCACTGCCCTAAACATCCTCTGCTCTGCCTAATGATCTCTTCCCCACTACCCCACCCTGGCAACCACTGATCTTTTTGCTGTCTCCATAGCTTTGCCTTTTCCGGAATACAGTTGGAATCGCACAGGATGTAATCTTTTCACATTGGCTCTTTCACTTAATGATATGCCTTATAAGGCTCCTCCATGTCCTTCCATGGCTTGACAGCGCATTTCTTTTTAGTGCTGAATAATATTCCACTGTCTGGATGGACCACAGTTGATTTATCCATTCACCTACTGAAGATATCTTGTTTTTTTTTTTTCCAAATTTTAGAATCTATGAAAAAAACTTGCTGTAAATATCCATGTACAGGTTTTTGTGTGGACAGAAGTGTTTGACTCATTTGGGCAAATACCAAGACACATGATTGCTGGATTGTATAGTCTGGAGCATGCTATTAGCATGCAGTGGTAACTCATTGCTTTACTTTGCATTTCCTAGTGACACATGAGAGGGAGCACCTCTTCTTTTTTTAAAGATTTTATTTATTTATCAGAGAGAGGGAGAGAGAATAAGCACAAGCAGGGGGAGCGGCAGGCAGAGGGAGAAGCAGTATTTCCACTGAGCAGGGAGCCTGATATGGGATTTGATCCCAGGACCCTGTGATCATGACCTAAGCTGAAGGCAGATGTTTAACTGACTGAACCAACCAGGTGCCTGTTGGGAGAATCTTTTCAAATGCCCAATCACTATCTGTGTTTCTTTTTGGGTGAGGTAACTGTTAGGATCTTTGACCCATGCTTTGATTGGGCTGCTTGTTTTCCTACAATCGAATTTTCTGAGTTCTTCGTATATTTTGGATAACAATCCTGTATCAGATGTGTCTTTCACACATATTTTCCCCTAGTCAGTGGCATGATTTTCATTCTCTTGACATTGTCTTTCACAGAGCAGAATTTTTTTTTAAATTTTAATTTAATTTTTATTTTATTTTATTTCTATTCATCCATCATTTCTTTCGTGGAGTCTGACTTTGGTGTTATGTCTAAAATGGCATCACCATGCCCAGCAGCATGTGGGTCTCACTTTTCAGGGGAAAAATGATATTTGTAACTTTTCCAGGACTATGGGCATGATCTAGATTTTAGGATCATGATGTCTACAGCCAGATTTCAAGGTCTTTTCATATAAGGACTTTAAATAGCAAGTCCTTGAACACATACAGGGTCCTGCTGTGTTGTGTACTTGCACACAACATAACCCATAGTTAATGCTTCATATCGATTCATTATCAGGATACCCTGCCCACGAAGAACCCCAAACAGGCCAGATGATGTAAAAAGGTTCCCCTGACAGTATTAGCAAACAGCACTTGCAAGCATGGGTTGGTGCCAGATAGCTGGCGGATCATACAAATTTAATTCTTTACTTGATTCTAGGGTAATTTCCCCATCAGCAGCAGAAGGTGTAGAAGAAAAACCTCTCGTTCAACAGTTCATGCTCCTCTTGTCTCGGTATTGATATTAATGCCAACAAAATTAGTAATTTGACAATTAGTTCCCCACTTACCTGAGAAGACATGAAAGGGAGAAAGAAAGTATTTTAACTAGATTATAATGTGGCTCTGACAAGTCAGGATCCTGTCATGTTATAGCCTCCCAACGTTAACATTTTCATGTCTGCTTGGCAGGTTATTAAAATAAATGAGGGTGCATTGGGCTGCTGCTGTGCTTGCGTCTAATGGGAGTTGAGGAATTTGCAAGCCACCGATGTAAATTGACCGATCTCAGAGACTGAAAGGATTTGGCTAAAGTGGACAATTAGGATCATTTCTGCACAGCTGAGTGAAATATTCCTTGTTATTTTAATAATTCAGGCCCAGGGTAATTTTCGGAGGCTGAGTTTGTCAAGATAATGTGCCTGTGCTTGTCTGCTTGTCATTTTTAACTCAATCCCACATGTTACAGGTACAGCCTAGCTTACAAAACAGGAAAATCATTCACTGGAGAATTTGCATATGGAATACAGATACGCCGCATTTAGGGAAAGCAGACCGGGAGATTGACAGGGAGCCGTGGTGTGAATGCCTCACCACCATGCAAGTCTGAAGGGCTGAGAGGGGCTGTATTGCTTTGTTGATACAATTACAAGTGTTATTGGACAATATGCATATGCAGGCGTGGACCACAGCCATTTACCTCGTGTAACCTGCACTGTTTTGGCAAAGAAGCGTGTGCAGCTTGGGTCCTCCCTCGCAGAAGATGCAAATACTTGCTTTTGGCTTGATTTTAGTACATGGGCTGGTAGAAGAATATCTTTTAACTTTTAATAGCAAGACACATTTAGAGAATTATACATGAGTTCAAGATAGAGAAATTCTGATGCTAGAGAGTTCATCAGCACGTTTCTGCAAGCAGGAGCTTGTTTGGCCAGATGATATGGTCTCAACAGATTAAAACATCACTTGTGATTACTATGATTGGTATAAAAACTAGAAGTGACCCTCTTCTGTGTGTAGGCTTAGTGCTACATGGAGACAGTCACGTTAATTTGAAATCAAGAAGTTCTTAAAATAAAATTCTGATTGTAAGTCCACTTTCTGCCGGCCATGCTTGGGGGGCCTGTGATCAATGGGTGGTGAATGCAGTCAGCTCAGGAAGATCCTCATAATCTCTCCAGCCCCCCACACAGAGTCACTGAGGCAGCTCTTCTATCTGGTTTATTTTTCAGACCTCCATGCAGTAACTTATTTAAAGATAGAATTTACAGAAGGGTATCATCTTGGACAATGAAAGTATTAAACCATTGCTTTTAGAAAAAGAGAGACTTTGCAAAGCAAGTGAAACTAAGCAGGAAAACAGAACTGGCATTATTAGGTAACCATTCTTTAGCGTGGATTTCTTTTTCTTTTTAAAGATTTTATTTATTTGTTTATGAGATACATAGAGAGAGAGAGAGGCAGAGACACAGGCAGAGGGAGAAGCAGGCTCTCTGCTAGGAGCCCAATGTGGGACTTGATCCCAGGACCCTGGGATCACGACCTGAGCTGAAGGCAGATGCTCAACCACTGAGACACACAGGCATCCCTAGCATGCATTTCTTCAGCATATTCAGTAATATGGCCCTACGTCTTCTCGAGTGGATTTATCAATAAATTTGAAAGGATGTGTAGGGGTAGGACTTAATACGTCATAAAGCAGAGATATCTAAAACAAGTGGGTTATGCCAAATAAATAAGTGTTGTATGAAAAAAACAAAACTTTCATCCATTCCAACATTGTTACAACATCAATGGCTTTTGACCCTAAATTCTGATGGAAGATGGTTTTGTGTCTCAGAAACCTTGTAGATTAAGTCCACCATCCCCAATCAAATCTCCTTTTAATCTTGATACATCTGAACCCTCAGGTTGAGTTTTTCTTGTGCCACCTAGCATGAAGGACTTGTGTGTTGAAATGCTGAACTGCCTGGCTCAAGAGGAATACATCCACATGGGTCTCACCACCCATCACAACTCAGCTGAGCTGCTGAAGCTGGAAGAGAAACCATGTTTCCAAACAGTGGTGTTTCTAAATGATCTCCCGTAGGATTTTTTCTAACCCAGTGACTGAACTGTGGGAGAGGCCCATTGTTCTTTGGAATTCTGGGCCAACCGGAGGGGAACTCCATAAGTTGAATCATGAACAAATCATGGTTTCAGCAACAGAGGGGACCCAGAACAAACCTGACATCTCTCCCCGTGTCACACCATCCCTGCAGAAGATCGACCCAGCCTCCCAGACCCCAGTCGCTACCTCTCCCCTTACAACTGAGCACACATAGCTGAGAACCATGCTATAAGACATGCCAATTTCTGGGTGAGTTGGGTAATGGCAATAACTTAATGAATGAGCTTCACAAATAAAGCTTTACTTCTCATTCAGAACCTGGGCAGCTTGAACGGCTTCCCTGGCTAACCTTTATAGTGACTGATCATCCTATAAACTAGTAGAATCTAGGCCCCACATGGCACAAACTACCCACAGCCTGTTGGCACTGTGTCCCATGGCCCTACACTGAAAAGGTATCAGAGAAACAAAGCATCCTTGTGGGTCCAGGAGGCTAGTGAGCAGCTAACTGGTCCCTGTCACACAGGCTAACAAACTAAAAGCAGTGATATTTCTGAATTGAACACAAGCCCCAAACATAAAAAAAAAAAAAAAATTGAATGCAAGCACAAGAGACAAGAATGTGAAGTTATGCATCAAAAGGTGCATGATACAGGAAGACAATACAAGAGGACTCCGGCCGCTGGCCCATGAAAATCCTCAACAGATGGTCTGTTGAGAGGCACCTCCCTGGCAGTTCAGAAACAAGCATTATTTTTAAAAGTAGACATTAAGGAAGAGTTTTGGAATTTTAAGGATTTACTTCGATCATCCCTTCTTGTTTTTTCCCTCACCAGCCAGACCATGATATCTCTCCTTGTGATGACTTTTTTTTTTTTTAGTTTTTATTTATTTATTCATGAAAGACACACACACACAGAGAGAGAGAGAGAGAGAGAGAGAGAGAGAGAGGCAGAGACACACCAGAGGGAGAAGCAGGCTCCATGCAGGAAGCCCGATGCGGGACTCCATTCCAGGACTTCAGGATGACACCCTGGGCTGAAGGCAGGCACCAATCTGCTGAGCCACCCAGGAATCCCCTTGTGATGACCCTCTTGTTGCACATTTCTCCACGTCACTGTTCCTTCCTGGTATGGGACTTGCATGTCAGCTGTCTCACGTGTTGTGTCTTTGGGTCTCCCACAGTCCATAGCATCCAATGAGACTAGTAGTGTACTAGATGCTCAGTATTAGAGTGTATTAGGTTGGAGCATTAGGCTGTAATAGATGATCAATAAGTGAGTAAAAGTGAGTTACAATTGATTAGCATGAGTTTTACACAAGTGCCTCCACAAGCTTAATAATTAAAACTTGCCACTCTACTTTAATTTGGCCAACTATGACCCAGACAAGGGAGCTAGTGGAGCTAAGTATGCTTTGCAGGATTCTCAGGATTGAACAAAATTACCCCAATTATAGGTAATCAATTCTGTGACTATTATGTTATGACTCTGTTCGATCAAACAAATTCCCACTGGGAAAGTCTTCTCTTTTTAATTTGATTGAGAGAAACAAATATCACTTCTGATTTGAAAATCCATAACAAATTGGAGACATCAGCTGTCAATGCTAAAATATCTAGGAAGGGGGCCTGGCATTTCAATGAGAAGAAGGAAATTAAGGGAACCGGTCCATGATCAGGAATCGTTTTAGAACCTAATTTAATCATCTCTCATTGGCCTCATTTTGTCTCTGGTGTCCCAGAAAAGACATCAACTTATGGCTGAGAAGTGCAGTGTGTTACACAAAAGAATCTGCGTGTGTGGAGACACACTTGAGCCGAGGCAGAGTGCCTCCTCGTGGGTACCACTGCTTCCAGCGACACTCCCTGAAGCGTGAGCCCCAACACATGGGAGACTTAACGTCATGATGGTGCATGGCCTTGTTTCACCATATATCACAGAAATACATTCTATGCTGGCAAATTAAAGTCTTGCAACCTTACAGAAATTGCCAAAACTGACTCTGAAGTGTGTCTTAAATTTTCTTAGGTGAAAATCCCAATCTGGTCTCTAATAGCAACTTTGAAGGCATTAGACTATCCAATTCCTACGTATTTTACAAGCTGCATTTGACATTTGTTGAGACTTACCCACCATTCCACTAAGCAGGCTTTTCCTTTTCACACCACACTGACATAAATGTAGGGAAAACATCACAAACAACAATGGCTTAGGGATGGATGTCCCTGTTAATCAGTTTTCTCCTCTCGTTTCAGTTTGCGGTCTTCACTTTGTGTTGATTTAAGGGAGGAGACTTGGTATTCAAGGCAAATAGTTATCGAAGCACAATTTATTCAGAACAGCTTTCAAACGCAGGTTTGGAATATTTGCCTGAATAATCACTCGAGCTCAAATACGGGGGAGCTCAAATGTTTTCTTGGCTGATGACTAACTCAATGCTGGTCTTTGAATGTACATTTTAACTAAGATTGTATCTGGTGTGTTTTAGCTGTGCATCTGGCTCCTTGTGCATTATATATCTTATTTAAAACTTAGCCTTTTTAGCTTGTGCAGCACAGTTCCCACCCATCCGGCTCTGACATTCAGTCTCACAGCTCCTTTCAGCTGTTTTCCATATTGGAGCTGTTCAAAGGCACTCACTATAAACACTCGCATTCAGATTAACCCTCTGAAGCCAAGACAGGAACCCACAAATGAAACAATGCATCGGATTCCTCGGTTGCCTTAGGTTACATTGAATAAAAGTATGGATTGGGACATGCAGTAGAGATACACTCTCCTCTTTACCTTCAATCTCTTAAAAATAAGAGATATTTCTAATCTTTCTAATTATTCTTTCTTCCATGTGAAGCGTATGGGGTGGGTGAGGGGGACGCAGGAGCACAGAGGCAGAGAGAAGCATCATATGTATGTCCGGGTGGCTCATATGTACACTGAAATGATAACACTCACAAGGAATGGGATATCTACGCTCTGAGCTGAGCTCTTGAGCTGAAGTGCTCCTGGAAGATGGCGTTGGACCTGGTTTTGCACAATGTGCAGGATTTAGATGGAAACGAGCTGAAGGTGCAAGGGGGATAGGAGCCCGTAGGCCAGGTTTGGGGAATGGCAGATAATATCACTTGAGCTGAAAGTAGGATTAATAAGGGGGACTGGGAATAGCAGGTGTCATTTTGGGAAGTGTAAGTAGAAGAAAATCATGAAGAGTATAGACGACCAGGATAAAGGGTTTAGAACCATCTGGTGGGCAGTAAGCTCTCATTGCCTGCAAATTGGCTGGGCTATAAGGTCAAGGGGAGAGGAATTTGGACAATGTGGAAAGCAGTCACATTATCTATGCTATCTTTATTATTTTTGTAAAGATAGATTTATTTATTTAGTTAGTTAGTTAGTTAGTTAGTTAGTTACAGAGAGAGAGCTTGAGCAGGGGGGCAGGGCCAGGGGCGAGGCAGAGAGAGAAAGAGAAGCAGACTGTGCTGAGCCTGGAGCCTGCCATGAGGCTCGATCCCATGACCTGGAGCTCATGACCTGAGCCAAAATCAAGAGTTCAGCACCTCACCAACTAAGCCACCCAGGCGCCCCAATGCTGTCTTTATTATTAGTGTTATAATTAATGGAGTCAGCATTTCCTGCACTCTGGGGAGAATGACCACATAGGACAATGAGTCAACCAGGGAGACCCATCTATCAGGCCAGAGACATAGAGGCTGGAGTTCAGAGAGAGGAGAGGTCAGAAGCCAGAGCTTCTGGATTTGGACACACTTCCTGTGTGTATATGCTGTGCGCATTCACATTCTGCACACAGCATCCGCTATCCAGACTACCTGAGGACAAGCACGTTCTTTCCTCTTTTGAGAAGGAAGTAATCAAGACATCGTGGCTTTTTTTTTTAAAGTGTGAGAATGTTACTCTCTCTGCCTCCATCCTTGCCTCTGGTCACAGAGACCCCACCTTCTCAAGAATAAATTGGAAACCTATGCAATATCCTGGATCACCTTTTCCAGCACGTGGATAGTAACAATGAATGAACAAAGGAGCCACTATTTGCCTCAGAGAATTTTCCGACTGTCCAGTGGGCCAAGTGCACAAGGCTTGGCCATTCTCTCCGCAGCCAGACAGCCAGGACACCATCACGGGCTTTTTTCCATCCATTAGCCCAGCCTGTGAAAGCTAATATCGGAATAAGGTAATTTGAATAATTCTGAATAATTCTGAAGTGAGAAGGAGAGAGCAAGAGGAAAGATAACTTAAAAAAATTACTTTTAAAATACTAACAAGACTGTCTGTATTGCCAGCCATCAGGGGAAAGATCAACTAATACATCAAAACCTCCAAGATACGGATGCCTCAGAAATGTCGCCTTCTTCATAGAAATCCTGTCTTGTCAACTGGTCAGAAGGTTTCAGTGTTTAAACAACCTCGCAGCTAATCTGACATTGATATAAAACTTGCCATTTACATGAAAATGCCAGCCCTCACCCAGGGCCTGATGTGGCTTCTTGGTGAGGCGGAAGAATCTGCACGTATCCTGTGGATATGGAAAGGGTAGCACACAGTGCATTTTATTTCAGATAGCTGTAAAATACAGAGTGAGTTGGTGGTGAGGGTTAAGATGCTAATATGTGACTAAATATATTTACGTTGATGAAGCTGATCACCAGATGACCAGGAAGTGTCAGATAAGGGCCTTTTAGCAAATAAAATGTAGTTTGACTACATTGATTCAGTGACTGCTAATGAACCCAAAATACAACTTGATTGGCCCCTTTAAATCTGTTAGAGCAGGGATCTATTCAGAGTGAGGTAGTGGCAAGAGTTGAGCTCTGATGTACATAACGGGCCAATCTGAGTCTTTACCCTCCTAGATGATTACTTGCTCATCAAGCCCATGGGCTTCTAGGATATGGTCTTTATTAAAGTGGAAGATAAAGGGAATCTGGGTGGCTCAGTTGCTCAAGTGTCTGACTCTAGGTTTTGGCTCAGGTCATGAACTCAAGGTCATAGGATCCAGCCCCATGTGGTATTTTGCGCTCAGTGAGGAGTCTGCTTGAGATCTCCCTCTCTCTCAGCCCTCTCCGCTCAAATACATACATACATACATACATACATACATACATACTTACATACATACATGCATACATACATACTTACATACATACATACATACATACAGAAAGAAAGAAAGAAAGAAAGATCTTTTTTTAAAAAAATGATGAAAAATAAAGTGGAAGATAAGATATAAAGGGAGATGGACCACAAAAAAAAAAAAAGGGGATAATGGGAACCCCCAGCAATTTGCCATGGACCACAGCAAGACCACAATGGCTCTGAGAGAGTGCATTCTGCAGAGTAAGCACCCAAGACTGAGTCACCTGGATGAAGCCTGATTTGGATACACAAGGTGACTTTTATGGTCACTGTCACCATGTGGGTGTTTTTCTGACATCATAAGTGTGTATAACAGTTATCTTCCAGCTTTCCTTTTCATGATTTCTGACCCTACTTCAGTTTATCCAGAAGCATTCCTATGGCCCCCAGAATAATTAGACTGGTAGGGCAGAAATGTAACGAGGTCACAGAAGGCAATGCTGTTTCATTTTCTTTCTGACATGGCTGTGGGGAATCCAAAGAGATGGGCCTCAGGAAGGTAGGGTGAGGTGAATATAAGGCACATAAGATCAGGGCATATCATCACTGGGTTCAGATAGAACACAACACTGAGGGATGGGTCTGCTGACCCAAGAGCAAGGATCCTTAAGCTCTAAGACTGTGGATCACAACAAGAACTTTGTATTTCCAACAGACTCAGGTAAGAACACCCAGGGCTCTCAGTGGGTGGAGCTCATGGGGCTCCCACCTCTGGGGCCTCTCACTCCAACCATGTATCCAAGGAAAGCCTCTGAGCAGCCAGACGAGGTTGCAAAGAAGAAGGTCAGGAGAGAAAAGGGCCACCTCTGCAGACTCGATGCTCAACTCTACTTCTCTGTCTCCAGCTTCATAAGACTCAGACCTCACATTGGTCCATTGCACAGATGACACCATACAGATTGGACAGTTAGCAGGATATTCCTATTACAAAAAGAAGCACCATGCATGGAGATTTTTGTGGGTTCTGCAGACAATGCCTTCCACAACCAGGAATGTTATGTGGCCCATATGTCGGGTGTCATAGAAGGACGACTATTTGAATGGTGCCAGATTAAAAATGGTATCTTTAGAAGGTCAGTCTGTAGTCCAGGCAGCCCTTTCATTTAGACCCTATGACACGGCATACACTGTGGTTGGAGACATCAGAAGTCGGGAAAGATGCAGGTGATGTTTATGGAAAGCTCCAGGGGAAGAATCACAACATAGGACCCTGAGATTCTGAAGCCATAACACCTGCACCAGAGAATTATATGCCTCTTGATAAAGCTCTTAATATATTAATGGGCCCTGGTAGATGGAACACTTGACCATGGGGCTGAAACAGACTGTGAATCCAGGTTGCACCTTATGAGCAGGGTTTTTTCACCCCTGTCACATTACAAATTTATATGGATATCACAACAATTTGTTGTAAAATGTGAATGTAACATCCTGGATGAAGCCATGCAGGACCAGAAGGCATGTGTGAGTTACATAACCAGTTAACCAAGAACCAGTGGCCACCTACTTCCATGGTTTTGGGAGCGCCCTTACCCCAGTACTTCTATAACTCTACAGTGGTCCCATATGACCAGCTGAGGGTAGGATGGCTTAGGATATGGATGCAGGCTGACAATGCATGGCAGCCACTACCCTGACATTTTGGGATGTCCAAAATAGATAGTAGAGAAAAAAAATCTTTGCAATGGGCAGAAATGACTTTGTGTGGAAGGGAAGTAAAGTGACATGAGAATGTATACTTATTTCTGAATAGTTGCCAGTAGCCTGGCTGTTGGTTGGGGACATGGAAAAAAAAAGAATTGAAATATAACATGCAAAGTGTTCTGATTAAGTCAAATGGATGAATGCATATACAAGAGCGAGCACAATATGTGAAGATATTTGTATCACTTGCTCATGCCCAGTGGAAGGTATCTATCATGGAAGAGACGTTGAATACCCCAGTAGACATAATAACTCAGAGTCAACATGAACAGCCATCATCATTAGCCAACATAGACTTTGCAAAATAGGCATGTGAATAGACTTCATGATTGTAGAGATGAAGGTTACGTGGACCAAGGTTGGCCCAACCTTGAGTTTCCTGCCTGAAGGTTACATGGACCTGGCACTTTCCAAAACTGATTTAGCTACTATCCAACGTGCAAGGCACAAAGACCAGCACTGATCCCCTACTATGGCACTATTCCTTGAGGACAGCAACCAGCCAGGATATGGTCTCGTAAAGAGACTACACTGGACCTCTTCCATTCTGCAATGGCCAGAGGTTTGTCTTCATAGAGATGACTACCTATTATGGGGGAATGTTTGTCTTTCCAACCAGTAGATTCTCAGTTAACCCCATTCTCCAGGGTATTATGGATTGTCTGATCCCACACAGCACAGAATCTGATCAAGAAACCCACTTCACAACACGGAGGTATGGAAAGGGCCATGGACCAGAGAATCCAGGGGTTGTTTCATGCATTGCACTTCCCAGGAGCATCCAGCTTCAGGGAATTCTGGAATGGCTCTGTTTCTTAGCTCATACTGTTGTTACATACTACTCTGTAGAAGGTCACTTGCTGGCTAAGGGGTGATCACTATCACAAGGATTAGGGTTATACTTCTTTGTTCTTCAATATTGAGAAAAATTATTCAATTATTTTCTCTTCTTAGTTTATTGGAAAATAAAATGTAGTATGGTAGAGGCAGGGTCACAAAGTCAAAAGTGTCTTCTGGAAAATGGGTTCTCAAATTGACCATGTATGCAGATCATCATAAGGGCTGGTTTGGGCCCAACCTTGAGTTTCTTATCTAGTAGGTCTGGGGTAGGGCTCAAGAATTTGCATTTGTAACACATGCCCAGGTGGCACTGGAGCAGCTGATACTATTTGGAGAGCATGCTTTGAGAACCACTGGTCTAAGTGCTATTGTAGAGCCTGGTTCACCCTAATGCATGGGAGTAGACCCTCTCGTGTCACTTGTGTCTGTGTCATGTAACTCCACTCTACCCCTGCCGCCCCAGGCAATGTTGAGCTACTCAGGGTGCACAGCTGGCACATGCTCTCTGATCAGTTGGTCTCCTAAGAATGTGAAGTTAAAAAGGGAGAGAGGCAGGACTGAGAATTGTCTAAAGAGCCACAGTGATACCTTAGTGCTCTAACAGGCTGCCAAACTTCAGCAGCAGAGATCCCAGATCTACCCTAGTTCCACTACAAGTCTAGGTGCTTTCATTGAATATAACTGGTCACAAGTAAAATCTATTTTATTGTAGAAAAGAGATGTTTCAGGCTTCATCAGTAGGAATGGCATTGAGACTATTTAGCAGAGATGTTGGGAAGAAGACAAAGAGGCCGTGATCACATTCTCACAACCAAAAGGAAGGCAGAATAAAGAACACAGTTGACGCTAACATGTATAAAGGAGAGAAAAGCCTGAGCCTGCACCAAGCAGGCATTGCTCCCGATTGCTCTACGCAGAGATTTTGTTTTGTGTATTGGTTAGGGACACCAATTGCCCCAGTTTGCCCAGAACTGAGGGGTTTCTTTGGACATGGAGCTCTCAGTGGTAAAACCAGGACAGGAAAATAAATTGAGAGAGTTGTTCATCATGCTCATGGAATTGATATTAAGGTGATGCCACTGGGGACACCTGGCTGGCTCAGTCAGTACAGCATGTGACTTTTCATCTTGGGGTTGTGAGTTTAGTACGCACATTGGGTATAGGGTATACTTAAAAAAAAAGAGAGAGAGAAATTTAAAAAGATAATGCCATCAAGTTGAGAAAAGCTACATGCTGGCTTCTACTTGCTAATAATGTACTAGGTAATTTGGCCCCAACTTCCTGCTGAAGACAAATCAAAAGCTAGACAACATAACAAAGATAAAAACCTTTTTAAAAGGATCAAGTGTTTAATAAAGTAGTAAGATATCATTGGACCATACATGATTGTTCAAAGTAACAGTGGAAATGTACTGGGTAACAGTAGCATATGAATGAGTGTCATACATGACAACAATGTTATTTTCTTATAACACTGAGGAGGAATTTTGAATATTCGTATGTAAGTTACCTGTGAACCAAAGTGTTATTTGAAAGTACACTTAGATATAAATGTATAATGAAAAATCTGAAGCAACTACTAAAATTTTAATGATTAAACAATATGCATCTAAATAACATATGGGTAAAAAGTCTCAAGAGGAATATAAAAATATTTTATCTAAATGAAAAAGGAAAGGCAACTTACCAAAATGTGTGCAATGCAGTGAAAGCAGTATTTAGAGGACAATTTATAGCATTACATGATTATTTTAGGGGAAAATGCACAAAATAAGTAAGAAAATCTTCCATCTTAGTAAACCAAAGGAAGAAGAACAATTTAAGTCTAAAGCAAGTAGAAGGAAGAAATATTAAAAATTAAAGTAGAGATAAATGAAATTATAAATAGGAAAACAATAGGGTAAGTCAATTAAACCAAAACTGATTTTGAAAGGATGAATAAAATTGATGGCATTCTTCCCAGGATAACAAAGAAAACAACTGATGAATATTTTATTAATATCAACATTAAAGAGGGATCATCACTAGTGATTTGATGGATGATGAAAGAATAATAAATGAATATTAGAAAAAAATCTGTACCTATAAATTTGATAATATAGATGTGCCCATTAATTAAATTACATAAATCATAAAAATTACATAAAATCATAAAATTCACACAGGATAAATAATATAAATAGGCCTTCTCTATTAAAGAAAGTGATCAAAATTTAAAAACACTCCAAAAAAAAAAAAAAGAAAAAAGAAAGAAAAGAAACCACCAGGCTTTGAGTGTTTCAGTTGTGAATCCATTAAATTTAATCTTTTTTTTTTTTTTTTTTTTTAAAGATTTTATTTATTTACTCATGATAGTCACAGAGAGAGAGAGAGAGGCTCAGAGACACAGGCAGAGGGAGAAGCAGGCTCCATGCACCGGGAGCCCGACGTGGGATTCGATCCCGGGTCTCCAGGATCGCGCCCTGGGCCAAAGGCAGGCGCCAAACCGCTGCGCCACCCAGGGATCCCATGAATCCATTAAATTTAAAGTAGGAATCATATGAATTCTTCAAAATGCCATCCAAAAATAGGAACAAAGGAGAAAATTCACAACTCATTATATGAAGGCACCATTGCTCTAATACCAAAACAATATAAAGAAGTACAAAAAGAAAACTACAGACCAATATTTCTAATAGATACAAATCTTAGCAAATTAAGTCCACCAACCTATAGAAATAACTATACAGGATGACAAAGAAGAATTTATTTCAAGTATATAAGACTGGTTCAACATTTCAAAATCAATCATTGTAGTGAACCAACAGGGTAAGAAAGTAAAATTATATGATTACATTAATTTATATGGAAAAAGCAATGGACAAAATCCAATACCCACTCATGATAAAAACACTCAGGAAAAGAGAAATCAAGGGAAATTTCCTCAATATGGTAAAGAACATTCAAAAAACAAACAAAAAGAATATAGGTTACATCACACTTAATGGAAAGCAACTAGATGCTTTTCTCTTAAGATCAGGAACAAGGCAAAATTGTCTCCTCCAACTATTCTTACTTAACAGTGTACTAGAACTCTTAACTAATATAATTAAGAAGAGGAAATAAAAGATATACAGATTGGGAAGGAATAAAACTTTTTGTCTTCATGTGTTTATGTAAAGAATCCCAGAAAGTCAACATCTGCAACAACAATTAAACTCCTGTTACTAATAAGTAACTATCACAAGAGCTGCAGGATACCAGGTTGATATACAAACTCAATTGTTTTCCTATCTACCAAAAATAAACAATTGAAAGTTGAACAAAATTAATTATTCATTTATGTTATTACCACAAAAATATAAAACTTATAAATACATCTAATAAAATGTCTACATAATTTATATTCAGAAAAACACAACATTCTGATTAATGAAACCAAAGAAAACCAATGATCTAAATTGCACAGTAAAGATAATTATCAACAAAATAAAAAGTCAACCAATTGAATGGGAAAAGATATTTACAAATGACATATCCAATAAGGGGTTAATATCCAAGCTATATAAAGAACTTATATGACTCAACACTGAAATTTTTTTTTAATTAAAAATGGGCAGGGGATCTGGATAGACATTTTTCTAAAGAAGATACTCAGATGGAAAACATGATAAGGTGCTTAATATCACTAATCATCGGGGAAATGAAAATTAAAACCATGAGATATCACTTTACACTTGTCAGAATGACTAAAACCAAAAACAAAGAATAACAAGTGTTGACGAGGATGTGGAGAAAAGGGAACCCCAGTGAATTGTTGGTGGGAATTCAAATTGGTCTAGCTACCATGGAAAACACTATGGAGTTTTCACTAAAATTAAAAATAGAATTATCATATGATCCAGTGTTTCCACTACTTGGTATTCATCCAAAGTATAAAAAAATGCTAATTTTAAAAGATATATGCAACCCTATGTTTATTGCAGCATCGTTTAAAGTAGCCAAAATATGGAAACAAATCAAATGTCCATCAGTAAGTGATCAGATAAAGAAGATGCTGAACATATATTTGATGGACTATTACTCAGCCATAACAAAGAATGAAATCTTGCCATTCACAACAACATGGATGGATGTAGAGGGGGTAATGTTAAGTGAAATAACTCAGTCAGAGAAAGATAAATACTATATGATTTCACTCATGTGTGGAAATTAAGAAACAAAACAAAGCAAACAGACAAACAGAAAACTGGACTCTTGACTACAGAGAATAAACTGGTGGTTACCAAAGGGGAGATGGAGGGGGGATGGGTAAAATAGGGTATGTGAAGTAAAAGCACACTTATCTTGATGAGCACTGAGAAATATATAGAATGTTGAATCATTATTTTGTACCCCTGAAACTAATGTAATACTGTATGTTAATTATACTTGGGATGAAACACAAAATAAGTCAATGATGAAATATTCTATATTCATAGATAGGGAGACTAGACATTGTTTCATTGTCAATTCTTCCCAACTTGATAGATGGATCACAATTCCAAATAAAATAAAACCATGGCTGTCCAGTTCATGGTATTTTATGCTAAACAATTCTAAAGTTTATATCAAAAAGCAAAACACCCAGAAGAGCCAGTACAGTAATGAAAGAGAATAGAGTTGAGGGATTGACACTATACGGCTTCCAGACTTACCAAAAAAGCTATAGTAACCAAGGCAGTTTGGTATTGGTAAAAGCTGAGATATAGATCAATGAATCCCAGAAACAGACTTTTTTAAAAAGATTTTATTTATTTACTCATGAGAGACACAGAGAGAAAGAGAGAGGCAGAAACACAGGCAGAGGGAGAAGCAGGCTCCATGCAGGGAGCCTGACGTGGGACTCCATCCCAGGTCTCCAGGATCACGCCGGGCTGAAGGCGGCACTAAACCGCTGAGCCACCCGGGCTGCCCCCAGAAATAGACTTATACCAATGTCTGATTTTCAAAAAGTAATGAAGGCAACTCAATTAAAAAAACAATAGTCTTTCCAAAAAATGATGCCAGAAATATTGGACATCTCTATGGAAAAAAGAGAGAAAGAAAAGAAAAGAAAGAAAAGAAAAGAAAAGAGAAGAGAAGAGAAGAAAAGAAAAGAAAAAAAGAGGAGGAGAGGAGAGGAGAAGAGAGGAGAGAAAAAGAAGAAAAGAGGGAGAACACAGAACTCACACTTTTCAAAAAACTTAACTCAAGATGTATCATAGACTTAAATGTAAAATGAAAAACTGTAAAACTTCCAGAAGCAAACATAGGAGAAAACCCAGGTGGCCTTCAGTTTGTTGCTTAAGTGTTTAAATACAGGATCAAAAGCATGAATCTGTGAAAAGAAAAATGGAAAAGTTGTTATTTTTACAAAAAATAAGTTTTGTACTATGAAACTTAACTGCTAAGAGGTTGACAAAAATAATACATAGACTGAGAAGAGATATTTTGCAAAATTCATATTTGACAAAGAATTCTATCTAAAATATACAAAGAAGTCTTATACTCAACAATAAGAAGACACACAATCCAGGAGCACCTGCGGGGCTCAAGGGCTCGATCATCTGACTCTTGATTTCGGCTCAGGTCATGATCTCAGGATCATGGGATCGAGCCCTTCATTGGGCTCTGTGCTCAGTGGGAAGTCTGTTCTCTCTCATCCTCTCCTTCTGTCCCTCCCCTCACCTCATGTGCATGCGCTCAAATAGATAAATAAATATTTTTTAAAAAATGACACACTGCCCAATTACAAATGTGCAAATGATCTGAAGAGATACCTTGGCAATGAAGATTCACATATGGCAGACAATCATATGAAAAGACATAGGTCATTAAGGAAGTGAAAACTGAAACAATGATGAACTGCCATTGCACACACACTAAAATGGCTAAAATCAAACAAAACAAAACTGACAATACCAGTTGCCAGCAAGGATGCAGAGTAAGAGGCACTCTCACCATTTATAAAATAGTACACAATGGTATAGCCACCTTGGAAACAGTTTCACAGATTTTTCTAAAGCTAGATGTCACCCTACCACATATTTCAAAAATCGTGAGCCTACAGGTATTTACCCAATGGAGCTATAAATTCACATACGCACAACACCTGCAAAGAAAGTTTTGTAGCAACTTTATTCATAATCTTCGAAACCTGGAAGCAGCCAAGGAATCCTACAATCAGGGAATGGAGAAACAGGGTGGGATGCACCCATGCAATGTGATATTATTCAACAATAAGATTAAATGAGCCATCAAGGCGTGAAGAAACATGTGGGCACTTAAAGTTCCTATTGCTAAGTGGAAGAAGCCAGACTGTGTGATTCCAACCATATGACATTCTGGAAAGGGCAAAACTATAACTGATTTTTTTTTAGATTTTATTTATTTATTTTAGAGAGAAAGAGATAGAGCATGAACTGGGGGAGGAGCAGAGGTAGAGAAACAAGCAGACTCTGTGCTGAGCATGGAGGCCAAAGTGGGGTTTCACTCGGGGCTTAATTCCACGACCCTGAGATCATGACCTGAGCTGAAATCAAGAGCTGGACACTTAACCAACTGGACCACCCAGGTGCCCCTATAATTGATCTTTAAGAAGATCACCAGTTGCTTTGGGTCGTGGGTAGGATGAATAGGTGAAGCAGAGAGGATTTTTAGAGCAGTGAAACTCTTCTGAATGCTACTCAAATGATGAGTCCATTCCCACTGGTCCTTTCAGATTTCTTTTCCTATAAATTTCAGGTTCACAGCCATTATAAGGGTTTGCATCCGGTCTTCTAAATATTGCATTATAGGAAAGCTACCTTATGGGGCACCTGGGTGGCTCAGCGGTTGAGCGTCTGCCTTCAGCTCAGGTCCTGGGATCCTCAGGTCCTGGGGTCAAGTCCCGCATTGGGCTCCTCCAAGGGAGCCTGCTTCTCCCTCAGCCTACGTCTCTGCCTCTTTCTCTCCCTGTGTCTTTCATGAATAAACTAAAATCTTGGGGAAAAAAAGGGAAGCTACCTATTATGGAAGCTTATTTTTGTTTGTCATATGCATGGGGATGGTCTTTCCATAGCCTGTAGCCACTCTGTGACTTTTCAGTATACTCAGTTTAGAGAATGTTTGTTATACAGAAATTTTCAACTTATTTTAATATAGTGAAAACCTATTTTTCCCCTCTTTCCTTTCTTGATGCCTTATAGAAAAACCCTGCCACATGTGGAGGACACATTGTATCTCCCTATTCAACTTGAAGTTTGGTTTTGCTCTTTTAGGTCTTTAATATAGCTATAATTCAATTAATTTTAATTTTCCATTTGGATAGCCAATTATCCCACTGATTTGCAGGGTCCTATCTGCCATATGTTCATTTCATATATGAATATATAAATGTGTGTTTGTGTTTCTGTTCCTGCACCTTCTATTCTGTCCAAGCAGCTCATTTGTTCATTTCAATTCCTACATGGCATTAAATAGCACAGCATTACAATTATTCTTGCTGTTTGATGAGGCGAGATACTCCCTTTATGATTCCTCAGAGTTATCTTAGCCACTGTTCGACTATTACTAAATTTTAGGATGCAATCATCCAGTTTTGCAGCAAAATATGAAGTAGTTGATGTGAATTTCATTACACATGTTGAATAGATTGGAGAAAAAATGATATACTGGTCCCATCCACTAATTTAGGATGTCTATTTATGTGTCTTCCTTTATGTCTTTCAATAAATTTTCAGTCTTTAAAATGAAGCTTTTATGTGTATTTAAGTTACATTTATTCATATGTATATTTGTTGCTATTTTGAGTGAGATTTTTTAAATCACATTTTACAACTGGTTGCTGCTTATATTTAAGAGTATAGTTGATTTTTTGTATATTAATAGTTTATCCAACAATTTTCTGAGCTCTCCAGTTAGTTCTTACAGTTACCTTCAGATTTTGCTGCATTTGCAATGAAGACAATCATATCACCTGAGAACAAGGACTGGTTTATATCTCACCTTCAATTGTTTTGCTTAATATTTAAAATTAGAGGATCTATTAATATAATAATCTATTAATATAATGTAACATTAATATTCATTTTAAGAGAAAGCTGCTCAACATCTGCAAAACAAAATAAAACAAAACCCTGCCATCCACCCCTGAGGCTCCCTGGATAGCATATCTTGACAGTCACTTTGAACACTTGGCAGCTGGGCCCGAGGACCTCAGACACAGGGGTCATGTCTGCAAACAAATTTACTATTTGTACAAAAATGCGGACAACGAATTTAAGTCCTGCCATGCCATTTTGCCCAAAGGCACAGCTAGCAAGTTGCAGAAACACACTGATGTTTGAATATGAATACAGGCGAGTTCCATCCCACAGAATTGGGAAGAAGTCCACTGGACCAGAGTCTGCAGCCACAGCCCTGGTACCCCAACAATACCCAGAGGGCCACTGACAGGCCCACACTGACCAAGGCTGTCTTTCCCTCACCAGTTTTCAGTGAAGAGCCTTACTTTTTATCCCCAGTTGTAAATGTCAAAAGAATGCATATTGCCCATTTGAAAATGTTGGCCATGACTTTGCTCCTGGAGCAAAAAGCTTACATCATGACCTGCACGGAGATCCAGCTGTGCGAGGCTTGGCTTCCCAGCCCCACGCTGGCTCTGTCCCTGGGCCGGGGGCACAGACAGTGCCCAGAATAGACCATGAACCTATTCTGAGGCTTTGCCCAATGCTGCTCTGACTGTGCTGGCCTGATTAAGTGTTTTGAAAAGACTGACATAGATTTATATTTTATCTGAGATCTTCTTGGTTTCATTAAAAATATCTAGTTTCTGTTAAATTATTTGATATCTACAGAAAAAAAATTATTTGCATAAAGGAGTAGGAGCAACCCCCAGCCTAGGAAAAGATAGAAGAGCAAGTTGCTGGTTTTCCCCTCATGTCAATCTTCTCCTATCCCTGACAATGGACATCCCAATCTCTAGCTGGGCACATGATCACACAGAACAAAAATCCCATTTCTCCTCTCTTCTCACAGCCAGGAGTGGCCATTTGCCTGAGTTCTGGATCACGGCATAACCAAATGCTGTGCTGCTGGCACAGCCTTCCTCCCCCTTCAGGTGCAATGGCCAGAGCTCGAGCAGCCTTCTGGAAGCACACAGGTTTTGCCACCAGTGGTGGAGCAGAGGTAGAATGCCCCTTGCTTACCAAAGACCATGGATCCCAGGGATGTCTACCTCCAAACTCCTTTGTCATGTAGAAGAATGAAACATCTTATCAAAATCACTAGAATTTTGTGTTTTCTGTCGGTCAGAGCCACACTTAGTTCCAACCACTACAGGTGTCGGCTGACGTGGGCACCACCATTTGCAATTGCAAAACATCAAGGACTTTCCCTTTAAAGATGGGGTAAGTGTGGGAAGAGAGTGTGTATCTCTTCTCTGAAACTGAATGCAGCTGTGGAAAGGTGTGAGGCCAATCACATATTGTCTCCTGTGGGTGCAGAGGAGTTTTCTAGATAGATGATTTCTTCGTCTACCTGTCTCAAATTTAACATGTTCCAAACTTCCAAAACTGCTCATGCTTCTTTTAAAATCTTTCTTTTGGGCAGCCCTGGTGGCTTAGCAGTTTAGTGCCACCTTCAGCCCAGGGCATGATCCTGGAGACCGGAGATCGAGTCCCACGTCAGGCTCCCTGCATGGAGCCTGCTTGTGTCTCTGCCTCTCTCTCTCCCTCTCCATGAATAAATAAATACAATCTTTAAAAAAATAAAAATAAAATAAAATATTTTTTTGATGAATAGAGTCAAATTCCCCAGGGCTATTTGGGTACTTTGCTTCCTGGTCCGACTGCCCTGACCTCATCTCCTTCAGTCTCTGTGCATTGGGATGTCTACCATGGGATAGCTTAACCAAGACGGCCTCTTCGCCTTCACACCTCACTCTAAACTCATCATAGATTTTTACCCCCTTCAGGAAAAATTATGATCCCAGTTCCACGAGATGATAGACCATCCTCACCCATGATATTTCCCCTCATGAACTATACAGCAATATCGAGCTGGAAGACACATTTTCTTATGCTTCCATGGCTTTGCACAAACTGCTCTAACTGCACGAAATAATCAATCCCAGTTTGCCTCTTTCTAAGGCTCTGGACTTAGTAAAGTTTTAACATGGGTCATCCCACACTTGAGTCAAGCTGCAATTCTTCTGCAGTCAGTAAGCCTTCTGCACCTTCTAGAAAGTACTGAGCACCCGAAGCAACCCTTTCTCTTCCAAGCTTCTGCATCTACACAGAATGCTGTTGTTTCCTCTGTGGTGATTAAAAAAAAAAAAAAGTAATAACAGAATTCTTCAGCCTCTGCGTCTCCAGGATGTGCAAATTCTAATAATCCTTCTGAAGATCCAGAGTCTGAGGACTACGTGGGATGGTCATGGAGAAGGGTCACTTGGAGGATACATGACCTTTTGCTTCTCTCTTGTCCTGTCCTTCTTGTCTTATTATCTCGTGTCATTTGTTTGCTGCTTCTCCCGCAGATCTTTGCTGCCAAAAGTCACGTCTCTTGATGTCATCTTGACAAGAATGGTTCTTTTTCAAAGAATTCTTTGAAAAAGAACCATCACAGTGAATACCATGTTTCGCATCTCACTGTGTGTATCTGGCTCCTCCAAGGGAGTAAAAGTCCTCAAGGAAGTTCAGTGTGTTTTATGTCTTCCACAGAGTGTGATGCCTGGTATGGGCACATAGAAGGTGATCAATCAACATTTATTGGCTGAATACATAAATAACTCTTTTTAGTGGAATTAATTCTGAATTCTTTTCTGATGTAATGGAACACTTGGTTTTGTTTTTATTCTTTCATCATTGTCTCATGAATCTTGTGAACCCAACAGAAACGTACATACTTGAAAATATTTCTTACTAAATAATCAATAAATGCTCACGTTCTTTTTGACTAAATTGCAATTAACACAGTTCTTCATATACTTAGTATGCATTTTGTGTAAGCTAAGGTCCCATAGAATGGACTCTCATTATGACTGCGCTGAAACTAAAATTGCTTTATAATGAGAGGAGGGCATGAGAAAAAGCAAAAGGAAAGTAGAGAGAAGGAACAGAAGGAAGATGAGAGGAGAATTCTTGCTGCTGCTAATTTTAATTTCAGTTTTCTACTTGAAGAATGTCCTTTACCTGGATATGTGTTTTTTTTTTTCTTTTAGGATAAATTGGGTACCTACCATGAGCAATGCAATATGCTAGGTGTTAATCCCTCAAAAAGATTGGGCTGGTGGATAATCTTTCTTCTCACAATTTCAAGTTATTTTATAGGACAGATGTGATAAACACTCGATTTTCCAGTTTAGTCCTCAATCTTAAATTTATTGACACATTCTTAAGTGTCTTCAGGTCAGCTCTGGTTTCCCTTTCTCCCCATCATTATTAAAGCATAACTTCCAAACACCCACATAAGCTACAGACAGACACAGAGATGAAGGCCAGGATGGTGGTCTACTTAGAAAAATAGATTGAAAATGGTTTTGTGTGTCCTGAGAGGATGGGGATGATGAAGCAAACCTCTGATTGGAAGATTGTAGGACTAGAGAAAGAAAAGACATTTGCTCAGGAATATAGAGATTTCTTTATTTGTTTTCTCTTATTTTCAAACCCATTGTGTATATTAAGGCTTGCCTTGGAGACCCTTAACCTGTCAGGATTATAAATGATTATTGAGTTTGCCTATCAAATATACAGTGCTGATTGGCTCGTCTGAATAACCACACAGATTTGGAGTTATGGTCGGAACCAGCTATAAACTGATAGCTCCCAAATTGCCATCCCTAGAGCCCTGACTCTCACATCTCATCTCAGCCTGCTCTGATCTCAGCAGCACACTCTGGAAGGGGAGACACCGTCCTCTCTGTGAGGAGGCCAGCGCAGGCAGCGATTTGAGCTCCCTCCCTGGCTTTCTCTAACAGCTCCTGTAATTTGATGCATCACATCGGGTTAACTCACGCTCAGGGCGTGGAGGACACCAAATGACACCTTTGCCTTTGTGTGGCACTGGGATGGGGTGTCAAAAATGCAGCTCTTACATCTTTTAGGATTCTGATTTGCTAATAAATTAAACAAGTTAAGAAAGTGGCTCATGCTGTTTACCAGCTTTCTACCATCTTCCCCTGTCTACCCAACACAGAAGCATATGTTCCATTTGAAAGCCTTACTTACCTTTAACATTTTTTGTGATTGAAAATGATGTACCAACATTGTACAGCATTGTGTACGCCTCAGCCCTGTATCTACGCGGACGCCCAAGTCTATAGCTGTATCTGAATCCATATCTGTATCCATATGTGTACCTATGTCTGGGTGTACATCTCTATCTGTAAGTGAATCTTTGCTTGTGTCTACATCTGTATCCCTATGTGCATCTCTATCTGCACGTACATCTGTGTCCAGATGTGCATCTATATCTGTGACCACATCTGTATCCTTATGTGCATCCGTGTCTGTGACCACATCTGTATCCCTATGTGCATCTCTATCTGCATCTACATCTGTATCCTTATGTGCATCCATATCTGTGTCTACATCTGTATCCCTGTGTGTACCTCTATCGGTATCTGCATCTGTATCCACATCTGCATTTATATTATCATCCATGCCCAAGCACTTTGCTGCACTAATTATGCCAAACTGGGGGACTCTCTCCTCAGTGCAAATATTCAGGAGATGTGATGGTAGCTCTGAAAGAAAATTGTCTGCTAGAATACGGCAAAGAGAAAAAGACGTAGGACACGTATTCGTATTATTACATTTAAAATTTTAGCCAAATTTTCATCATTCTCTATTTTTTTTCAAAGAGGAACCCGCCCTCCTGCCTTAATATGGTTTCTCATCAGCATCTGCTTCCACTTCTTTTACCTTTCTTACATTCCTCTTCAAATTCTCTTTATGTGCCCTTTTTTATTGGTTTGTTTAAATCCTGTGTATAAGTCCATTTAAATAAAAATAGGGCAGCCTGACTAGCATTTGCGTGGCGTGCAATTACAAGCAGGTGAGAGTTGAACAATTAATACTTCTTTTTTTCTCAGTGGTGGTATGAGCAGTGCCAATTTAATGCTGTTTAAGCTTATTATCTAATTGCATGCTTGTGCTAGCTTCAGAAACGGCATGACATGAAGGCAGACGTGGGCTCTGTTCCCTCCGCAGTAGAATATTCAATTATTTGTTCTGACTCATGTAATTCCCTGTATTCCAAGCTTGTTAATGTCATTACAGAGCTGAAATAAAGTGATTACTCTTAATGAGTATTTATCCAATAGGTAATGCACTTCCTGCACCCTCCAGCTGACAGTGGACGAGCCTGGGTCCCTCACCCCTTGGCTCCCCTGCTCTGGAGGTGCCATCCCCCATCTCTTGACTTTCCTGTCAGGGAGGCAACATCGCATTGCGGTGTTCTGTGAAATACTGTCAGATGATGGGGAAAAAATAAAAATCTTAAAAAAAAAGAGGAAAGGGAAGAATTGCAACGTCCCCCGGCAGAGTTCCAGCTAATGACCACTGCTTCCACTCGCTGGCAGTGATGACAGCTTGCGCTAAATGATAATGGCGTGCCTGCTGTTGAGTTCGCCCACTTATGTTATTTCTCTTGACATGGTTCTGGGGAAGGCCTAATTTTTTTGACATTTGACCATGCAAATTTGAGTCCTGATACATTATTCTGCATTTACAGCCTCCCAGTGTTGCTGTTTAAAGTGTGCTACAAGCTGCAGGAGCTCAGCTAATAAAGGCCACCGAATGAAAGAAAGTTAAATATGAATGCAAGAGGGGGTCTAATGAAGAGCTGGCTTGTACATCTCAAAGATGACCTTCTGGAGATGAACGAGTGGAAAATCCTTTTTAAAGCAAATGGTAAAGAATGTAACATCCATTTTTTTTTCTAGAATATTTTTAAAGGTTTTCAAATATATACCAATGAGAGAGGAAAAAGAGCCCATTATATATTACATGGATGTTTTTAGACTCAGCTTATCAGTTAGTGTACTCTTCACCAATTTCATGGTGGTGTTGCTTTCCAAACACTGAAATGTGTGATCCTGCAAGAAGCATCTTGATTGCTGGACCTACACTGTCTCTAAATTCACTGAATGCTTCCAGGCCATCAAACGCCATGCCTGTCGGGTCTCAGTCAGAGACCCTTCCCTATTACAGATTTCTGTGGGTTTTGGAGCAAACCAAACAATATACTACAATGTCCTAAACTCCAGGCCAAAATTGGGGTATGATTTAACAAAAGTGGAAGAAAAAAGAATTAGATAGTAGATAATAATAGCAGCTATATGAAACAGACTTTAGAATTACTAAAAATAAAAAAGAACTAAAAATAAGCATGTAATCTTAATAATGATAAAATACCAGTATTCACAGGTTTTACTATGTCCATCAATATTTGTAGGTATTTTTAAATACCGTCCTACTCTATAATGTTTGCAAAAAAGGAAAGTCACTGCTTATTACTTGCCTATCTCTATTTTTATTTAGGAATCATTCACTTCACTAAATTGGTATTTCTTCACACATTTTGAAATGCTTTAGTGTACCTAGTGTCTCTTGTGGTTAAATATATTAAAAGATATCATTAATAAGCAGTAGTTGAGATTTGGTAAATGTTAAGAATATTCCAGAAAATTCTGTTTGTAATTATGGAATATATTTTTCTCCTTTTCTTCCTTCCTCTTGCCCTCCCCTTACCTTCTTTCTGTTCTCCTTTCTTTTTCCTTCCTCTTTCTCTCTTTTTTTCCCATTTCTGAGCACTCATGACATTTTTGAGCATCCACTCTATTTATCTATATCCAACAACAAATGATCCTGGGAAGTTTACAAAGATAAATAAAATACAGTTTCTGAACATGAGAATCTTGGAACAAGAAGCGACTAAGCAAATATAGTAAGATACCAAAAAAAAAAAAAAAAAAAAAAAAAAAAAAAAAGCTTTGCATTAAAAGAAAAAAAAATGTTCTTATTACCAGGGAGTTAAACCAGCTCCCTGAGATCAAAGTTAAAAAAAAATGTAGCTGTCAATCTGATTTCTATGAAGGGGCTATTTTCCTGCAAGCTTTCAAACATGCGTGTGCTCCGACATCTGATTCTGCTCGAGTTGTTACCACTGGCTGGCCAACACACTGCTAATCCCTTACTGTCTCCCTGCCTTCGTCCTCTGGAAAGCACCAGAACAGAGACTGACCCTCAGTCGCCGTAGCAGCTGTGCGCTCTGCAGGCTGTTGGACCTGGGGGACAATCGGGTAGCAAGCTCCACATTCCACCACCAGGCCATCCCACACATCCTGTCAACAGCAGCTGCAGGCTCTCCAAGGCCCACGTTTGTTATGAGACACGGACTAAAAAGTGTGCTGAATGCAGACCTGACCCAGAGGAGGAAGTGGATACGCACTGCTGAGAAGCCTTCCTATCACTCTCGGAGTCATGGAGACGTAGCCGAAGCCTTGAATTGTGGTCAGCGTATATTTTGTTCTTTCGCAAAACTCCTAAGACAGAATTTAGAATTGAGTTTGAAATATGCACTTTGCGTTTATGTTATTTGATTCATGTTTTCCAAAATTAATAAGTTAATGAATGACATTTTAATAATAAGAGTTGTTCCCTCCACTCCCCCAAAAAAGCTGTCAAAGGAGGTCAAAAATTAGTTTTCCATTCCAGGGAAAGGTACATGAAATGGCCTTTCTCCTACCACAGTTAGGATGAGGTCCTTTTGGAGAGCACTTATGGAGACAATACATCAAATTCTCCTTCCCGTCTTCCAGAGGCATCACACCTGGTTCTTATAAAGCTATCTAGGTTTGTATGGCATCAAGCCAGCCCTCACTGATGGTCTGAAGGGTCTACAGGATTAAGCTAGAAAGCCAGCAGTGTTGTTAGCCAGAACAGCCCTCATGGCCTCCAGGGAATGCTGCAGACATCTCTGTAAGGTCTCCAGTAAGTCAGTGTGCTTGTCACTACCGCTGCATACAGGAAGGCCCCAGCCACAGTGACTTACACTGCTTTCTTAGCTCACGACTTCTGTGGATCTGAAGTCTGGGTAGAGATTAGCTGGCAGTCCTGTCTCAGGGTCTCAAGGAGCTGCAGTCCAGGTGTGGGCCTCACCTCAGTTCTCATCAAAGACTCAACTGGGGAAGTAACCACATCCAAGCTCTCTCAAGTCATTGTAGGATGTGGTTTCCTGGCACCTGTAGGACCGAGGGCTTCGGGCTATTTACTATCTAGAGGTCACCCAGAGTCTTAGAGGCCAACCACAGTACCTTGCCAGGTCTCCCCCAGGCAGCTTTCTTCTTCCCAGACAGCAAGGGAGAGAGACAGGCTCAAGCTGGGTGGCCCCAAAATATTGGGTGATCTCGTCATGTAATTATGTATACATAGTCATGCACGCCTCTGCACCTTTGCCATATTCTGTTACTTAAGACGTAATTCCCAGGCTCTGCCCAGACTCAAAGGAAGGGAATTACACAAAGGAAGGAATATGTACAGATCATGGGGTCCACCTTGGATTCAGTCCCACCTGTATTCACATATTCACTGAATCTCAGCATGAGGCTATTAGGTATCAGCAGACAACGTTCAAGGTGAGGAAGACATGCCAATGAACAGAACAGTCACAGGGCTTATATTAAAGGAGAGAAAAGACAATAAAGGAATAAACAATAAACTATATCTCATTAATAACTGCTATGAAGCAAAGAAGAAGGAGAAGAAGAAGGAGGAAGAAATGAGGTAGGAGAGGAGGGAACACATAGCACAAGAGAAAACCCAGGGACAGGTACTTACGTTGGGCTGTTGGAGAAGGTGTCTGAGATGGTGACACGATCTATGTCTTACATGATTATAAGGGGAAACAATCTTGCAAAGACCTGTGCTAGAGCTTTCCAGTTGGAGTAATAGCAAACACAAAGGCCCTGTGGCAGGAGCAAGAAATATAGAATGCGTTGGGAGCCTTTTGAGCAAGAGTGATACGGACAGCCATGAAAGAGGCAGGCGGGTACCGGGAGGGTACCGAAGCCATGGTGAGGGGGTTGGACTTCATTCTAAGGGCAACAACAAGCCAGTGGGGGGATTGGCCTTGCCTGGGCACACAATGAAGTGTATATAAAGACACTTCATTAGTCTTTATATACACACATATAGAGAGAGTTTCTTTAACTGATTGTTAAAGAAACTTAGCTCAATGTTCTGTAGAAAGAGCCACTGCTACAATTTGTTTCTGCTTCCTCCCAGGGTCAATTAATTTGTTCTTCATTCCCATATTTTCATGAAATGAAAATTAAATCTAAATGTTTAATGTTACATAATGGTTTTTACACGACAAAACATAGGTGATGTTGAATTGCTGATGTCGAATCACATCAGAAGACACATCCTACTCATGCTAGCCACTGCGTTAGGGTGGTGACAGCCTCATCCCTTCATTGTACACTCTTCCTATGGGGGTGGGGGGAGGAAGCATCACACAGAAGCCCAGTGTCTTCATCTGCTTGGGCAGTCAGTCTGGGTGGCCTCCACAGCAGAAATTTACTCTCTCACAGTTCTAGAGACTGGACGTCCAGGATCAAAGTTCTGGCTGATATTTCTTCTTCTGAGGACAAAAATCTTATCAGATCAGGGCCCATCCCTATGACCTCCCTCATTTGACCTCAGTGACTTCCTTGGAAGATTTAGTGCCAGGTCCAGCCACACTGGAGGTTAGGCTCTAACATGAATTTCGAAGGTGGGGGGTGGGTGGGAGTGGGGCAAAAATTCAGTCTATAGCATGAAGTTACCATCAACCATTCACCCAAACATTTTGTCAATGATTCATAATCATTGTCTCCAATCAGTACTTAAATCAGCACTTTTATATTACTTTTAAATTCTGTCATTCTTTCCATGTTTATTTGTTGGAGATTTTTAAAGAACACTTAACTTTTAAAAAGTCATTGGTGTTCATGAGAGACCACGGAGTTGGGCTGCAGGTAGAAATACTGTATAAAGCAGGAGGGAAGGATGCCGTCCTTCCCCACTGCTGCCAGGCCATCCGCCATCCTGGTGCTGTGGTGTCACAACCAGGTCAGCTGAGCCAGTGACTCATATCCTATCTGGTGACACCCTTGCCACCTCTGCCCTTCGATTTGGGGCCATCTGCCTTCAGGCTCAGAACTTGCTCTGGAGTGTCCAACATCGCAGGTACACTGGCAGATTGGTCTGGGAAGCTTCCATCGCCCTGTCCGCTGGAGAGGAAGGAAATCTGCTGGGTGTGGAATCACAGGTTGACAGTTTTCTGTTTCTTTTCCTGCAGGATTTTTAAGTCGTTCTGTTGTCTTCTGGATTCCATTACTGATCTTCACAAATCAGCCCTGGGTCTCATTGCTGTGTCGTTGAAGGACATGTATCACATTTCTTCTGCCTGCTTTCAAGCTGTCTCTTTAGCCAAGAGTTTTATGTTTCACTCGTACGGCCTCGGTGACACTTTCTTTCTATTCATTCAGCTTACTGTTTCCTGAGCTTCTAGACTCTGTGGGTTGACATCTGTAAGACAACTTAAAAATGTTTTAGGTGTCTTTGTTTTCTTTCTTTCTTTTTTTCTTAATTTGAGTAGACTTGACACACAGTGTTACATGGGTTTCAGGTGGACAGCCTAGTGATTTGACAACTTTTAGACATTAGGTATCTGTTTTCAAATGGTTCTTATTTTCCATTCTCTTTCTTCTCTCATTCTGGGAACCTGACTACATGTTTGCCAGGCCAGTTGTTTATATGCCACATCTCTTTTCTGTTCTCCACTTTTGAAATTCAGTTTTATCTCTGTAATTTGATTTGAGACTCTTCTATTGAACTCTCTCCAAGTATCTAATCTGTCTGTATATTTTTTGTATATTTTTTATTGGAGTTCGATTTGCCAACATATAGTACGACACCCAGCGCTCATCCCGTCCAGTGCCCCCCTCAGTGCCCGTCACCCAGTTACCCCATCCCCCCGCCCACTAATCTGTCTTTATTGAGTGCAGTGTACTTTCCATTCATCAATGAGTTATTAATTTAGTTCCTACAAGAATGTTTCTTAAATTTTTATACATTCTGATCATTGTTAAATTATATCTAATTATACACATATGTGTGTATGTAATTAGCTTCATTGTTAAATTAAATATATGTTTTGATTTTTGATTATTGGATACATCAATTAAATTCTTCAAATATTTTATTTTCATTAATTCATATTTGCATTTCTTGCAATTGTCTTTTTGCATGTGATAAGGATGGTGCATAAAGGACTATATAAATTATGTCTGTAATATATATTTTTAGTTGTATAACCATTTTTTCTCATTCAAAAATTTGGGCTTCGAAATGTGATTTAATTATTATTAATGCTGACACTATACTTTCTTCTGTTTGATATTTTTTAATCAATTTGTTCCAAGGTTTTTTTTGTTTTAATCTTCCTCTCTTCTTCTTTGTGGGGGTAAAGGGTCTGCTTATTTCTGCTAATTTGCCTGGATTTTTAAAATCCAAGATGACAATCTGTATGACTGCGTAATAATGTATCACTTGCATGTTTATTGTTTACCTAGTTTAATATCTAACACCTATTTTATATATGTTGCTTCTTTTTAAATTTTCCCCTTTTTTTCTGGCATATTTTAGGTTCACCTCTATTCCCCTCTTCTTCTTCCCCATACATTAATTGGGAAACCAGTTACAATGTTTTCCTCCATGCTTTTCTAAGATAAATCATTCAACTGATAATTCCTTTATAAAGTATACAAAATCATAACTGTTCCTTCCCACTGAGATGTTTCTCCCATCTGCTTATTCATTATTCTGAGATGGAACCTTGAGAGAACCTATAATGACTCTTCCTCCAGAGTCAAGGATATGCCACCTTTGTTTTCTAATGGTTTAGAATTTCAAGTTCTGGGAATTTATCCTTTACTTTTAGGAACCTTGACTTATTACTGAAATTAAAATTCCTAGTTATGTTCTCATTATTAAGATTTCTATTTTATATGGTGCACATGTTTTCTCATTATTGGATCTTTCCCATCCAATCTTGCTCTGTCTTCTTTTTCTCCTGATTCAATGCTTTTGGGTAGACTACTTCCTGGACAAAAAATCATTCATATAGAGAACATGAGCTTCCTACTTCCTAAATCTCTGCATATCTTAAAAATGTCAAAAATTCTTTGCTCCTCATCAAAAGACAGAATGATGGTACGTACCATTTATTAAAATTTTGGTAAAAAACATTCATTTCCTCACAAGAACTGCATAGAGTGCAAATATCTCGAGCTTCTACTATAGGATGTGAATGTCTACAATCTGTGGATCATTTTTATTTTGAAAATAAGTTATTTAAAAATAACAATAGAAAAAAATTAAAAATAAGACTAGCAGTAGGAAAAACTTTGACATTTTATCCCTCTCACTGGAGTGTAGGAATATCTATAGGGTCATATAAATGTTATAGTTCTTCATTTGTATTTCATTGTAATCAGAATGATTTCTTGATCAGAGAATAAAATTTCTGTTTGTTAAATTAAGCATTTTATATTATTATTCTGTCACCACTTGTTTTTTCTCATTTTTTCTCTAGAACTCCCAATAGATTAAATTTTCATCAGTTGCCCTGACAATGTTTCAACATTATATCAGGGATTCTAATTCCTTTTCATGTTTACTTTTTTCATTGATAAATATTTTCTGTTTGCTATTCCTACTATTGGTTATTTCTAGAAAATTGTGTGTATGCCTCACAGATTTCAAAGCAGTTTTGGCTGATATTGGGACAGGGATAACATCCATAAACGGCACCCAATGAAGCAGTTAGTGTAAATGGCAGGTGAAAGATATAAAATAATAATAATAATAATAATAATAAAGTATTAGTACATTTAGTTATAATCAAAAAACAAGGCAGGCTTAGCATAGCTTTCAGATCTCCTTGCAAGTACATTTCTTCAAATAGGCCATGTTAGAATCCAATCTCTATCAGGGACATTGATAAACAATTTCACAATACAATGTATATTCATCTATAGCTCTCACCATAACTGCTATTGAAACATTATTTTGTGATTGTGGAATATCTTCCCAGTGTAATGCAGGTTTTTTGGAACCAGGGGTAGTAGTGTGTGCATCCAGCATTGTGTCTCTTGCCCTAAGCATAACTGACTCAACATAAATGTTTGTTGAATGAATGAATGATTATAACCAACATAGGCAATTGATCACCTCCATGGAAACTTTGTGTGTATATAGGAATTGAAGCAAGTCTTGAACTTCTCCCCTGACACAGACCTCTTTTGGCTATTGACCACAGGCCTGATAAAGTGCTCTGACGTCAGAGACATCTAGTGCTGATGCCTTGACCTGGGGTGAGGGGTGGGAGGACACTTCAGCACAGGGAAGTCTGAGAACTCTTAATTTTTCCTTCAGAGAAAAAGCCCAGATGTATTTTTTTGTTGGAGGGAGTGGAATCCTTAGATGGCTGGCCTGCCATTCTGATTGCTGTCACCCTCCCAGCCACAGAATATGAAAACTGGTTGGACATTCCTTTCAGGCCTGATGAGCAGAGACATCTGGGAAGTATGTTCAGGAAGGACTGGATGCAGCAAACCCCAGCCAGTAGGAGCTTGGTCTGGAAAACGTCCACACTCCTTGCTGGGAAAAAGTCAGATTAACACTCCTCACCCTACCTAAGTACACATAACTGTAGCTCAGATGGTCCCCTTTCTCTGCATAGCCTCAGCAAAGAGCAACAGAGCCTTTAGGTAGTTGGTTTTCACAATACCAAGTTGAAGTCAAATAAGTTATTACATTAATTTATCCAAGAAATGGGAATTTCAGCAGAAATATGGAAAATGACGTATCAGATAAAGGGCTAGTTCTAAGATCTATAAAGAACTTATTAAACTCAACAGCAAAGAAACAATCCAATCATGAAATGGGCAAAAGACATGAACAGAAATCTCACAGAGGAAGACATAGACATGGCCAACACGCACATGAGAAAATGCTCTGCATCACTGGCCATCAGGGAAATACAAATCAAAACCACGATGAGATACCACCTCACACCAGGGAGAATGGGGAAAATTAACAAGGCAGGAAACCACAAATGTTGGAGAGGATGTGGAGAAAGGGGAACCCTCCTGCACTGTTGGTGGGAATGTGAACTGGTACAGCCACTCTGGAAAACTGTGTGGAGCTTCCTCAAAGAGTTAAAAATAGACCTGCCCTACAACCCAGCAATTGCACTACTGGGGATTTACCCCAAAGATTCAGGTGCAATGAAATGCCGGGACACCTGCACCCCGATGTTTCTAGCAGCAATGTCCACAATAGCCAAACTGTGGAAGGAGCCTCGGTGTCCATCGAAAGATGAATGGATAAAGAAGATGTGGTTTATGTATACAATGGAATATTCCTCAGCCATTAGAAACGACAAATACCCACCATTTGCTTCGACGTGGATGGAACTGGAGGGTATTATGCTGAGTGAAATAAGTCAATCGGAGAAGGACAAACATTATATGGTCTCATTCATTTGGGGAATATAAAAAATAATGAAAGGGAATAAAGGGGAAAGGAGAAAAAATGAGTGGGAATTATCAGAAATGGAGGAGATATCAGAAATGGAGACAGAACATGAGAGACTCCTAACTCTGGGAAACGAACTGGGGATGTTGGAAGGGGAGGTGGGCGGGGGTGGGGGTGAATGGGTGATGGGCACTGAGGGGGGCACTTGACAGGATGAGCACTGGGTGTTATTCTATATGTTGACAAATTGAATACTAATAAAAAATAAATTTATAAAAAAAGAAATATGCATGGAAAATTATAGGAGAAAGAATATTTTATGTATAAAGAAGAGAAAATGCGAAGGCAGCAAGAAAGGGTGATGTTGGCCATGTTGGAGGAATCACAAGCCGGCCAGCATGGTGGGAGATGTGTAGCTTCTAACAAAAATTTTATTGTTAATTTTTTCCTCTATGCCTTGCAAAGCTCCCAGACTTAAGAAATGCACAGAGCTCCTTGGAGGAGATTTATAAGTCTACAGGGATGTGTGGCAGCTATGACAGGGCCACACTTCCCTACTGAAGCTTGAGGAGGAAAAGACAGAGTGAGTAGAAATCAGCAACTCAACATTCAGTGTGGAAATGTTGATGACTTTCTTAAAAGTAGCTCATGCTCCCTAAAACCTGCCAAATGCAAGATCACAAAGGCAGGCAGAGGTAGAGCATCTGAGCTAGTTCTAAAAGTAGCAAGGAGTGAATTTTTATTTTCATAGCTGTTGATTCATATTTAGCACATAGTTAGTCCAAAACTGGTCATGAAGTTGTTCGCGCTCTCAAATCTTTGAATAAGACTGGGAACCACAAACACTCAAGACATACTAAGAGGAGGGGATTTCTAATAACTCCATAAAGAAACTTTTATAAGGGCACAACATCCATCATGTTGTCACCAATTTTATAGTTAACCCAGAGTTTGAAAAGATCTTCAATAAAATTTGAAATCTAAAATGTGGTTCTCAAAACACATTTCAATACATCAACATTCTTCAGGATTTTATCAGTGGTTATTACAACTCTGTCTGCGACAGGGAAATCTGTTTAAGTCTATGTGACTGCGGTGAATTCACACAAGTTCTGAACACTGTGTGGCAGAAACCTGGTTTGATGAAGGATTATAGAGATGTATGTTAAAGGAGTTATTCATAAAGTGAAATGGATAATTATAAAATTATATAAAATACTTATATAATAATAGTGCTATTTTTGTATAGATTATATTAAGTAATAAAAGTGATGGATATGAAGGCCAGGTTTTCAGCAGATGTTTGAATCAAATCTTCTTGATGAGAAAATAAGCAGTGAATTTTTTCACCTTGGAAAATCAGAAAAAATATGTCTAGGTCAATGTCAGGATTTAAATTAAAAAGTAGAGGAATGCCTGGGTGGCTCAGCAGTTGAGCATCTGCCTTTGGCTCAGGGCATGATCCTGGAGTCCCGGGATCGAGTCCCACATTGGGCTTTCTGCATAAAGCCTGCTTCTCCTTCTGCCTATGTCTCTGCCTCTCTCTCTGTGTTTCTCGTGAATAAATAAATAAAATCTTTAAAAGATTAATTAATTTAAAAGAATAATAACTAGTGATAATAACATAGTTTTAGAAAAATATCATGGGACTGACCTGAAAATTTTTAAATCAGATGAAGTCTTTGATATTCAATATTTCCAGGCTGATGGCAAATAAGAGATGATGGCTTTTACACCACAAGGCTCAGCAAAGTCTCAACACACTCAGTTTCCCCAATGGCTTGATACCATATCTGGTGATATTGGTTCTGGATTTCTTGAGAGATGGGGTGCTAGAGATCTACCACTTTGCACCCCAGATCACTTGTCCTAAAATGCATCTTTGAATCAAAACACAGAGTGATTCACAGATTACATGCTCAAGGTGTCTAATCAGAAAGCATGAAAGATGAGATGCACAAGTGAATCGAACACTTCTTCTGGCTGATGTGAAGAGCAGTGGTCTGCCATAGCCTCGTGTGTCGGTGGGTATAGATAAAATCTGCTCACTAGTAGCACTATTATAAAACCACAGAGACAGTCACTAGAAGAACTCCAGGTGTGGCAGTCAATGAGACAAAATTTGGACTGCAGTCACTTTGGTTTCCTAGAACTTATACATAAAGGGATGGAGAGCCAACTGGTCAACTGGTCTGTGTGGAGATGACTCACAGCCCTAAAGAAAGAGTCAGAAGAAGGTGCATCTACTTTTGGCAAGTTGATTAATAGATCACACTTCAGCACCATGGCTAGGGAAATGTAAGTGGATCAGAACAATTCTGACACATTTCATGTCCGGAAGGTTTGAGTGGAGACTGACTTTGGAACAACTGGAACATATAAGGAGAAATGTGCCCATGAGGAGTTGAGGGAGCTGAACCATGCAGGGTGAACATGAACCTATGTTGGTAAAACACTCAGTCACAGGACACAGGCAGGATTGTGGCACCCCAACTGTGCACTGGCCTGATTCACAAAGCACATCTCTCCACATCTCACCAAATCCCAGGCTTTTTTTTTTTTTTTTTTAATTTCAATGGATTAAAGGACAGGATTAAGACAGACAGACATTTTAAATTTTCTTATATGTGAGCAATTGCTTTTTCTTATTCCTATGCACTTTATAAAATAACAAACCTTGAATTTTCTTACTGTATTTATAGTAGATACATCCTTAATTCACTTATTACAATTTACATTTTTATGGATAAAATGTGTTATATTACTTTTTTATTTAAACTCAATTTGCCAACATATAGTACATCATTCGTTCCAGATGTAATGCTCAATAATTCACCAATTGCATATAACATCCAGTGCTCATCCCATCACCTACCCTCCTTCATGCCCATCACCCTGTTACCCCATCCACCCACCCACCACCCCTCCAGCAACCCTCAGTGTGTTTCCCAGAGTTAAGAGTCTCTCATGGTTTGTCTCCCTCTCTGATTTTTCCCCACTCGGTTTCCCCTCCTTCTCTTACGGTCCCTTGTACTATTTCTTATATTCCACATATGAGTGAAACCATATGATAATTGCCTTTCTATGATTGACTTATTTCACTTAATAGCTGCATTGAGATATAAGTCACAAACCATTCAAATCACTCACATAAAATGCACGTTTAATCTTTTTCAGTATGTTCACAGAGGTGTATAACCATCACCAAAATCTGACTTCATCCACCTAACATTATATCCTCATGTCCTTCATTTTGTAACATGTATCCCAACTGCATTCCTCTTCCTGCTAAATGAAATTCCACTGGATGCTTATTTCTCTTTGGTTAATCCCCTCACCAGTTGATGGACACTCAGGTTGTTTCTACTTTTTGGACACTACCAATAATGCTGCTATGGAAATTTGAGTACAGGGGTTTTTATTTTTATGTTTTGTATGTAGGTTTTATCTCTCAGGAATAAACACCTGGGTCATGTGTTAACTATGAGGTTGATATTTTGCTAAGTGTCTTCACTATTTTGTATTGCCACAATCAAATTATGAAGACTAATGTTTCCTTCTGCCCTCAACATCATATGTTATTGTCTGCCTTCTCACTACATTCATGAGAGTGAGTGTGAATGGTACTTTAGTGTGATTTTGTTTTATATGGCTCTATTTAATGAGACATGTCAACATCCCTTTCTTAAATTATTTAAATATTGTTTCTTTTAATTCTTTGAACATAACTTATGACAGCTTTATTGAAGTCTTTGTCTGCAAAGTCCAACATCTGAACCCTCTCAAAGGCAGTCTCCATTTGCTCTTGTCTTCTTATTCTCTGTTTATAGATCACATCTTCATGTATCTTTGCATATCTCATGATTTTGGTTGTTGAAATCTGGACAACTGATATAATCTATTATTTTTAAGATTTTATTTATTTATTCATGAGAAACATAGATGGAGGAATAGGGACATAGGCAGAGGGAGAAGCAGGCTCCCTTCGGGGAGCCTGTTGCAGGACTTGATCCTAGGACCTTGGTATTACGTCCTGAGCCAAAGGCAGATGCTCAACCACTGAGCCACCCAGATGCTCCCGTGATATAATCTATTGTAGCAACTCTGGGTAAGGATTGCTCCTTGGGATTTTCACTATTGCCATTGTTTACTTTCTTGTTTGTTTGTCTAGTGGACGGCCAGACTGATTCAGAACCATCTTTCTCCCAGCCTCTGATATTGCTCCTCAGAGTGTGCAACCTTGAGCAAATGTAGGGTTTTTCTTACCACCAAGGATAACTAGGGTTTTAGCTGAGCTCTCTGGAGTGCTTCTTCCTGTAATTTTTCTCATTAAGGTTCAGGCTCATCTCCCTTTATGGATATCACACTTAGCTGTTAGCCTTCACTAATTGCTAGGCACCTGCTGGCTGTTTTTGACAATGCTCTGCGACATAAATTTCTCCACAGACCAGATCAATCATATCTGAGGTCTGTTAAAAGGCAGGATCTACCCTTGACTCTTAAGCCCTCAGAGGGCTTTTCTTAACCATTGCTTTTCTTATTTTCTTTTAAACTTCTAGCAGGTTTACTGTTTCTACTGTTGCTAATGGTGTCTTAGTAGCACATTACCAAGATCTCTATTGTTTTCAACAAAACCTTTAGACACAAAACTCACAACCTGCCAAATAGTCATTCAACTTGAGGAGACCAGAAACAGTTCTCTTTTCTCATGGCCCTATCACCCCCTACACAGAATCTCTGTATCACTGCTCTGGGGTTGGGGACTCTTCCAAAATAAACACCCTGCTCTACAACCTGAGGGCTAGGCAGGAATGGTAGCCCCAGACTCATGGTTTGTACCTTCTGGCACTGAACCTAAGGGGAGAGGTTTGTTAGGGCCCCACGTTCATGGTGTGCCACATCCAAGTTAGAGCTCCTACCCTACAAGGAGAAGCTGGTTGAAGGGAAGACTCTCCAATCCATTTGGCTGCACTTTCCTGAAATATGGCTTCTGCATCATGAAGCTGTGCAGAATGAGCCATGACAGTGGTCTTCCCCTTTCAGAATGGAACTGTAGCTCCAGCCTGGGATCTAGGGGAGATCAGCTCCATTTTCTTGGCCATAAGCACTTGGGATACAGCTCCCCTTACACCCGGATAGGAAGGACTATTGGAAGAGGGCCATGGTTCACACATCACAGACTCTTATTGTTCTTACTGCGATATAGTAGACTTTTTTTCTTAAGATTTTATGTATTTATTCATGAGTGACAGAGACAGACAGAGACACAGGCAGAAGGAGAAACAGACTCCCCACAGGGAGCCTGATCCACGAGTCGATCCCAGGATCCTGGGATCACAACCTGAGCCAAAAGCAGATGCTCAACCACTGAGCCACCCAGGTGCTCTATTGTAGACTCTCTTAAATAAATGTTTCCCATTTGCTATATGTCCTCAGGACAATCTCCAGATACTTTAATTTTTGTTTTCATGTTTGTCACCAGTTAAATAGATGTTTCACCTGGTAAGAGAGTCCACTGAGTTTCTCTCACTGCCATTCCAGAAATCCCTCACCTCATGTGTGTTTTTTTTTTTTTTGAAAGAGGGATTGAATTTTAAAAACTCACATGAGAACAGCTTTGTATAATTCCAGCATTGGTGTGGTAAAACTATTATGAAAACCTGAGTTGTTCCATTTGTGATAGAAAACTGTCACAAAATATACTTAGCAAATACAGCAAAATATATTTAGGAGTTTCTCTTTACACCCCAAAGTAATAGTCATATATGGCATTAGCCCCAAGAAATGCTGTAATGTTTTTGATACCATGATAATGCCAACCATACTGTGTTATTAATATGGAGCATCATCATGGGATGCCTGGGTGACTCAGTGGTTGAGCATCTGCCTTTGGCTCAGGTCATGATCCCGGGGTCCTGGGATTGAGTCCCACATCAGGTTCCCCACAAGGAGCTTGCTTCTCCCTCTACCTCTGTCTCTGCCTCTCTCTGTGTGTCTCTTGTGAATATATAAATTAAAAATCTTTAAAAAAAAATGGAGCATCATCACCCCCAGAAATCAATCATTCCCCACTTTCCCTAACAACCAGGCATCATCTTCCAAGTGAACCTCAGAAACCATGGTATTGCTTAAAAAATAAGTATGGCTCCATTTGTGAAAAATTCTCTGGATCCAGTGACATATTGGACATCTTGCTCTGGTCCAGAGATTGTCCATGTGCTCTTGGAGATACTGAGAGCTGCAGCTAGGCCCACTGGCCACTTCAGAATTAGAGTCTGCCAACTGTCTACACAGCCTTTCATGACATTTTTTTCTGTTAGCCTGAGAGCTTATCTTTACAAATAAGTGGTTCCACCTGTAATAGCCCCAAATTGTGATGTGGAATGTGTCCAGAGTGTTGTGCAGCGGGACCAGATCACCAGGCTGTCTATCACCACGCACATAATATAACCATTGAAGCCTGTTGTTAGGACCCCAAGGCCAGCTAGGGGAACTTACCCCATATGAATTGATGATCACATCCAAGAGTCCTGTACCTCTCTGCATCTTCCACTGCACTTCCTTTTCTGAAAGAAACAAATCCCCAGCAGGCCAAGGTGCACCCAGATGCCCTGCTTCTGAAATCTGTGCCTGGTTACTGCACACTTTTCTTAATATTCTCAAAGATCTAGTGAATCATGAACTAGTTTGGAATTTCCAAAACCCTGCTGTAGTTGGTAGTCTCGTGAGCATCTGGCTTATTGGACAAGGGGACCAGATGTTAGACTGAGGATGTAGGAGGTATGACAGGATCATGTTACTATCCTCTGGAAGCCCCAGCTCATCTGAGCAAGTCTGTTTGGAGGAAGTACAGTAGGTAACTACATATGATCATGGCTCCATTTCTGTTTTTGTATGCTTGTTTTTAAATCACGTTTTTTTCCTACTCTTTTTTCTTAGAGGTTTTCAGAAACATTTTAAGGAATTATTTTATCTAAAAATCAAACTAAATAAATGAGGTTAGATAATCTTTTTTTTTTTTTTTTTTAAAGATTTTATTTATTTATTCATGATAGTCACACACACACAGAGAGAGAGAGAGAGAGAGAGGCAGAGACACAGGCAGAGGGAGAAGCAGGCTCCACGCAGGGAGCCCGACGTGGGATTCGATCCCGGGTCTCCAGGATCGCGCCCTGGGCCAAAGGCAGGCGCTAAACTGCTGCGCCACCCAGGGATCCCAGGTTAGATAATCTTGATATCTTTATATATATAATATATATTATATATATAAAGCAAAATAAATATTATCTGCACCAATTCACAGAGTATTTCTTTAAAAAAAAAGACATATATATGGGTCTTGAATAATGATGATGCTTGATGGTGTTTATCTTTGTGGTATGATGGAGGATGTTGTTGGGACCAGAGTTTGTAGGTAAAGTTGGTGCTAAGGTTTCATCCTGGAGCTGGGGGTTGGAGGGTGGGATTAAGGTTGAGGGGTCATTGGATCAGATGCTGATTTGGAAATAGGATGCCATGTATAAGTGAAGTGGACTGATTGGATTGGGGACCACATCTCCTTAAAAGCTGTGCTGTTTCCTTACCACCTTCCTCAAAATGCTCCTCTCTTGGGAATTCCCAAGGCCAGGGAATCCTCAGACCAGGCATTTGGTTCATTCTGGTGGCTCATGTGCCTCTTTTGTCTGCCATAAAAAATAAATCTCTTTCCCCTTACTTCTGGTGGTCACCGTATCTCATGCTTATTGAAGGGGTCCAACTGTTCTGTGTCTCATTGTCGTTTCTACTCTACCCAGGATAACAGGGACATTTACTTGGTGATTTTACTTATGGTGTACTATTTGATTCTTACTTAAATACTACGAGCGAGGTGATTATTTCCCTCCTTTATCAGAAGTAAAACTTATGGCTTAGATAAGCCAGGGACTTGGAGCAGGTGGAGGGTACTCAGTGGCCATTTTGTAAATAAATGTGTGCATGTACATACACATATATGACTTAGAGTCAGAAGGAAGGAAGAAAGGAAGGAAAGGGGGAAGAAAGGAATTATAAATAACACCAGGTCTTCGGAGACCAGTATCTATCATTATTCAGTAGTTCCTGCAGCCTAATGACCCCATACTTCACCTTGCTAGCCACTGCTCAGTAAGAACTGAGGCAAATTGGTCCCTATTATCTCAAACACCACCACCTACCATGCACACGTTTGTAAATGCATATGGGAAACGCAGAGAGTTAAATATGATATGTTAGAAACATTAAACCAGTGTATGAATGGAGAGTGGGAAAGTAAGATTTAACTTTAAAAGGAAATTTTAAATCTGGCTATATTATTATCTACTTTAGGGCTCTTTAAAAATACGTTGGCAGGAGCCCTGAGAAGTATATCCACATTACCGTAAATTCCACTTAGATCGTGATGGGGATTAGTGTGAATCAAAAACCAAGCCCTCATCCCGTGTGGAGTGGCAAACACTCACTGCAGCCTCATTTCCACTAATCTGGGGCTGCTGAGTGATCTTTGATCACACCAAGTATTACAGATGGAAAAGTACTCTTTTCAAATCCCCAACGTGTTTCCAACTGTCAATAAAATCCTTTTTAAGTGTCAAAAGCAATTGCTCTGGTTTACACTTACACTGCTAACCATAGCAGCACATTTCAGTAGTTCTAAAGCAAAACAACAACCAAATGGCATAACTGCGGGCCAGTATTCTGACAGCCACATTCACCCCCAGCTTTAAAGGCATTAGGAATTCATTTCTAAAAATTGCCATTTATGTTAACTGTGCTTTAAAGATTAGGTATTTCACTCAGAAATATCTTATCTGGGAGGCAAAACAACCCCCACTTCAACCCTCGAATTAAACAAACAAATCACACAGGTTACATGTCTAGCCAGATGTTTAAATCCACACAGAATATGAAACGGCCCTGGTTCCTAGAACATGTGATAAAAATTTTAATATTTGGAAGCAAGTGAACAAAGGATGTCTTACATTTAAAAGATGATCTCAATGAAATTGGATTCTTCCCCATAAATTATACAAGGAGATGGTTTGCAGTAATTGATGTAATAAAGTAGCTGCTAGAAAGAGACACAGCCCCCTAACCTAGATGAAGTAAGCAATCACACTTTCCATCGGAAAGCTCCGTCGGTGGGAAAGCTGTCGGCATCAGAACAGAACCTACAAACCCTGTTGCGTTTAAGCATCAGAGGCCTTAGTCTTATTATCTTTCCAGGATGTGCATGTATAATAAGCTTCTCCAACAAATGAAGGGGGGATGTTTCTGGCAAAATGAAAAATGGTGATAAACTATGTCCAGATGATTAATTCACAGAAACTCTCCATCACACAGCGACGACATATGCCCATCTCCTCTGTTGTCCCCTTGGAGATTTTCCTACTAAACGTATGTGCATATTTTTCATGGCCACTGATACTTGAATTGCAGCCTGCTCCCATGCAGAACATGAAACACTTCAAACTGCATAATGCTGACTAAATTATCAAGTCTCCAGTGGCCTGGGGAAGCAATAGCCATAATAATGAGTGTGCTTAAGTGGTTTGTGTAGATCTCCCCACCCCGTAACTTTAATGCCCTGACTTATCAGGTTGGTTTTTTCCCTCCTTTCCCTGCTAGAGATTGTCTCACATAATATTACTGGCCATTTTGTGTTGAGGAAATGCACTGATCTATCACTGTAAATGAATGTGAAGTAAGAGGAAGAGTAGTGATGACCCATTTATAATCACGGTTTAATCAAATGAAATTGTCGCTAGGCATGTTTTCATCTGTGGTTAGTTCACCTTGTTTAATGGTAAATAATACAAGGATCAGTGCACGTGACATTTGAAACATAGGTTTTACTTTAAATGATATCATCCATCGGTACATCTAAAATTGGCACATCAACCCTCAGTAATGTCTCATAATTTGATATCTTTCCCATTAATCATTTTCTGAAGAAGTGAAACACTATCAAATCTGAACATACGTATTTGCTAGTTTAGTAGTTAAAAGGATACTGCAAAAATCCAGTAGTGCTCTAGTTTGGTTGCATGGTTGTGCCAGTGTAGGCACAGTATTCAGCGTTCAGAAAACCTAGGTCAGGGATCCCTGGGTGGCACAGCGGTTTGGCGCCTGCCTTTGGCCCAGGGCGCGATCCTGGAGACCCGGGATCGAATCCCACATAAGGCTCCCAGTGCATGGAGCCTGCTTCTCCCTCTGCCTGTGTCTCTGCCTCTCTCTCTCTGTGTGACTATCATAAATAAAAAAAAAGAAAAGAAAAGAAAACCTAGGTCGATGTTGTAATGTTGTTTATCATTTTATGTGACTACTATGTGCCCAGGATTGATGAAATAATTGTTTTACAGTTTCTGTAATTCAGTTACTAGACTACTAGCAACAACAACTAAAGCACCACCTTGTGGCCAGGATCCAAACTAAAGCACCTCCCTGTCAGGGAAAAGCCCCAGCTGAGGAAGGTCAGCTGTGAGCTAGATGAGAGGTGCTTCTTAAGTGGATTTGCCCAGGTTTGTTTCTTTGTTTTGTCCAATGCTCCTCTGAAAACCATACTCCCCTCCTCTCAGTCTCTGATTTGGGAATGATAAAGCCAGCCAACATCTCAAGGCAGGGCACAAGGCTACGTCTTAGCCAATGGCATCCATCCCTCACCTGGTCGCAGGTGACTGCCAGATGGGGCACTTGAGAGCATTGGGTCAGTAGAATTCTGTTCAGGAAAGTGGTGTGCTCTTCTGCTTGCTGTGGCCAGGAGGATGAAAGATAAGCCTGAGGCAATGGGATCCACCTTTGCCTCCGAGCATGAAGATCCTGCTTGGGACTCAGCAACCCAGAGGCAAATGACCCAGGGGAAGGGAGCAAGAATCACAGCTGCGTCTGGATCTTGTATGTACATCATGACACAATACATTAACTTTTGTGCTTTAACCAGTTTGAGTTGATTTTCTGACTTGCAACCAAAATCACTCTGACTACTGTAGTCCCTGACCCTTGAATTCAATCCCATGGGAGCAAGTGCTTTTGGAGGGATCTCAGTGTCATAACAAGATGATAAAGATGCCATAGTCCCCAGAGAGCAGATAAATGAGAAAAATTAATCTCTCCTGGTGCAAAGGGAGGAAGCAGCTCTGGCTCAGGCCTGTCTAACCTTAGGATGCCACATGGGAAGCTTTGATGAATTAGTGAGATGTGAGAAATGTTTCCAATGATAGTATCAGATAGAAAAAAAAATCCGATCCTTCCACAAAAAACAAAAACAAAAACAAAAACAAAAAACCTGAAGGATTTCTGCTTTTCATCTAGTTATCCCCACATGGTTCATTTCAAGGGGCTCACACAGAATGGGGTTTACATTTATTCTTGGGGTATCAAAAAAGCCTTGCACATTGCTGTTGGAGAGGTGAGGCTAGAGGGAGGATAGGAATAATTTTGTGAAGACTGTGACAAGGAAAAGGGGGCTCTTGTTGCCCCCAGTCAGCGAGGTCAACACGGTAGAGACTGCTCTACACAGAGCTGTCCCTCTGCGGTGACTGCAGTTCCCTTTAGATAATACAGCAGCCACCCTCAGAGGAGCCCAGCCCTCAGGCTCTGATCACAGCTCAGCTAACAAAGAGGGATTCGCCCAGAGAATAGTAGGACTAGGTGCACTGAGAATACTCGCCAGCTTCACTTTCATAATGCTCAGAATCCGGACACAAAGTAACCAAAGGAGAGAGGCAGTGATAAAGAACAGGTGGACCCTGGGAGGGCCCCGGTTCTCCAACCACCCACCTCCACAAGGAATCATTTTGCTTCTCCAGATCTTTTGAAGAAGGGCCATTTAGCCAATCACTCAGCTAATGGGTCCTTCTGACATCTAACCCAAGGGTGGTGCTTCACCTGCCTTCTGCTGATGCTGGGGATCTTTAGGAGGTTCCTATTTATTTGATCAACTCAGCAGATAATTGGCACAGGAAAGCATCCATTGTTCATCAACTGCAGCCCTGTCTCTCCCACCACCTGCACCCCAGAATTCTGTTCTTCATTTTGCCTACCCTTTGCTGTGCACACATTCAAGTGATTTCTGTGTAGGAGTTAATAACCAGGTTTGTGGAAACAACAGGGGGATATTTACTTCTTTTCTTTTCCTTACAAATAATTTCTTTTGAATAGGTAATATATGAACAGTTTTCAAAAATCAAATAACTCTAGGGGCACCTGGGTGGCTCAGTCCATTGAGCGTCTGACTCTTGATTTTGGCTCAGATTATGATTTCAGGGTCGTGAGATTGATGGAGCCTCATGCAGCGCTCCATGTCAGTGCAGAGTCTGCTTGAGATTCTCTCTCCCTTTCCCTTTGCCCCTCTTCCCCACTCAAAAATAAATAAATAAATAAACAAATAAATAAATAAATAAATAAATCTATCTTTAAAAGAAAATGATCAAATGGCTCTAAAGAGTGGGCAGTTAAGATCTAACCTTCCACCACCCACCTGGCACTACCCGGAGCTTTCCTCCAGGGGAGTATCCAGAGTCGCCAGTCTCAAGTCCAAGGATATTTCTCAGGTAGAGTCCTAGGAATTTACCATCCTGGGTAAAAGAGCATGTGCATTTTAAATTTAGAGATGTGCTGACAAATCACCTTCCATAAATTGCATCAATTGATAGATCAAATAAATGTGAAAGAGTACTTGCTTCTCCATGGTCACCAAGAAATTGGACTTTCAAACTCAAATCTTTACCAATCTGGTCAGGTAAGGACAAATATTTTATTTTAATTTCAACTCCCATTTATTTTTAATTATAATGTCAGTATTGTTTCACTTATTAAAATGTTTTTGTTGGGCAGCCACAGTGGCTCAGCACTTTAGCACTGCCTTCATCCCAGGGCATCATCCTGGAGACCCGGGATCGAGTCCCATGATGGGCTCCCTGCATGAAGCCTGCTTCTCCCTCTGCCTGTGTCTCTGCCTCTCTCTCTCTCTCTCTCTCTCTCTCCGGGCCTCTCATGAATAAATAAATAAAATCTTTTTTTAAAAGTTTATGTTTCTTTTTCTAAAACTTTATTTTTGATAATTTTTCTTTTGTGTTGGTCTTTATCCTACTGATTTATAGAAATGTCTTACATACTAGACCTTTGATATTTAGCTGTCAATATTTTCCTTCATTTGCCATTTGACTTTGACTTTGTTTATGGTGGTTTTAACTATACATATTTTAATATAGTAAAATTGACTAATGCTTGTCTTTTATGGCTTCTGAGTTTTGTTTTATATCTAAAAGTGGCTTTCTTATTTTGAGATGATATTTTAAAAATCTACCTAGTTTTTTTAGCATTCTTATTGTTGCATGTTATTTTCTTTAAAACAAAAGATTTTATTCATTTATTCATGAGAGACACACACACACACACAGAGAGAGAGAGGCAGAGAGAGACACACGCAGAGGGAGAAGCAGGCTCCATGCAGGGAATCTGGTGTGGGACTCGATCCCGGGACTCTAGGATCACGCCCTGGGCCAGAGGCAGACGCTAAACCGGTGAGCCACCCAGGGATCCCCATATTTTCAAAATAAGTACATATTTCTACTTTACTTTGGCAAAGATTATGGGGCAGATATCCCACTTCATTTTTCAGTTGTTATCCAAACAGAACATTTACTGAGTAATCTATATTTTCTCCCATTGACATATAATGCCACCTTTGTCAATGTTGACAAAATCCATTTTACAGATGAGGAAAGTGAAACACAGTGATTTGAAGTAGTTTGCTAAAGCTTTCATCAGAGCCAAGTATTCACCCAGGCAGTCTGTCTTTAGAGTAGGCTTGTATCTGTATTTCTCACCTTATGCTCTCCTTATATTTATTTTATTTTTTCTATTTTACTAATTACATAGGCTTTAAACTTTTGCATTTATTTTCCATCAGGGACTGACAGAGCTGAACCAATGTCTCTCATCATTGCTAAATTTCTACTTTCACCTTGGGGTATACAAATTTTACTTTTTGATATCAATTGCACATTATACAGGACATAAAGACTGACAATCTTCTGTTTTAGATAATATATAATTAACTATAGATAATTACTTTACCACACTGAAGCCTTATTGGTTTCCATGGGGCTTTAATATTAATAGTGAAAAATCTTTCTTTATTGTAGTAAACAGTATCTTTTTAATTTTTAAAAATATTTTATCTGTTAATTAGAGAGAAAGTAACAGCGATCTTTTAAACTGAAACTTTTCCTTCATGTAGTTTCAGTATTATACTTCATTTTTTCTTTCTTTTAAAGATTTTATTTATTTATTCATAAGAGACACAAAGAGAGAGGCAGAGACACAGGCAGAGGGAGAAGCAGGATCCCTGACGGAACCCCAGTGCAGGACTCTATCCCAGGACCCCGGGATCACACCCTGATCCAAAGGCAGATGTTCAACCACTAAGCCACCCAGGTACCCCTGTACTTCTCAGTTATATTTTAGTACAATTTCAGCTCTAGATTCAATCATTATCCTTTTCTGTTTCTTTTTTTTTTTTTTTTTAAGATTTTTTTATTTATTTATTCATGAGAGACACAGACTGAGAGAGAGGCAGAGACACAGGCAGAGGGAGAAGCAGGCTGCTTGCAGGGAGCCCGATGTGGGACTCCATCCTGGGACTCCGAGATTACACCCTGAGATGAAGGCAGGCACCAACTGCTGAGCCACCCAGGTGTCCCTCCTTTTCTGTTTCTGAAACAATAACATACCAATGAAAATGAAACTAAATCATGTTGCATAAGGAATAACTTTTCACACCTTATTTTATTTTGAAACCCACCCTTGCAAGTTTCCAAGAATGAGGGGTGCTTATGTATTATTATGGGCTATATATTAAAGCCCCAACCCCCAAAGCAATAGTACTAGGAGATGGCCCTTTGGGAAATAGTTAGGCCTATATGGGGTAATGAAGCTGGGGCCCCTATAATTGGGTTAGAATCTCTTGTAAGAAGAGGACAATAGAATTCTTTCTCTCCATGTAAGCACAAACAAGAGATCACAACCTAAGGACACAGGAAGGTGGTGACCATCTACAAGCCATGAAGACAGCCCTCATCAAGCACCAAATCACTCAGCACCTTGACCTTAGATTTCCAGTCTCCAGTACTGTGAGAAAACAAAGTTTTATTTAGGCCATTTGGTTTAGGGTATTTTGCTATAGCAGACCAAGCCAAGACACATACAGTATTTATTATTTTAAAGCATGATGCAGGGGCACCTGGGTGGCTCAGTCTGTTAAACGTTCCAGTCTTGGTTTCAGCTTAAGTCATGATCCCAGGGTCATAAGACCAAACCCCAAGTGGCCTTGGCACTCTGCTCCAGATTGTCTCTCCCTCTTCCTCTGCCCTTCCTCCCATTCTCACTCTCTCTTGCTATCTCTCTCTAAAATAAATGAATAAATCTTCAAAAAAAAATAGTACAAATCACATTTTTGACAATTCTTTCATATCAACTGAGGTCATTAGAAATGATTTGAAGTTTGAGATACACTTATTTTGTTATTTAATACATTAATTTTTATTTTAGGTTGGAAGGGTAAAAAAGAATCATTTCTTTATGAAACATAAATAACATTTGGGTGTCCTGCACCTTATCATTTTGGAGCCAGGACCCAGAATCATGGTCTTCTGACATATCTTTATGGCCTGAAACATTGTCAAAGAAAATTAAAGTATTATACATATCAGCAAGTTGAAGGAATGAAATTTCAACCTTCAGCGGAATACACTCAAAGATGAATTCTCATTCTTAAAGAACATTAAGTACTTATGTGGCTCTCGTGTTAGCCAGATTGCTGCATATCTCAAACACAAGACTGTGAATTAATACTTGAGAGATTGACAGAATGTCATCCAGACCCACAGCTGGACAAAAAGACAGCCCATATTTGTAAAAAGAACCAAACATGATTCTGGTGGCCAAAACTGATGCTTTAATTTAAAAAACTAAACAATAAACACAAACCAAAAATCATTAAACCAGTAGGGATTTGATGTTACATCTAGTAAATGTAGAATTAACACAAAATGTTACCTGAGTTTCAGGTGCACAATACGGTGATGGGACAACATGGTGACTGATCGGACAACTTTATATACTCAGCTATGCTCACCACAAGTGTCACCGTCATTTACATTGAACTGAAGTTTAAGATCTTTACTTCAGAAGGATCTCCATGTTTGGCCCCAATTTTTCATAATATAAAGCAAATGGTAAACTAAAATTTAATTTGCAGAAATGATCTTTCTTTAGGCTTAATCCTTTTTTCATTCCCAGTCCTTGATTCTGGCTGACTAAATCATGTGTTTGGAGAGTGTTGCTGGAAACTGGCAGTCTTACTCATCCAGGGAGGCTGAAAGTACACCTGAGGAAGCCTGCCACTTCCTCACAGGGGTGAGCACGAAACCTCTTCTTTGAGAGATTACAAAGAAAGCCCTGGAGAATAGAAGGATGACGTTCCACCTCCAATGGGGCTATCCCTAATTCCCTTGTTTCTGGACCTTTCTACTTGCATCATTCCTCTAGCCACCCAGCCCCTCCCCTGCCATTGGAGGTGTAACTAATAAGCAGATAATGGCAATTAAAATGAAACCACTCAAGTATTCCAACAAAATGGCAGAAGAAAGGGGAAAGAAAAGCAAAGAACCAATAAAAAACAAATGGCAAAATTGTACATTTAAATAGAAGTAATCTTAAGCACATTAAATGTAAATGATCTATTGACAAATAGAAGTCAGAGACTGGTGTGAAAAAATAAATCCACTTTAAGAAAAAGAAAAAAAAAGATAGCTTAAAGGAGATGAGATAATCTATACCCCCCAAACCTAAGAAAAAACGTCTGGAGTGTCTGTTGTGTCAAACACAGTGGACTTAAAACAGGGACTATTGCTAAGGATAAAAGAGGCATTCTATAATTATAGAAGAGTATATTGATAAAGACAACATAACAATCCTAAATGTGTAAGAGTATCAGAGCTTCAAAATGATAAAAGAAAAATGGATAGAGCTGAAAGAAGTAGAAAACACTATAATTATACTTGTTGACTTCAATACTCCTTATTAGTGCAGACCTCATGTAGACAGGAAGTTGATAAGGATCCAAAAGACACATTAAACACAACCAACTTGACCCAGCTGGTATTTATAGGGAACGGAGAACACTCCACTCACAATAGCAAAAGATACATTCTGCTCAAGCATATGTGGAACTTTAGATGATATTCCAGATTATAAAACAAATCTCAATAAGCTAAAAAGAAGTGAAACCGCAGTAACTCTGATCACAATGGAATTAAATTTGAAATAAATTACAGAATAATACATGAAAAACCTCCAAATACTTGCAAATTAAATAAGCCACACTTCTCTCCATCCCCCTCATCAAAGAAGCAAACAAAAGTGAAATTAGGAAATGTTTTTGACTGAATGGCAATGCATTAAAAAAAAAAGTCACATATCAAAATGTGTGTGGCACACAGCTAAAGTAGTATTGAGAGGAAAATTTATAGTATTAAAATTCCTACATCAAAAACAAGAAATATTTCCAATCATACGGTACACATTTATCTTAGAAAGTAGAAAAAGAATCCAGAAAATTAAATCCAGAATGAACCCAAATAATGAGAAAATAATGATAAATGCAAGAATCAACAAAATTGATAACAGAAAAACAAGGCAGAAAATCAGTGAAATTTAAACTCCTTCCTGGGGTAGCAGCGATTTAAGCTGACCAGGAGCTGGTACAGGGAAAGTCCCTCCTGGGAGTCAGGAGGAAGGCGATGGTGTGCCTGTCCTGTGATCCACAAATGGGAAGGGTGGGAGGCCTCAGGAATTCTGGCGATGGGCAGGGATGGGTGGTTGAGTGGTTGATGAGATCTGGGTCTGTTTTTAACGTTTTGCTTAAATGCTTGCTTGAAAACCAAATCCTCTAAATACTGGCTGTGTCAGCCTCTGATCTCAAATCAAATGAAACCAAATCGATGACAACGTACCTGAATGCCTATCAAAATTAGGAAAGATTTAAAACGAGAGCAGGATCCTGGGAAGGTGACAACATGCATGTAGAGAGTAATTTATTCATGCGCATCCAATGCTTTCTAACTGGTTCAGGCCTTTAGAAGCTGTGGTAAGCCTTCTTTTCTTCTGTTTATTGCTCTCAGAAATAATCAGTATACCAGCTAAGATTGGTAGGCACAGTACTGTTTATAGAAGCATTATTTAAATCGGGCAAAGTATATGCCCTCGGTAGTGGACATTTAGAGACTGACTCTTACGTCAGACCCCTGTGATTAAAACCACCAATAAAATGAAAGAGCATCACGTTACAATTTCAAGAACACTCTTGAGCATCCAGGTGGTTCAGTCAGTGAAGTGTCTGCCTTGGGCTCAGGTCATGATCCTGGGGTCCTGGGATCTGGAGTCCTGTGTTGAACTTCCTGCTCAGCAGGGAGTCTGCTTCTCCCTCTGCCCTCCATACCCCACCACTCATGCTCTATCTCTCTCTCAAACAAATAAATAAAATCTCTTTTAAAAATCTTAAAAAATATATTGGAAGACAATCATATGTAGTATGAACTCAAGATGTATAAAAATAACAGGTAGAAAAAAAGATGTAGCAGAAATCCCTCAAAATATTAAATGGAAGAACCATGTAGTCAGCTTAAGGCTGTTCTAAATGCATCTTCAACATTTATTCTGAAATTTTTCTACATTTACATGAGAAGGTTATTTAGAAATTCACTAAAATAACACCAAAGTCAGTGAGGAATCCAAGTGAAAAGAGTTACCCGTCCATCAAAGATGTATTTATTACTTAGTGATTGTTGGTGTTTACTTGTATATTTATTACTTTTTCACCTTGAGAATCCACATAATGTGAGTAAATCAAACTTAGAAGGAAAAGCTGAATGATCTGAGGCACAGACCGGGCCATCTTTAGCAAGTCCATCAGTTTCCAAAGAGGAAGCAATATTTCAGAAAATGATGAGTACAACATTTCCCTCTGCAGTTTATAAGGTATTTTCAGAAGTGTGAGAGCAGGCTCCCCAGCTTCAGGTGGGCCACTTTTCTCCCCACCTTGCCCAGATGCTCCAGATGCCTGGCTCGGAGGCTGAGGAGTGAATGCTTAGAGCCCGCTCCAGGCTGAAGGGCTGGATGTAAATCCCAGTCCTTCTCCTACCAGGTTTGTGTCCTTGCTTGGGTTACCATAGTTATTTCTCTCTGCACTCACTTTGCACATATGTAAAATGGATATAATAATCTCAATCTCAGGTGTTTGCTGTGAAAATTCAAGAAAAATACTTTGCACAATGTTCATAGATGCACATATGTGTGCATGTGCAAACATACACAATGCCCATACATGCATATATATACACACACCACCCATTATATACACATAGATGCACACATACAAAACGCCCATTTATGCATGATGTACATGCATATACGATACCCATACATGCACGTCCATGCACATACAGTGCCCGTGCATACACATATGTGCACATGGATAATGCACATACATGCACATAATTGCACACACATCTATGCATGCATATGTGTGCACACACAATGCCCATACATGCATACGTGTGTGTTTGCACATGCAAACATACACACAATTTCCTTAATTAATTATAAAGTTTAATTACACATTACTCAGAAGACTATTTTCATATCATTTGAAATGATAAAAGTAACACAAGCCAGTGTGCATCATGTGTGCACTTGTGTGTCAGACATTGTGCTCTATTATTTCACTTACTTTCAACCACGTTCAATTTCCAGCAGAGGGAACCAAGGTCCTAAGAAAATGAATGAAGAACTAGCACCTACCAAAATAACTATCTGTGAGATACAAGGCAGTGAAACACAGCTGTTTTAAGTTCTCCTTCTTCTTACCACCTTCTTTTACTTTTTTTTTCTTTTTTTTTTCTTTTACTTTGAAATCATTGTTTTTATGATCAGTTTTGGATAAAACGATATTTCCTAGAAACACAAATGTGATATAATAATGAGGGAAGTTGGGAGGCGAAGAGGAAGAGAGAGTGTGATTTCTCAACAACAAAGAGGACACAAATAATCGTTTCAAGCTCCATAAGAAGTGAAAGCTTTATTCCATAATGCGTTTTATTTAGAATCACAAAAGGAAAGTCTAAATACTGTATCAATTAAATCAATTATCCCTGTCTAATGATTATTTTGGCTTAGAAGAAAAATATGAAACTTAAGCAACCATATGAATGGACTCTGATTATACAGAAGCATTTTATATACACTGAAATTGTAAGAAGATAAGACTTAATCAGGTTCTTACCTAGAGGAATTAATAAAATTCACACTGATGACCTAGATCTTTTCTTATATATAAAGGTGGTCTCTGACCTAAACTTGGAGTATTGTAAAAACATTTGCATTACGTGCATTTCATGAAAACAAAACAAATGACATATTTTTTTTGTCAGCAGTGGAAATAATTTCGTTCTCACTACTACATGCCATATGCTGGTCATGTTTTCAGATGATCACTGGCACTGAATTAGTTTTGTAAACTCTTGAAGTCACATCTTGCTATGGAATAACTTGAAAGTTGCTTTCCAGGGTCACTGCTTGGATCTTTGATTGCAATGGTCTCCTCGTAGTTGGTAAATGTTGCTTGTAGAGCTGAATAGGTTTACATGGAAAAGGCCTACTAATGGCTATATTTGTTAAAAGCAAACAAAAACAAATGTGTTCCATCCCATTTACTAATTATGCTGATTTTTGCTAAACTTGGTGAGTAATTTTTCTTATTTTCCTACCTTCCTACTTTCGTAATACTAAGTTATTAGTTCCAAGAAATAGAAAATTCTTATAAAATTAGATATTACCGGAAGGTTCTCAATTGCTCCAAGTTCATTTTCAAACAGATTTGATTTTTTTCGAGGTGAATTTTTTTGATTGTGTGAATTTACAGGTGATACATTTACATTATTTATTATAACAAAATTGCATAATAATGAAGACTAACATAAAATCTATTGTTTCAGTATTTTTATATCTTCATTGGTAAAATTTCTCTTTAAAATTAGCTGCTGCCTTGCTTACTAAAATTTCATTTTAAAAGATGGCATTGAACATATTTAAAAATAACTGCATAAAGCATCCACACTAGCAGAGTCATCTCATTCAAAAGCAATTAGTTAGCAAAGTTTAATAGTTGTCTTTCTGTAGAAGAACACCTATCCCTCACCTACGTATTTAACACCCTCAGTTAAGAAACCTGCGTTTTTTTTTTTTTTTTTTTTTGAAACCTGCGTTTTTTAAGCAGCATAATTCCTCTGTGCCAAGCAAGATTTTCACTCCGGCTTTTCCTCTAACTGAAAATTTTATAAAGAGCTTTTTATAAAACAAATTAACCATTTGACTACAGCCATTTGCATTTGGGGCTTTTCTGGTTTCAGTTTCTTTGTTAGTCTAAGCTGGCTTTCAAATGACCCAGCAGGTGAATCCTGTGTTTGGTGTTATCTGGATAATATTGACCTGGAAAATTCACTTTTCTCCTCTTTTCTTGTTATGTATTTTTTTCCTAATTTCAGGCAAGAAAGCCATTTCAACGATTGCATTTGTGTGTTTTTTATTCAGTGTCATGTTTGGGTGAAATAACATCTGTGCTATCGAGTATAAAGTGTTGAGTTTTTTGAGGTATACACACAGGCAGACACACCTGAAAAAAATCTTAAATTATTTCATCCTTGAAACATTACATATGGCAACCTAAAATATATTTAAGATATTCTCCTACATTCTCTCCAATATGAGAGAAATTATTCCATGGTTTAGAATTCATTGTTGCTGCAAAGACAATGATATGGTAACTTAGTTTGTCCTTTTGCCCTGGGCACACAATCTACACCCTCCAGGCTAATAAACCTTTGTCAAGTGCTGGGTGAAGTAATACATACCTATAGACATGCTGAACATTGGAAGAAGTGGGCCATCACAATCTAGATGCTTAATTTTGAATTGGTGTGGTTTTCAGTGGTCCGTAGCTTACTTCTCATGGCATAATATTTACAGAGGGTAAGAAATATTGTTAAAAGTACTGGCTATAATAGCCATATTTCAAATTATCTTTTTTGATAAATTCATGTCCTTTTGGGGTCACCTTCCTGACAGTCATAATTAGGTCATCATTTGGTACTAATGTGGTTGACAAAGGACATTTTTGTGTGTGTGGCTTTCCCATGAATACTTTATCAGGAATATCTTTAATTTCAATTTTTGCAGGACTACATAAACCAGTTTCCCTCATAAGTGAGCACACCTGGACTGCACCATAAATTCAAAACTAAAGCAGCTGATCATATGTCACCATATAACCTTTACAAAGGATGGGCTCAAGGGTCAGTCCATGCAATAAATATCAGTAAAGCTCAAATTGTATACATCTTTTTGATTAAAATAAATGTAAATGGAAGTTCTAGTAGTTTTTTCTTGCATCCTGGTGGATTGTTCAGTTCTAGGGATGTTCACATCCTCATTTGAAACCATTGATCTAAAGCTCCCCATATTAAACCCAAAGTCTTAGATTTTTTAATCTTCACAGTTAAAAACCCCATATCCATGAGTTTTGTCTAGAAATTTTGGAATCAACAGAAATGAAGAGGGAGATATTCTGAGATTAGGTAAAGCAGGGGTGGCATACCACCTGAAGAAAATTGGGGCATTTTTCAAGTGTTTTCTGAATTCTAAAGTCCCAACAAAGAGATGACCTTTTTAAATTATCGATCTCTTAGCCTCTTTCTTTGTGTACTACTTTGGAGAAACAGGTTATACTTATCCTTACATTTTCCCACTAAAACATTCTTAAATCTGAACTACAAATTATTATTACCAGGTTTGAGGTTGTAAAGAAAAAGAGAGATACTTCTAAATCTTAGATTATTGTTGGTGAAACTTTAGTGGAAGATAAAAGAACCAAGAGAAAACTACCAGATGGACTGATACCTACCGTTAAGGATGCAAATAAAATAAGAGCCCATAAGACAGAAGAAAAATTCTCAGCAGGGTCAAATCCATAGGAGATTCTCATTACTGCTAGATCAAGCTGTCCTCCAGAGACAGCCAGCTTAGATCAGCTTCCAGTAGTTTATGTACTTTATAAACTGAGCAAGACAAATAGTGTGTTAAGGCTTTATGGACTTGTTATGACAGCTAATTTCATATCGCCTGACATAGTATCTGAGCAAATGTACAGATGTTCATTCATTTTCACTCCACTCTAGATACTGTAAATTGAGTACCTCTGGAAGTCCACTCATAATAGCTGACAAACATCCCTGCTACCCACAAGAATGAAAGTTGTAAGTCACTGAGCTTCGATGTGGAAAGTTAGCAGAGGACTCAGGGGCCCATGCATCTTTTTAATGACCTTATTGCAGAAGTCTTGTGTGGGTTTACTATGACAGTCTACCAGGGGACTCAGAGGACATCTAATGAATTAGCTATAACTTTAATTTAAATGACATAATACCTGATAAATGAGGGACTTCTGACATGCCTTTGAGTTTATCACCCTCTCCATGAAATCGCCATTGTGACCTAAGCCTTGTCTTCGTTTTCTCCTTTACCATGATTTGTTCCTGATTTTAAAAGCATGGAAACCTGTTACTGAACATGGTAGCATACAGTCTTTCCCAAAAGTGCACCCCTTCACGCAACCCCAGCTCTCTCCCCGGCAGCGGAAGCCAGCCCGACATTCCGAGCTGGTCCCTTTCCACATGCTTTAATCTGAAAAAAAAAAAAAAAAGTGCCACTATTTATTTGATTTTTATTCACAGGATAATATTTAAAGCACCTCATCTGTGGCTTGAGGCAGATTAAAACATAAAACCTCAAGATAGAATACAAAGTTTAAATCTTGTGGATTTATTAAAGGGAATGTGGAATTCTCTCATAGCCTATACATCAAAAAATCACGTGGCTATTTTAACTACCTATGGTTCTCTATCCACCATGACATGATGTTTGGCTTGCTTGAGGAACATTTTTGAACAGCCTTGAAAATAAAATACTTTTAAGAAAGTTAAATATAGAATTGACCACATTTGATATCTATAGGCAGGTAGACATTTTTCCTTTGAACGTAAAACTTGAAATAGTTATATCCCATTAAAGAGTAAAATGAATCAATATTCTTCTGAACGTTCATCACCAACTCTCACCAGATTCTCTTGCAAAGCTCTCCATCTCCCTGGAATGTTTGCTACCTCCAGAAAGATCCTGCAGCAAAATTTTAGGTTGAGCCAGTTGGTTGTTTTAGATCATATTAATAATATGAATCACCCTACAGTTTGTTCAATTAATGTTTCAAGGTTCTCATTTTGTTATAAAACACGGTGAATATGTTAGTGCTAGAATGAATAGTTTGGTTCATTGTCTTTCCTCAGTCTGTTCTGCACATTTTCATATTCAATATTTCTGTGAAAATTATAAATGGAAGGCTTTCAATCTCTCTGGGCAATTTTCTCACTAAGTAGGAAAGCACAGAGTACTGAGAAAGGTCACACTGATGACTGAGAAACTCACCTTTTATTTCCCACCAATAGGACTTGTGGAGTAATGGATAATGTGTCCAAGCACTGAATAAAAATGTTTCAGATGAATTATTTTGGATATAATTCCACATTAGCTGTGTTATTTTGTTTCTGGAGCTATTTCATATGGCATAGTTGTGTAACTAGAAGTGATCTCAGCAGATGAATTTCAGAAAATGATAAGTAGAGCTTATCATTGGTTGATAAACACGCTTCCAACTCCTTTCGAGGCCATTAGTTGTTCAACATTTTGTGTCTTTGGTGGGGGTGGCCTCCTTTTGCTTTGGCTCTACCCCAGGAGGTGGCTTGAAGGTAAAAGCAGTTTTTTAGGGAAAAGTTGTTACTGTTATTTAATGGCAGATGGTAGAGGACAGAGTATAGTAGGGATGTCGAGATTATAACTGGTATCTAACACACATCATTGTAAGTAAAGCACAAGTAAAGAAAATTCCTTATTGTTAGGGCCTTCTCTTTACTGGAAAGACAGGCACGATACATCACCTAGATGCTAAAATGTCAGCTATGAACAAACAAAGCAAAGCAAAGTGATGAAAGGTGACTTTTTCATAAGACAGCAGGGCTTATGCACAAAAATGGGAAAGAAAATAAAATGTTTTTTTTAAATGCAAAAAATCATCTGAAGCACCAGAATTTAAGAGACAGTATTTAAGTTTCAAGTGCAGAGATTCCTTTACCCTCTAATTTTGTCAATAGACAATGAAGTAGCATTTTGCGTGTCTCACTTTCTTCATTTCTAGGATGGGCTATATTTGTTGGAGTGCCTTCCTTGTGGACACAACCATGGCAAAGGGATACACACCTCAGCTGGTTTTCCTCCATGCCATTCCATTTTTTATAGTCCTGAGGGAATATCTTTACAGGGAAAGTCGGAAGGAATTGCACATTTTTGGTGAGAGTTGCTGGGGATGTTGAAGTGGGACTTTTTTTAATGGAGAAGAGCATTAAAGGCCATGATTTTGAGAAGTGCTGACAGATGATGACAGTGACACCTGTGGCAGTGGTAGTGACATAGTGATGATGGTGGTGGTGGCAATGACACTAGTGTGACAATGGTAGTGGTGATGGTAGGGGTGGTGGTGGTGATGGTGGGAGTGATGATGATGGTAGTGAAGATGGTGGTGGTAATGGTGAGGGTGATGGTGGTGATGATGGTGATGGTGATGATGATGATGGAGGTGATGATAGAAGTGATGGTGGTGATGGCAGTGGTTTTGGTAGAGGTGTTGGTGGTGATGATGATGATGGCAGTGGATATGGTGGTCATGGTCATGATAATGGTGATGGTGGTGATGGTGGTATTGATAGTGATGGTGGAAGTGATGATGATGATGATGATAATGATTATTATAGTGGTGATGAGTTTCGCAAAGTCAACATATGATGGCACTGAAATAAACCAACAAAAAATAGAATATTATGCAACATCAAAACATGGGAGTAGCATCAGTCTTGGAATTGAGGGTTGAGTTCTAGCATTTGCTAGATTGAGTTGAGTTCTAGCATTTGCTTTCCATTCTTAGCCAAATGTCTCTGGCTTCCTCCTTAAAATTATCTGAGAATTTGACTTGCCTTATGTGGGCAAATAGATAACATAGAGGCCATGTTTGCTCCTTCCACAGGTCAGTGGGAGATTCTATGATTTCCTGTCAGCACTTTTTGCTAAGCCCAAATTCCATTCCAGACAACAATATATATGCCACCAATAGATGTGAATTAGTCATAAAGATAAAAGCAAAGCCAAGATCTTTCAGGGTGGTAGGAAGAGGGAGCAGTAAAATGTGAAGTAGAAAGTATCCTAAGGCCCAAGTCTTTTTAAAGGTTCTCACACGTGCCTCAGTGAAAATCACAAAAGCGGGTGATTTTAGTGTCTGGGAGAAAGAATTTGCACAATATTTCTAAGGAACATTTACTTTAAAAATGAAAATGCATATATTATTAAATCATATATATATATGTTTTGTTAAGTTTAGAAGCACCATTTGGAAAGATTGACAACAATTTTATTTATAATTAATCCATAATTGATTCCATTCAAATATTAAATAACTAAAACCTTTTAATGATCACTAAGAGAACTCTCTCCCCACCCTACATTTCTTGACCTTTATTACGTATGATATTTCTCTATTGTCATATTTAATATGTTTTGTATTTTGTATTTATATTGTGTTTTGTATTTATATTTCCTATTGTGTTCTTCCCTACTTTCTATGTTTACCTTTTTGCTTCAAATTTTCCATTTGTTTATTGGCTGGTGGAATTTATCTTTCAAATATGATTTTGATTTAAAAGGGCTTTTGCACACTATGCTCCCTGAGTTCTCACATACTGCATCTGTCCTCCGTGTATTTGAGTAACCATTAGCCACATGTGTTCCTCCTTAAACGCATTGTTTTTCCTGAGGAATTACTTGGTGCCATTACACTGCCTTCTTCAGCTGAAAACTATGGTGAAGAAGTTTGAAATCAGATGGACCACCCCCTAAAGGTGGCAGAGGTAATTTGGCTCTTTTGCTTATCTAAAAAAAAATAATAAATTTCTTTTTTCTTTCTAGTCTACCATCTTTCCTAGGTACTCTCTTAGCGCTGAAGAATCAGGATTGTACCATTCTTCCAAACCAGAAGAAGATATTTTATTTTAGGACACTGTTCCTAAATTGTATCTTGAAAACTTCTTTTTCCCTTCTAATTCTCTTCATCAAGAATACCATGTTGAATTTTCTTTGTCTTTCAGTGCATCTGTCTAGCCTTTTAAAAATCTTTGCTCTGGGCACCTGGGTAGCTCAATGGTTGAGCATCTATCTACCTTTGACTCAGGGCGTGATCCTTGGGTTCTGGGATCTAGTCCCGCATCGAGACTCTCCTCTCTCTCTGTCTTCCATGAATAAATAAATAAAATCTTAAAAAGAAAAAGCTTCTCTCCGCTTTTTTGCATGCTTTTCTGTGACTTGGTCCATCAGCTTCCTCTGAGACGTCTCCAAGGCATGCTTCCTTCTTGGAGTTGTCTCACTTATCACATGCATTTTGTTCCTCAACTTCAAATCCTCCATCCACATCTTCCTTCATCATTTCTTTTTCTTTTTCTTTTTCATCATTTCTTTCTTGAACTCTTGCCCCATTGATTCAACAATATATTTGACAGAAACCAGACATTTATTAAGAACTTTCGTTTCTTGGGGAAATCATAAATAATGACATTTTTACATCTTTTGGCAAAAATGTTTTTTCTCTTCCACATCCTTTGTTATTGTGTATGTATATTTTCCTCTTTCTCTGTTCACAGTATTTAGAAAGACCATTTTCTTCTTAGATTGAAGTAAACTCTCGATAGGCCATCTGTTGACAAGTTGAATGTTCACGTAAGAGCAGGTCTCTGCAGATGCCAGAGAGAGGACGCCCCTGTTCCCTGTGGAGTTCTCTGTGGAGTTCAGGCTCCCTGTGGAGCCCTGTCACCCAGCAGGGCTCTCAGAGGTTTAGCCTCTCCTTCTCTCCAAGTGATAAGGATTAGCCACTGCGGGGCTGCTGCCCACGCTCAGGCCCTGCTCTGTCCTGAGTCGTTCCAATTTAGCAGACCCTGGATTTACTCCTCAGATCAGGCATAGCCTTGTGTGCAGATGCACCTGAGGTCACTATACTAGGCACCTTCTCAGAATCCTTTTCATGCTGGACCAATGCCTGTGCAACAGGCTGAATGTGTGTACTTGTATTACAAGATTCGAAACGTCTCCTTCCCTAGTGGAAGACGGAGTACTTGCTTTTGCTTTTTGCTCTCCCCGTTCTGTGTTCAGTGACTTCCTGAAAAAGAAGCTGCAGTAGATATTTTTTAAATATGTTATAGCAGGAAATTCTCAAATTGCTTCTTAATGCTCTTTGCTGTCTTTGTTTCTTTAATATCTGATTTCAAAATAAATCATAAGCTCCCAGAAAGTTTCAAAAATAGTACGTGGATTCCATTAAACCCTTTCACTCTTTTCACTCATGGCGGCATCTCATATAAATGTAAAATAATATCAGAGCCAGGAAATCAACATTGGCACAACATAGTTACCAAGACTACAGACCTGTTTTTTACACGCACTCATATGTGAGCATGTGTGTGTGTGTGTCCATGTGGTTTTATGCAACTTGAGTCCGTGTGTAGCAACCAACCACCACTGTCAGTACCCAGAACTGTTCATCACTTCAAAGGAACTCCCTCATGCTACCCCTTTATGGCTCCATCCCTCTTCCCTGGCAAAAACTAATGTGTTCCCAGTCTGCAGAGCTTTGTCAGCTCAAGGTTACATAAAGAGAACCATGCAGTATGTAATTTGTTGAGATTGACTTTGTCACTCAGCAAAATCCCCTGGATGCTCATCTAGGTTGTTATGTATATCAGCGGTTTGTGCCTTTTAATTTCTGAGTGCAATCCCAGGGTGCAGCTATGCACACTTTGTTGAACCTCATTCACTAATTGAAAGAAATCTGTTTTTTTTCTACTTTGGGGCTGTGATGAATCAAACTGCTCTGAACACTCATGAACAGGGTTCTACTGTGAACATTAGTTTTTTTTTCTCCAGGACAACCACTCAAGAGCATTAAGGGCTGCACTTAGCTTTACAAGAGCTCTCCAGGCTGCTTTCTAGTGTGGGTCTAGCATTTTCCATTCCTGAGTGACCCAGTGCCCGCATCCTCACCAGCACTGGACACTATAGCCATTCAGGTTGGTGTGTAGTGGTGGCTCACTGGGGTTTGAATTTGCATTTCTGTAAGAGCTAATGATGTTGAGCATCTCTTCATGCCCACATTTGCCATCCATAGCTCCTCATTAGTGGAATGGCTGTTCATATCTGTTGCCAACTTTCTAACTTGTTTATTATTACTGTTTATTTAGTGCTGAGTTTTGCAATTTCTTAATATATTCTAAATATAAGTTCTTAGTCAGATATGTGGTTTACAAGCATTTTCTCCAAGCCTGTAACTTCTCTTTTCACCCCCTCATTATTAGGGTCATTTGAATAGCAATGGTGGTTTTTGTTGTTGTGATTTTTTTTTTTTGAGGTTTGAGCAAGTCCAATTCATTACACAATTCTTCTCTGGATGGATCATGCTCTTAGTTTTGTGTCTAAGAATACTTTACCTAGTCTTGGGTCCCAACGATTCTCTTCTATTTTCTTCTAAAAGTTGTACAGTTTTATACTTTCCATGTAAATCCGTGATCAGTTTTGAATTCTGTCGTACAGGGTGTGAAATTTAAGTCAAAGTTCTTTTTTATATTTATTAATTTATCTTTTATCTACATCCAATTGCCTCAGTAATATTTGTTGAGGAAACCATCCTTCCTCCATGCAATTGCTTTTTGCATCCCTGTAAAAATCAGCTGGATGTGTTTTTGTGAGTTGTTTCTGGGTTTTCTATTCTGACCCAATGCTCTGTGCAACCTCCAGTCTTTATTACTCTAGCTGCAGAGCAATACTTCACACTTGGGAGAGTGTTTCCTCCCACCTCAGTGTTTTCAAAATGTTCCTAGCTGTTTTAGATCTTTTGCTTTCCTGTATAAATTTTAGAATAAGCTTATTGATCTGTTAAAAAAAAGTCCTTGCTTGGCTTGATAAGAATTACACTGAACCCACAGGGAAATTTAGGGGAACTGACATTCGGAAAAAGATGACTCTTCTGATTCATGAAAACAGTATATCTTTGCATTTATTTAGGCTTTAGCTTTCTTCATCAGTGTTTCCTAATTTTCAGCACCTGACCCTTCACACATCTTTAGATTCATGCTTAAGTATGTTATTTTGTTTATTTTTCATAATGTTCATTTTACAAAGGAAGAAAGTGAGACCCAGATAAATACCTTGACCCAAGCCATGTGGCCAAAAGGAGTTGAAACCCAAACCCAATCTCTACTTTTTGGACACAGACATCTACCATTCTCACTCTGTCTCCATGTTGTCCATGATGGAAGTAACCAAAGTTCTCTCCACCTGGAGGCTATTCCAAGCACTGAAGTGATCTGAAGCTCAACAGTGATGGGAGGACTACTTTAGGTTGGGGAGGGGCTACAGAAACATTGCAGGCTCTGAGAGGGTTTCTCTGGATCATTCTCAAAAACAGCGTCAGGTTTTTTTCCTTCATGTTTTATGACCTCTTCCATCTCACCATCAGTTATGAGCCACAGATTTCCTAAAAACACTCAGGTTATGCTGATGGTTTCTGTCATTGAGTAAAGAAACTCCAGGCTCACAAAGAATAAAGGTAGCCTAGAGGACCCAGGGAATCAGCTCCCTGTCTCATCAAATATCTTTTTTGTATTCAGAGACACCCAAAGCAGCAAAGCTCAATGATGTCCTGACCCTTGTGATCCTCTAGGCATCTACACTCATTTGGTGTAAACATTTGTATCTCCACTTCCATCTGCAGTTAACCTGCTGAAAATTTATCTCCTGGAAGAGTTTGTGGTGTCTCAAAGTGAGATGCAGCACATTTCAGGGTGCAGTGTGGCTTAGAGAGGAAGACGTGACTCTCTGCTCCATGTGGGGTCATCCGTCCTGCTGGGGTGCAAACAAACATGGCTTATCAGAGTGGCAGTCCATGTCCTAACTATCAGAGAGATTTGGAAAAGTGTGTGTGTGTGTGTGTGTGTGTGTGTGTGTGTGTATGATATTAAATATAACTATCATTACATTTAGTTTTTCTCTGGCTGTGGTTTTTAATTCTTTTTCCTATTCTATCGTTACTCCAGCTCAAATCTGTCCATGTAGACATGAAGCCTTTCCCTCTCAGTACTAATTGGAGATGTCTAATGGGAAAACCACACATTCTACCAGTGTCTGCCACAATAAACCTTTCTAATAATTGATGTACTCTAGTGGGTCACATCTCATTACACTGGGTGACTTCATAAACTGATATGACAGGTTATATGGCCACACGATTCATCAACTTCAAAATACAGGTTTGCGTAGTATCAGCCATATGAACTACCTGAAAGTGGATAGGTAGGATAATTTGCATGATTTCATAAATAGCTAAACACTTGATATCTTTGCCATGAGGAAAGCATACTGCAGCTCGCATTCTATCTGAGCATGTGAAACAAAAGCCGTGTGTGTTGCGGATGAGCCAAGAAGGGGGATAAAAACACTTTAAACAAAGCGTGTTCCATTTCCTATAGAATTTGAGGGTAAAGGCAAATCCTCTTTCCCTAGTTCTCAGCTCAAACTAGATTTTAGTATTGTCACTGATAGAAGAATAAGAAGGCAAGAAGCCTTCACACGCGTGCTGTGAAACCCAAGGTCCTCTATGTCAAGGGAAATTATGCTCAGATTACTGCTTCTGGAGCAATTCTATGTGGAGCAAATAGTCATATTCATGCTAATACTTACACTGTGAAATTTGATTATTGATACTTGGAACTGGTATCTTGGATTTTGGTATTTTTCTCTTTTTGCAATTTGAATCAAAACGGATAAATAATTATAATAATAAAAGAGCAATTTTCTCATTAGAAGAAGTTTTTAAATTAAATCTCTCCAATAAAATACAATCAGGATTCTAAATGGTCTAAGAGTCAGATAAAACTATAAATTAAAACGATTTTTCAATACTTACTAGTAATGACATTCTAAGTGACACATCCCAAATATCATGTGTTCCTCCGTTAGTGATAACCACCCACTGAAGGTCTGTTGAGTAGACTTAAAGGTGAAAAATTTGAAATAATTAGAGTTTAAATCCTGTGATCTAGGGATTTTTTTTCTATTAAAAATCCATTTTATTTCTTCTGTCTCTGGCTTAAAAACCCAATAATATAGAGCAGTACCAAAAGTCAGGCAGACCGGTTGGAGGCGGAAATGGAAGGAAATGCCCACATAACCCATGGAGGCTGCCAATTTTTCAATCGATGGATGTGCTTCTGGAAACCAATGAATTCTATCACATCCTGGTCACGTAGAACACGAGTCCTCACAAGTAGGGTAAGTTCAGGCCGATGTGACACCAGCCATGCACCCTGCGTACCACAGCCCACGTGCCCCGTTCACTATGGCTGCATCCGGCTGATGCACCACGATCCAGGTCCTGGTCCCTGCATGAGGTGTTTCTGCCTGGCCTCCCTGTCCACCTCGGTGTTTTCTCTTGCCCTGGGAGGTGCCAGAGTTCACCGGGACTGTCCTCACTCTTCACATTCCCAGCCAGCCACGGGCAGTCAAGCCCCACCCAGCAGTTTTTTCCCATCACTTCCAATTCTGTCTCCACTTCAACCTCACTCTGAAACATCCACTCATTGACCACAGCCTCCCATCTTGTCATCCCCGGAGCTTCTCTCTCCTATCACACCTGTTGTTGGACCTCACTGAGGCTTCTCTCACGTAGAAGTATATTTTCATGCCACTGCCCCTCCAGCAAACAACATTGTTTTTTAACCACTCAGCTGAGAAGAAAGGCAACTCTCTTGCCATGCTACCATTTCATTGTACCTATCCATTAAGTGGATATTCTTGATTATTCTGCATTCTTGTTTTCTTTGTGCCAACACCAACACTTCTAAAAGAATTACACGCCTGTCAAGATTGGTAACTCTAAAGCTCTTGATCTCTAATTTAAATTGGACACTTGGCACTCAAGTCCACCACCTGTAGGCATTTGTATATTTCCCTAGACAAGTCCTACTCCCAAAGGTTAATTCAAAACTTTTCTTAAAACTCCACACCTGGCTATCTTAAAACTCCACACCTGGCTACCTTTCCCCATCAGTCTGAGAGAGCATGTCTTCTCACACAGAGAATAGAAATGTTCAGAGCTTCAGAATGAAGATGGAAGTGTTAAATATCTCTACCTACCTGAATGACAAATGCAAATAAAATTGAATTAAATCTAATAAAACAAAACAAAATAAACTAAAATAGAAATGTGCTAACCATAGACACAGATCTCTAACAACATCAAGCAGAATGAAGAGTTATCCAAATCATTGGATCCAAAAAGCTTTATCCTACTCTGCCTGGGACAACAGAGATGGGCTTCAGCAACAGCACCAATGCCTTATCACACTTCTGATTGACAGCTAAAACGCGGTAGGGAAGAAGAAAACACACACACGTACTATATTTTTTAAAAAACAATAGGAAGAATGATAGACAAAGAAGTGAACATAGCCATTGTCTTGACCAAAGCTGGCAAAAGAGAGAGAGATGTCTGTCAAGTGACCTCATAGAAACCTAGCTTCTCATAATCCACAGATGGATCCCCAGTTCACTAAGTAGTTTGTGACATGGAGACTGTACTTATTTACAGTTTCCTACTGTAAGTGGAGATCCCAGACCAGGGAAGACAACAACTCCTGAGAAATTGTTCTGAGTCAACACAACTGAATTAAAATTTCCACTGGCCCAGGTCAGGTCTGATTCTCCTTTCCTCAGAGAAAATATTCTTAGAAAATATCTGGATATTCTCTCATACAAAGTTGTTTTTAAAAAGGTGGAACTTGAGTAAACATAGCTATGGAGGGATGCCTGGGTGGCTCAGCAGTTGAGCATCTGCCTTCGGCTTAGGGTATGATCCTGGAGTCTTGGGATCGAGTCCCACATTGGCATCCCTGCATGAAGCCTGCTTCTCTCTCTGCTATGTTTCTGCCTCTCTCTCTGTGTCTCTCATGAATAAATAAATAAAATCTTTAAAAAATACACAGCTATGGAGAATTAGAAGAGAAACAGAAAACCATATCTGGATGGAAAGCCACAGTAGAAACAACTAAATAAGATCCACAGGGAATATTTATAACCCTGGCCAATGTATGAGCAGAGACACATTGAGCAAACTTACAAAGATTCAGAAAAACAAAGAAAACAAGGAAAAATTGAAAACCATGAGTAGAGTGAAAATTACATGGAAGTAGAGTCAAAGGAGATTCAGCCTCCATTATGTAGATATGAGAAATCAGGCTGTGGGTGTTTCTGCACTATGATTTACATTTTATACAAGTAATAACTAGAAGCTCTAAATGGCATACGATAACCAAGAGTCATGGAAGTGGCGAGAAGAGCAGATGGAGGGATGCATGATTGTCACAAACTATATAATTGAGACTCCAGCTAAACTAGAACGTATTACAGAGAAAAAACAAGACAGTTTTTTGCATATTTGTTTGTTTATAAAATCAACATAATAGTGTACCATAAGTTATCAGGGACACACATATACACACAATTATAACCAACAAAACAGCCTCAACTCAAATATCAACGTTAAAGTCCTAAGTAAAATATAACAAAGAAAATTAAGCCATAATTTAAATAATTTTAATTTTAAACATAATAAGGTTTAGGGATACACAGAAAATTCAATAATATATCTCTTAACAAATCAACCATATATTATGACATATAAATAAATGAGTGCAATTGATGCTAATGTTGTATTTATTGGAATTTAACAATTTCTGATTAAATTTAAATACTCAAGTGAACATATGAGTATTTTCTAAAACATAAAAATGTATTGGTTGACATACAGACTGATTTTGAAAAATTGAGAGATGCATTCCCTACCTTGCAATACTTTCTAGTTATCCTTTGGCTGGACCTGGCAAGAGCCAGAGCCTGGAAATTTAGTGCCTGGGAGCCATAAGTCAAACCATGGTGTGGGCGAGAGCAGGGAACATGAAAACAGAGCAAGTCCCATTTCCACAGTCCTGACCTCATCCTAGTTCATCTTCAGGAAGCAGAGACATCAGAGAGAAGAAACATAAATATTTAGGAATGAGAGTTGGAGGGATTCCTACTCACCCACAGCCAACACAGAAACCTGGAGAGGTGCTGAGTGATGGGAAAGTCTAGATAGTTCTGAAGATCTTAAGAGCAGAACACAGTCACTGCTCAGTTCCTACTGGGATTCTGGGAAGAAGCAATCACAGGGAGGCTCTGACACCCTCCTGGGTCAACTGCACTTGAGTTGTACCCGTATCCTTCCAACACGAGTGTCATGGAGCTGACTCAGAAGACTCCACCTTTTTCAGAGATGGGCTGAGAGGGCAATGCCCAGGACAGGGACGCTGACAGCACTACAGAGATTGCCGTGTGCCAGGCACTATTGCAAGTACTTCATGCGCAACTGTTTCTCCATAGCAGCCATGATTTGAGACTGGCATACTTTCATGCCTGTTTTACAGACTCATACCTTCTACTTACTCAAGTATCATGACCACCTGAGCTTGTCATGACTCCTCTTGATCCAAAACCATCTTAAGATGCATTTGATGCATATATATTATCCTCTGCCTTCTCTGAATATTTTCTTGGTTGGTTTCTCAAAATAGATAGTGATCCATGCATCTTGCTTCCTTTGCCAGACCCCTTACTGGATTTGGACATGGAGGTTGTCCTCAGGTCACTGTCTACTGCAATCATCCAAGGGCTGGAGTTGTGATCTCAGCATAAAGCATGGCAGTCCAGGTCTCCTCAACCAACGGAGGCTGTGGGCAAATGGCACAGTGACTGGCTTGGCCATGCTTGCTTTGTTGGAAGATGAGGAAGGTAAGGTCCAAAAAGGAGACACGACACATGTGAATTCATGTCTACTTCACAATCCTCCCTTAACATCTCAACACCCATGAAGTAGTTGACTGAACTAGATGTCCAGAACAGATGACTGCTTCCCGTTCCCATTTTTCGTCACCACTGAGCCATTGCCAAATTCCCTCCTTCTTTCAGTAATACCAGTTTCTTCTTTATAAGACCACACTGAACATTTATTTTTTGCTAAATCTGAAAGAGCAAACCCAGGCACCCTTGTGAAACATGCAAAAGCTGTTTGGTAACCAAGTGTTGTGGTAACCAAGATTTCAGACCCAAGATTTTAGAAGCTTTGTTCCCCAAGAAAGAGCTCCCACTGCCCCCTCATCCAATACAATTAGGAAATACACTGTGATTTTTAATCAGTAGTTTGGAGAGAGAAATGAGTTTTAGGAATAGGTATCAGCCATTTTAAATAAAATTCAATTTATGAATGATTTACCAAGTTTAGAAGGATGTTCTCTCCTGGACCATTTTGAGCTACTTCTAGGAGGCAGGTAATTTAAATTCATGAATTTGTTGAAAACAGCATTAGATAAGTTTATCTCTTTTCTAGATAGCTGTCAACTGGTCAATTCATATTCAGTGGTTGACCTAAATGAGAGGATAACTAGCAAATAAAATCCCCTTATCCAGTCCCAGGTAATGCTTCTAGATAGTAATATCCTTGTCGAGAACACTGTAAATACAATACAAACTTCTAAACAAGCAGTCTCTGAGATAATATATTCTCATCTCAAGGACTTCAGGAAACTGTGGCTATCTCATGTATAAACAAACAAGAAGTATTTAAAGGAGCTATTTTAACCATTTATTTTTATCTACTTAACTGGGAACACAGAGAGTCCATGCCATAGTGGCAACATGAAAACAAATAGATGACCTCTTCTGACATTTCCTTATAGCACTACAAATGCAACTGTGAATGAATTAATCGACTTCTTGGAATTAATGCCAACCCCTTCAAACGTCCATTCTCCTGATGGAGTAAACTTGATTCAGAAAGTTCCGCCGCAATATGCTATAGATGGCATATTCTGTCTTGGTAAAAGTCCATGCAACCCTGCCTAGAAAGAGTTGTCAAAAATGAAATTATTTCCTGAAAAAAAAAAAAGGGACCCTGGAGATAGCTAACACATCCGAAGCCTTTAGTTTGTATATGTGTTCACGCAGGTAAGGTTTATTTATTTTTTCTCTTGGAAGATACTGTAGATGCACCTGATACATATAGATGAGATTCTAATTGATTTGCACTTGTTCTTGTTTGAAGACTTATTAAAAAACAAAACAAAACAACAACAACAAAAAAACCCAAAACAGAAATCTATTCCAAAGTTAAGCCTGGAGTGCCCTCTGCTGGTCAGACAAATTAAAACTACCTCTAACACTGTTAGGCCTGCCACTCACACACAGGTTGAAATTGTTTTCCGCTTCATATTCCTTGGACTACACCAATTGATCCCCCTCATAATAGCAATCATATTTTCAAGGATAGATGTTTTTTATAGTCTCCTCTTAAAATTTGTTGCTTAGTGAAGTAATAGCATGTGTGATTTAAAAAGTGTTTTTGGATGAATAAGTAAATAGGCAGATAAAAAGACAATGATAGACAATAGATGATGATAGATTAGACAGATGATAGATAAATAGTAGATAAATAGAGATAGATAAATAGATAGATGATAGATAGGTAGATCATAGGTAGATGATAGATGAAAGATAGATTAGATAGATGATAGTTTAGATAGATTATAGATAGGTTAGATAGATGATAGGTTAGATAGATAGATAGATAGATAGATAGATAGATAGATAGATAGATAGATAGATGATAGATGATAGATAGATAGAGACAGACCAACAGATAGCAGTGCTGGAGGGATAATTTTACACACCAAGGAACACCACTATTGCCAACAAACCCTCCAGACACCAGGAGAGAGGCACAAAATATTCCTCCTAAAGGAACCAACACTCCTGACACCTTGACCACAAATTTCTAGCCTCCGAATTACAAGAGGGAACACATTCCTGTTGTTCTAAGCCTCCTCCTGTGTGGTACTTTCATACGACAGACGAACTAACATACATGTAGAGTTAAAAGTGCAGAATTCCTAGTGCATCATGACTGCGAGGTTTTGAAGCACCATGCAGCAACTGCCACCTGCTGGTGCCTGGAGCGGACTGGTGCCCGATGGGATACTCCCAGGTGCCTGGGCATGGTCACCTCCACTGTCTCAGGAAAGACTGGTGCTCAAGAGCAGGGCAGAGGGGAGGCAAAGTTTGGATTCAGATTCAGATCTTTCAACGCCCTGACTTCCAACTATGCCTCTTCCCCGGGACGGTGCTGCCCAGTGGCCCTGGGCTATGTGAACATGTGTCCATCTACACACATGCATGGGGGTGCGCACACCACCACAACACACACAGAGAGACATATTGTGTGATAAACCAGCACTCTTTTGTTTTGAATCTGCCTTCTTTTGATTAGAAAGATGTGGGGGGGACCCCCTGCTGGCTTGAGGGAAGTAGGTGGTAGTATTGATGCTGGCAAGGCCAAGTTCTGGCTCTTTGCAGAGATGACAAAGTGCTTCCATGACTTCATTCCCTGAAGGGTGAGGAGCTTAGGCTTGTCTGCATGGTTCCTGACAAGCTTTACCAGGAGCAGGATGCTGACACTTTCATGGACGGTGGACTTGGCTACAGGGCACCCAGCCTGACTTCCCCAGGGCTTCCTTTTGTCCTGTGGCACAGCCCGTGTTGGAAAAGCAATCCCTTGTGCCTCCTTCTGTGGTGGCAGTGTAAGAGGTCAGATCCTTAATCCACTCTTGGCAGAGTCAGAGGGCAGACATGTGGACGACATTCAGCCACCTGCCAGGGCTCTGGATGCTGTCCCCAGCTGAGAACAGGAAGGGTGGCTGGAAGCATAGCAGTATCCTCTGTATAGATCTCAGCTCAGGGCTCCCCCGCAGCTGTGTGTGCAGCTCCCCAGCTGGGCCAGACTCCCCCACACAGCCATACTCTTCTCCTTGGGCCCCCCGGGTCCATGCTGAGGCACATCTTGTGGACTGGGAAGCCTTTCACTTGGGCCTTGTCAAGAATGCACACCAGTTGCTTCAAAGAAGAATCTCACAATGCTGCCATTCGTAGGGCTGCCAATGGGACCGCCCGTGACTCAGCCAAAGCCGATCACTGCCCTTGTGCTTTGGGCAAAGTCAAGGTGCCTGGATGCCTCTGTGCATGAGCACTTGTAACCTGAAGAAGATGGATCAGCTCAAAAACCCACACCAAAGAGCTGCGACACCAGGACCCCCACCCCAGGGAGGCGAAGAGGGGAGCCGTGACTATAAAACTGAACTGTAGGAGAAAGATATCCTATTTCCCTTCTTCATGGCCTGCCTAGACAGCGCTGTTGAACCGGCAGTCAGATAAGGAGCAAGGAAACCAAAGCATTTCTAAATGAATCATAGCAGCCAGTTTTTGGCGTAGTCACGACATCTCAGGCACGGGGTGACTGCCTTCCTCTCAGGACCTCGTTAAAAGCTAGAAACAATCCTATGAATTTAGATGCTTGTCCAAATCAAGGAAAATGCTATTTCCTTATTTCTTATTGATTATGATATTTTATTATATTTAAAGCACATGTGAAAATATGATGTGACAAAAATGGAAAAAGGAATTTCAGCAAAGTGTCTAATGAGTATTAGAGCCTCAGTAATTGAGAGCGTTGTTTAAAGCTTCTGTTCTATGTGCCACCTGGGGGGCCCTGTGCTCTGCCCTCAGGATGATTTTGCTACCTGGTTGAGCCTGCCAGGTACTGGTAAGACTCCCTGAGGACAGAGGAGAGGATCCCCCTCTGTGTATTGTACTTCCATGGAGGACAGATACATGGAGGGCTGCATCTGCTCCAGAAGGACTGGGTGTAGGCTTGGCACAACTGAACTGAGGTTTGCTGTACTTGAACCATCCTACCTGGGAGCAAGCTTGTATTGGAGAGACCATGGACCTTCATCTAGACCAACCAGTGGGCGCACCAATGCCAACAACACAGTGTCTGGAAAAGCAGAAAAGGCTCATTGACTTGTCCTGTGGAATGCCGACCTTTCTGCCCTCAGCATCTAGCAACCGTTGAGTGTCCTGGCCACAGAGCCTTTGCACATGTCTTTCCCTTTTCTGAAAAATCTCAGTCATTCTTTCTGGTCCAAATTGACTCCTATTCCTCTTTAAGATCTGTGTTTCCTCTTTAAGATCTCCCTGGAATTCTCTGACTTAACAGAGTGTCCCTAGTATTTTCTTCCGCCATGCCGTGTAGCTGTCCTTTACAGCAGTTACATCGGTGTGACTTGACACTTTATGTTTGGGTCTATGGTTGACTTCTGTCTCTCTAGCCAAAACGTGAGCTCTACTAGGGCTGAAACCTGCCTGGTTTTGCTCACCATCAGTCACTCTAGATACTTAAAAAACAGGTATCAAATACATGAATGGATTATTTTTATTATAACATAGAGGAAAATGAATCTTAATTGGAAGAAATGCTAAGTCTCACCAATCACCGATGGAATGAAAATAAAACCATAGTGGAATGCACAACATAATTCATAAAAGAGCTTAAAACTTTTGAAATGTTAGACAACATGAAGTTTTAGTGAGAATGTGGAGATACTACTTTGCCTGGGAGAGTGTCAGTCCGTGAACCTGTTTACCCTGTGCACAAAGTTGACTCCCAAATACATGATACACCCGCCTGAAGACACATCTATGTGCCCCAAACGACGTGCACAAGAAAAGTTCATTAACAGCACTATTTTTAATGCGCAGACAGTGGAAGTCAGGCCAATATGCACTCTCAGCAGAACAGGCAGGTAAAAGCCACAGCAGGCGCCCGCAGGGGTAGGACCCCACCGTGGAAACGTCATTTCTGCTGGTACAGAACAACCCAGAGAAGCCTCCAGGAAATACACATGCTGGACAAAGGAAGCCAGACACCGAGTGAACATGCAGTTCGGTTCCATTTATAGAAAGGTCAAAAGTAGATCAAGATAAGTTGTGGTGGGAGTAGTCAGGACCAAGGTCAGCCTCGAGGCCAGGGTGCCTTGATGTTGTGCGAGTGAGTGGGGGCCTTTCCCTGCGGCAAGCTCACCTCGCCAGGTGGTACACGTGGTGGGTCTTCTCTCTGCACCTTGCCCGTCAACGAACACATTTCCTTATTAAAGAAGTTAGCTGCTATGTGTTGGCAAATTGAACTTAAACAAAAACAAATGTGAAAAAAAAATAAAAAGAAAAAGAAAGAAGTTAGCTGGACATAGGAAGAAATCGCTGTCACATTCAATATCTCCTATGACTGGAGTTTCCACAATCTGCAAAGGATGCTGGTGCGTGTCCCCTCCTGGCCTCTTCTGATCTCTCTGCGGCCGGGGGTGGGGGGGCATGTGGAATCTGGCAGCAGGTCCCCACAACCACATACCCCATTTTCAACCCTGACTCTATGTGTATATTGTATGTAGTACTGAAAGGGGCAAAGTCTTTCTCATTTTTTAGGACGTCACCTGACTGCTGCAAAGACCTTACAGACATATCAGAAAGAGGGGAATCTTTTGGAGCCAGCAGAGGGCTCCTGTAAGGGGAATTTTAAAGAAGGAGGAGGATTTGCTGGACGACCCTCTGAGAAGAGAGGATGTCAGGAGCACACGTCTGGAGGAGGAGACATCACCAGAGTCCTGACCCACAAATGCTGTGTTGGGACAGGTGGTCCTGGCCATCTCCCCGGCACAGGGGTGGAGCACTCCTTCCAAAGGCAGAATAAGAATCCGTGTCATGGGATGGTCGCCTGTGGCCTTGAGGGGACAGACAGGGAAGGAGAGCATGCCATGCACTAACCCCCTTCCTGGGTTTGAAATGTTATTCGCCTCAGTCCTCGTGCTTGGGGCACCTTCGGCAGCCTACTTTAGTGGCTGAGCATTGACGTGATGCAAGGCCCACCACCTGTGGCAGGAAGGTCATTCCTCTGGGACCTCTCAGGCCCACAGAGGCCAGGGCCCTGGGGGCCAGGCTTCCCCCCTAATGGGCACCCCTCAGAAAGCTTCCCTCTCCCAGATGGGACAGGGGCTGGCGGGGGAGGCCCACTGTGACCTGGCCCAGCTGGAGCTTCTTGGAACCAACTGCATGTGTCCTGGCAGTCCGCGTGTTCTGGTGTCCACCAGCCCATCTCCCGGCTCAGAATACAGGAAGACAGAAGTCAGAGGGTGCTGGTAGGCCCCAGGACCCTGAGTGGAGGAGATGTCACTGAGCCACCATGAGATGCCATCTCCAGATGCCATGGAAACCTGTTCTGTGAAGTTAACTCTATAGTAAATGCTTCATCAAAGAGTGGCTTTTAGAAAAATCATGTTGTGCAGCAGACCTACATTGAGGGATAGTCTATAAAAGCCTGGACGCTGCAGAAACACCAGCTTCATGAAGAAGGAACCATGCCTGGGGAATGTTCCAAAATACTAAAAGGAGAGAACGATGAAATGTAACATGTGAAAAAAACATTGTCATAAAGGCAGCATCAGCATATTAGCAACATTTGCATAGAGACTGTAGAGTAGATTTGGTTTTGCCCTGATGTTAGTATTCCTGGGGCGTACGAAGGCATCCCGGGGACTGAAGAGTATGTCCTCGCTGCACCAGGGACATGCTTAGGCATGTGAGGTGCATGACCCCAGTGCCTCCCAGCGACCTTCCCACAGTCCTGCCAACCAGCAACAACACAGCCCCCTATTTATAGGAGAGCAGAGAGAGAGAGATGAATCAAGGGTGCCGGAATTTCAAATAACAACAAAAAAACCACATGGGCCACCTTTTTAATTAGTAGATTTAGATTCTCAAATCGTGAGTGCCTTCAAGTGGGATTGAGCGGAAAGAGCATCAGAAGGCCAGAGGTCACCATGTTCAGGAAAGGACGTTTTGGGAACTTTGAAAGGTGAATAGAAAAGCACAAATGGAATGGGAAGAAAATTTAGAAACAAACATTGATGTACAATTGAATAAAACCATTACATTTTATTTTATTTATTTTTAAAGATTTTATTTATTTATCCATGAGAGACACAGAGAGAGAGGCAGAGACACAGGCAGAGGGAGAAGCAGGCTCCCTGCGGGGAACCCGATGTGGGACTCTATCCCAGGACCCTGGGATCACGCCCTGAGCCAAAGGCAGACGCTCAACCGCTGAGCCACTCAGGTGCCTCAGAACTGTTATGTTTTAATTTAACTTCTACTTAGTTTCTTTTTTCTTTCTTTCCTCCTTTCTTTCTTTCTTTCTTTCTTTCTTTCTTTCTTTCTTTCTTTCTTTCTTTCTTCTTTCTTTCTTTCTTTCTTTCTTTCTTTCTTTCTTTTCTTTTTTTTTTATCTAAAGTAACTTAAGAACTTGGCAAATTCCAAGAGAGAGTGCCCAAAGCCTGGCATGGAAGTTTCCCGTCCCAGCCGCGTGCTCCGGCCGTGTTGGGAAACAACACTCAACCCCCTGCATCGTGAAGACCGAAGTGCCTTCGTCACGTGCTTCATGGTCAGGCAATGTCCATACAGCAAGTAGAGGGGGGCTCGGAGGCTTTTGTAGAAGGGGCTGGGCAGGAAGCTTACAAGAAAGGACTGCTCCGGGCAAGGCAGCCTTCCCTTCCCCCGCGTAGGGGGAGCCTGCGGGGTCTCCTCCTGCACAGGCCTCGTCTTCCTTTGGGGCCTGGAGGCCAAGGGGCAGACTCACCACCGCTAATGGAGACATTCCCGACCTCCCAGACCAGCTAAGACCACGTTTCTGGGCAACATTTACACGGCAATTAGAACATGCATGAGCCCTGATGTGGGGGTGGTTTGGGGACATGGACTATGTGACCCCACTCTGGGCCTCTGGTTCTCTTCCTTCTTTCTAACAGTTGTAATGCGGCCACAGCAAAGGACACGCCAGGGAAGGCAGAGCAGAGGAAGACAGGACAGGGGACAAGGATGCCAGGAGGCCTCGCCAGCACCTGCCACAGCCCTGCGACCTCCCCGCCTACCTGATAGCCCAGGCCTGCCGCCTCCCCCCCATTCAGCCCTGGACTCAGGAGGGTGGAGGCCAGCTTGACCCCCACCCATCCCAGGGTAGCAGTTTTCTTTTTTTCCCCCAAGATATCTATCTATCTATCTATCTATCTATCTATTTATTTATTTATTTGAGAGAGAGATCGTGCAGTAGTAAGCAGAATGACACATGGAGGGGCAGAGAGAGAAGCAGACTCCTTGCTGAGCAAGGAGCCCGATGTGGGACTCGATCCCAGGATCCCGGGATCACGACCTGAGCTGGAGGCAGATGCTCAACCACTGAGCCACCAGGCGCCGTGGTAGTGACTCCCTCTCCTCCGTCTGCTTCCGTGCTGCTCATCTGAGTCACATGCCTGCGGGTCAGTGAGGACAACCAACAGCTGTCTTCTAGGGAGCGTCAATCCAGGTGCTGGGGGTCCTGGGGGGGCGGACCATTCCCCTGTTCATGTCCGGTGACAGTGACGCCTGAGCCCCCCGCAAGAGGGGACTTTTGGATTTTAGCCCAGGAATTAGAACCAGCAGGTTTCAAGTGTCATCTCAGCTCATTGAGAGCGGGTCACACCCAGGTACCCTCAGGGTCCCCAGCGCATGGACAGCAACACCCCGCAGGCATGGCCAGTCCGTCCTTCCCCAGGACTCAGCTTCCCTGGTTTCCTGGCCCCGGGGCGCTCTGCACAGGGAGCCTGTGGCCTTGTCCTCCACCGCCGGGGATGAGGCGCCAGAGCCGAATCCTACTCCGTTCACATGGAGCTGAAAGGCCACACTTCCTTCCTGTGGGGTTCGCTCCTATTTTCTGTTGTGTTTAAGATTTTTACTTTAGTCTGCCAAAGGATAATGAGTCTGTGGTTTGTATGTGAGTGCATGTGTATATACATGTATGTACATGTGTGTATGTGGTGTGTGCATGTGTGTGCATGTGTACGCATGTGTGCATATGTGTGCAAGTGTCCATGCATGTGTGTGGGTGTGTGTCTGTGTGTGCATGTGTGTGCCTGTGTGTATGCATGTGTGCACATGTGCATGTGTGTGCGGGCAGTGTGTGTATGCATGTGTGCATTGTTTGCATGTGTGTTGTGTGTGTGCGTGTGTGTCCGTGTGTGTGCATGCATATGTGTCTGCACGCTTTCTGTCTTTATCAGGTGTGGGTTTCATTGTTCTACTTGCTTGATAAAAATAGGAATTTCCCGTTGTTGGTTGTGCTCTGACACATCTGATCACAGAGCCCCCGTCTCGAGATGACCCAGGTCTGGTGGCTTCCTGGGATCGTGGCATGTAGGCTTTCCTAATTTCCTCTATGGAAACCAACCGTTCTAAGTTTTCTCTCTATGACATCAAATGAGGAAAGTTATATTTTCCCAAGAAACTGTCCCTTTAACCCAGGCTTTCAATGGGGTTGCCCAACGGTATGAAAAGTACTATCTTAGGATTTTGAATTGGTTCCACATCATTCTCCCTTTATCCTTCCTTGTTTTAAATATTTGGGAATCCTCCTAATTTTCTTAATTATTATTCCTGGTGTTTTTGTCAACCTTGCTATTTCTTTCAAAGAATCAATTATGCATTTGATTTATTAATTTTATCCACTTCTTTAGTAATTGACTCATCTCTACTTTGTAATTTCTGATTTTATCTTTGCTGTTTTTTCCCTATGCTTTCTTTCATTTTACCTTGTTGTGATTTTTCCAGTTTTCTGATTTGGAGAATTAATTCAGTTGCTTTATTCTTTCACTTTTTATTAATATAGGTGGGTAGTGCCTTGAATTTGTCTCTGTTTTAAAAGTATTCCATATCTTGATGAAGTCCCAATAGTTCATTTTTGCTTTTGTTTCCCTTGCCCTCATGGATGAATCTTGCAAGAAGTTACTGTGGCCAAGTTCAAAAGGGGTGTTGCCTGTGTTCTCCTCTAGGATTTTGAGGGAATCTTGTCTCACATTAAGATCTTTCATCCATTTTGAGTTTACCTTTGTGTATGGTCAAAGAGAGTGGTCTAGTTTCATTCTTCTGCATGTGGATGTCCAATTTCCCAGCACCATTTATTGTCTTTTTTTCCAGTGGATAGTCTTTCCTCCTTTGTCGAATATTAGTTGACCATAAAGTTGAGGGTCCACTTCTGGGTTCTCTATTCTGTTCCATTGATCTATGTGTCTGTTTTTGTGCCAGGACCACACTGTCTTGATGACCACAGCTTGTAGTACAACCTGAAATCTGGCATTGTGATGCCCCCAGATATGGTTTTCTTTTTTAAAATTCCCCTGGCTATTCGGGGTCTTTTCTGATTCCACACAAATCTTAAAATAATTTGTTCCAACTCTCTGAAGAAAGTCCAAAGTATTTTGATAGGGATTGCATTAAACGTGTAAATTGCCCTGGGTAACATTGACATTTTCACAATATTAATTCTGCCAATCCATGAGCATGGAATATTTTTCCATCTCTTTGTGTCTTCCTCAATTTCTTTCAGAAGTGTTCTATAGTTTTTAGGGTATAGATCCTTTACCTCTTTGGTTAGGTTTATTCCTAGGTATCTTATGCTTTTGGGTGCAATTGTAAATGGGACTGACTCCTTAATTTCTCTTTCTTCAGTCTCATTGTTAGTGTATAGAAATGCCACTGACTTCTGGGCATTGATTTGTATCCTGCCACACTGCCAAATTGCTTTATGAGTTCTAGCAATCTTAGGGTGGACTCTTTTGGGTTTTCTATGTAGAGTATCGTGTCATCTGCGAAGAGGGCGAGTTTGACTTCTTCTTTGCCTATTTGAATGCCTTTTATTTCTTTTTGTTGTCTGATTGCTGGGGCTAGGACTTCTAGTACTATGTTGAATAGCAGTGGTGAGAGTGGACATCCCTGTCTTGTTCCTGATCTTAGGGGAAAGTCTCCCAGTGATCTATAAAGAACTTATTAAACTCAACAGCAAAGAAACAAACAATCCAATCATGAAATGGGCAAAAGACATGAACAGAAATCTCACAGAGGAAGACATAGACATGGCCAACAAGCACATGAGAAAATGCTCCGCATCACTTGCCATCAGGGAAACACAAATCAAAACCACAAGGAGATACCACCTCACACCAGGGAGAATGGGGAAAATTAACAAAGCAGGAAACCACAAATGTTGGAGAGGATGTGGAGAAAGGGGAACCCTCCTGCACCGTTGGTGGGAATGTGAACTGGTGCAGCCACTCTGGAAAACTGTGTGGAGCTTCCTCAAAGAGTTAAAAATATACCTGCCCTACGACCCAGCAATTGCACTGTTGGGGATTTACCCCAGAGATTCAGATGCAATGAAACGCTGAGACACCTGCACCCCGGTGTTTCTAGCAGCAATGTCCACAATAGCCAAACTGGAAGGAGCCTTGGTGTCCATCGAAAGACAAATGGATAAAGAAGATGTGGTTTATGTATACAATGGAATATTACTCAGCCATTAGAAACGACAAATACCCACCATTTGCTTCGATGTGGATGGAACTGGAGGGTATTATGCTGAGTGAAATGAGTCAATCGGAGAAGGACAAACATTATATGGTCTCATTCATTTGGGGAATATAAAAAAATAGTGAAAGAGAATAAAGGGAAAAGGAGAAAAATGAGTGGGAAATATCAGAAAGGGAGACAGAACATGAAAGGTTCCTAACTCTGGGAAACGAACTGGGGATGTTGGAAGGGGAGGTGGGCGGGGGGTGGGGGTGACTGGGTCACCGGCACTGAGGAGGGCACTTGACGGGATGAGCACTGGGTGTTATTCTATATGTTGGCAAATTGAATACCAATAATAAATAAATTTATAAAAAATAAAATAAAAAAATAAAAGTATTCCATAGAGTATGAAATGCATGTCTTTCTATTCTGTTTCAAGAATTCTGAAATATCTGTGTATTGTGTATTTAATTAAAGTTCTTTTCATTTCCATGGGAAATAACCTTTTTCCAGAGAGTGGGGATTTTTACTCATAAAGTTATGCCATTATGATCAACATGTATTGCCCATAACACTTAGAACATATGGAAGGTATCCATGCCTTCCACATCCACTAACACGTTTTGTAAATGCTATGTTTTCACTTGAGAAAATATTCTATATTCTATATTCTGAATTTGTACTGTTTGGTATCTGTCTAAAACAGTTTCTTTCTTCTTATTATCAACATCATTAAAATCAGTCTGTGACTTTCATGACACGATCTTTTTTTTTTTTTTTGCTTTATTGACAAGCAACTTTTCTTTATTGATGTAATTCAGGTCCTTCTAAACATATCACTGCAAGAGCACTCTGTTGGTGAGGAAATGTGTTAGTTATCTACTCTTGTATAGCAAAAGACCTCAAAAATGAGCACTTAAAATAACAACATGATATCTGCCTCTCTCTTGATGGAAGAGGACAGACACTCACCTTGCTGGAGGGGAGGGAAATAGACCCCACTCCTCCAGGGCAGGACTGCCTAGAGACGGTGACCATTGTTGAAAGCCATCCTCGTGTCCTTTCGACAGTTTGTCAGTGTGGCTGTCCACTAGGAGGGGGAACCGGGCTCTGTTATTTAGCTCGATGCACCCAGGCTGTGTGCCTGCTTCAAACTCAGGGTATGCCACAGACTTTGAGAGGTGCACCTCTCACCACCAATAACACTATGTATGTGAGAACACGGGGTTTCCTCTGAGCTCCCACCATGATCATTCGCGGTGACTTTAACCAAGATGCACTGATTATTTCTTTGGCTTTTTTTTTTAAGATTTTATTTATTTATTTGACAGAGAGAGAGAATGAGCACAAGCAGCAGGAGAGGGGCAGATGGAGAGGGAGAAGACTCGCTGCTGAGCAGCCCCCTGCCCCCATGGAGGACTCGATCCCTAGACCCTGGGATCATGACCTGAGCTGAAGGCAGTTGCTTAACCTACTGAGCCACCCAAGCGTAACCTACTGAGCCACCCAAGCACACCTGCACTGGTTATTTCTTTCCAACCCCTGTTTTCTGGCATATCAATGCAGACAGATAATTGGCCAAGACCCCAGATGCCACCATTCCTGCCTCCTCATGTTCTGGGGAACATGGATGATCTTGGGTGATGGCACCAAGCCCGTGATGGGCCTTTGTCCGCTCAAAGCCCAGCCCTGCTGTAAACCAGGCACCCACACTCCTCGTTCTGCTAAAGTGACCTGTTGTCTCTCTGCCTCCCAGGGGGCTGTTGATTCCCCAGGGGTGACCCATCTCACAGGTGGCTCTGCACCCTCCACATAGCCCTGGGACCGCCAGGCACAGGCTGCTCCAGACTCCTCCACATGACAGTGTTGGGTCAGCGGGGCCAGCGTGAGACACAACTGTTCTACCAGCACAGTGAACAGTGGCCTCAGCAGGGCAGGCGGGTCACAGCCCTGGTGGCTGCCCATGAGTGAGTGCTAGCTTGCCTGGAGGCCAGATGTTCAAAGCCCTGCTCTCTGGCCCACCCAGACCCTGGGACCAGAGCCCCCCCGCCTCCTCCTCACCTTGCAGGCTCCAGACCCTCTCAAGCTTACCCTGAGCCTGGCCTCTGAGCAGAGGCAAGACTGTAAAGTGAAGAAGCTTCCAGATGCACTGAGAGCTCCCGAAGACACCGCTGAGCAGAGGTTTTGAGCAGCAATGTGTGGGGACAGGATGCTGAGAGGCTCGCAGGCCCATCCAAGCCACGGGCTAGCTGGGCTCCTGGCGCTGGCCGTGCGGTCGTCCAGGTGGGGGTGGGAGTCAGCTCTGCTACCCACCCAGGCCACCACACACTGCAGCTCCGTGACTCTCCTCCTCCTGAGCAGACCCTCGTGGAGCTGTCGTGGGTACAAGCGACCGTCCTGAACCCGGGCCACATGGGGTGCAAGTTCTACCCCGAACCTGACGTCCAGGGCAAAATGCCAGGGGCCGGACCATCCATGCCCCCAGCATCTCTGGGGGCCAGAATCCGTAATGCCCAGGCCCGCTGAGCCCAAAGCTTGTGCCCTTCCCATGCATGACCCCTGGGGGCGGGTCATGGTGGGAGCCTGAGGCGGGTGTTGCCTCAGTGGTACCACAGCCCAATGACCTTGCTCACGCGGCGGACAGCGCAGGAAACTCTTGCTGTGACTCCTGGGCTTGAGATGATGCCCGGGTGGGCTTGGAAGGCAGTGTTTCAGGACACTGCCAAGGGCACAAAGGTGTTTACAAATAAAAGTACAAATAGGAAAAATGCCTACTTCTCCCTTTCTGAACGTTGGAGTTTATTTGATCTTTCCATTAACTACATTATTTTTATTGAATTTCATATTTTCACCTTTTGACCTTTTGCTTAAAGTTTTTTTTTAATCTTCCCTCCCCTGAAGCAAACGTAAACTCCAAACAGCTGCATATTCATTTTCGGGCACCGTCCCCATCCCATTGCACACATGTCACACGCTCAGCGGTGTCCACACGGACACACACGCAGGGAATCGCCGACTCACTTGTGCACAGGCGACCATTCGGAACTTGGATTCTCACAACTCTTCTCCTTGCCGTGGAAAGAACCCGGGGTGATTGGTCTGCATTTGGTGCAGGACGCGGCTGGAGGGCGGGAGCAGAGCCTGCAGAACGTTTTGCTCTTTTTTCCTTCTTGCTTTCTTTTAGGAAGTCTGTGAGTGTGTAGGGGAGGGGGCGAGGATGAGAGCACCCCGCTGTTAGGAGCAGCCAGGCATCCTGAGGCCCGCGTCCCTGCAACGGCCCATGGCCTTGACCTGTTCAGCACGGTCCGCGGGTCACAGACGGGCAAGGGCACCGGCTTCTTTAACTTCCCATAACTTGCTCTTTCTTCTTTTTCATCAGAAAGCTTCTATTTGGAAAATGTTTGAAACCATTGCTTTCCTTTAACAGAGGCGGCCAGCAAACCCCTCCTGCAGCCCTGCCACGTGAGCGAGTCCCTGGGGTTACGGGCCCAGGGGAGGACTGGGCGGCCAGAGAGTCCCTGTCCTCCCCGGGGTCGAGGTCGACCGCTGGCAGAGGCCTGAGGGGGTCCTCTCTCGCCTTCCCGTCTGCTGCCCCGACCCCAGTACCTCCTCCAAGGCCGAGCTCACGGCGGGCAGGGCCGCGACACCTGCAGGCCCAGCTCTCCCTGCACCCTCTAGGCAGCCGCGCCTCCGGGGGTGGGGGGCCGAGGAGGCCTCCTGCCCGAGCCCCGGCCCATGCTCATCTCCCTGGCGTCCGGCGCTTTTCCTCCTTCTGCAAATCCTGCTTCTCTGCGGGGGAAGCGCCAGAGTCCATCACTTGGAACTGGACCAAAGCACAGATTGACACTTTCAGCCCCTTACTGGAGTCCAGGCAGAAGGCAACAGTCTGCAAGTGAAGCCTAAGTCAGGGGGGCCCCACAATTTGAGAGAGAAGTTGAATTCCTACAAACATAGCTTAACCTGTCCCATTTCTCATTATTCTTACCAAGTGAACTACTTTCTGCAAGGATTGAGGAAAGGTCCATGGACGAGCCCTGAATCTCCTGCAGCACCGTGTCTCTTGGTGGCCTGAGCCAGGGGACGGCAGGTAGACACAGTGGGTCTCGGCCCTATGGCAGGGTGGGGTGTGGGGACGACCCCGGTCCTCAGGCAGGGTGAGATATGGGGAGGACCCTGGTCCTCAGGCAGGATGGGGTGTGAGGGAGACCCCGGTCCTCAGGCAGGGTGGGGTGTGGGGAAGACCCCGGTCCTCAGGCAGGGTGGGGTGTGGGGAGGACCCCGGTCCTCAAGCAGGATGGGGTGTGAGGAAGACCCCGGTCCACAGGCAGGATGGGGTGTGAGGAGGACCCCAGTCCACAGGCAGCGTGGGGTGTGGGGAAGACCCTGGTCCTCAGGCAGGGAGGGGTTTGGGGAGGACCCTGAGTCACAGGGTGGGTGTGTGATGGACCCCGGTCCTCAGGCAGGGTGGGGTGTGGGCAGGACCCTGGGTCACAGGCAGGGTGGGGTGTGGGGAGGACCCTGGTCCTCAGGTAGAGTGGGGTGTGGGGAGGACCCTGGTCCTCAGGCTCGGTGGGGTGTGGGGAAGACCCCGGTCCTCAGGCAGGGTGGGGTGTGGGGAAGACCCTGGTCCACAGGCAGGGTGGGGTGTGGGGAGGACCCCGGTCCTCAGGTAGGGTGGGGTGTGGGCAGGACCCTGGGTCACAGGCAGGGTGGGGTGTGGGGAAGACCCTTGTCCTTAAGCAGGGTGGGGTATGGGGAGGACCCCGGTCCACAGGTAGGATGGGGTGTGGGGAGAACCCTGGTCCTCAGGCAGGGTGGGGTGTGAGGGGGACCCTGAGTCACAGGGTGGGTGTGGGGAGGACCCCGGTCCTCAGATAGGGTAGGGTGTGGGGAATACCCTCATCCTCAGGCTGGATGGGGTGTGAGGAGGACCCCAGTCCTCAGGCAGGGTGGGGTGTGGGGAGGACCCTGAGTCACAGGGTGGGTGTGGGGAGGACCATGGGTCACAGGGTGGGTGTGAAGAGGACCCCCCGGTCCTCAGATAGGGTAGGGTAAGGGGAAGACCCTTGTCCTTAGGCAGGGTGGGGTGTGGGGAGAACCCCGGTCCACAGGTAGGGTGGGGTGTGGGGAGGACCCTGAGTCACAGGGTGGATGTGGGGAGGACCATGGGTCACAGGCAGGGTGGTGTGTGGGCAGGACCCTGGACTCACAGGACCTTAGCCCTGAACCTCTCCAGTCCCTCCCGAACAGCAACCACCCTAACCTGGGCGCAGAGGTGCAGAGTCACCCTGTGAACCCTGAGTCTCCCCCCACCCCCAGATGCCCTCTGGCTCCGAGGCAGTAGTCGCGCGGCCTCTGCTTCAGGTTCCGCCACTCGATGGCAGCAGAGGACCGTCGCTGTCTTCACCGGAGGCCCAGGAAAAGGGAATTGTGGGCGCATCCTGCCTGTCAGTCTGTGGGTGGCATCAGGGGTGTGTATGTCCTTTTCGTAGGGCGCCGCCGTCTCCCTCCCAGCAGCACCCAGAGTCCCAGGCGGAGGCCGTGCGTGCTGCCCGCGCCCTTGGCCCAGTGTCGCCTGTGTGGCTGCAGCACTGGCCACCCGACGGCCTGTCCCCGACAGGCTTCCCCATAACCGCTGGCTGTTGCCGCAGGAGCCTGCTGCCCGCGTATCTGTCTCGGGTCCTGGGCTCTCTGTGCAGGCCTTGAATGTCCTGGAGCCTGGGGAGGTGCACTAGTCTCTTTCAGAGAAACCCGGTGTCCTTGCACTGAAACGATCAATTTTGAGAGACGGTGGATGCCCTTTTGTGGGTGAGAAACACGTGGGGAGGTTTGGAGCAGGGTCCCCCTTATCAGAGGCTGGGAACGAATCTCCTGGATTTACCAAGTGGCCATCACACCCTGATTTTACTGCCTCGTATCCGTCAGTAAACACTGTGATGCTGGTAAAAACCGGAAAGAATGAGACGCTCGTCTGTGCCGGGGTTTATGACATGTCAGCAGTGTCTGACCTCCTGACATCCTGATATTTTGCAGAGGAAAGTCTTCACCAAAATTGTTTTCATTCCATGTGGACGATGAAGACTTCTTGTGGTTTAAATGATATCCAGCAATTTTGGAAAAAATGAAAGAACATTCCATGTTTCCCCCTGGTACAGGGGGAGCAGAGGAGGCTCTTAAAAGTCCCGGGATGGGTTGGTACCGGGAGAGGTTGGGGCTGATTAAATCAGGCTCTCCTCTCTCTGGAGTGGAGGGAGATGCCTTGTCGAGCAGGAGGTGACCCCAGGCGGGACAGCGGCCTCCAGCTGGAGCCACCATGGCCTCGGGATCCTCCCACACGCTTCCGAGAGTGCACTCTTGTCCTGCGCCCCGCTGGGAGGCAGGTGCTCGCAGCACCCCCAGGTGACCCGGGGAGCTGATAAGCCATAGGGCCCACAAGCGGGTCAGCCCACCGGGAATGGGCGACAGGCCGGGGCTGGCTCAGCCGCGCTCACACCTGCAGGGCCGAACTCCACCGACGGGGCCTGTGCCCAGGGGAGCAGGCGGCGGTGAGCCTGAGTCCTGGCACCTGCCAGTGAGCACACCCGCTGCCACCTGGGGGCAGGCTGTGAGCCGATGTCACTCATCCTTTCCAGGGTAGTGCCTGGCACAGGTAGGCACTCGTAAACCTTCGTCGGTTGAGTGAGGCTCACAAAGACGGATTCTTGAGAACACGCTCCGGAGGAGGGTTCAGTCTCTGCTTCGCCTGTTCCCTGAGCACTTTACATGGCATCCCACCCTGCCCGCGTCCGTTCACCTGCTGCCACAGCTTGTCACAATTCGCAGGGCTCAAAACAACAAAAATGCATCCTCTCCCAGTTCCAGAGGCCAGAAACCCAAAATCAGGGTGTCTCCAGGGCCACGCTCCCTCCCGAGGCTCCAGGGGAGTCATTCCTTGAGTCCTCCCAGCTCCTGAGCTGCCAGCAGTCCTCGGCCTTCCTCAGTGGTGGAAGCTCCAATCCCCGCGTGTCTTCACACGGCTTCTCCTCTGTCCTTCATCTCTCTGCCTGAACCTGTTTCTGGGCCTGGGGCCACCGTGATGCGTGTGATTTCCTTTCGATCTTTACCTTAACTCCATCTGCAGAGCCTCTATTTCCAAGTAGGGTCACATGCTGAGCTACCAGAGGATGTGAGTGTTCGGAGGGCACCACTCAGCCCACTGCCTACACCAGGATGACAGCATCTGGCAGGGGCGGCTCGCCAGAGCCAACACGTGCTCTTCACCTGCGTGTTCATCTTATGTCCTCAGCACCACCCAGCGAGGAGTACTAGCCTCAGTGTTCCCATTTCACAGGTAGAAAAACTGAGACAAGCTATATCATTCACATGAGGTTGCAAAGCTACTGGGTGACCAGGCCAGATGGTTTTCTTTTCTGAGCAGCAGATGCACCTGCCCAGTGGTACCCATCCAGGGCAACTCTCTGACACTCAGCTCTGCCTGGAAATGCTCTCACTTGCCTTTAACAAATAATTAGAACTAACTGAAATTTCATTTCTGTGACTACTTAAAAGTGGAATAGCCAGACAATGAACACAGGAAAAGAACAAAAGCAGCTGTTGACATCCAGATGTCCATTCCTCTTTATAAAATTCTTGGCCTGTCACGCACCAGAGAGAGTTCTCACTAATCTTAGATCCCCTGACGTGCCAAAGATGAGATCTTCAGAACCTTCCATGCTATAGTTGGGAGGGGAGCAAGGGAGGACAAAATGAATGACACAAAATTTGGGGCTTCACAGACTTCCTAACCAGGATGTTCACTGGGTGTTTGGGGGTGGCAAAGGTGGCCTCCCCAACCACCCCCACTTCACAGACACCGAAGTGTTGTGTATCCCGGTGTAAGACCTAAAACTGACCTACTATTCGGTGCTACTACTCAGATAGCTGGTAACCACAAGTTCCCTTCCCTCCCTGCTCATGGCTGAGATGCCTCAACCCACAGTCCCCTGGCTGATGGACCAGGCACAGTGCCTGCTTGTCCTGGCCTCAGGGGCTTCGGGTCCCCACTAGCCTCCGGAATCATCCACACAAGCCAATCACATCTTCCTTTGGCGACCAGGGGGCACCCCACCTTCTTACGACAAAGCCTGCCTCCTGCAGCCTCAGGTGACAGGCTCTGCTCCTAAGTGCAACTTCCATGTGCCTGGGGTGGTGTGTGGTATGCAATGTCTCCCACCCCCGGGAGGACTTGTGACTGATGCACTGCCATCCATGGCACCTGTCGGCTTTGGGTGCAGGGCGTTTGGCCATCCCCGTACACTTGGGGCAGGAGTCCCTCCCTCACCAGTGGGGTTGAGAGGGGGTGGTTACAACACCTCCCCAAGTCTTACAGAGACTCACTAGTACCTAAGGATACAGCCACACGGAGAAAGGGGACAGCATAAGTAACAAACATGAGACAGGAGACAGGTCCATGACATTAAAGGAAGACAGAGAGATAGGTTTTCCTGGAGCAAAGGTCTGGGAAGAGCTGCCAATTGAGATGAACGTAGAAGCAGAAGGAAGGAGTCCCTGGCAGACACAGGGCTGGAGGGTAGCTGGAAGGGCATGTGGTCTTGGGGACAATGTGTGCATAGATGTGACAACTAGAAAGCAGCTTGGTACACAGCCACCGTGTCGCTTAGCACTTAAATCCTGACTCCAGCCCTGCCTGGTCAGTGGACACCATGTAGGACACCCGTGCGCAGGCTGCAGAGAGCCTGGGTGCTGCAGGGACACATCCTGCCAGCGGCTGGCAGGAGGGGTGGCCTCAGGGTCCAGACTCACCTGAACGTCTGACTTCAAATACTTTAAACTAACGGCTTTGCTCATTGGCTTCTCAAGTGCTTCCCTGTGTGCACTGTGAATCCTTCAGCACATCAACTCGTGTTTGACCGAGCCACAGAGGTAACTTTTAAAAATCTGTATGAAATAGAAACTACTCTGGAGGGGGTGAGGCAATTGCAATCTGGAAAATATTTTAAAACAAATGGAGACACAAGCGAAGAAAAGCAAGGTTACAAGGCCTTCAGCACAGCAAACGAGACAAATCTCAAGTGCACAAGCTAAAGGGCATTCTGTTAATATCACAAAGGAGCCAGAGTTCAATGGGGTAATATAACTGTCACCTCAAAAAAGGCAGGGATTGATGCATGAATGAGTCAGGATATGAATCCCTGATTCATATTCAACGCATGACATTTGCCCATGTTTCTGTGCCAATAATTTTAATTTAATAAGCCCATGTGTCAAGGGCCACTCAGATATGTTACAGCTGCAGCCTCCCACTCCCTCATCCCTTGGAAAGTTCAGTTCTCTGGCTCCTTCCTTCCCCCAGGGTCTGCAGGGATGCTCTGTGCTTACATTAGCCGAGTACGTGTACCTTTCTCAGTGGGTCACTTGGGTGCCTCCTTAAGTCATCCCTGCAGGCGTGTCCCAGAGGTAGTCCTTCAGACTCCATGAGCATAGCCAGTGGTGTGAGCGTGGCCTGGGGACACTTCCATATAGTGAAGAAAGATGGCAAGCCCAGGAAAATATACCAGCACATTACACAGATACCTTCATTTGAGGCTGAAAATCAAAATTACTCAAATACAACATGGAAACTAGACATTGCAAAGCCACTTTTCTGATTATTAACCATCTTGCCAAAGAGTAAAGGGCGGAAGATGGACAACAGGTTATTTTTAAATCTCATTTAAGAAAGGATATTGAACAGGATTTAGTGTCGGGCCTACTAGGGAATGGGGGATCACACACAATGGAGAGGAAATAAGTATTAAAAGAATTTCTTTTGGGCACCTGGACACCAGATCACTGCCTTCCAGGTAGCATCCATCCCAGTGTCTGTAGGTATCGATTTCTGAATAGGTTCGTTATCACTATTGTTAACCTGGGAATATGAAAAGGCCACAGTTCCCTAACTGAGCCCACGTTCTGCAGGGAGAAGTGCAAAATCTATCACACGTCCCCTCAGCCACAGACAGTGCAACGAGTTCCAGAGAAGAACAGTGGGCTCTGAAGTTTGTGGTCCCGTGGGCTGGAGTGGGTGGTCACCATTTGCAGAGGCCTCCCCTGCAGATTTCAACCCCCATTTCCACGCTGTGTTTCTCCATGACATCTGGGGTTGCATTGTTTTATTTCCTTGATTCACACTTTTTTTTTTTTTTGGTTTTATAAGAGTTTTTCATTTCTGCATTTTCAATTCTTCAAAATGTTCTCAGTATAGCCTTTAATTATTTATTGATTTCTATGGAGGGCTTTTCCTCCTCTAATTAACAGACTTTACAAACTCCTTTTTCCCATTTAATGAAGCTGGCTCGACCCTATCTTACCCTCTCTTTAACCTGAGCAGCCTGTGCACTATCAGTTTGGTTCTGAGCGGTGAACTTCACGAAACATACGGTTTTCCAGAGCACCTGCTCTGTCGGCTTTAGGACTTCCTCCACATTTATGGCCACATGCGGTCCATGAAAGGGGCCCTTTCTCCACAGAAAACTCCTGCAGGCTGGCTTTCCTAGACAAGAGTTTCAGAGAAGGGCTGACTTGCGAAGGGTTGAAGATAGGAAGGCAAGTGACAAGTGAATGGTGAATGGAGTGGACCTGAGATGTTGAAGATAAGTGAGTTGGCCAGAAAAAGAAAACAATAGCCATATTTTACACAAAAAGGAGCCCATAGGTCTCTTTGTTGACTTAAGCTATCCTGCATTGTCTCCTCTGCTGGGCAGTTAAAACAGTCTAAGAAATAGAAATGGGAAGCCACAGATGCATTTGATGGGAGTGGTGATGTGGTTCCAACTGCACATGTTTTGTTGCCATGGGAGGATTGGAGGTGGGAGCAGGGAGAGGATCCAAGACATGAAGTGGAGACCACCGCAGTGGACAAGTAGGCTCTAAAGTGGCACAGTGACAATGGAAATTGGAACAGAGAAGGTTTAGAGGAATACTTAGAAAAAGAAGAGCCACAGTTCAAGACAGATTAGAGGTGGACCATGTTAAGTCTGACCGAGGAATTTTGATGTAGGTGAGTAATAGAGGGAAGAAGGTGAACCTGTCTGGTCTTTATTATTAGGAGTTGAGTTATTACTGGACAATGGGAATCCATTCTTTTTCAGAGTGTTGCTTTTTGTTTATTGACCAGATTTGGTAGCCTTGGTTTCTGGACATGGAGTTGACATGAGAAACCTTATCTCCTGGGGTGAAGCAGCTCAGAACAATCAGCCAGAAGCTACTGAGACGAGGCCACTCAACTCCTCCACAGGGAAGAAGAAACACCAGCAGCTTTCCTCTATGATAAATAAATCATCTCAGCTTGAGGACATGGTTGAGAGATTAACAGAGGGTCAGTTACCTGGAGGGGTAACTGTGAGATTTAGTATTGAGGAGCTCTCTACAGGAAGATGGAGCTTAGGTGGATAGACCAATGGGCTCATTGATATGTCCCTTTGTTTTGCAGGCCCAGAACCACAGTTTTCTGGGAGAACCCAGACACTCTGTGAACACATTAGGCCCAAGGGCGGACCCAGAAGCGCTGAAACCCCACAATGTCTATCACTTCCACCTATTTCACCAATCATGATTGAGAGAAGAGGCAGAAAGAGGTGAACAGTGGTATTATAAAAGGAGTCTCACCACAGGAAGACCCAGAGAAGGATGAGCTCTTCTAAGTGCAGCACCCAGCAGGCAATTTCAAGCATGAGGTTCCCAGGAGAGCCCACCATATGGGAGGTGCACATGGGTGTGTGTGTGTGTGTGTGTGTGTGTGTGTGTGTGTGAGCTGGGTACATAAGAGATGAAATCTCAAGAAGGCATGGGATCCCCTAGGTAGAAACTTCAGAGGGCCTGTGGGGGCCCAAGGATGGAACCAAAGAGAGAGATCAGCGGAAAGGAACTCTTTAAAGAGGCAAAATAAACAGTAATGTTCAAGGAGCACCAAGAAAGAAGAGTGTCCCAGAAGAAAGAAACAAGCTTGATAAGAAAGAGCAATAAATATACTCTATAAAGTAGTCCATTAAGATACGCAATGAACAGCATCCTTCGGTTTTGGCAATATGGGCATCATGCATGAAATTCAGAGAGATACCCAGGGCAGGATTCCCATGTTCATCATGCTGTAGTAACAGGGGGCAAAGTTCTGGCCTCCAACATTGAGCAGGGTCATTGCCCATTGTCCGTGAGGATCCCAAATGCAAATGGCTCCCAGGAGGCCGCTGCAAGATGCTGGGTGGTGCTTGCCTGTTGTACCTCAGACGGGGTGGCTGAGTTCAAACCTCACATCCCACATTCTGTGGGCCGGTGGTTTTTGGTCTGTGTTCCTAGGAGCAGAGTTGGCTCACCTCATTCAACCCAAACGTGACAGTTCTATCCTTTTCGTTGCAGAGCTGATATTCTACTCAAACGTCAAGATCCAAAGATCCCTTAAAGCATTTTTCAGTTTGAAAAACTCTGGTAAAGACTGACATAGCCGCATCTAAAGAAGTCTCTTAACATAGCAAGATTTAATATGCACTTTTTTGTTTTTTCCTGTTTTTTTTTAAATTCTCTGTAAACATACACATTAAACTAAAATACACATTTGGAAGATTAATACTGAAAAAAAGATTTAAAAGCCTCATGTGAATATGGTTTGGCATTGAGCTGGGCAGGTAGCTACTATGTGCATGGGCAGAAAAATTAGCTGATGATTGCACATTTAAAACAAAACCCACACAAATGACCTATTTCTTCACTGCTAAGCACAAGCTGAAATTATACAGATATTGCTCAAATTCCCCAAGAAGGATATTTTTATCAACTCAGATTTATAGTCTCTGTATATTTTTACATTTAGTTGTACATTTACTTGCTTGACTTATAAAATTGTTTATGGACAATACAGAGTTATTCTCCTACATGCAACATGGGATTGTGAGAGGCACTTAGTGGAGATCTAAATAAACTGATGTTTACCTTTGTCTCTGGCTGCAAAAGAAGAGAGCAGAAGGCACAATACAGGCAGGACTCCCCAGATGGGGACTGGGACAGAGGGGACCCAGCAAATCCAAATCCAAATGCCAGGAGAGTAAGTGAGGGTTTGATTCGTCAGGAAAGCTTTTCGTTTTCAATTGTTGATGAAGGAAGGAGGTAGGGGAGTGAGGCCTGGCCCCACATGTATCCCAAACACACCTTGGCTATGACCACCATCTATGAAGCTTACGAGAAATCTTCTAACTGTCCAGCGTGTCTTGTTCTGTTTTGCTTTACTTTTGACCCTCTTTCCCTGACATGAATCAAATGCTTAGGAAATTCATTCAGGCAGCCTGTCCATGCCAGCGACATGAGAAGGGTAATTTAGAAATTTTGTGGCTGGCATTTCCTTCCATGGAGAAAAGCCTCATGGAAGGAGAGTAAGTAGCAACCAGGACAGATTACAGAGAAACAGGCCAAAGGGTTCCAAACCAGAGGGCTCTCAGACCTGAAACACTGGAGTCATGGATTGTGATGCCAGCAAGTGATCCTCAGACTAACTCTATGTCCGCTGCACTCTCTCAGGCCCAGATGATTCCAATAACAGTGTAAGAACCATGGAGCAGCAGGTGACTCTGGAGATTGGGTCAAGATTGCAGAAGAAATTTCTCCCCAACAGTTTCAGGCAATCTTCTTTCCACTACAATTGTCAAGACATGTTGACTCTTCTCCAGTATTTCAATATTGAACAAGGACAGGGGTAAGGGAGATGACAAGTAGGAAGTATTGGGGTTCTGGGCTCAATGCTTTACCTGTTTTTTAAACCCCAGAAGGACAATGGCTACCTGGGCATTGGATTCTACACTCCAGCAAAGAGAAAGTGCCATGTGTAGTCCTCCCATGAGTTCAGATACCCCGTGTTTGGAAAAATTATAACATCTATTGAGAGTTTCACATTTGACTAATTTAATTCCTATAGCTACTCTATGAGGTATATTATTATTATTATTATTATTATTATTATTATTATCATTTTAAACTAAGAAAGCTAAGAATGAGGAGGGGGAGTGTTTTTCAGGTAGCAAGTGGCAGAGATAGGTCTGAAGCAGATTTGGGGCTGACTGTTGGTGATAGAGGCTAAAAGGCAAAAACAGCATGTAGGTAAAAATGTGCTAATAAATAAGAGGACATAACCACGCTTCTCTTTAATAGAACCATCATATTATAAAACGGAGCCAATTTCTTCTGCTTCCTTTGTGTTGTCTTATTTCCCTGGGAGTACAGAGTAATCTGTGCATGTTTCTTATCCAGTTATTATCAACTTGAGTGAATGGGATGACTTCCAAGTGTCTCCCATGGCCTTCCACCTTTTAAATCCACAAAGCCCAACTTAGAGCATCTTTAAAATGTTAGCAATTGAAACCAATATGCATTAGGACAAGAATGATGATTATATAACTACTCAGAGTGCGATTTCAAAATTCAACACAAGCCCCGTGAAGTACAACAAACACAATGACCATCCTGGCAATTGCTTGTGGAATCTCCGTGCCAAGCGCTCCATTATGCAAAAGTAGGTGCTTCCTGAGTGCTCCGTTTGATAAGGAAAACAGTGCAGGGTTTTGCCAAATTAAATCTGTCTCATGTAAGGGAGGCCCTGCTCGCTGAGTTGAAAAGTATCTAAAGAGAACAATAAAAGCACATATCCAAGTCCAGAGGGAAATAAAAGTACACAGTCTTACTGATTGCAATAAAACTTCAGGCCTGGCTAACCTCTCTTGACCAGGACTGGATGGGATCGCACAGCTTCTCTGATTAGCGTCCACCCCAAATACCTGAAATGGCGCCCTGCTCCTCGTCATGTAAAAGCCAGGGAAGAGTTCTTTGGGACGTTTGGAAATGAGCTTATAGAATCTACAGAGTAGAATTCCCTAATTTCTAATTAAGCAGGAAATCAGAATGCTTTTCCTCTTCCTTCCAGCTACTTTGCCTCTCTGTGAAAGGAGGAGATGGAGTGATTCCTGGCCTCCCACTTGGCCATCAATGAACCCAGTGGGAGATTTTTAAAAAACGGATTTCTGGGCCTGAGCCCCGGGGATTCTAATTGGCCAATCAGTGGGGCTCCCAATGTGGCTTCTGAAGTCTTTTCTAATTTTAATATCCACTGCTTCTTCTTTATTGTAATTTTTCATTCATTTCCTCTTTTCTACTCAGTATGTATCACTGATGCAGAGTGAGCTCAGCATCCTACCTCAGCTGGCCTTCCCTCCATAGGCCTGTCTTCTGACCTTTCAATGATTGTCACTGCTCCCCTTTGAATATTCTCTGATTTCTACCCTCTTTAAAATATGATTATGTTAGTCATCTGATGACTGTGATTGTAGTGCTTCCAGAGGTAACATTGACTATTGTCAGACGGATGGCTCCTGTAGATGTATCTTTTTCAAATCATCTCAGTTAAATTAAGTCACTCCAGGGAAATAATAACAGATGATCTGTCCACTGACTCAATACTGTCTACTCTACAGAACCTTTTTTGTTATCCACGTCTTCCCCAAAGTTGTCTCTTTCTCCTGGGGTCCCCTGTGAGGAAGGGTTTCACTAGAATATTGCACTGACTGTGGGGTGGTGTGTAGACTGGAAGAAATGTGATTCAGGACATTTGGAAGTATATTGTACGTCCCCATGAGGCCTATGAATCTGTTATAAATAATTTCTTTTAGCTTCCTTGTCAGAAAAGGATTAGTTCATCCCAAATGAGTATGACTGCCCCACATCTATTGTCCAGACCTGGAGATGCAATATAAAGCCCTGTGAGGGTGGTTATTAATTTACTTGGGAAAGGCAATCACTGACCACAGATTATTTCAATTAAACTGTGCCTGTCGCACATGTGGGGCTCTGTTTGTTAGTGACCAGGTCCCACGTTGGTGCCTCCTGCCGCTCAGTTTATTGTCTGCTGTTGGAGATCACCGAAGCTTTCCTCTCCAAGGGAATCTGTAGGTTGTATATCTGCACCTGGCTTCAGCTGGGAGAAATTTCATCTTCCAACCGCATCTTTCTGGCCGATTTTTCAGCCCACAAGGCAAAAGGTAAAATATATGCACTCTCGTCCCTAGGATTAACAGCAGGACGAGAGAGGGTTTATGATCCAAATGGCATCAGTAAGGGTCTCAGGCCCTGTGAGTGGAGACCATCCCTTCACAACACCGGGACCCATTGTGCTACTCCGGAGCAAAGTGCAGTTTTCCACTTCTCCCACAAAATGCAAATAGGAATCAGAGTCAACAAAATAGGTTGTGCTGTGCATATGCATCTCTTACCCACCTTTGGGGATGTTCAGCACAATGTGTCCACTGACCCTGGCTTTGCCTCCCGGACACGTAGCAGGGCTTCCTCCCTCCCAGACTCGGGTTGGTTAAAAATCACCTTTTTCCTGAACTTAAGATTCTTTCCATGCCTCTACTGTTTTTTAAAGAAACTTTTCTTTTTAAGATTTTATTTAAGAGAGAGAGCATGAGAAGGGGAGGGGCAGCATGTGGGTCTGGATCCCAGGTCTCCAGGATCATGACCTGAGCCAAAGGCAGACATTTGCATTTCTCAAGATAATTATTATTATTTTTTAAATTATGAGCAAAGTGCCCAGGAATCCTGCTCCTCAGGAGAGCAAATGGTCAAGAGGAAACTGACCGCACCTGGCTTCATAGGTCTTCCTCTCCATGCTGCTCACTGTCTCACCTGCATGTAAGATAAGATGGGGGCATCTGGCCTCAGGGTGAGCACCCTGGGGAGCCGTCCTCCCCACCCGCAGGCCTTCCCGCCGCCCTTGCGCTTGGGCACAGCCTGGGACACAGGACGCACGACCTACCTCCCGGCCGTGAAGCGGTACCCAGGGCACCTGTGCCCGCGGCTGGTGCCTGAAGCAGGTGTCATCTGTCTTTGACCTGTGCTAGTTTATGCACATTAGATTAAAATAGATCCTGACTCTTTGCAAGGCACGCTGGCAAGGACTACTGGCTTTGTGGCGACGTTGATGACCCTCCAGCATCAGCCCCTCCACCTGCTGGCCCGCGGACTCCGGGGCTCCACTGGGAGACGCACTGGTACTGCCATGCGTTCTGATGAAATTTGGAAAGTAATAATGTAACTGGAATTGGGCTCAATTCTATTCTGACTGCCCTTTGCCCACCGTCCCCTCATGTCTGGGGATGTTGAATGACCAGTCACGTTTTAGGGTTTTTTTAAATGATATATTTAAGCTTTAATTTAACCTGAAATATTTATCAATTTGCAGTCACTTCCTTATATAATTAAGTGACAGGCAGGGGTCCTGATCATCCAGACATAAGGCTCATGCTAAGACCCAGGCCAGGGGTCCTGTGATAAGAATGTGTCCTTCAGGTGTTGGCACCAAACCTGCAGTAACAGAGGAGAAAGATCTAGAATGTGTGGCGTTAGGAGGTGGTCTATGGGAATGTCCTCCAGGCCCCAGATGTCTACAGTCGTAAGCAGATCCCTCATCAGAATGAATGTTCTCCCCATCAGGAACATCCTCGGCAAAGCAACACTGATGTTTAGAAATATATCCATAGGGCAGCCCTGGTGGCTCAGCGGTTTAGCGCCGCCTTCAGCCCGGGGTGTGATCCTGGAGTCCCGGGATCGAGTCCCACGTAGGGCTCCCTGCATGGAGCCTGCTTCTCCCTCTGCCTGTGTCTCTGCCCCTCTGTCTGTCTCTCAGGAATAAATAAATAAAAATCTTTAAAAAAAAGAGGAAATATATCCATAATTTCTTTTCCTTCTTGATGGAAATCTCACAAAATAGAATTTATCCTTGTGTTTGTGGGGCACACACCCACTCAAAACTGTGAATGACAAGCACTTCCACACATGAGGTTGCATGCCTTATGTGTTTTTATGTTAAATAATAAAAATAAAATTTAAGCAAGCCAGTTGAGGCAAAGACTAAGTTATCTTTCTAGGGTTTTTTTTTTTTTTTGGTAGAAAACATGTTACATACTACATACTATCATTCAAAAAGATAATCAAATGCTATGCACCCTAAAATCTTTTTTAATATTTTATTTATTTACTCATGAGAGAGAGAGAGACAGACAGAGGCAGAGACACAGGCAGAAGGAGAAGCAGGCTCCATGCAGGGAGACTGATGCAGGACTCGATCCCGGGTCTCCAGGATCACGCCCTGGGGCGAAGGCAGGTGCTAAACCACTGAGCCACCCAAGGATCCCCTGCACCCTAAAATTATATGAAAATAAAACAGTAGATATGTAGTGGTTTGTTCATTCATTCATTCATTCATTCACGTGTTTTCATTTAAATTATAATCTGTTGTGATTTATTTTCTTATTCAAAACCAATATTCTCATTTGTACCACATGCCGTGTTCTGAAAGCAAGCCTCAGGACCCACACACGCTGAAAGAGAAGGACAGGGATCCCGAAGGTCCCTGCTTTTGGAGCAGCTTGAGCTCGATCGCAGCCTCATCCTCCATCTATCGAGTCCTGGATGCCAGGGCCTGTATACCTGGTCCTCACTGCCTTCCTCTGGCTTAGACTTGGCTCCTGCTGCCTCCACTCCTGGATCAGCCTTTCAGGCCCTCACGGACCAGGAATAGAAGAATAGGTCAGCTCCCTGTTCTCCAGGGCCATGGCTGGGGTTTCTAAGCCACTTGTAGGACCAGCCCATGCTTCTCTTGGGCTTTTGTCCTATGTTTTGTTCTTGACCTGGCAGGACTCACATTTACTGCCTGCACCCTGATGACACCTTCTACATGCATGGTTGACAAGCTCATCACCTGGTGTCATCTTCAGAAGCTAAGCTGGCCCTGTGTCCTCCCTGCTCCCCACCCCCCCAACCAGGACTCGCCCTTCGCAGCAGCTCCAGGCACACATGTTCCTGGCAACACCTCCAAGCAATGTTCTCATACGAGATGAGTCTTGGGACTCCTGAGAAGGGGGGTTGGAATTTCTACTCAGCTATTAGAACAGGTTGAACAGGGGCCTTTGGCAGGCATGCTGGAAAGTGACTATGTGGTTTGCAAACTTGATACTGAACCTGTCTTTCTTGTATCATGACCAGGTGGCAAGACCACAGAGAGGACTACTGTCCCGCTGACTCCTAAGTGTAAGAGGCTGTGTTTATCCAAAAAACTGACAGTTGCAGAGAGGACGATTTCACTTGAGTTAGTTTTCCACACCGCTACATGGTGTGGGCTTGCTCTTCTGGGACCAAACCCCAAAGCATGGTGATTCCTCCTATGTCCTCAGGTCCTGCTGCAATCATACCTCCTTTCAGGACACTCAGGCTTCACACGTGGAGGCCCCTTGATGTCCTGTCTCTGTAAACATGGTCCCTAATCGTCCTACAGTAGGGACCTACATCCCACCACGTGGCGCTGCTGGACTCTGACGCCAGGCAGCCAGGGAGAATCATGTCTCCCTTCTAGGGGTTCCCAGCTCCCATCGGCATGAGACAGTCAGTCCCCTCCAGACCTGGGAAGCCCCTTTGTCTTGCATTGCCACATTTATGTCACCAAGTTGGCATTTGCACACATCACCCACTAATTCACATCTGGTTTTGTCCTCCCTCAAACCCCAGAGCAAACCTCCATGAACATAGGAACTGCTCTTTCCTACTGAAAGATACAGTGGCTGGGTCTGCACAAAGCAAGAGGATTATTTTGGAATCCAGCGTGATCCCAGTGAGGCTTTAGGCCTGCTGGGGATGAGAAGAGATGGTCTCCTATTAGGTAGTGACAAGGGTAATATTCAGAAGGAGGAGTGTGGAAGATTTATGAGCCCAGGGCTCCAGATAGGTGCTCAGACCAGAGCGTCTTGCTCTCCACACAGGACTGTATCACGTTAGAGTATATTTGGAAGATACATTCTCCTCCCTGGAGCAGGGGAAATTAGAATCTTCCAATAGCCCTTGGTTGAGAGGCTTTCTGTCTTTTGCCAGAAAGAATGGTGATGGCTTGGCTTCCGTACTTCACAGAAGAAAGTAGATAGAATCAGGAAGAGAATGGTTTGGAGCATCCTTTTAAAAATTATTATAATTCAGGCACCTGGGTGGTTCAGTGGTTGAGCATCTGCCTTCAGCACAGGGCGTGATCCTGGGGTCCTGGGACTAAGTCCTGCATTGGGCTCCTGCAGGGAACCTGCTTCTCCCTCTGCCTGTGTCTCTGCCTCTCTCTGTGTGTCTCTCGTGAATAAATAAATAAAATCCTTAAAAATAATTATTATAATTCTAATTGGCTGAGAACATACTTCTTCTTGTAGCAAACTGATAACCAAGAGATACTTTCTTTTTAATTTTAATTATGGAATAGCAGACCCTCAACTAGAATGGATTCCCCCAAGCAGTTTACTTTTTTACAGAGTCAACAAGACTCCGAAGCTCAAGCTGGATATAGATGTGTTTAAATAATTTTAAAAAGGAGAAACTTAGGTCTTCTTAAAACAACTTGTGCCGAATTTCAATGATGTTCAAATTCATTCTTCTGTTCTGTGGTTCAAGAAACTAGTCTGTACAGGATGAATAGTTTCCTTAGAAATGTGTATTGGGAGAACCTGGGTGGCTCAGTCGGTTAAGCATCTGACTCTTGATCTCACCTCAAGTCTTATTCTCAAGGTTGTGAGTTCAAGCCCCGCATTGGGCTCCACTGGGCACCGACCTTGCTTTAAAAAAAAAAAAAAAAAAAGAAAAGTGTATATTAAATTTTATTATCCACCCTCAGATGTTGGCAAATTGAAAGTTGAAGTTAAAAGCTCCAGTCTGAATTAAAACAACATACTATTCCATCTGCCCCATGTTTGTGTATTGGGTGCCTACGTGTTATGGGCCCTCTCACCGGCCCAGGGGCTGGGTGGATGCTTCATCTGATCAGCAGCCAAGTGTGATGATGGCAATTACACCTCTTTCCCTCAAATGTATCTCCCCCAGGATGTGCCAGTTTTTTATTGTCAAAGTCTGGGTCTTCATGATTCTCCCTGTTTGTGGCCAGCATTGCTCCCTTACTGGATTTTCTGTATCAGAAGCTGCCACTGCTCTTCCGCTAATGCTCACACACACACACACACCCCCACACACCATGCGTTCTCACAGTGGAGGCCAGTGTGGATCCCTCTCCATGAGCCTTTGAAGCCAGATCACAGACTGAGAACAATTAGATCCTCTGTGGCCATCTCAGGGCTCTGGGCACAGGCTCCACTCCAGGCTCCCACAAAGTGATGGGAACCTGCTGGTCCCTCTGGCCTCCGTGCCTGCCCCTCCTGTTGAGGACCCCCACCCACGCCTCATCCCTCTTGTGAGGGGCATGCTCTCCCCACGGTGGAGTCCCCATCCTCAAGCTGCTGTGGCGGCCACAGGTAGGGGCAGCAGGGACCAGGCAAAACAATAGCGACTTTGGCAATGAAGGACTTTCCTTTCTTCCTGAAAGGAGGCTCGGTGCCTTTTGTACGGATCTGGTGGGATTCTAAGACAGAGCACACCTCATTCCCGCTCAGCTGTACCTGGGAGCATCACTACCTGCTGACTGGCCCCCATCAGACCATAATAACACTACTTCATGATACTGTGCAGATTAGATAAGACAACTCATACAAAGCTGTGGGTGCAGGCCAGGGCATGTAGATGTGGCTTCATAATTCTCTCAATCAAAAAAAAATAATAATAATTCTCTCAATCCTCTCCCGGGAATGTGGTACTTTACAGGAAGTGATCACTGCTTATGTGACTGTGCTACAGTTAAGAGATGTGTATGGCCTGCTGGGGATGAGAAGAGATGGTCTCTTCAACGTCAGGAGAAAGCTAGAGATTAGTTTGGAACCACTCAAATCCTGCATTTCCTGTTCTCCTGCAGCAACTGGTGTATAGGGCTGCCTGTTTTGTGAGTGATGCATTTCCTGCTGTCCATGGGCAGCCGGCTGTCTGCCTGGCATCACCACTGGGCTCCAGGAACATAAAGACAGAAATCCACCATTTGCTTCAACGTGGATGGAACTGGAGGGTATTATGCTGAGTGAAGTAAGTCAGTCGGAGAAGGACAAACATTATATGTTCTCATTCATTTGGGGAATATAAATAATAGTGAAAGGGAAAATAAGGGAAGGGAGAAGAAATGTGTGGGGAATATCAGAAAGGGAGACAGAACGTAAAGACTGCTAACTCTGGGAAACGAACTAGGGGTGGTAGAAGGGAAGGAGGGCGGGGGGTGGGAGTGAATGGGTGACGGGCACTGGGTGTTATTCTGTATGTTAGTAAATTGAACACCAATAAAAAAAAAAAAAAAAAAAAGAAAAAAACACACACACACACACAAAAAAAAAAAAAAAAAAAAGACAGAAATCTCCCTTTCCAAGAAGGGAGGGGGAAAGACAGAAAATATCCCAAAGGAGGGGCCTCCGAAACAACCATTTAGAAAATCTGTGTAGAGCAACTTTGAGTTAACGCCCTTCCTCTCCAGTGTGGGCCACGGAAAAGGAAAGACTGTATTAACTCTTATTGGCACAGTGGGCTTTTTAAAAGGAAGCCTACCAGGACAGTGAGAATAAAGTGCTGTCTCTCGCAATACTCTGGAAATTCTTTTCAGAAATACCCTCCATTCTGGGGCACCTGGGTGGCTCAGGGTATGATCCCGGGGTCCTGGGATCAAGTTCTGCATCAAGACCCCCGCAGGGAGCCTGCTTCTCCCTCTGCCTGTGTCTCTGACTTTCTCTCTGTGTCTCTCATGAATAAATATATAAAATTAAAAAAAAAAAAGACTCTGAGACAATTGGGATTCTACATGGCACCTGAATCGTAGCCAAAGGAGCAAAACAAACACATGGCCTTGGGGGAGATGTGGGTTGGGGTTGGCGCCTGTCTCCCCTTGCTCTGCTTTCATGAAGGGTAAAGGAAAGATGTACGAAGAGCAGAGCATGAGAGGGAGTGCATGGCCAGGGAGAAGAGACAGGTGGTGACTGCATGCACACACTAGGCTCCCCTGGGTCGAGGCTGGGACCCAAAAGGTGGCACAGGGGACAGCAAAATGACAACAGGCTTTGCCGCCTGTACCAGACTAGCACACATACCCCTTCTCAGAGGTGTGTGGGGGACATCTTCAGTCAGTGAGGGGCAGCCAGCCAGAGCTGGCACAGGTTGCTGAGCTCAAACCACATCCCCACCCCTGGGATGGAAGAAGGTGTCACTCGAAACCATCAGGGAAGATGTGGTTGGAGAGGTGACCTTCTCCATGAACTTTTGGGGACCTGGGGTCTTTCTTGAGGTCCCCGACATCCTCAGCAGGGAACTACATCCCACCAGCTGGTGGAGGAGGATCCCAAGGCTGGAGGAGGTGGCATCAGGTGCCACAACCCTTCCTAAGGCTCCTGGGGACACGGCAGAACCAGGAAATATAGCTCTGTGCCCTGGCCAACACCCTGCCCTCAGAGGGAAGCTCCCTTTCTCCTTTTCTCCTTATGTACTGATATGACCCTAAGAAATAGATGAGAAAGGGAGCCAGTCATAGAAGTTTATGTAGTGTAAGTAACTGAAAGAAAAAAAAAAAGATAAAATCTCTGAATGAAGACATCTGGGAGAAAGAGTGTAATAAAGAAAGTTGAATGTGTTTCTGTTAGATTCAAATCAATAGATCTTATTAGGTAGAGTTCTCTTAACGTGAACAATTTTGCTGACCTACATAAGCCATGCTTCACAAATGATCCTATTTAATAAATAATTATTTGCAGCCAAAACTAAACTACAGCCATCCAAGGGAGTGCTCATGGATATGGGTAGAAGGACCCCATGTAAATAATATGGATTGGAATTACTCTTTATTGGAATACTTGCATTTTTACTTCTCCAGCACGCTGACGGATATCTCCAGTATGGTGCAATTTAGAATGATAAATAGATTTTGCCCACTTCTTAATGATGCCTAAAACGATGCAGAAACCAATGCAAGAGCAATGGAAAGGAATAAACACGTTAGCCCGGACTTAGAGAGATGGAAAACGTTCTGGCAGCCCTTGCTTTGTCAGTAATTACGATGCTGCTTTTGTCCACATAGATGCCTTGGGTGGCTCTGGGCCACTGAGCCATGTGGTTTGAGCCATTTCCCACTGGGGGTGATGGACTTGAATTGGTCCAGCCACGGTCTCCCACCCAGTCCCCCTGGTGACCAAAAGCATGTGTTTGTGTGAGAGCTGGATGTTTCCAGGGATGAGATCGGTGACAAAGAAACAGAGAAAAAAAGAAAAGCGGTCAGCACAGAGATGATCCCGTGTCCACTGCGTGTTCTAACCACCCAAGCTAACACTCTGAGAAAGGAGGGCTCATTAGGGACGTCTGGCACCATGACAGCTGCATCCAGAAAGGCTTGTTGTTGCTACACAGACCCCATAAAACAGAATTCTCAGGAAAATAAGGGTCACAGCAGACATGAGCAAGAAAAAGTCAGAACTTTTTGTAGCTTACCCTGGACCTGACACTAAAATCAATCTTAAATATTCTCTTCTGAAGTTTATTTTGCTTTTGAGGTTTTCCAGAGTGCTGCAGGAAAAGAGGAACAGAGCAAAACCTTTGATTCAAATAGATCCTGTCTCAAACATTTCCATGAAATGATGGTGGTGTCTTCCTCTTGAAATAAAGGTAATGAACCAAAAAAGGAATTGAATAGAAATTCCCAACCAAGTTAGATCAAGAATCTGCATATAATGTACTTTTGAAAAGCTGTGTCAAGCAAAATTAAGACTAAAGCCTAACATTTCCCGAACATCTCTAAGGAATTCAAAATTTCAGGAGTGGGGGTCATGGATGGCTCTACACATTATAGAGATATAGAGAGACTGAAGAATTTTTCAAGTAAAATTTGATATAAAACCAAAGGAAGAAATCTTTCCTCCCCTTCCTCATACTGGAATGTTTTCAAAATACTGAATTATTTTATGAATATGCATTTCACAGTAAGAGCCATGGCCATACGCCAGGCAAGGGCTGCCAAGGCATGAGATTAGCAACAACAAACTAGATTTTGTGAGATTCCTCGTATATAAAAAAGGGAAACAAGACAGCATCTTATTCCAAATGAAAAGGTATTCCCACATAAATTAACAGATTTTACAGTTTCAAGGTGCCGCTTCAACAGTGTGTCTTAATATATTTGGCCTAATTCAAAGCTTCAAATTCATCACCAAAAACAACAAAAACAATTAAAAAGAAAGTTTTTTTGAAAAACCCATCTGTGGTTTGACAAGGCTTTTGAAAGATATGTCGACATCTCACCTACTTAATTTTCAATATAAATATTTAGATCATTTTTCTGGTTATATATGCTCCCTGAGCCTGGGTGAGCCTGGGTGAGCTACGTGAATAATTGCTAGCCCTTGATGGTACCTCAACATCTACTGGTCAATGACTGCATGCACACAAACAGCACTGTTTCTGGAGCTGAAGACCCCAACCCCAGGAAGCGAATTTTTAAGAAGGCCTGCTCAAGACACAGCTAGCCTCTTCTCACAAAGGTCTCCTGGAAGGGTTGGCAAAAAAGGCTTATTTTTGTCTGGCACCCAAGCTAAGAATGGGCTTTATATTTATTTAATTTAATTTAATTTAATTTAATTTAATTTAATTTATATAAGAAGAGATAGGAAAAGAGAGCATGTATGAGCAGGGGGAGGGGCCGAGGGAGAGGGAATCCTCAAGCAGACTCCCTGTTGAACACTCAGCCCAATGCGGGGCTGGATCCCAGGACCTGAGATCGTGACCTGAACTGAAACTGAGTTGGATGCTGAGCTCACTGAGCCATCCAGGGTGCCCCAGGTTTTACATTTTTAAATGTTTAAAAAAATAATGAAAAGAGTATTCTGTGACACATGAAAATGATATGAAATTCAAATTTCAGAGACCGTCAATAAAATTTTATGGGAATGCAGCCATGTCCACTCATCCATATGGCCACAGCTGCTTTCTCTGTGCACAGCTGAGTAACTTCAGCAAAGACCATATTGCCCATGGATGGTGAAGATATTCATGGTGTGGCTGCTTCCAGAAGTTTGCCATCCCTGGTATAGTGATGGAGACGAAGGAATGAAAGGTGCAGGGCTCAGGCTCCTTCAGGAGGGTCTGATCCCCAGTGAAAGCCGGGGCTGTTCTGGCCTGTGCCACCCCCTGGGGAAGCCCATTAGGGCGTCCAGTTGGAAATGTGAAGAAAACCAGGTGGTACCTGTCACATGTTCATGTTTCCAAGAATTCTGCAGCACGTATCCTGCCAAGGGCCATGGAAGGGGCTTCTTTCTTTATTTTCCCCAACATTTGACACAACTTCCAATAATAATAATAATGGCATGAAACTTGTTCCTCACAATGCCAGAAGTTGTTCAGCCCTGGAACCAAAAACCACAGTTGATGCATCCATCGTCTCCAGACAGAGTGCTTCCCCTACACCCAGCAGGGTACCGGGCTACAATGGCAGGGTGCTGGTTAAAACCCCAAGCTCCCAAGGCAATGCATGCTGGCAATACTTGATAGAAACAGATACTTCATGGAAGAGCAAAGAGCCAAAATTAAGAGGTGGAAGCATAGGTCATAAATACTAAAGATCATTAAAACCTTTTGGGGGACGTGCGGGGACACCACACTGGATGAATCTGCTGCTAGGTGCATGGCTCCTCTGCTGGGACCCCTGGGCACGCCCCAGGGGAAGGCTGCCTGGGCACCCGCTCAGGTCACCCCTCGGGTGGGGGGCAGCACAGTTCTTGTCAAGGCTGGCACCCTGCTCTGCCAGAGACCCGGCATGAGGACCAGAAGCTGCCCAGCAGCCTGCTCCCAGGCTCCACACCAGTGACCCCTGAACCACCTCAATAGCTCCCGGGATCCAGGGAGGCTCCATACCCTCCAGCTCCCCGCTCCTGGCGCCCGTGTCCACCAACACATCAGAAGTGACAGCCAGTACTGAAGAAAACGTGGTCAGGCCTGAAACCATGTTCTCTGGTGAGAAATGAATCCTGCAATCTGGGTCTGCAGCAGCTGCTGCTCATCTCAAAGTAGAGGCTGCTCATGCAGCCTCCAGGGGAAGAAGAGCACCTCTCAGAGGAAACCAGAGAAAACCGGCCTGAGAGCCAAGGCCCTTGATGCTCACGGGGCAGAATGATCACAGAGACTCCAGGATGGAAGGACGGTTGTGGCAGGGGAGGCTCGCGTGCTCTCGGGACTCAGGTGTGCGGCAGGTGGGAGAGGCGAGTGGGCGGTGGGCTGGGGCACCTCCCGGGCCCTCCTGCCCTGGGCTCCAGCATCCACCAGCGCAGAGGGAGCTGGGACAGGGCTGCGGTTGGTGTCACCGAGTGCCAAGTCTAAGAGAGTCTTGGAGCTGGATATTTCATTTATATTCCTTGTTGATTTGAAACATGTGCTGACAAGGAATGTAACCGGCTTGTGTGCAGCAGGAAAGCCAGCCAACAGATGACAGTTTTTATGACCCTGACACTTTTTTCTACCACAGCAATTAGTATTCAGTGGGGACCAGGCACTCTCTGCTTGTCACCTTCAATATCGAGTTGTTACTTAACATTGTAAAGTCCCAAATTTAGTATGAAGTCACAGTCCCGTGTTTTCCGATCAGATGCTAAGGCCCTGGAGATGAGACCCTGCAGGGAGTCCCAACCATTGTGGGCCATTCCTCTCTCAAAAGGAGATCGAGTTTTGGGGATTTGTCATGGATCAGGAGCCCTGAGCCAATTTGCTCTCCAGTGGGAACAGCCGGCCACTTGCCTTGGGTGCCTCTCCCCTCCATGCCAACAGACCAAATCTCCCCGTGTACATAGAGGGGGCTCAGACCCCCTCAGCTTTCATGCAGTCTCCATGCAAAAACACTGACCTTTCCCTGGGCACTGGGCCTGGATCTTGGGTCCAGCCAGGGAAAGGTTCACAGCCACTGGGAGGCGGAGGGTCAGAGCCCGCTGATTCAGCGAACAGCTCCTCTTTGCTGGGGAGTTGTCCTTAGGCCTGGAAGGGCTTCCATATCACTGGCCCCCAACCCCCCAAAAAAGCAGCAGCAAGGCCAGTGTTTATTTCTGCTTCCAAACACTGTGTCCAAGGAACAGGGAGGCTTGACATGGGGTGAAGGAAGCATCTAAAGCAAGTTGGCTTTGAAGCATTGAATTCTTACTAGGTTAAACTGCATGGCTTTCTCCCTCACCATTCCGCCTGAAGCCTCACTCAGATTTCTTTCTTTCTTCTTTTTTTTCAATGCACACAAGTGAACCCAAACAGAAGTGCCATCAAATTCTCCAAATCCCCACAGTGTGTCTTGTCCAAGTCTTTAGACTTTAGAATATATATGCATCTCAAGGCAGGAGCACTTCAATGATTAGAACTAATTAATATCTGTGGTTTTATTAGTGTCATATTAATTTTTTCAGCTCAATAAACAACCAGAAAGTGCCAAAGCACAGATAAAGCTGAAGTCACTGATTCTCTGCCTTCCCGCCTACCGGAACACGAGGGGGTCTGGTGTGAGGGGAGACCAATGTTAGCTCTCTGCCTGTTCCTGCTAGGAAGGACCAAAGAAGACATTTACAGATCGTGAACATGACATCTTATAACATGTTTCCAATTTCAAGTTTTTAAAATCGAATCCTTTACTCTTTTCTACATCTAAACTTAATTGTCAAGTTGGGTAAACACTTGGACCTTGGACCTTTATATTGACTTGGACAGTCAATATAAAGACTGTGAGAGCTCTATGTAAACTTATGTGAATTTACACACAAGCAGGAGTTGTGCTCTTGGTTGAACCCCTTTACAGCCTAACACAAACTAAAGAGAAAAATGAGGTGATTATTAATGTGGATTTTAGTATTTGGTTGTCTTTCCTATAGAAGTTAACTAGTAAACTGAAATGAGATCTTGAGGCAAGGATGCAGACCAACGCTAGATTAACAGAGACAAATGTGCATCAGTGGGAGCTTTGGTTCGTGGTTGACCACTGTAACACTGTTCTTTCTCTAAGCGTGACATCTTGACCTTCTCTGCAGATATTCTAGGCTGAGCCAACACACACACACACACACACACACACACACACACACGATTAAAAGATTAAAAGGAGCAAAAAGACAATCTCCAAACAATAGATTTCACAAGAAGGGTTTGGGAGTGGATCATAGGCAGGACTAGAGGGCCAGATTCCTTCCATTTATTTTTATGTCAACAGCACTTTACGGTTTCATGAACATAAATATAAAAATGGTCCCTCTGACTTGGCCTTCAGGGACCCAGGAAGTATTTTATGGCCAAGGTAGTTTACTATTTTATAATACACACTGTTAGGTAGTACATTAACTTTTTATTGGACTCTATTTTACCTTTTCTTCATAGCTTTGGCCTGCAATTTTAAAGATGAAGTTTTCTTATTCATTGCATTTTATTTAGTAAAATTTAAACTCAACCCAGGTGAACAATTGAGATTTCAAGGACAGAAGCACATTTTTTAATCAAATAAATGCATTTTAAATATAAATTTGAAAGGATTGTACTATAGTAACATCACTACTAGAAATCTAATATCTGTGGAGTTGAATAGATAGATCAATTACTCATTAAAGTAACATTTTCTTATATGCATATATCTGCATATGTATGCTAGTAATTTTTTTTGTGAATAATAGAATATATAAAAGAAAAACCTCCTTTAGAAAACTGTTAAAATAAATAAACATATGAGAGCAACTTCTACTTCCTGTCATGCAAAAAGAAAAATGGACAAATGTATGAAACACACATTGTCCAGCAATGATCCCTGAGAGATGAGAAAGAAATGATGTAAAGCCTACAATTGCCCAGCTTGCTGCCTTGAGAGCTTTCAGGCAAAGGGAGGGAGTCTCTGTTGGAGCCCAGCAGACTGGTTGAGAAGAAGGGCAAGTTCAGGTGGGCAAAGGCCGGAAAGCTTCCCAACACTGGGTACAGAGAGGAGACAGCACTGGGAGACCTCTGGAGACCTGCAGAGGTACCCGGGGAGAATTCAGCTGAGCACTGTTGATCATATGCCTGTGGGAAACTATGGACTGGGGAAAGACCCGTTTGAAAGGATGAGACTCAATTCAGTGTCACAGACACACAGCACCAAGAATAGAACCTGTTCCCATCAGCCAGACAGGAAACATTCATAATTCATGGGATATTGGGCAAAGGACACAGAAGAGTCGTGTCTAAGTCATGGATAATGATTAGCCCCAGATTAGTGCTTTTGAATCTCAGCACTATCACTGTTTTAGTCTGAACAACTATTTATTCAATTGAGGTATTGAATTGTGAGGTATTCTATTTATTGTGAGGTATTTGTCCTGCACACTGCTGACATTAGCCTTTCAGATGCCAGTACTATACCCCCTCCACCAGACATTGTCAAATGTCCCTTGAAAACAATATCATTTGTAGCTTATATCCACTGGCTTGGACTGACCAGTCTTGGACTGACCAGTTCTTGGACTGTTTCAGTTCAGCATAACAAATCTTTAAAAGCAGTATATGAGAATATTAAACTATTTATGAGTAAACTAATGGCATTCCAAGGGAAAGCCAAGAGATGTTTATAAGAAAACACAATTACCTAGCACACAAGATAAAACATAGTATCTTGCACCATATAAACATTCACCAACTTTTCTATACTTACCATGGTGAGTATAGCACAGTGAATGTATAGAACTGGCAAATTACTATGTAGTACACCTGAAACTTTTATAACATTGTATGTCAACTATATTTCAAAAGAAGTGATATATTTTTTTTAATTTACCAAGCTTTCAAATAGAGAGTCAAACATGTCCCATAAGGAGAAAAACCAATCATTGAAACTGATTCAGTCCTAACACAGGTGTTATATTTAACAGATGATGTCTTGAAACAATCATTATAACTGAACTCCACATGTTCAAAGGGCTAAGTAGAGACATGGTAGATTTTAAAAACACATCAAGTTTCTAGATATGAAAATTCTGTGTTAGATTTTAAAATATACTGGATGGGTATAATGATAGATAAGACACTCTAGAAGAAAACACTACTAAACTTGAAAACATACTACTGTAAACTAAATAAAACACAGAGAAAAGAGAAATTTTTAAGTCTGTGAAATAAAGACTTTTTCATATCTAAAAAGATAAATGAATTTATCACAAATAGAACGGCACAACTAGAAATATCAAGAGAAGATCTTCAGGAAAAGCAAAATGACCTGGTAGTAATGTGGATCTATTTAGCAAGAGAATAAAGAGTACCAGAAATTATAGCTACACAGATAAATATATGAGACTATTCTGATTATTAAGTCCTCTTTTAAAAATGGTTCAACAAGGGGAATCTGGGTGGCTCAGTCAGTTAAGAATCTGCCTTTGGCTCAGGTCATGATTCTAGGACTCTGAGATCAAGCCCCACATTGGGCTCCCTGCTCAGCAGGGAGCCTGCTTCTCCCTCTCCCTCTGTCTGCTGCTCCCCATTTTTGCTCTCTCTCTTTCTCTCTCAAATAAATAAATGAAATCTTTTTTTAAAAAAACAATGGTTTCACAAATATCATAAAAGCAAAAACTTAATGCAGTGTGGAGTTTGTTTCAAATATAAAATAAAAGTGTATGGCAAACATAGCAGAAAGATCCAGAGGGAACAAAAGAAAATACACTATTGTAAGCTTCCCATATCATACGTGATATTGTATGGCTTCACTTGAAAGTAGACCAGGATAAAGTAAACTTTTCTATATTAAACCCTAACTGCTAAAGTAATAAAACAAAGAACTAGAGTTAAGACAAGAATGAAATAAAATGTAATCATAATAGTATCGAGTGAATCCAAAGGAAGGCAGAAAAATAGGAAAGTGGAGAATAAGAACAGATGGGACCAATGAAATACAGATGATAAGATGACAGCTATCTACCTGGCCTTATCAACAATCACAGTACACGTGATGGCCAAATGCCCTCATTAGAAAGCAATGCTTGTCATGCAGGATCAAAAAGCCAGACTCAACTACTATATATACACATATATAGACACATATGGACTACAAAAAACAAATTTGGTTATGAGAATTCAAACAAGTTAAAAGAGATATATCATGTTAACACTAATCTAAAAATGTTAGTAACATAGAAGTCTATGTTAATTTCAGGCAAAGTGTATATTTCAGTGGGAAGAATATTAAAATATTACCAGGGAGTAGAAGATCATTTCATAATGCTAAAGGAATCAATTTTCAGGTGACTGTAGACTCCTAAACCTGTATGCAAGCAATATACCTTAAACAAAGTAAAAATAAACAGAACTGCAGAAGGAAATAGACAAATCCACAGAGTTGGAGATTTCAAAACTTCACTCAATAATTGAAAGTATATGTAGACAGAAAATCTATACTACAAAGCTGTGATCATTAAGACAGCATGGTATTGCCATAAAAACGGACACATAGATCAATGGAACAGAATAGAGAATCCAGAAATGGACCATCAACTCTATGGTCAACTCTATGGTCAACCATTCATATGATCAAAATTTTAGCAAATCAGATTCAATGACATATCTTCATAATCTTCAACAAAGCAGGAAAGAATATCCAAAGGAAAAAAGACAGTCTCTTCAATAAACAGTGTTGGGGAAAATTGGACAGTCACATGCAGAAGAATGAAACTGGACCATTCTCTTACACTGTATACAAAGATAAAATCGATGAAAAACCTAAATATGAGACAGGAACCCAACCGAATCCTACAGGAGAACACAGGTAACAACCTCTTTGATCTTGGCTGCAGCAACTTCTTGCAAGACACATCTCTAAAGGCAAAGGAAGCAAAAGCAAAAATAAAGTATTGGGACTTCATCAAGATAAAAACTTCTGCACAGCAAAGGAAACAGTCAACAAAACTAAAAGGCAACCTATGCAATGGGAGAAAATATTTGCAAATGACATATCAGATAAAAGGCTAGTATCCAAGATCTATAAAGAATTTACCAAATTCAACACCCCCAAAACAAATTATCCAGTCAAGAAATGGGCAGAAGACATGAGCAGACATTTCTTCAAAGAACACAGACAAATGGCCAACAGATACATTAAAAAATGTTCTACATCACTTACCATCAGAGAAATACAAATTAAAACCACGAGATACCACTTACACCAAGTTAGGACGGCTAAAATTTACGAGACAGAAAACAACAATTGTTGGCAAGGATGTGGAGAAAGGGGAACCTCTTACACTGTCGGTGGGAATGTGAACTGGTACAGCCACTCTGGAAAACAGTGTGGAGGTTCCTCAAGAGATTAAAAATAGAGCTACCTTATGACTCAGCAATTGCACTACTGGGTATTTACCCCAAAGATATGGATGTAGTGAAACGAAGGGGCACCTGCACTCCAATGTTCATAGCAGCAATACCCACAATAACCAAACCGTTGAAGGAGCCACGATGTCTTTTGATAGAGGAGTGGATAAAGAAGATGTGGTTTATATATACAATGGAATATTACTCAGCCATTAGGAAGGATGAATACCTACCATTATTATCGATGTGGGTGTAGCTGGAAGATATAATGCTGAATGAAATAAGTCAATCAGAGAAAGACAATTATCATATGGTTTCACTCATATTGGAATGTAAGTAGTAGTGCAGAGGACCATAAGGGAAGGAGGGGAAGCTGAATGGGAAAATAATCACAGAGGAAGACAAACCATGAGAAACTCTTAACTTTGGGAAACAAACTGAGGGTTGCTGGAGAGAAGGTGGGGGGGGGGGTAACTGGGGGATGGGCATTAAGGATGGCAAGTCATGTGATGAGCACTGGGTGTTATATGTAACTGATGAATTATTGAAAACTATATCTGAAACTAATGATGTCGAATATGTTGGCTAATTAAGTTAAAAAAAGAAAATCTGTAAGGATATAGATTTGAACAAAATTGTCACCAAACTGAACTAACTAAAATGTATAGAAGATTCCATCCAACAATAGCAGAATTTATATTCTTTCAAGGGGCCACAAAAGAATTTACCAAGATAGGCCATATTCAGGGCCACTGTAAAGTCCAAATAAATTTCAAATAATTTAAGCCAGGCTATTTCCTGACCATATAGTAAATAAATTAAAAATCAATAACACTAATGTCTCCAGAAAAATCCTCAAATCTTAAAAACTAAAAAATATACTTGTAAATGAATCATGAGTCAAAGGAGACATATATTTGACCTGAATACAAATATGACTTACCAATTTTTGTTGGATGCCACTGAAGTCTGTCAGGAATTTATAATATTAATTGCCTATAATAGGAACCAGAATGAACTCAAGTTGAATATCTCAGTGTTCAACTAGAGGAAAAAGAGGAAATGTAGCCCAAATTATTAAATGACACACTCATAAAGAAAACAGAAATCCATGCAATAGAAGAGAGAGAAACAATAGAAAAAATAAAATTTAGAAAATGTAACCAAAACTGCTTTTTAGAAGATTAATGAAATTAGTAAGTGTCTTCTTAGGCTGATCAGGAAAAAAAGAGAGAGAGAGAGAGAGAGAGAGAGAGAGATAAAACCCGAAAGTTTCCAATATCAGGAATAAGCAAGGTGTCATCACTACAGATTCTACAGATTAAAAGACATTAAGGGGGGATCCCTGGGTGGCTCAGCGTTTTGGCGCCTGCCTTTGGCCCAGGGCGCGATCCTGGAGTCCCGGGATCGAGTCCCGCGTCGGGCTCCCGGCATGGAGCCTGTTTCTCCTCCTCCTGTGTCTCTGCCTCTTTCTCTCTCTCTCTCTGTGTGTCTATCATAAATATAAATAAATAAATAAATCTTTAAAAAAATAAAAATAAAAGACATCAAGGGATGAGCAAAAAACTGGAACAGACATCTCTCCAAAGATGATCTACAAAACAACAAGAATATTAAAAAATACTCAACGTCACTAATCATTGGGCAAATATACACCTAATCCCAAGGCGTTTCCCAAGGGTTTCAAAGAGTAGTTTGTACACCCATGTTCACAGCCTTATTATTCACAACAGCTGAAAGGTAGAAGCAGCTCAAGTGGCCATCAACAGTTGAATGAATTTTTTAAATGTGGTATACACTTACAAGGGAATGTGTTCAGCTTTAAGAAGGAGATTCTTGGGACCCCTGGGTGGCTCAGTGGTTCAGCGTCTGCCTTCAGCTAAAAGGAAAATTATTCCCAACTCATTTTATGAGACCACCATATAAAACAAGTCTAAGATATTACAAGAAAACTACAGGGATCCCTGGGTGGCGCAGCGGTTTGGCGCCTGCCTTTGGCCCAGGGCGCGATCCTGGAGACCCAGGATCGAATCCCACGTCGGGCTCCCGGTGCATGGAGCCTGCTTCTCCCTCTGCCTGTGTCTCTGCCTCTCTCTCTCTCTCTCTGTGACTATCATAAATAAATAAAAATTAAAAAAAAAAAGAAAAAAGAAAACTACAGACATCATGAGCATGGAAGAATAAAAATTCTAAGCAAAATTTTAGCAAATCAGATTCAACGACATATAAAATACATCATGACTAAGTGAGATTTATCTCAGGAATGTAAAGTGAAAATTAAGCACTGTGATTCATCACATTAACAGAGTGAAAAGCCACATGAACATCTGAGTAAAAGCATAAAAAGCATTTCACAAAAACCAACATCCATTTTTCGTAAAGATGTTCAGCAAACTAGAAATAGAAGACTCCTCCTTCCACCTGCTGATGGGCATCTGTAAAAAAGCTACAGCCCAGTGATACATATAAGGTGGAAGATGAGACACTTTCCCCTGGAGATCGCAAACAAGATGTGGATGTCATACACAGCAGATAGGAATATAAAATAGCTCAACTGCTTTGAAAAAGAATGTGTCTCTTAAAAAATTAAATCTATGCCTACCTTATGATGTAGCCATCTCACTCTTAGTCTTTGACCCAAAGGAAAAGAAGGGTCCTTCCATACAAACCTTGAGCGCAGATATTCATGGCTACTTAATTTGTGATAGCCGAAAAGTGGAAACCACAGTCCATCAACACAGTCATGGATAACCAAGTTGTGCACTCAGACCACATCACACTACTCAATAGTAGAAGGAATGAAGCATTGATGTGTGCCACAGTCTTGATGGATCTCAAAATGATCATGCGGAGTGAGGAAACTAGATAAAAAAGAAGAGCACATAATGTGTTATTCCATGTATGTAGAATTCTAAAGAAAACATAGTAATCTGTAGTGAGAGAAAGCAGATGGATGGTTTCCAGGTGGTCGTGGAAGGAAGTGGTGGGGAATTTGTAAATGCCAGTCTTTCCCTTTAGCAAGTCACTTGTAAAAAAGGTACTGTCTTCCCTTCACGTACTGTCTTTTTTCCATTGGATATTCTTTCTTGCTTTGTTGAAAATTAGTTGGCCATAGCCATAAAAGCCAAACTATGGAAGGAGCTCAGTTGTCCGTTGACAGATGAATGAATAAAGAAGATGTGGCACACACACACACACACACACACACACACACACGCACTCACAATGGAATATTACTTAGCCAACCAAAAAATGAAACCTTGCCATTTGCAATGATGTGGATGGAACTAGATGTTATCCTAAGCGAAATAAGTCAATCAGAGAAAGACAATTATCATATGATCTCATTCATATGTGGGATTTAAGAAACAAAACAGAGGATCATAGGGGAAGGGAGGGAAAAATAAAACAAGATGAAATCAGAGAGGGAGACAAACCATAAGAGACTCTTAATCATAGGAAACACACTGAGGGCTGCTGGAGGGGAGGGAGTTGGGGGTGGGGTAACTGGGGGTCGGACATGAAGGAGGGCATGTGATGGAATGAGCACTGGGTGTTTTGTGCAATTGATGAGTCACTGACCTCTACCTCTGAAATTAATAAAACACTATATGTTAATTACATTGAATTTAAATTAAAAAAATATATTCCCTACTGGTAGAGAAATGCAAAAAAAAAAGGATCTTTTATTTATTTGTGCAAAATCCAAATAATCCTTGGAGATGTCTTGGAAGCTGTGGTGCCAATGCAAAATCTCAAGTTTGGGAACTCACAGCAGCTGTTCCTGACAAGGACCTAGGAAGCTAATGGGGATGCACAAAGCAGAGGCTTATTTGCTGCATCCTGAAATAGGAAAGTGTCATGAGCCTGAAGAGAATGACTGAAATGAACAAATGATTTGAAATATATTACAGGATGGTAGATGGTGAGTTAGCATTTATCCTCCATGGCTAAATTCTGGATCTGGCGGCCCACATAGGCACCCTCTGAGAGAGAGAGGACACCAGATTTCCTTGCACTTTTTAAAAGTGATGGACAGGGGCACCTGGGTGGCTCAGTGGTTGAGTGTCTGACTTTGGCTCAGGGCATGATCCTGGGGTCCTGGGATCGAGTCCCGCACTGGGATCCCTGCAAGGACTCTGCTTCTCCCTCTGCTTGTATCTCTGCCTCTCTCTGTATGTCTCTCATGAATAAATAAAATCTTTTAAAGAAAATAAATTTAAAAACTTAATGCAGTGGACGGATCTGAAATTGTCAGCCAATGGGGAGGTAAACTTGTGAGTTGGATCCATGGATTCTCTCTTCAACTTTGAAAAAAATGTAGTTTGAGAGATCGGAGAGGGTGAAAAGAAAGTGCCCCCCCTCCAGGGTTGCATAGAGAGTAGAACATAGCATTGCTGTCACTATGTACATCACAGTAAAATATTAACCCAGATTCCTCAGAAACAAAAATAATGGATCACATAAGCAGCACTAGAATCAGAATAGCATCTGCTGATGCTCTAAATATGGTGAAATCTCAAGGCCCATTAACTATCATATTCAGGATCCAAATTGCTGCCCAGCTGGGATGCAGAGAGCACTCCCAGAAGAGCAAGAACATCGTGAACTTTGAGACCAAGATGCTCTGCTCCCTCTGAAGAGCCAGTAATGTATTCAAAACTGTTGAAGACAGGACACTGAAATAAATTGGCCATGTCGTCTGTGATTCGTTCTGGTGTAACACGCCAGGGCGTCCGGGAAACCTCCAAGTTATTAGATAAACGGATGTGTTTGTCATCAGAAAGTGTAGCTAAGCTTTGATAATCATGGCTGGACTTATGTTTGCATTTTTTCCTATAAGACCAACAAAAATTATTTTTTTTAACAAAAATTATTGAAGCAAGGTTGGCTTTAAAGCTTTCACGTGAGCAAGAGGATGATTTCTCTGTGGTTTGGAAGGGAGGGGACTCCACATTCTCTTTCTGTGTCCTTGTTTATGCTCAAACATGAACAGACATTTCTCAGCGGTGACACGCTCCATTGTCCTGTGCATGTGGCTCCCATCTCTGATACCTGGGATAAGACCAGTTTTCTGGTTGGGCACATTTCCTTTTATGGACATAAGAAGTTGGTTAACAGAAGAAACAAGCAAAGGATTAATTTACCCCCCAACCCCACACACACACACATACATTAGAAATGTTGAAAAAAACACAAAGGTACTCTTCTTATCTTTTTCCTTGCCAGGAACCTTTGGAATACTCTCCTACATGGTACAAATATAATCAATAGAATACCTGAAATGTTAGCATGGAATTATCTGTTCTGCTGAAAACAGTAGGCCTCTACCACAGAAATGAGGGGATCCAGTAACCCTGCTCTGATTACCAGAGCACTCGGACCCAAGTGCCCAGGGTGGCAAGTCATCGGATCCCAGCAGGGCATGGAACCCCCACCTATACCAAAGGAGCCAGAGCTCTGGCATTTATTCCTTTATTCAGCCCGTCAGTGAGTTTTTCATCAGTACATCCTCCATGCCAGCCGTCAGGATACACTCTGAACAAGATTATTGAAAGAGGTGCCTTCTCTCATAGAACTCGTGCTCTTGTAGTGGAAGACATATGAATAAATAAGTAAATACATAAATACAATAATGCTAGACACACTGAATGGCAGTGCAGGTTGTCAGAGGATTTTTAAAGGGTGGGGTTCTATGGAGCAATTGGGCAGCTGCTTCCTCCTATGCAGTCAGGAGGTGCCAATGAAACTTAGGTGTGAGTGACAGGCTGCATGCAGGGGCGGGTAGAAAAGCATCTGTGACAGTGACCAGCAGGGGGAAGAATGTGGCTTGATGCAGAAGCAGACAGTTACTATTCCTGGGATGGAGGGGCTTCAGCATGTTAGGTGTTGGAAGCCAGACCAAGTGTTTGGACACCATTGTGAAGTGCAAAGAGAGACTTTTGAGTCTTTGTGAAGCAGCAGAATGACAGTAGGGTACCGAGTTTAAAAGGATCCTGATGGCTATCAGAGAGTCATTGGTCATCCAGTTGGGCCTGGAGGGGATCACCTGGGCATGAGTGTAGGTGCTGGGGAGATGGGTCCTCAGGACACAGTTCTGGAACTCCCCCACCCCCCCACCACCCAACAAGGTAACAAAACCCTGAGAAGCTGCTGCTATCATGAAGGAGTTTCAAACATCAAAGAATAAAGAATATGCTGGTAAAGAAGTCAAGTCAAGAAAAGACCAGCTGGTTCAAATGTTGCCAAAAGGTTAAAAAAAGATGATGATTGAGACAGGACATGGCATGTAGCAGGAGGTCACCTAGACAGGACTGGTTTTAGTGAGGTGTAGAAGTAGGAATGATTCTTAGCATCCATCCATTTATCCAACCATATTCCTAAAATGCCTCATGTACATCAATATGGTTCTAGACGCTGGGGGCAAAGCATAGGCCTTAGCCATAGTCCTGCCCCTGTGAGGTTTACTGTCTAGTGAAGCCCAAAAGGACGCTGAGAATAAATGAATAAGTAAATGCTAGTTGGTCGTCATTGCTATGGACAAAAGTCAAATGTGGGGGAAGCACAGGGAGGGTGCAGCACACCTACAAAGCTAGGTACTTCTTGGAATGGGCTGTCAGGGGTGGTGGACTAGATAGTGTGGTGGGCAGGGTCTGAGGTGACCCTAGGGGTGTACACCCTTGTAATCATCTCCCCTTGAATGTAGGTGGAAGTCCTGCCTTAACTCCAGTCAATAGAATGTGGCCAAGGTGAGAGGATGTCGTTCCATGATTATATCTCATTCTATAGGAAGCCCTCTGAGCAGACAAACAAGAGAAGTTCTTGGTGACCTGAAGGAGTAGGGGCCATGTCCTGAGAGGACCACATCCAGGGGACTATGAGGGCCTCAGCTCTGCAGTGTGAGGATCTGAATTCTGCCAACAAGCACTGTGAGCTGGAAGAGGACCTTGAGGCAGAGATAAATTCAGAGTTCCCAAGGGAATGGACAAAGGGTAGTGCATGATCCCTAGCTCAGTGCTCACCTGGAGAGCATAACATACTAGATTTAAAGATGGCTAGAAGGAAAGAACCACTATGGAGAAAGATGTGGGGGTAATTTCCCTCTACAGGCTCTCCCTTTATCCACTAGAGGCTGACTTGCCACCCACGCCCACGGCTTTGTGGGAAACATAAAATTAAATCCTCAAAGGGCGTCTGGCCTTACAGGAGAGAGGATGATCATGAATCATGATAAGTGAAGGTGGAAGTACAAGAGTACCCTAAAGGGTAGTGCCTTGGGGGCTGAGGGGCCAGAGTCCCTGTGCTGAGAGGACACCCCAGCAGGCTTGGCAGAGGAGACACTGCTGGGGATGTATCCACAGGATGGGCAGGGAGGGCTCTGAGTTCTAGCACATGTCTCAGGGAGAGTTAGAAGAGAGAAGTCACCGTGATGGGAGAATGGGCACAGTCCTGCAAACAGGACTCATGGGGGGAATGGCCAGAGTGGAGACCGAGTAGCACAGGGGGGCAAGAGCTCCCGGCCTGGACTCCAGGCTGAAGAACCATGAGTCAACTGTGTGGTCAGGGGAGAGGCCTCTGAATTCTCTCTAGACATGCAGCCTAGCAAGAGCCACCCTCAGGACCATGGCTCTGCGGCATTGAGAAGGAGAGCTGGAAAAGCAAGAGGCCAGAGCAGAAGGTGGAAGAAGATGGGAGCTGACTTCCATCCCAGTGTCTCTTGTCCCCAGGGCTGTGGATGTCCAGGATGCCATCAACAGACAGCAGGTGGAAACAGGAAATTAAAGCTCCAAAGAGAAGTCACCACCGCAGCTACAGATTGGTGAGTCGTCCCCTCCCCAGGCATATCATTGAAACCATCCATCCTTAACTCACATCTGGCCCAGGGTATGCTGTCAGCTTCGCTGCTCTGGCACTGGAGAAAGGCTTCCAGGCCTCTCTCGGGAGAAGCAGGGAGCAGAGTGCCGGAGCGTGGAGCAGTGTGTGCTGATGTGATAGGGAAGCCTGGCGCTGGGTCAACTTCGAACACTTGAACACAAGGAACAGGATATTCTGACAGTGATTGTCTGGCAATGGCCATGTATCTGCCGAGAGTCTTATCTGAAGTTCTAATGTAAATTAGCAAAAAAGCCCTGTGCTTTGGGGCCGCAACAGTTCCATCTGTCATCATGACTGGTACATGGCTGAGACTTCCTAATTTCTGACTATACTCCCTTGGACAGAGTGACGGACATTGACACTGATCTCCCCTTACCCAGTAAACAGGCTTACACAGTCTCAGGAGTGTCATCAGGCCTCAGACTCAGGTCAGGACTAGGCCGCCTTTGGGCTGAAGCTACAGCATATGTTCCATTTATCAAGATGAGGTGGTAGTTTTTCGGTGTGTAAACCATGACAACGTAAGCAAAAAAACTGACCAGTTAATTTGTAGCTGTTTCATTTCATATGTATTTTCAAGTCAGCTTGGGGGGAATGACCCCCAGCCCACTGAGGGAGGTGCACGGCTGGAGCTGCCATGTCTGTGCACTTCCTGGTCTGGGTCCGGGGTCCCCACCTCGAGAAAGAGCATGGCGAGTAGGGCCAACCCATGGGTGTAGACCAGTGATGGTGAGGGATGGAAAGCTAGGCCAGTGCAGACTGCATGCAGGGGGAACATGGCCTCCACAGGGAAAGAGCTTTGCGAGCCATTCGGGGATCATCTGGAGAGTCAAATGCTGTAAGTCCACGCATGGTCTGTGCAAAGATCAACAACATCATATGGTTTTATCGCCTACATTTCTGTTGGGAGAGTTAATTATCGTCAGCCTAGGAATCCCTGAAATAGAAGACGACAGAAAGAGGAGATCCGTGGGTCCACAAATGCTTCTGGAGACCAATCTCCAAAGCTGCTACCAAGGGCCACCACATTTTCATCTTTCTGACCTCTTGGCTTCACACTTCCAAGGCCACCCACTCAAGGCCTTATTGGACGGGGCGCAGCTCCAGGCATGCAAGCAGTGTTCCGCCCCCTATAAGGGGCCCCGGTGGTGAGGTCCAGCCTGGGAGTCTGGGCAGAGGGCAAGACTAGGAAGGACCACACAGTACTGCCCTGGGGAAAGGGGCACCCTGGGTGTGCTACACAGGCACAGTGGGGGTGGCCAGGGCCTCCGAGATGAGAGAAATGTTGAACATGAAGCACAAGCAGGGCTCGTTGGCAAAGTGCATGCTAGGTGGACCCGTACCTACAGCAAGGTCGCTGGTGCTCCCTCCATGATGTCATAGAAGTTGGCATCCAGGTGTCACTTTCACAGGTGGGTGGGGCCTATTTTTATGTGATGTAACTTCCACCTTAAGCAAGCAGCCTGGGGGCCAGAGTCTGTGCTGTGAGGCTGCACCACATCTGCTCTATCCGCTCTGAAGGATTGTGCTGGGCAGGAGCTGCTTGAGTACCAGTGTGTAGTGATGGCCGGGAGCCTCCATTTCTGAGGCAACTAGCTGTTTGCTATGGTATCACCAGGAATAATTCTTTCCAGCATAGTTTTATGGATCTTGCTGCATAAAACATCTAGTTATTGTTGGAACTAGGCCATGCGGGGATATAGAAATACTTCAGCAACAGGCTTCGCCTGTGGCAATAGCCCAGTAGACCGATGGCCAATTCTGTCATTTCAAATATTTTTCCGACCATTAACCTTAAGTGTTGAAATCAACTACAATCATAGAGATGATACTTATGATGTATCTATTTTTTAATGGAAAGATCCATGCTTTTCTCATCCTTTTTTTTTTTTTTTTGCATGCTCCGTATACTACATTCCAGTATTGCTTGAGAAATGTAGGTTCCAAAGCTAGTCAGTGCTGCTAAGAGCTCAGAGGCATTAAGTCAGGAAGACTAAGTGGTTCTGGTCATTGAGATGGGCCCTGGGAGGAGGAATCTACTGGCATGATGGAGAGGTCTCCAGAAAATATGTCGCATCCCCACCAGTCCCCTGATGCCCATGCTCTCAGGTGGACCATGAGGAAGGACAGATGCTTCTTTAACACCTGTGCTTTTCCAAGTTCATTAATGGATAAGTTGGAAACTTAGGCTGCCAGGGTGTTAGAGACCATGAGGAGAAAATGCCTCCCTGCTTGCGGGAGGGCTGAAAGAGTGTTCCTGAAACCACAGGTCTCAGACTCTGAGACTGTAGGTCTCTCGGCCACCCTGTGTTCTTGCGCCTCCTTCTTCTTACTCTAAGGCAAAGTCTCCAGACCTGGGCACCAATGACATTTTGAGCCGAGTCTCTGTTGTGGGGACTGTCCTGTGCATTGTCAGCCAGTTAGCAGCACCTCTGCCCTCTCAATCAATTCCAGAACCACTCTCCCCAAGGGTGGAAACCAAAAATATCTTCAGACATTGCTAAACGTCCCCAGGTGAGAACCACTGCTCTAGAAACATGACAATAGAACAATGAGATCTATCCTTCATTAGAAATTTTGCCAAGTGCTTCAGAAACATTTACCCTTTTTAAGCCATTAAAACAAGTTGGTGCTACGGTCAATCTGACTTCACACATAAAGAAACAGACACAGGGACCCCTGAGTGGCTCAGCGGTTGGGCTCCTGCCTTCGGCTCACGGTGTGATCCCAGATCCAGGATCGAGTCCCACATCGGGCTCCCTGTGAGGAGCCTGCTTCTCTCTCTGCCTGTGTCTCTGCCTCTCTCTCTCAGTCTGTGTCTCTCATGAATAAATAAATAAATCTTAAAAAAAAAGAAAAAGAAACTGAGACACAGGGAAGGTTCTAAGGAACCTCCTTAGATAAACTGATGGTGGAATCCAACTTAGAATCACAGCACTACACACACAAGATCTGGCTGCAATTGTATCTGGCCGAGGCACACACACAAGTTGAAGATTGGACAGGACACTTCCTGCCCTAGGGCATGACGCTGGGAATATGGTTGGTGCTTCACAGATGTTTATGAAAAGGAGATTTTTAAAAATAAATCTATTACATGATGTGGTTGACATGTGCTTTTTAAAACCGCGCCCAGAGTTTAATGTGCCTCGGAAGCACAAGGGACATCCCTGCAGAGGCGGGACCCTCCTACCTGCAGGGGCCCCATCGCTGCCAGCCTCTGCCTCTTCCCACTTCTGCTACTAGGCAGCTAATGAAGCAGGTCACCTGCAGAAGCACCGCCCCACTGGTCCCCGAGTGCCTGTGTCTGTCCCCTGCCCGCCAGGTGTCCGGTAGCTCACTGATTGTCTCGGCCTCTTCCAGGCCTGGAGAACCAGGGAGTCCCCTGCCAGTTTTTCCTCTGAGGGTAGAATCAGTGATTCTGGATACCCAGGCCACCAGGGCCCCACAGGGAGAGCCCGAGGACATGGGCACAGTCCCGTTGGCCAGGTTGCAGAAGAGCCTTGAACTGAAAGCCACAAACTCTTCAGAGCAGGGACATAGTACTGAGGGAAGAGACGGACCCGAGCAAGTGAGGACACCTGGAGTCACAAGCTCCAAGCCAGGGCCAGCCCAGCCTGAAGGGACACCAGGGACAGACCATGAGGCCCCCTCTGACAGGCTATAGTGCTGTGGAGTGAGGCATTTGGATTTTAGCACCAGCCGCGGGAGTGTGCTCTGGTCTCTCGTGGCTTCTATGCCGGCCCCCAAACCCAAATCTTCCCGGCACACGGTGCCACCATCGTTTGGAAGCCGCATTCGCAGGGACGCACAGAAGAGGTCCCTTCTCTCCCGGTAGGATGACCCCGCAACAGGAGGCCTGAGCGCTCCCACTGCCACCCTGTGCCCCCAGTTCCATGACTCGAGATGTATTTTGGCTTAAAATTTTGTGCTGCCCTCGGAGAAACTGACCTGCAAGTAGTGAATTATTCTTAGTAGTTATAGTAGTTAGGGTCCTCCAGAGACACAGAACCAGGAAAAGATATATGTAGATATGAATATGGATATGAGATGAATATAGATGCAGATTGACATCTAAATACAAGAGAGAATTATTTGAAAGATAACAGTGGATAAGGATAATATAAAGCATGTATCTAGGAACATATACTTGGCAGGATATTTAAAAAAAATTTTTTTTTTATTTATGATAGTCACACAGAGAGAGAGAGAGAGGCAGAGACACAGGCAGAGAGAGAAGCAGGCTCCATGCACCGGAAGCCTGATGTGGGATTCGATCCCGGGTGTCCAGGATCACGCCCTGGGCCAAAGGCAGGTGCCAAACTGCTGCGCCACCCAGGGATCCCAGGATATCTTATATATATCCTATAGATTTTTATCAGTATGATGATGGTTTCTGATCATATATATATATATATATATATATATATATATATATATCCGATAAATATGAGGATATGTATCCTATATATGAGAAATGCTGTATAATATATAATGTGTTTAAACTACTATATAGTGTGTATTATATACACATATATACACACGTGTATGTTTGTAGTTTACACATACTATAATAGTTTATGCATCATATATTAGTTTATATGAGTGTCTATGTTATTAAGGAGAATTTCAATCACACACAAAAGTTGGCAGGCTAGAATAATGAGCTTCAATACACTTTTATGCAGCCTCAGTAGCAATGGGACCGTGGCCAGCCTCCACTCACTCTCCCACCCCTGTCTTAATTTGAAGCCACTACTGCATAGTATAACTCTGAAAGACGGCTTCTTTTTAAAAAATATAACCAGTGTATGATCACATTTAGAATAAATGCACAGGGATCCCTGGGTGGTGCAGCGGTTTGGTGCCTGCCTTTGGCCCAGGGCGCGATCCTGGAGACCCGGGATCGAATCCCACGTCGGGCTCCCGGTGCATGGAGCCTGCTTCTCCCTCTGCCTATGTCTGCCTCTCTCTCTCTCTCTCTCTGTGACTATCATAAATTAAAAAAAAAATTTAAAAAAAAATTTAGAATAAATGCACATATATACACATACATATAGACACATACATATCAACTACTATATATATGTGTAGATGACATGTAAGACCAGCATGTGTTCTGTATGTACCAGTATATGAGGTGCATTTCACAGACATATAGACACACATGTGTATATCTGTACACACAAATACAAACCAAAATACATTGCAATAGGGTATGATGACTTGGGTTGGAGCAACCTGAACTCTCCCTACTGCTGACAGGGCGTAAACCGGCACAACTACACCGGTATAATCGTGCGAGCAGCCACCTGCTGAAGCGGAACACACACACCCTCTCTGATGCCCCAGCCAGACCCCCGCCATCCACACCAGCAATGCATATGCAGGCACAACGAAAATGTGTGCCAGAAATATCCTAGCAGCATTATTCTCACTACCTGCAAACTGTAAAGAATGCAAATGTCAACCAAGAGTAAACTAAATTAAATGTTGTATATGCATAGCCTGGAATGCTGGAGAACCATGAAAACGAACAAGCTCCTTCTCCATCTAACAAGTCGGGTGGACTCCACACAGACAAGCTTGAAAGGGAGAAGGAGACGTGAAGGAGCACATCGCATAAGACTCAAGGTGCAGGCAGGGAGGCCAGAAGAGACGAGGTGCAGGGTGTGCAGAGCTGCGGGAGGCTGACACGACTGGTGGCCCCAGGAGGGAAGCCATAAACCTGCCATCCATGGATGACACACTTCAATAAAAATATTATAACCATGATTGTCATACGGATGCACAAAGGACAGTTACTAACCTGATGCTGTTACCTGAAGCCAGGGTTGAGTGGGTCACCCAGGTTTGCAATTGCCAACTTCCAAGGGCAGCTCGTAAGTGAACTCAAAGGGCTTTTCATAATCTCCACTGAAATAAGATTTGTGTAACTGTTCCTAAAGTTGAAAACTGCTGTACAAATCCAAGATACTACCATCTGATTAATTAATTCGAGGTTTCTGTAGAAGACTTAGTGATGGATTCTTTTGTTTTAGTTTCTTAAAAGGAAACCAATTTCAACTTCAAAAAAGAGAATAAAACTAAAAATTTTCGTGGAGAAGTTTCGAGGGGCCTCTTGGGCTTCGCGGCTCCCTCTCTGGCAAATTCACATTTGGCCCAAGGCTAAAATCTGTTCGCATCTAGATGTTCCCATCTTCAGATCCGTAATATATGCCTAATGTGCTTGTTCTGAAAATTAAATGAGACATAGTGAGGAAACACCTAGAATTCCTCCTGGCAGAGTAACGGCAAACAATACAGATTTTAAAATAAACACGGAGTTTCGCTCCAGACGTGGTGGATGCTTCCCGCGGAGGTGAGCCAGCGTCTGTATAGTGAGCCCTTGGCAATCCGCACCATGGAGACAGCTCTTCTCCTTTGGCATCAATGGGGTGGGGCTGGCAGGCTCTGATGCGTGGCCTCTTGCTTCAAAGTTAGGAGTCACGTCTTTGTGCCCTTTAGGAAGTCACTTCTGAGAAGGAATTCTCACTGCAGGAAGGGGCGGCTGTAGGAAGCAAGAAGAAGCTGAGAGGGGATCCACAGTGATGGCACGCTCTCTCCACGTTGGCCTGGATCCACGGTGGGACAGGAGGAGGAAGTAAGGGTAGGGGATCAGGAGAGAAGTGGATGTCTTGCTGCTCTCCTCTGGGACTGGGCGAGTGCTCTGAGGAGTTTGGGTGGCCTCTGAAGAACATGGAGGGCCCCAGGAATGTCTTCAGGGCGTTTGTGGGTCTCAAGGGAGAGCATGAGCTGTAGGAGCTCCTACAACTTAGCAGATTGGAGACCGCCAGGGGCAAGGTCTGATTCTCCTCCAGCCCTTGAACTCCAGGGCAGCCAAACAGACTTCCATTCCCCTCACCTCTTGGGGATTTTTCTTCATACCTTCCACCTCAAAGCAAACCCTATGGATCTAAAGGCTTCTTTTGAATTGGTGATCGACAGGTCTAGTCCGAGTCCATGACCTTGCCCTGCCCTCAAGGCTTTCTATCAGGAATAAGGAGTCCTCGCCATGCCAGGCTGGTGGTGCTGGGAGCCTTCTTGCTGGACCCACTGCCGGAGAAGGACGTGTTGTCAGAAGCACCAGCCTAACTGGGTCTCCTCAAGCAAAACACACTCTTAGGGATATTGGAAAATCCTTCCTCACACCTTTTTTTTTCCTTCACTAAAAATGTAATGAAAAATGTATTGCTTTAATCCTGTGTCCAAATAACAGACGTGTAGACTCCTTATTTTCCCTAATTGCTGCCTGGGCTTTCCAACCACTCATGTTCTGGCAGGTACCTGATTGGTGGTCTAAACAGAATCCAAAATGAAGCCAATTAACTAGCTTGTAGGCATCTTTCTTTGCTTATGAAATTCTGAGAACTGGTCTTCAAATTTTTATGAATATATGTAAAACATCACTTTGTTTTATTTGATTTTGATGGTCTTTTTTTTAAGCCTCTATTTTTGTGACCTGTGTGTAAAAACACATATGGCAAGCCTCGACCATCAACCCCTGGCACCAGCAGACTGTGTGTCCCAGGGCCCTTGGTTAGGTGTGGCAGTGTTGCTGTGGCTAAATCCTAAACACTACATACATGGACGGGGCACGAAAATCTCCCACAGGGCCTTGCATGCCCAGGCTCCATCTGTGATGATCTTGGAAGCCCCTGACATCCAAAGATAGTTGACCCTGGATATGGCAGGAGCCCAAGTTCCTGATTTACCACTGCAAGGACGCTACCTGCCAACCTGGCATCCTTGGGGGAAAAGTAAGTGAGTAAGAATTAACCCCAATTATTTAGAAGTCAGAGAGATCTTAGAGTTTTCTTAATTTACTTTTATTTGTACCATGGGACTAAAATGCATACTATTTAGAAAACAGGGTCTAGTTTTAGCTTGAAAATCTTCAGACAGAGCCACATAGAAGAGTGGAGGTCCCTAACTTTGGCATCAGGCAGGTGTGTGTTTGAGAATCCAGATATGATAGCCAGCCAGGTATGGGTCCTGGCAAGGTGGCTGAAGCTCCAAGCTCAGTACCCTTGGGATGATACAGATGATTGTTGCTTGAGATCTGTCATAAGAAACCAGGGTGATGATGCCACAAAATGCTTTTCAGAATGCCTTTTCTCAAGTAGGTACAAAATACCTCTTTCTTCTTTTCCCTCTATAATCTTTTACTTCCAGTGCCAGATAAAGTTCATTTCCTGAAAACAAGAGCAACAATATCAGCAGTGCAACCTTCATATTTTAATAATTGGTCAGTCTGTGAGGAGCCCATTGGAGCTCCAGGCCTACACTGTCCAGTCCCTCATGCCTCACGTTTGTCCTCTTTCCCTGTAAAGATGCCATGCATTCTCCACATCTCAGCTTGAAGACAGTCAGCCTTCAGCCATGGGACCTACGTTAGGGTCTGCTTGACAGCAGTCTGCTCCGTCCTCTTGTTTTACTGATCCCTTTGTATTCTGATCACCTTCATGGCTTTTATTAATTTTTCCACTGAATTTTACCCTCAAATAAAAACCTATCTGCCAATATCATCCTATATCTCCGTTGCCTGTCATCTAGGAAAATTTTAAGTTGTACCCAGTAAGTGAGCAAATGAAGAAAGTATCATTTGGTGTAACCTGCACTATTGATTCATATGTATACCTTATAATCTTATAATCTACACACGGCCTTCCAAAAAGTCTGAATCATGATTCTTGGCCGTTTTAGCCAGGATGCTAAAGGGTGCATGCTTTAAACACCGCTGAGAGGTAGCAGAAGACGTGGCTGGTTTTCCCTATAAGCATGCAGGGCACTCTTTCTGTAATAATCTGTGTGACAAGTTTTCTGTGAACTTCAGGCTTGAGAATCCCATCGGAATCATCTACCTCAGTGTCTTGCTCTTACTCTGTTGAATTGCTCATTCATAAATGTGCCAGAAATGTGCCAAAAGCAACTGCTTTCAGAACATTTTTATATACATAAAAGTAGAAGCTCATGGCTAATCCTTTGTGCGTGAGCATGTACCTTCCTGTACACAAAAGATTTCAAGATGGGATTCCAGAAGAAACCGAGGAGAATTTCTCAAAAACCCACTTTGGGAATGTTTCTTAATTCAGAGATTCAAGGATGTCTAAGTCACCTTCTAGAGAGGCTCTCTTCCTCATTAGTATCATCCTAAAGCATAAGCGCATAGAGAAGTGGGCTTTGCCATTTAAAATACTGTACAGGGGCACCTGGGTGGCTCCACGGTTGAGCATCTGCCTTTGATTCAGGTCGTGATCCTGGGTTCCTGGGATCAGTCCCACATTGGACTTCTGCTTCTCCCTCTGTCTATGTCTCTGCCTCTCTGTGTGTGTCTCTCAGGAATAAATAAATAAAATCTTTTTAAAAATAAAAATAAAATAAAATATAAACTGTCTAGCATTTGTCACTTTGTGTGCGAGCTAGGCTGACCCATGAGGCCTCACTGGGCCCTGGAGACCCAGCCCTCCTCTATATGAGGACAAGTTGCTAACGGAACAGCAATACAGACCTAGCTGCTCTCAAGACCTTTGTTCAGGGGCATCCCCACTCCCATGAGGGGTAGCAGGAAAATCACTGGGGAGCTAGACTGTCCTTCTCAGTTAACACTACTTAATAGCGGGAAGGGCACTCGTCGGGGATGGGACATGCTTGAAGCAATCTCCCTTCCTTACAAAGCACATGCACCTGCTCTTCCTTTCTCTTTGTCTTGAGGGTCAAAGCACTCATTTCTTACTACCAGGGAAAGCTAATTAAACCAAAAGAGAGGAGCCTACATGTTGGAGTCCCTGAGTGGCCACGTCCTCTGCAGCTGGTGCTGCCCGGGTGCTGGGGGTGGGAGAGGCGGGTGGCAGCTGGGGGCCAGAGTGATGCCACCAGCTGGGGCTAATAATACCCTGGAATTTGTACATGGGCCCTCGCCACGCGTTGCACACCAAACTTTTAAGTGCCCCGTGCATGGAACCTGCCAGATGTCCAGACAGCTGACTCCCAACTGGACCTCTGAAATGCAGAGTCAGCAGGCAAGTTGAGTAGAAGAAGTGGGGAGGAGGCACCAGGCTCATCTCTTGCCTGTCAAGCGGCCATCAGGAATCTCTGTCATCGTTGGCCTCTACTTCATCTATACACACATTCAAAAATACTGAACAAACGACTCCTACGTACCCGTGACCCTTATTGGCAGATATAGCAAGACTCGATGGTCGATCCTCTGTGGTTCTCTCCTGGGTCTGCACATCTTGTGAGCAGGAGCGCTGACTGATGTTGTTTCAGACCAGCTTTTCTGGGACGTTCGTACAGTGAACACCCCGGGAGGGTGGAGAACAAGTCTCCCGGGCAGAAGGCAGGCTCCCCACCCCGCCCCTTCAGCATAATAAAGTAAAGCCTTCCTTTGGTGCCAGGAGCAGGTGAATCACAGTCTTTGATAACTAAACATTCTACCCAAGTGAAATCTATTAACCACCAGACCTTAGTTCCTGTTATGAGCTTCTCCAGGATGGGGGTTATTAATGTCTTTTCTGTCACTCCAGACGTGTTGGTGAGGTACAACATGGGGGGGGGGGGGAGGTCATGCTGGAACCTTTCCTGCAGCCCACAGAGCTTATAGAATATGTCTAGTCAACGTGCCATGGTTGTATGAATTATGGAAATGACATGATCTGTGCGTGCACTGGATTCCTTGAACACAAGGCCACAGGAGCTAAATTGCAAAACCTACTTCATTTTTTCTGTTTATGTCATTGTTTCTACTGCATTTTCTCAATTGTGCATATTTATGGACAATATGAGCCTAAACTTCTTGTTACATTAGAGTTAATGAGTTCATAATAGAAAACAGTCTTTTTTTAAAAAGAGATTTTGTTTATTTTAGAGAGAAGGAGGGTAGGGCAGGGGAAGAAAGAGAGAGAGGGAATCTCAAGCAGACCCCCTCGCTGAGCAAGGAGCCCAGTGTGGGGCTCTATTTCATGACCATGAAATCATGATCTGAGCTAAAATCAGGAGTTGAATGCTTAACCAACTGAGTCACCCAGGCACCCCGAAAATAGTCTTTTAGTCAATAAAACGCTGACAGTAGGTCCGAAGGAATTAATTCTAAGTTTTTATGAAATTTGATACACATAAGTCTCAAATCTTGTTTCCACTCATCCGTGAGCAGAACCGTGAAGGTCTGACACAAAGATCCCACGTGTAACTTCCGCCAACGGAGCAGTGGGATTTCCCTCCTGTCCCTTCCTGCATCGTCCTTTTGGTCTTGAGAAAGGAAGACCACTGTGAGATGTAAATCCCAGGAGAAAAGCACAGTCCCACTGGAGGCAGGACTTTCCAGCAGCTTGCATAAAGTATGCCTTTTGCAAATGCAGAACCTGAGATATGAAGATGTGGTGGGCATGGGTGTCCAGCCCTCGTAAGCAGAAGAGCTGAGGCAGAAAGCATGCTTCACGACCCAGCCCTCCTCCGTGGGGAGCCCTGGTCCTCCCCACTCTCTTCCTGGTCATTCCTCTCTCTATCCTTCAACAATTCCCTGTTTTATGACTGAACACAGAGTCAAGAAGTCTAAGCAGAACTCCATGGTGTGATTTTGGATTAATTGCCACTGTGAATATTTAAAAAGGATTTAATTTCAATAGTTGGTTTAACTCAATTTAAAACTCATGTATAGGGGCAGCCCGGGTGGCTCAGCAGTTGAGCATCTGCCTTCAGCTCAGGGCATGATCCTAGAGTTCCAGGATCGAGTCCCCATATCCGGCTCCCTGCATGGAGCCTGCTTCTCCCTCTGCCTGTGTCTCTGCCTCTCTCTCCGTGTCTCTCAGGAATAAATAAATAAATAAAATATCTTTTAAAAAAGAATAATGTATAGAGTCCATTTCACGGATGAGATGGGATGCCCTGTGCTGTGTGTTCTGGGATGCAACAGCTGAACGGAGGGAGGACAGACCCCATGCAGCTGATTCCACACCAAATACAAAATGATATGCATGATTCTCTGAATTATATCACTAATGAGACAAATGCCCTCATGTGTTGCTGTGCAGGCACACAATGCCACTAATGTGCTCTCTCCCACTTCTCTTTAAAAGCAGGTCTGGCTTTTGTAATGACCTTCAAAGCAATGACATTGGGCACATACATTACAGTATCAGGGTTGACATTTTTATCAGAACTAGTGATATCTCCATTTTTGGAACAAATGCATCAAACTGTGAACCCCCTTTTAGAGCTGTAGTTGCATCTCTAAAGCAAGATCATGGTTTGACTCAAACCCAGTGTTTTCCAAGACCTGTTCTTCTTCTGAGTTGTGTTGTATGAGTGATGAATTCCCAGGGCCTGTGTGGACATTTTCATGCAGCTGATTCAGGCACCAGCTAAGGGCAGAGCATTCTGACCTCTCCCGGCCTCTAACTGAACCCCAATGCTGCTATTCGTTTGGCATCTGATGAGCTTCACTCATCTCTGACTGATCCCAGAATGCCCTGGCCCCATGGCTAACCTCTGCTCCTCCATCATCACCGCTGGAAGAGCCAAGGGTGCTCCATTAACCTTCCTGCCCTGACCCTGATGGGCACTCATGGCCAGAAGGATGGCTTTTGTCCATTGAGCGGATTGGTGCTATGCTGCCACCTAGGGGACCTCTCTACACACTGCAGGTCAACCTTGTCCACATGCCCCAAACACTGATTAGACTGTCAAATTAAAATTGATCCTCAAGCTGACTTTATTGGAGGAGGCCACTCTCTCAGCCCTAGCACAGCCTCCTCATCCTGGGTTCTGGCCCGTGACCTCAGCAGGGTTAATGGCCACCTCTGGGCTCCCCACACACAGACCAGGCAGGTATGTTCAAGATTGTCCTACAGAGCCACAGCCCGTGGGCGGTGGGGCACAGCATCTAAACTGGCAGTCGTGGTGGCAAGAGACAACTGGGGCGGGCAGCCTGGGTGGCTCAGCGGTTTAGCACCGCCGTCAGCCCGGGGTTTGATCCTGGAGTCCCAGGATCAAGTCCCACGTCAGGCTCCCGGCATGGAGCCTGCTTCTCCCTCTGCCTGTGTCTCTGCCTTTCTCTGTGTGTCTGCCATGAATAAATAAAAATAAAAAAAATCTTAAAAAAAAAGAAGACAAATGGGGCACAGCTAGGTGAGCCAGCCACAACCACAGGGTGGAGCTCCAGAGGCTTCCCAGGGTACTGGGCTCCCATGTAGCTGGCAGAAGAGGCTACAGGGGAGAAGCAAAGTGGAAGCTCCCTGAAGAAATGCTGGGAAGAGTCCCAGCAGACCAGCAGCAGGTGGATTGTCCCAGGTGTTTCAGGCATAGAAAATACCAGTAACACCAAAGGTGTTCCAACAGTCCCCAGGAACTGTTCTAATCAGGTACGGTAAGACACCTGGGCACAGAAGTGATTATCCTGAAGGAAGAATTTTATTATCTTCATCATTCTCTAGAGACATTAGGTACCCCTGGCCATGCAGGGTCACCTGGGAAAGCCCTGGGGGAGCAGCAAATGCATCAGAACAAGCATGGGAGGAGCCTTTGTTGCCATGCGGTTTCTGCAGGAAGAAAGGAGGGATGCAGAGTGAGTGGGTTTAGGATTAGTGAGTTTGAATAATTTCAGCAGGTTCTAGGGCCCAGGAGCTATGATTCCTTGTCTGGCCATTGGCTCTGGGGTGATAAGGGGAGATGGATAGTGGCCTGAGTGTGAAAGGATTCAGCTGGGCTTATCCTGAGCTCTAGATTGGTTGGTTTACATTTGAAAGGCATGCTCCTGAGCTAGTTGCTTACCCCTCTTCCTAGAGAAAACACTGGAAGAGTTGGTTGGCTGCCTCTGGGAGGGACAACTCTTCCAGCACCACCAGGGCCCCACAATGTCAAAGGTTCAGAATCCAGAAAACAAACAGTCAAGGCTACATGGAGGCAGTGTTCCAAAACCCTGGCTGGTGCCTGGCTGCCAGCCTCACAAAAGGGGCTCCAAGGCCCAGCCCTTGGCAGAGGCATTCGTGGTGGCTGTTTCGGAGAAGCAGGGCCTGGGCTTCCAGGCTCTGAGGACAGGCATGAGGGAAACCTTGAGGCAGGACACAATGGAAACCCCTGGGAGGAGGAGAAACCTGGGTCCTTCCAGAAGCTCAGATGAGAGAGAAGAGGCATAGAGGTCACTCGCCAAGATGGCAGAAAGTGCCTCTCAAAACAAGAGGTACCATGAGAAAGAAATCCGTCAGCACCATGACTGCTGCCTTCTCCCTGACAGGAGTTCAGGGGGACAGGGTGTAGGAGAGACAGATGAAGAAGAAGATGTTGCTTATTTCCACCTCTGTTAAGTTTGAAGTCCAGCTGTGGAAGTTGGAGAAGAATTGGTACAGGAAACACAAGAGTCGCCGCGGCTATGTCCTGTACTTGTGTCTCCTTTCCGGTCGGACAGCCTCCACCGGCAGCAATGCCAGTCATTTTACCTGATACTCATTTTTTTTTTTTTTTGTCACAAAGCTTTGGTGGCACAGGCACACCACAGACCCTGGGCATAGCTTTACAGAGAGCGAGGATGACAGTGGTCCCCACTCCTTGCCAAGAATCAGGTCCCCTGGGTTCGCCCTCATTTTAGTCTCCCAGGGGTTTGACGAAGCAGGCACCATTTACTCTCCTCTTCCTTTTCTCGGCCACTGGATTCCTTCCCTTTACTCCCAACCACAGATCCCACTGTCCTATGCCACACGAGGGTGTGATCCTATGTGAGCGAGTGTCTGAGGGATGGTCCTTGAGATGGAATGGCTAGCAGAAGCCTGTGTGCATTTTGAATTTGATCCTGGTAGCAAATAATCTTTCGAAAGCCTTCGATGATTTCTATTCACGTGGACCATCTGTCAAAGCGTCACAGTTTCTTGCTACATCTGGGTATCCTTAACACTCAAACATTCAAAGTTCACCACGTGGGAAAGGGTGGATCCTTGGTGCTCCTGCACCTTCCCAGGCATCAAGGGAGGAGCATGTTTTTATCTGTGAGCTGGCTCCGTCCATTTTGCTTTGTCACCTGCTGTTCAACCTTGCACATGTCTTTCCTCTGGGATTTTTTTTTTTTTTTTTTTAGTATTGTTGACACACAATATCCTATTAGTTTCGGAGGCACCTCCTAGGAATTTGATTTTTTTATGCATTAGAAATGGTCCCCATGGGGATGCCTGGGTGGCTCAGTGGTTGAGTGACTGCCTTCAGCTCAGGGTGTGATCCTGGGATCTTGGGACCGAGTCCCCGCATTGGCCTCCCTGCATGGAGCCTGCTTCTGCCTATGCCTGTGTTTCTGCCTCTCTCTCTCATGAGTAAATAAATAAAATCTAAAAAAATAATAATAAATGATCCCCATGACAAATTCAGGTACCATCTGTCACCATACAGAATCATTACAATAGTATTGTCTACATCATTTGTGCTGTTCCCTACATCCTATCACCTCTTTCATAAATAGGATTTTGTACCTTTTAATCCCCTTCACCTATTTTTCCCATCTCTCAACACAGCCCTGCACATGATTTGTTTCCTGTATCTGTGACTCTGTTTCTCATTAGTTCTGTTTGTCTGTTTTGTTTCTTAGATTCCACATATGAATGAAATCATGTGATATTTGTCCTTCTCTGACTGACTTATTTCATTTAGCATGATACCCTCCAGGTCTCATCCATGTCATTGCAAATGGCAGCTCTCATTCTTTTTTATGGCTGAGTAATATTCCTCTGTGTGTGAATATACATACAAACCAATTTTTTTATTTATCCATCCACCTATAGATACTTTCCTTTTTGGTTTGCAAGACCAGTATTTTACAGATATCATGGCATATAGTTTTGTCCAAACTGCTGCTTGAAATTTCCAACCTGTATTTTCGTCCTCTTCTCAATGGCTTTTTTGTTTGTTTGTTTTATTTGGAGCAAAACCATCTGTGCTCCAGGATTACCCATTAAGAAAAACATTTTGTGATTTTGCTTCCTCCTAGCTAGATCTTTAAGTCATCTGTGATTTGTTTCTCTGTATGGCGTGACATGGGTATTTAAATTGGCTTATTTTTCTCGGATTGCTCCCCAGCACTAGCTATTCAATAACTATCCTTTCTGCATTTACTGGATTGCACGTTGTTCATATACCAGATGCTAAGAGAGATGTGGACCTCTGAGGGCTGCCAACCCTGTTGGACCATTTCCTATTCTGGAATAGTGCCCATGTTGTTGATCGACTTGTCTTATAAAAAGTATTTCACAGAAATATCAGGATGATTCTGCTCCTTTAGAAATTATTTCTAGAACTTGTAATCTTGTAAAATGGATTTAAGTCCATTTTGGTTGATGAGTTAGGGATCTTAGCTCTTCCTCATGCTGTGTGGTTTTGATTCAGTTACTTCACACCTTCCATAAAACAGAGATTATGATCAAACCTCCTCCATGAAGATTAAGTGAGTAGATACATTTAATAGGTTAACAACATGTGTGGTTTACAACAAGTGCTCAGTAGTCACAGGTTGAAGGAACCTCGGGTTCACGATCACAGATGGGATTGGCTTGTAGCTTACACGGTGCCTTTTGGCATCTACATGAGAAAACATCACTGCTCCCAAACTACTGAGAAGGAAATTGGTTCAGAGAATACAATTTGGCTAATGTCACAAACCTTTTATTTTGCAAAAGAGATAGAAATCAGATACTGATTTTTTACTTTGCCTTGAGTCCCATGGCCTATGAGGTTGTAGATGCAGAGGATAGAATGTTTTGTATTCAACTTCAATGGATGTGTTTGGATACTTTCTGGAGAAATTAAGTCAGTCTCCTTCTGTGTATTTATTTGGTTGGTTGATTTGGTTTTGCTTTTTTGTTGGGATTTGCTTCTTCCCCTTGGTATTTCCAAGTTGTCATACTCCTCTGAGGTTTCTGGTTGGTGCTGAAGGGTAACTGATCCCTGGGACCTGGCCTTAGAAACTGCACTCCCCAGACCCCACTAGAGGGCTGGGACATGGCACAAATGCTGGTGTTTCTGCAGCTGGGCATTGGAACATCAGCCTCTGTCCCAGGAGGAAGGGAATACAAAGTGTCCACATTTTCTTGATATCACATCCTTTGCTGTACTTCACACAAACTCCCCTGGAGGCTTCCAGGGCCCGAGATGATGGTTTTCTGGGATTCTTCCCCTGACTGGTTGAGTACCCATGGCTCGGATCTCTGCGAGATTGTCCTGGGGATGCCCCCTGAGTCTTTGCGAGGTATTCACATGGTGGGCCTTCTTGTCCCTCTTTCTCCCCAACTTATCAATATCTCTCTTCCTAAGCTCTCCCCAGAGGTCCCACCTCTGTTCCCCCACCCCCATTCTCCATTCCAAGCACAGAGATGGAGCCCCATCCTCTTCTGCAATGCAGATGCCACAAGGCCCCGCCCCAGCAGCTACTGCCAGTTGAAGAGTTTTCTATGGAGGTAGAGCCCAGGAGAGCATGCTGATCCCAAAGTCTGTGGACCAAGGCCGTGAGCAAGGCCTGGGAGAGAGGAGCAGGTGGGATGCAGGGGAAGTAGGAGATGTCTTCCTCTCCACAATGCACTTCTGCAACTAACATAAATCATGTCTCTTCCTCTCCAAGGATGAGTTTGTGTAGAAGGCAAGGGAAGATTATCATCCTTCCAATGGCAGATGCACCTACTCAGTGGAGCCAGGTCTATGGTGTTGTTACACCGAGGGGCTCTTGGCCACTCCCTAGCATGCATTGTGAGCTACCCCAACTGGTCTCCTCATCACTACTAGCCCCTAGCTGCTTCCCTTATCCAAGAAGCAGAAAGCTCAGTGCACCCCACTCTCAATAACGACATGAGCCCCCACCTTCCTGACCAATGCCTTTACACCAAGATTGTGTTCTTTCTCATCATCAACATGATTTATTTCCACTCTGCGTAATTGGATTTGAAATCCACTTTTTCTTCCCAAAGAATGATTTGGTTTTTTTGTTTTACTGTTTGTGCACTGACTTCTGAAAGACCAAGAGGCAAAGCAGTGCTTTTCCCAGTCCCCAACTGCAGATCATCTCAATGAGTTCCCAGAGAGGAGTGGTACTGATCAATTCTAAAACATGCTTTCACATGGTTCATCCACTTAATGAAGAAATGACAAGTGTGTTTGAGCATCACGAGCTCCAGTTTCATGAGGTAGTCGGAAATGTGCCAAAGCAGTCAGCGCCCTAGAGCCATCCACAGTGACACCAGGCTCTTCTGCTGTTGAAAGCACTAAAGGTTGGGTCGTAAGGAATGATGTGTTTGGCATGAAGAGATGCTGCTTTGTGAGACATTTTAATTTGCAAGGAGTGAGTCAAATATTCAGCTTAGTCACTTGTCACAAATTCAACACAGAATTATGATAGATTTCTATGTTGTCTTTTTTTTCATAACTCAAATCTCTTTGCTATTTGATTCCTCTGGAATACATTATCTATTGGTTTCTTATCATCACAATACCTGTGTGGCTTATATGTGTTCTCTGGCTTCTTCTTAATACATAGTCTGAAGAAGCCTAGATGGGTGGCCCAAATCAGAGAACAAGAGAGAAAATCCCCATTGGAGGAATGGATTCCTGTACAAAACAAACTTGGGGTGACCTTGACATAGAATCCTTGGTCCCAAAAAGTTTCCTACTGAGTTCAACTATTAGGTGGTGACTGTGTTTTTGAGATCTTGAACAATACTTAGAATTATTAGCTCTGAACTGTAATATACTCAACCATGCAGGAAGAATTTAAGTCCAGAAATGATGGTGATGTCATGCTTAAGTAGTGTGCATATAAAAGAAGTAGTAATAATATCACAGAAGTCTACAACCCAACTAAAAATCCTTGGTTTTTATAAAATAGAAAAAAAAGTGCACTTGGCAATTGATCTCTGATGGGCTGGGTGGGCCATATGATTTAATATCATCTATTATTGTATTAGTTAGGTCTGGGTGGCAAGTGATGCAAGCTCACCTCAAATAATTTATGTAAAGGGGGATTTTGGCTCACAGGAAGCTGTGACGCATTCAGACCCTGAGAAAGGCCAAAATGGGCTAGGGCTCTGGGGCAGGCCAGGACTGGAAATTGGAAAACTATCTTGGTGCTTTCTGACTGTGGCATTTCTATCGTACAGAACAGGGTGCCCTGGATGGCCCTTAGCCTCTGGCAGACCAGTGACAGAGTGACCTGGCATTCCTCTCCCCACCTCATATGCAGACTTTTTTTGGGGGTGGGGGGTAGAGCCTGGCCCTGCCTTACCAGGAATCAAATCTGGAGGAATGAACTGGGTCAAGAGGAGGAAAGGACAAATATCAAAGCATTACCACTGACTTGGGTGGGTCTGTGTACCCACTCCTGGACCAAGTGGCAGAGGTGAGGTGGGAAGCTCCCTGACACTTTCTAGAATGGGCATTCTGGACCAGAAAGATCAATGAGATTCACAAGAGATAAAAATAGCATTGAGAAATGCCTTATGGATCATGCTTTCTAAAGCAAGCTCCTTCTTATAGTCCCTATTCAAGTGTCACACTGTGTAATGCAGGGTTTTTATTATCCTCCTTTTAAATATAGAAGGTTGAGATTTGGTTAAAAATCTAGATCCTTGGATTACACATTTCAGAAAGATTTAGTTCATTAAGACACAAAGTGAAACTATGTTTTGTGACCATGCTTTGAACCAAAAGGGGCTGGGAGAGCCTCGTCTAACACATGTGAGCGTGCTGAAGTAGAGATTTTGAGTTTCTACAGAGCACACAATCTGCCTTTCAGACAGTGATGTTCCTCCTAAGATCAGCGCAGTATTCTCGATGAGGCCCAACAAATGCAAAGTGAGCCATATGATCTTGTTACAGGATGGTGCACATTTTATGGCAGAAGCTGGACACGTTGGTTACCAGATAACAAATGGGAAGCATCCTGTTGCAGCTAAATTAGGAAAACACAAGCATCAATGCTAGGGCAGCACCATCTGCGTGGGGCAGCATGACTGGGACGTAGCAGGTGCATGGAGGACACAGTTGCATCAGCAAGAACTGAAACGTGGTGGACACAAGACAGGCAACTGGAAAGGATGCATGTAAGTTGCACACCTCCAGCAGCCAAGAGAGGACATTCACAGAAGCAGCACATTTCAAATGGACTTGGAACGCTTGACGGGAATCACTGTCTTCAATATTCCAGCCCCGCACCTGGTCATGGGAAGGGCCATGGGGACTGGGAACATCTAAGCCAGGGGAGAAGCCTGAACTGCAGGCCAAGTGGAGGAAAGCTGCTCTGATAACCAATGCTAGAGTCCAAACACTGTTGTTGTTTCTAGAAACAGAGGGCTGGAGAAACATTCGAAGATCCTGAGCCTAGTGCTGAAGATAACTCTTCTCAAATCAAGCCATCCCTACCTCCTATTAGATCTCGGGGCACACTCGTTGAAGGCAGACACTGTGTTTTATTTTCCTTTGTGCTCAGTCCTTGGCAGGCAAGCCCCTGGGGATGGTCGATAGCTGCCCTTGGGGGTCTTGCACATCTTTTCAGACTGGCAGCCCAGGACTAGCATGGGGTTGGCCAAGGAAGAAAGTAGGTATTTCACCAGATGGATGGTTAAAGATTCTGGAGTGTCTTCAGTAGGTACAGATGATGCAGCTCCACACCTAGGTGGGACAGACCTAGATATCACAACTCCGTTATTATCCAAAATGTGGAGCAGAGAAAGGATGCAGGAATGTGCTTCGGCTGCCATAATGAAATACCATAGGCTTGGTGCCTTAAACGATAGACAGTTATGTCTCCCAGCTCTGGAGACTGGGACTTCAAGATCCACGGGTGAGCAGGTGCAGTTTCTCCTGAGGCCTCACTGCTCGGCTTGCAGACTGCTGCTTTCTCCTTGTGTTCACACGGGCTCTTTCCTCTGGAGTCTGCACCCCCCCCCCTTGATCCCCTCCTGGAAGGACTCCAGTCATATCACATCAGGACCCCACCCTTACGACCTCAGTTAGTTGTAGTCACCTCTTTAAAGGCTCCATCTCTACCTACAGTCACATTGGAGGTTAAGGTTTTCATAAATGAATTTAGGAAGGAGTTGAGTTGGTCCTTAACCAGAAAGAATGCCTCTGATAGTTGCTAACGTTTTTCTAGAGCTGCAAATACAGAAAATGCTCTTTGGAAACCAATGGCATGATTTTTTTTTTTCCTGAGAGCTGGCATGAGGACCAGTTGCTTCCTGAATCTGGGGTCGAAGCATCTCCTTGCCTTTGTAGCCAAAGCCCAAAGCATCGCTTGTGACCAGCGAGCTGTTCTGAGAAGGTAGGAGCCTGGGGATGACACAGCAAAGCCCCCCTCCTGTCAGTGCAATGACTCCTATTTCCTCGCAGTTAAAGGTTAAGTTTGAGGCTTTAAAAAAATATTTCATTGATTTTACTACTTCCATCACATATTTTAATCAATTCCTTCACTGAAATGAATAGTTGGTCGATCTAACAAGTGGCAAGTTCTATCAATAAAAACGATCTCTGCAAGGCTTTTTAGTGCACGCCTAGCACCTTCCTGCCAAAACCGAGATAACAGTGACATTATTCTTTGCAATGGCACACTTAGAATTTGCTCAGTGCTGGAAACCTCTCTGAGAAAAGCAACAGGAACAGACCGGGCTGTTTACAGTTACTAACATCTGGAAGGACCTGGAACCCACAGCAGGTGTGCTGTGACTGCAGAAGAGGCACAGTCTGCGGAAGGGAAGGGGTTGGGGTATGCCATGCTGCCTTCCTAGACTGAAAGTTGGAATCTTTATGTAGCCCATTGTTCTGCACCAAGTGTTTGCATCCCCCTGGAGAGGAAAGGCCTGACTTTAAGTCCTTTGATTAGAATCTAAGTGTCTGACGTTAAATCTTTGGGCTGCCAAGACATCCATTTCAAAGACACCCATCTCAAATAAACCTCTGCAGGCTCTAGGACACAGCTACCAGTAAAACAGGACAAGGCATGAGGCTGCCCCACCCATGATGTTCCCTCTGTAGAAAGTCCTGGGTGTCTAGGTTACAGAGGATTTGAGTAACCTAGCCTCATCATCCCCACACCCTAATTCCTGCTCTTATGTTTTAAATTAGCCTATAGTGAGCCCATAAATCCTAGGCACCCCACCCTCAACCCCAGAAGCAGCAGAGCTCCAGGTCTCCCAATGCTCTTTCCCTACCCATGACCTGGCTGTGTGGCCTTGGACATGCCATGTACCCTTCAGGACCTGTGAGTAATAAATCTTCTTCCCAAAGTTCCCAGATGCTTTTTGCTGAAGTGCATCCTGCAATAATAATGAGAACCACAAGGGCCGACACAGCTACATTGGCTCCAGCAGGGGAATGTCTGGGGACTCACTAGAAGTTCTGCAGGCCTGGGTGGGTGCCTCCAGCCTTCCTAGCCAAGAGCATCATTATGAATAGGCTAAGACCAATACAACATCCCTCAAAATTCACATGCCAAAGCTAACTCCCAGCGTGATGGTGTCTGGAAACAGGGCCATCGGGAGATGGTGAGGATTGGGTGAGGTCCTACATCAGGCCCAACAGAGGACTTGCTCCCTCTCCAGGCTCAGGCCCTGTGCAGAGGTTCTGTGAGCACACGGGGGGAGGGGGACATCTACAGGCCAGCAAGATGACCCCGACGAGAGCCCGACCTGCTGGCTTCCTGACCCTGCCCATCCTGCTTCCAGAACTGCAGGAAGTATGCACTATTTCAGCTGCCCGGTCCGTGGTGCTTTGTCGTGGCAATCTGAGCAGACCAGGACGACTGATGGCAGGATTTCTTCTATTGCTCATGTTTCCCCATGTCTGCAAGACAGAAGAACCCACTCTCAGTAGCTGTGTTGGTTTTTTTGTTTTTTGGTCATAATTCATTTAAGTGTGAAGAAATGCCCCCCACCACATCTCCAGAGGGTAAAAGCAGTATTGAGCAGTGATATTCCTGACAGACATAAGATCCTTGCCAGCTTCCAGGTGACAGCATGTTTTGCAGATGGTAAAAGTGGAAGGAATTGACCCTCTGACCAAGAAATGTTGTCAGATTTGACTCTTGCTAGAACAATTGGTCTAAGCTTCCTAGTGTTTAGTGAAATGGAAAAAGTATAGGTCAATAAGTGGTCAAGAACTTCTGAACGACCTCTGACTGCCAGAGCTGATGTGATGAAATGATGCAGAATTCCTGCTGATCCCAGAAGGGGTGGGGGTGGGGGGCAGTAAGGTCGTGCTACATCTGGAGCATAATTGAAACAGCTTTTAGAAATGAGGCTTTTCTCTGAAATGGCTAGGTAGTCTCATCTGAACCCAAAACAGTAACTAAACATGAAAGGCTCCTAAACAATGTCATGACTGAAATCAAGGGTCATCCGTGTTTTGGAATCTTTTTTGAAGCCCTTCTTTAACTGGAACGTAGACCTAAGCTTTGATTCTGTGTTTGAAAACCATTACAGACCCCTTTGGACTTTGCAGGCTCACCCCTTGATGAACAGAGCTGCCCATCACTTTGTGATCCTCTTACCACAACAATTCTGGAAACGTTAGACCATTTTACCCCCATTATTGTTTCTGCGAAACTCTGCAACACAGCAAAGTAGGATGGTGTCATTTTCCAAAATGTTGTCAAGGTAACACAGTTTTACTTGATATTAACAAACATGGCATTAAAAAGAGAAAACATTCTTGCAGGTCAAAAAAGTTTAGAAAACACTATGTTAAGTGAAGATATCCCTCCCTTGTTTTTCAAGTTCACAGTTTCTAGCATGTGTTGATAGGGTGATGTCCCTTGGTCTTCAGAGAAACAGGGTGTTCAGTGTTTCCCACACATGCTCTGGCCCGGAGTGGGGGCACCAACTATGATCAGGGGTACAGATGAACTTGTCCTGATCGATCATGGGTTTCAGCACCAACAGCAGAAGTGAGGGAGCCTTGTCTACAAGCCACTGTTCACCCAGGAGGAGGCATTTAAAATGCTGTCCTGATTGGTATGTAAAAATGGGTGAGAAAAAGCAAAGTTCCTTTGGTTTAGTTACAAAAGTAAATGTGTTGGTAAGCAAGCAAAGGCAAGCACTGAGATTTTAAAAAGAAAAATGTAAACACAGAATTTCATGTCTGGTGGAGGAAGAACTTCATAATACCCTGTGGCATGACCCCTGGGATTCATTAGGCAGAAAAATTTGGCAACTTCAAAGTCAGATGATTCAGCTGATACAAAGCCAAGCAAAAATACTAATTGGCACATTGGAGTGCTTGGCAATAGTTGTGCTGGTATCAATCCAATGAACCACCAGTCAAATGATTTCCTATATCAATGGTGTCATCAAAATGAATTTTCACACTTCAAATGTCAGAAAACAAGGAAAGAAGTTTCATACATTCATGTAGCCTCCATGAGAATTTCTTGAAAACCCTGCTCTTCTGTTGTATTCTACTTGGTAGTGAATATGCAAATGTATTATCATTTTTATTATTTACTTAACAAGGTTCTGTACTGCATTTTTAATTAAACTAAGGGTTTATTTTCAGATTTTTTTTTGTCCACGTATCTCTTTACCACTAATGGAATTATAAAACAAATGTGTTGCTAGTACTCATGTTTTGCCATCTTATTGCAATGCAGTAATTGAATATGTATTTTCGTGAGTGCTTTTCCTGGTCCTGGGCTATGTTACAAACAGCATCTCTATGTTGTGAACTCGGAGCATCCCTTCCACTATGCAGCTGCTGAAGACACATGGAAGCACAAGGACAAGAAACTCTTCCAAACCATTTGTTTAGTGTGGTTGTTGCTGGGTGCTGAATTAAGTTTTTCCCACTAGATGCAGATAGGAAGAGGAGAGGAGGACAGAGACAGGATTGTTGTGGTTATGCCACAGGTATGATGGGTACCATTCCCTGGATACCTGTTTGGAGTAGTGGACACATTTAATTTAGCCATGTATCAATCCTCCTGCCAGCTAATTCAATCTCTTCCCCACCATCCATACCCCATGCTCCAGAGATACATTTTGAACCTTCCATGCTGCCTGTGTGCACAAGTAGGAAGGTGTCCCAATATATGACAACAAAAAAAAAATTTCTTCTCCTTTTGAAAGGCATCTGCAGAATATGTACAACTACTGCTCAAATTCATCATTTTAGTTGAAAATCACATTGTTACTAAAAAGCAGAAACAGATCTTTAAATACAGAAGACACACAGATGGCTGTGAGAGGGGAGGGACGGGAGGTGAGCAAATAGGTGAAAGAGAGAGGGAGGTACAAGCTTCCAGTTATAGGGAGAAAACGTTTTGGTGGTGTGAGGCCCAGCACAGGGAGTATGGTGAATGGTACTGGGATAGCCTATGTGGTGACGTGATGAGCAAAGCATAACTTACAGAAATATAAAATCACTATGTTGTACACCTGACAGTAATGTGACATTGCATGCCAACTCTACTCAAATAAAAAAAGTTTAGAAAATACAATGACATTGTTGTTAAAATACCTCAGTTAATCTTAAAGAAGAGAATGGACAAAATGGGCCATAAAACCATGGTCAGTCTAAACCCTACAAGACAACTCTTAGGTGAAAACCAACATGAAGCAGAAACCAAAATTGAAAGTGTCTTAGAAATGTATTTTCTCTTAAAATCTAATGGACTTTCATTCTTCTAGCAGAAAAAAGAGAACAGATGTCACTGACTCACACAGTACTGTGAATATGTGCATTACCATGGGAGGGGCGTGATGCTGCTCCTAGAATACATTGCCCATTAAGATGTAGGCATTCGCTTTCAGTTTTTAAAATGATTCCAAAAGTCATGTGCAATATATTGCTACTTTAAACCTAAATCACTGATACGCTAATAGGCCTGATGGATCCATTTTATTTGATTAATCAAGTTGTTTGATGGGGTTCCAATTTTTTGGATTCACAAGGGAGATTGGATTGCATGATGCACAATTTTTCACGCTGATTCCTCTAATTACCAAACTTTAATGCAGTTTCTGGTCAAAAATCACAAATGTATTTGATTTAACAAATACTTCCTTCACCACAAACAAAGCCCTTGAGGTATGCTTTTAGAGGTGGGGATGGTTTTCTTGTTCGGCATTACCTAATCTGATAAAGTACAGCCAGATGATTCAAAGTGAAAATCCAGATGCAGAAAAATACTTTCAAAGTTTCAGAGCACTTTTTAAAATTCCTACTGGCTATCCTATCATGCTGTGTCATGGCAAGTTTGCCATATGCGATTTAACAAAAATCAGTGATAGAATTAAGAGAGTTAATGTAGCTAGCTCCAATGTCTGAGGGTGGAAATTATGTTTGCTGAAAGTGTAGGGCATTAAGGGCAGAATTTTCTCTATGGCAGATCCTGAAACACAAACCTGACCTAGCTGTGTGAAAAATGCAGTATAGAGAGAAGATCCTCTGGGACTCGGTTGGAAAGCTGTGAATTAGCTCTTTGGGAAGAATGCAAAATCAAGGGGGCATTGGCAGATAGAGCAGGGGATGCAGAGGTGTCCACAGGCAAGCAGAGTCCCCTGTCTTCTCCGGGGATTCGAGATTGGTGACCTTGAGCACAAGAAGTTTCCTCAAGGAATATGGGCTCCCACAGGAAAGAGACCAATTGCTTCTTTAGGAACAAACCAGAGATGTTTTCTATCTTTACTCAGGGTACAGAGAGGTTATCTTCCCTAGGCCAAGGCCTCGACATGGAGGGGAGAGGGAGAGACAGGCTGCGTGAACTGAAGTGCCCTGAAAACACAGGCATCAGGACACAGTGCTGAATGAAGTCCGAGTCCTCTCATGTCAGATGCAAACAGAAAATCCCCTCCTGGGATGCCTGGCTGGCCCAGCGGTTGAGCGTTTGCCATTGGCTCAGGGTGTGATCCCAGGGTCTTGGGACTGAGTCTCACATCGGGCTCACTGCATGGAGCCTGCTTCTCCCTCTGCCTGTGTCTCTGCCTCTCTGTGTGTGTCTCTCAGGAATAAATAAACAAATATCTTTAAAAATTAAAAAAAAAAAAAGGGACGCCTGGGTGGCTCAGCAGTTGAGCATCTGCCTTTGGCTCAGGGTGTGATCCTGGAGTCCTGGGATCGAGTCCTACATTGGGCTCCCTGCATGGAAAGCCTGCTTCTCCCCCGTCTTCCTATGTCTCTGCCTCTGTGTGTGTGTGTGTGTCTCATAAATAAATAAATAAAATCTTTAAAAAATTTTTAAAAAAATGGAAACAAAGAAGCAGAATAGAAAACCCCTTCCTGGCTGAAATAGTTTAGGCATCTCGCTGTGTCTGATCGGTGTCTCGTGCAGCCTATATATTTAATGGTTGATTTTTCATGGATCCCATCATTCTCTGAGAGTCATACATTTTCCTGTAACTCTGAAGCAACAGCATTGATCTAATGGATCTGGGACAGAGAAGGATGCAACTCCGCTAGTCCATCAGAGCAAAAACTGCACTGGACAAGGTTAAACAGGCAGACTTTATTCAAGGCTTTTGCAATAGGAGAGGGAGACTGGGACTCATTCTGAACTCACCTCTACTAAAACAGAGTGACAGGAAGTCAGTTTTCTCAATGAACTGGTGGAAAAACACTGAGGGTGTGAGGAAAGACATTGGTCAAGGAAGTTCATCCAGCATATTGATTTTTTCCTGCATCTGCAAATGCTTCTGTCCCTCGTTAGGCCATCCATGTTTGCTGATTGTCACCCACCAAACCAAGGCTCCTCCTCTCCCAGGAGGCAGGGGTGCTATCTTTCTTCACCATCCCATCTCAAAGGCACAGCTCTTGGCTTCTTGAAAAAGACAGTGCTAGGTGAGAAAAGTGACAAGAGGTTCTTAAAAGAGTTCCATGTCTATCAAAGATACAGAAAAAGGGCTTACAATTACAAGTTTCCCAAAGAAAATACTCAAAGAAAAGAGAGGTCATGGGACAAGAGTCGAGAGGAAATCTGTCCAAAGTTTAGTCAAGCTGAGAGGCATAGTAAGGCCATCCTGGACAGGTCTGTGAACTAGAGATTGGCAGACTATTCAAAACTGCATGAAAGAAAGCAAAAGTACAAACAAGAATCAAAAGAAAAACAAAAACACAATCTCAATGCACAATGAAAGGGATTCAGAGCACCGCAAATCAGCACTTCACGGAAAAGCCTGACACAGCCACGCGCATTATGCTCACCTGCAAATTATGGATGTGCTCCCAGGCTCTTCAGACCCTAGCAGAGCTTACTGCTGATCCTGTTTGATTTCTTACCATCAAAATCACGAAGTGGGTCTCCTCGGTGAATTCCAATAGCTGAGCTTGACGTGGAAATCATGTCATGTTTTCACGACTAGCAGGTAGCTAGGCAAGCTACCTGCAGCAGGTGAGGTACCTCGGGGCACTGGGTGATAGGTACTCCGTGACCTTGCACACATGGCGGGGCAGGCCAAAGCATGTGTGCTCCATAGTAAGGATGTCTTCGAAGGTGGTGACTGTGGCATACCACCGGGACCTCCAGGACCTCCAGGACCTCCACCGGTGACCTGGGGCAGAACAGACTTTGTAAAGAATGGACTCTGAAAGGTGCTGCCCTCAGGCTCGCTCAGGGTCTGGAGATCCACACACACATGCTTTTTCCTCAAGTCAGAGACTCAGTGAAGAGCAGTGGCCTGCCCACAAAGGGTGTTTTTCAAACAGCACCCAGCCCAAAGACAGCCAGGCTGGGAAGTCTAGTAGCCAGGCAGGTGCATAAATGTAGAGGTTAGCAGAATGTCCGGATACAGATTTAAAAAAATAATAAGTAAGGGCGCCTGGGTGATTCAGTCGGTTAAGTATCTGCCTTTGGCTCAGGTCCCAGGGTCCTGAGACGGAGCCCCATGTCGGGCTCCCTGCTGAGTGGAGAGCCCGCTTTTCCCTCTCCCTCTGTTCCTTCCCCCTGCTTATGCTGGCTCTCTCTCTCTCTCTCTCTCAAATAAATAAATGAATAAATAATATGCTTTTAAAAAGAAAAATGAATAAGGAAGAGTTAGGGTGGTAATTGGAGAAACACAGACCCAAGTGCCCAGAGCAAGGCTGCATCGTAAGAGTAGAGCGCGCAGAGGAGAAGCAGCAGAGCCCAGAGAGGAGCACGCACACTCGAACAGAATAAAGGCTGAAGGGTATTTCAAGGTCAGATGCTGCCTGTAAAGATAGGATGAGCCAATGGGTTGGCTTCCTGGCCCCTCAGTGGGGCCCTGCTGAGAAGAGCTTCCATACTGTGGGGGGGAACCCCTGACCTCAGCTGGGGTGCAGGGAATCAAAGAGAGGGAGCAGGAAGGACAGATGTCAGCCTGAACTTGTAGAAACATAATCACAAAACCTAGGAGAATCTTCAGATCGTATCTGAAAAAACACCAAGACCAAGAGGTCTTCTGTTGTTTATGATGCAAATGGAAGGATGTTTCCCCAGGGGACTTTTGTGAAGGAGATGGAGAAGGAAAGCTTGGACATCTGAGGTCAGGATGCCCCAGGAGCCGATGTGAGACAGAGAGACAGAGAGCAGCAGGCAGTGGCCAGGCCAGCGGAGTATCTATCATCCGGCACCAGCCCCAGAACCGGCGACTCCAGGGGCTTCCACTGTGGGGGTCTCTTGTTTCCATGAAGGAACTGGATAGAGGGAAAGGGACTAGTAGGTACTGGGGGAGGTTGTCTGGTCCGTGGAGAAGACCATGGTGGAGGTTACACACTGACATCGAGGACCAGCTTTGCACAGGCACAGACTAGGTCAGAGGGACCCCTGGCCCAGCCGCCCCAGAGGGCACATTTCTCCAGCAAGGCCCATGGCCCGGGGTCAGCGCATGGGGAAGCCAGACAGCCGCACGGCGGACACGGGGTTCTGTCCGGGGACGTGTCCAACTTCTGCATCATGTGGTCTGCGCTAGAGCGGAGGCCTGGAGAGGGCAGATGGGACAGGAGGAGGTGGCCATCCGCAGAGAGACAGGCATGGCCTGGGGAGCCTTCCTCGCCTGCTCCAGCTTCCTCTAGCTTCCTGTCCCTTGCTCCCACTCACTCACTCTGTCCCAAAGAGGAGCATCGAGCCGATTCGAGTCTGGGGCACAAGTCCCTGGGGTGAAGCTTCGCTCAGCTCCTTTAGCTTTGCTGTCCTCTCCCTGGGTCTCCTACCCTCAAGGAGTTCCTTCTCCTCCCCCACCTCCTCCTCCAGGCAGCCAGCCACGCAGAGCAGGGCTTTCTATCACACCCAGCCCTTGCCAGGGAGCAGTCATCCCAGTACTCTGGCTGGGGAAGTGGGTTTAGAGCACAAGGAAGAAGCTGCATTTTGGCCTCAGGGGCAGACACCCTTTTCCCATGCAGGGAAACTGTTTAAAAACTCCTGGTTTAATCTTCCTGTGCAATCATTGGTGTTTTGCAAGCTACCCCATTGCCCACAAAGGGCAGGAGGATGAGATCAGATGTTGATGCCAAGCCTGCCAGCACTTCCCCAAAGGGCCGACCCACAAAATTCTCTGGCTCAGTGGTCCTGAAGTGAGACAGGGTAATCTTGACTTTTATTTTTATTTTATTTTTTAATTTTTTAATAATAAATTTATTTTTATTGGTGTTTAATTTGCCAACATACAGAATAACACCCAGTGCTCATCCCATCAAGTGCCCCCCTCAGTGCCCGCCACCCAGTCACCCCCACCCCCCGCCCACCTCCCCTTCCACCACCCCTAGTTCGTTTCCCAGAGTTAGGAGTCTTCCATGTTCTGTCTCCCTTTCTGATATTTCCCACTTATTTTTTCTCCTTTCCCTTTTATTCCCTTTCACTACTATTTATATTCTCCAAATGAATGAGACCATATAATGTTTGTCCTTCTCTGATTGACTTATTTCACTCAGCATAATACCCTTCAGTTCCATCCACCTCGAAGCAAATGGTGGGTATTTGTCATTTCTAATAGCTGAGTAATATTCCATTGTATAAAGATACAGATGCAATGAAATGCTGGGACACCTGCACCCCGATGTTTCTAGCAGCAATGTCCACAATAGCCAAACTGTGGAAGGAGCCTCGGTGTCCATCGAAAGATGAATGGATAAAGAAGATGTGATTTAATCTTGACTTTTAAAAGATATCCCTGGGGGATCCGGCTGGCCGGCCCTGCTCAGAACACTGATGTGGTGAGGAAGATCATTCTAGAAAGCCCATGGCCTCTCCCACTCAGGCGTCTGACCAAGGGCAATGAAGAGCTTAAACATAAGACTGAAGGAAATTTCAGGAAGGGATTCTTCCTGGGCCTGTAACCCAGCATGGGAACCACCGAGGGTCCCCCCAGAAGAGCCCTAACATCAGAACCAATTCAATCCAATCTGTGAACAACGGATGACTTCCCGGCCAATCCAAACGTTGATATAAAACATTCAACCAGATGTTGAAGACAGTAAGACAATGTGTTCAGACTTTTGTTTTACAAATCAAATTTGAAAACTGTCTACATTTCATTCATCTACATGCTCTTTGTTGTTTTGGTCTCAACCGATGGAGCTTGCGTCTGAAATGCTCGATGCAGCCCAAGGCCCTGGCCTGGAATGTGTAATGTGCATCCACACCAGCCCATCTCGTTTGTCTGTGCTTAGCGACCAAAGCTGTGGGAGGAAGGAGGCCGGAGCCCCGGACGGACCCCTGAGGATGCTCCATGCAGCCCTCGAGTCTGGAACTTTCATGTCGAGGAGGGTCCATGGTACCCAGCCCAGCGCCCTGTCCGACAGTAGGACAAACTACAGAGGAGTCTCCTCCCTGTTCCTCCCACGGAGGGGTTCCAGCGTGGGACTGCCATCAGAGCCCGGCCAGCCAGAGGCCCGGGCAATGTGAGAAAATGGGGGACACCAGGGGCCTCCGCTCTGTGTCCAGGGGCGGCCTGCTTCTCCCGCCATGGGAGTCCCCTTTGAGTCCACAGCACTTGCCGAAGCTCTGTCCCCACCATCCTCATTCCAAACAACCTGCTCGGCCACTCAGACAGGGGCAGTGTCCTCGTGGGGACTCACAGCCTGCAGGCAGGGCTGAGGGAGGAGACCGGGGAGCCAGGGTCACCTATGGCAGCTCAGTCCCCACGAGAAGGCTGGAGATCCACCAGTCCACCCTGATGGACCAGGCTCACCTGCCTTCTGGCCTCCGTGACCTGCCCCTGCCACCCTCCCCTCCTGCCCCAGCCCCCCGGAGCCCTCCAGGGCCACACACAAGCTGGCCCCTTTTTTTGCCTTGTGGCTTGGCACATCCTTACGTCCACCTAGCCCTCCCAGACTGCGCAAATGCGGGCCCTGACATTCTCTGTGCCAGAGGGTCAGGGGCTCCCTCTGCGGTGCTGACCTCAGAGGGCAGTGATTCTCGCATCCCTTATGGAGGGTGCTGCTTGCTACCACCAGGGACTCCACGTGAGCTCGTTCGCAGTGGCAGCTCTTGTGCCCGGACACTGCAGACGCTCACAGTATTATTGGAAGGCGTGAGTTCCAAGGACTTGTAGATCGGGTCCAGCAACAGTCAAGGGCACAAGGGCAGCATCAGGCCAAGGATGGCACAGACAGTCCACACCCACCTCTGTTCTTCAAAAACCCATGAAGTGATTCCACAGTTTACTGGGAACGTGCAAGTCACCGGCTACACCAGGTGTCTTCTGCTTTGAAAGTTTGCCCAGTGACGGGGGCGTTTGTTACTTAATGATGCAGCTGTCACCCGGTGTCCTCGGTGTCATGATAAAGTCACAGGAGCAGCACCCTGAGAACCCAGGCAGCGAGCAGAGGACCGTGCAGGCTCCAGGGAGGCTATATGTAGCCTGGCTTGTGGAAACTGGGTTGAATCCATGGGAAAAAGGGAGGCATGTAGCTGGCACCAATGTGGTGTGGCTGGGAGCTGACCTGGGACCGGGAGTAGTCCAGGTGCTGCACACCTGGAGGAGCATGACTCTTCCCCAGAGACATTACAGATTCCTGGTGCTTCCGGACTCCTGGGATTCACTGGATCTCAGGCGAAGTCCAGCAGGATGTGTATCGGAAAGTTAGGGCGTGGAGGTCGAGTGGGGAAGAGGACGGGGTGAAGGGAGGCTGGGCAGATAATTGAATAACCAGAGTAGAGAATGCTGGCTTCCCACCCTGTGCGGCCAGTCCACTGTGTGTGCCTTCTGGAATCCTCACCACCACCTCCGAGAAAACGTTAATGCATCCTTGTCCGACTGGACTTGTGTGTGTCCCCCTAGATAGGAGCAGGGCTGGATAAGGTCAGGAAGGTGGGCCCTCCTGCTGGGGTGGCACCCTGACAGGAGAGACTCCCAAGAGCCCACCCTCCCTCTGCACGAGTCACCCAGGAAAGGCCACAGGAGGACACGGCCAGATGACGGCCATCTGTAGGGCACAACGAGACCCTTACCAGAACCCGACCACTCTGGCCCCGACCTCACACCTCTGGCCTGTGGACCATGACAGATGGACATCTGTCGTCTGAGCTGCCAGCCTGTGGTGCTCTGTTGTGGTGCCTGAGCTGGCTGAGACACCTGTGGCCCACCCCGCTCTCTGGGCTCCTGTCGGCCTGCCCTCACCAGGCTCTTCCGTGGGCTGTTCCTCCCGTTTTCAGAGCCCACACATAGGCACAGGGCATTGGTCCCTACTGCTACTGCGAAAAGTTACAGCCAACCTAAGAGCCTCAAACACAAACTTACTGCCTCATTGCTTTGTAGGTCAGAAGCCTGGGTACCGTGTGACTCCCGAGGTTTCTCTGCTCTGGGTCTCAGGCCTCCGAGAGCATGTGGTAGACATGCTGCCTTCCTTTCTGAACGTTCTGGGGAAGAATTCATGACCGACCTCATTCAGGTTGTTGGTCGATATTACTCATTAACTGTCAGTCCAGGGTCCTCCTTGGCTTCTGGCAGCCACATCCCAGCTCACAGCGCTCTCTCTACACCAGTGCTAGCCGGGGTACATCGGTTCCTCCTCAGGTCTGGACCCTCTCCGACTGTGTCTTCACCATGTCCCCAGCCAGAGAAACATCTCTGCTCTTTTTCGGCATTTAGATTGGTCTAAAGGGATAATCGAAGATCATCTTCCTATTTTAAAATAGGTCACCTCATCACATCTGCGGAGTCCCTTCTCCACAGTACCTGGAATGCTCTCTTTCCCAAAGGCATCAACATAATCGTAAATGAGTTTGCTCCTAACATCAGAGTGCAAAACGGATGCTATAGGTAGGAGAGATCAACAAATATACATCACAGCTGGAGGCTTCAACAGCCCTCTGTTGGTATTTGTGAGATCCCGGGAGCAAAGGAGATAGTTGGCCTGAGCAGCACTTTCATCACCCTAATCTGTGGGCTTTCATAGCCCACTCGACCACCAGCAGCAGAATACACGTTCTCCTCACACTCACCTGGAACATCAACTCAGAGAGATCACAGTTTGGACCATAAAGCATATCTCAACACATTTAAAAATTAGAAATCATACAAAGTACATTCTCACACAAGGGTGTTAAACTAGAAAGCAGTAACAGAAAGGTAGCTAGAAAATTGTCTAATATGTTGACTTTGGGAATTAAACAACACCCTTCTTGATAATCCATGAATCAAACATTAATTTCCAAAATAAATCTTAATATATTTGGACCTAAATGAAAATGAAAGAGACCTCTCCCAAATTTGGAGGATACAGCAAAATCGGTGGTTAGAAAGACAATTGTCCCATCAAATTTGTATGTCAGAGAATTAAAAGATGCAAACTCAACCACATAAGGCTCTACTGAGATAAGGAAGATCACGCTAAGCCTAAAGTAGAAAAAATAAATAATAAAAGTTAGAGCATAAATTAATGAAAAGTAGAATTAGGAAAACAACATAAAAAGACCAATGAAACTGAAGTTTAGCTCTTTAAAAAGACCAGTAAAATCTACAAATTCCAGATAGACTAAAAAAGAAATAAACATAGAGACATAATTTATGAATATCAGGAGTAAAAAAGATGTCATTACTACTGTTCCTATGTACATTAAAATGGTTAATAAAGCATACTGTGAACAATTCTGTGCCCACCACATTGATAACTTAGATAAAATAACTTGAAAGGCAAACTATCAAAACTCAAAAAGAGAAATATATAATCTAGAACTTGAATAAAACTACATAATTAAAGAAATTGAGTTAATACTCTTCAAAACAGAAAAATACTCAAATAGTTTCATAAACAAATTCCACCAAATATTTAAATGAATGATACTTCTTCTCTACTGGAATCTTCTGGAAAACAGAAACAGATGAAACACTCCCTAACTCATCCCGTGAGGCCAGCAATACCCTAACAATAAAACCAAGTAAAGATATTGTAAGGAAGGGGAGCTACAGATAATCTCTTTCATGAACCTCATGAACATAGATGTGAAAACCCTCAACAAATATTAGTGATTCAAATCCAAACAATGTACACCAAAAAAAATTATACTCGCAACCTAGTAGTATATATCCAAATTGTGCAAGCCTGGTCCAACACTTTTTAAACTAATCGATTTAATCCACCACATCAGCAGACCAAAGGCAAAAATCACAAGATCTTATCAGTTATAAAAAATAAGCCATTTGATAAACTCCAACACCAATTCATGATAAACAAAAACCTCTCAGCAAAGTTGGAACAGAATGGAGCTTTCCTAATATGATAAACAATTTCTGAAATACACTATAGTGACAACATACTTAATGAGAAACTAGATTCTTTCCATGTTGGATTGCAAATAAGGCAAAGACGTCTTTTCTCGATACTCCGGTTCATCATCACACTCGAAATCCTAGCTTATGAAATAAAATAAGAAAAGGAAATAAAAGAGGTATGGATTGGGAAAAAGATGTAAAACTGAATTTTAGTTTTTTAGATTACTTGATTTTATATGTAGAAAGTCTGAAAGAGACACAGAATAATACAGAATAGAGTGCTTATATACATATTGACTCACACAGACACATTGAACTGATTTATATAAAAGACAATACAATGGAATAAGTATAATATTTTCAATAAAACAGTACTGGAATATGTGAACATCTATTACTTCTTAAAATGAACCTAGACACAGATCTTACATCTTTCCCAAAAATTAACTCAAAATTCATCTTTGTCCTAAATGCATAATACAAAACTATAACACTTCTAGAAGGAAATACAAGTTATTTTGTGTTTGGTGATGAGCTTTTAGATACAACACCAAAACATAATCCATGAAAAGAAAAAAAAATAATAAATTGGAGTTTATTAAAGTCAAAAACTGGTGCTCTATGAAAGACACTCTTAAGAAAATGAAAATCAAAGCCCCAGACTGGGAGAAAATATTTTCAAAACACATGTCCAATAAAGAACTTGTATTCACAATGCATAAAGAACCCTTAAGACTCAACAATTAGGAAATTAACAACCTAAACTTAAAATGTGCAAATGCTCTGAGAAAACTCCTCAACAGAAAAGACCCACACATGACCATATGACACATAACCAAGTGAAAAGATGTTCAGCATCATTTGTTATTAGGGCAATTAGATTCTACTGACACCTATTGGAGTGGTCAAAATAAAAAAAAAACAAAAACAAAAACAAAATAAACACAAACCATCAAAGCTGATTGCCAGGAGGGTGCACACTAAGCAGAGTTCTCATTTATTGCTGGTGGAAATACAAAATGGCACAGCCACATTGAAAGCCAGTACAGCAATTTCCCACGAAACTAAACAAAGCCCTACCGTACAAGTCAGCCATCATATTCCTAGATATTTACCCAACTGATTTGAAAATTATGTCCACACGAATACTTACTTATAAATACTTATAATAGTTTTACTCATTATCAGCTAAAAGTGGCGCCAGTCAAGATGTGCCTCAATAGATGAATGGATAAACAAACTCTAGCACATCCTTACAATGGAGGTCAGGGTTTCCTTCAATGAAACATGCAAAATGACGAAACAATCCAACACTATAAAGAATACATGAGACAACCTCCTAAAGGGAATGAGGAGGAAAGTTCTAACTTTAAGCAACTTTAGATATTAGTGGAATTGAAAAAAATAAAGTGAATTGGACATAGCCCTGCACTTTGGTTGATAAGATTATTTTGTGTTAACTAACATGCTCCTGTGCTCATGAATACTATAACTAAGTAATTAGGTGAATGAATAGAAGATAGTGAGAGTCAGTTTTCTCACTATTGGAGGGGGAAAATACAAATGAACAAGGAGAGAAGACTAGAATGATCCATGAAGCTGTGTAATAGAGTCTAAAATATCCATTTAAACTCATAATCAACAAAATATAGAAACAGATGGTGCCATATAGAAATAGGTATAGATATTTATATATATAGGGATTCAAATACACACATTTATTTCCTTGCTATGCCAGCTGAGAGGGTCAAGAAGCAACAACACCCAGGAGTAACAAATAACATCTGGTTCGCAGATCTCGGCTTCTAAGTCCACTCTCTGATAAGGGAGCCAGGACTCCTTAGATAAAGGGCTGATCCTATGACTAACTGTGTATAAAAAATGAGCTTGGAGCATTTTGTAGTATCAGAAGGTAAGGAATTTCTCAAAACTAAATAAGCAAACAAGAAGCACAATAATGGGTCATGTCACAGGGACACAGGAGCCAGCTGAAGATCCCCCGATGTTGTAGCTAAACATCTATATAATAAAGTAAAATAAATTAAAATAAATTAAAGATAAATAAATAAATAATAGAATAAGTAAAGTAGTATTGGATTGTAACTCCAAGTATACAATAAATACCCATGAGTTCACACTGACACACATAAATTATTAAGTGAATATATGGGGAAGAATAGACAAATGTCCCATGCAGAAGAACTTCAAATAATGTATGTAGATATTTGCTATAGTCTGAATCTTTATGCATCCCCGCCCCCATTCAATGTGTTGTAACCTAACTTCCAATGTGATGGTGTTTGGAGGTCGAGGTCTTTAGGTCATGAAAATAGAGTTCTCATTCATTGGATTAATGCTCCTATAAAAGAGACCCCAGAGAGCTCCCATATCCCATCTACTAGGTGACGGCACAGCAAAAAGATGGCCATCTGTGAACCTGGAAGGAGACTCTCACCAAAGAAGCTGCCATACCTTGCTCTAGGACTTCCCAGCATCCACACCCAAGACAACTACATTTCTGTTGTTTATGGATCACTCAGTCTATATAATATTTTGTTATAGAAATCTGGACAAAAACAAAACTCCACTCATAAAGAACAATACCCCACTGTGTGGTGTGTACTTCACACAGTGACTTCCTTCCAAAGAGTAAAGTATGGAAAGGAAGAAAAAGAGCAACTTCTTAGTGGAGAAGCTGACAAACATCTCATCAGCCAGCAAGTCAAGACCAGCATCTATAGTGGTAAGTCATGTTGATAGCATGTTCCCTGGATATGATTACACGAAAATGGCACCTTGTCTCAAGAGTCTTCCTCCCCAGATCCCATAATTTCAGCCTAATCATGGGGGAAACAGTAGACAAATCTCATTTAATGCACATTCTACAAATTTCCTGACCAGAACTCCTCAAAATTGTCAAGGTCATCAAACACAAAGAAAGATGGAGTAACTATCACAGCCAGGAGGAGCCTAAGGAGATATGCCTATTAAATATAATAAGGGGGTAGCCTGGGTGGCTCAACGGTTTAGCGCCGCCTTAAGCCCAGGGCATGATCCTGGAGACCCGGGATCGAGTCCCCTATCAGGATCCCTGCATGGAACCTGCTTCTCCTTCTGCCTGTGTCTCTGCCTCTCTCTCTGTGTCTCTCATGGATAAATAAATAAAACCTTTAAAAATAAATAAACATAATGAAGTATCTAAGATGGGACCCCAGCTACAGGAAGGATATGGGGTAAAAAGGCAATCTGAACATGCACTTTAGTTAATAATCACGTATTGGTGAATCCAATGTAACCAAAGTATTCTACTAATGCAAGAAGAGTCCTCCAGACAGGACAAAAAACAATGTTACCTTAAATATCTAATCCCCTGAGTAAAAGAAAACTGGAACACGGAAAACTTGGATTTGATTGTTATAAAAGAAATGTTTTATTTTTGTATGAACTGAATCATAGCAAGTCATTTTTAACCAAACTAAGTTTAATTAATAAAACATTTTCCTTCCAAAATGAGGTAACAAGTCAAAAGATGAGATTTTGTATTTCTTGCTAGGTTTATCCCAACTCTTTAGACACATGCAATCCATTTATTTATTAATGGCAATATTAAATGAAAATAAAAATAATAAGTAAATAATAAAAGAGACTCTACAACCATCTTGAACCCTTTGTGTTTGTTTTACTGGAGCTGCAGTTACTGTACCTCTAATCATTCTGTTTGCTAAGAGCTTTCTACACAACCTAATCACCACTGTGGCCACTATAAACCATCTCCATCATTGTCACAGCAAACATCTCTCTAATGCTTACCATGGCTCAGGCTTTGCCCTCAGGATTTATGTAATTCGTTCTGCTAATGTCTTCAAACACCCCAAGAGGTCAATTCCATGGGGCAACTGAGACACAGAAAGGCTGGGTGACTTTCCAGGCAGAACAATGAGATGAAGTATTCACCGTTTCTTGCTCCATTCTAGAGCACACACCTCCACCCTGTATGCATATGTACCTTCCACAGGCAGCCTGGCACCAGCATGGTAGGGCGCTGACCCTCAGGAAAGCAGAAGCTCTGCCACTAGCTGGCTCTACTGGGGGCCCATCTGGGAAGGGCACCTCTCACCTCAGTGCTGAGGTAAGTAACAAGCCAGGATTTATTCAATTGGACCAATTGCTGGCACACACGAGGACCTTTGTCACCCATGGGCAGAGTTAGCGCTTGATCTCATCCACTGGGCACCACGGCGCCGGGCAGGGGACATTGGGGAACCGGGCTCTGCCCCTCCCAGAGACTCTATTGCCTGAAAAACATGTGTTTGGCAGCTGGGGGAATGTGTTAGTTCAAAGGAAAGGCAGGGAAAAAGAAGGCAAATGTGCATTCTCCAATTATTTACTTGTAACATATGTTAAATAATTGCAATGTGTTTGTTTTCGTGTTTCGTTACTAGGAACTTTTACCTTATCTCCAAAGAATAGAAGGCGGCCAAGTCACAACATGTCTTGCTTCCTTCTAAACAAGTCATTTATGAGCAGTGAGTGTAATGCTGACTCTGACTATATTAGCAGCAAATCCTGGCTACTTAAAAACTGGGAAATAGCTTCCAGACACTTAATAACTAGCAGACTGGCTCTAGTGAAATGGCCGCGTGAGCAGTACCTGTTCCCCTGCTTGTCAGGGCTCCTCAGGAGGAGCAGACCATCCTCCTAGACTGATAACCAGCCACCCTACAGAAGAGTTGTCTCATCACTCAAATGCTGAAAAGCAGTTTGCCAGTTTTGAAAGAACAGACCTGTACGTTGACCCAAGGAGCCAGTCAAAAATGGTCTTAAACTCTTCTAGAGTCAGGACAGAACGAGGGGGGGGAATCTGGGCTTTGGAGTCAGGATGTGAACACTTGCTTAGGGAGTGAATATGAGCTAATCATCTCATCTCCAGGAGTCCTGATTGCATCACCCAAAAATTCAGTCTGATAACCACACTCCACAGAGTGATGTGAGAGTTAACATAAACGTGCTAAAATATTCAGCCCTGATGATAAACATGGGTCCAGTCTTATTTATTTATGTTGCTCTCTGCACCACAACCCACCCCACCGGGACTGAATCCGATCTGGTCTCCCAGCAGCACTTAGAAACAAGACTTGAGGGAGGAAGGCTTGCTGTTACAGGACAGAGAAACAACTAATTTGTTGACCATCTTGAGACCTTCTGTCTTATTCTCAGTAGATGCACAGGTCTCTTCCCGGCAGAAATTTGAAAGGAAGTAAGTAGGTAGGTGTGGATAGCTCCCCAGGGTGGGATGGTAATTTATGGGAAGAGTCAGAAAAAGAGTTTGCAAGGTAATCCAGAGCCAAGGCAAAGAGTGTCCTAAATGAATATCATGCTGAATCATCGTATGTCTTGATATCTACTGAACTCTAGAGCAGTTTGTTCCCAGCATGCTCTCTCATAGGCAATCTCTCAACTACCCCGTGAGAGGCAATCAAGGTCTCTTCTTGGCAGATGAGACATTTGGATCACACGATGGACTCCCTTCCCGGTTCACACTTCAGTATGCATGATAGCCCATCCTGCCCAGAGCAGGAGCCTGAGCTCCTAACCAAGGTACTCCCCTGCCACCAGCATTCTCCAGGCTTTGAGCACTTCAAGGACAGTACAAATGGCTTACTCAGATCGGCTTTGCTGTAGCCCAGTGGCCCAGGCTGCCAAATCATAAATATTTGTTAGATGATTGCTGTCTAGGTTGTAACTATTTGACCCAGGCAATGTCATGATGAAACGGGTGTTTGGGGAGGCATTAGTCTGATAGAGTACAGGTTGGTTGGACCAGAAACATGGGAGTGGAGATGAGAACCAGAAAGATGTCCTGGGGGATTATTACAGTGGACTGGACTGATGACATCCGGACCAGCAGTAGAGTTTAACTCTGCTTTTTCCATTCCACATGACACAGCAAGAGGGGCACATGGATCCTACTGTGCTTGGCCAGTTTGCACACTCACCATCTATCTTCCACATACCTTGCCTTTTCTCTCTATGCAGTTGGAAACCCTTCTGCCTCAATAGTAGACTCCCTGGTGACAGGCATTCATTTCAGAAGCTTTCCAAAATGGTTACAGAGATACCATTATTGACTAAAAAAGACTGCACTGATGCTACATATTCTTCTACTTCAGTGTATGTCTTAGCTAAGAGGTTGGGTTTAGCATGATTGTGTAAGTGTGTTTATTATGGCTCTGCACATCTCATTATTTGCATTGTCTTCCAGGAAGGAAGGGGGAAAAAGAGGGAAAAATTAGGTCTTATGATCATCCTTTGCCATTATTTTGCACTAGGATTAAATCCTCTTCCATGTGGGTCAGTTCTGTCCTTATTTCAAAGGCAACCAGACACAAAGTAATGAGTGCCTTACCTCTGATGATGGTAGTAGCAAGAGAAAGAGAGAGATAGAAGAAACGGGAATGGAAGAATCAATAGTAGGTGACAGGTCCAGCAATGAAACAAAGGAAGAGATTTCCTTGTCTTCTGAACAGAATGGATAGGTTTAAAAAGCCATATCTTTTTGCAGACAGTTTGTCTTCTCCACTGGGTGAAGAGTTGGGTATTTGAGCCATCCCATTTAATCAAAGTATTCATAAGAATATAAGACATGCATTAATGTAGAACTAAGCATGAAAGCCTTCACATAAATACATACAGTAATCACTGCACTCAATTATTTTACAAATGTATAGACTATCCATAAAATAATGATGAGATTAAAAATGAGAGGCATTAAAAATGGGTGGCTCAGTCGGTGAAGTGTCTACCTTCAGCTCTGGTCATGATCTCAGGGTCCTGGGATCCAGCCCCACGTTGGACTCCCTCCTCAGCAGGGAGTCTGCTTCTCCCTCTGCGCTCTCTCTCACAAATACATAAATAATTTTTTAAAATAAAATAATAAAAATGAAACCAAAGGAGACAAATATGCAAGGACCATGCTAAGTCTTTAGCTAATAGATTATGTGTTCTGTGAGAATCAGCACAGAGCTGGTGATGCCCCATGGTCATACACAAAAGTACAAGATGAAAATCCCAGGAGATGTGGGTGGGTAGTAGGTGTGAGGAAAAGCCAGGAGCCAGTCAGGAAGCCATCCTCAGGGGGAACTGGCTCACATATTTCTTTTCATGGAGCTGGACACAGAGGCTATGACTTGCACAAGGATGAGGACATAGTCCACAGGGTACAAAGCCATAAGCCTGGGAGACATGGAGAAACGTTCTGGGGAGAATCTTCTTTTAGATTTGAATTTGGGTTACTGACGACGCTGAGGGACAAAATAGACAAAATAATTCTAGGATCTCACAGGAAGTCTACCTTAAAAGTTCCTGTTCAACCTTGAGGTTCTGGAGCAGGAACACTCCTGCTGGTTTTCTGAGAAGAGAAAATGGAAGCCTATCCAAAGATCTCTTCTTTATGGGGCATCGACTCTTCCTGAGTGCCAGCAGCCATGTCTGTAGCACCCCCTCCCCACCACTAAGTTGGCATATGTTTCCCAGGCTTACATTAATTTTAAACTGGTGCCTTTACTAGTAAAACCCTGGGGAACTCAGAACCTCCCTCCTTTTACCATTTTGCCTGGGCTATTTACGTTTGCCTTGGCTATTTGTAATAATGTGTATTATTAGAGCACTTGTGCATTTACAATACATTATCTCATCTGGCCTAAGGCTTTGGCACAGTTGTCTGGCATAAGTAACCATCGAGGGGACTCTGATTCACAAGTCAATCATTAACTCATCAAGAAACAGCCCCTGAGCAGCTACCGAAGGCCAGTCACTGCATTGACTACCTGGGGGAAGCTGGATAATGAAAGAGCAACATCATGCTAACATGAGCTAAAGGAAATTTCTACTTGGAGGATAAAACAAACATCCATGAATATTCAAGTCTCAAGAAAAACACTAGTTTTGTCTGAAATATCATCCTTGAGTATTTTATTTTTCTACATACAAGGCAAGTAGGCTTAACTCTGTTCCTGGTTCAATCCCCCCCAGGCAAGTAGGCTTAACTCTGTTCCTGGTTCAATCTTCACCAACAGTGCACACAGCCCAAATATCTCGTGGGGGCTAGGACTCCCCTCAGAAAATTCTCCAGGAAGTTTCCTTGTACTTCAAGCTATAAAGTTGGACTTCATTATTTTCCCTAAATCCACCCCTTATTCTATCCCATTTCCTAGTTCCTGGCTCAGTTTCTAGATACTGGCTCCCCATTTATTGCCAGAAACCACAGATCCCCTCCCTACTGCTTTTCTTATTAATCATCAGTAAAACCTTTGGTTTAAGTTTTCTTTTATTTTCTTTCATTTCTTTTTTTCTTTTTTCTTTCTTTCTTGAGTAGGCTCCACATCAAGCACAGAGACCAACATGGAACTCGAACTCATAACCCTGAAATCAAGACCTGAACTGAGATCAAGAGTTGGACACTTAATCGACTGAGCCACCCAGGTGCCATGGTTTTAACTTTCTAAATGTGTATCATACTATTTCTGTTTCTGTTAAACTGGTTTGAACACTCACTGGTGTATATTTAAATCGAGGATGGCCATATCATACCATTTAATCACCACTTGCTTACACGTCCCTTGCTCCTGCAATATTGTTAACTGAGCTCATGAGTCCTCTGTCTGCAGGAGATATGTGGTCTGATGTGAAAGATACTCAGTAGATGTGCACTAAAGGAAAGAATCAAGGAGTGTCTAAAGTAGGTGCTCATTCTCTCTTCTTTGTGGTAAGCAAAACTGAGATGGCCTACAGTGTTCCACTCCCTGGTGTCCTCTGCACATCTTCACCCAGTTATCCAATAAAACATCAATCTGATGACTGCTGTGAAGGGATTTTTTAATACGTAATTAAGATCCCAAGCCAATTGACTTTAGCAGTTGGGCATAATCAGGTGAGCCCTCTCTTCCTTGCAGAAGAGATTTCAAGGAACTAGAGGCATTTAATGGGATAGAAGTCTTCCGTTCTTGGCTCTGAAGATGGAGGGGGTCACATGGCAAGGAATGTGGGTAGTTTCAAGAAGCTGAGGAAGGGTCCCAGCTGATCGCCAATGAGGAAACAAAAACCTCCTTCAGATGGCCACACTGAACCAAATTCTCCTACAATCTAAATAACTTTGGAAGTGAATTCTTCCCTAGAGATTCCAGAAAGGCACACAATACAGCTGACTCCTTGACTTTAGCCTAGTAGGACCATGAGGAGAGAATCCAGGCACACAGTGTTGACTTCTGACCTAAAGAATGATAAGCTGATAAGCTGCTGAATTTCTGGTCACTTGTTGTGCAGCAAAAGAAAACTCATACACTTTTTTTCTAATTGTATAATGCTTAATAAGGGTGATGCTCATCCTTGAAAATGTCAATGTCTGCCTCAAAATTAAATGCAGGCTTCATATACCTCATCCTCCAGTTCTCAGGAAGGATGGACTCTATGTTTTCAAGGAACACATATAGTTACTAAAAATTCACATTATTAAGAACAATTGAGAGAGCCTGAGTGGCTCAGTCAGTTAAGTGTCCAAATTTTGTTTCAGCTCAGGTCATGATCTTGTGGTTGTGGGATCAAGCCCCAAGATGGGCTTGTCACTCACTGCAGTCTGCTTCAGAGTCCTTCTTCTTCTCCTTCTGCCCCTCCTGCTTGTTCTATATATCTCAAATGAATAAATAAATCTTAAAAAAAATTATGGACCAAAGAGAAATAGCAACTCCTTTAGCCTCTTATTCTAGAAACCAACAAAAATTCATGACTCCAAGGGTATTTCAACTTCTATCATATTAAGCTACCAGAGTAAGAGTGTTGGACCCATAGATTCCTCCAACTGTTAACAAATAAAAATAAACACCAGCAGAAGATGCCTGGGGAGGAAGTAGAGTGATGCCAGGAAAATCACCCAGGAGACAGAAATGTGACTAGAAGCTGATACTTAATTTCAACCCCTCCTAGTAAATCCTTACTTTAAGGACTAACTGAAAACACTTATAATACCTTTTGAAGTGTAGCCTGTATGCTAATGAGACAAATTACATTTGTGTACAGGGCTTGGATCATTTGCAAGGGAAGATGTTTCCGTTTTTAGACTTTAATGACATGGCTTTCCTGGTCTTCCAAGGTCCCCCAGAGAGCTCTGATTTGCAAGTGATGCCACTGGAATTCAGCCAATGGGTGCAGCCAGCGTGTGTGCCTGCGGACGCTCTACTGAGCTGTGAGTGGATGCCAAGATTTCCAACTCAGAGCTCCTTACCTACACCTGTACCTAACCCTGGACCTGGACCTGCACATCCATCTCAGCCCATACCTATTGCCACACCTGTCATGGATGAAATGAGAGGCAACTCCATGTGGGTGACACCTGACACCTAGCTGTTGCTCCATGAGCAAAGCCACTCAAGTTGCTTCCTGGCAGCCTTGGTTCTGATGCATTCCGGCTCCAGGGATTGGTGGCTGATGGACATTGAGGAGAACGCAACACCCAAGTGGAGTTTGCAGTAGTTATTTGGCGGTCACAACTCTGCAAGTTCTTGGAAAGCATGCATTCAATTCTGCCTTAATTTGCTTAACTGAATATTTGACCCTGTGATTGACTATCCTCATTCACTGCTCACTTGGCCCTAGTGGCACGACCTCATCCCCATTGGGAGAAAGGCCTCGTTCCTTCTCCTAGCCCCTGGATCAGCTCCAGGGGCTAGGACAAGGAGCAGCATGTGGCCATGAGAAAGGACCGTGGTCAGAGCCCTGTTGTCCACCACAGCAGTAGGTCAGCAGCCGGGGTCAGAACCTCAGGGATAGAAGGGAAAGGAGGCGGGATTCCTGAATGTGGGAGGTCCCAGAAGCCCATCCTACTTACTGGGTAGACAGTAGACACACTACAGAATCAACAATATGCTCAAAAAGCCACAAAGACTGTTTGAAGAATCATTATGTGCCAAACGTAGAGCTAGATTCTAAAGCTATGGAGATGGGGCACCTGGGTGGCTCAGTGGTTAAACGTCCACCTTCAGCTCATGTAGTGATCCCAAGATCCTGGGAATGAGTCCCACATCTGGCTCCCCACAGAGAGCCTGCTTCTCCCTCTGCCTGTGTCTCTGCCTCTCTCTGTGTCCCTCATGAATTAGTAAATAAAATCTTAAAAAAAAATAAAAACAAAAAAATAAAGCTATGGAGATAATCAGATAAGAGCCTGGCCTCTACACATCTCGTCACATCTCATGAAACGATATGAAGCACCCCTATAGCATTGGCCAGAGGACAGGGCCACATACAGCCTGTCACTCAACTCCCAGAGATATAGCTTCTGCTCGCATCTGGGCGTCTGAGTCAAAGGAAACTTCACAAAAGAAGTGGCATTTGAATTAGAACCTGAGATAAGGGAGTCTTCCTCCAGGCAGTGGGAAGGCACTCCTGGAGTCAGGCACAGCAGAAGCAAAACTTAGCAGAGGTGAAAGCAGTAAAGGGGTGGCCGGTGGAGAAAAGAGAAGCGCTAGCTAGTTCCAGGCCCTGGAACCCCCGAGGGATCTAGAGTGTAGACTGCTGTGTGATCCCACCCAGTGTAGGCATCCACTCCCAAATGTGCGCCTTGCCTCAGGGTAATGCATATCAATTCCATTTCATATGCTCTGGGGCTGACTGACATGACGTTACTCCAACACCTACATTGTGCAGAACTTCCGCTTTTTCATTGCTTATCACTGTCCTTCCTGATCAGATTGCCTGTTTGGAATTAAGCAAAAGTGTTGTCAAAAAAAAAAAAAAAAAGGAGGCTACATATAAAATCTGTAAGATTGATGAAATCCAAGCGAGTGTTGAATAACTTCTGCTTTGCACTGTAAGAAGTAGGCTTTCCTTCTTCTAAATCATGCTGATATCACACTGACAGGAGCAACTATTTTCTTTATAAAATGTCTTATTTCGGGATCCCTGGGTGGCGCAGCGGTTTGGCGCCTGCCTTTGGCCCAGGGCGCGATCCTGGAGACCCAGGATCGAATCCCACATCAGGCTCCCGGTGCATGGAGCCTGCTTCTCCCTCTGCCTATGTCTCTGCCTCTCTCTCTCTCTCTCTCTCTGTGACTATCATAAATAAATAAAAATTAAAAAAAAAATGTCTTATTTCTGTGTTCAGACCCTCAGTGACCCCAGCTTTATCTCCATTCCAGATTGTCTGCGTAAATGAGTCTGTTACAACGTGTTCGACTCTCTTTCTTCCTATCGTTTTACACTTCAGTTCAAAGGAGGCTTGCATGAGAGCACATTTCTAATATTGGGGATTAAATGTTTGTTCTTCTTAAATTTCCTTGGCTGACACCCACTCTGCACAACTGCGGTTGGTTCAGGACTTAGTTATGCTCCCCCAGTACCAATAAACCTGAGTAAAAATATCCATCTAATTGGAACCTTCTTTGGGATGTTTTCTTGATATTTTAAGAGTGTGTGGTTTTCATAGCAAATAGTGAAAATGTTGTTAAATGTGCTACAGTGTGTCCCCACCAACCCTGGACATCAAGGACCCAGTTTCCCTTCTGCCCTTAGCTCTATAAACAGGGGCCAGACTGTTTACAGCAAGCCCTCGAGGATGTGCAGCGTGCATTCCTCACCAGCTCTCCTCAAGCTCATCCATGTGACCCCAGCCCTGTAGACAAGGCCGCCATCTTCTTTTTTTTTTTTTTTTTTTAATTTTTTTTTTTTTTTTTTTTTTTTATTTATGATAGTTACAGAGAGAGAGGGAGGCAGAGACACAGGCAGAGGGAGAAGCAGGCTCCATGCACCGGGAGCCCGATGTGGGATTCGATCCCGGGTCTCCGGGATCACGCCCTGGGCCAAAGGCAGGCGCCAAACCGCTGCGCCACCCAGGGATCCCAAGGCCGCCATCTTCTCATCCTTCATCTGAAGGAACCTTCTCTCATGGATTGCATTCTTGGAAAGCTCTTCTGTGAGGCTTAAAGATCAACAGCCTTGGGATCTAAGGACCTATGGACCGTCATCCACACCACTGAAACTGGAAAAGCCAAAGAGAAGAAATGCACATTATAAGAGTCACATAGGAAATTGCCCTATGAGCAGATTACTGATTGGACGCACACAGGAGCACAGGAAGGAATGGAGGATGTAGCCAAGGTGACTCCCTGGTTTGGGTCCAGGTCACATCTTGGAATTCTAAGGAGATGAGGGCACCAGCAACTTAAGCGGCTCTTTGTTCTTTCATCGTATTCCCCGGTGAAAATAGAGTAAACACAGAATTCTGATGTAGTTAGCAAGTTTATTCCTCAGAGGTAGAGTATGGGATGATTTCTGGGCTTATTATTGCCAATTACTAAATTATACCATGTTTAATAAAAGAGTGTTATCATTACCATTTCATACTTTTCAAAATGTTTCATGACTATTCATTTCACTTTATAAAGGGAGACAGAACGACAATGAGTTCCATGTCTCCCTCCATTAGTCTCCAAGGTTTCATCTATTACATTTCCCTTCTGTTACATTTTACATTTTTCTTTTGTTTTATCCAGGAAAAAAAAATGCTGTTCCCTTCTTGTGGAAGCAATTAAAAAAAATCACCCATCATGATATACAGTTCCTTCGTTAATTGAAATGTCCACAGACATTTTCATCGGGTTTTCAGAACCATGCTATCCTAATTCAGAAGCTGGACACGGGACAAGCATTACTTCAACATCCCAAGTGCTGCCATAGGAAACAAATAGAAGCAAAGAGGGGGAAAACCATAATGAAACCAAAATCTAATTAAAACCTGACAGAGAGCTCATTAGACACAACTAACTCTTGAGGCAGCGACAGCAAATGAGAGTGGAAAACACCACAGACAAGATGAGATGCTGTGTTGCTGGATGGTCTCTGGAAAGCATTAGACTTTGGGTAAAGAACCCACAGTCTCAGGCTGGGGACTGTGCTTGGGCATCTCTCAATTCCTCCAGGTTGGGCTCTTTCTGAGTTGCGTGTATACATGTGTGCACCCGTGCTGGAAAGAGTCTTGAGCACTTGGCCAGCTGGATCACGGGAGGACAGAATCTTAGAGCTGGAAGGGTCTCCCCTCATCTGGTCCAATCCTGTTCCCCTGCCCCCATGCAGTATCCACTCTACATAATTTCAGCCTTGACTTGAATACATTTCAGGACACATGGTTTCCCACCTCATGGGAGAGTTTTGTAGGTGCATATTCCTTATAGCAAAGCCATGATCTGATTCCTGTTGAAATACATCATCTTGTGCCCATGGTGACACAGTGATTACCATCTCCCCGGCCACTCATGTTCAAGTCCTGTCTGCAGAGGTGACCTGCAGCAAGGGCTCCTCATTGGGTGTTGGCCTCCTACCCATCATGAGGTCCTCCATGGCATGCACCCTCTGTGGGTGTATAGAAGACAAAAGTCATGCTGCTCTGGATGGGAGCAGCTGAACTTGCCAGCACAGACATTGTTCCCACTACCCTTTCAAATCAAAACACTAGCACTTCCATAAATTCACACTCAGGTTCTGTGAGCTTTAATCTGGAAAAAAAAGTATGGAGCTCTGATTGCTGGCAATCTTGTGAACAACTACCCATAAATTCCTAACTTTACATTGCCCAGTTAAACCCCCTCATGGTCCCAGTTCCTTTGTTCTGGATAGTTCTGAAGTTCAATTCTGTCACCTGTTATATCAATTCCCTCTCCCTTGACCTTTTAGATTGTGTGCAAATCTTATAAGCATGGTTTTCTGGGCCTTAGAAGTTAATTCGTGATAAACAACAGTACACAGTCATCCGTGTTTTTGGGTTTTCTCTTTTGCCTGACACCGACTAGTTTGTAGCCATCTTTGAGTAGAATGTTTAGGCGGTTCTGACCTGTTCAACTGTGGCTTCATCAAGCGCACCAGGATTTCATAAGGACCCCTACATGCCGGGCTAAAGTAGGAAGCCCAAAATCTAAAATGGTGTCTGATGCAAGGATGGAATGAGTTTCCAAGTTCAAGTATGGCTCTTCATTAATCTTTGTGTAACCAGAACCCAGGAAAATGAATTTACTAAACACAAAGACAAAGCATACTGCTTTTGTGAAACTAACTGGACTGGGTCTCATGACTGCTCCTCGTTTTTAAGTGCTCATTGGACTGGTAATAATTACTTCTTCATTGTTGTCAGTGGTCCCTGTTGAAGCGATCAGCCCATTGTTTCTGGAATTCGTCCTTTTTCCAATTTTGAAATTGGAAAAATATTTGCCTCCTCCACTCATCTGGCTCCTCTCCCACGACTCAATATTTTCTCATGGAGAAATAATTCCTCCATCATATCTGCACATATTCTTGGGGGCTTTTAATTGTAACTTGTGTGGGCTTGAAGTCTTGCACTTTCCTGGGGCAACTGATTGCTTGCTTGCTCCAGCTCTCAAGGGGTGTAGACGCTCCTAGCTAACACCTCTGGACTGACCAGCCTGAATGCTATCTTCCAGTCAAAGATGACAGAAACAAAGCAGTGGTCAAGAGACTGCACTCTGTGTCCTCTGTTCATGTTACAAATTTCTCCAAGAGTGGACCCATCTTTTTCTTTCTCTATGTGTTCTGCAGATATCTAGGTATTCCATCTGGTGGTTGACAATAAAATGGAAAGTTTCTCAGAAAATCGGAAGTGGAAAGAACTTTCTAGGGAGTTGTCTTCCTCACTTTAATTTTCTGAAAAATAAAAGTAAAGAAATAAGTAAGAAAGCATTGAATAGGATGGGTTTTCCATAATTTGTAAAAAATAGAACCTGGAGCACAGGGATGATGTGTATATAAATTACATCTTCAGGATCAAAATCTGTAAAAGCATCTATAAAAAATAACATGTCACATTTGTGGGTGTTAAATATTCACTTTGTTCTCATGGATCATATTAAGAACCTACTAACATATCAACCTAACTAACATATTAAGAACCAACTAACTAGTTTAAATATCAAATACAACAATCATTATTAATTAAAATATAGTTACTTGAAAGTTTTATTGCAATGTTGTAAAAGTATAAAAATACCGAAGACAAACAATATGTGCATGTTCCTTCTGTACACGGACACGCATCTCTCCAAGGGACCGGAGCTGGAATTGTTTGCTATGCCAGTTATTTTTCCAAGATCCTGACTTGTTTGGAATATCTCTTGAGAATTGGTTCTTATTCTTCTGGCAAGCCACCTGTAAGCTAAGGCGGAAGCTAAGAAGGAGGAGTGAAATGGGTGGAGTTGATTATGTTTTTAACATTACTTCATTATTCTGCAATGCAAGTGCTTAGCTCCTGAGTCCACACATTTTTGAACAGGGTGTGTGGTTGATTTATTCAAGCCATTCAGGTCAAGAAATCTGAGTTATTATTTTTTTTTAATTTAAAATTTCAGAAGAGACGCAAAGGAATCCTAAATTGGGGATATTTATCAGTGATTCACAATAGTAACCTGTCAACCTAAAGTCGACAATATCTGTTTGGCTAAGGGATGTGTCTGTGCCCACAGGTGAATGTTAATTTCACGTCTACGCTATCAGTGTCAACTGCATAAACCCAAGACTTTTATTTTATTTTGCTTTGATGTTTAAAATTTAAGTACAAAAAAAGGAATGTTTTTTAATACTCTGGTGCTCAACACCTACAATATGTCTATCATTGGGTCATGAGGAAAGTTTGATAGGATGTGGTCAACTGGCACTGCACTCTGCTCGCATGGCAGTCAGCAGAGTAACACAGTCCACATCTAGTGAGAGGTGGTCCCCATCAAGTGGGAGGTGGTTCATATCAGTGCATCTCAATATGTGGTCCCCAGATCCATAGTATCAGCATCACAGAGAAGCGAGTGTCCATGCCAGGCCTACTGAATCACAAACTCTAGGGTTGAGCCTCTGCAGTCATATCTTAAGGAGCTCCTGGGTAATTCTTCTCTGTTCTAAAGTTTGAGAACCACTGCTCTGGGTCATGCTCCCTGAGCGGGCTGAACTGTTTTCGCTAGAACCAGCCTAATTAAAGACCAACACAGAAAACGTGTGTGAAACATGGTAAGAATAATAGAAATAGTGAAGTCTGATTTTGTACATGTGCCAGGATAAAGACGGACTCAAATGCTTTCAATAAATGTTCAAGTCCAGTAAACAATTTGTTAGTAATCATAGTTCTGGATTGCAAAGAGCTGAGCACAATTCTGGAGGTGTGATAACGCCATTCAGTAGTTTGTGGTTTTTTGAGTGACCCTCCTTTCCAAGATGTTTCTCAACAATGTCTGCATTACCGCGAACCGTCTGCCAGTCTAACAGTGCATCAGCTAACACCTAGCTATGGGTAGCACTGCTTTCTAAACATTTGGAGTAAATAGGATGTCTGCAGCAGGCCAGTGCACTCAAGGAGGGATGAGAGTTGGACTTGTGGCTCCTCTAGTATGAAAGATGATGAGCTAGTGAGAGGTTCTCCTTACAGTGTCCTCACTTTTCAGACATCTGTATTCAGACTGGAAGTCAGACCCATGAAGTCATTTCCTCTCCTAACATCACAAATAAAGGCATAAATGCTCCATTTACAAAATTAGCTATTTTACTAGACATTCAAAGAATACAGCAAGTCATACATGGCTACTTTGGGTCCACACTGTTCTGGAGGCAGTGGACGCCCTTTGGGTTGGAGAGCTCATTTCTATAGCCTTCAGGCCATCATCATCTTGTCACTCTTAGGGGTTTAGTGGAGACAATATGGGATACAAGGTCAAAGATGACTCAAATGGATTCATATGACCCCTTTCCAATGTTTGAGTGTTCCAGAAACAGACTTTCAGAGAGCAAGTGGGATGTTAATGCTGGAAACAATCCCAGAAACCTCACTGCCCATCCCTAAAGCTTTGTTCAAGACAACCTAGGGGGTGACCAGTGCTCAGACCCTTACACCAGTTCATCGTCCTGTTCCTTTTTGGTCTCTTTCACAAATTGATACTGAGAAGGTAGAGAAAAGTAATGTTAACATGAATGCTGTGCTTCCATCGGCAGCAGGAACAAATCTCTTCTGAGTCCTCCCAACTCTGGGATCTTCTATAAGCTTGTCCACAGTGTCCTGTCCTGCTCAGCATTGTATGATAATGGTATTTGTGTATTAACAAGTCTTTTTCACCAGACTTCAAGGTCCAAGAAGACAAAAAACACATGTTTTGTTTGCTATACCCTATGGCATGTACTCAACAGTGTATCTAACACGTTGTAGGTATTCTACATTTTTCCATGGAGGTAGTAACTAATAATGGATGTGCATAGCAATACTACAGCACATATCATGCTATAGTTTTTCATATCAATTTTCATGCTTGGATCTTTCGCTGGGCTGAATCAAAGTCATTTCTTGCCTCCTAGTGCAACGCTTGCCTCCTAGGGATCTCAAACTGTTTTATTATTGACTGAGTAACTCTTGGGCTCTGGGAATAACTAAATATGGCCTTGATTCTTGCTTTCATTGCTGACCAGGGACTTTTAAATGAAACATTCTATGTTCCAGTTTTCTCATCCATTATATAGACATAATTACATTTGTCTTTGTCTCCCTGGGACATTGTAAAGCTGTTGAGAAAAATGGTAATACAATGCAATGAGCCTTGAAAATAAAGGTGTTATATAACCCTGTGAGAACAACAGGAAAGTTATTAGTTTCATTCTGTGCTCTTTTCCTTCCAAAATACCTGTTCTTTGCTGGTAGCTCAAGTAGAGTCTTCCTGTCTTATTGATTTTACTCTCTAGATAGCATTTTTTCCCCAGTACATCACTGAAACCTACCCAGTGGAAGAGAAATCAACTGTGTGAACTTATCCTTCTTCAGTTACTTTTACAGACACTTCAAAGCCTCTTAGAGTCTCTCAAACTCAGAGAAATGATCCTAAGTCACTCATGATTCCTTTTGCAGCTGAAACTATAATTGGTGTTTCTAGAAACCCACAAAGGAGGCCATTGAGGCCCCATGTGAGGTACAGCACATGTGGGACTTCACATTACTGAGAATTCTCACGGTGTCCATGGGCTGGGTGAACCCCTGGTGTCCAACTCCAGCAGTGAGGCTCCTCCCACGGTGGCTAAAATCCAGTAAGTAACTACAACCCATAACCTGATTGCTAGGCTACATATTAGTGTTTGAAAGCACACACCCTCTTAAGTATCTTCCCAATCACAGTGGTGAAGACCAGGATGGTAGGCAGAAGGCATCCACAGAGGCAGAAATAGAGGATGTGGGTTTTAGGGCATTAAACAGCACGAAGTGAGTATGGAGAGGTCTGGAGTGGAGAAAGTATAAAGCCTTATAAGCTATTTAGAAAAGCGGAGCTAGATTCCCCCCACCCCCACTTAGGCACTTTTATGGGTTACCCCCCCTGCAATTTGGAAGTTTTGCTGCAATATGACCTGCTTTCTAGTGGAAGCCTCCTCCTACACTGGGATAGTGAAAGTAAAGACTGCTAAAGCCAGGCCTGGTGTAGGGATTCTAGAAATCCAAAGAACGAATAACCTCAACAGGCAATCACTTCAGGCCTGTACCATTGATCCCCAGTAATGACCCTGAACCCCAGGCTCCAGTGAGCTTTCCTGGTCACACCACATGGTGGTCACACAGGGTTGCTGGGAGGCAGGCACATTCGCTGGGAGAGGACACCTGGGAGCTGGCCTCTGACTTCCCCTGGACACTGCCCTATGTCTCTTCTCCTGGCTGATTTTACTCGGTATCCCTCACTGCAGTAAAATCACTGTGAGTATAACAGCTTTTCTGAGTCTCATGAGTCCTCCTATGAGCCACCAATCCTGAGGGTCTTCCTGGGAACCCCCCACCCAGACAAGGACAATCCAATAGATGTAGGAATGAGTTTAAGGGAAGGACACTAGGAGAAAGACGCAGTCATGGAAGCCCAGGGGACACCAGGGATAAAGAATTGCTCACACTGTGTGGAGGCTGGCAAGTTAAGCCTCTTTTTTTTTTTTTTTCCAAAATAAAAGACAAGTAAATACTTCCCAAAGGGGTTATGGGTGCAGGGACACTTACCTATTCCACTTTCCTCTTTTGTTTTCTGGTTTCTCCTCATTTATCAATTGTAAGCATTGTTTTCTCTTGTTCTGTTGAAAGTATTTCTGTTAGCATATCATTTCTGTAAAAAACGATAAAATGATTCATCAACTTATCAAATAAATATCTCATCAATGTCCCATTTGCATCCTAAATCAGATAAATGGGACAACAGAGCAGGTGACCCAGCTCTCTTATATGGCCACCACTGCAATGGGCTTCCAGGAATCTGGGTAATTCTTCTGTGTTGGGAAGACAGCAAGGCAAACTCCCTGTAGCATCCAATTTTCTCTTCCATTTTGGGAGCAAATTGGAGTTATTTCCCCCACAAGGTGATTCGCCTACATCATATTCCCCCTGACTACGTACATACACTCTTACCAATCTGAGACATTATGTCCTGTCTCCTAACATCTAAATAAAGGTAGATTTGTCAGTTCTGGAGGGCTCTGTGCCTGACACCCCCAGATCTCAGGTTGCAGTTGCTTTTCTGTGACAAATCCAGAGCCGGTCACAAAAGGACTCGGTACCACTGATGAGTCTCGAGTGACTTTTTTTCAATTTGCCACTTATCTCAGTAAGGCTGTGCTTTATGACTCATACCTCTGAAATCATCCTAGTGCTCTGTTTTGTTGTTTTACAAGTCGGTGACTATAAGCTGATATTTATATTATTTAACAAATCCGTGGTGTACGTGTCTGCTTGCTTTGTTGTGCAGCACAGTGTTCAATCTGAGAATCCACAGGCACACGCTGGGAAGCAGGATGAGTTGCATACAACCTGGCCTGGGCTTGGGAAGTGGCTCACGATGCCTGACTCATTAATGCAGCCTCTGAGTGAGTAGAGAGAGTTTGACAGATGGTGTATTCACTCACCAGCCTCCCCTCCACTTTCTAGACACACTAACTCAAGTGAACGTAGTAGTTTCCATCAGCTGAGCACCGCACTTTAGTTGGTTCCAGGTGGAAAAGCACCATCTGATATCTGGCTCCACTGGAGGTCAAGTGCAGGTCCTCACAGGGGAAATGTAGCTTGTGGGCAAATCTTCAGAAAATCGCAGCAGTCTTCACTGAAAAAAATAAATGTTTACAAATACATTTCAGAAAATATGGGCTCGGTTGGCCTTTTAGACTTGTTTTCCAGTAGAATGCCCTTAGGACTTGGTCAGGACTCTCAGACACCACTTATCTGTGCCAAGCCAAGTGTAGGGCCTGCCTGATGGCAGGGCAGCAACATTTAAATTCTGCTTCTCTTTGCTTCCCTTTAATTATAGATATGAAAGTTTTCAAGAATAATTTATGTAAATTGGTGATAGGTTTTTTTTTGGGGGGGGGGGACCAGTCCCCTACATGCCCTTATGGTAAACAGTTATTAAAGTTGGTTGATTTAGCGTTGAACTTCAGTGCTGAAGGGGGCCCCATGTAGCCCATGAGTCTGAATATAACTGAAGAAACTAGAACAAAAACAGACAGAGGGTTTTGTACACCACACTGTTTGTTAGGGTGAGGTAAGAATTGGAACTGGGTATGGCAAAACCACTTAGCTGCTCACCTAATCCGTGCCATTTTCTTCCTGTGCACACAGTGGCATGGCATTTTACAGGATCCCTGGTGGTTGGGTGTGGCCAGGGAATTGATGGAGTTCAGGCCAATGGACACAGGTAGACACAGACATGAAGTACTCAGTAATATGTGAGGGCCCAGCACATGAGACCCTCCCACCCCCCGCCAAAGAGTCTCCATGCTCTTTCTTCAGCTGCTGACTTAATGTAGACCTGTGTGCCAACTTGGAGATAATCAATCCAAGATGGGAGGAGCATGTGTTCCTGGATCACTGATTAGGGAAGAGCTACCCACCCACCAGGAACACTGTTTTGGATTTTACGTGACAGGGTAAGAAATAAGACATAAGCTTCCACACCTTGGAGTCATTACACCTTCACATTACTACTGTGTCAGGTCTTGGCTGGCTGCACCACCGTGTGTGCACACACACAATATGTCCTAATATCATCTATTTAAAAACCAACTGCCCCCATATAAACTCAAAAGACAACCACTATCACCAACAAAGTGTAATAAACAGGCTACCATGAAAAAACTAAGCGAGTCCTGGCTATAGATGTTGATTATGCTCTGGTGGTTAACTACAGCAATTTTGCAGGTTTGGTGTGCCCATAGTTGTGACTTGGAGGCTGGTATTAAGATTTATGGCTTTCATACCTTATGGTCTCCTTAAAAAAAGCCAGCTGGATGTCATATACAGGTACAGATCTGTATTTTCTCATCCAACAATTCATGTTTCCAACAGTTGTGAAAAGTGAATTGGGGATATTTGGAAGCAGGGATGTGTTACTACAGTCTGCTTCCAAGGAGCATCTGCTTTAAACACGCACGGTGGTCATTCCTGCTAGAGCTGAACAACCCATCAGGGGGGCTCAGGCACAGGTGTGTTTGTGGATAACAGATCTGCCCGCAAGGATGAGCAAGCCATCTTGTTTTCCAGCACTTCTGCAGACAAGTTGTTTCTAAGATGCCTATCACTGTTTCCTTTAGTAAAAGTCATTTGTTATTCCTATTATTAAATAAAAATGAGTAAAAAAAATCATCTCAAACCAGAATATGCTTGTGTCTGGACTCGCCTTCCCCCATAGAAACAGCCTGCGTTACCGAGAGCAGGTGTATATCCTGCTGTCCATGTCCCTGTCATTTCCAAGGTTCTCAAAACCCGCCAGAATTCTGTGCACTAGATAATAAGATAGGGTCTCAGTCATGAGGCTGGGGTTCAGAGAGAGATCTCTGGCCCTGTTTCAGGCTCATTGTTTGGCTATTTTGGGGTCTCCTATAAAGTCTACTGCAAAGTCTCTCATATCACTGCAATACAAATAAACGTTTCTTACTTTTCCAACCCAAAATGTATGAGCCATCAGGGGTCACACTTCAGCCCCCTGTCCTCAGCCTGAAGCTTCTGTCTTATTCATCACATGGAGCTCGCATTGATGATGGCTGGTGGCTGCTTTCTAGAAGATCAGGTCACTGATTCTAAATCACGGGTACTCAACCTCGGCATTATTAATATTGGGGGCCAGGTGCTTCTTTGTTGGAGGTGGGGGCTGCCTGTGCACTGCAGCATGCTTAGCAGCCTCCCGGGCCCCTGCCTACTTCGTGCCAGCAGCCCCCTTCCTGACGCTGACAGCACCAAAGGTCTCTAGACATGGCTACATGTCTCTTGGGGGGCAATCTCGTCCCTCTGTGAAAATCACTGCTCTACACCAGTAAAACACCAAGGTAACAGAAACGCCCACCTGCTACCATTTGATTGCTTTACAAAATATTAGAACTATAAAATCTTAAATTCTAATGTGAATTTAGAAATCAGCTAATGTCATGCTGGCGTCTGGGCACCCTCACACAGAGCTGGCTCCACTGACCTCTGGGATTGCCAAACACTGGGAACGGGACTGGCTCTCTGTTTACCTGGAGATGGCAGGACTTCCCATGGACAAACCAAATTTCCAGGGCACACTAACTTCTAAAAGAGAAATGGGGGAGGTCTTGTAAACCCCATTAATGGCATCACTTGGGAAATTGCTTACGCCAGCTTTAACTGAATGTGTAGAAACCACTCTCGTAATTTCAAATGCTCTGAGTTTGCTCCATTCTTATTAAGGAATCATAAGATTGTAATCAACACATAATTTAATAGCAGACAACTTATCTGGGTGCCATGCAAACTGAATTTTCAATAGATGCTTCATTTATACAGCATTTGCTGTGCTTAATATTTTACAGAGAGAATAGGATTTAATGTTAATTTCTAACTTCATCCATTTGACTACATGCCCAAATCACACCTCACACTCCTGCTCTTTCTACTCTTGAGTGAAATGAGAGGTTTTTAACTCATGTATCCTAGACATCTCTCTTGCGGCACACTTCTGCACATATGCACCTGATGAGCCCCATTTGGTTACTTCAAATATTTAAACACAAATATGATTTTCTTTAATATGTTCTTTTCATGATACCTTTAACCCATCGGTATTTCAAGAGAAAACATAAATCTTGTAATAGTTACGATTCCCTTGGCTATGAATATATGCATAGACAGCAGTTAACACCTGCTATGGACTGAATGTGCTCCCCTAAAATTCATGCATTATATCCTAATCCCCAAGGTGATGGTGTCAGGAGGTGGGGCCTGAGATTAGGTCATGAGGGTGGAACTCCCATAAATGGGATTAGTGCCCCTTAGAAAAGAGGTCCCAGAGAGCTCCCTCTGCCCATTTGTCATGTGAGGGCACAGCAAGAAGACAGCCATCCCTGAACCAGGAAGGGGACTCTCACCAGCAATAGGGTAATTTCTCTGGAGCTGTGAGAAGTAAATTTCTGTGGTTTATAAGCTACCCTACTATGGCATTTTGTTGTAGCAGCCCAATGGACTAAAATAGCACATGGGTGGGTTATTATATGAACTCCAGTGTTCCTAATCTGCATCAACAACATATCAAAGAATTGACCTTGACTCTCAGTAGGTTTTCATATCTCACAACAGAGCCCTGGTGGACTTTGGGAGCTATCTGGGACAGTAGCAATCATATCTTGCCTTAAACATCTTAGCACATGGACCTTCACAGTGTAGGGTCTGTTTCATCTGAGGTGTAAGGGTTGGAATATTTAAATTGGTAGAAAAATCTATCATTCAGATTTAACTGGCACCAGATTTAGCAACTGGCACCTCTATATCAACTATTCTCTTAGCTATGTTAGTTCACTGGAAAGATCCAAAGCTTTGTAAGTAACTTAGAACATGCACTGATGCTCGCAGCTCTCACTGAGACAATGAGCCAGTGAGAAGAGTCAGAGCTTCTTCATGTTGGCTGTCCTGCCCCTTTCACTCCTCCTGCCGAGTCCTCTTGCTGGCTCCGTACTTATCTCTCATATCCAAGAAGCTCACTCCTGGGACCTTTCTTCTTTCTATTCACAATCATTCTGCTGATAAGCCCATCAAGTCTCAGGGTTTCAACATCGTCTGCATGTAGATTCAGCCCACATTTTAATCCCCAGCCAGGCACTTTCCCCTAAATTCTAGATACTTATGCACAGTAGCGGCTTAGCAGCACCACTACACATAGTTAAACATCTCAAATTTGACATAGTCCAGACTTTGGATTTTAGATAACCCCCAAATATATACCTTCATATTGTTCCCCATCTCTGTAAATGAGAAGACCATCCTTCCATTTCATCAGCCAAAAGATGTGGATTCCTCCTGGCTCCTCCCTTGCTATCATACCCTACACAGCATGTGACAGCAATCTCTACTGTCTCTGGGGTTAACACACACCCGGAATCTGACGTCTTTCTCCTGACCCTGTGGCTGTCACTCTCACCAAGCTACAGACATCTTTTTTTATTTAACTGAGGTAAAAGTATACCTATAGTGAAACACGCTGATCATGAATGTGTGATCCACTGAGTTTTGCAGATGTATACACCCAAGTAACCACACTCAGTCAGGATGCAGAATATTTCACTTTGCCCTTCATCTTTCTTCTCCCATGACTGTTCTGTTACCACTGTTCTGATGTTCCATGACTATAGATTAGCATTACCCATTTCTTAATATCATATAAATAGAATCATATAGTATTTACTCTTTTGTATCTGGATTATCTCACTTGCTACGGCTTTTAAATGTGTATTAATATATGGTTATTAATTGTGCATTATTTTTTATTGCTGGGTAGTATTCCTTTATGTCAGTATACACCCCCTTCTTTTTAAAATGTAGGTTCCATGCTCACTGCAGAGCCTGTTGCAGGGCTCGACCTCACAACCCTGAGGTCATGACCTGAGCAGAAATCAAGTGTTGGACACTTAACCAACTGAATCACTCAGGCATTTCTACCCCAGTTTTCTTACTGTTAGTTAGTATTTTCCAGATAAGTAGAACTAATAGTGTGTGTGTACAAAGACTTTGAAGAATTGGCTCACAAGACCATAGACATAGGCAAGTCTGAATTTTGTGGGACAGGCTGGCAGGCTGGAGACTCAAGGAAAAATTTATGTTCCAGCTCAAGTTTGAAGGCCATCTGGAAGCAGAAATCCTTCTTCCTTGATGACCTGTCACTTTTTCTTAAGACCTTCAATTGCTTGGATGAGGACCACCCCCATTATGGAGGGCAATCTGCTGTATTCAAAGGCTACAGATTTAAATGTTCATCTCATCTAAAAGCAGCCTCTACACTAGTGATTGTCCAAACGCATGAGCCCCATAGCCTAATGGAGTTGGCACATAAAAGTAACCAATATATTTTCTATTTGCTAATGGATAGAATCTTTGTTTCTAGTTTTAGACCTCCGTGATTAAACATTCTATACAATTCTTATTGTGGAAGTTTATTTTCATTTCTCTTGGGTAAGGTTCTAGAAATAAATTTGCCAGCTTATGGGGTAATTATGTATTTAGCTTTTCCAAAATCTGCTAAACCATTTTCCAAAGGAGTCACATCATTTTAAATTCCTACCATTAACATATGAGAGTATAGGTTGCTTTACATACTTGGCAAACTGCAATGTTGCCTCTCTTTCTAGTTTTAATCATTCTAATGGGCATGAAGAGGTATTTCATTATGCATGTGTGTGTGTGTTTAAAGCATAAGCTATTTATATATAAACTAACATGGGAACCCATCTGCTTTTAGCTTCTTTTCAGCAGGATGTCAATGGTGTTAGAAAGGAGAAAAAAAAAAAAGAAAGGAGAATATGTTTCATAGAGTAAGGAGAAGACACAGCAGTTAATACGAGGAACAGTCTCTGACTGACAAGCATCCTATTAAAGTGGGATTTTTGGAGGCAAGGAGACTTTATTTTGGGGTTTAGGAAACATTTGGCCATCCTAGGTTGGCTTCAAGGGAGCAAGTGGGTGGCTTGGGACACTTCAATGTTGGAGCAGAGGTTTCTGTGTGTTTCCACTCTCTAAAACAAAAGGAGGTCCCCAAGAAGCTTTAACGAGATCCACTGCCACACTGGATCTTGAGAGGGTGGGAGGAGGTTGCCATGATGAGCAGTTTCTCAATCAGTAATTTGTTCCTTTTTATTACTGGATAATTTTCCATTGTATGAATATACCACAATCACCTATCCATTGTCAAATTCATTGGTTTAAAAAAATAGAACAAAGATACAGACAATAAATCTGTTAAGGTGGGAGAATATTTTCCCCATCACAAAAGGATTCTTCAATTTTGAAAAGATTTGCCCCAGAAATCATTTAGCTGGAATGACATCTTAGGAACACTTCACTGTTGAGCTCATCACCAAAAGTCAATTTACATTATTTTTTAGCTAGATTGCAGCCATATATTAAGGTGCTATTCCAGAAGTCTCTTGGTGGAACTCCTTTTTACAGCACTTTTTAAGCTACAGCACTGTAGCTTATTGACACTCACCGTACATTGAACATTTTCCCCTCTCTTTTTAATAAATAGACCAAACAAGGAGCATTAGCTAGTTTTCCCAAGCCAGCCACATTGAGATCCGCATACACACTTCTTGGAAAGGAGATGTTGTTCACTTGGTCACCACAAGTGGAACACGTAAAGCTTGCAGAGTCTCTGTGCAAAGATGCATCTTGTTGCTGTTTAATGTCAGTGCCAAAAAGTAGAAATACCCCTCATTGGATGGACCTTTCTCATGAGACCACAGAAGGGTGATTGGATGTCATCAGTGCCTGTCTTTCTCCCTCAGGACAGATGCATAGAGGAAAGTTTGTGTTCACCTAACTTAGACGCAGTAGGGTCAGGACTACAGATCAGACAAGTGAAAGGAAGAGTAGCAGGGAAGCAGGGCTGCTTCCAGTGAAGGATTCCAGAATGGTGCTTGATTTTGTGTGATTGGACTGGAAAGAGACATTAGAACAACCCATTTACTGATACTTTGGCATGTTTAAATTTTTTCCTACAATTTATGTAAAAGAATCAAAACCAGGCCTGGTCTACAAAAGAAGGGTGTCAGCTCTGATGTGGAAATGTGCCTGGCAAAGCTACTGATTGATTCTTTCACATTCATCTCTAATACAGCCAGTAGAAGCGCAGTTATTGACTGGATTATACTGTATCCTTACAAGTACTCAAGTACAGTGACTTCTAGCAGGATACTCTTGAGTTGACTGCCCTACCTTTTTAATATCATTCTTTTTAAAAAATAAATAATTCACCAAAATAATTTCCTATAATATACAAGTAACATGTAATTATGTGTCAGATGTCAGAGTTATAGTACCTGAAGAATCAAAAACCTTATACAGAAAACAAGCTGAAAATCCTATAAATGAGCAGTTTTCAAGTAAGAAATGGATCAAATCGAGGTTTTTCTCTTGGAGGAAGATGTGGAGAGTTGTGGAATGGGGGTCTGAGGTGAGCCCCCCGACCCCCCAAGGAGTGTCATTGACTCTTGCCTCCACAAGTTTGAAAAGTCTGGAACATATTTGGTCCAGAAACTGTGGTTTGTGATTAAAATCTTCATCATTTAGAATTATCCCTATTTCTTCACCCCAACATGAAATGTGTCTATAAGACATAACACACAAAGAGTGGTATTCTTTACATTTAAAAGAGAGATAGGAAATGAAAATTGGATTTTGTGTAAAAAATTCATAGAACACAGTTAGTACAGAGCCAAAGACCCAAATATGCTAGCTTTATTTTTGTAGAAAAGGTAATTTTAGCTTGAAATTATCCGCTCAAGCCTAAGTAAATATACATGATGAGGTTTTTATCCTATTGGTAGAGTGTATTAAATTATTTTCCTGATGTGAGACCAACATGGCATTCCTGGAATGAATCTCACTTATTCATGATGTATAATGCATGTTGCTGAATTCACTCGCTACTATTTTGCTGAGAATTTTTTAAATCTATAATTATAAGGGCAGTGGGTCTGGTCTGGAGTCTCCTTTCCCTGTGATACCTTTATCTGGTTTTAGTATCATGATAATCCTGGCCTCATAAAATGTGTTGAGAAGTATTCATTCCTCTTTTAGTTTTGGAAGAGTTTGTAAAGAATCGGTATTAATTGTTTAATGTAAAATAATAATGATAATAATTCTTTTAATGTTTATAGAATTTACCAGTGAGGCTCCCTGGGCCTGTGCTTTTGCTTATGAGATTTTAGTTACTAATTCAAATTCATTGCTATAGGGCTATTCAAATTGTCTATTTCCTCTTATGTCAGTTTTGTTGATTTGCATCTTTCAATAAATGTGTGCACTTAATCTGAGTTAACTAATCGGTTGGCATAGAGATGTTCAGAGTATTCCCTTATATTCCTTTATATTAATGCCTCCTCCTTATCTTTGATTTTGGTTTCTCTTGGTCATTTTATCTGAAGGTTTATCAATTTTCTTGATCTATTCCAAGAACTATTTTTTTCCCTTTCCATTGTTGTCTATGCTCCAGTTCATTAATAGCTCATATGCTTTTTCCAGTTCCTCAAGGTGGAAGGTAAATTGACTGATTTGAGAGCTTTCTTTCTTTTTTTTTTTAATAGAGGTGTTTACATATACATTTCTATCAAGTGCTTTACTATGTCCTGTAAACTCTGGTGTGTTGCTCTCTTCATTTTTATTCACCTCAAGGTACTCTTTATTTTCCCTTCTGATTTCTTCTTTGGATCATTGGTTATTTAGAGTGAGTAGTTTAATTTCTTTTTATCTTAAGATTTTATTTATTTATTCATGAGAGACACAGAGAGAGAGAGAGGCAGGGACACAGGCAGAGGGAGAAGCAGGCTCCATGCGGGGAGCCTGATGTGGGACTCCCATCTCTGGACTACGGGATCACACCTTGAGCCCGAAGGCAGATGCCCAACCTTGAGCCACCCAGGTGTCCCAAGTAGTTTAATTTCAACATGATTGTGAATATCTGAAATCTCTTCCAGTTATTGATTTTGAATCATATTCCATTGTGACCAGAGTAAATACTTTGTATAATTTCAATCTTCTTAAATGTATTGAGGTCTGTCTTATGGCCTGGCATTTGATCTCTCCTGGAGGATGTTCCCTGTGTGCTTGAGGAGAGTGTGTGCTTTGCTCTGTTTGGGTGGAGTATGTAGAGATGTGAGTTGGTCCAACTAGGTTATGGTCGCATTCAAGTCTCCTAAGGTCATGTTGCTCCTCCAACGAGTCGTGGCAGCCATTACTGAGGGGGTTATGACGTCTCCAGCCATGAGTGTTAAATTGCCTATTTCTTCTTCCATTCTGTAAGGTTCTACCTCATTTACTTTTCTAATTTGCTGAGTATGCTTGTGGGTTTGCAGCTGTCATGTTGTTATACCTTCCAAATAGCTTGACTCTTTTATCATTCCAAATATCTTGGAATAATAATTTTGTCTTAGAGTATTTTGTCCAGCATTAATGCAGGCTATGCTTGCATGATATGTATGTTTCATCTTTTTCCTTTCTACCTATTTGTGTCTTTGGATCTAAAATATGTCTCTGAAGAGGGCATATATTTCTATCTTTTTTTTTCAGCCGTTCTGCCAATCTCTGACTTTTGATGCTCTTTATCACATGAGTCTGCTCAGATCTTTTGTTTTATCTGATTTCTGACTTTGTACTGTTGATTTATATGTATTCTGGATACAAGTGCATGTCAGATACGCATATCCCAAAAATTTCTTCTCAAACTGTGGCTTGCATAAACTTCTCACACACTCTTAGTGGTGTCTTTCAAGGGCAGAATTTTTAATTTTAACAGAATCCAATTAATCCATTATATTTTACTTATGCTTAGTGCTTTTACCTCATCTCTTCAAGAGATTTTTGTCTACTCTAAAATTGGGATTATATTCTCCTATGTTTTGTAGCTAGAGTATTATATTTAGAGTTTTTAATGTTTGAGCGAATGATTCATTTCAAGTAAAAATTTTATGTGGTGTGAGCTAAGGATCAAGGTTCATTTTTTTTTCCCATATGGATATTCAGTTGTTCCAGCACTATTTGTTAAAAAGACTTTCCTGCCTCTATTGAGGTAACTTGGCACCTTTTAAAAAAATTCTGTGATCGTGTATGTATGGCTCTATTGGAGGATGGCTTTCCTCTTTCCTTTCAGCATTTTAAAGGTGCTGATTCATTACTTTTGGTACTTAGTTGCTTCCTATGAGAAGTCAGGTACCATTTATAGTATTGTTACCCTCTGTGTAATGGGTCCCTTTCCTTTAAATGCTTACAAGATTTATGTTTATATTTCAGTTTCAACAATTTTACTCGAATATGCATACACATAGTTATTTTCCTTTTTCTTTTTTTAAAGATTTAATTTCTTTTACATTTACTTACTTATTTTAGAGAGAGAGAGAGAGAGAGAGAGAGAGAGAGAGAGAAAGCTCAAGAAGAGGGGAGAGGCAGAGAGAGAGACAGAGAAAATCCCAAGAAGATCTGATACTGAGCACAGAGTCTGACATGGGGCTCAATCCAAGGACCCTGAGATCATGGCCTGAGCTGAAACCAAGAGTCAGCCTCTTAACACCCAGGCACCCCAGTTGTTTTCTTTTTAAATAGAATCTGCATGAGATTTTCTGGCTTCTTCTATCTTTTAGTTGATATTTTTCAACAAGTTTTATGGGATTTTTATCATTATTTTTAAAAAATATTGTTCTGGCCTGTTCTACATCTACCTTTATTTTTGAGACTCAAGCTAAACCTCTGTTAGTCCTCTTGATATTGTTTCCACAGGTCAGTGAGGCTTTGGTCAGTTTGTAATTCTTTTTCTCTCTCTGTTCCTCAGACTGGTTAACTTCCTTTGACCTGTTCTTAGGTTCACTGGTTCTTTCTGCTGCCATTTCTCATCTACAGTTAAGCCATCCAACAATTTTGTTTGTTTCAGATATTGTTATTTTCAGTTCTACAACTTCCATTTAATAGTTTATCATAAGTTTCCTGTCATTATGGAGATTCTCCATCAGTCTACTCATTATAATAATCTTTTCCTTAAGGTTCTTGGATGTATTTTTAATGCTACTTCCAAATTCTTCTCTGATACTGAAAAAAAAAAATTGGGATGCCTGTGGCTTAGCAGTTGAGTGTCTGCCTTTGGCTCAGGGCATGATCCTGGGTTTTAGGATCGAGTCCTGCATCAGGCTCCTTGAGGGAAGCCTGCTTCTCCCTCTCTCTCTCTCTCTCTCTCTCTCTCTCTGAGAGATTATTCATTCTCATGAATAAATAAATAAAATATTTTTAAAAATTCTTTTCTGATAATTCTGGTATCTAGCTATCTTGCTATCTTTTTTATATAAATTTATTTTTTTATTGGTGTTCAATTTGCCAACATATAGAATAACACCCAGTTATCTTGAAATCTCTTTCTCTTGATTGCTTTTTTCCTCCTGGTACTGGATCATATTTTCCTGCTTCTTTACCTATCTAATAAATTTGTATTGTATGCCAAACATCATGAGTGATAAAAAGTATTCTGTTGCCTCCTTCATAAGGATGAAAAATTTTATTATGTGGGAAAGCCAGATTCCTGGTGGACCCCATCAGGCTATTTCCTCCTAAGAAGCTTCTTTCACTTTTAAATTATTCCCAGTATATCACCTTTCCTATAAAGCATGATCTTTATTCATAAGACATGTAGTTTTCTGGAATCTCGAGTAGATATCCTAGGCATTCAAGAGATTTCTCTACTGTGGTTGAACCCAAACTCTGCCATCATCTCCCACATCTATTCCTCCCCATAGTCTGGATGGCTTTACCATTCCTGTCTTCAGATCTTCATTCAAGCCTCATCTTCTTTCTGAGACTTCTCTAGAAACTTTTCCCAAAACTGAAATCTCCCACCAAAATACATGACATGGTCTACCTACTACTGTATTGCTTTTCTCCACCTACCAGTAACTGAAGTATATCCTGACTTTTGCATATTTGCATTGCTTATTGTGTATTTCTCCCACTTTAAAGTTAGGTTCATGTAAGTATGGATATTTTGTATTTTGTTCCTTTTTATACCCTTTCACCTAAAAGAGTACTTAGCTCTTACTGAATTCTTGGTACTTGTGGAAAGAATAAAAGCTAAATCTACGTAATTTATTTTATACCAGAAGAAGTATTTTAAACATTTGTGTATGTTCATTTATTTCTTCAGCTAGTCTTTAAATTTATCAAGTATATTTGTGTTGTATTAATTATAACTATCATGGCATTTGAATTATGTTCTCAAAATAGTATCATGACACTTAGAATAAATCACAGAACACAACTTTTCCAGATATCCATTGTCAAAGAAAAAATGTATTCATGACACTTGTTAAAACAGTAAGGCAGACTATTCAGGATGGCTGCAGGGATCACTGCAATGGGGTTTTGGAGTAGCGGAGAGACACTGGCCTCAACTCTAAGTATAGTCAGGAAAAGTGGGAATTTTTAGTTTAAAGGACAGGGTGAGGGGGTTGGTGGGCCAAACGTTATTAAGAGAAAGCTTTAGTGTGAGGGAGACTCTGGCTGAACCGACCCAGCAGGATTCTTGCTGAGGCCAGGCCAAGGAGATCAGAAGTCACCTGGGGGATGGATGGTGGGAGATGAGGAATTTGGGCAGATACTGAAGGTGAGGGAGTCTGGCTGAACTGGCTTAGTGGGATTCCTGCTGAAACTGGGCTCTTGAGGACACATCGAAGGACAGAACCCAGTTGAAAGAGCTCAGAGTAGCCTGGCCAGAGTTTGATCAAGTTGGTCAAGGAGAGCATTGTCTTGGTCCGCTTGGGCACCATAAATTGGGTGGCTTATGAAAAACAGAACTGAATCTCCCCCAGGGCTGCGGTTTGGGCAGTCCAAGGTCAGGGTGCCAACATGTTCTAATCTGGTGAAGGCGTCCTTCTGGTCCAGACTTCTCACTGGGTCCTCCCACGGTGTGAAGTAGGGAGAGGGAACAAGCTCTTTCTCGACTCTATGAGAACACTAATAATCCGTCTCCTGAGGGCTCCACCCTGATGACCTCACCCAGCCCCAGTCACCTCCCCAAGTCCCTATCTCTGGACACAGACATCGTCACACTGGGGGACCAGGTTTCAACATAGGGATTTAGAGCTGGGGGTGGAGGGATGAGGGACACAAATATTTAGTCCATAACCAGAATCTTCGTCACCCTTTAAATACTTTAAATGTTGAGAAGCTTCTAAAAAATTATACTTTGTAGTTTTTTCCACTCCAAAAGAATATACAGCATCCATATGCTTTTATTTCATGTCCAGTGAAATTGAGTGACTACATTACTGCATTTCACTGTGATAGAATGACACTCTCAAAATCTCTGGGGCTTTACACAGTTTACACTGGTCTGCAAGTTTAATTCAAACCACTCTGCTTCTTATATTTGTATCTGTTTTCCAAGTTATTGAAACTTTCCACTTTAGATCCATTAAGTAAAATAACTGCAATTATAGAAATCTTTCTAAAAGTGTTACAGGCTTCCCTGATCTAAAGTAGGATAAAAAATTGTTCTTCTTGCTTATGACTTCTGGGCATCTTGGCCCTCCTGTCTATTCCTCTCTCTTTCTCTGCTCTGCTTTGAGCTTCAAAACCGTTGACTCTAAACTGACGTCCCCAGTTATTGGCTGGGTGTGGCCCCACCACTGGGATGGGGGAACTGGAAGGTGGATGGATGGGATAAGCCAGCTGGCTCTTCCTTCTGTCTCCAATGGCAGTGGCTGTATGGTAACCCCAGCATCCCCAGGATGGCCCACTGGGGCGAGGGTCAGCTAAGTTACACCCCCACACTCTGTACCTCTGTACCCTCTGGTCTAGGTGTGGTGGCTTTCTGCTGCTGCTAATCTCTGGGTCCTAACCATTCTCTCTTTGGCTCTTCAGCTCCTCTCACCCGTGCACTGGCTTCCCTGCATTCAGTTATGTGTTGAGATAGATGTATATATATATTTATATAACTGATGTGATTTCTCTCTTCCAGGTTAAACTCTGAGCAATGGCTCAAAGTCATGCATGTAAGCAAAAGTTCCTGTGTGTGGGCAGCCCGGGTGGCTCAGTGGTTTGGCGCCACCTTCAGCCCGGGGTGTGGTCCTGGAGACCCGGAATCGAGTCCCACATCAGGCTCCCTGCAGGGAGCCTTCTTCTCCCTCTGCCTGTGTCTCTGCCTTTCTGGGTGTGTGTGTCTCTCATGAATAAGTAAATAAAATCTTAAAAAAAAAGTTCCTGTGTGTTTTTTTTAAGATTTTATTTATTTGCGAGAGAGAGAGAAAGTGAGCATGAGCAGGTGGAGACGGAGAGAGAAAGGGAGGAGCAGACTCTGTTGAGCAGGGAGCCTGACGTGGGGCTCCATTCCAGGACCGCAGAGTCATGACCTGAGCTGAAGGCAGGAAGGCAGGTGTTTCACCGACTGAGCCACCCAGGCGCCCCCAATTTCTGTGTTCTGAATTATATCTAAGTAGGATACTGATTCTTCTCCTGCCTTGGGGTTGTGCTTTCATTAATATTCCGACTGCTACTAGTGTGTCTCCCCCTTAAAGCATCCCAGGAGACCCCTTCTTAGCTTTTAGGAAGAGGTTTCATTATGGTGGTTTGGGGACTGGAGAAATTGGGTCATTTTTATGATGTGAATGTTGGCTTAGCAGAATAAATTGGACATATAAGGAAATGATGTCAAATTTAATAGAAAAATATGCATTATCTCTTCATGCGAGGCTCTTGTTTTAGATTAATTTGTACTTCTGGCCTCCCTTTCTGCCCACTCACTCCTTCCAAATAGAGATGGCACAAACGATCTGATTGGCAAACTGAGGAGAAGAAAGAGAGCCTATCCAGTTTGTTCTTTGGCTCTGCTCTGGTTGGAAATCTGTCTGAAATAAGCATCCATCCCCTAACTCCCTGTCCCAGTTGTCAAGGGCAGGGGAGGCTGAAGTTTTCAATCAATAACTGGCAGGGTTTAATTCAGGGCTGCTGAACAGGAACCCCACTTTGCCAGAGAAGGAAGTGGTCTTGTGCAAACAGCCTTATTAATAGAAAAGGCAACTATTTTACTCTCCATCTCTCTGACTTCTGGCTCCACCTCTTAATCACTGCCAAATGTGGAGGCAGGAAAGACATTATTAACTCTTTCAAAACCCCATCGACGGTTCACAGAGTAAACATTTCATGTGACATTGCGGCTGGCACATGTTTTTCTGTCCAGGACAATCCTTGCATCCATTACTGGGAATATAATTCCTGAGGCAGAAGTGATTGACTCTTTTTCAGTTGTGTACCTTTAAAACATTTCTCAGTAATGTGAATTTAGAAAAAAACACCCATATAAAAAAGGTGTATTTTGTATTACTGTTTGTTTGGTATTTATACATAACTGAATATGTGCTGCGCCCACAGGGAAGGGCAATGCTTACTGTTTAAGCTCTCAGAGGAAAGGCAGCATGATCTTAATCCTCTTTCTGTTCCTAAGCAATCTGGTACTTGTCATGATAGAGTCAAAGCAGTCCAAAAAATTGCCAGCAGTTTGAACTTTTTTTTTTCCAGATTTTTCTTTCTTTTTCTTTCTGTCTTCGAGAGGGAACAGCTGGACGGGCACTGCCCCAACTATCACAGCATCCTCATGAGCTGGTGAGTACTCACTGGGGAGGAAGAAGCAGGCCCTGGAAGGCCAAATGGTTGGCCTGTGGTTCCTGGAGAAGGCCAACCCAGAACCTTGAATCTTACTCTAACTTTTCAGCTACCTAACCCAAAGACTTCACAGTTGGAGGAAAAAATATACAGTAAAATGCATAATGAGTTACAGGACATTGTGAACTCCTGCTGCAAAAGAAAAATTGATGCTGTTAAACTGGAGACTCTTCTGTTGGCGCCCGGCAGCTGTATCTAGACACTAGCAACTAGATGCTGACATTATAGATGAGATCAGAAATTCCTGTGCAGATTTCAAAGATAAATCTGATACTAATGATTATGCCTTAGGTTCTGAAAAGGAATATTCCCATTCTTTGATTTGATAAAAAGCAAACCACTCACCTATGGTAGGCACAGACAGCCACCTCCGAATCCGGAACCTGTACATGTTAGCTTCAATGGCAGAAAGGGGATCTTTGCAGAGGTGGCTAAATTAAGATTCTTTCAATAGGGAAATTACCCTGGATTATCTGGCTGGGTGCTAAGTGCAATCACATGCACCTTTAGGGAGAGGTATTCCACATACTGAGAAGGAAAGGAGATAGGACCACAGAGGCAGAGATAGGAGTGCTGTGGCCATAAGCTGGGGACACAGCAGCCACTAGAACCTGAGAGAGGCCGGAGCAAATTCCTCCCATGCCTGCAGAGGGAGTGTGCCCCTGCCCCCCAACATCAACACCTTGATTTCGGCCCAGTTGAAACAGATTTCAGACTTGTTCTGGGCCTCCAGAGTGGAGAGAGAACAAGCCTCAGGTTCCTTTAAGCTACCAGGTTTATGACAATTTATTACAGCAGCAAAGGGAGGTAATACAAAACTACTGACTTCCAATCAGTTGCTGGGGGTAAAATCATCCCTTGTACTCTGGGCTTGCAGGGCTCGCCGGGGTGGCCGTGGGCTGACAAAGAAAACCACAACCCATTCCAGCTACGTAAGGTGCACCGGCTAAACCCATGCCCTCAACTGGTCTAAAACAAGAGCTAAAAACAAAACAAATTTAGTTTTGATTGGCTCTGAAATGCATTGAATCAGTTAAAGCCATGATAGTAAAAAGTTTGTGATTTTTAAAGAACTACTTGTTTCAAAAAGCCCAATATGATATATTTTTCATGTGCGTTTGTGGGTACATATACATACATATGCTCATACATGAGCTTTCAAACAAAATGTTTTTTTAAAAAAAACAAAAACAAAATATTAAGAACACTGAAGTTAAAAGTGCTATGACTTCTCTTTTACTAGAAACTTGTAATTTATTGCTTCTATTTCCTCTCTGTCACTATCCTTATTTGAACCATCCTGCTCCATGTAGACACAGCGAATGCTAGAGGTGGAGAGCTTTGTCGGTTCACATGGTGCCCAGTTTAGCAAATGGTGCTACTCCTTATATTCCTATCTTCCAAAATACGTCTTTCAGTATTAAATCTTGGGTACAACTTCTTTCATGAATTGTTAAAGTGACTACTGCTCTAGTCTTATTTATTTATTACACTTGTGACAATTTACAGCTAAATAACAAAGCATCAAACTATATAAAGAAAAACTGCTAGAAAAATAAGAACAGCAACAGCCACAAAGCACAGAAACCAAAATTGATCAGAAATCACAGTTGCTGATGAAGTCACTGTGTGTTTGGAAAGAAACCAAGGAAATCAGCTGAATCAAAGACAACACTCAGTGAAGTGGATCCAGCAACGTCAACTTTTTAAAAATCAGTATGTCTTTCGTGTGTCGATTACAACCAATGAGGTGATGAAATTAAAAATCATAAACCATAAAATCCACCAAAACGTAACTTGCATTGAATTAGTTTGGCGATACATGTGTAAGACGTCGCCCGTGCACTAGGAAAAGTGAGAATGTGAATTCGCTCAGAAATTTTTGCAGCAGTAACGTTTTTAAGCTATAATCTGCTCTAATCCATGTAATTGTCAAATAGAAAACAGACAAATGTTTGCTTTCTCAAATAGCCTCAAAACATTCACTGAAACAGAATGTCACTAATTCGAGCAAATCACTGGCTGCTGTGCTAAATCCTCCCCGTAACCGAGGACGTGTGTTTCATCAGAAGGGTTTCTAACCTTCAAAATGGAAACGAATGGTTTCTCCTCGTATGCTTTCCTTCTTGGAAAATGTGCTGCACGGGATATTTCCATCTCTGTGCTAATCGCGACCTGAATCCCTCCCTGTCCCTCCAGCACTCAGCCCACCCCTGTCACTGAGATGCTGGAAGCTTCCAGGGGAACCCGCCTACTCCTTGTGCTGCGTGTAATTTGGCCTCTTGGTTCTCATAAATGCCATGGCCATGTTCTATGGGATTTTGAAAAGGTTTAGGGAAGCATCCTGGGCGGAGGTCAGCCTACCAAATGAGAACAAAGAGGCTGAGGCCAAGAGAAAGTCCAGAACTGATCCGTGGTGTGTTCACACTGTGTGGGGCTGGCACGTCGGGGAGACAGCTCTCTGCGAGCAGACTGGAACTAACTTCTTAGACATTCCTAGGCTGCCAGAAAATGCCATCATGGAGTTTCCCAGAGGAGCCATGAATTGGATGCCAGTGTCTTTGGGCTGAAAGTAGTTTTTGTCAGACCCCGGGAGGTCTCTTTCGATCCATTTTTCTAGTTTGCTCCTTTCTCCTTCCCTGACAAAGAAAAGCAGCAAAGCCGGAGTGTCCTGGGCGAGCCCTGCGGGGCAAGCAGGATTCCAGGTGGGCAGTCCCTGCGCTCACATGCAGACTCGCTCTGGCTGCCAGTTGGGGCCTCTGTGCCATGTTCTCAAGGAGGTGCCACCCTTGCTCTCGTCCTCACTGTCTGACTCTCCTCCTCTGATGTGAACCCAAACTCTTGTTTCTGTGGAGCCACTGTCCCTGCTCCCCACCATAGCCATGATCACGGTGGCCAGGGATGCCACCGCCCCCATGCCCTGGGTCTTCCTTGTCCTACAAGCTTTTATTTTCAAGCTACACATCCACTGCTTTGTAACACACGCTTCAGAATCCCCTTTAGCCTGAACAGAGGTGGTTGAGGATTTAATACCTTGATCCCACCACATTAATATCAGATTTGTCTATGCCAAAAAGAAGGGAAAAAAATAAGTCGTGCCATATAAATAGTATTCAAATCTAATGGGACTCAACTTCAATACTACCTTCAAAACTGAAGGAACGTGGATAAGGTTAGCCTGAAATCGTGGGTAATTCCAGAACTTGCTCTACTCGTCACATGCAAAATTTCCAGGTTTTTAAATTTCTGTTTCATCTTTTTGACTTTCAATAGCAGAACAACAAATCCAGAACCATCCTAACATGATTTCTTCGGGGTAATTTTAAATATAATTGATTATCTCTGAATATGCATCAGCTGAGAAGTGGAAAAAAGCCTAGAATTTTTTCAAAGAAATTGAAGAGTTCTTCGGTAACCAAAATTTTTTGAGCATTTCTGACACATGAACAAAAAAACAGGCATGTAAGAACTCAGTTTGAATGTGCTTTTGATTTGAAGACCATCACCCCTGTGACAAGAGGTTTACGAGGCAGTCAGGATCCACATGTCCTGTTTCCCTTGATCCCCCGGCGTGGGCTCTGTGCTCAGATGAACAACTCTTAAAAAAAAAAAAAGAAAGAAAGAAAGAAAAGCAGGGACAGTAGGGTGACTTGGGTGGGGGTGGGGGTCAGGGGTGGCTTCACCTGTGTGAGGTGACTTGTGAACACTGGAGAATTAGATCCTGCCCATATGGATCAAAACACCCACAACAGAAGAAACTATGGGAAGTGACCCAAAGGGAAGATCAGGAGGGCGGGAGACAGGATGATGATGGAATGGTTGCCCCCATGCAGGCAGTGAGGGGGCTGGGCTGGACTGGGAAGGTGACCTGCAAAGTGAAAGCTGGGGGCTGAGGAGGGAGATGCTCTTCACTAGAGCCAACACCAAGTGCACAGCTCTCAGGAGGGAAGAGCTTGATGTGTCAAGAGCCTGAAAGAAGCCAGTGTGATCGATGACTAGGGAATGGATGGAAGGTGGCCTGGGATGGAGGTGAAGGGCTGGGTTCGAGCTCATCCTGCAGTCCTGGGGCCAGGGGAGATGCTCAGGTTGATCCTAACACCAATGGGCAGTGAAGGGAATGGTTTAGTCTGGGATGGCATGATCTCATTTGCATTTGACGACAGTTTCCTGTGGCCTGAAGCCTGGGCTGGAGGCAGGGAGGAGGATGGGGCAGGACAATGGTTAGGACCCTGCCACTGTTTGCAGAGTGTCATGATGGTGGCCTGGACCACTGGGCCAGGAGAGGAAAGGAATGCACTGTGTCTGTGTGGTTACTCAGAGGTGGAGTAGATAGGACTGGCTTGAATGTGGATGCAGGACACTCGAGAAACAGCATGGGACTTCGGAATTTTCTTGATGGTTCCACTGTGACTTCTCCATCTTTGGACAGCCCTGGCTGCTCTCACACTGGGGCATCCTTTTACAGAGCATGAACTCCATGGATCCCTGGGCTGCTTCCCTAGTGAGCCCTCCAAAAGTGTGAGAGCAGCACCCCTCCCTTGTTCTCAGTTTCTCTGAACAGCTGAGTGCTGTCACAGTTTCCACCTCGCCTCTCCCAGGCCTTCCTCTGGCCACTCACCCTGGCCGTGGCTTTCAGACTAAGCATTGTTTGCCTGATACCATCCATAGGAGGCATCCAGAACTAATGTGGGACCTGTAGGAAGGCCAGAGGGACCATGGAGGAAACCCTGCACCCTTCACTCCGGATGCTCTATTCTGTGAATGCAGCCTGGGCCCCACGCTCTGACACCCATGCTACACAGAGGGTTCACTCGGATCTTAGGAAGCCAAGCTTCCTTTCTCCACACATACCTCTGTAAGGCCGGGCTCCTCGGCTCTGCTCTGGAGCATTTGGTCTTGTGCCCCAAACCACCTCCCCCACACTTGGATGCTATCTGACAGCGGACACTGGGACTGTATTCCTGGCTCTGCTTTGTTGGTGAGGACAGGATGGAGATTCAGCTAATAGCCCGGGGCCCATGGTCCAGCCGCACTTCGAGTGGACGGGCCCGGCTGCACCAGCAGAAGTGGTGTCCATGTCCGTGAGCTTTGGGAAAGGGGTCTGGGAACAGGTGCATGAGGTATGTCAGGCAGGGAATGTGAGCTCCTTCAAGCCATGTCCTGAGTGAAGCAGGACCCCCCCCCCCATGTTGGTCCCCTTGTCTTAGACCAAATGCGGGGAGCCTTAAATGCTGGCCTCAAAAGTCAGGACTCTGTTCCTGCGAGACATGGAAAATCATTGTAACACACGATTAAAGAAGAATTTGGAAAGATACCCTGGTGGAAAAGATGAGAAAGAACTGAAGATAATGAATTCGCTTTTGTATAAACCTCAGAGAGAAGTCAGATTTGGGTACACTTTGAGTTCTGTCTTGGGTACGGTGGGAATCCTGACTGTGATAGGCTTCAGGTAGATGGTAGGCCCAGCATCCAGTCCCACCACACTCCCGTGTTCCTCTATGGCAAGCATCCGGTTCAAGGTCTGAGAAGAGTGTTACACAAATGTCAGCCTCTCAAAATGGATGCACGGCGGCTACTGTCACAGGTGCAAAGTGAGGTCATGGGGGCCAGATGGGAAAATCAGGACAGTTTAGTATGTAACCACAATACATAGTGTCGTTTTTGCTGTCAAGTATGTACTGTGTTCACAGGGTTGCTTGCCTCTCTCCCTCTCACCTGGCCCCCCTGGCCAGTTCCCACCTGCTCCCATCCCAGCAGGTGCCTCTTCCCAGCATCCCTGTCTCACAGTCACCTTCTGCCTTGCCAGCACATTGGTTTGCCAGCCACATTGATTTGCTAAGGCTGCTGTCACAAAGTAGCGCACCCGGGGGCTTCCACAGCAGAAATTCATGATCTCACCCTCCTGGAGAAGCTAGAAGTCTACGATTAAGGTGTAGACAGGTTCTGGTTACTTCTCTCCTGGGTGTGGGGTGGCCACCTTCTTGCTGTGACTTTGCATGGTCATCCTTCTCCATACCTGTGTCCTCGTATCATCTTCCTATAAGGGCACCAGTCATCCTGGATCAGGACCCACCCAAATGACCTGACTTTATTCTGCTCATTTCCTTAAAAGCCTGTCTCCAGTGCAGTCACCATTCTGTGGTCCTGGGTGTTAGGATATTGACACGAGGACTTTGGAGAGACATGATCCAACCTGGAATACCCACTCTTGGTTTCCCTGATTCTAGGAAGTGAACAGACTAAATAGGACACTCTAGACCCAGACTCAGACCCAGGAAAGCACTGCTGGCATCTTTGCTGGGGAATGGCTCCTCCGGGACAGCAGTGACAGCAGATGGGGATCAGCCAAGCTGACCGTAGGCCTTTAGGACTCCCGGTTTATGCTGTGTAGCTATCATTCTGTTCCCTGCTGAACAACATGGTTGTGTGTTAGCCTACGGATTAACTTTGGTTCTTCTCTGATAACCCTGTTGTACAAAGCCCCAAGAGAAAAGCATCTATATAGGGAGAACTGCAAGACCCACTCAGTATAAATATGCCAGACTTTTCTGGAAACTACCTCTTGTCTATCTTATGTGGCAAGTGAAGCAGCAACATCACAGGGACTTGGGTCAATGGGTTTAGACATCATTCATGTTGACAGTTGGTGGTCCTACCAGGCTTATTGTCCAAGTCTGTGATCTGCTGCTATTATAAAGCAGATACCAAGATGTTAAAGGAGATTTAGGAAAGAGATAAAATTGTTAAAGTACATAGGCCTGCCAACCTCAGATAAAGGAGCTATTTTTTTAAGATTTTACTTATTTATTTGAGACGGAGAGAGAGAAAGTTCACCAATGTCCAAGTGGGGGCAGAGGCAGAGGGGGAAATAGAGGGACAAACAGACTCCCCATTGAGTGTAGAGCCCAGCACAGGGCTTGGTTTCATGACCTTGAGATCATGACCTGAGTCAAAGTGAAGTCTGATGCTTAGCCAACTAAGCCTCCCAGGCGCCCCCAGATAGAGGAACTATTATCCAAGGATTGTATCTTATTTTAGACAGTTAATTAAAGAAATCATTATAGCTAAGAGTTCAATTTACACATGAAAATACCAGACTCATAGAGCAGCAGAATCCTTGAATGGTGAAGATAATTATTACCAAACTAAAACAGGGGCAGAGCAGCCAGGCCTGTAGAAGAGAAAGTACCAGACGAAAGATCAGAGGCCAACCCAGTCAAGGTGCCAATGACCTCCCTGGGGGTGGACGGCAGACCCCGGTGGAGAAAAGGGAGTGACAGAAGGGCCATGGCTGGGGCTCACTGCCCTGCTGGCACTGGCTCCCAAATCTACAGGCTTCCTAGGCCCCCCTCCAGGACACACCAGGCACAGTTGAACCAAAGGACCACAGAGATGCATTTTTTTAGAATTCTGTATCACTTAATCCATCACTGACCTTCTAGGTTATTAGTGCAACTGCTTGGATTTCCTGTAGGAGAAGATAACAGAGCATAACCTTGGCCCAGGGCATGAGTAAGGACTCAGGACAAGGGGCAGGCAGTGTCCCCACAGCAGCTTGAGGCTCACAGACCAGGGCACAGGGGCTCCAGGAGGTGCTAGCTGGGCTTGTCAGCCACAAAATCAAGTGTGCATGTTTTCACTCTCCCCTGCACAAGAAGCCAGGGTCAGAAATTATGCAGGATACAAACGGCCAATGCATCAGACCACTGCATTCATTATTGCTGGATCCAAATGAGCTTTTGGCTGTGATTCTTTCTTTCTTTCTCTCTTTCTTTCTTTCTTTCTTTCTTTCTTTCTTTCTTTCTTTCTTCTTTCTTTCTTTCTTTCTTTCTTTCTTTTTTCTTTCTTTCTTTCTTTCTTCTTTCAAATTCAATTATATAACATATAGTACATCATTAGTTTCAGATGTAGAGTTCAAAAATTCATTAGTTGTGTATAACACCCAGTGCTCATAACATCACGTGCACTCCTGTTTCTTTAGTTTGCATGCGTGCTACATTTATTATAGTGAACAAAAAAAATCAGAAATTTTATATGCCTACATTACAAAAAAAGCAAATATTCTATTACTTTTGATGCTTTTTATTTGTTTTTCATTAAGTCACAAGGAAATAAAAAGTCACATGTCTGAAAGCCTCCCCCCTTTTTCTCAGATCACTGGATCTCTTGCACTTGGGACTAGAGATATAGCCCATTATAGAAAATCACTTAGTTTGTCCAATATTGTTTTTTCCAATTCAATAGGTGGTAACGTGTTCACATCTGTATTCTGATGTATGCTGACTCCATTGATGGCACTGAAATAGAATAGACGGCATGTCTTAAGACGCAGGCACAAAATGGTCATCGACTGGGCACCTACACTGTGTTTTGGAGGATGACACCATATCCTCGCAGGTATCACCTTTGAGTTGGCACCTCCGATGCACCTTCACAGACTAGCCCACCATTCCATTAGCTAGAAGCTTCTGGTGGTGTAGTAGGTGATGGAAGCAGGGCCTTGGCTATGTGCTCATGTCACCACTCCCTTTTCAAAGGCAGGACACCTGGAAGTCTGCCTACACAACAGTTCATTATTGCTCTATTAGTGTAAATCCCAAATATAAGCTGACTTTTCTTTTCAAAATATATCACATTTTCTATGTGGTTTTCATTGCCCTAATTATCTTACTAAATATTCCATTATCTCAATAAATTAAATGACTCCTTCATCAATCTCTTCTAAAATTTATAGTCTTGGGATCCCTGGGTGGAGCAGCGGTTTGGCGCCTGCCTTTGGCCCAGGACGCGATCCTGGAGACCCGGGATCGAATCCCACGTCGGGCTCCCAGTGCATGGAGCCTGCTTCTCCCTCTGCCTATGTCTCTGCTTCTCTCTCTCGCTCTGTGTGTGTGTGTGTGTGACTATCATAAATAAATAAAAATTAAAAATAAAATAAAATAGAGTAAAATTTATAGTCTTATTCTCATTCAGAAATCAAAGAATGGAGCCTGTCGGCACGGCAACAGAATTCTCCCGAAGAGTTGGTCTAGGAAAGTCAAATTCATGAGATGTTCTAGGAGAAATACATGGTTCAGGCTGAATACATTTAGAGGCTCTACTTGCAAAATCCAGATCTAGTTAGACAATCATCCACTGTGTATCTGAGCTACAGGATTCTAAGTCTCCTGTAGCTCAGATTTAGAGTTGAGTGATGATAGGTTTTATGATGGATGCTCCCTGGGATGAAGCTATGAGGTCTATTACTAAATGGTCAATAAAAATGTGCTGTAAAAATGTTTCGGAGAGCCTCAGCTGTTACAGTGGCTCAGGTCCTTCCTTCAGGATGGATTTTAAATTCTTAAAAACTGTGTGTTTTCCTACTGTCTCAACATTGTCATGAAGAGGCTGTGAGCACACACACACACACACACACACACCCGGTGACCAGGTGCACCAGTGTAAGTCTGGCCTCTGCCACAAAGTCCCCCTTCTTGTCCTTCCAGGGGGCGAGCTGGTGACATCACACACACTGTGGCTCACCTGCCCCACCCTGACCCCCACGAAGGCATTGACCACAGACCCTCTCTCCACGTGGCCTCCTCAGGGCTGCCATGCCTCCTGTCTAGGACCTGTGGGGACACGAAATCTCCTTCCCATCCACACCCCTCTCCACGCTGCTATTCTGTGTCTGCTCCTGTCTGATCATCCAGAGATGCCATCTGAAGCGACATAATTATTCCTTATAACATAATGCCAAACTTCTATATGAGAAAGTTCTTTTGGAACTTAGGACTGAGATCTCTTTGTGTCACCGAGAACTTGACATTTTTTCTCCTTTCTCATAACCGGAATTCTGCACATATTTCTACTTATGATGTCAGCAGGCTCCAAAGCCCTGCCTGAAATTCATTCACAGAAATCCTGCTGCATCTTGTACATATTACATATGCCTTTTCTTTTCCGTTGTATTTTATAACCGTATACACATTTTACCATTATGAAAGATATTTATTTTGTTATAAGCAAACTCAAATATTCAATAGAAAGACATGCGATATGAGTAATTATATATAAATTAACCAACTCAATTAAGTATCTCTCTTTCCTCCAACATCAGTTATTTAGGATATTTAAAATTATTTGGCATCCTTGAGAACTCTGCTGGGGAGGCTCGGTTCATCACATCTAGGGAAATAGTTCCTCTGTATAAATTCTTCAGAGATTTTTTGAACAGCTCAAAGTTTTGGGCTATCTTTAGACCTTCCCCGGATGCTGGCACACTGACTCCCAATAGTTAAGGGTTCATTACGACGCCTGCAATAAACAGCTGACCTTGCTTCATCTCATATCGGTGCCCAGATGTTCTTGTTACAACTCATACAGAACACTTCATAACTTCGTCATTTTATAAATGACATCCTGATGTTTTAATCTTACCTCCAAAATGATTTTATATACTATCAACCATATTTCTCTATCCAGACTTCACCCAGAGGTGAATGCTTCCAAGCTAATATTGCTCCTCTCATTTTATTTTACTTGAGAGTCTTTTTTTTTCCATGAAGCTTAGAGAGCTATCATTACTCCTGACAGCTGTTCTTATCCTATTTTATTTTTTAAATGTTTTTCTAGAATACGATTTTAATTGTTAACATTTTAAATTCTTAATTTTTTTATGTATGCGTGATCACTTTGTATAAGAAACCATTTTTCCATACTTTCCTTAATTAGCTACCTTAATAAATTTATAATTCTAGGTTTTTAGCTGACTCACTCAGATTGCCTTGCTACTTAATCAGCAAATCTGAAAATAATTATAGCTCTAGTTTCCTCATTCCAATGTTATTAGAAATATAAAACACTTCATATTCACTAAAAAAAATGAGACTTGGCTTGTAGAGTCATCTTATATAATCACACAGCCACTAGTAACCTAATTAGCTAACAAGGTATTACATTTACAGATCATTAAAAATAAGAGTTTGTATCAAAAACTCTATTTAAAGAGATCACTTCTTCGACAAGTCTTAACTATTCTTTGATTGGGTCCTACACTTCCAAGAAGTGTCAGAGATGGGAGAAAATTCTCATATAAATGGAATAAGGAAATTGGGGCTTATTCAGGAGATAGACTTGGCTGAAACCTTGAAACATTTAAATAGGCTAAGACAGAGAAATAGAGTTTCCAAATTGTGACAACCTAGTTTCTCTGTTTATGTGGCATCAAGCAGTCCTTCACTGGCACCATTGGAAGGATGGTGGTTGTGGCAGAGGGGCTGGTGATGGGAAGAGGTGGGGCTGGTGCTGATGCTCAGTGTATGGAGCTGTGACCATGCCGCTCTGTAGCCTTCAGAACTTACGGGAATTTTTAGCTTCATCTATGTCACCTTGATCAAATGTCAATAATTTCATGGGACTAAGAGAATAACATATTCTCAAGGTACAAAATTAGTCTTGGTGAATCTGAACAATAATATCCAACGCATATACAGAAAGACAGGACACTGATTCTTTATAAGAGCCTCGTCTGGGGATTGTAAAGTGCTTTGGCTTACATTTGAAAGTACCTGGCTGTCCTCTTAGTCGGTGTGGCTGACCTACCACACGGTCCTAGCATGTGGCCACTTTGCCTTTGCTGGTTGCTGGACCTTCCACTCAATGCTGACCTCTGTCTCCAGCACTATCTTCCAAAAATGTAACTCATCTTATGTCGGATTCCTGCTCAAGAACAATCTTCTCTTTTTTGGGATCAAGTCCTAATTCTTTAACACTTTGTTTAAAAAAGATAATTTTGTCACCATAAGGATTTTTAGCCCCTTCTCCCCTCATGTGATCCATGTCCTAGCTGGACTGACAGAGTACATTTAGCAAACAGGAGATACGCACTGGATTACAGCATAGGGATTGATACCTCCTAACTCAGTATTATAGCTGACATTTATTTTTAGCTTAGAAAAGAAAATTTGGGATTAATCACAAGCAAGAAACAAAAAAAAATGACTTCCTATAAAATTACAGATGTGGAAAGGGAAAATAACAATTTCTGGAGCTCTTCTTTAACCATGTTTTGGAAAGAACATTACTATACATGTTCCCCATGGTCATCATAAATTGTATTAACAATTTTAATGTTCCTCCCTTGAGTGAATTTATGCCCTTGTGGAAATAACGAAAGGAAAACATAGGCCAAATGCAAATAAAAAACTCTATCTGTGTTCATTAACTCTGTTCAGAAATTAATAAAACTGAATCCTCATGTTATAAATCTAGTAAAATGGAACTTTTTGGAATATAGAGCAATAACACCCATCCTACCCTCTACCCTCACCCTGACATCTTACATACTTTCCCTTGTTTTCTAGTTTCTCCAACTTTGACTCAAAGTATGTCTTCCAAGGGCTAAGAATTTACCCATTTCCTGAGGGGTCCCCTTATTTTTTTTTAAGATTTTATTTATTTATTCATGAGAGACACAGAGAGAGAGAGAGAGGCAGAGACACAGGCAGAGGGAGAAGCAGGCTCCATGCAGGGAGCCTGATGTGGGACTTGATCCTTGGACTCCAGGATTACGCTCTGGGCCAAAGGCAGGGGCTAAGCCACTGAGTCACCCAGACGTCCCCTGAGGGGTCCCCTTATTAGTTTTCAGTCTCACTCACTGGGGTCACTAGGAATTTGTTTTCTATTCCCACTGCCTTTGTAACTGAAGCGCGCTCAAGTGGTACATGAAGACTTGATTCAACAGTTTGACAGCACACATATTCCACACCATCTAAGTGTGTACTTGTGACTCTTTACATCACCTGGTTCATCATCCATGCCCAAATTTAATGGAGAACAAGAGCTTCTTTCACTCCTCTGTGTACACTTTGACACATCAAGACACAGCAGTGCCTCCCAAAGCAGGCATCTGATAAATCATCTTTAACTAAATTGTAATCATTTTACAGAAAATTTCAGTTAACCCAAGAATATTTTTCTGCTCCATTATTTCAAATTCTGCTCTGACTTATTAACATATGTGTTAGACAGTTTTGAGACTCAAATGCATTGCTGTAGTTAACAAGCAAAGCACTTAAAGGTGGAGTTGAAGATAATATGGCTTAAATATATTTGAGTTAATATTATATCAGTATAAGCAAACTCAGTTTAACATGCTAGCAAGTAGCTTATGATAATTCCCAGCAGAGAAAACCTGCCCACCATCCAAAGCATTACTGACTTTTATCTTCTTTCTGGGTTCAGGATGTGTCTGTATGGCACTGGAAGATGTGGTGGCAATTACCACCTGTCAAGTCTGGGGCACAGACCAGTGCTGGCCCTCACTGATACTGATGATGAGCAGTGGACTGAATCTAAAAAGTCAGACACCTGCTGGAACAGTGGTCCCTTCTGTGGTCAGGCCACCAGCAGGCTCCCTAGCTGAGGGTTAGCCTTGCAATGAATCACTTCAGTAGTGTTCTTAGCTCTGAAATGAGATATGTGGGGATAAAGGCCATTCTATTCCTTATAAAGTTCAATAAGGGAGTGAGGAGGGAGTCCATGATGAAGAGCAATACTTTTTATGCTCAGATAAAGGAAAAGTTTCTTTTACTGCCTTTTGAATTCTCTGTGTCAGAAATAACATTTCATTTTAGGGTGACGACCATTGTCATTATATGGTTGTTCTAACCAGATTTGTATTGCTTTCAAAAATGTATATTTGAAAAGTCAGAAGGAAGGTGAGAAGTTCAGAAGATTGAAGACTAGAGGAGAGGAGGGATGAGCTGATGGCCCGAGGAGTCCTGCTGTGCTTGTGGGGCTGTGCCAGGTCCACACCGTCTTTACTACATGGACACTCAGGGGTGTCTGATCAAAAAGATCTGCTCCAAGGCCCTGGGCCCCGGGTTTGCCCTCCACACGGGGAGAGTGCAGCTCAGAGACTGAAGAAGGAGAAGCTTGGTATCCTTAGGATAATCCCTTCCTCCTCTGCATTCAAGTCTCACTTGCTTGTGATCTCAATTGTGATCTACTTATCCAAATAAAAATATGCAAACTGAAAATTATATTCCAGGGGACTCTAGGACATTGTGTCAGGTACTCAACCTGAAGCCCCACTGGGCTGTGGTTAATCTCGATGCTGGCAGAGTCATGTCCAATTGTCTTCGTTCAGTCCCATGATAGATGAAGGGATACCTCCTGCATGCACTCATCCTTCCTTACTACCCTCCACCCTGATCCATGTGAGTTTTTCTGATTTGAAAGAACTAGACCCATCTGTTTTCTTATTCCCTCCGTGAGCATGAGGTAGTGAAAGTAATAAATCTCCTTTTGAGCTCAGCAATGTTAATGCATTTTTACAGAATAGAATCTTGTTCAACACCAACAAAGAAAATCACATGGAAGAAAGCTATAGCCTAACCCAATATACAAAATTAAAATGTATAAGTCGTTATAAAACTTAAGATGTTAAAAGTACCTATGGCTTGCTCGATTATAAGAATACACACCATGGGGAAACCTGGGCGGCTCAGTTGGTTAAGAGTCTTACTCTTGGTTTCTGCTCAGGTCATGATCTCAGGATCATGAACTAGAGCCCCACTCAGCAGAGAGTCTGCTTAAGATTCTCTCTCTCCCTCTGCCCCTCCCCAGGTTCATGCTTTCTGTCCCTCTCCCCCTCAAATAAATAAATAAATTCTTAAAAAAAACAACAAAAATGAAATAGCACCTGCTTTATTTTTTTAGAAGTTTTAAAATGTTTATTGAATTGAATTAAGCAAGTGCAATGTAATGTAAAAAGAAGCATTTGTTCCAAATGCCAAATAATTGAGAAAATATAGTCAAGACAGAGGCTGACTTCTCATTATTAAGCTTAGAATAACATTTCAAAGAATTATTTAAAATAGCATAAGCTACCCAAAATGCATCATACATCTGTTAATGTTCCCCCTCCCAACCCCTCCAGTTCTCACGTCCAACTTATGAAGTGATTATGTTAACCTGCTCGTGGCTAGTTAGCACCTGCTTTAAACCAAATGCCAAACAAATGAAAGTTTCACATGATTTAATTCCACTCCCAAAGGTTTGAGGATCTCTTTGAGGAATAAATAACTTCCTCCTTTGGGCATTGAAGGGCCATTAAAGTTTTCCATGTGAGGACAAAAGGTGTGTTTAGACCTTAGATTCGCAATAGCCAAATGTGGCTCTAAGATTGGAGAGGCCAGAAAATGCAGGTTCCAGGGGCTTTGAAAGGTGGAGCCTCAGTCTACCCAGCAGATCACTGATCTGAGCTTTGGTGGTTGGAATGGAAAGGAATCCTAACATGTGAAATTGTCTGGAGGAAAAATCAGCACACTCCCAGTTAATCAGCTGCCCCACTATCTAGCATTCTTCAACCTGAAGCCTTGGGGGCCATTTTAATTTCCTGGCTGGCAGTAACTCTAACGTATAACCATGTGTTATTGTTGTGGTCAGAATAGTCATCCCAAAAGATGAGTGTATCTTAATTCCCAGAACCCATGAAGATGTCACCTTACATGCAAAAGAGACTTTGCAGATGTAGTTAAAATTCAGGATGCTGAGATCGGAGATTATCCCGGAATATCCCAGTAAACCTAATCTGATGACTTGTATCATTAAAAGCAAAACACTTTTCTCAGGTAAAGCCAGAGAAACAGGTGTGGCGAGGGAAGCAGAGTCAATGAAGTATGACTTGTCTGGCTTTGAATGTGGGGAATGGGGCCATGTACCAAGGATGTGAGCCACTTTTGGACACTAGAAAAGGCAAGGAAATGGATTTTCCACTGGAGTCTGGAGAAAAGAATCATCCCTGCTGACACCTTCATTTTAACCCAGCAAAACATGTGTCTGATTAACAGAACTATTTTGCAATACACTTGAGCTGCTTTAGGTCACAGAATTTGTTATAATTGGTTATGGCAGCAACAGAATATGAATGAATCACACGTCACTTTTTCTGGGGTTTTATATTCTTAATTTTTCATAAAATGCTACTACTAGGATCTTTTTTTCTAAGACCTGCCCCTGACCCTTGTGGCTACTCTAGCTGACAGGAATTCAAGGGGATCAGTGAAAACCTTCATAGAGATATTTCTGCAGAGGGTAGACAAAGTGGAATACAGAATGCTTCCAGCCAAAAGGAGGTTTCCAGTGAGTTGATCATAGGGCTCTCAACATAGAGATGTTGGTATGGTTGTGGCCTTAATATCTGCCTCTCATACTGGGCTACTATACCAGTGAGAGCAAGAGGTTTGTTGGTCACAGTCCCCTGGACACTCAGTTCTTAAGGAAGCACAGGCATTGTGCCAAAATGCTTAAGAGCAGGCGTCTGGACATCTGACTGCATGGGTTCAGATTCCAGTGTGGTGGCTTCCTGGCTGTGGGACTTCAGTGAAGTCAAAATGCTTCTTACACCTCCATTTCCTCATCTATAAAATGGGGCCAACACCAGGACATTCATGAAGGGGAGTTGGAGGATTAAGTAAGTTAACATAATGGTAGCTCATTCAACCAGCGTGTACCTAACATGTGCCAGGAGCTAACCAGCCACCAGAAACCACAGGGAACAGAAGGGAGGAACCCTTATTCCCTGTGGTTTACATTGCAGCCTGAGGGAATAAACAATAAACAGAATAATGACGAAGGGAGAGGCAAAGGAGCACTGCCAGGGAGGATTTCTGTGGCTTCCAACCTTAGGCCCAGGTCCAGCAGGCCCAGGTCAGCCACTGCCTGGTCCGTCACCAGCAAAATACACTGTAGTGAGGACCAAAACTTTTATAGTTCTGTGGATTTCAGCCAAATTTTTAGTTAAATCCAGTTATAAAAATGTGTTATGCTTTTATTTCCAATGTATGCTGTAAAGAATTGTTATAACTCATCCAATGGTGCCTATTTTAGCAGAAAAGTTTAAGAGGCTAATAGGCTAATAGAGGTGACTGCTGAAGAACACAGGTTTGAACTGCAGGGGTCCACTTACATGTGGATTTTTTCAATAAATACAATAAAATACAATACAAAATTCAATAAATTACAGTTTAGGACTGTAAATGTATTTTCTCTCATGGTTTCCTTAATAATATTTTCTTTTCTCCCACTTGATTGTAAGAATACAGCACATAATATATATGAATATATAAAATATGTGTTAATCAATTCTTTATGTTACCTGCAAGGCTTCTGATCAACAGTAAGCTACCAGTAGTTTACTTTTTGGAAAGTCAAAAGTTAGACACAGACTTTTGACTATGTGAGGGTTGAGGGTCAGCATACCAACCCTCATGCTATTTGAGGGTTAACTGTAGTCTCAAGACAGGAACTCACGGGTCTTTCTCTGACTTGTATTATAATGAAAATGAGATACAGGAGTTTTACTCCAATGACCAAAATGGAGACAAGTATGTGATCTGCTGAAAGCCAGGCACTTGTCATCTCAAATTATTTTTGAGAATAGATGAGCTATAAAAGAATAAAAGGACAGAAATGGGTGTAATTTTTTAATTGTATGTAATTGTTATAAAGAAATTTTAAACTTGAGTTAGGCAGGTTTAGAACAAAAAAAAAAAAAAAAGAAGTATTACTTCACAGAGTGGGATAGAATTACACAGCTCATAGCCCTAAGACCTTACAGTAAAAAAGACAACCTGCTGAATGGAAGAAGATATTTACAAATGACATATCTGATAAAGGGTTAGTATCCAAAATATATAAAGAACTTCTACAACTCAACGCCAAAAAAACAATCAGTTAAAAATGGGTAGAAGACATGAATAGACATTTCTCCAAAGAAGACATATAGATGGCCTGCCAACACATGAAAGTTGTTCAACATCACTAAGCAACAGGGGAATGCAAATAAAAACTATAATGAAATATCACCTCACACCTGTCAGAATGGTGAAAACGACACAAGAAACAACACATGTTTGAAGGATGTGGAGAAAGGGAACTCTCATGCACTATTGGTGGGAATGCAAAATGGTAAGGCTACTGTGGAAAACAGTATGGAGGGCCCTCAAAAAATTAAAAATAGAGCAACCCTATGACCCAGTAATCATATCACTAAGTATCCAAGGAGCACAAACACACTAATTCAAAAGAATACATGTGTCCCTGTGTTTATTGCAGCACGATCTACAATAGCCAAGTTACGGAAGCAGCCCAAGCATCCATTGACTGATGAATGGAGAAAGAAGATGTGGTATATATACAGGAGGAAATATTACTTAGCCATAAAAAGGAATTAAATCTTGTCATTTGCAACAATATTAATGGACCTGGAAGATATAATGCTAAGCAAAATAAGCCTGTCAAAAAGTTGCCATATGATTTCATTCATATGTGGAACTTAAGAAAAAAAAAATAAAGGGAAAAAAAGAGAGAGAGACAAACCAAAAGAAAACCACACTCTTAACTCTAGAGAACAAACCTATGATTGGCATAGGGAGGGTGGGGGGATGGGGGAAACAGGTGAAGGGGATGAAGAGTACACTCATCATAATGAGCACTGGGTCATGTATAGAATTGTTGAGTCACTGTACGCCTGAAACTAATATAACTGTATGTTAACCATACTGGAATTAAAATTTAAAAAAAGAAGTTCAAGAAAGTAAAAAATGGTTTGGGTGAAATAATGAAGAACAGTTTTGTAAATGCACCTTAGTGCACCTCAGTGTCAGGTCAAACAACTGGGCCATTTCTTGGAGCATCCCTGGGCCTTCTTGTTGGCAATAGAACGGAGGGTTTCATGGACTCAGGTTCTCATCCAGAAAGGCATCTGCTCTTACTTTAAAGTGCACAGCCTCCTCTGGAATATAGAAGGAGTGTAGGTAAAACCTAACAATGTGTAGGGTTGGGGAGTACGGATCTCCCCTGATATTAATGATAAATTGATGGGATCGACTTTTTTCAAAAAAATTTTTGAAATTAGTCTTGTCACCTCACTTAAAAACTCCGAATACTTTAAACCCACTAAGTGGCTGATCTCTGAATTGTCTTCATGGGATTTATACTCAGACCTTGGTTGAACTGACAAAACGAAGCTTGGGGAATAGATTTCTAAGGAATTATTATAGAATCCCACAATGTGGATGGAAAATTGGATAATCCAGGGTTCTCAGCTTGAACTTCAAACACTCTTGAGAAAAGTGACCAGTCTATAAAAGAATGTAATTATGAATTCCCATACTTCAAGAGAAATATGCCCACTGGGAAAGTTCAGTGAGGACCAATTTGTTTCCTACAATGAATTTTAGTTTACAAATGCATTCTAAATTTGTCTATCGCCCAGGGATTCTTGTAATCCAAGACAGCAAAACAGCAGGATGCATTCTGCTTCGGAGACAACCAGGATCTCTTTGCCTTATTGGGATCCTGCCAAGCAGGGTTCCAGAGCAGCATTTATACTAACGAAACGTCTCTGCCTCCACCACCCCAGCTTCGCTCTGTGCCATTTCTATACATTCAAAGTGACCGTTACCTTATACACACTCATACACAGCACGTCTGATAGACACACAGCTTTAGATGTGTATGTAAGTGTGTAAATTTCAAAAGAAACATTTTAAACTTTAAATAGTCCAAATATTTAGTGAAGATTAGCTAGGAATTTAAAATATGGTGGGTAACTATTTTAGAACCTGCTAAAAATATACTTATGTTCAAACAGCAACATTTTATTTCACTGTCCCCTTATCTAGCATACCCTCTGCAGTTCATTAGTAGCTGCTTAGGTGCCCGTGTATATAAGCAACTGGAGTCCTTCACAAGAATATTTTTGATATCTTTTAATAGGGTCACTCTCCTTTCCGGAACGTGGTTCAGTGATCCTGTGCTCAGTTTCATTCTCTCCCGGAATTTAGAATTTAGAGAGATAGGTCCGCTGTGTTATTAGAGTCCTGCATCTTTGAAAGAATACAGGAAAAGGCACGGCCCACACGACAGCAATGGTATTGGCAACATTTACTTGAGCTCTCAGAGTTTCTGAGGACAGCCAAAGGTACCAGTGGAAGATTCTGTATAGACTTCATCAATCAACCCCTCATCCTCCATCTAACCAGCCAAGCCAAGGATCAAGGATGTGTGGATGTGTCTATATACACACACACACATTTGTGCATGTGCTTCTGTTAATAGATACACATCTTTTTATCTTTTTCTCTCTGTTTTTCCATTCACCCATTTCTTTTGCTTAAGGATCATGTGATAAAGTTTTCAACAATCTGCTCGAGGAGCTTGGGTGATTCACACCCACACAGGTGGTTGCTAAGCCCCAGGAAGAGGAGGGGGATCCTACAGGATAGGACCCAGTCCCCTCTGTATGGCCGGGGGGCAGCCACAATGTGCCACGTGGGGCTCCGCTGAGGTAGTGGGAGGGCAGCTGATATCACTGAGCAACCACCCCCCTTGACTCCTCTCCTTAAACCATCACAAATCCCCAGGGACTCCTGGGTGGCTCAGGGGTTGAGCGTCTGCCTTGGACAAATCCTCCAAGTAACAGCCGAACCAGGGTTACCTAGGCTCTGAAGCAGCAGTAGTGAGGGCTCCCCTGCCAGGCTCAGACAGGGAGGACGATGAGGGCATGTGGAGCACCCCTTCCCAACACTGCAGTGGGCACTAGTGCTGCTTGCCATCAATCAACATTTGCACCCCCTGCCTGCACCTCTGCACACAGGATGTAGAGGTGCTTTTGATCCAAGCCATCAGGGTTGGAAGCAGAGTAAATCCCTGGGGAGGGTCCCGGCCAAGCCCTTGGGGTGAGCTGAGCACTCCCGTGGGGAGCATGGGGGGCCCGCAGTCAGAGGATGAGGCTGGTGTCCGCCTGGGTGGGAGAGCCGGGAGGGGTGCACCAGGCTGACTCAGAGAGGCAGGGGCAGGTTTTCTGCCAACAGCTAGGGACACTTGATCCTCCCTCAGGCCCGCCGTCCCCCTGTCTACACCATCAGTCCTCATGTAGCTGTGGTGAGTAGGAATTCCAGGCAAGGGCACAGGGAGCAGGTGTGAGCTGGCCTCACAGCGACTGTTCTGCTGTCTGCTCAGAGGACACCATCCTCCCCTTCCCATCTCAACTCAGGCCATGAATCTGGCCTTGGATCATTTTCTTCTTTTTCCTGTCTTCCAGAAGGCTGAGACTCCTGTGTTGGCAGCCCACCCTCAGCTGGAGCTCGCCCGTTAGGTCATGATATAGGACACTTGAAACAAAAATTCCTGGGGCACCTGGGTGGCTCGGTTGGTTGAGCATCTGACTTGTGGTTTTAGCTCAGGTCATGATCTCAGGGTCCTGGGATTGAGCCCCGTGTCGGGCCCTGAGCTCAGCTTGGAGTCTGCTTGAGATTCTCTCTCCCTCTCCCTCTGCCCGCCCCCTCCTCGTGCAGGCTCTCTCTCTCTCTCTCTCTAAAAATAAATAAATAATTAAAAAAAATTCGTCAGAAGTGCCTGGCAACATGCAGACAGCTTGTCTGCTCTGTCTTTGTTTCCAACATGAGGACATGAGCTTCCAGAAGCTGGAGGCCACAAGTTGATAAACACAGTAGTCTGGGCCCCATCCTACAGAAAAACCAGGTTATTCAACAGCGAAATTTCCGCTTGGTTTTATGCTTGGGGCCCCACATGCCCTCGATGATAACCCCTGGCTCCAGCCTCTATGTCTTCTGTCTGCTGGCAGCTTCACGTCTCACACAGGAACATCCAGGTGAGGATGTGCTCTGATCGACGCTTCTCAGTCAACAGGACCTTGATGATCTAATGGGTTTCTTCTAAGTCTTGGGCCCAAAGTAGAAGTTTTAGTGGAGAGCTGTCTTCTCGTGCTTCAGGGGCAAGGGCTTTCTCTGCAGCAGCTTTTCTGTGAGTTTGGGAAACCAAGGCAAGTCCTGCTGCACACCAGCAACTTCTGATCTTTACATAAGAATTCAGCTTCACTGGACACTTGGGCTTGGCACTCGCCACATGCTCAGCTCCGACAATCATTGGCAGCTCCTTCTCCTGTTAAAACAAAACAAAACAACAAAACAAAAACATTGCCATGAATTTAAAAAGAACTGTCCAAATTTTAATAGGTTTTTTTCAGTCCTGACTAAGAACCAGATTATTTTCCAATTTTTTGGCATATTCCAATTTTTTCCAATTTTCACTAACACTGGAGGGTAATCTGTTTGGGTTTCAGGATGGAGAAGAGACGAGAGCTTGAGAACCACTAACATGGGCACATGTCCTTGGTCTAATTGTATCTGGCTCTATTTCTCTGAAATCCACTTTTGTTTTGCCCTGTAAACCTATCTTTTCCATCCCTTTGTTTTGTGTCTGCAAATCTCAGGGACCTGAAAACAGAAGGGGAATTGATTCAAAGGTTTTGGAAAACTTTGCAAATAGGCTGTCCCCTCCCCTAGCCCTGCCCTCCACCCCCCCCACCCCCACCCCGGGCTCCTTTGTCAGGTACCCAAACCTGATCCCTGTAGAAGGGGTGAAAGGGGACTGGGCATGCCTCCCCCAGATCCTTTTCAGTCCTGCCCAGAGCCAATTGTTGAAAGGACAATCCCTACCTCTCAAATCCATAATTGCTTTGGAGGTATCTTTTCCCTAAAGGTTCTCATACGTCCTTTGTAGGTGAACCTCCCTCGTCTGCCAAGGAACTGTCCAACTTCCACAGGCAAGATGATTACAGAAATGTCTCCTAGCTTTAGTCGTAGGTATCTTGCTAGAAGGATAGTTTTATGTTTATTGAGTCCAAAGGAAACTTTTAAATTACAAAATGTCAGAAAACATTTACATTCCTCATTCTAAGCTTCAATACACAATTTGGACATACTTGGTAGCTAGGAAATAAATAAATAAATAAATAAATAAATAAATAAATAAATACACACACACACACACACACACACACAATCTGTTAAATCGGATTAATACATTCCAGGACTTCAACTTACCTAAATGGGAAAAAAAAATGTACAAAATGATATGGCAGGTTTAGAAGATAGATGGCATTTATAAAAGACAGCCCTTAAAAAAGAGATAACTGGATCCCATTTATTAATCTGGGCAGGAAAACTCGGGCTGTGGAATCTGTGCGGCCACATATATGTCACATAAAGAGATTTTTCCTACAGTAGCTAGAAGGATAGAGAGGGTTTCTTGAAGAGCAAAGCAGGGATGCCGTCCTGCACACCTGGGAGCAGCGGCCCAAGAGGTCGGCTTTGTGTGCAGGGGGCACGCCAACCCGGGGTGCCAAGTGCCTGAGACACTGTGTCAGATGCCTCTGCCTATCGCAGTGGAAAGTGGCCACTTGGGAAATCCTAGACGACCATGGGGCATAATGGGCACTCGAAGTGGTTTTGAGGAGGCATCTAGTCAGAGAGTGGGAATGACAAGAAAACCCCACGGAATCTGTTGTGGGTGTGAGTGTGTACGTAGCCTAGTTTCCCCAGACCTGGGCTGGCTGGGCCTCATGCTAACACCGCTCACCACCTAGAACCCTGCTGGACACAAACACCCGGCTGTCTTACTTCGTGTGTCACCATCCCACGAGGTGTTGTCCCACCCAGGATGTTGATGTTGCCCCAGTCCAAAACCAGGGGGTCCGTCCTAGCAGCCGCTCCTTCAGACTCCCCATGCCTCAGTTGTCATCTAGCCTCCAGCATCACTTGGGCTCCAAGTGCTGAGTTGTACCTTGATCACTCCTGTACTGATCACCTCATCAGCATGTTCTTCTCCAAAGGGCTTCCCCATTTCCTCCCAGCTCAGCCTGAGTCCATAAGCTAAATGTGGGCAAAACCCCTAGTTGGTGCTACTCATTCTCAACTTGCTATGATGTTCAGTGTAACATCATGTTGTTCACACTGAGTATAAATCATCTGTGGTCTTTCTATCTCATTGCTCTTGCTCTCTTGAGGAGGTTGGACTGGGTCTCCCCACATCTCTGCTAGATAAGTGACCCCTGGGGGACGAGCATTATTAGACTGGGGCTGTACAACACAACTCTGATCCACACCAAGGTGTATGTTCAGCCAACTGCTCAAACTTAGCTTATCAAAAAAAAATCTGTATGATATGTATTAAAAATCCTTCCCAGTCAGAAGAAGAGGATGTCATTCCAATACCACAGCTCCTGTTCCCCAGCGGTCTGTTCTTAGGGTCTTTCCACCTCCCCTCCCCTGCAAGCTCCATCCAGGTAGCTGGTCCACCTTCCTCCTGCGCTTGGTCCGAACGCCCATTGATCCAGACTCTCAACTCCTAGCACAGCACTGATCAAAATAAACGTAAAGTTAAGTGAGATATTTTACATTCTCTTTTTATACCAAACCACTGAAATCCAGTATTTATTTTTCGCTTAGAGCACATCTCCATTCAGGTTAGGCCAATTTCAAGTGCTCCATAGGTATGCTCAGCCAGTGGTGGTCATACTGGCAGGTGCTAGAGAATCAGAGTGCTGCCCCCAGGCACATAGTCACTTTGCTGTCCTCACTACTTTATATTCAGATCCCGGACATGATGTGTCCACATCATGTCCACATGATGTGGACAATTGGCAGTGACACACAGACCTGTTTCTTTTATCCAACCTTGATAATTTTTCCCAAGCTTTATTCACTTCACCATGAACAGATAAAGTCCCTTATCCTATGCAGACAGCGAGGGTTTCTTTTAGTGACAGCAAATGCTCTTTTGTTCCTACTTCTACCATATGTGAACATTTTACTTAGTCAAGAAAAGGGAATCTTAGGCTAGAAATATTTTTTATTATTCATTTTTTTTACTGTTGAAGTTCCTCTCCCAGAGTTTTAACACCTGCCACCTTTACCAACATCCCTTTCAGACAGCAATGGCAGGATGGTGGGTGGGCTCCAGACCCCCCTGTCAAAGTGGCCCAACAAGCAAGTACACCATAAGTATTAGCAATTGGTAGGAGAAAGATGGACTGAGTGTCTGCACTTTTTTTTTTTTTTAAGTAGGCACCATACTTAGTGCAGAACCAATTGTAGGGCTTGAACTCACCACTCAGAGATCAAGACCTGAGCTGAGATCCAGAGTCAGATGCTCAAACAACTATGCCACCCAGGTGCCTCATGAGTATTTGCTTTTTAAGAATACATCCCCAGGGATGCCTAGGTGGTTCAGAGTATGATCCTGGGGTTCTGGAATCAAGTCCTGCATCGGGATCCCCACAGGGATCCTGCTTCTCCCTTTGCCTGTGTTTCTGTCTCTCTCGGTGTCTCTCATGAATAAATAAATAAAATCTTAGAAAAGAAAACAAACAAAGAAGCAAGAATACATCCCCAGATTAATACTTTTCTGAAGGAAAGAAAACCCCTGGCAGGACTCTCCTCATCCTCTCTAGTTTCTGTTTAGGGCCAATGGAATAGGACGTGGTTGGGGCTCAGAGGCTGTGGATCCCGGAGGGCAGTCCCTGCCCCAAGAAGAGCAGTTCCTCAAGGATTTAATGTAGGTGGTTTCTTCCACCCTCGTACGCTCCCAGGAGTTTCCCTCCTGGATCAAACTTCTCTGGCAGCCTGATCTCAGAATGAGGAAAAGGGATTCTATACAAGGAGTAGCAGCTCCCATCTCACCCTAAATAAGAAACCCAATAAAATAATGTCAGCATTCTCCAACATCAAGGGTGGAACTGTAATAAAGTGGGTTCAGATTGTATGAAGCCCTTGGTTTCTGCTTGTTCTAAGTCACTCCATTTTCCATTGGCTGCAATGCCAAAGCCAAGCTCCACTGGATGGACAGATGGATTGACAGAGTGATAGTTAGTCATCATGACCACCTGACCACTGCAGGTTGTTTCCTGCCACCAGGATAACCTGTGGCAGGTGGAGGAGCAGTGTCGCCCTTCCTTAGGCACCGAGATTAGCTGGCACACGTGCAGCCTCAGCAGGTTTATTCTGGATCAGGTCTGTGCCTGGAGCTGGGCTGACCTTGGGCTTCCTCCACTCCCTCCCACAGGGAGCACTGGCCCTGGGTGGCCTTGTGGGCAGGCCCGCAGGGCATGTGCTCTGCCTCCGGTGGGGAGGGGGTCATCTGACCAGTGATTCCTGCACCCTGCTCCCCTGCTTCATTGGGCCCAGCAGGGAGCTGAGCAGAAGCACCTGGTGCGCAGAGCTGACCATGGCTGTGGGCGGCCAAGGCCCCAGTTTCCCAGAGAAGAAGCACTCAGCCATCACAACAGAGTGCCCAGTGCTGGAGGCGGGGGCATGCCATTATTGCAATGAACTCACCACCTCAGCAAGGCTAATACAGTCAGCCGTGTGTTAGTGGCTTGGGGGAGAAAAGGAAGGATGCTGGCAGCTGGCCATCCCCCAGCGCACAGCAGTCAGGGCGGCCCCAGGCCTGGAGCGGGCCCCCTCACCCAGGCACCGAGCCAAGGTCTTTGAGGGCATTATCTGGTTTACTGCTCTCAGCAGCTCTGTTGAGGCAGGTGTTGCTAACCCATGTTGCAAATGGGGGACTGAGACTAATGGTTACGTGACTTATTAGATATTTGCCAATCAAAGGAAGAACTAGCTTTGAAGGTGTGTTTTTCTCCTCTCTGATGGCTGCTCATGCTAGGACGCTGCCACCACATGCTCTCTCTTATGGCCCCTCCCCCAAATGTCTTCCTTAAAGCTTCTATTCAAACCTCACCTCCCTCACCTCCTCTTCAGAGTCCCCTTGACACACCAAGAGGTCTTATAGCTTATCTCCTCAAATACCACATCTGCCCTGATGCAATAGTGTGCTCTGCTGTGCTGAAAATCTGTCCCTGCATCTGCTGCTCTGAGGAGTCTGAAGGCCTAGAAGGCAGGCAGGCAGGATGGAAGGAAGGAAGGGAGGAAGACAGGGAGGGAGGGAGGGAGGGAGGGAGGGAGGGAGGCTGGAAGGAAGGAAGGAAGGAAGGAAGGAAGGAAGGAAGGAAGGAAGAAATGTCAGGAGGAAGGGGAGAGGGAGGGAAGGAGAAGGGAAGGAGGGGGAGGAAAGACACAAGTAGAGTTTTGTGTGAGTTAATCACCACCACTATCAAAAGAGAATATTGATTATTTGTTATGTAGGAATTGGAGAATAAAAAGACATTTAAGTGTGGCCTGAATCTTTCCAGGCGGGATAGTTAATGGGACAAGTGTGAGCATGTGACCCACAGAAGGAAAGCATCAGATTCCCACCCACAGGGAATAAAATGTCAGAGAAAAAATTCTCCTTTTCTCCTACTGGGAGCCAATTTCTGGGATTTTAACTAGTGATTTTTTTTGAGACTGATAGCCTGAGACTTACATTATTAGTAACCAGATTTTTCTTACCTTAAACTAAGCTTATAAAAATATTTAAGAAAAAAAAAGGTCCACTTCATGACTTCATGAAAATGTGGAATTGTCACCCCTAACACAGAGGGTGCAGTGCTGATAGATCCTCAATAAATTCGTGTTCAAAACATGTATAAATACATGAACATGTAAATTAATGAGTGAAAGAATGTCTCTTAGCCATTGTTGGAGAGGAAATACCAAAGTTAAGACAGTCAGACTGGAGATGGAGCAGGAAGAATAGAGTTGAGCAACCCAGACAATTGCCAAGGAGTTCAGCAAGAAGGGATTTGAGAAAAGATAAGGAAAACCACACAGCCCGGAAGAGACTCTGAGAGACTGCAAGGTGAAAGGAAAGAACAGAGGAACAGGTGTCCACGAGGTGATGGCTTGTACAGTTTTCTACCTGGTAAGTACCCAGCACCTTCCATAGGAAATTCCATCTGGGTTTGGGGCAAGTTGAAAAAAGACAAATCCACCTAAAAACAATGAAATTTAGAACAGAAAACAAAAGAGCAAAAGGGGAAAGAATATTTTTTTTTAAATAGAAAGAATACCCGCTGGAGTAATAGCAGACTTATCCTTGGTAAATTTGACAAAGCAGTGGGAAAGTAGTGGAAATTCTGAGGGGGAAAAACAGACCAACCTGGAATCATGTGCTGATCCCTGAACACTGAAATTCATGATGTGATAACGACATTCAGTCTCAAAATTCTAGGACAGGTTAGCAATATTCTACATTTATTTATTTCAAAAAATTTTTTTTTAATTTATTTACTCATGAGAGACAGAGAGAGAGGCAGAGACACAGGCAGAGGGAAAAGCAGGCTCCCTGAGGGGAACCCATGCAGGACTCAATCCCAGGACCCCAGGATCACAACCTGAGCCAAAGACAGATGCTCAACCGCTGAGCAACCCAAGCATCCCAGCAACATTCTACATTTAAAAAAGAGACTGTTTATTATAAAAAGGAGGAAAGTACACCCAGAGGCATGGAGAGGACTTAAAAAGACTAGCTCTGCAAAGACCCAAGTAACTATAACTCTGTCGCCAAATCTGATTTTTGTGTTGAGAGGGCTCAGTTGAAAATTCTAGACTACACAAGCAGGCCGAGAGGGTGTGAGTGGGTAGCTAAAGCACACCATGCTCCTTGACCTTTTGTAGAAGGAGATGAAAGATCTTAAATAAATCCAAACAGTGTTACAAACATGTAGGGTGAATCATATTTTAAAAGCATGGATAACATTAAAGAAAGAAAACAAGAGTGAGGACACTGTTTCAAACTGGTAGAAATTAATAATTTAAAAAAAATAAACAAGAGAGAAAGGAAGGAAACATATGGCTGTTAAAGTTAATCATTTAAAAACAGTCTTGCGAGCATTCCTTTCCAGGGGTTGGTGGATCCCTCATTTTGTGAGTCAGTGCCCTACCCCCACAGGAAAGAAACCAGAACTCTCTTCCCAGACTCACCCTCAGCTACCTTATACGCACTGTCTCCACCAATCAGCATATTAGAACAAGCATGAATAAGGCTTCTCTTCAGAAACTAAAGAATCTAAAAAGTAGATGCTTTGTGGCTTCCAATACTGTGAGGGAAGATGCCCCTGCCTAGGCCCAGCCGTGGCATCGTGCGGAGCACAAGCAGAGCTGTCTGTGGTGGGCAGTGGGCCTTCCCCCTGGAACAACCATGCTGTGCATATGAGCACTGCTCTTCACTGCAACATCTCAAAGGATGTTGAGAGTCTTTGCGGGTCACTCTCTGAGTGTCTCTACTCTGTTTCAACTTTTTTTTTTTCCTGTTTAAACTATCTAGAATTGATTTACATGTGACCAACAGCCCTGATGGCATTACGCATGGTAAAGAAAATGCAATGCCATTAATGCAGTAATAGATTCAAGCAGGATTCTTCAGTGGATGCAAAAACTGATGAGTGGAGGTTCAATAAATAATAAATATGTACATAGACTCAAAATTATTTGTTAATTATAAACAGAATAATAGCTTTACAATGGGTGACCCTAACACAACCTTAGCCAGGTACTCTAAATTAACATCTCCAATAATGGGAAAAACTGACATTATGCGCCTACAAAAATGGTGCCCTGAGAAGGAAACATTACTTCTTTAGTACAAAAGGTGTACCTGAATTCAATCACAGGGAAGTATGCAACAAACCCAAATTCTACAAAATAACAGCTGAATTTTTAATGTCAAGATGACAGAAGATAAAGGAAGATGGAGTGTATTTTCTGGATTAAAGGGACTTTAAATATCCATCCCCACAATTCAGTGCAATGTGGGACTCTGAACTAGATCCTCCAGTATAAAAAAGAAGAGTAGTGATGAATATCATTGGGAAAACTAGTACAACTTGAATATGAATTGTGAATTCAGGAATACAATGATAGTGTTATATCCATGTTGATTTTGATTGATCTTCTATGGCCTGTAGAACCCTTTATCTAGACGAGTAGATGCACTGCGTTGAGACTTCTATCTACTGGAAATGCCGGAGATGAGAATTTTACATCCCAATCCTGAAAATTCTAATGTGTCCATATTTCCTCTAAGTTCTGCTTGTAAAATGCCCAGTTCTTGCCATAGCTCATTACAGAGCTAATAGGAGCCAGCTGAATGTTCAGCGTTCTGCCTCAAAATATAATTGTCCAATCCAAACATTTATTCAGTACATCTGCTAGCTCAAGTCACCACGTATGATGGTTTTAAAAATTGTTCCACTGCTAAATGTCATGGGCCACCATGACTCCAGCCTCCTAAGAAACTCCATTGCATTTTTCTAATCTTCTTCTCCACTTAGTCCCAAAGGATGGCAAGAACTTTAGATTTTTGTTATCGCAGTACTTGCTTCGACCCAGCAATTTCTGCAATAGTTACCCGTAGTCATGAACAAGAGGTTTTGCAAACTATCCTAACATGTGATGCTGTAAAACAATGCAGATTTACTATTGTTCATATGTCAGTGGTCAGCTGGAGAGATTTACTGATTTCAGCTGGGTTTCTGGTCAGTGCCTTGGAGTCTGAGCTGTTTCATGTGTTGAGGGTCAGCTGGCTGTTTGTCAGTCTACAATGGCTTCAGCAAGGATAGCCAACATGACCGGGATCTCAGCCATGGGTCCCTGACAACCCTATACCCCCTGCCCATGTTACCATAGTAAATTCAGAGATTGAAAAGAGAGCCTGTGTAATCATGCAAGAGCACCCTTGGAGATTCACATGTACTTTGCAGGTCAGTACTCACACTCACTTGGTCAAAATAAGTCATATGCCTGTGTCCAAAGCAAAATAGGACAGAAGTAAAAATTATAAGGAGTGGATACAGGGAGACCATTAGTTGGGATCTTTGTGCCATCAACCTACCATATAGAGTGACCTGGTTTGCGATGAAGAAATAACTATCAATCAGAGGCAAAGTATGACATTTGCATAGGGAGCACCTGATAAATCCAATATTTCTATAGAAAAAAGTGAATAGGGATCCCTGGGTGGCGCAGCAGTTTAGCGCCTGCCTTTGACCCAGGGTGCGATCCTGGAGACCCGGGATCGAGTCCCACGTCGGGCTCCTGGTGCATGGAGCCTGCTTCTCCCTCTGCTTGTGTCTCTGCCTCTCTCTCTCTCTCACTGTGTGCCTATCATAAATAAATAAATAAAAAAATTTTTTAAAGTGAATATTGGCCTCTACCTCACAGCAGAGACAGTAATGAACTTGAATTGGACCACAGACTTGAATGTAGAAGAGAAAACAATGAAGCTTCCAGACACGTTCCATTTAATTTATGCCCAAACTTCTGGGAGTTGCCTTTGAAAACACAGATCAGTTCTTAAAAGTTCCCTCCTTGGAAATGTGAAATGTCCCTACTGTCTTCAAAATAAATTTCAATACTTTAGCTTAAATCTCTTCAAAACCTGAGCTCATGCCCCATCCTGAAGCTGAGCCCTCACCACCATCTCATGGGATGTTGGCTCCAGAGGGAGCCTGTCTCCTAACACATCTGGTTGCTCTGTTCTCTGCACTGTCTTAATAGGTGGAATGTTAATTATGATATTCAAAACATATAAGGCCCTTGAAAAATCCAGGGTCCCCCATCATGGGCAAAATTAATTCCCTGTCTTCAGTGCCCTCCTTAATTTTATTCAGAATCACATTGTTCCCTCCTGTGCCCTCTGAGCACAAACTGTGGCTCACACAGCCTCCCAGGGTTCTGCTTGGCCTGCCTTCTGCCTGACACACAGACAGTGTCTGTGGAAAGAAGGAACGGGGGAATAACGCGAGAAGAGGGAGCCTGGAATCCTGCAGGGTGTCAGGCTCAAAAAAAATGTGTAAATCACTTTTCACAGCAAAATAAAGGAGCTGTTACAATGGGTGATTACCAGGCCCAACACCAATCGATGTGAGGACAGTGTGAATGAGTTTCATTCCTGGTCATTGCAAATTGTTACCTCTGCTATGGCCATGCATAGTCCAAGGTTGGGTCCATTTATTTATTTCTTGTAGAAAATTAAAATATTTAATTATATAGGTAATACTAATAATATATCTACATGACAGTGTGTTTGAGCAAATGGAGAATCAAAGTATAACTTATTTGGATTTGGGAGAAATGGAAGTTCATTATAATGTCCTGTTGACATTTATTTCACAGAATTAACCACATACATTATTGCCCACTTTTAACTCTGTCCGTTACAAGGGATAGGGGAAAAGGAAGGATGTTAGATTCTTCACAGACCAAGTAATTAAAGCTCTGATAATTGGTTAAACGAGATTTTCCACTGAATCTCTCATTTTCATTTTTCATTGAAGGGAAACCATCTTGTAACAGTAATGGAGGGTGTCCTTCCAGACCTTACTAGACTTCATGGCTGAGCTTGGCTAGATGGCCCAGAAGGAATGCTTTGAACCAATATGAGTTTTTTTCTGGTAAGTGCTCATAGGAGCCTTCTCTGTTTGCAACTGCTTACACCTCCACCAAACCCAACCAGCTGAACGACAGACTCAGGTTACGTTTGTTGCTTAGAATGAGCTAAGAAGTGTATTTCCTGCAGTGTTATTAGTCTTGAAATGATTTTCCAGACAGTCCATGCCAAACATTATTTATGTATTTTTAAAGAAGTCTACATAGTATTAACATTTACCTTACTAACAACAGATTTGAATACTTACTTGATTTTTCCTATATATGTAATTTAAACAAGGAAATCCCAATATTTTAGGATCTGTGATAATTTATGTAGGACTTAGATTGAGGTTTACCTTGCCACACTCATTGGTTAGGATTCAAATAATACTCCTTTTGTGGTCAAAGATTCAGATTGTTTTTCTCTCTAATTACTCATCTTGATTGATGGCCAGAAATTAGCCATGGGTGAGCATATGCAGAATAGAATTCTATGCTGATGGACCCCGGAAACCAGATCCACAGACAGTGAGGACCCTGGGAGTGGGATCCACCAACTAGATACTACAGGGATCTCTACCCTTGATACTAAACCAGCCCCTCGTTTACTTTTAGGTACACTTCAAACACAATACAAAGAAGCTTGAGGTCTCCAGTAAAATAGAACTTTGGCTAAGGTGTTAGTGGAAGAGCTGATACGCACCATTCACACATGGACCCAACAGCAGAGGCTAAGTTCCTGAAAATCATAGAGGGATTGCCTCTGAAACCCCAGGAATTGTTGCCTAAAAACATTTTGCTGAGCTTGGAGGCTTTTTCCCCTCCTGCAAAATGACGTTTCAAGTTTTAAGACTGCTGTTGCTGAGGAACCCCAGCTTTTCCTCTTGAGGGGCTGGAAATCCACCCTGGTTTCCACATGTAGTGGTGTGTGAAAGAGTGTAACCACTTAACAAGCTGTGGAGACACCAATTGTATGCACAAAGCCCAAGAGGCTACAACTGGTTGAGGGGCCGGGGGAGGTTAGGTGGAAACATTGAAAGCACAGCTGGGCAAACAGAATCTCCATTGGAGGTTCAGATGAATTGCCCAATGGCCAAGGCAAAGCAGCTGCCATCACAGCCAATGAAGACCCCACATTTTAAGAGAGAATTAACAATCCCTGCTCCATGTTCATCTCTTGTTGGTTTGATAAAGAATGATTCTGTAAAAGATGTTTGGGGTTCTTAGATGTAAACTAACCACAGATTACTCTGAGTTTTAAAAACCCAAAGCAAGTACAAATAGTTTTCATGTTTCATCTTACTCTATCGAGGGTCAGAGGACTTGAAGTGATGTTTCCATCGCTATATGCAATCATCTGAACATTATCACATTCATGGCAATTCTTTTTTTAAAAGATTTTATTGATTTATTTGAGAGAGAGACAGAGACACAGCAAGAGACAGAGAGAGAGCACAAGCAGGGGGAGTGGCAGGGGAGGGAGAAGCAGGCTCCCACTGAGCAGGGAGCCCAATGCAGGGCTCCATCCCAGGACCCCAGGATCATGACATGAGCGGAAGGCCAATGCTTAGCCGATTGAGCCACCCAGGTGCACCATGCATGGCAGTTCTAAAGCACCAATGGTTTCTGAACAACTTTAAGGAATAATTTTAAAATACCCTAGTAGATGTATAAGGCTATGGATTCGAATCCTTGCCTCTTCCAATTTATTGCTGAAATGCCAAAAGTAATGTAACAAAGAAGATACTGTATGACTTATGAAGTATAAAGAAGTTTTAGCCACATGAATATAGGCAGAAATTGACGAGATCACAATGAATGAGATATTAATGCATTCTGCGATTGGTTTTAAAAGAAACAAATTGGGTGCCTGGGTGGCTCAGTGGTGGAGCATCTGCCTTTGGCTCAGGACATGATCCTGGGGTCCTGGGATCGAGTCCCACATTGGGCTCCCAGCAAGGAGCCTACTTCTCCCTCTGCCTGCATCTCTGCTTTTCTCTGTGTGTCTTTCAAGAATAAATAAATAAAATCTTTTTAAAAAATAAGTAAAAGAAACAAACTTACAAATCAATGAGTTTATGTGCACATAAAGAGCAAGAGAATCAGTGACCCATGTCAACACCACCTGGGAAAAAAAAGGCTTAAATTCAATTCACAAAAATAATAGTGTGGAGAGATGTTGATGGCAAACAGTTCAAGTGTTGTCAGTCAATTTTCTGATAAATACTTTCTTTTTGCACTTTTTCATATGCAATTCTTGGTCAGTCTCTCAGCAAAAGAAGAAAATGCCTGTGTCACTGACATGTGTCTCATCACACTCTCCACTGCCTGCAATGTGATGAAGTCAATCTCCTATCATTTCCATAAGTTGTGCTCATATGCTTGTTCTACATTTGAAGAATTTGTTTTAAAATTGTTTATTACTGGGGTGCTTTGGTGGCTCAGTCAGCTAAGTGTCTGCCTTTGGCCCAGGTCATGATCCAGGGGTCCTGGGATTGAGCCCTATGGGACCTCCCTGCTCCACCAGGAGCCTGCTTTTCTCTCTCCATCTGCCACTCCCCCTGCTTGTGCTCTCTCTAGAGCTCTCTCATTCTCTGTCTCTGTCAAATAAGTAAATAAAATCTTCAAAAAATTAAATAAAGCTGTTTATTACTATGAACAAATTAGGTAAGCATGGTTAGCTATAAGTAAATTGAAATATTTAATTTGAATTTATTTTAGTAAGGAATTTTGTTCCACTCAATATTGACCACACTGGATTACACTTACATAACTCAAGTCAGAAGCATATGAGCTATAAGTGTTGGGTAAAATGCCTAATAAATGTCCCAGAGTATGACAAAGGCCTGAGCTACAGATCCACAGCAGCTGGCAATCTGCCCAGAGACAAACTAAAATTATTTGATATCTAAAAACCAAGAAGTGGGGTTTTGGGAAAAGAAGATTCCAGCCTCTGGCTCCCCTGAGACCCTCTCAAGCCCTGCAGTATAATCAGACAGAAAATGCAGAGCAGTGTGCCATGGGATGTTTAAATTAAAATAAATTAAAAATAGAAGCTCTGGGGAACTACAAACTGGGAGAAAAACTATTCCCGGATAATGAATATTTCAAAAATCTTAACAGAGGAAGTAAAACTGCCCTGGAAACAATTGGTAAAATCCCCTTTCTAATTTTAATATTGATCAAGGGAATTTGCAAAATCTGAGAAAACATGCCTGGCCTAGTGTATAAGTGCTTGTGCGTGCCCACACACACACACACACACACACGCACGCACCAGAAATTGGTGCCACTGGAAGGAAGAGATATGGCTGGTGAGCAGATGCAAGCACTGGGTGCCAGCACTGGGTGCCAGCCCTCTGTGGGGAGAGGCAGCTGAGCCAAATGAAATGCTGGGCCTCACTAGTTCTGGAGTGAGTTAGCTTTGGTCTGTATTTGAACTCATTTCTTTATGGTGCATCATATACATTTTGCTATAACTGAGTAGCCAGATATTAAATAAGGCTTTTTTTGGTCTCAGCTGAGGCCCCAGTGCTGAGGCCCCGATGTCTCAGTTATGCTACACCCTGAAGATGGATGGTGAACCAGGATGCACAGTATATGTGATGGCCCCAAACTGGTCTGAGACTCTGAACTCAAGGGCCTCCAGAGTATAAAGGAGAATGTTAACAATTTACAGGAAAATAAAGAGATTGAGGATTTATTGAGCAAAGTTATTGGAGTACTATGCATTCCCTTTGCACCTTAAAACAAAAGAGAGTCTTGGAGAAAAAATGATCAGAGAGCAAAGACTACAGGCTGGAGTGGAGACTCAGAGCTAGCTCCCCATTCTTGCCTTGCTGGGGCTTTCTGAGCTGCAGAACCTCCCTGGTTTCTGAGCTGCAGAAGCTCCATGCACAAATGCTGCCGTGGGAAGAGAACTGAGTGTGTGTCTCCTTGACACCAACACTGGCTTCTCACACGAGCAGGTGTAAAGATGGAAGCTGGTAGGAGCACTCCTGATGGTCAAGTGAGCAGAAAGACTCTGGTACCAGGAGCTGGCCATGATGCTGACCGCTCCTCTTGCCTGAGTAGCTGCATCCTGAGATAGCCAGGCTTGGGTCAGGGTATCCATAATTAACAGCCCCCTCGTGCAGAGCTGTCAGTACACATTCTAGCAAGACAAGGGCCTCTCTTCCTTAAACACCTGTTCCAGCCTGTGTTTGCCACACATTTAACAGGCATGAAATGACAAGGGAATCTACTAGACTTATGGCATAAAGACTAGAGAAAAAGAGGCAAACCACATAGAAAAAACAAGAAGAATCAACGTGTCTAAGTAAATGATGGATATGGGGGCTGAAGAGTGTGAAAAGATCTCCAAGGATTCAGGTTGGGTCTCTGAGAGTAGGAAGATCATCAAGAAAGTTAGAGAAATTGGGTCACCTGGGGGGCTCAGTGGTTGAGTGTCTGCCTTTGACTGGGGGTCTCTGAGAGTAGGAAGATCATCAAGAAAGTTAGAGAAATTGGGTCACCTGGGGGGCTCAGTGGTTGAGTGTCTGCCTTTGACTGGGGTTGTGATCCTGGGTTCCAGGGATCGAGTCTCACATCAGCTTCCCCACAGGGAGCCTGCTTCTCCCTCTGCCTGTGTCTCTGTTTCTCTCTCTCTGTCTCTCAGGAATAAATAATAAAATCTTAAAAAAAAAATTAGATAAATCAAGAGGGTCTTGTTTGGAGCAGCTGTGGTAAGGCACACTCAAGTATGCAGCGGACACCCCAGCAGGTGGCTAAGGAAGTAAGGGGAAGTCTAAGAGGAAAAAACAGGAATGACCCAATGCCTAATCCATCTATAAGGCTCTGGTGAAAAAGGGAGGGAGATTTTCTGAGTTTATGTTCTGTTTGCCGTAAAAAGTGGAGCTTGTCTTAATATGTCAAGCATTATAAATGCTGCAAAAGAGAATGCTAAAGGATCAACAAGGGTGTCAACACTTGTAGGTAGGAGACAAAGTTTAGCTGAGCCTGAGGGTGGCCGAGGGTAGGGGCTATGCAGTCAGTGAAGTGATGCCAGCAGAAGCAGCAGTGAGATACGAGAGGCAGAGGCAGGAAACCAGCAGAATATCCACACTCCCAGCCGCCAGGGTCTGACCGTGGGGCAATCCTTGGGGATGAGTGTCATCCAGCCCGATGGAGGGGGGAAGGGTTGCATCTGGCGCTAATGTTGGTGAATTGATGGCTGTGTTTGTTTCTGGTGTGCCTAAGGGCAGAAGGGTTTGATGAGATCTGGGAGGTTTTTCCAAGAGCAGCAGCAAAGGTGACGACAGTGAGGGAAGGCATGGAGGGCAGAGTCCCAGTTCCCTTGGGAGGAGTGGCTGTGATGGTCCCAGGAAAGCCGGGCCTCCTCACAATGAGGAAGGAGAAGCACAAATTGGTGGCCAGGAAGAGTAACAAGGTAGAGCTCAGAAAACTCAGATATTGAGCCTGGATGTCCAGAATCATGCTGAGGAATACAGGAAGAGACAAAAAGGGGAGACATGGGTTTTGTACTTGACGTGATTGCAAGGCACTCACTGCTGGGATGTCGAGATGGACCCCCCCGCCTGGTGGAAGGAAGCCAAAGTTGGGAGGTTTAAATTGCTTCCGGGGAAGGGAGAGTTGGTGCCTTGGACAGGTGCTCTCAGGATACGGCCCATGCCAGTCTCACCTGGGAGGGATGACAGTGCAGATTACTAGGTCCACCCCCAGAGTTTCTGAGTCCACAGAGCTATTACAGGGCCCTGGAACTGGTGTTTCCTGCCCCGGTGACCTTGTTGCCACTGGTCAGAGCAGCACACTCTGAGAATCATGCCTCAGACAGTAAATCCCAAGGGCAGGGAGAAAGCATGATCACACGTGCAGTGGTCCCCAAGCTGAGCTCCCATAAGAACCCCGGTGGAGCTCACAAATACACAAACCAGGAATAGCCGCCTCCCCACCCAGGAGACAAAAGGCTCAGCTTTGCCCCCTGAGACCCTGGTTCAGTTGGCCTGGTCCCAACTGGTGTCATTGGTATTTTCCCAGCACCCCATGTGGTACTAACTTACATCCAAGGTTGAGACACGCTGTTTAAGGGGCTGAGAAGAAAAAATTAATGTACTTAAAATTTAAAAACAGGGGTAATTAGGGAGCCCAGGACAAATCTAATTCTCTTATTTCTCAAGAAAAAGACAAGAAAACCATTAGGTCATAGATTCCCCTGGTTGGAAGGTCGGCAACTAAGATGTTGCTCACTCGTGGGGTCTTCAAGAGATGAACAGTAGCTGATGAGCCAAGAGCACGCGTGCCCATCTCACAGCCCCAGAAGGACATTGTTTGCGTCCTGTGAAAATTGTGCAGGAGGGTCGCCCTGTGTGGCAGCTGGGAAGGATTTGGCATTGAGGGAGATGCAATGATTTTTCTGAAGAAACACATGGATTTAACATTGAATTGAACTGAATTCAATGAACATTGAATTGAATTGAATTTGCCATCAGAAATATGTATTTCTTTTTTTTTAAGATTGTATTTTTATTTATTCGTGAGAGACACACAGAGAGAGGCAGAGACAGGAAGAGAGAGAAGCAGGCTCCCTCCTGGGAGCCTGATGCGGGACTCCATCCCAGGACCCCGGGATTACGACCTGAGCTGCTGAACCACCCAGGTGTCCCGAAATATGTATTTCTTGTATCCTGGGAACTCTTGTGCTACACACAGAATTGTCATTGTTCGAGATGGAGACATGTTTGTGGGGGATTTAGATTCCCACTTGCTCCCTGCGGAATGACAACCAGCGGCTGCCTGAGCAGATGGAGGCTTGTCAAGGTGGCGTGGCTGAGAAGGCACAGGTGGCACTGGCCCTCGCCCGCCCCCCCGCCCCCCGCCTGCCCGGGTCTCACACGTCTGCTCTCCCACCCTGGCAAGAACATTCTTCTTCTTCCCATCCTCACAGATGCCCAGGAAGCTCTCACTTCCCCACATGCACTTATATTGAACCCAAGGAGACCAAGGTCAAGGCAAAGGATCAACAAACCTGTCAAGTTTTGTCCACGCTGACCTTTCTCCAGCCACTTCAACCTCTGAGTAAAATGGGCTCAGATGAAGAAAAACATATTTTGGGGAATCTAGAAGATTGTGGGTACCCAGTGCACTTGCAGTACCCAGCAATTCTGCTGAGTGGAACTGGCCACAGGCAAGCCATCCATTTTTGTAAAAACAAGACTCCTTAAGTTCATTCAGGAACTCATTTATATCCTTTCCCACTGACCCACGGTTGCCTCCACTGCACAAGGTTCCCAGCTCCACAGTCCCCTGGTGTAGGGGACGGGGATGTAGTAAAAGGGAGCATTCCTTAGGGCTCCCGCCCTGGAGGTGGACCCTGGGACACCTGCCACGCTCAGAGTTGGGGGTGTGCACCAGCCTGATGAGTTTTGAGTTAGAATAAGGATCAGTCTGAGGAAAGCCAAGTGGGCAAGGCAGGCTGCGGCTCCCCCAGACCTAGGAAGGGCTGGTGGGCCCGGCTCAGTTCCCAGCCGGACCCTCTGCTGGGGACTCTTTGGGTCCCAGCAGACTAAAGCGTCAGTGACTTTATCAAAATTAGAGCATCAGCATTGGCTACTCAGCTGCAGCAAATACACAACACTCATGCATGCTATTGAAGGGAATGGGGGACCACGTGGGATGAAAGGGGGTGACAGGAAATCTCTGTGCTTCCTGCATAACTTCTCCGAGAGCCTCAGACTGCGCTGAAACACAATCCAGTCATTAAAAAACAAGTCAAAGGAAATCATCCATTCTGAGCAAATATTACATAAAATTCAACCATTCATCTATTTACTCATCTACCTACGTCTTCAAACATGCTGACCTTCACTCAAGTCTCTTCCTAATTTGGAACATTTGTTCACTCCCTTAAAACTCAATCATCTAATCCTTGATGTCTGTAATTTTGCTTTTTACCATCCATCCAATGCTTCCCACAGGGACAAAGCTTTAGTGGAGGGGCCCAGCCAGCCAAACCCAGGCTACACAGCATAGTGTACACACATACACACACACACACACACACACAGGTGCACACACGGGCGCACTCTGCACATACATCCACGCACACCCACATGCATATACATACGTAATACCATTGACCATATCAAAGCCAATTAAGTGGGAAATTTCAAAGTACGATACCAAGTGGAGTTCTCAGAGATGCACTACGAAGTCATATTGTAAGTGGTGTGGGTGATGAGTCAAAGAACCAAACACCCAACAGAGCGCAGAAAGGCATATGGTTGAGCCTATTTTCAGTGTATTCAATCCATGAGGAGGGATTTCAAGACGCTACTGAAACACGTCATGGAAAGGAATGTTTCTTAGAGATGAAACACAATGGAGATGTGATTTAAATGTCCAGAGGATTCCATATTCCCACTTGGTTGTAAAGTCTCTGTGGGCCCTGTTCTTTTTCCCAGGACAGACTGTCAGCATGTCACTGTGTTGTAACCAGTGCATGGAGAGGCTGACATCTCTGCAGCCTCCCTTACACAGTGAGTCCGCGTAGACACTAACCCCTCAGAGTCATCCTGCAGCCTCCCAGGTGACCTGCAGACTCAGGCCCAGGACCGGAGCGTGTGCTCCCCAGCCGAAAAGGCATGGACAGGAGGTTTGGAGGAGCAGATTCTGTGAGTTGACTCTATCGTGGATGGCAGACAGGAATACCCAGAACACCAGTTGGAGGAATAAACAGGAATCCTAAATAATAGAAACCACAGCAGGGCTGGAAAGGGCTGAAAAGTGAAGTGGGAAGCCAGCTATGAAAGGAAGCCAGAGGGAGAGTGCGGGAGGCCCGGGTCATCTTCTGTGTTGCGATCACAGCCATGTGGCTGGCCACTCTGATGACCTCTGTCGTAGGCTGTCCTTGGCACCGCCCAGTCCATGGATCCAAAGATCCGGGGCCACCATGAAAGGCTGGCTCAGGCAATAGTCTAGGGAGACGGAAAGGGCAGGGCATGGGCCAGAGGGAGGGAGCCTGTGCAGGGCAGCCCGACCCCAGGGCCTGCCGCGTCTTCCGTGAAAGTCGCCCCTGGACGGCTCATGCCGTAGCCCACATGACAATCCATTTGCCAACAAACTTTCCTGAAAGTGTGATCTCTGAGGGCTAAGATGGTATAAACCCAGAGGAAATTTTTTTTTCTTCACTTTTTCTCCGAAGGCATGTGTCTCCCAGGAGAGCAGCCTGCTTGCCCTGGGAGGTGCCCACCTTCTAGTGCAGATCCTCCATGTGCAAGCCAGTGCAAGTGTGCATTCCCTTTGTTCCCTGGGAGCGTGCTGTCTCCATGTCCTCTCAGGCCCGTGGAGCAGCTTCTCTGCTTTCCTCTCTCTTCTCTGGCTGTGGGGCAGCTCGGCTTCCAGGCTGCTGCTCTTCCTGGCCGGCGCAGCCTTTTCAGCTACAGCAGAGTTTGGGGACAAGGGGAGAGAAGGTGGACAAGGGGAGGTGGTGGGCTGTTCCCTGCCTGGGGCCCCTCCTTGCTTGGGGTCTGCTGTGCCAGGGGCTCGCTCTTGACAAAACCATACACCCTCCACCTTAGAGCAAGGGCCCCAGGGAAACAAATAATGCCACCAGGGAGAAATAAGAGACCAGAGTCATCATCAAGCAAAAAGGGACACTCTCGGACTCAGTGAAGGTAGGGGAGACACCATCACAGCCCCTTACTTCACGCGCTGAGAGACGGAGTCTCGGGAGAGGTCAGTTTTCAGCTCCTAGTCTCCAGGGCAAAGGTGACCAGCTCTGTACCATCATACAGCCTCCTGAGGGAACCTTCTTTCCCTGAGGCTGCTCACCACTGCCCCACACTGCCCCCCCGCCCACCACCCCCTCCACCAACATGCAGGGGCAATGTTGTCTTCTTCCTGGAGCTCCTCAAAATTCAGCCAGATTTGGGGCACCCAGGTGGGTCAGCAGTTGAGCTTCTGCCCTTGGCTCAGGTTGTGATCCCGGGGTCCTGGGATCGAGTCCCTCATCAGCCTCCCCAGAGGGAGCCTGCTTCTCCCTCTGCCTGTGTCTCTGCCTCTCTCTGTGTCCTCTGAATAAATAAATATTTTTTAAAAAAATTCAGCCAGATTCTCCATGAGGAAGCTCATCAATCTCCACAAATTATTCATGGCCTCATGCCTTTTACCCAGAACAACTGGCTGGAATGTGTTTGGGGTCCCTGACTACTCTGACTGAGCCCCAGTCACGTCCTGCCCGGCTGGCCAGTTTCTGAAATGGTGCACTGAGGGGGCGTCCCGAGGCATCCGTCCTGGGCGCCCCCCCTCGGGGCTTCCCACACCCCTCCCCTCTTTCTCCGTCTTCCCCAGGCCTCGAGTGGGCCACCCCCTCCCTCCTGACTCCCGTGCCAGCCCGTGTTCCCCTAGCAGGTTGAAGCCTCTGGCTTGTCTGCCGCAGGGAAACCCGGCTAGCTGGATTAGATCATGCCACTCGGAGAAGGATTGATGCCTTCCATCAAGAACCTGTCAGCCATCCCAGGAACATGTTCGTAAAGTAAAACTTGTCTGCTGGTCATGTGATTAAAACACCAAAATGGTTTGTTGTTGTTGTTTTATTGCAAGTTGAGCAATCCCACAAGGCGTCTAGACCACAATGCAGTGAGTGCACATGACAAAAGCAGAGGGGACTCAGAGCCACTTGCAAGGGCGGCCCAGGGACAGAACTCAGCATTTCTATCACTCACAGCGCTGTGACTGCTTGCAGCCTCTGAAATCACAGGGACACACTTTCCACACCACCCCCCAGGCATGAGCCTCCATCAGGAAGGGCAGCGACAAAAATGGGTGTCGAGCCACAAAGAAATGTGCGAACCTGAGACACCAGAGTGTGGACGGCTGGGATGGAGACAGTTGCATTAAAGGCTGAAGACACATATTTAGTTTAACAACTAATGGTTAAGGAACTACTTGACATTGAAAAGCCCGAGAGGGATTGTTTCCTAAGGGTGGTTAGGATGCTGCGCTCAGAAAGCTGAGATCCAGAGACATAGAGGGGCTGGATCATTGCCAGGAAAAAGTTAGGTTTGCCCATGGTGACCAAATCACTCCTGTCAAAACCATTCTTCCTGAGCCACGGTGGTCTGAGAGCATCGGGAACGATCGTGCTCCTGCAGCCAAGCCCGCGAAGCCAGGGGTCTGTTGGAGCACAGCGCCTGAGGAGACACCTGCTCCCATGGGCAGATGTGGCCAGGATGCAGATGCTGAGCCCAGGGTGGACCCCCCAGGCGGTGGCCGTCCCTTCACAGCACTGGCTCTCAGCATCCCCATCTACGAAGCAGGAATCTTCATCTAACTTCTCCACCTCAGTGACGGGAAGGATTAAACAAGTAAATAAACTCACTGGTGCACAGCAGATGCCATAGGATGACCAGCCTGCTGACACCCAGAAATTCATCATCAAAACGGGGCATTTGTCTGCCTGGCTTTCTCGGGAGCAGTGCGGTGGGCTACGAGGGTCTCTGGTTGACCAGCTTGTCCTTCACCTGCATGGAGCACCCACGCAGGGAGCAGAGAAGACACAGCCACGTGAAATCCCCTACCCCAGCCACCTCGGCTGCCCCAGGCCCCATGGGTGAAGACCCACCTTGCTTTGGGTGTTCCCACCAATGACTCTGCTTCAGCACATCACATTCAATGGAGTATCTCCCCAAATACATGCAAATGCTCAAAGTGGAAAGCCAGAGTATCTTTAATCAGAAGCCTTAATGAGGGGCAGCCTGAGTGGCTCAGTAGTTTAGCGCCGCCTTCAGCTCAGGGTGTGATCTCAGGGTCCTGGGATTGAGTCCCATGTCGGGCTCCCTGCAGGGAGCCTGCTTCTCCCTCTGCCTGTGTCTCTGCCTTTCTCTGTATGTCTCTCATGAATAAATAAAATCTTTAAAAAAAAAAAAAAAAGAGGAAGCCTTAACAAAGCGAAATTTCAGACACAAAAGCCCTCCAGTGCCTAAAGGCCTCGAGGTTGCTGGTGGCAGAGTCTGTGAACAAGGCAGAGATGTTGAAGCGCTAGCAAGGGCCTGGGCCCTGCTTCTCTGCCCAGGTCACAAAGGTACACTCTACCTCAGGGGTCCCCAAACAGGGCTGCCCCGGGCAGTGGAGAGACCCCATGCAACCCACCTGTTATGTGGCAGTGTAATTGGAAAGTGGGCTTCAGACAAAATGCTTCGGTATTTTCACCTTACAAGCCCTTGTTGGGTTAGAAAATTAGGTTCACAAGCCAGAGGGCCAGTGGCATCCCCCCTGCAGGTGTGCTGTGCACTTGGGGTGCTAGGCCTGCATAGGCAGGATCATCGAGAGCCTCTATGTGAGAACTCGCCCACCAGGATGAGTCAGTTTGTCCCAAGGCCTTAGCCACACTCCGCTCAGGGTTCCATGGCCCTCTGTGAGCTCGAGGGCTACTCAGATCAAACATTAATCTTTTCACTGCAGGGAAAGTGAATGGCCAACATGATACACGGCCTGGAGACCCAAGCAAGACAAATTCTGAGGGGCCACGCTGAGGTGTTTTGTGTGAACCCCGGTTACTCAGTGATGAGGGCAGTCACTGGAACACTTAGAAATACCTCTGGGGTCAGAAATCAGTTCTGTGAAGAGTGAGCTATTAACCGGGGTGCAGAGGCCGTCTGGCCAACACAGGCCTCTGGGTGACACCATGCTCTTTAACACGCTGTCTATTGCTAGCTCATCAGACAGAGGGGCTCCCTTATGCCCTCACTGCCCCTTCCGTGTGCCCACACGCTCGATGGAAGACTTTGTATGAGAAACTACAGCGTGTGGATGGAATCAGATACTCAAGTCTGCAGGCTGCGCACACACATGCCAGGGCTTTGCACCCTACGCCTCGGAGCAAAGCCCTGTCACATCCCAATGCCAAAGAAGAACCAGCCATTCCACCAGCTGTCTGAGTACAGCATCGAATGGAAAGAACCACGTCGATTAATAAAACTGGAGTGATTCACACGTGCGTACCAACATAAACGAATGCTCACCCCTGCTGTCTCAACTGGGAACCCAAGCTCAGAAGTCAAATGTTAATTCCTTCTTGCATCCATTTCAGAATATCAGTGTTCCCTTTGCTTCCTAGAATATCTCCTTTTTCCTCACTCTCACCCCTTCGTAGGTAACTGCACGTCATTCTGGAGCTGAGTTAGCCTTTCAACCTGGCAGTGGCCTCTGGAAGAGCTTTCCCCTGTCCCTGGAAGATGTAGTTTTTGATTAAACAAGATCCGTGTGTCTGTGTCCCCCATGAAAGGGAGGTCCAGGCAGGTGGGAGGAGGGCAAGAGTGGGCTTGCAGGGTTTCAGAGGCTCCTCAGATGCTCACACCGGATGCGGGTGCCCGAGATGGTCACTGCAGCCCTGGCCACTGTGTCTGCTCCCAGCCACCAGAAAGGAGAGCGGAATGTAGCCCTCCTGCAAGGACACCCCTGGGAGGGGCATGCCACTTGTTGCGAAGTCCTAGAACTGTGCTCCTCACCCCACCAAGCCTCAGAGAAACTGGGAGATGCAGTCTTTATTTGGGCCGTATGCCAGAATGAGAATAAAATTGGGGGGTTCTCTTACTGAGGAAAGAGAGAGACCCGCCACCGGGAGGTAAATGCCGGGCTCAGTCCTATCCATGCTTCCTCTCACACGAGAAGATTGTTCATGTGATCAGAGGAGACATTTACCAAGCAATACAAGTCCCCACTGTGTTTTGGGGTTACATGGGGCCTGGACAGTTACTTCCTAATTTTCTGATGCCTGAACTGTCCTGAGGATGGTGCTAGAATCTGCCCTCCCACCATTAAGGCTTCATCCAAGAGCATTTTCAAAGTCAAACCAAGACTTTCATCCTAACAGGTGTTGCTATCCCACACCTTTGTCTCGGAGTGAACTAACCTGTCCAGACATCAGCTGGGAATCCTATTTTGGGAATAGGCTTCTCAACCAACCCACAAGGAACCCCAGAACCCAAATCCCACGCCGTCGCCCCCCAGGCTTTCCTCCTCCCCAGAGAGCCCCAGAAGCTAGTAGACTGCACGAACCACTGCATTATCCAGTGAGCAGCATGGCCCACCATCCTGCAGGCCGCCTGTGTTGGAGCCCGAAGACTCCTTCCCTGCAGCTACTGCCCCAGCCTGGCACCACCACCAAGGAGGCATGTCAAGGACTTTGCATCTTATAAATTACGTTTTTTTCATAAAACTCTAAAAATAAGTAGAATTACTGCACCACCCTCTCTTTGCAGGCAAGGAAATCAAGACTCAAAGAGGCTGAGTGACCTGGGGTGGCGAGCTGGGGCGCCACCAGGCAAGGTGAGGTCCGACCAAGCCCAAGCCACTCTGGGGAAGCCCAGGTCAGGCGGGCCAGGCCTCACTCCGAGCTGTTGAAACTCCGTTAAACAAAAATGCATGTTTGCAAGAGGCAGCAGCAAGACACAGCAGCCTCAGCTCTGCCAAATTCCCTGGAAGCAGAGTCAAGCCGTTTATCGTGGCTTCAAACCAAATTCAGCTGCTACTTTTCTTTTCACTGGTATTGTTTCAAAGCCAGCGGTGGATTTGTTCCGAGGATTTTTATACGCCTAGCTTCTTGTCGGCTTTCTCCCCAGAGGTGGACTTTTACATGCCGAGTTCCAGCATGCACATGCTTCTTTTATTATTAAAGGTATTACCCGGTACCTGTTGACTTCCTGCCGTGGCCCCGGGGACTCTGGTCAGGGAGCTGTCCCTGAATCAGCGTGCCCCTCACTGCTGTGCATTCATCATGTCTGGGTCAAAACCACCCTAGCCTGCTGCTTTCTAAAAGAGCAACTGAGCCCTCAGCTGAGGACTGCTGGCAGATGGCACCCGGACATGTGGGGTGCATCCTTCCACCCACTGCCATCCTGATTCCCCGGCCACCTTTTCTTCTTTTCCCGATTACTGTAAGGACCCACCCATACTCCAGGGAAATGGTGACTTTAGGATCCACAGTAGGTCTAGAAGATCCTCACGGCCTTGGTAGGAGAGCCTGGCAAGCCTGAGAAGGGGAGCCCTTTAAGCAACTAGAAATGTTTGGGAGTGAAAGCATCCCCTTTGCACAGAATTTGATATTCTATAGTTCATTAGGCTCAGTGATGGCTGGCCTTGGACATTTCCTGTGAACTGGTAGGATTAGAAGATCACGTGACATTGGAGTTGGAGGATTTCATCTTGGAGATATTAGATGCTGGGTCCGTGGTAGGTGTAAGTAGGCAAAATTAGGCATGCAGGAAGGAACAGCAGGAGAACAAATTTAACGTGAGACATTATATGCGAGCACCCACCTTGATCCCAAAGGAAAACAAACCAATGGTGACAATGGCAACAGAGCAGAGTGTGGAGGCGTGAGAACAAAGCTGACATCACCTGCATGGGCACCGGACGTACTGTAGGCTTTCAGCCAATGAACAAGGTACATGGATGGATGTTGTGAATCAGAATCCATGGTAGTTTCTCTCTCTGTCTCTCTCTCTCTCTCTCTCTCACACACACACACACACACACACACACACGATTCCTACTTCCAAAGAAAGTACCTCCACCACATATCTTTGACTTACCTGTGGGTAAATTTGAGTTTAAAAGTTCACACTAGGGACGGCTGAGTGGCTCAGTGGTTGAGCATCCGCCTTAGACTCAGGTTGTGATCCCAGGGTCATGGGATCAAGTCCCGCATCAGGCTCCCCAGAGGGAGCCTGCTTCTCCCTCTACCTGTGTCTCTGTGTCTCTCATAAATAAATAAATAAAATCTTTTAAAAAATAAAATAAAAGACAACACTAAATCTTCTTTCCTATTAGAACCTCTTTTGTAAAACTGCTTGCTACTCTCCTTAAAACAAAGTAGATGTAGAAGCAAGTGGTTTTATGTTTCAGGCTCTTGGCGATGAATGTCCCCTCCTAGCTGAGAAGACATGAAAGAAGAGAGTAGATCCAATAAATGTGAAGTAATAGTTTCAGAGGAGCAGAGATAAAGACAAGAAGCAATCCTTGAAGATAAAATAATAACTCTGAATTTTCCAGATTTTAAAAACCTGTTCAAATATCTTAATCCCAAACAGGATTAAAGAAAGACAATTCACATAAGTGCATATTGTAGTAAAATTAAGGATTATTGAATACAAAGAGAAGATCTTTAAAGGAATCATAAGAAAACAGATTATAGCAGAATGACCAGACTGACAATTAGCTTGACAGGTTCTCAGCCACAATAAAGAAAGCCAGAAGCCACTGCAACACCAGCTTTGATGGGTGAGAAAACACCCTAGAATCCTATCTCCAGGGGGACCATGTTCTGAGTTTTTATGATAAAATAAAAAGCATAGTCACACAAACAAAAACAGGGAATGCACTATTGCTGAATTGTCACTAAGAGAAATCATGTACTCTGGGAAATAGAAATGTTATCTCAGAAGGAAAACTTGAAATGCAAGAAAAAATGATGAGAAAAGAGTTGCCATTCATATCTTAACTGTTTGAATCAATAACAATCTTCTGTAATGTGTGGATTGAAACATCAAGATGATGTAAATCTCAGACAAAAACAGCAGATACGTGGAAACTGTTTAAAGAATCTGACATAAAAAAAAAAAAAAAAAAAAAAGAGGGCAGCCCGGGTGGTTCAGCGGTTTAGTGGTTTAGCGTCGCCTTCAGTCCAGTGTGTGTTCCTGGAGACCTGGGATCGAGTCCCATGTCAGGCTCCTTGCATGGAGCCTGCTTCTCCCTCTGGCTGTGTCTCTGCCTCTCTCTCTCAATCTATGTCTCTCATGAATAAATAAATAAAATATAAAAAAAAAGAATCTGAAATCCTAGTGCTCAGGATGATAGGTCAGAAATGTATTAACTTTAGACTTCATTAAAATAAATATTCCTGTTATCTCTAGGGTAAGGAGTTGTAGACCACAAACAAAATTCCAAACTACTAAACTTTCCACAAAAAAGGGACAAAGAGAAAATCATTTTCAATAAATCCATAAGAAGACATGAAGAGAAAATTAATTTCTTAAAATTTCTAAAAAGTTTAAGTATTGACTTTATGTAAATGAAACTAATAGAGAAAACAAACTAGGATATGATTAGGGATATACATTTAAGTGGGAACATGACTGAACTATTACAGCAACAAAAGCAAATAAAGATTAAGAAACTTTCAACACCCTGGAACAACAACCCTTTGGAAACAGTAAAACGTTTCCTTATGGTGTAACTAAAAAATTCCCCTTGTAATATCTATCCAAGAAAAATTAAAGCATATATATATACGAAAACTTACAGAAGCTTTGTGTTTAATAGTCAAAAACTGGAATCAACCCAATAATAAGGGAATCAATCAATAAATTAGAGTATATCCACTCAACAGAATACTATTCAACAATAAAAATGCATTAAGGAGGGTATGCGATGTGATGAGCACTGGGTGTTATATGCAACTGATAAATTGTTGAACACTACATCTGAGACTAATGATGTACTGTATGTTGGCTAACTGAATTTAAATAAAAATAAAAAAGAATGATGCATTCTATATAGAAAAAAAGTGCATGGACTATTGACACATGAAGCAACATCAGTGAATCTCAAAATACTATGCAGAGTAAAGAAGCCAATGGTTGGTTGTCTGGGATGAGTGGTGGGTGAGGGGTGGTGGGAAGGGAAATAGGAAGAGAGTAAACAGACATGATGAGCCTTTGGGGCCAACATAGATGCTCATTGTCTTGATTGTGGTAATGGTTCCATGGATGTGTACATAAAGTCAAAACTTACCAAATTATACCCTTCAAGATGTAATTTTATTGGATATCAATTATACCTAAATAAAGCTATTTTAAAAATTGGAATTAAGGGTGTCTTGGTGGCTCAGTCCATTAAATGTCTGACTATTGATTTCAGCTCAGGTTATGATCTCAGGGTCATGAGATCAAGTCCCGCCTCGGGCTCTGAGCTCAGTGGGGAGTCTGCTTGGGATTCTCTCTTCTTCTGCTTCTGCCCCAACCCACCCTCAAAATTAACAAATCTTAAGTAAACAAATAAATACATAAAATTGGAATGAGAAACCATAATACCCTAGTGGAAATGAGCACGTCCAGCACCCAGGTCTTGTTCCCAATACCATTCTTCCCTAGAAGAACCCAGCATTTCTTAGAAAAATAACCGAATATATCAGAATATAAGTGAATACTCAGAAAAAAAAAAAAAAAAAAACGAAGGGGTCATGACACCAGAGCTGACTTGAAAGTACTCACAATGGCTAAGGTGGAACAATTTGAGCAACATAATAAGTAATACTATGATATTACAACCCAAAGTATATAATAAATATCCATGAGTCCATACTGAAACAAAGAAATTATTGAATGAATTAGTCAATGGGAAATAAAAGAAAACCTCCCAAGCAGAAGAATTCAAAGTAGCATCTGTAGACATTCCCTCATCAAGAAGGCCTTGCTCAGCTTCTCACTTGGGGGCCATGCCTGGTGGGTCTCCCATGGGTGGGGAACGCTTGCTAATGTATCACCAAACAGGACAGTATAGAAAGGGGGAAAGGTCACATATGGTGGAGATACCAGGCAAACACAACCTTGGCCAGGTGATCAATATCAATATCATCACTGTAAGGTCATGTGGACAGTAGGGACCCTCTATATCATGTGATCATAAGGGTGCTGTACACCATACTCTTCCTTCCAAACCCCATAATACCAGTCTGATCATGAGAAAAACATCAAACAAATCCAGATCGATTGATAATCCATAAAACTACTCATCAGTATTTTGCAAAACTACCAAGGTTATCAAAAACAAGGAAAGTCTGAGAAAATGTCACAGCCCAAAGGAGCCTAAGGAGACAAGGTGATTAAATGTAATATGACATCCTAGACGGGGTCCCGAAACAAAAAAGGACGTTAGGTAAAACCATGGGACATGGAGACTGGTTAAAAATAATGCATCCCTGTTGCCTTATCACTTGTGACAAGTGTAGAATGTAAGTTATGTACTAACAATACAGGAATCTGGATTCAGGGTATAAAGGAATTCTTTGTACTATCTTTGCAAGTGTTCTATAACTCTAGAACTAATCTGAAGTACAAAGTTTGTTTCTTTAAACAAATTCTGTCAGAGGCACCTAGGTGGCTCAGGGGTTGAGCATCCGCCTTCGGGTCAGGGCGTGATCTGCGGGATTGAGTCCCCAGCTGGGCTCCCCAGAGGGAGCCTGCTTCTCCCTCTGCCTGTGTCTCTGCCTCTCTCTGTATGTCTCTCATGAATAAATAAATAACACTTTTAAAAATAAATAAATAAAATAAAATCTGGAATGAGGCAAGGTTATTTGCTATCATTTTTATGATTCACAATTTTTTATATGCAGTAACCATTGTTATGAGACTTGAAAAAATCTGAGAAATATGTCACAAATAATAGAAAGTTCTATAACAAACAATTATTGTTTATAAATACTAAGTTGGTCTACTGATATACACACACAAATCATGGTGGCTGATGAAAACAACAAATGAACAAGAATCTTGTATTTCTGTATTTCAGAAGTAACTATTAGAAATGTTATGAAAGACAATATTTGTTAAGAGGCACAGAATTTCAATGCAGCACCTTTTTGAACAAAACTATAAAACCTTCCCAAAGGACACAGAGATGTGAATAAACAGGGGGCCTGTCCACACTCTTCTGGGGGGTGAGTCGGCTGTGTGGAAGGTGACCCTGGGGAAGAGCAGGGACACAGTGACAGCAAACCCCACGCAGGGAGACACAGACACTGGCCACCTATATGGTTAACTCATCATAGAAAAAGCTAAAAGCCACTTGTCAACTGGGGAGAAAATGTGTACTGTAGTGTGACAGAAAGAATTTATCCTGTTTTTAATAATATTGAGAATTCTTAGAAATTAGAAAAATTAAAAAAAAAAACAGTCTAAATAATTGAACTTGCAATACTTGGAGGTCTAAATGGTCTGCCTCCCATCTTTTCCTCGGCAGGCACCCCATCTTCCCCGGGGCCGTGCTCCTTTTGATTCTCCCGACACAGGTCCCAGGGCTGGGTCCATCCCCACCCTGTCTGCCCTCCCGGCCACGTGGCCCAGTGGCCCCCGACCCACGTCCTCCAGCCAGCTCAGGGCGCGGGGGACTGTGTAGATTCAGATGAGGCTTCCCTCCAGTCCTGTCCTCTGCCCCGCCCTGGCCTCACCTGCAGCCCTGGCCTCACCTGCAGCCCTGGCCTCACCTGTAGCCCGGGCCTGGTGGCCTACGCTCCCAGGGCACCTTGGCCTGTAGGTCAGCACTGCAAACCAGCCCTGCTCCGCCTGCCCCAGCTCTTCAGTTTCCGAGTGGGTGGCACCTTTGCTTCCTTCCCTGTGCGCAGGTGCCGGTTGAGTGGAAATTCTGGAGTCAGGGATGAGTCTATAAAGCAGCAAGTGTCTTAGATGTGGCAACAGAGACTTACCTAAGCTGGACAATGTGGTCAAAGGTTAACTTATACCAGAGAGAACTCAGGACTTGAAAACCTTAAATACCTCGCTAGATATGTTACATTGATCGAGTTTACTAAACCAAATAAATACATACTTTTTTTGTTTCTCTTGTGTTACGACAATAAAGTACCAACCATTCCTTATATGGCCAAGTGGTTGATTCAAGAAAAGAAAACCCTCTGTCTTATATGAAGGCCACAGAAGGTCTGTTGACTTATATAAGATCAACATCTGAGGGGAGCCCGGGTGGCTCAGTCGGGTAAGTGTCCGCCTTCAGCGCAGGTCATGGTCCGGGGGTCCTGGGAGCGCGCCCTGGGTCGGGTTTCCTGTTAGGTGTGGAGTCTGCTTCACTCTAACCCCTCACAGTACCTCATATAAATAAATAAAATCTTTAAATAAATAAAATATGGGATCCCTGGGTGGCTCAGCAGTTGAGCGGCGGCCTTTGGCCCAGGGCGTGACCCTGGAGTCCCGGGATCGAGTCCCACATCGGGCTCCCGGCATGGAGCCTGCTTCTCCCTCTGCCTGTGTCTCTGCCTCTCTCTCTCTCTCTGTGTCTCTATGAATAAGTCAATCAAATCTTCAAAAACAAATAAATAAATAAATAAATAAATAAATAAATAAATAAATAAATAAATAAGTAAAAAATAAAAATAAAATAAAGTCAAATCAACCTGTAGGGATATTCGCCGAACACTCTAGTCCCCCAAGCCCCGCCTCCGGCTCGCTGGGCCTCCGCACTCCGCCTCGGCTATGAAAGTCCTGCCGCTCCATACATTGAAACTCCTCCTCCCCCGGGGTCTGTGGTGCACAGAAGCGTCCTCCCCGCGACCGCGGACACCGAGCCCGGCAGTGCACGTGCGGCCCGTCCGCGGACACCAGGGGGCCGGCACCGCTGTCACAGGAGGGCGACGGCGAGCGGGGGCGCTGGGGCCCGAGGGGCTCCGGCTTGGCGCCACCCGCACGGGGCTCCTCGGGGCGTGAGGACACGGACCCCGTCGGGACCGTCAGCTCGCAGCCGCCCAGGCATCTCCGTCCCGTCGTCTCCCGCTTTCCGGGGCCCGGAGGTGCGCCCTGGCGTCGGGCGTCGGGCGTCGCTGAGGACTGTGGCCGGGACGAGGCTCCCGCGGGCGGGCGGCCGGGCGGGCGCGTTCACAGCCGGGCTCTGCGGGGACGCGGCGGCGGCCAGAAGCCAGCACGGGGGCTCGGCCACGGCGGAGGCGGAGGCGGAGGCGGCAGGTCCCGCGCGCAACCCCGGCCGTCCGGACGCAGCAGGGCCGCTCGGGCTGCTCGGGCTCGCCTCGCCGTGGAGGCGCCGGCGGCTGCGCACCTGCCCTGTGAGGGCGGCCACGTGGGGCCGGGGCCGGGGCCGGGGCGAGACGCCCCAGGAGAGGCTGTGGCGGGCGGCGGGCGGCGGGCGGCGGGCGGCGGACAGGCCTCCCCGAGCGGCAAGGGGACCCCGCTCGGGCCGCGGCTGCCGGCAGGACGCACCGGACCCTTTCCCGGGAGGTCAGCGCCGAGCGACGGTCACTAGGAAGAGGGGAGCCCCGGGCGCAGGGGCAGCCGGGCCGCCCGGGGGAGGATCGGGGGGAGCTGGGAGGCGCGGTGCGGGGAGCGTCCGACGGGGAGCTCGCGCCCACCTGAGGGGAGCTCGCGTCAGGCGTCCTCCTGAGGGGGAGCACATGGCCACGTGAGGGGAGCTCGCGGCCACGTGAGGGGGAGCACGCGTCAAGCGTCCTCATGAGGGGGAGCACATGGCCACGTGAGGGGGAGCACATGGCAACCTGAGGGGGAGCACGTGGCCACGTGAGGGGGAGCACATGGCAACCTGAGGGGAGCACATGGCCACCTGAGGGGGAGCTCGCGGCCACGTGAGGGGGAGCACTCGTCAGGCGTCCTCCTGAGGGGGAGCACGTGGCCACGTGAGGGGGAGCACGTGGCAACCTGAGGGCGAGCACATGGCTACCTGAGGGGGAAAACACATGGCCACGTGAGGGGAGCTCGTGGCCACGTGAGGGGGAGCACTCGTCAGGCGTCCTCCTGAGGGGGAGCGCATGGCCACGTGAGGGGGAGCACATGGCCACCTGAGGGGGAGCACGTGGCCACGTGAGGGGGAGCACGTGGCAACCTGAGGGGGAGCACGTGGCCACCTGAGGGGGAACACGTGGCCACGTGAGGGGAGCTCACGGCCACGTGAGGGGGTGCACTCGTCAAGCGTCCTCATAAGGGGGAGCGCATGGCCACGTGAGGGGGAGCACATGGCAACCTGAGTGGGAGCACATGGCCACGTGAGGGCAGCTCGCGGCCACGTGAGGGGGAGCACTCGTCAGGCGTCCTCCTGAGGGGGAGCACATAGCCGCCTGAGGGGGAAGCGCATGGCCACGTGAGGGGGAGCACATGGCCACGTGAGGGGAGCTCGCGGCCACGTGAGGGGGAGCACATGGCCGCCTGAGGGGGAGCGCATGGCCACGTGAGGGGGAGCGCGCGCCCACCTGAAGGGGGAGCACCTGCCCGTGTGAGAGGGGTACGGGCTGCCTGAGCCGGGGAGCATAGGCCCATCTGACCCTGGGAGGCTGACAGAGGAGCTGAGAGCTGATGACAGCTGGCGCCGTCGCTGGCCCGAGGAGCGTGCCCTGAGCGTCCTCTGTGCAGAGCCTCTTCCATGAAGCAGGGAAGCTCGCGGTGCCCTCCGGTCAAGGGGGACGACCGGCGCCGCCGACGCGGGGCCGCACGGGAACGTCCCACCTGCCCTCCTCAGCCCCGCGCTCTGGACGGCTCCCCGGACAGCTTCGCCGGACTTCCTCCTGAAGTCTTGTGCCCCAGGAGGAAGGTTGAAAGCTACGTCCCTAGATTCTGCCCCAGTCGGAGCAGAGACAACCAGTCTCCAAAACCAGCTTGTGGTCAACGCCCCGTGTTCAAGCTGCCTCGCTTGCGAGCGTTCATGAGGGTCTTGTGTTTGTGACGCTTTGAAGCTCTTAAACGGAGACGAACCATTGGATGACCGCCGCCCTCCACATTCCCCGCCGAGGGGAGGAGGCATCCGCAAATCTGACTTGAAAGATTGGTTTGAAGTGAAGCTGTGGCGAGCCTCCCAGGCCCCGCGGCGTTCGGGCCGACTCCCTGCATGTGTCTCCCGAAGTCACGGAGCCGCGTGAGCACGGCCACCCAGCGCAGCCATTCCTGGGCCTCCGAGGAGGAGCTCCTTTCGCTCTCGCCCATCCCGTAACTGAACGTGCGTCTTACGTGCCATCTTTTTAACCAGATAATTCTCCCGGGCTATTAACTGTCATTGGGTTAATGCTGAGTTTTCTAGGTAGTGCTAAAAACCAGGATGTGGCAATAAATAGCAGCTGCAGCTGCCGACTGTGGTTTTGACCCCATGGGATCTGCGCGTCTACCTTTCTCCATAAAATTTTTCCTAGTAGCTATTACATTTTTACTCTTCTATTTAGAGATTGCATTATTCCTCCCACTTCCTTGAGCGTCACAAACCAGCAAACCGATAATATTAGTTACAGCACTTCTACTAATTTCCCTACTAGCCGCAAGCCTAGCTTACGAATGAACCGGAAAAGGTCTAGAATGAACCGAATATGATAATTACTTTAAACCAAAACAAATGATTTTGACTCTTTAAATTATGATTAAACTCATAATTATCATACGTCCAAAGTATACACCAACATCTTCCTGGCATTTATTCTCTCCCTAATAGGCACACTCATCTACTGATCCCATCTAATATCGTCCTTACTGCGCTTAGAAGGCATGATGCTATCCCTGTTCATAATAATATCAGTTACTACCCTAAATAGCAGTTATCTTTTGGCTCTTACCAATCTCTCTCACTACTGCATTCTGTGAGGGTTTTTTTTTTTTTTTACTTTATTTTTTTAAGGTTTTATTTATTTATTTGAGAGAAAAAGGCACAAGCAACAGGGAAGGAGAAGGAGAAGCAGACTTCCCGCTGAGCAGGGAGCCCAATGTGGGGCTCGATCCCAGGACCCCGGAATCAGGACCTGAGCTAAAGGCAGATGTTTAACCAGCTGAGCCATCCAGGTGGCCCCGTGAGGGTTTTTTGTGTTGTTTGGGAGTTTCAGTACAACAGACTATTGCTAATAGTGCATTTAGAGGTCAGATGGTGAGTCTTGCAGTCAAAGCATGCACGTTCTGTTCAATTTTGGTTACTGGTTCCCCTCATCTCTGGTGCCCTCTCTTCTCTCTGCCACTTTCCAAGTAAAATGCCTATTGTGCTCTCTTTCGATGAACAGATGCCCATTGACTACTTACTATAAGCAATTGACACTAGTAGATGTTGCAAAATTGTAAGCTTGGGACAAGGAAGCATCCCTCTGTTAGGAGGTCATTCGCTGAGCTGGATGAGCTAACAAATAAGAACATATGGCAGATGAAAATGCCAAGAGAAAAGATTTCTGAGTCAGCCCTTTCTATTTTCTATATTTCCGGTGCTTTGACATTATTACGGCCTTGTCAATCTTGAAGAGACTGCCCCTTACAGGGGTGGCCAATTCCTGACAGACTGAAAGATGCCTGGAAGTGTGCCTGTCGTGTGAGCACCAACCAGTCCAGAGCCTAAGCCTGACCACTCTCTTTATCAGGGTGCTTATGACCTGGACACTATTTCCCCAAACTAGTCACCCCCAGGACTAGATAACTCAGAACAGCTCCTACACCCCAGAGCCCTCCAAAATTAGTCACATTAGCCAATTCTAAACCTGCCTATGCAGCAGAGTCTGTTTCCTCCTGGGGAAGCCACAGTAGAGGGTATCGTCCATGTTTACCCCTCCACCCCCTCTCCCTCTGCCTCCTGGCGACCCAGAAGGGTGCGCCTCCCCATGTGGCCCCCCATCATGTGGTGTATCCCTCCTCTTGGGACCCTTAAGTAACCAACTGCATTTACCATGACAGTCATTGCCCCATCTGTTGGCCTCAGCTTACCTGAGTAATAACAAGAAAATTTGTAGTTTGAAACAGGAGAGACAAGACAATACATGGAGTGATCCAGTCAGCGAGCAGGGCTGAGCACTGAACGACTCTATAGGATGTTGGAAGCCCTTCAAAGGTAGGGAGGAAAGTGTACCGTGTGCAAAGAAACAGCACCATCATAGAAGCCGAAGTAAGAAATTGTACTTGATCTGCAAGACGTTCAATGGACTGGAGTGACATTAATACAGCTTCCTGTGGGTCTGTGGGACAGCAGTGCACATTCATGGCATAGGGCGGGTTGCAGGAGACAACAGAGGGGTATACTCTGAAATCAGGGAGGTGGGAAGGTACCAGCCCTGCGGCACAAGGAGGCAGGAAGGTACCAGCCCTGGGGCAGAGGGAGGCAGGAAGGTACCAGCCCTGGGGCAGAGGGAGGCAGGAAGGTACCAGCCCCGGGGCAGAGGGAGGCAGGAAGGTACCAGCCCTGGGGCATAGGTAGGTGGGAAGGTACCAGCCCTGGGGCACAGGGAGGTGGGAAGGTAAAGGGACTGAGCAATCCCTAAGTGCCATGTGCCTTTACATAAACACTCTTTCTCTCCTTTTTTCTTTTTTTACTACAGACCTATGAAATGGGTGGTTTCATGTCCCACATATGGATAGGAAATGGAAGAGTATTAGGGTTGCAAGACTTCTAAATATGCCAAAATGGCGAAGAGCAGATTTGTGAGCACCCAGGTCTGACCTCAGAGTTTGCTCAGCTGTGGATTTCTAGGATTTCCTTCCCAATTATCTCTGTAACTATCATGACTCTACTTGTTTCCGAGACTCAAGCTAGCCTCGCCTTAGAAACTAGAGGCCCATCCATCCATCTTACTGTTTCCAACTTGTATCCCTTTGTGACCAGACCAAGGGAGTCCCTCCATTTGATATTGTTGCAGGGTTGCAGGGTTCTCCTCTCATAGTCTCGGGGACACAAAGGATGAAGTAAAGGAAAAGTTTATTAAGGGAAAGTGAGACAAGAAAGTAAAGAAAATCCAATTCAAACTGAGAGCACCACAGGCAGACCTGCTCTGCGTGGCTCATGCTGATATACCAGCCTCAGCACCAGGACTGGTGCACAGTAGGGATGTAATAAATGTTTTTGGATGAATACCTGAGCGAATGCAATCTCCACTTCCTCATGCTTGAAGACAAAAACTGTTGTAACTTGCAACAATGGCAGTTTATCCAAATTAAAAATATAATAATAGTATTTTGATTTCATGCAGTCAGCCCATGGTCACAGCATCTTTTCTATCAACTCTCCTAGTCCACATCACATTTTCAGCACCGTAACATGCATGTGGCCTGGTGCCCCACATGTTGTTTCTGGGGGAAATTGAGAATCACAGTGAGAAAAGTCATATGGAGCAAGCAGTGGTTACCATTCAACCTCCACGGCACTCCTTCTGCCAGGGAAATGCCACCTGAACACCAGAGACTGGTTTGTCCCTGTTTTTTAGGGGGATGTTTTCCTTTAGCTCAAAATGAATGCACTGGGGTTTATCTATGTGTAGCTTCATGGAATAAGTACATGCGCATCTGCACTTAAGAAGAGCATGTTTAGCACTCAGGGCTTTAAATGATGTAAATTAAATTAAATTTAAAATGTGCTGACCAGGTAAAACAAGTTATGGCTTTAGAATTTCAAAAAATTCTGGGACACCTAGGTGGCTCTGTGGTTGAACATCTGCCTTTGGCTCAGGTCGTGAACCCTGGGCTCCGGGGATCAAGTCCCACATCAGCCTCCCCACAGGGAGCCTGCTTCTCCCTCTGCCTGTGTCTCTGCCTCTTTCTCTATGTCTCTCATGAATAAATAAATAAAATCTTAAAAAAGAAAAAAGAATTTCAGAAAATTCAAAAATAGTTCTGTCTTTGGCCTGTATCTGGTGTTTGATTTTTGCAGTTAGGAGAAGTACATCAATTGCTACTTCAGCTCCCAGGTAAGCAGAATGAAACACAGTGAAGTTTGTTTTCTGAAGGTTCTGCTGCCCCTAGGATGCTGTGAGCCCCTGACAATACTCTTCAGTCTTACCTCCCTACTTCAGAAAGCATATACGTATTGGCTTTGCAATGCATCCAATGCATGGTACGAGCAATTGATGGGTGCTAATAGCAAAGGCTTTGAGAGATGTTGGCCACATCTCTGGCCCTGAGTTTCTGAATCCACTTGGGTCTTTCATGCTGCCCACTTCCCTGACTCATGATTGACACTTGGGCTCCTCCAAAAATATCCCTCCAGTGCCCCCGGAATGGGGATCCAGCTGGATGTCTTGCTAGGCATCTCTTGAGGATTAATTTTTCCCCTAAATCAGACCCTGCATTTTGACTCAATGAAGCCCACAAAGATTCACCAGGCTGGCAGCCTGAATTCAGGAAATGCTTAGAAGCTTCTGCCTAACTATCAGTTTCTTTAAAAAAAAAAAAAAAGTTTACATATGTATGTATGTGTTTGAGCAGAGTTGACACACAGTGGTATACTAGTTTCAAGTGTATAACTTAGTGATTTGGCAAGTTTATATATTATGCTATCTGTGACCACCACATAGCTCCCATCTGTCCTACTGCATTGCTATTACAGATTCAGTGACTGTATTCCTTATGCTCTGCTCTTCCCGTGACTTACTCATTCTGTAACTGGAGGTCTGTACTTCCCACTCCCCTTCAACCATTTGGCCCACCCCCCCATCTTCCTCCCCTCTGGCAACCATTAATTTGTTCTGTTTTTAGTTCTGATTCTGCTTTTTTTGGTTTATTCATTTTAAACTCCATTTATAAGTGGAATATCATATGGTATTTGTCTTTCTCAGTACAAATGATCTCACTTAGCCTAATACCCTCCAAATCTATTCATGTTGTCTCCAATGGTATGGTCTCTTCCTTTTCTATGGTTGTATAATACTATCCAAAGCAATCTATAGATTCAATGTAATCCCTTTCCAAAATTCCAATAGCATTTTTCATAAAACTAGAACAAATAGTACTAAAATTTGTCTGGAACCTCAGATCTCAAATAGCCAAAGCAATACTAAGAAAGAAGAACAAAGCCAGAGGTATTATAATTCCAGACTTACCACAAATCTATAGTCATCGAAAACAGTATGGGACTGGCACCAAAATAGACATTAGATCAATGGATCAAGATAGCAACTCCAGAAATAGACCCACAGTTATATGGTAATTAATCCAAGACAAAGGAGGCAAAAATATGCAATGGAGAAAAGATGTCTTTTCAATAAATGGTGCTGGGAAAACTGAACAGCCACACACAAAAGAATGAAACTGGACTGCTTTCTTATATCATACACAAAAGTAAGCTCCAAATAGATTCAAGACCTAATGTGAGACCTGACATCATAAAAATACTAGAAGAAAGCACAGACAGTAATTTCTCTGACGTGAGCCATAGCAACATTTTTCTAGATACATATACCAAGCAAGAGAAACGAAAGCAAATAGAAACTATTGAGAGTACTTCAAAATAAAAAACTTTGCATGGTGAAGGAAACAATCAACAACAAAAAAAAAGACGTCACAAATAGGAGAAGATATTTGCAAACAATATATATAGTGAGGGGTTAATATACAGTATATAGAAAGAACTCAAACAACTCAACCCAAAAAAACCCAAACAACCTATTTAAAAGATGGGCAGAGGATCTGAATAGACATTTCCCCAAAGGAAGCATACACATGGCCAACAGACACATGAAAAAGTGCTCAACATCAGTAATCTTGAGGGAAATGTAAATCAGAACTACAATGAGATATCACCACACACCTGTTAGAATTGCTAGGATCAAGAAGACAAGAAAACAAATGATGAGAATGCAGATGAAAAAGAACCTTCATGCACTGCTAGTAAGAATTCGAATTGGAGCAGCCATCATGGAAAACAGTATGATGTTTCCTCAAACAATTAAAACTAGAAATACCAAATGATCCAATATCTCCATTATTGGATATTTGCCCAGGGAAAACAAAAACACTAATTTGAAAAGACATATGCACCCTTACATTTATGGCAGCATTATCTACAACAGCCAAGGCATGGAAGTAGCCCAAGAGTCCATTGACAGATGAATGGATAAAGAAAATGTGATGTAAATACACAGTTACCTCAGCTTCACTATAATGTTAGAATCACCCTCTGAATGTTTATCCCAAACCCCAATAAAAGGAGACTGCTTATCCCTGTTCAGGGAGACATAACTTTGGAAATCATTCCATGTAATCTCATTTGCTGCAAATAAAGGTGACCTTAGGAGGCAAGTCCAGCCCACCTGGTGTAGTCTCTGTCTATGACTCTCCAAAGGTCGACCCACTTTGGTTCAGTAACAAAAGCTCCTCTATCACCTGCACCCCCAACTCCAGACTCCTGGATAAGCTCAGTCTAGGCCCTTCTCAAGTCTCTACTTGCCTGAGAGAGGAAACTGGATTCAAAAGACACACAGAGGAAAGGAACATAGTCATGAAGAAGAGAGATCCAGACCATTCTAGAAATTTCCTCAGTTCTAGGAGCAAAAAGTTCACCCATAAGAAGCAGTGAGCCTCTGATGCCTCTCAGGTCCACAGCTTATCATATGCAGCCATAGCTACACTCAGGAAAGAGTAAATAACCTGCAACGTGTATTTAATTAATAGTTAGAGCCCAGCCAGTCGATGCCAGCTGGCTATTTTGTGGGCTTGACCATCTGTGTTACAAAAGCCCTAAGTCATTGCTACCCACAGATTTCTGGGTTGTTGAGGGAAATAGGCACATCGTGAGCACGGTATGAAGTGCCCTTCCACGACGTCAGCTTTATTCAGCCCGAGAGCAAGGTGAACATAATCATAAAGCAGGTTCAGGATTCCAGATTCCATGATGTTTCACCACACATTTGACTTGCCTTCTCACACGGCACACAAAGCAAAGCACAAGACAAAGTCACACAAGAAACTAGATAGAGTGGGAGATAGGAAATGAGGACCCAAAGTCAGTCTGTGAGCACAGAGTGGAAGTAAAGCCTTAGTCCGGTCAGGGTCATCTCAGGTGCTGCTTATGACCTTCCGACAGCAGAGGATCTCAGTTCTCTTCGGAGATGAGCCGGGGAGAGCCTTGGGCAGCACCAGCCTTTTGATGTGGTCAGAGTCGAGAAAGTCTGACATTTTGCTCCAAAACTCCTCCTTTTTAAAGGGAGTTAGTTAATCGATCTCAGGCCCTTGCGGACTTCTTCTGGTTCTGCTGGTTATTGATTCTCAATGTGTCCTCAGCTGCTACTGGCTTGGGCAATATCTGCTCTTGGCTGCAGCACTCTTAGCTGCTTGCATCACCGCTTGACATGAGCTGCTGGTTGACATGAGGGCCTCCGTCTTGCTCTGTACAGGGCATTATTCCTTCAAGCGGGCGGCATTCATAAACTTCCTTTTGTCTGGCATTGCTCACATGAAAAAAATGGCACCAAACCCACAGTAATTTTAATTTGGCTCTTTAAAATGGTGTCAAAGTCTTTTGTTTTTTGTATATAGTCTCAGAGAAATCTGACATTTATTGACCTATGGCAAGTAGTTAAATGAAAGCCACTACATTAAAGCTTACAGGCTGTGGTGAATGTCAGATACTCCAATTTGGGAAACTAGTTTATGACATATATTCACTGAGCGATGTGAAATTCTTTGTACTCTAGGACCGAAAGAAAAAAAATTAAGACAAAAGGTGAATTTGTTAGGGGGAAAAAAAAAAGCTATTCAGAACAGAATAGGAACAATGGAGCCTCTTCAGTAGGATGGTTTCAAACCCAGAGAAGCAGATCGGCCTGTGAGTGCCATGGGGACAGCTGTGCAGAGGGCACGTGAGTAAAGGACAGCCACAGCCACGCTTTAGACTGAGCTTGGGGCTCACTAGCCACACGGCAGCCGCAGCAGGTTGCAGGTCGCTAGGAAAGACGTGCCCAGCTATACCCAGTGCTTCCCGGGGGGCCGCACCTCAGCAGTGGAGGGAATCATATCATTACTTGTTGACTCTGCATGTTGCTGGTGGGGAGGCTGAGCTCCCCAAGAGCCAGGCTCCTGAGAAGACAGGCGTTTGCACAAACAGAGCCTTCACGGTGTGTCTGACTGCCCTGAAGATGATGTAACGCCCGAGGAATGGTTGAGGGCACGTTTCTCTTTCAGGTAGGTGCTGCAGGACATCCACAGAGATGAGAAATGGGGATAAGACTGAAAAGTAAAGAAAGGTTAGGGAGCAGCCAAATTGTACACATCCTCACCGCAGCTTAATAATCCACAGACGCAGAAGAATATTCCAGAAAAAAAGGTCAGTCGAGGGGGTCTGCAGCATGGGGAGTGAACCCCACCCAGTTTCCCTGTAGAGGCCTCAGCTGGTTAAAAGAAGGGTGTCCCCTTCCCTGCCGCCCCTGGCCCCGGGGTGCTGTCCCAGGGACCCTGGGGCTGTGTGGGAGCCGCGTCTCCAGGCACTCCTGCCAGCCCGACCTCTGTGACGGACGTCCCAAACTAATAGAAATAACCATAATGCACAGGAGAAAGGAGCCTTTCTGTGTTCCCCACATGGCAGTTCACTTTGTGCACAAGCCCTCATTTTCTTAGCTAACAGCAGGATGCCAGAAAACAAGCAAAACAAGAATGAATTCTAGACCTGTGTTATAGGTTTGAGGGTTGTGTAAGCTTAAATCACATACCTGGCCCCTCTAGGGTGACTCATTCTCTTGGGGATGTCTGTCTCTCTCCTCCTAGGAGGGCTTTTGCCCCTGTCCCTCACTCCCAGAGATCCCCAGGGACCCAGGGGAGAGCCGCCCCTGCTCTAGAACCCTAGGGCTTCATGGGCACCCATCTTTCCCTGAGCCATGCAGCTCCGCCTGCAAGGGGCCATGGGCAGCCAGCCACTACCTGAGGGAATTCCCTGCTGGCCACCAGACCCTGCCCATGTCCTTCTCCCTAAGACATCTCCCCAACCCAGGAAAGGTCCTTGTCTCCTTCAAAAAATGGGAAGTCTTCTTACAATGAACCCTGAATCCTCCCTGCTATGGTTTATAACAAAATCTAGTACATATGATCGACTCAGCTGGTGTTTTTCAAATCCAATGCCTGGATGGTCCCAAACGATTAACTAAGAATTTCTGTATCTTCCCAGGGGTGCCCACTAGTCAGGTACTGACCACCAGCTGCCACCCCGAGAAGGGGTTTCCGATTACTGCAGGCAAACCCATGCCCATGGCAGGGGACACCCCTTGCCACCAGCCAGTGACACCACAGGGCTCCCCTGGGGACAAAAGTCCAGACTTTGGGGGTGCGCCCATCTGTCCCTAGGTGACCACCTCTGACCACCTCCTTTCCCAGCCTCTCACCTCTCAGTCCCCTCCCACACTGCACAATACCGAAGGCAACCCTGTTTCCCTGCAGCAGAAGGAATATCCACCCATGGGGTCCCTACCTGCCTCCAGAGCTTCCCATCCCCAGGATGCAGGGGGTGACCTGCCTACTATGGGGGTGCAGGGAGCAAACTGCGGTTCTCTGAGCACCCTCTGGGGCCCCTTTTCTATAGAGAGCATGAGTCTCTGTCCCTTAGTGGGATGGACTCTGTCCCTTAGTGGGACAGGGCCAGGGAAGCCCATGGTTTACAGTTTTCCAGAACAACCTATGAGGCTGGGTGTGAGTGTATGTAAGTGAGTCCTTCCAGATAAGTCTACATAAAGCTTGACTGTGCCCCTCCTTGGTGCCCACCCAGGCATCATCTATAATAAAACTAACGTGATCTCTGTTTGTCTAGTGCTTTCTAAGACCTCAGCCTGGGAGGAGAAGGGAAGACCCTGTGGATGTTCCCCCTGAAATTTCAGGCTCTGTACACGGCCTGGCAACACAAATGGGGTTCGGCTTTGGGGCCGCAGATCTCAGGAGCACCACCCAGCAGGCTGATGACCACGTGGGAGCTGTGTGGGGAAGTGACTCCCGGTGGCACTGGCTTTGCAGCTATACCCTTGGCTGGAAACCAGTGTGGGTCCCAGGTAGCCGTGTGAGGTGGCCACACAGGCAGCTGACCTTGGCCTGGGCGAGGCAGGCACAGCACCTACTGAAGCAGGTGCTGGACAGGAATTACATCCCTTGAAAAATATCTGTGCCCCAGTAAACACTCTCCTGGACAAGGAAAACATTTGGATCACTTTCCAAGATTCGAAAGACTATGTATGCATGTTTTTTTTTCACCCAGGTGAACTAAAAGACAGGTAATACAAAGAACAGAGAGCACACATTTAGCACCTACTGTTTGTGGTGGGCCAAATACCGGCCCCAAAGATGTCAAATCTTGTCTCCTGGAATTTGTGCTGGGAAGTACCTTTTATGGAAAAGGAGTATCTGAAGATGTGATTAAGTGAAGGATCCTGAGACAGGAAGACTCTGCTGGATTACTCTGATGGGCCTAAATGCAAACACAAATATATTTAGAAGTGGAGCTTTGACTGAACCCAGGAGAGGGAAGGATGTGACCAAGGAGGCTGAGAAGGGACCGACCCCCATCCAGTGACACTGGCTTTGGACCCCTGGCCTCCAGAATGGTGAGAGAGTGAACATGCACCATATGAAGCCCAGGGGGTGGTGGTCACAGTGACAATAGGGACAGATTAGCCTGCCCTGAGCATCTGCATCATAGCAAGCTTGCATGGCTGTCCCATTATCGTGCCCTGCAGCTTACCAATGAAGAAACTGAAGCACAGATAGGATCAGCTACTTCCATGGAGCCCCCATCTAGGGAGTGCAGGAGTCAGGACAGTGCCCTGGCGGTCTGGTCCTAGAGCCCCAGGTGACTCAGTGTTTGCTGTGGGCACAGAAAAGGTGCTAGGCCGGGTGCCGCAGGGTGGCTGTGAAGGGCATTCCCGGCTCCAGGAGCAAGCTGCATGCTGCTAGGGTCCTGGGAGGCCGTGCCCCATCTGTGGGCTCCAGGGACATGCACACCTCTCCTCATGCCTCGAGCTCAATTTTTTGCTTCTGCATGGAGAAGGTCTGACACACGATAGGTGCTCAAGAGATGCCGGGTGAATGAATTAATTACAAATTAAGTGATATGTTATAGCTTCATTTTGCAGAGCCCCAGAGTGTGGCTTCCCTCAGGTGGGGGGCCTCTGGGTCCACAGAAAGTGGGACTTCATGCAGGGGAGTCTGCAGGGGCAGGGCTGTGACCTGGACTTCATGCAGTGGCAGGGCAGAGCTGTGACCAGCCTGGGGCGACCCTCCCGCGTTGGCTCCTCTGCAGCATGTTGGTCCAAGGGTGCCATGCAGATTCCCCTGACATCCCGCAGCTCCTGCTCAGAGCTCCTAAGCCCTGACACTGCACCGCTCAATTCACATGGGGCCTCGTGTCTCGGGACCAGGTGCTAACAAATACAGAGGGGATTTAGGTAACGGGCTGGCCTGACAGGTGTCAGAGCCCCCACGGGGCAGCAGCGTCCCTCCACCAGTGGTCTCAGCGAGATTAGAAGGAAGGCCAGTGGCCCTTCGGTAGCAGATGCAGACCCAGCCCAGGTGGCCACAAACCTCGGGGGCAATCTGCTGAGGGAGAACCAGAGCTGCTCGTTTATGGAAAACAGTGATGAGCTGTTCCTCGTGTCCACCAAGGAGACTATCGCTGAAGGGGAATGTGGGCACACACCCTGCTTGTCTCTACTCCTCCCTCCTCTTGCCCGGGGGAGGGGGATCACTGTCTGCAGGTGGCCTTGGGAGGAAGGTGCTGGTGGGGTGGGCCCGGCTGCTTCCAGGTTCTTCCCCGGGGAAGCTTGATTCTCTGCTCCTCCGTGAGGTAGGCTTGCTACTGGATGCCTTTCAGGCTGGATTGTGTCCCATCTGATTCCTGAACTTGTCCTGGGGCAGCGTCCATGGCCTCTGAGCCCCTCCGGGCATCTGCCTCCCACGAGATCCTGGAGACAAAGCAGATCTCCCACTTCCTAGCTGCTGCAGCAAGGAGTGTAGGAAGGTTCAAGGCCATGCTTCTGGAGGCCGGGAGACAGATTTGGGGCTGAAGTCTGGGAAGGGATGTAGTGCAAGGCCAGGGCTGACAGGGGGCGGCAGGGTGGATGATATGGGTCCTGAGTAAAGATCCAGGCTTGGGACTGGGGCTGGGCCTTCCACGCTGGGGTGTGTCAGAGGAGCGAGCCCTGGAGATCCTGCTGGGCCACCTGCCACCCCTCCAGGGATGATAGAAGTCCAGTCACACTTGCCCCAAGGAGGTGGCTGGGATGAAACCACTGAAAAATGGCATGTTCTCTGCGGACATTAGCGAGGTCCCTGAGGCAGCAGGTGTTGCCATGGTCCAGAATATCCATGGTGTGGCTTCCTCCCATGAGGCCTTCCCTGGGGTGCTCCCCAGGACTGGATTGACCTGTCTACTTTGTTGTGGGGCCATCCAGCTTCCTGCCCTGCTTACTCCCTGTCCTGCTCAAGTGGACAGAATTGGATCCCTGGACAGACAGCCAATGGGAGATGGCAGACCTGAACCAGGGACAGAGGAAAGGTGCCAAGGGCTCAGGCAGGCTTGCAGGTCTGGGCTCGACCACAGAATCAGAGAGCCTTTGTTTCGGGGGGTTGAGGAGGACAATCAAGGGGTGCCGAGAGAGATGAGAGAGGCTGAGGTCAGCGCCCTCAGAGGCCAAGTTCGATGCTGTGTCTGAGGACATGTCCCCGAGTAAGGGATTAGGGGGACAGGCTGAGGTGTGGTGAGACACCAGTGAAAGCAAGTGACTAGGAAGTGAGCCCAGGGGTCCTGCCAGAGTCTGAAGCCTGGTCCTCGGGTGTTACATATGCAGGAATGGGAGCAGGGTGAGGTGTAGTAGAAGCATCTAGAAAGTCCAGAGCCATCCTTGGTGCTTGCGTCCTCGGACTTCCTTCTGCAGCAAGCTAGGAGCTGGAGTTCGCTAGGTTTCTCCCATGAAAGACTATCTCCTCTCTTCCTACTGCCATGGCCCCCAAGCTCACAGCCCACACTTTTCTTTCACTTTAGAGCGAAGTCCAGGATGTGCAGAGGCACCTACCAGGTCTGACTTCCCATGGATTCTTAAGGAAACAGGCAGACCTGAACTGGAACCTTGTCCGTCTTCCCTCCCTTCTGGCCTGTCCCTGCCCTGAAGCATGGTGAAGGAGAAGCTCGCATCGTTTAAAATGTGTGGGCAGCTCTTGAAATGAAAGACTTAAACCTGATTCGTGTTCTAAAATACAAAGTTCCAGATTCTCTTCTCTGTGCTAGGTGCCGAGGGTCTGGGCAGGAGGAGGGACATGGAGATTGAACGTCAACCGTTAATTAACATCCCACCTGGGAGGACCATGCTTTGAGGCCGGCCTCTCCATATCTGGACAAATAATACTCTTCTAAGGATCTGCACGCTAAAAAACACATGCTAAGGTCTCATGCTTTCCGCCTCAGTCAGAATATTGAGTTTTTCAGAACACAATGGAAGGTATTAGCTCTTCTGCGACTGCTCAGGGGAGAGAGAACCATGGATTTTTTCTTTTTTTTTTTTTTTTTTTTTGAGAATCCTCAGTGGTGTAAGAAGGTTGAATGGAAGGGCTCCTGGGTGGCTCAGTGGTTGAGCATCTGCCTTCAGCCCAGGTCATGAGCCTGGGGTCCCAGGATCGAGTTCCATGTTGGGCTCCATGCTCAGCAGAGAGGCTTCTTCTCCCTCTCCTCCCCAGTCATGCTCTCTCTGTGGTCCTTTCTATCTCATAAAATAAATAAATCTTTAAAAAGAAAAGGAAAAGAAAGTTGAATGGAGCCCTGTTCCATCATGCAGGCAGCTAATGGGTATGGAAGGCTGCTGTGTGCTGGGGCCCCAAGCCCCTTTGTGGGAGAGACACACAGTGGGCAGACACCCCAGGAGAGTGCAGACAGTGAGCAAGGCACACCTGGAGACAGACACTATGAGGCCAGGTGAAGGAGGGAGGGAAGAAAGCTGGTCAGTGGATAGAACGTGATTATCTGCTCTAGAAAGGGGTTTTTGATAAATCTTACAACGTGAAAAGACAGGAGAAAATCACGGTGTTGCCCCAGACTATCTGATCAACTGTGCTTCTTTCTGTGAAGTGATCTGCATTGATGCTGCATGGGGTGTGTCCCTGCTAAGAGGGGCCTGGCCAATGTTTGAGGCACCTAGAGTTCGAAAGATTTAATCTGTCTTATTATATATTTAGTGTACTTTCAAATTCCACATCGTCTTGACGGATGCAATCAGGTCTGTACACTTACCAAATTGGATTTGGCTTGAAGATGTTTCAGAAACACCAGCCAAACCCATTGGTTCTTTTGAGGGAACAGGTATAGAAAGTTGGAGAGGGAGAAGCTTCTACTTGCCCTCTTCGGTAAAAACCGTGAGTTTGAATTCCCCGGAAGAAATGATGGCTCAGTTATGGGGCATCAGTGGGAATGTTTGTATCCTGGTGATTTTACAGACCAACAGCTAGTTTTGCTCATAAAAGTAACATGAAGAATGTGGTGATAAACTCTGGTCCTAGTCCATAAAATAATTATCATGTGGTTACTGATTTGGAATTTCGTAATCCGGGAATTTAGATTTTTGTCATCTCATGAAGATAGAATGAGACAGCTGAACGAAAATTGCTCACTAATGGAGTCATGACGTTAATTAGCTGTACATGGCAAGGTTTTCCATTTGAATCTGTCCTGGGGCATTAAGCGCAGCACACACTGTAGTGTTTGTTAAGTGTCGATGAGATTCTTTATCTCTGGAAATTATCCAGGCTTTTCCCAGATTCTTTTGCAAAGAGAAACACTGGGTTCTCTTCTCCCATGAGTTTCGTGAGCTTCATGAAGTTTTTGCAGTTATTCAAGGTATTTACATGGGAAAACTGAATCAGATTGGTCACAAAGATTTGCTGTGCAGTTCTTGGCCTTCAGTCTGCAGAAATGCTAAATTCTGTTCAAGAGATGCAATCTTTATTCTGGAAGGATCACTGGAATTATTTCCCATGTAAGTCAACTGGACTTGGAAGCAGGCATTGGAGCTAGGAAAACATTGATGGTCATGTTGGATTTGATCTTTACTGATCAGTTACTACCAACTACGCTTTTCCATTTTTTCCACTTTTCATTTAAATGCATTAAATTTCATTCATATTGAAAATTTTCTAAACTTATAGAGCAATTTCTACATTCCAGACATGATTCTAGGTCCTTTATAAATAGTAACTTATCTCATCCTCATATCCACCTTCATTGTGTCTATTACAAGGGCTAGAAAATGAGGTCTCTTGAGAATTAGGAAACGTGCCCACGGTCATATCCTGGCATTCTCCATCTTATGATAGTTACCTGACAAATATTTTAACTTAATTTAATATCAATTGAATAATTAATTTAATACTTCAGTTTTCCTTTGCAGTATATGTGTACTTTTAAGAGCATGTGATTAAATTTTACTTCCATAACAGAATCTAAGATTTTAGTTTCCATTTTTCCTTTAAATATAGCTGACATACCACATTACTTTAGTTTCAAGTGTTAAGAAAATTTAATCTATTTTAGGTACTTATATATTTTTTTAGTGTCTTCTCTTGTCATTCTCTGTCTTCTATGCTTTCTCATTTTCATTTTTTGGTTTCTAGTCTCTGGGGTTTTATATATATATATATATATATATATATATATTCAAAATCTCATTACTTTTCTCTCCTCATATATCCTCCTTATCTTTACCACGGTATTTACAGAAGGGTTTTAGGTTCATTCTCTGATATTTGAAGTTATGAATGAAGTAGTACAAGTATATGAGGCAGGTTCCCTCATCTGTAGGATAGAATTTCAGAAGAATTTCATTTGCTTTTCTGCCCCTTCTTCCCTGTGTGCTTCTTGAAAATATTATGTGGGATGTGAAAACAATTATTTTTATTAACCTCATTTAGTTATATACACATACGCATATGTGTTGGCTTTTTCAATAATTGCCTTTGTAGTTCGGTAATGTCAGCAGTTACCCCAACCCTGTTTACCATTTTAACGCTAAACAACACTCATGGAGTACCATATTTCCCAAATAATAAGCACATAAGTATTTAGATCTTTCCAAAGTTGAAAAAAAAAACTACACTTATGCTATTCTAGCCAAAATTCATGGCAAAATGCACAGCCAGACACATCCTGTAAAAACACCAAGACATGTGCTGCTCCTAGGAGAAACCAGGCTGAAGAGCAAAACAGGCCATCATGAAAATGAACCCAAACTTGCTTCCAGACTTGCTCTCCTCTGCAAAAGCAAATATCAGACCACAGCGGTGATATATTTGAAAGGAAAAAAATGCTGTGGTTTGGACATTTTATTCCAAATCAGCCTTGTCATAAGTCAGGGGACAGAAGCACGTTGCAAGGCTTGCCCTGCCATCCCTCGCCAGTGACAGTGTGACTTGCTCAAACTCTTCCATCCTCTTCCTTGGGGATGCTCTGCTCCACTGGGGCCTCTGTTCCTGTGGTCAGTTGCAGGGGGAAACAGGGACGTGTAGGCGCTCTTCTGTGCTCCGCATTACATCCTTGCATCTAACCATAAGGCAACGAGAGGCACTGCTGTCACTCCTGTCCTGGATAAGGAAACTGAGGCCCAAAAAGATTGGGGTAAGCAGGAAAGGCCGTGGCGGAGTGACTGGACACATCAGGAAGGACACAGGGTGACCCTGAGTCTGGAAGGAGAGGGTGGAGACAGCTCCCTGTTGGAGCTGCCGCTCAGGAATTCACTGAAGGATTCACTGTGTGGTTACATTTGAAAAATAAAAGAAAGGGAGGAAAATGAAGAAGAAGAAAACCAATTTTTATAAAAGGGAAACCAGAGGAAAGCCGTGGGGGTGGTGCTTGGGCCCTGGTGCCCCTTCCCCGCTCAGGGCCGCCCAGTGGTGGCTGCACTCCCCAGACCCCAGACCGGTCCCAGAGGGCGGATGCTGCCTGCAGGTGGAGCCCGGGTCCCTGCCCCCCTGGACTCCACCTGCTTGAGGACTTACCAGACCAGCCAGCGGTGGTGGCCCATGCTCACCACAGGGGATGGGGACATGCCCAGAGCAGCAACTGGAAGCTCTCCAGGCAATTCAACAGAGGTGCTTCATATCACCTGAATCCATTAATTAAAAAAAAAAAAAATGAGGATTGTGTATTGTATGTCTACTTCATTTCTTTGTTCTAGTAATTCATTTTTATCTCATTAAAAAACCTATCTGCTCCAGTGTGGGAAGAAGGGGATGGCTCCTCACCAACGTGCTGTTCGAAAAGCAAGGTTCTGGATACTTTTTCTCAGTGGGTGACTCCTCAAGACTCACACTGCTTCTGTTCTTCCTAAAATTTACTGGGAACAACCTTCCAGTTCCTGTGTGAGTGACAGCCTCGTGTGTTGCTTGCCGTCCTGCCCTGTAATGACACATGCCCTGAATGTGCTGCTATGAGGGCACGTTCCATGGATGGGCATGTTGAACAAGAAACTCCTCCAAATAGGAGCATTTTTAAACTCTTCCATACTGATATTTTTTAACAATTTTATTTATTTATTTGACAGAGAGACCAAGAGAGAGAGAGGGAGAGCACAAGCGGGGGGGTGGGGGTGGCAGGCAGAGGAAGAGGGAAAAGTAGGCTCCGTGCTCCGCAGGACTCTATCCAGGACCCTGCGATCATGACCTGAGCTGAACGCAGATGCTTAACCCACGAGTCCCCATGTGCCCCTTTTTCCATACTGTTAGAGGGCATCCTACCTCTCCTCTTTCCTCTTGGAGGGTAGCTCTGGGAACTAGAACCCTGGGGCTCATCTCCACTCCCTCTGCCTCTCAAGGTTCCCAGGAAAGGGGTCACTTATTCAGTTGGAGAGTTTAGAAGAATAAACCAGGCCTCCCGACCCCTCCTATACCTCTTCCCTCTTGAGAACATGTGCCCTTAATCTGGTTGGTCCCCACTGTAGTGCATAGATGCTACCCCCTCAAACAGGGTGAACTGGAAGGCCTCAGGTTGGTGGGAGGAGAACATTTAATGTCCAGGAACATTGATGACATAATTAGGGGGAGCCATGGTACAGGTGAAGGTTTGGGGTGGGCTTTGTATTTTAGACTTTGGGGCCTTTTGGACTATGTAAATGTTTGGTTTAGCCAAACATTCCAATTTTTTCACCTGACCCAGCTGCCATTTTAGCACTAGAGCAAGAATCAGAAGTGCTAAGCTTCAGGCTCCCGGACTCTCTGACTTTGGTTGGGGGCTGCAGCTCTGGGGACCCCCTCTGCTGACGCACAGAACCTGCAGGGCACAAGCTGAGTGCGGTGCCAAGGTAGGAGGCACTCAGCCAAGGTGTGGTGTGTGGCCATGACATGCACTTGCCTCAAAGGTGCGGGGAGAAAGAGGCAGCTGTAATTGTTTCTACTTCCAGAATGGCAAAGGAGGAAGATTCCAGGATGTCACCCAGGGAGGTTCCTTCTGAGGAAGCGGGATCCAGGAAAGGAAGGACAAGCACTGCCTGAGTGCCTTTATCAATGATTTCTCCTCCATGTGGAATTCAATCCACCCTCTCTCCTTGCTTGTTTTCCAGATGCTCCCTGAAGCTTGTGGCTTCTGTCTGGTCATAACACTGTGGAGCATCCTGAGGAGTCCTTTCTGCCCATCATGAATTCGTTTTTCTAATTGTTTACAGACTCAGGGTGGCTCATGGTGAATAAGAACAACTCAGGCCAACATAACGCGCGTTCTATTAAGTTAACGACATTCAATTTAAAAAGCATTCTTAATTTTGAGATGATGCATTTACCATATTCTTTCTTACCTTAGAAAAATGGAAGCCTGCCAACTGGAAGTTGATGTTCTTTTAGAGTTTTCATTTGCAAATTTTACTAGGCTGTAAAATCCAGAACTCTGCTTCACATTCCCTGCTGTCTGTCCTGGCAACAAGCTGCTCACTTATAATATCTTGATTACTCTCAAATTGTTTTCATTTGTGTGATTATCTACTTTCTAATGTGCACCAGTCCTCTCTCTTAAGGAAACTTAACATCCGTTCATTTCTCCACAAACCCATTGAACACATGTGTGTACAGGCCATCATTTCTCACCTGATTTCTGATAACCTAGTCCATGCTGGTCCCGCCCTCTAGCCTGGCCACGTGGAGTCCCTTCCTCACCCTGATCCGATGATGTCCTAAGTAAACTCTTGCAATCCCGCACATGGCCCTCCCATCCATTCAGGAAGATCAGATGAGCATCCCACAGGAGGACAGGGCAAAGAAGGAGCTGGCCATGAATGGGGTGAATGTGGGGTGAGCTCCCTCGAATATGTTGGCAAAGCCAGAGGCAGAAATGGGAAAGACTCTGGAAGCAGTGGTCCTTGGCGATATCAACTTTTATGTTCTAGAGCGAATCAGAGCACTGCAGGAGAGCAGAGGGTTGCTTGGCAGAGGCCTGTTGGAGAGGGGAGTGGGATCCAGAAGAGGTAAGTGTTGCCAAAGGAAGTGGATCATGCCCTCCACCATGGCTACTTGAAGAGGACAGAGAGGATCCTGTTAGCCAGGCTGTCAGCAGCCATCAGTGTGGACAGCTCCTGCCTGAGATCAGACAGCGGTCAAGAACGTGGACGGGACAAAGTACAGAAGATCCTACACGGCAATGTCAGGGACCCAGCATTTGGGGAATTCAGAGGTCACATCTATGTGGACCTTGTTGTCCAAAACCCACCTCTGTGCTCCCACTCGGAAACGTAACTGGAAGACAGAGCTGAGGATGAAGAGGAACAATAGCTTTATTGCTTTGTGAGGAGGGCAGGAGGTGAAGGCCTTCCAAACTGCAACCCTCTCCCCTCCCCACCCCAGAGGAAGGGGCTGGGGGTTTTACAGGGAAATGCAGATCTAGTGGTTTCCACAGGAATCATGCCCTGAAATGTGCATGCAGCCACCTTGATTTTTCTGCAACTGTATGCTTTTAAGGCACCTCAACACGGCCTCCTGCAAAAGCCAGAAGGAAGTTTCTTGAAACTCTTGGTACTTCCTGTCCAGGAAAGGCTCTGCCTTCTGTGAAACAAGAACACGGAACCTTGTAATAGAGGAGGCAGGTTAGAAGTGAAATATACAGAGAATGACTACTCACTCATCACATACTCAGGCCAGCAGAATCTGCAGGAACAAATTATAAACACAGCTAGTGGAGCAGGTTAGAGAGAAGGTCAGAGCTCTAAAAGCAATCAGAAAATACATGATATAGGAAACAAAAAAGGGAAAACATCAAATTGGCATCAGAAGATGCTCAGAAAAGCATGTGGATAGCTAGTTTCCACGTCCAGTGGAACAGGATCAGGGCTGAGAGAGGCCAGGTACGTCTACTCCCGGGTACTGTTCCCCATAAGCCCAGCCAGGAGTGGCCAGGGCCTTGCTCGGGGAGGATTGAGGAGGATCGGCCAGGACAATGGGTAGAAGCCCTATCATGTGAAATCCTCATTGACATTGTAAGAAATGTTAAGTCAGGAAACATGAACTTCACAACTGAGGAAATGCAGGTAAGACTGAAAGCTTACCAATCAAAACCAGGGGGGAAATGAGCTACCAACTTATATACCAAAGACCTATGTATTTACATTAAAAAGTATAATCATGTGTTATTAGCAGAATAATTCCAAAGAAGCCCACATTAATTTTTTTAAAGATTTTATTTATTTATTCATGAGAGAGAGAGAGAGAGAGGCAGAGACAGAGGCAGAGGGAAAGCAGGCTCCCTGCAGGGACCCCGATGCACGGGATCCCCTCCATCCCAGGACCCCTGGATCATGCCCTGAGCCAAAGGCAGACACTAAACTGCTGAGCCACCCAGGAGCCCCCAGAAGCCCACATTAATTGATGTGTCCTTAAAAAAATACCGTAAGTCCAAACACACACACACACACACACACACACACAAATAGGATGCAAGACGACCACTCCTGCAGTTCCCTGCATTTCTTCCTAAAATACAACCATTCTTGAAAATACCTTTTCAATGTATGGCTTTCCCACTGGAAGGGCTCACTTTTTGCCCTTCATAAGCTCCATGAAGAAAGGGCCTCCCTGGTGGGCTCCAAGTAAGATGACTTACTTCAAATGACAGACAGCCTGACACAAATAACACACACATTTGCATACTCCAGCCAAACTACTACTATTGCACATGCTCCCACGTGCAGGCACACTCTGTCACACACACAGATAAACCATTTCAAGGTACGGTCACTTCACTGGCAACCAGCCTCGGATACAACCCTGTCCCCAGCAGACCCCCAAGGAGTCCCCTATTTGTCCCCTGCCAGTCCTCCCTGCCTCGGAGCTGCCTGGGAAGCTCCATCTCAGCCTTGGCTGCTCACAGAATCCTCTGAGGAACATTACAAATGCAGGTGCACAGGCCCCACACCCATGATGTCAGTCTCTAGTGACGGGGCCCAGGAATCAGGATGTTTGCAGCCTCTGGGAGGCCACTCAGGCAGAAAAGGAGGAGGACTGCTGCCCTGGGAGCCTTCTCAGGGCACACAAGGGCTTACCGGGCCCCCCAACTTAGGAGTCCTTCTAGGAGGGGGCACCTGCAGGTGCTAGGGGAGCAGCATGCTTCTTCCAGGAACCAGGACCTGGAACCGCTAACCTGCTGAGCTCTTAGGCTGGATTCACTTGTGTTCTGGTCAGTAGGCCTGGGGATGAATAGGGGGTCAGGCATGCATGTCCACGATATCATTTCTACTGGACATTCCTTCCTGGTCCATAGAAAACTTACTGTATTGTGCAGATTGTGTCAGATTGCTAGGGTCGCTGTCACAAAGCACCACAGACGAGGTGGCCTGAACAGGTACGGATGGTCTCCTGGTGCCGGAAGTGGACAGTCCAAGCTCGAGGAGGTGCAGGGTTGGCTCCTTCCAAGGCTGCGAAGGAGAATGTGTTCGGAGCTGCTCCACTAGGGTCTCGGGGGCTCTGACGATCTTTAGCATTCCATGGCGTGCAGAGGCATCTGCTAGTCTCTGCTTTCATGTGCGCAAGGCCTTCTCCCTGTTTCCAAAATTCATGAGAGCACTCATGAGCAAGTGCAACCAGACGAGCAGACCCGGTCCTCCCCACCTGGCAGCCAGCCAGCGCACAGGTCCCAGAGCAGAAGGAAATGCTTCTCCTTCCATGTTGCGGGGTTTTGTCTGATGCAACTACAGCTGAACGATACACCGAACTTCAAGATTTATTTTGCTCTTGTACTCACTAGAAGAAAATACGTACAGCAGGAGCCAGTGTGATTTGGGGCCAGGTGACATGAGGGAACAGTGCTGAGTCTTGTTTCCTAAGGTTTTCTAGTGACTAATCCTCAGATGCCTATTACCTTATGAAGAACTTCAGCATTGGGAGTGGGGGAGAGAATCATGGGGGAATTTATGTCAAAGTCAAATAATAATAACAAATAATAGGGGTGCCTTGGTGGCTCAATTGGTTGAGCATCAACTCTTGATTTTGGCTCAGGTCATGATCTCAGGGTGGTGAGATCGAGCTTTGTGTCTGGCTCACAGTCTGGACATGGAGGCTGGTTAAGACTCTCTCCCTCTGCCTCTGCCCCTTCCCCTTTTAAAAATATCTATGTATGATTATAAACCTGTCATAAATAATAACACTAAATGATTGAATTTTCTATAATCTAATATTTGAGCTAAATTTCTAGGTGTTTAATCACAAAGGGAAAGGGACTTATAAATGCCACGTTTTGAATTTAGGAATCTAAGCTTGTCTGTCTCATTGGCTCCCAATTTCCCTTTTGCTTCTTTCCAAGAGTCAAGTCTCACAGTGAGGGAGGAGACCAGGTTCCGGAACAGACTCAGCATTGGAGTCAGACACTGAAGCTCTGAAGCTCTGGGGCTTCTTGGGAAAGATCTTGGGAAGGATCCTTGGACCCAGAGACTGAAGGTGTCCTCTTAGCCCCAGCAGGCTGACTTGCTGAGGTTCCTCCGGGACTCATGAGGGTCTCTGGAGGAAATGCAGGGGCTGCGTGTTACATCTGCCACCCACTCTGCAAGAGCGGTTCCTCCAGCATCTTCTGATTCCCTAACTCTTGTACTAAGCCAGACTTCAGGGGAGCTCTCAACTTCAGATCACCCACAAGACACACACCCTGTCCTAACCTCTCACTCCACGAATGTAAAGCTTCTTACATCAAAAATGTCCTTCCCTTGTTTCTGATTGTGGTATTATTTCACACTGTGCAGGTACTTTTGCCACTTGTAGGCCCATAAAGCATCTTTCAGAGAAGTGCTGTGGGGCCAGACCAGCTGACCCAGCCTCAGCTCAGGTAACAGTGACCTCCCCCACCCCCACTTCTGATGCCAATTTCAAACCTGGCTGTCTCCTGAGCTTCTGATCAGATGGCTCTAGATTGATCCAAGGGACCTGCTCCGTAGGTTCAGTTAATTTACTAGAGTGGCTCACAGAACTTAGAGAAACATTTCACTCCCTAGATCACCGGTTTGTTTTAATAGGATATAACTCAGGAACAGTGGAATGGGAAGTGATGCATGGGGCAGGGTCTGGGGGCAGGGTCTGGGGGCAGCGCAAGGAGCTTCCACACTCTCTGATGCTCCACGTTCCCTGTTCCCTGACTCTCCACCTGTTCACCAACGTGGAGCTCTCTGAACCCCGTCCCTTTGGGGGGTTTATGGAGGCTTCCTTACACATAGGCATGAGTGATTAAATCATTGGCCACTGGTAATTGAACAAAACCTCCAGCCAGTCTCCCCTTCCTTGGGAAGTGAGGAGGTCAGAAGTGGGATTGGAAGTTCACATTCTGATCCCCAGGTTGGCACTCCAAGCAACCAGCTCCCTTCACTGGATGCAAAGTCACCTTATTAACATAACAAAAGGCACCTTTGTGGCTCTCTACTTAGGAAATTCCAAGGGTTTTAGAAGCTCTGCCTGAAATGGAAAGACCAACTATATGTATCTTACTAGAAATCACAAATCTCATCCTTCCACGTTGTTCCCAAGCCATTCTTTTTTTTTTTTTTTTTTAAGATTTATTTATATATTTATTCATGAGAGACACCGAGAGAGGCAGAGACACAGGCAGAGGGAGAAGCAGGCTCCCTGTGGGGACCCAGGGCCCAGGGATCAAGACCTTAGCCAAAGGCAGAAGCTCAACCACTGAGCCAGACAGGCGTCCTTCCAGGCCATTCTTATACCCACTTCACCAGGCTCCGTCCTCAAGGCTCCCAGCCTGACCCCAGGCTGGAATTTGCTCCCCGAGTTATCCAGACACATTCCTAGTCTGGGATGAGCCCTGGATTCAGTGAGCAGCGAAAGGAACTGGAAAAGGCTCATCACTGGAAAGGACATTGTTTCTTCACAATGGAAAGAGACTCATTCAGTATTGTTGGGCTGGCTGAGAGACAGGGGCACCCAAAATGGCGGACACCTCAAATTGGGCCAAAATGGCTGATCTTCCCACCAAAGCAGCCATCATCTCCAGTAAATCAAAGCCTAGATGGGAAACCTAAACTTTCCATCCAGGGACCAACCCAGGGAAGTTGGGGACCCCCCATCATCTGTACTATCTCCACCCCCAGCCAATCACCTAGGGACACGGTGTTCCCTTGCCTAATTTGGAAAGGGACCCACCCGGATCGGACAGGAACCAATAAGGCTTAAAAACCCCCACACTCCCCAACCCGGGTGGCACTTCCCTGACTCTGGCCACCTCTCCGAGTCATTAAAAGCACTCTCGAACCTATTGCCTGGCTCTGCTGTTTTTTTTTTTTTTTTTTTTTTTTGAATTTCTCCCCATTCATTTTGGAAAAAACCTAACAAGTATTACTCAAAAAGAAAACAAAAAATCCTTAAACGGAATCCTTTTATACCAGCCATTCTTCTTTCATTCCATCTGTTTAAAGATATATATATATATATATATACACACACATACCCCTGGGTGTCTTCATGTGATCTTAGCTGAACTTGGAAAATCTGATCCCGTCGCTGGTTACATTCAGCGTAATTAGAAATAATTAGAGATTCATATTTCTCAAGTGTGCGATGCCCTGTACTCAAGACAGAAGGAACCGCTGCCTCCTGCAGAAACTTTGCCAGACTCGGATGCTCTGCCCAACCAACCTCGGCCTCCGATTCTCCCCAGGGTGAGCTCCCTCGCTGCCCTGCCCAGGGACCTGAAACAGACACTCTGCAGGAGCTGGAGCAAGGGGAGGTGGCAGGTGTTTTTAAGACCACCTCCAATGCAGGCAGGCCTTTTAGAACCGTTTTCACTTTGAGGAGGGTTTTCAAATAAATACACATGAAAGAGAGAGAGAGAAAGAGAGAGAGAGTGCCAGCCATTGCCAGCCTGGGGGTTCTGCCATCCAAGCCTGAGGTATCTGGCACTTCAGGACTGTCAGAGGTAAGAGATGTCTGCAGGTTCAAAGCCAGCTGAGCAGAGCAGAGCAAAGTAGCTGAGCAGAGACCACAGTCGCCTTTTCTCTCTCCACTTTCCTCTCCAAACTGTGCAAAACAGGCAAATCTGGGATAAAGTGAATGTGAAGGACAATAGAACCACAGGACCTGCAGGAGGTAAGTGGCCAGGGAGTAGAGGAGCCATTGGTGGAGCAGAGTGGCCACAGGCACGTGGTGAGAACACGCACTAGCACACATGCACTCACACGCGAGTGCATACGCATGCACACACAAGCGGGTACTGAGGCCCAAACGGCGCACATTTAAATGCGCACACACGTACGTTCACACACACCATCCTAGAACACTGACTGGGCTTATTGCCAGACCAGTAGACCAGGGCTCAAGCACCTGCAGCTCCCGGGGGCCCTCCGCAGCCCAGCCCCCAGGCTCCAGCCGGGCCCACAGGCATGCTTCACCCCAAGGCCTCCTAACGGATTGGTTTCCCCGCAGGCACCCAGCCGCCCCCGCCGGGCACACAGGCTCCCCAGGGCGGGTGGCCGCTCCCCCCGCCCCGCCCCGCCCCGGGGCCAGGAGCACCCCTGCATCCCAGGACGGACCTGGAAAGAGACGTGGCTGCAAGATCCAAGAGCCACGCACATCTGCACACTCAGAACCGCGCGACTCCGCGAAGCTGGGCGCCGCTGTCAGGCGCTCGATCTCCCACACGCGGGACCCCTGTGCACCCGCGGCCGCAGGTGTCTGCGCCCCAGGCCCCGCAGGTCGGCCCTGGGGGTGCGGGGCAGCGGGGCTGCAGGCACGGAGGGCGCCGGGACGGTGGCTCCAGCTGCACGCGCGCGCGCACACACGCGCACACACGCGCACACACGCGCACCCAGCCTGCGGGCCGCCTCTCCAGCCGGTGCCCACGGGGATCCTCCCCGCCCTCCTCCCCGCCGCCCTCTCCTCCGGCCTCTACCCTCCGCCTCGGGCTCCCCCCTGCCCTCTCCCTCCCGCTCCCCGGCCCGCCGCCCCCGCCGGCTCCCTCCGTCCCCCCACCCTCCTTCCCTCCCCCCCCGCCCGCCCTCCTCCCGCCGCGGCTCTCCCACGGTGCGGGCCGGGGCTCCTGCACCGCCCCCGCCCCCGCCCCCGCCGCCGCCGCCGCCTCTCCGCCCCCCGCGCGCCCGGAGGAGCCGCAGAGCTAACCCCGCGCGGAGAGGCTCCTGCGCGGCCCGGCCCGGCTCCCGGGCCCACGAGCAGCCGCCGGCCGGGGCCCTCCCGCGGCCCCGGGCACCTCGAGCGCCCCGGATGGAGCGGCGCGGTCTCCCCGCGGGGGCGCAGCGCGGGCGGCGGGCGCGGGGCGCGAGGGGCGGCCCGGCGCTGTGGGCGCTGCTGCTCGCGCAGGTGGCCGTGCAGGTGAGTCCCCGCAGGGGCGGGCGGGGGCCCCGCGGACGGGCTCCGCGCGGACGGGCTCCCCGCGGACGGGCTCCCCGCGGACGGGCTCCCCGCGGACGGGCTCCGGGGCCGGTCTCACCGAGGCGTGGCGGCTGTTTTCCAGCAGGCACCTGCGTGCTCCGTGGGACCCGCCGCGGCCTCGCCGGGGAGCCCGAGCGCCTGGCGTCCTCCCGGTTCCGCCGCGCGGCCCGACTGGCTGGAAGAAGGCGGTAAGTGAGCGGGGAAGGGGGGTTCGAGTCCTCCGCGAGGAGCGGCGAGCGTCCCCGGCTCGGCCGACCCCGCTAGGATGCTCGCCGCGGGAGCCAGCGCCCAGGACGCCCGCCGCATCTCCGTGTGTTCGTTCCCTTGGGACACAGTAACGCGCACCGGCGTCCTACCGTAAGCGGACGGAAAAAAGCAAGGCGTGCATATGTAATAAGAAAATTGAAAACGCAGGGAAAAATCCAGAGGCCTTACTAGTGTGTGCATTCAGGAGACCAAAAGGCGCTCACCACTTTCCCCACCCCTTCGCCCCCTCCTGACCCTCCAGGCTTTTTAAATTGCAGCTTCTCTGTAGATCCTGGACTACAGAGCGGGGGACGAAAGAAAGCCATTTTTGCTCAGCCCTTTACCATGTAGTATGAAGACGGATGCTCTTCAAAAGTTGGGACGCAGTTGAAATGTTGTGCAGAGAATGTCTCATTATCAGCCTTTTGTGACACCCTAAGCCCCGCGGGTTATCTCATACCATGATTCCGCGTACAAGTCTGATCCATTTGCAGTGCGTGGTTTTCCTTGTGCTGTTGGCAAGCAGCGGCTGTGAGTTTCAGGTCTCCAGGGAATGGATGGAGGTTAGGGCGGAGGGCACCTGTGGGGTGTCAGTTGCTGAGAGCTTTTTATCCGAACCCAATCCATTGGCAGTTGTTTGATATTTGCCCCGTGCACATTGGCAACAATCAATGGACATATCAAGTGTCAGTATTTTAGAGGGAGAACGAGGTTTGGTTACCCCAACGTATTTGCAGAAATTCTAGAAAAGTTAATAATTCAGAATTTTTGAATGTAGTTTCCCTTCCTTTATAAATATGGGAGTGTAACATGCACTATTTGAATTCGGTCCTACTGAATGAGTTCCATGCATAGTGTATGAATAAAGGGGTAGGTAGGCGAAGGCTGGAACAGAAGACCTTCTTTTCCACCACCAGAGGGCGCGAGAAGTAAGTGATATGAAATACTTGTAAATTCTCCTTGGGTAATTGCTAGAGAAAGGTGATTATCTATTTAAAGGTCACCTTCTAAAAAAAATAAATAAATAAAGGTCACCTTCTTCGGCTAGCCCTTGTCTTCCCTCATGTTTCCCTGGGGATGCATCCTACAATATGATCATCCATGTCACATTGTCCCTCTACACACACTTCCGAAAAAAGAGATTTGGGTCAACATTCTAGTTCTCGGAAATCACGAAAATTCCTCAGGGTCTCAGGACATTTTCAGAGTACTGTATAGCAGTTTACAGAAAACAAATTTTCTTTAAGGTCAGAGCATTCTAGACAGAGAACCGTTTCCAGGAGGAGAAGTTGAAGCCTGCCCACACAAGAGTGCTTCCCCTGCTCCTTGGGGAGACTGCGAGCTGGATGCCAGCCTGGCATGCGCCTCAAATCACCTGGCACCTCAGCTGGTGTCACAAGCCTAGCATTGCCATGACAACCGCATACCTCGCTTGGTCAGAAACTGGAGGGGAAGGTGTGAGCCATCACCAGTGAAGTCCTGGCTCAGTGGACACACCCCAGGCTCATACCTGCCCTCTGTGCGGTTTAGGTCTTGAATTCTGCAGGGCTAGGTTGAGGGAGCAGGTGTCAACTCGAGGGCTTTCAGGCCACCAGAGAAAAGACTCTGCCCAGCAGGTTACTTATTTCTACTTAGAACAGTAGAACCAGGGTAAAGCGCTTTATGTGCTGCTGGGGTCAGTGTACTGTTGGATATCTAGGTATCTGTTACACAGATTGGCTTTGGAATCACTCTTTCTGGCCCTAAGTTTTGTTGAACGCATAATTCAAACCGTGATTGCCAATTTTGCTCGGTGTCTGAAGCAATTATGCAGCAGGAAAGAGAACTCCCTCTACTCTTGAGGCCACAGCGGATAACTAAACTATTTTCAGACATTAAGTACACCCATTTCATTTTGGCTGATTCTGAATTGTTTTTCCTTAATAGGGGATTTTAATGCTTTTCCTACAAATATGCCTTTGGAATAAAAATAATGGCTCCTATTAAGAGCCAAGATGTATCACAGATTTGTTAGCTTTTTAATTCTAGAATAAGTTACGCTTCCAGGGCAAGGTTTGGAAGTTCTTTAGAAATGTGTTTCGTTGTTCATAATAGACCTGTTGTTTGTGTGTGTGCATTGGAAGATATATTGATTTACATTCAAACGTTCGGGTAACATGAGACAGCACAGTCTCTTTCAGGTTCCCCCGTGCTGTGCTTGTCAGGCTTTAACAACAGGCTCTCTAGAGCCTGGATTTATAACATTTTCTGGTTCCCATGGGGTAAATACTCACACCGTGGCTGCTTTCAAGCTGTGGATGTGATCTCACTGAGTACAGGGGTAGGATGCAAGGGGTGGAATCTGCTCTGTGCATCTCGTAGGAACCAGCCCTGCAGGCTCAGGTGGTCTACACCTCATGCATTCACTCTGAAACCAGAACGTGTTCGTAGACTTGATGCTGTGGTCAGAAAACCTCTTGAAGTTCTGGCCACTGCCTGGAGCAGTCATATATGAAGTTTCTCTCCTTAACCAAGTGTGTATAGGACACAGGTCTTATTTGAAGGATTTTCAAAGAGGAGTGCTGGATGGCTCAGTCGGTTGAGCATCCGACTCTTGATTTCAGCTCAGGTCATGATCTGGGTATCATGGGATCTAGCCCCACATCAGGCTCCATGCTCAACAGACAGTCTGCTTGAGATTATCCCCCCCTCTCTCTCTCCCTCTGTTTTCCCCCAGCATGCATGCTCTCTCTTTCTCTCTCTAAAACAAGTAAATAAAATCTTTTTTAAAAAGTTAAAAAAAAATAAGATTCTCAAAGACTAGGAATCACACCATATTTTTCTTGAAATCACAAGCCAGTAGTTGTGGGGATTATAATCTTAAAACATAAACTCAAAGGTTAAACTTTTTCAGTCTACTGCAGTTATATATTGATTTATTTCCAGATAGTAACATGTGTATGATTAGTTGCTATGCTTATTTTGTTCATTCATTGAATTCTTTAGCTATGAACTTATTTCACATTCATTTATACAAAACCAAGAGTACACATTTGATAGAAAGGTCTGCTGTTGGACTGACTAAATCAGGGTTTCCCCACCTTGGCAGTATTAATATCTTCTTCAGAGAGTCTGTCCTGGGCATTGAAGAATATGCAGCAGCATCGCTGGATTAGGTCCTTACATTCCAGGAGCACCACCATCGCCCTCCCACTTTGTGACTAATGGGGAATCACTCCAGTTGAGAACCAGTAGACTAAAGTGAAAAAACAGCTCTTTTTCCATCACGCATTTTCTTCATCATCCTTGGAAATGGATGGTCACTGATCACATAGGATGGCTTTGCTGTTTGAGGAGCTGGTGGCCTGGGGCCAGCACATACCATTCTTCAGAGCTGATTGTTACTTTCCATTAAGTAGTGTGGAGCTGGTCACTGAAAATGAAAATATATAAAGTGACTGTGAGAGAAGTCCTATTAAAAACAAAGCTAAAATAGGCAAATCTCATCCTGCATAATCATTTCTACCATCTGTATTTTACTATCATCTGTGTGCCTGATGTTATTTACATCAGTCTGTGTGCGGGAGGTGCTGCGTGTGTACTGGTGTGCTTCTGGGCATCTCTTCCCCGCCCCGTGTTGAGTGACATCATGTTGGTAATGGAGATCAGTGACCCTGGGAGTCTTACACCAGGGGAATTGGCAAACGCAGTAAAGCAGGCTGTTTATTTTTTCCCCTGAGATAGCTGGTCGTCTAGCATATATCAGCAGGATGCCGTATGTATTTATGTAAAAGAGCCTTATCAGTCACTATTTTGAGAGTACATATTAGAAGTCCCCTGCAGATAAAGGACACATATTATATGTCCTCCAAAACAAAGGTCATAAGAATATGGCTTATATCATCTGGAAACAATTTGATTATTTTCAGTGGTAATCATCTTTTTATGTGCAGTAAATTTGTTGGCCAGTGTTTGGAAGAGTCCACAGCCTCTGTTACAATAGAAATGGGCTTGGGGTGAGGGGGAGACGAGCTGTCCCCCGGAGTCCCAGGGGACAGGGTGAAAGGGACACCACTGCCACTTGCACCAGCCCCTCTCCTTGGTCCAAGAAGCAGGGGTGGGGGTGGGGGGTCTGGTGAGGATGGTGGTGGGTGGAACCCAAGATAAAGAGGTGTACAATCCTCACCTGTGTCTCAGAGCAGCCCAAAACAGCTTGGTATCCTCACACCAGACCAGCCAACCCCTGACTTGTTTCCCCCTTTCCCCTGTCATTGCCTACAGTTTAACCAGATTTGTTTACTTTATTGGTTTCCTAAGTAAAATATGAAATAGGCCCAATATGTTTTGCCCTCTGTGACACAGATGCCTTGCTTCACGTAGATATTGATGGTTGGTTGTCAGGTGGTCTGCCACGACCTGCTACGAGTGGCCCAGCTCACCCATTACTCTCCGGGGACCTGTGGATACCTGTATGGTGGGGCCAGGCACCTGGGCCAACAGGGGGCCCAGAAAGGTCGGCCATGAAAGCTCTTGCTCAGAGGAGATGGCCTCCTTGGGGTCACTGAGGCCAGAGCAATGGCCTCATTTATCCCGCCACTCAGTTGGTTTGGCTGCCTGGTCCTGGACACACACCTGGCCACAGGCTTCAGCATGGTGGGCTCCAGGCTGGGCCTAACCATCTGCAGCCTTCTCTGCCTCTCCTGACCCAGACCCAGCGTGTGCCATTTCTGATCATTGCTGGCTGCCAGGTCTATTCCAGTGTGATCTTTCCCAAACCCTGTTGGCACAGGGACACCTGCCCTGAAAGAGATTAGTTGTGAAGAAAAGCTCACTTTGGGGGCACCTGAGTATCTGCCTTGGGCTCAGGTCATGATCCCAAGGTCCTGGGATCAGGCTTCCCACAGGGAACCTGCTTCTCCCTCTGCCTATGTCTCTTCCTCTCTCTGTGTCTCTCATGAATAAATAAATAAAATTAAAAAAAAAAGAAAACTTGATTTTTTTCCAGAAAAAGCAATTATCTAAATACTGTTTCCTTCTGACCAAATGCCATTTCTGTGTTTTACCTTATGACTCCAAGAAGCATGTCCAACTCTCATTAAAGCTGAAAAGGGCCCTAAGAGCCCCTAACAGCCTCCTGATGGCACAGATTGGTAACGAAAGGAGCTACATAGCTTCCTTCTATGCTTTCCACAGAGAAGGAGAGAACTCAGGTGTACACCGGAGGTAAAACTGTCCTGGTCAGCTGCTGACACTCTGCAGGTCTGTGTGGGTGCCCTGAAATCTGACAGCCCCTTGGAGGCTTCTTGACATTTCAAAAAATGAGTTATTTGAATGTGTGTTAGGCTAGCATACTGTGAATTGGAGTGAGCAGAAGACCATGGTGTGCTTGGGGGAAGATGCTGGGTGGTAAACTCTGACGGAGTGTCAGGAATTCAGGCCTCTGAGCAGGTAAGTGGTGGGAGTCGGGGGGGCAGACCACACAGGAGCATTCCCACATGTTAGCATTTGGGATATGTCTGCATATGATTTGTAGGATTCCTTGACTTAACAATTAAATATTAAAATAGGAAGAAGCAAAGAATGCCCATCATAGTTGTCTTTTTAACTGCTTTCTGAGAAATCCTTGACATCTTCAAGCTAAAATTTCTTGTCAGCTCAATGAAGATCTCTATAAAAAAACAAAAAGCACAATTAAAAGAATATTTAGAACCATAACTGATTACATATTATCTTATCATGAGTGCAAAGTAAAATTTGTGAAATGTAATCCTAAAAGCCCATTTTCTGTTTTCTTTGATCTGTGATCACTTATTCCTTTGGAGCATCAGATTTTGTTGGATTGGGAATAGCACATCAGGGGCAACGGACACTTCACTAAAGTCCACTTTGAAGGCTTTCCCTTCTGACTCTGATTGTGCACATCCTAGAGCATGGATTTGAAGTGGACTCCATGCTGAAATTTCCTCCTATCATTTGGCAATGGATGATATTCCAAGACTGGCATCTGAATGATGTAATGTATTATATTCTAAGACTCCCCGATTCTTTTCAGAATTCTGATCTTACTCAGCCACACCTTCTCTTTGTCTTTCAGAATATGACCTGGTGTCTCCCTATGAAGTTGACCACAATGGAGACTTCTTGTCCCATGAGATCACACACCCTCGGAGGCGGAAGAGGGCGCTTGCCCAGCTTGGAGTGGAGCCTCTCCATCTCCGACTGAAGGGTTTCAGGCATGATTTCCACATGGAGCTGAGAGCTTCCAGCAACCTGGTGGCTCCTGGATTTATTGTGCAGACACTGGGGAAGGGAGGCACTAAATCTGTGCATGCCTTCTCGCCTGAGGATTTCTGTTTTTATCAAGGCTCTTTACGATCCCACAAAAATTCCACGGTGGCCCTCTCAACATGCAAAGGTTTGGTGAGTACAGCTCCTGCCACCTGTAGTGAGGTGTCAGGGTCAGTGGGGTGTGAAGGGCAGGGGGATGAGCTTTCCCTTGAGAGATTTTACTTGATTCCTACATTATTGCAGGACACATTTCTTCAGTCTGTAAAAGCAGGAGAAATTTGCCAAGTAATACTGTCTAAAATATGTTGTGCGGCCTTCTTTGGCCCATTTGGCGGTAGTGCATGTGCCCACGCTTCTGTTGTTGTTTTACAAGAACCTTGGAAGAGCATGCCAGCATGAAAATTAGACCTTATGGCCAGGTCTGAAGACAGGAACTTCTTGGGATGGTTCCACTGTAACTTTCTGGTCCATTGCTAGTGCTACAGAGATGTCTTCATTCTGAATAGAACAACAGTACTAAGCTGATTGACTGGGTGGATTATTTGATCAGATGCCTGGAAGCACTTTACCCCCTCCATTCTGTTGAGGATCATGTGCTTACAGATTAGGGCGTTCATTCCAAATGCGGTGATGAATCCAGGTCCGGGTGATTCAGTTCTTACCAGACCGATGATTCTGTGGTACCTTTTCCATTTTCTTAGTATCTGATTTAGACACCGAACATCACTTGAATGCTTCTGGTGGTCCCTTTGCCGGGACCCTTCAGGAAGGAGCAGCTGGCCCCGTTGAGAAAATGCCCCAAGCTGAAATCTTAATGCCTTGTCTTTTAATTTTCTTAAATAATTCCATATTGTTAGGGAAGAAAAACTTAATGGATGCTTAGGGTCTGGAGTACATTAATCAGTCACACACAGATGCACAAGATAATGACTTCAGTAGCTGGGTGAAAATGTGTGCCCAAAACCTTTGAAGGTCTTGACCATATTAAAGGTTTGACAAACAGGTTTTTGAGCATTTATTACATTTCTAGAAAATGCTTTAAGTCTCTCTTAAATTTCTTTCTCTCTTTGGAAAGAGGGAACTCAGAGTCTGCATCTTATAAAGATTTTGTATATGCGTGTGCGGCTACTGGATGCTGAAGGGGCACTTACTTGTAACCAGTCACTTCAAATTCTACATACATGCAAATGCTAAATCCTGCTAAACATTTTCAAGAACTGTGAACACCTGCTTTTCAGGGGAATCTGGAATGCGCTGATTCCATGTCTACTCTAATTTGTAAAGAGCTTTTGATTTGAGAATGGCTACAAAAGGGATTGGACAAGGATAAAGTGGTGATTTTATTGGTATAATTTTTATGATTGAAGGCAGTGTGGCTGATTTCTTCCATGTTTTCCCAAGAAAAACAGATCTTCCTTAATTAGAAGGCAAGAACTCTTCATATAATGCACTAAAGGAAGAGATCTCTTCCTTGGCTTTCTTTAACGAAGGCTGAGACCGGAAATGGCAGCCATCTGTGTGGTAGGGAGGTGTGCCATGCCTTCAGAGCTCATATTTTTGGATTTGTTTGTGGTGATTGGGCGAGGTGCTTCCTATTAACCCAGAGGGGGTGCAGGCTCACTGACACCCGAGTCCTGTGAGCCAAGGCTCTCCCGATGGCTGAGCCATGCCCTGGAGTCCATCCCATGAGCAGAGCTGGCTGGCAGGAGCTTGAGATTTCTGATTCTCTTTGATCTCCATAGGAGTTAACGGCACAAGTTGTAAGTGACAACTGCATGTAAGATAAAGAAGTGAAAAAAAGCAGGAAAAAAAAGGCTCCTCTGGATAATGAACCTTGGAATTTAATATCTTGGTCCCTGGAATAGAAACCTGTATGTTTCCACCATTAATCTTCCAAGTACACTAAACTTAACTTCACTGATATTTTGTAGGTGATCATTACAGACGTGACCTCAACTAGACTTATGAGTGAGGTTCAAGGGCATTTGCCATATGATAGGACAAATCAAAGGCATTTTAAAGGAGCAAAAAGGATGATAAGAAGTCCTTTGTCATTAGCCAGATAATAAACAATTTTGAATGGGATCGACCCTCAAGTAGCTGCCAAGTCTGTTATTTCCTTCTTGATTGATGGCTACCTCATGGCTCATCTTTCCAATCTCTTAAGGTATGAAGAAAAATGGCATATTATCACATTAGAGGAGGGCTCTTTTTTTCGTTTGTTTTTCTTATTGTTCTTGTTTTTTTAAATCTAATTAAATCCCAGGTAGATCTCAGTTAAGCTTTTTTTTTTCTTCAGTGTTTATGATTGACCCAGCTATCCACCAACAGTCAGGTGTCAGTAGAATTCTCTTTGGTTTACCTTCTTGTCCCTCACATCTTTTTGTAGATCTTCGTGGATAGAACATTTTGAAAACATCTTTGGTAGGGAGGGAAGAAAATCTATATTCTCTTCTTCTGATCTCACCTACAGTATGAGACTATCACCTGTAAGTTAAAATATGTTGCTTAGTGAAGAGTTTAATGTCTTCAGCTAGAGAACATGGTTGACAATTATGAGACAATGAAGTTTCCAATCTGATTGTTAGTTTTCTCCACTGGTTCTCTGCTTTTGTGTTTGGGAGCACTTTGCTCTAACAATGGATTTGAAGAACATCAGAATAGCTGATGGTCTTATTTATAGGAAATAAATATTATTGAAAAACTAAAATGAGTGTTTTCCTGAGGTTCTCTTGAATAATGAATGAGCTTCAGATCTGTGTTGCCTGATGAGAGAGACAGGGAACAGGCAGTGTCACTGCAGTGATGAAATAGGACACAACTGGGTGCCAAGAATTGCAGAGAGGGTGTGTCATCCTGCCTTGCAGGCACCCGTGGCAGCACCCATGTAGGGTTTTGGAGTAGTTTTGTCCAAGCTGAATCTTCACTGTAGAATTGGGGTGTGATGCCTGCTGGAGGAGGAATAGGATGCCCCAGGAAAGACTGCTAACATCTGTCAAGGTCACAGAACTTTCTATTGCATCATCTGTTAACTCTAGAAAGACCTCTAAAGTAGTCCTGATACTGCCACCAAGTATCTTGACTCAAAATATTTCTTATTTCACTAAGTAAGGTTATTTTTTTAAAAGGTAAATAAATAAATAGCAGTGTGTGTAATTCCTATATCTCTACCTGATTGACATCACAGGTGTGTTGTGATCACCCAGCACAGGCATGCGAAGGTGTATTGCAAAGCAGGTGCCTTTCAGGAATGACTGCTGGTGACGGTGCGGGAAATAGTGATGGCCAGGACAGTAGCAGAAGGAGCGACCCTAATTTACCGAGGATTTTGTGCCACATACTTGGCGAATAGCCTTCTGTTTGTTATGTTGCTTAGCCTAATGACCACACTAACAGATAGGTACTGTTTTTTTAAAAGACAGTTTTTTGATATGTAGTTCATACATTGTAGAGATATCCCCCCTTGGAAATGTGTAACTCGGTGGTTTGTAGTATATTTCTGGAGTTGTGCAAATCTCTCTACACCTAATCTGAGACTGTGCATCACCCCAGAAAGAAACCCCTGACAATCTCCATCCCCTCAACCCCCATGATTCCTAGACCTCATGAACCTTACCTTCTATCCCTATAGATTTGCCTAATCTGGCAATTTCTCATAAAAGGAAGCATGCAACATGTGGTCTTTTGTGACTGACTTCTTTCCTGTAGTATAATGTCCATGTTGTAAGATGTATCAAAACTTCATTATTTTTATTGCTAAATAATAATCCATTGTACATATATACCACATTTTTATTTATCCTTTCAGCTGTTGGTGGATATTACTGTCTCTACTCTCTTTGGCTGTTGTCAATAACACTGCTATGTGTGTACAAGTTCTCGTGTAGACATACAGTTTTCTCTTGGGTTTATACCTAGAAGTGTAATTGCTGGATCCTATGGAAGTTCTACGTTTCATGTTTTGAGGGATTTCTGGACTGTTTTACACATTAGCTTTCCCATTTTGTATCCTCCCAACAATGTATGAGGATTCTTATTTCTCCACATTCTGGTCAGCTCTTGTCCATCCTTTTCTTACAGCTGTCCTGGCGAGTATGAAGCAGTGTCTCACGTGGATTTGGGTGGCTGCATAGAGATCACTGGAGATAGCTTGTTTTTATTCTTGTCATTGTTTAGTTAGTGTTTTTACCCCCTTCGGGCACTTTGAATATGGCATCCACTGCCTCTTGACCTCTGTCGTTTCTCAGGAGAAGTCTGCTGTTTATCTTCTTGCAGTTTATTGTGCATAGGAGTTGGGATTTTTGTATGGCTGTTTCAAGATTCTCTTTTTGTCTTTGTCTTTCTGCATTTTTACTGTGACGTGTACAGGTGTGAGTATCTTAGTGTTCATCCCACGGTACCCCCATGATGAATATATTGATGTGCTTGTTACTGTACTACATTCCTCTGAGGCTCCCCTCATTTTCCTTAATTTGCTTTTTCCTCTGTGTCTTCAAATGGCAACATCCTTCTCAGTTTATCTTCAAATCCACTGATTCTTTGCTGGCAGCTCAAATCTACTATTAAGTTTCTGTAGTGAAGTTTTTGTTTGCGATATTGTACTTTTTAACTCTATAATTTCTATTTGATTATTTTTATAATTTCTCTTATTCTGTATTTTGGAAGACATCTTCATTAGACCTAGTTTAATTCTTTAGATATAGTTCCCTTTGGTGCCGTGAACATATTTATAATAGTTGCTTTGAAGTATTTGCCAATAAAACCTAACATCTGGGTCCTCTTAGAAGCAGTTTCTGTGCCTGTCTCTTTTCATGTGTAGGGGCCACACTTTTCTGTTTCTTTGCATGTCTCACAATTTTCTGCTAAGGATTGAGCATCACAGAGAATATACTGTATAGCAACTCTAGATACTGGCCATACTCTGCAGCTCCAGGGCTTGTTGCTATTCTGTTTTCACTTGCTGGTTTAGTGACTTGGCAGGACTAGTTCAGAGAAGT